>NC_060139.1:294006884-295388469 GCF_021461385.2 Schistocerca piceifrons | reverse complement strand
AGATCTCCGCTCCTTCGTACTCTTACGGATTTATGGACAGCCCTGCAGGATTCATGGTGTCAGTTTCCTCCAGTACTACTTCAGACATTAGTCGAGTCCGTGGCACGTCGTTTTGCGGCACTTTTGCGTGCTCGCTGGGGCTGTACGCGATATTAGGCAGGTGTGCCTGTTTCTTTGTTTCTTGAGTGTATATGAATTACAGTCCACTGAAGGTAATTAATAAGTGAAAGAAGCGAATTACGTAAGGCAAAAAACAAAAACTGCCTCTTATGTTGTTTCAAAGACGGAACATACCTCCTTGAATCTATGAAAGGAAATTATTATTTGCCCTTTGAGATCAGTACTTCTTCCGTTCATCACTGCCCATAAAATCGCATCAAACGGAAGTTCTAAAAAGCAAGTAGCGCTCTGACGACGTCTCAAAACAGATGCAGTCAGGTAGAGCATTTAGACGAAGCCGGCAGCCAGAACCGGGCGCGCGCAATCGATATTTCAGAGTTTACAAGTATCATTAGGGGCGCGGCTGTGGAAAGCGTTTTACGGAAAACCGGATTGGTGAGCTGACGTGAACGTAGGTCAGCTGCAGGTGCAGTCGCAGTCCACACGGAGGGGAAGGACGAGGTGGCCGGCACGGGCGGCTGCTGGATGTCGGTGGCAGGCGCTGGCCAAGGCCTCGGCCCAGCCTTGAGCCAGAGCTGCGGCCGCGGCTTGCGCAACTTCCCGTGTCGTGCTGTGTGCTGTGCTACGGCCGCGCCACACGCTCTGTGCCTTACCCGTCTCTGTCCGCTTGCCTTGTACCACACGCGGTGCCTCGGCGGCGCACCCAGGCAGGTCCGCCACCTTGGCGTCCCCCGTGCCTGCTAGCTGGGTTCATCAGCTCGCACTACACTGCAAGGTGCGTTCACACCTGCGCGCGCCGGGATCCTGTATAGTCGCCGTGCAGCTGCGAGTGACTCTCGGACAGAGGGAGGTGGGCGTGCAGGTGGATGCCTCCTTAACAACGTGCGCGTCTGCGTGATCCCATTCACACCTAGACTGAATCGGTGGCCAAGATGTCCGCTTCGCCGCAGCCGGTATATTTTGAGACAAAGACGCAGTCGTAGAAGAAAGCACAAGTATTGGCATAATTAATACATTTTGCGTAATGCTTGTATGAGCCTGGTAAACAGAGATCATAAAATGTATTCTGTTTAATAACTGTACTCTTGATACTAACAATTAATCATTTTGGGCCAATAATACCGAAGGACAAAACAAAATACAGGTACATTACACCAGTGGCGACAAGGTTACATCTGATACTTGGCATTTTTGCTGCTGAGGACAGTGATCCAAATTTGAAGTTCCAGTTCGAGGTATTTACTGCATCGAAATCTTATCATCATCGCAGAAGTTGTCCGGGCTCTGGTGAAATCCCTGGGAGACTGCATTAAGCTAGATTGATGACCGCTTCATATTTCTCTCTCTGGAAAGCGTAACAGGCTTAGCGTTTAGTCAACACTCGGAGAACATCAGAATTTATCCACACTGTTGAGGTATGAATAAGGGAGCATTGAAAGGATAACACATTTCCATTTGCATGTACGTCAGTCAAATCTCATCAAGCATTGTTTTGTTTGTGTGTGTGTGTGTGTGTGTGTGTGTGTGTGTGTGTGTGTGTGTGTGTGTGTTTAGCGGGAGAGGGGGAAAGATTTTTATTTCGTCAAAAGCATTTAATTAGATTTTTGAGAGTCTTGTTTTTTCTTCAGTCTCCAAACTCCAGAAACGAGTGATTGGATGTCGCGCGAGATTTTGAAGCAAAGTGGAATTTCCCGCACTGTTTGAGAACTTCGGGCAGAAAACATGGGGTTTCTCGGTAGCTATTGCAATTATAAGAAACATTTTGGTGATGTTTTATTTGATCACTTCGACAAAAACTATTTGTAAGTCAAAGCGACAGCTAAAGGAAGCACACGGTTTCCGCATAACAAGGGCCGCAGATCACGCGTGTCGTTGAACATGTATTCTGGTTTACCTTAGTTGTTTCCACATTCTCTCTGTTTATAGGTAGCTGTAGACGGGCATTCTCTCTCACTGTTTTTATAATCCGCTGATTCACCAACTACAAACAAGGAAAATTACTATAACACTCTTAAAAATACAGCATGTTTCTCGTTAGAGAACTCGAAGTGCTAACGCAAACTGAATCTTCCAACGTTGAGACGAAGTAGAACAGATCACCAAACGAACAGAACCACGGTCGGGGTGACTTGCTACTCGCGCTGTGGTCCGTACGCACAAATCACAGGCACCCTTGGCTTCGGCCGGTATTACACTATCAAATTTCTTTGGCAAATATCTTTGTCAAAGATATTTGATGGTGTAATAGGAATGGTGTAATAGGAACTTTGTCAAATGTCGTCCAATATTTGATCAAATCTAGGGCCTCGCTGTAGATTTCATCAAAGAAATCGCGTGTCTTCTGTTCACTGCAGTGTGACATGTTACCACATGGAGCGCTAGCATCGCAGCAGCGTTCTGTCGTCTGTAGTGTTTTTATAAACATTGCCGGTAAATACAATTGGTGTGTGCCGAAAACTACAAAATTATTAGAGATCTTTGAAGCTGATGAGGCTTTACAACGTGGGGCACCCTGAATACAAAAATAGATGAAGAAGATTGGAGACCTGACCTGACCTAACCTAACCTAACCCTCTCCTGTAGCAAGGAATCGGAGTGTTACAGTGAGCCTGTCTTCTGAAGATGTAGCAGTTCTTAAGTGAATATTGTGCTTTGTGATATGAGGATACACTTCACTGAGCACATACAGAAATGTATGCTCATCCATTCTTAAGTAATTGATGTACGACTTGACGTCTTCCACTGTAAGCCCACGTAAGAAGTTATGTTGAATGCTTTTATCGTGTCGTCGTAAAACCAACGGCTTCACCCAGATTAGATTAGTTTTTCATTCCATAGATCCGTACTGAGGAGATCCTCGTGGATGTGGAACATGTCAATTTTTTTAAGCTGAAGTAACAATACGAATAGTATGAATAAATACATCATTTGTTTCTATTAAAAAATTCGTCAATGGAGAGGAAGGAAGTGGCCACTAGTAAGTCTTTGAGGCTCCTTTTAAACTGATCTTTATTTGTAACTAAATTTTTTATGATTACTGGCAAATTATTGAAGATGAGTGTTCCTGAGTAGTGGATCCCTTTTTGAACTAAAGTGCTTTTAAGTCCTTGTGCAGATCATTTTTGTTCCTGGTATTGTATGTATGAACTGAGTTGTTTGTTGGAAAAATAGATATATTATTTAGGACAAATTTCATTAAGGAGTAAATATACTGAGAGGCAGTAGTTACTATACCCAGTTCTTTGAAGAGGTTTCTGCAGGACGTCCGTGAATTTACTCCACAAATAATACGTATTACACACTTTTGGAGTTTGAAAACTTTTGTTTGACTTGAAGATTTACCCCAAAATATTATACCATATGACATTATGGAATGAAAGTAGGCAAAGGATGCAAGCTTTTTCATTTTTATGTTGCCTATGTCTGCTAACACTCGAATTGCAAATACATATTGTTAAGGCGTTTCTGCAGTTCTGTGGTGTGGTCCTCCCAACTGAACTTATTATAAAGTTGTAATCCCAGGAATTTAAGACTGTCAACCTCGTATGTATGGTTCCTTTTTTTTCCCCACTTCTTTTCCGCATGTGCACACAATGCAATTGCGGCACGTGCAACTGCTACGGTTAATAATAAGTAGTTGTCAGCCATCTTGAACTTTGACGAAAAGTTTGATGACAGTGTAATACCCCTTCTAGCGCTACTTCAAAGATCTTTGTCAAATATATTTGACGGAATATTTGATCACATCTTTGATCAAATCTTTGACAAAGAAATTTGATAGTGTAATACCAGCCTTCGCACTGCTGAATGCGCCGCATTGCCTCTTCGTGGAACGGCCGCATTCGCCTAGGACACACGGAAAGGCGCAGAGGCGTAAACACGCTGAATGGACTTAAAGATATTAAAAACAGAGCAGCAGCTGCCGCCGCAGCCCGATTAAGGAACCCACCACGTCGATATCTATCATTATCCCAGAACTTTCCTATGCTGTTTAGAAATGTCTGGAAAGCAACAAGAAGTCAATAACTATTAAATACGAATGGCCGACTAGAATGAAGGAAACTGTCTCGTGGAGGAATTACGATGGCTTCGGCGCATCAAGGGCGTCAGCAGCACTCCGCTTGTTGGACACGTATTCATTGTGTTCCATTCGGAAGTACGACACACGCACACGTCTTTCGTGTGGGTCTCTTTGTTGTTTGCACATTGTCTTTATTTGTGAGGAACTGTAGACAGTCATTTCGTTACACACTGTCTTTATAATTTGCCGACAACAAACAATGAAATGCACGACAGTCCTCTACACCTTCCATGTATTTATCATTCGAGCACACAGTCACAGTGCTAACGCATGGGCAAATTTTAGTGCGTGCGAAAAACTGAATTTTTCAACAAGCGGTAGTAAAGGCAGCAAAGGACAGAACAGCGAACTGACGACTGCTGCAGTGCACACGTGTCTCCCCGAGTGGAATGAGCAGGTTCTGGTCGCCCCCGCGCACAGGTTGGTTCGACGCGTGACTTTGCACCCTGTGCTCCCAACTGCCTGCACGTACTTGCGCACAGAGAAGTTGCACAGTTCCAAAATTGCGGGTGGACGCGTTCTCGTACTGATTTTGTCACGCTTGTTCCTATTTTGAACCGGTAGCCATCTCAGGACGCTCGAAATGCTAAAAGCAAATAGAAATTATTTTACAATATGATGTGTCTGTTCTAGCACTCGTCGAGGTAATTTATCCGTCAAACACATACTTGTGAACAACGATTTCAAGTTTAACAAATCTAAGGACTACAGAAGTATAGTACCGTGTAACAAACGATTAAAATTGTTCAGGCAGTATAAAGTGTGTGTCAGCAGTCTTGATGATTCTGTACACGCTGTACATTGACAAGCCGCAGGTCACGTCACGTAATGAATGTTTCATCGTCTGTCTGCTTTCCGCTATCTGCCAGCAACTTCCTGCACCGATATGCAGCGCTATGTTAACATATGCGCAGCAAAAAGCCGGTACGAAGTCGACATTCCTGTTGCGTCATTTGGTAACATGGTCGATATGGCTTTCGATACTGAACTACGGAAGTGCGGTTGCACAGAAAATGTAGATGCAGCATATTCACGCGATGCGGTTGTCAGGTGTGTATACTGTTCCATTCCGTTAAGTTTTAATCACTTCGTTCAAACTTTGATGAGGAATAGTGGAATTAGATACGAAAATGCAGAAACTTCTGGTTTCGGAAATACTACCCCGTAAGTTTGCTTCAAGTAGATGATTAGCTTTCTGCCAAATAACACCACATTTATGACTTTTGTGAGTCTGCTGGTCTAATCTACATCTACATCTACATCTATACTCCGCGAGCCACCTTACGGTGTGTGGCGGAGGGTACTTATTGTACCACTATCTGATCCCCCCTTCCCTGTTCCATTCACGAATTGTGCGTGGGAAGAACGACTGCTTGTAAGTCTCCGTATTTGCTCTAATTTCTCGGATCTTTTCGTTGTGATCATTACGCGAGATATATGTGGGCGGTAGTAATATGTTGCCCATCTCTTCCCGGAATGTGCTCTCTCGTAATTTCGATAATAAACCTCTCCGTATTGCGTAACGCCTTTCTTGAAGTGTCCGCCACTGGAGCTTGTTCAGCATCTCCGTAACGCTCTCGCGCTGACTAAATGTCCCCATGACGTATCGCGCTGCTTTTCGCTGGATCATGTCAATCTCTTCTATTAATCCAACCTGGTAAGGGTCCCATACTGATGAGCAATACTCAAGAATCGGACGAACAAGCGTTTTGTAAGCTACTTTTTTCGTCGATGAGTCACATTTTCTTAGAATTCTTCCTATGAATCTCAACCTGGCGCCTGCTTTTCCCACTATTTGTTTTATGTGATCATTCCACTTCAGATCGCTCCGGATAGTAACTCCTAAGTATTTTACGGTCGTTACCGCTTCCAATGATTTACCACCTATGGCATAATCGTACTGGAATGGATTTCTGCCCCTATGTATGCGCATTATATTACATTTATCTACGTTTAGGGAAAGCTGCCAGCTGTCGCACCATGCATTAATCCTCTGCAGGTCCTCCTGGAGTACGTACGAGTCTTCTGATGTTGCTACTTTCTTGTAGACAACCGTGTCATCCGCAAATAGCCTCACGGAGCTACCGATGTTGTCAACTAAGTCATTTATGTATATTGTAAACAATAAAGGTCCTATCACGCTTCCCTGCGGTACTCCCGAAATTACCTCTACATCTGCAGATTTTGTCTATTTCGTAGTATTATTCCTTCAACGACCCTTTCTTCTGTACACTTCATTTTTCCTTAAAACATTGGTTGGACACAGTGTACAGTTGTACTGCTAAATTACTTTGATGAGTTGTGGTACACACACAAACATCATAGTATTTTAAAATCATTTTAATTCGGTTATAGTCGTTCGCATACTACTCTTGCTAAAAGGGAAATCCAAATTTTACATATTTTCAGGAGACAGGCCTTCTTACACAAATGCTTACAAGCATAATGGCCTAGAGTTGCTTCACTAGAGAATCTTGCAGGTACAGCCATTATTGTCGACTTTCTGTAACTCGATGCTTCGTGTAATGAAAAGTGGCGAGTACATCCACTACTTTTTTTTCGAAACATGCCGAAACTTTTTAGTACAAATACTTCAAAACGCTATGTACGTCCTCCGTATAATTTTGCCAAATGCGTGAGTGTAGTTGTCACATACTCGCGAAGATAAGTATTGAATGTCAGTAGGTCCAAAGTATTTGTGACAACATTTGGAAAAAACTGGAGGGCAACTGAGCAAGTAGTTTTACTGTTACTTCCACGCAAAGACAGCAGGACGAAGCAACGGTTGCACCGAAACGATGATACAAATGTAGGGTTGATCAAGAAATTCAGAACAAGACAAATTAATGGTCTGAACAAAAGCAAAAGGGGGATAAAAAAGAAATTAAGGGAAACGTTGTAACAAAGGAGTGCAGTTGCTACAAAAGCGAACAAAACTTTAACACTATGCAGTTAATGGTTAAATAGAAATTCGAAAAAGTAAAAAATGTGTGTCCTAGTTGGAAAGACAAAGAATTTACGATCTTTATACATATAAAACTAGGCATAACCCATTACAAGAAATTAGAGGCGGTGATATATTGAGACGAAACGTGTATCCAGAGTGCCCAAATACCCTCCGGAAGTGTGGTGATAGGTTCCATCTTCACCTTTGCAAAATACAGCCACCGCCTATCAGAACATCTCTGTACGGATCGTTAACGGCGGTCCTATTTGCGCACTACTTCACGAGGACAGCAGCTGTTGTAAATCTACTGAGGGCTGGAGTCTGGTGGTTACAACCGGCTGACACAAGAAGTTATGAGGCGAGATGACAGCCACGGCCAAACTGAACTGGTGTGCGATAGTTGCTAGGGCGGGATTCCGAGTCAACTGTTGTAAAGATTACAGCGGAGAAAGTGCATGAGATGTAAGTTTATTACAATACATAGATAATACCATACATTATATAGGGGAACATTTGATTCGCTGACATTCAGGCGCACGTCGTTTGCAGTTATTACTTGAAATACTATAGAGTATTCTTCTGTTCATTAACCAGAAGTAACTGACGAGATCTCTGTTTACCGGCTTTGACAAAGTTTCTACACTTCTGGCGAGTAGACACGTCGACGCGTCAGTGGAGGACTGCTGTATTCTTGCGCAGCTGGTACTCGTGTAAGAATTTGGGAAGAAACTGTGAGGAGCATTTTCTCACTTAATGATTGGAGACTAGTAATGGGATACCAGACCACCACAGCTCTGACGCTCAGTACGTGGTGGAAACCACATAACCATTCCTCGACGAGTGGCCTGTCAGATTCTAAACATCCGCTAGCACTCTCGAGGCAGATGCTCGCTACCAAACGAGCTCTCTCTCTCTCTCTCTCTCTCTCTCTCTCTCTCTCTCTCGCTGCACTATTCTTGGCTGAGGTCACAACACAAGACTGTGACCCACTTTCAATGCGCTACGACTGTTCGCGAGTCTGTGTTCGCATTCGCCTGCTGAACCTAGACAGACTTGGAATCCGCTATGGCTCGTGTAACTGCACGCGAGGAGACCTGCGTTTGTACGGGAAACGTAGCGTGTTACGCGAGTGGACATCCGTCATACGTGGCGAACTGTTGCTGGTCTCTAGGAAACTTTAATTCGTGTTTAACCTTTATAAAACACAGGTAATGAGGCACACTTTTTAAGGTCTTCAGTTCTGTAGGGAAAATAATTCAGTACCAAATGTTCAAATCCATTGCCCGCTCGCGAAGTCTCATTACCTGCAAGAAGATGAAAATGTATTTACAAGTAAGAAGTTTTTAGAATTTCCTGCCACAGATATTTGCAGTTCCATGACAAACAACCAAAGTTTTGTGTTGGTGTGAGTAGGATAAGAGAATTAATACTTCTGCACACCTCTCAGAGGTGTGGGTAATGGTGCAAAATGTGGAACTTCTGCATTTAACTTTTTTTGCTCCCTCGGCGATGCTCGTCCCTATCTCGCTAGACAGTGTTTTGAGGAACACCACCACTCAGCTAGGATTAAACCTAGAACACCGATCGCGTTAGGCTATCATTATTCGTACTTATCCCACGAATTTGGTAATCATGTATGTTATTTCTCAAATCAACATCAATTTCTCTCAAGACATAATAATCGTACAGGGATGAATGAGGTATCGTTAGAAAGGTTTTTCAACTGACTTCTGGCATTGCGTATAGATTTTTCTCTAAAAATATTTGTGGAACATTTTAACATAAAAAAGACTTCCAACTATCTGTAGGCAAAAGGGCATCGTGGATGCCCAGCTTCATACCTATATTTTACGAAGCTAACTTGTTAATCATGAATAAGTCTCCCGCGTTAAATTATCTTATTACAAATACAGTTTTACTTGTTTTAAAGTATTATTAACTTGATAATTTGTTGGAGCATTGTCACAGATAATAACTGGGATTACTGCGGTAGTCTATCTCTTCCCCTATCCCTGAAATAAAATGAAATACGAAAAGTACATTAGGATTACGTCAAATATCGTTGAAACCGAAGTATTGTAATGCTCTGTAAACAATGTTGCTCACAATTATACGCAAGTAAGTATGATTATTATTTCACGTCATTCGGTTCATTTTTAAAGATACTTTGTCTTCATTCCCACAACTACCGTTATCCCAACGACTACACGTGTTCCGAAATTCTGTCATTACTTACAACTATAAAATTGCGAAAGATTCCTACGGATCACCTGCTTAGGCTATGTTTGGTGCTGCTGTAGCAACTGTTGAATAATCATAGCTATGTGCGATGAATACGGTGACTGTTTCTTGAATGACACTGTAATGTAAGTCTATAGGTTGGCAGAAAATTCGTTTATAAACAATACGCCCTTTGAAAGCTGCAAGTGGTGGTATTTATTACTCCGGATACGTTTCGCCTTGTGTGTGGGAGAGCAATAGGTAGGGGGAGGGGGAGACAGAGGGATGGTAGGAGAGAGGGATGGGGATGGGTGGGAGGGAGGGGAAGAGAGGGAGTGGTAGAGGGACTTCAAAGAAGGCACTAGTGACACAGTCAAAGCGAGAAAACAGTCGCGGGAATCGATCTTTCAAGACTAAGCAAAATCATTAGATTGAAACGTAACAGTGACGGCGGGCAGACTTGGTCCATGACTTCGGCCTTGTAGTAGGCAGAATTAAAACGGTGAAGACGACTAATGGGGTCGTACTCGCATAGCTCAGTAGGCAAAAGCGCTGCGAACAAATGACGAAGTTCGGAGTTGGGATCCTGGTTCGGCATATATAGTGAAAACCTATCATGAAGTTTGAAAGCGGCGCACACTGCGCTAGAGTGAAGGATTCATCGTGGATACACGGTATCCAGTAATCGTAGAACTTGTCTTCAATTTTGTTAGTAAGAAACTCAGCGGTGACTGATTCCTGTGTTTTATTGCCGCGCGGTCTGGGGCGTCTTGTCAAGGTCCGTGCGGCTCGCCCCGACGGAGGTTCGAGCCCTCCTCTGTGTGTGTGTGTGTGTGTGTGTGTGTGTGTGTGTGTGTGTGTGTGTGTCGTCCTTAGCGTAAATTAGGTTAAGTAGTGTGTAAGATTAGGGACCGATGACCTTAGCAGTTTGGTCCCATGTGACCTTACCACGAATTTCCAATTGTGTTTTATTTCTACGCAAAAGGCAACAGGCCATTGTTCCCAAGAATGGGCGCTGTCACCTTAGAAGGTAACTTCAAATATTTTGGTAACTGTAGAACGTGCGGGGCTATTGCCAGTCTTGTTCCACAGTATGTTACACCGCAGTGTGACCGAGCGGGGTGGCGCAGTGGTTACGGCTGTGGACTGGTATCAAAGAGGTGCGGAGGTCAGATCCCCATCCCGGCCACTAAGATGCATGTTTTCCGTAGTATCGCCTAAATCCATTGGTATGTGGGTTGGTTCCTATGAAATTATCATCATCATTTTCCTTTCAAGGATTAGCCTGTTGCTTGTTCCGAACTCACAAACAGAATAAAATGAGGCTGTTTATGAGTTTGCCAGTAATTTGAGAATCCCCTATGTGCGTTACGAGCGCTGCGCAGTTTAAGTCGCGTGATGGTGCTCCCACTTCTATCTAGGTATCGCGACCTGCCTGATTTTCTGTCGGAGTTATCTCCCTCAGGGAAGCTGGCTTCACCGCACGTCTAGAGGCTTCCCTCCATGCCTTGTGTCCTGGGACACTCTTCGTCCGGCTCCTCAGTCGAGACCACTTCGGCTAAGGTGACTCTGCCGGCCGCGGTGGTCTCGCGGTTCTAGGCGCGCAGTCCGGAACCGTGCGACTGCTACGGTCGCAGGTTCGAATCCTGCCTCGGGCATGGATGTGTGTGATGTCCTTAGGTTAGTTAGGTTTAAGTAGTTCTAAGTTCTAGGGGCTGATAACCACAGCAGTTGAGTCCCATAGTGCTCAGAGCCATTTTTTAAGGTGACTCTGCAAGTAGCTACGCGACCGCCGGCCCAGCTGTCCGCTTCGTCGAAGCATGCAAACCCTCCCACCCGGCACTAAAGGTGCCTTCGATAAGGCGGCGTCTCCTGGGAGAGTCTTCGAAATTATATGACCGATTTCCTTAGCAAACTTGTCCAATCCGAGTTTGAACTCGGTCTCTACGGGCCTTGCCTTCAACAGGTCTTTAAACTCTGAATCTTCCTTTTCTTTCCATGGAAGGGAGTTTCCACCTTGTAACACTGTACATCAGGGTCGCCCAAGGTTGTGCCGACGTCCGTCCCCGGTGTCGCTCTGTCATTTGGTCCAAGCAACATCAGGGCTCATACAGTTGCCGCCTACACAGCTCGCTTACATTCAAGAACGATGTGTTTGCTACTGATTCGCGACAGTATTACAGGATCTCAAAAGTCTGCGAACGGCCGCTGGAATAAATGCGGTACGGCTTTCGATGTTTCCTGATTTTTGCTGACTGAGAACAGACGCGACGTGCGAGTGAGGAAGCAAGCAAAAAAGATACGGAGATGTATAATTTATTTAACCCTCCAGACCGTAATTTTGCTGCTCTCAAGTTTCTGTTGGTACGATCTTCCGTGTAGATAAAAAAATCAGGGTTAATTAAGGGGTTGTTACCCGTAAGTGCCTATAAACAGTTATACTCAGTACATCTAAAAATAAGTTGAACACTACCGTAAAGTGCGCAGCTCGTGATCGTGCGGTAGCGTTCTCGCTTCCCGCGCCCGGGTTCGATTCCCGGTGGTGTCAGGGATTTTCTCTGCCTCGTGATGACTGGGTGTTGTGTGATGTCCTTAGGTTAGTTAGGTTTAAGTAGTTCTAAGTTCTAGGGGACTGATGACCATAGATGTTAAGTCCCATAGTGCTCAGAGCCATTTGAACCATTTTTTGAACCACTACCGTAAACAAACGTGTCCTCTGTCGTTAACCATGGTTACGTTTTCAAGTACCTGGTGTCGTTAGACACCACTGGAATGAGACCTTTCTGAAACACACAGTATTTTTTGTTATTGCAGCGGAAACGACACGCTGGCACACGCTAAAGCATCGGACGCCTAAAGTTTCTTTTCTAATGTGTGTACTAAACGTTTAACCCATTTAGCTCTTGTATGAAATCAAACTGGAATTCTCGTTCGTATGTGCGGATTCTAGTGTAGAAAAAAATTGCAGAAAGGAAAGGGGGGGGGGGGGTCGGATGTTCGGCACTTGTGCCAGGGGACGCAGCATCGCCTCGCTACGGCTTTGCTGTACGCGAACACTGTGCAGATGTGTGCCACACACACACACACACACACACACACACACACACACACACACACACACACACACACACAGCCACCAGAGAGCCGCTGTGGCCATCCCACGCCGGCGGAAGCGGCTCCCGCATTCCAGCGCGCCCCACTCACTAGTCGTAGTGTAGGCCAGGCCAGGCCGTCCTATTAATACCCCGCGTAAAGGACAGCACGTGCTGCGCCGGCAGCGACCACTTTATGTGCACAACACGGCGAGCGGTCGGCGCGCCGCTGCCTGCGCTCTGTCCTCCCACTCGGCGAATGAATGGCGTTCTTGGCGCTCCTACCCAAACGCAGTAAATTTTGGCCGTGGCGTGTACACCCACGTGCATGCCCCGCAAGCGTCTGTACTGCGCGAGTCGGAGGGTACTTTGTACCAGTATCAGCGGTTTTTTCGAGCTCTCACGCGGCTTACAAGCAATCGTTCTCCCCGCGAGCCATTCACAGCTTGAACGGGAAAGGGAGGAGGTGACAGTGGTGCGCAAAGTACCCTCCATCGGACACCGCAGCGTGGCTTCCGGAGTAGAGGTGCATACGTAGATTCCATTAACGCAGCCGTGCGGAGTGGTCGCGTGGTTTGAGGCGCCATGTCACGGATTGAACGGCCCCGCCCGCCGGAGTTTCGAGTCCTCCCTCGGGCATGGGTGTGTGTGTGTTGTCCTTAGCATAAGTTAGTTTAAGTAGTGTGGAAGTCTAGGGACCGATGACCTATACAGTTTGGTCCCTTAAGAATTCAGGCACATTTGAACATTAACGTAGTGGTAAGAGTGGAAAATTATTCCCTCTGTGCCTCTATACGCTCCCTAATCCGTCGCACCTACCTTACTCAGCGAGACATACGAAGGTCGCAGCAGAATGGTCGCAAATTTTCCTCCAGTACCGGCTCACTAAATTTACCCAACATGGTTCCACATTAAAAAATCTGTTTTCTTTCCAGAGATTTTCGTTAGTTTGGCGAACACTTAAATTTTTGCCTAGGCTCTTTCGATCCTAGCATCGCCCTTTTAAATTCATTTGATGTCTGTTGGCATCCCTACTAGGAAAGCTAGCACAGTGCTATAGAATTGACCACTCTCCCCTCTTGCACGCCTTTACCTTTACAGATGCACTGCGTTCTAATATCAGACAGGAAAGAAAAGCTTTTTGTAATTTTCTGTTCTTTGATTTCGTTGCTCTCGATGTGATCCCTTCGAGAAGTTGCGAGGAACCCAAAGTGGGAGTCGGTCGTGGAAGACGCGCTGAGAACCTCTGTCAGGCATTGTCTGCCAACACGCTTAGCGCCTTCTTCTGGCTAGAACGGTTCCCGATCATCCGGAACGCTTACCAAGCGGCTCTGTTACTCGACTTGCTGAAGGAAAAAGGTAATTGGTTTGCAAGTTCAGGGCGGCATGAAGCTGACAACAGAATTTGTTGCCTACTCGCTTCCCTGTCTTCGCTACTGCTCCTCACACTGTTTGGCGCATAGGTCGTCATGGTGTAAGATCCCAGCAGGAGAAGTCACTTTGGCCGTCTAGGCGGTCGTATTCAGTCGAGTAGAAATGCTTACGAAATCTGATGGTACAAAAGAGGAATAGACTCTACCACCTACTAGTTAAAATGCAATCGCCGTTGAGGCTGAATGTCCCTTCATGTTGACGCGCACATTGTCGTAATTCGCTTGGAGGCACATACAACCAACTTGAGTAAATAGTCAAGCTAGTTAAGCCTTTAATAGTACAGATGCTGCTCAGTGCCGACTGTGGAGCATTCGAAACGTTATCGCTCGCCTCACATCAGAAGGCCACAGTTCCGGGTTAGTATGTTGTTACACAGTTATGGGTGCGCCTACACGCTGCTGTGGTCAGATGACCGTTTGTTTTCTAAAAGTACCGAGCGTGTATGGTGAGTAACCGATGTGGGGCAGCTGGGACTTTAAATTGGTAATTTTATATATATATAATGTGTGTGTGTGTGTGTGTGTGTGTGTGTGTGTGTGTGTGTGTGTGTGTGTGTGTGCGTGCGCGCGCGCGCCACGACGGAACAACGTTTTTAGGACAGATGTCCCACTGCATTTTGCAAGTGGATGTGTTCTTATTACAAAACAAGAGACAAGTAATGCGGCGGTCGAAACTTTTCTCTTACCTAATCCATGTGATAAAAAAATTATATACTTTCTGAGTAGTTTTATAACAGAAGATTGAGATTTGTCTTTGATGTAGCTGTCACTGTATACGCTCAAATCAGAAATCTGCATGCCACAGCTGCACAAACCTTTTTTTGCATGCATACTGAGCAAGACGTCTTCGGAATCGTCAAATCATGGTTTGGTGCTGTGCAAAGGAGGAGGTTACGATATGAGAATTGAATCCAGAATCGCCCAGTTGGGCTACCACTGTTGCAACGCTGGGCGCGTAATACAGACTGGTGATGACGTGCTGCATGTTGCAACGTCTCCATTACATGATAGGCAGGCCTTTCCCTAGTGTGATACGCTGTCTGGGAGTTTCCTTGCGATATTCCGATAAATGGGTAAAGCAAATTATGCAAGTAGATCTTTTAAAAGCACTGGAATCTATTTGGTCCGTGAATTGGTAGAGTAAATACACCAGTTACAGTCCGACTGACACCATTCCATTTCTAGCTATTGGTGATAGCTGCAGTTTACCGTACCCCTTCGAAGTGCACTATACATCAGTAAGCTCCTTAGATCGAGAAGTATGCAGTACTTTGGTAGGGACCGAGCGAGGTGGCGCAGTGGTTAGCACACTGGACTCGCATTCGGGAGGACGACGATTCAATCCCGTCTCCGGCCATCCTGATTTAGGTTTTCCGTGATTTCCCTACATCGCTTCAGGCAAATGCCGGGATGGTTCCTTTGAAAGGGCACGGCCGACTTCCTTCCCCATCCTTCCCTCATCCGAGCTTGCGCTCCGTCTCTAATGACCTCGTTGCCGACGGGACGTTAAACACTACTCTCCTCCTCCTCCTTTGGTAGGAGAACGGAAGACTTCATTAAGATACTTTTGATATATGAATACAATTTTAATTTGTTTTCTTTTGTTTATTAGCACGCGGAAATAGACCTGATAAAGCCTGTTATTTTCTTATATGTTTGGTCGTAGATGAATCGCATTTAAGAAATTCACAGTTCTCTCGTTTGTCCACTTCTCCATTGGTGTACAGTGTAAAGAACAACAACTAACAAAACAGTAAGTACGCGCGCAAACTTCCAGCCGCGCGGAATGGCAACAGGGTTTGAGGCGTCCTGTCACGGACTGCGCGGCCCCTCCCGCTGGAGGTTAGAGTCCTCCCTCGGGCATGTGTGTCTGTGCTGTTCTTCGCATAAGTTAGTTTAAGTAGTGTGTAAGTCTAGGGACCGATGACCTATACAGTTTGGTCCCTAAGGAATTCACACACATTTGAACATTTTTTTGCAAATATTCCAGCAAAAGCGAAACATCTTGTTTTCGCTCAGACCTGTGACTACAGGACTGTCAGTGAGAGAAGTAGGAAACAGAGGCGAGCGCGAGAGCCAAGCATTTACAGACAAGAACATAAACCTATGTTGCCCTGCAGTACGAAATGGGAACATAAACCTGTGTTGCCCTGCAATACGAAATGTTCTCCACCCTTGCCGGACAACACTAGCGACACCGCAGCAATACGTCAGCAACAGCCTGAAATATGAACAGTATTACCCAGCAATAATGCAGAATTGCAGCAAAGTTGGCGGCAATGATTATTGAGGCCAAATATTGCCGTGAAATTTGGACCGAGTAAACGCACCATTGAATTCGAACTGAATAATTTTACACGCACGGAAAGCCCAAAGACAACGAAAAAAGCCTGTGTATGAACATCAGTTTAGGTGGGTGTATATCCCATTATTAAGTTGAAAGTGTTGGAAATCTTTTGTATGACGAAAGTGTGGACAAAATGTCAACACTATAAATAAATAAGTGAACTAAAGTAAAACTGTTTTAACTCGGAAGACTGGTTTCTACAGCAGTTTGCGTTACTGAGCATGATCTCACTGGAGACGTAGCAAGGTGGCTACAGAATTGGTGAGGAACTGGACTGACATTCTGGACATATGTCGTTCACCGATCGATGATTCAGGTTCATGCTTCCCGTGGTTTCCCTAAACAGCTTAAGATAAATACGGGATGGCTCCTTTAAAAAACACACGGCCGTTTTTTGCCAGCCACTTTATTCCTCAGCGAAGGCTCGCTCTCTCATAACATCGGTCGCGACGGGATATCAAACCTATGCTTTAATTTTTTTCGTATACCTACCTTTCTATTGAGTGTGGGATAGTCTTACCTTCCTCAGGCGCTTGAATTGATTTATACAGGGATGACGTACAGTTTCCAGTGGACACTGGATCATGATGCGTCTCGGCATTTCTCACACACCAATGAATCATTGCCACCGGTGAAAGAATCGATAGGCGAGAGAAAAAAATCGTAGCTTTGGATTTGCCGTCTATCAGTTATCCACTTAACCACCAAGCCACAAACAAGTACCCAGAAAGAATTCACGAGGAACCGTCCAATCCAGCTCTACACAAATTTTGTGCAGTGCTTCACCATTCTGCAGTTTTTTCTAAGTTGTTCCATACATAATGAAATGCAGTATTCTTCGTAAGGCGCATTCCGAGTTATTGCAGTCTCCTCCACCATGAAAAGCAAAAACTTACTTCCTCTCCCTCCACCCCTCCTCCTCCCCTTCCACCCCTTCCCTCTTCTGCGGGGAGCTAAAAGCCGCAAGTGCTTTTCAGTGAAAAAGATAGCAGACAAATGGTGGCAGTAGCAGCAGTGGCAGTTGTAGGGACAAAAAGGAGGCAGCTATATTGCACTGGCTCTGGCAACAGCGCGAAACGCTCTGGCCGGCTTCCAGCCGTATTTCATCTCCAGCCGTGCAGTTATCGACACTGGCGCCGTGGGAAGTCTGCCAGGAGTTTGAAGTCGGCCGCGACGTGGCTGCGTGTCGCCGTCGCGCCACCACGAGCAGGTGCGGCGTGTCGCCGAAACGCGTCCTCAGCTTCTGCAGCGTCAGATCACGTCACGTTGAAAAGGTATCCACGTATTATTTTCGTAACACGATGAGCTCTGGCGATGTGACAGCTGGAAAGTACCCTGCTGTTCTGCCATTGTCTGGTGACTCAAAGCTCGTGACAGCCGATGGGTCATCTGACCGCATTTAACCGTGTTGCTTCCCGGCCCCTCTTGTTGCTGTGCGACTTGTTAGTGCGGGGGAAGTCGCACGAAGCAGGCAGCTTTTTCTTAACCGCCCTCTGGCCCGTTATTTCCACCTGTAGGTCCAGTCCTCCGTGTCTCCGTTTCCCACTTGAGGCGACGGATAGACAGTAAGCGTTGCCCAGCTAGCGCCCCCGTCACCTTCACGCGGGTGTTCCGGATCTCCAGTTACCGGCATCCTGGCCCTGAGGCTGGAGCAGCCGCTTCGATACTCTCTTAATGCAGAAACCGCATCTACCGTTAACACGTTCGCTGCGAGTTAGGAAAGCCATGTGGCTAACGCATAAGAGTGCTATATTAAGAAAACATTCAAAAATGGAAAAGTCAAACGTTCAAAGTGCGAAATATCACATTTGTCAGAACAGTTAACTCTCTCTCTCTTCTCTCTCTCTCTCTGTGTGTGTGTGTGTGTGTGAGAGAGAGAGAGAGAGAGCGCGGACATAACTTACCTGTATCCAAAGAACTGAGAAGTGACTATCGTACCACAGAACTATACTGCTCACCTTCTCAGTGTAGAAAACAAAAATACAAATTGTAAAGTACACTTGTCAAAACAATTAGGGGATCAGTTGCAGGGGGTTGGTGTTGACGTGTGTCTACCAAACGAATTAAACAAGCAGTTGGGTTCGGATAGTGTGTGAGCAGGTAGTGCAATGCAACAACAACGTGACTTAACTCGAAGCTATGGCACGGAGAGCCATAGGAAGGTTGGAAGCAGGACAGACACGGAGGGAGGGGGCTGCACCTATTGGAGTGTCCCAAAGTGTAATTTCCAGGACCTGGACGCGATTTCAGACGAACCGTTAAAAGGCAAGGCCAAGGTCGTCCACGGGTAACATCAGCAAGAGATTGCCCTTATCTCCGGTTAACAGCGCGTCAAGACAGGAGGCTGAATGAAACTCAGCTGCAACGCACCCTCCAGGCTGCAACAGGACGCGCAATATCAACACAAACAGTCCGAAATCGCCTTCGGGAATGTGGCCCCTTCGCACGGAGGCCTATGATGTGTGTCAACCTCGACAAAGTTTGGCCCGTAGAAGCTGGGAATTGGAACATCAGCGTTGGAGGCGTAACGAATGGCGCCGGGTTCTGTTCACAGGTGAATCAAGATTTGGTGTTCAGCCGGCCAGTCGTCGTTTCCTCATCTGGAGAGAACGTGGAACTCGGAACAATCCTGCTTGTGTGCAGGAAACGTGGTGGTCGAATGGTGCGGCGGGATTCTAGTATTGGTGAACGAACCTCTTTGCTGTTCAGAATGGCGCTTTGACTACTCAGAGGTATAGCTTCGAGATCCTTTGACCTTTTGTTGTGCCCTACGCTGGTGCCATAGGAGATGGGTTCCTCCCGGTGGACGGTATCGCTCGTCCCCACAGAGTTGCACTGTTGGACAACGTGCTTGAAACTGGGGGAATTGAACAAATGGAGTGGTCAGTTTGTTCACTGGATTTAAAACCCGATTGGTCATGTCTGGGATGCACTTGGCTGATGCATTGCAACCAGACGAGCACCTCCCGCAACGGTTGCAGAGCTGGATTGCACTCATGGAAGAATGGCCAACTATCCTTCAAGAGCTGATTGATAACGTCACACTGTACATGCCACGCAGGAGCGCAACTGTACTGGCCGTCCGAGATGAGCACATACCATATTAGAGGGCAACGAGAATGACTGTTTCACTATTATGGTAGCCCCATGGTGCCTCGCTCTACGTAAACGCCATTAAACCTCACGTACAAACTTGAGACAGCAAAAAGTCGTACCGTATCACCCACAAATTACAATTGTAACCGATATCTAAATAAAATAGGTTACCATATGCCTATTGTGTATGATATCTCACCTGATACCATAATTGTTTTGAGCAGTGTAAATAATTGATTAAAAACTTTCTGTATGCCATACCTGGAAACTGACTCATATTAAGCGCCAGTTAGAAAGTTTCTGTTTCAAGTTCCATTGATACTAACACACTTTTTATTTGTGATAATACAAGTACAGAAATATAGCAGTTATCTTCCAACAAGTAGAACTGCAGCCAACAAAAGTAATTTCTCGTATCGTCTACTTTTTTTTTTTAGAAGAGAATGATAAAATTAATGGAAAAAACACTCAGTATTCTGTTCCCATCCCTGAGCTCGGGCGTTGTAAGGTTTACTGTAAAACTCCCTGTGCTGTTCAGGGAGAAACGTCAACGTCGTCAACACGCCTTCCTGTTTCGCAACTCCACTTTGACCGTACGGTTTCGACTGCACTCCTATCTGCTACAACTAATTGATTGGCCCCTATGTGATTGCGGCGCGGGGAAGGACATCGACCATATGATTTTCGGCTGTCCTCTGCCAATCACGCTACAACCGAACTGCTGCAGTGCTTGGTGCTTAGTGCACGTCATCTTGCTACCACTGTGCAGTCACTACTCGCAGCGCGTGATGTATATTATATACACGTAAATCCCGTTTTGGCAGCTGAACACATCATGATTTAATTGTTCTATATAAAACAATGTAACTTTCAGATGAAGTACGACCTGATCGTATCAGCCATTGTTTCCTCTTTTGAAGACAATGACTTTTTTTCTATTCTTCTATTTCAAAGTAAGAATTTTTAGTAGCTGTTTGAGATGGATGAGTAAGAGACACTTTGGTTATACCACAGTTGTAGATCTTACATCCCCTACATTGACAATGTTGTTTCAGCAGCATCTTTAAAATGTAAGAAGACAGTTGTATGCATTGAAATTACGTGGAATGGATTAATAGTTTCATCTTCCATAACATTACTTTGTCTGGTCATTTCACCAACATTTTTTTTTAATTTTTCGAATTCAAATTATCTGCATCTACTACAGATATATTTTATTGATACAAACAAAAGCTTACATGTGATTCTTCAATTTCTCCAGGCGTATTTCATGACGAAATAAATCTCGGGTGAACAGCCTGGTGTGAGTGTACAGAGAGGCACTGCTTGGCACAAAAAGACAATGCGTTATCTAGTTAATGAATGTTTGAAACATTTTCTCCGTATTTGGCTCTAGGAACAAATCTAGGGACTTGAGACAGGGCACTAAGAAGACAGTAGCACCGAAAACGCATTTTGTGCAAAAATGCGGAACGTTTGACATTTCCTCTCTTCAGTTGTTAGACACACCGTTTTATTGTCACCCAGAGTGTTAGCCTTCAAAATTTATACACTTTTACATGTGTAGAACCAGTTCTGGAAATAGAAAAGTTGTTTCTTCATTATGATGTTGGTACCTTAAAACATAACTTTGGAATATCATACAGATTTTAGGAACAGCCAGACTGTTACACAACTTGTGGAATACAGGTTGGTGACGGCTTCAACAACCGTCAACATTTCGACAGGTGCACAGCCTGTCATTTTCAAGGCACAAGTACAACGAGAAAGCGCTATGGAAGGACGAGCCGTGAATTGGGTGAGTGATGAAAATACGGCTCTTAAGTCTTCGGTCGCTTTTCCGTACGCAGGAAGCTTTTCCAACAGGATTGGTCGTATTCTGCGTTAACATGATGGTAAATGGCTTTTTCGATCACCATCTAAGGTGGGCACCCGTCTTATTCCTTGCGGTTGTATTGGTCAGACCATCAGGATCGTGGGGGACTGTTTTATCGAGCTTAGGCGTCACACACGCCTACAAAGTCCGAACAAATCTGGTCTTTTCCTTGGCACCGGTCAACGCACGCACTTCCAGCTATTGGGATAGTATTAACTAAGGAAGCAGCTGAAATTAAATTAGCAAGTGACTTTGTAAATGGAGATGGAACTTTCCTGTTTCCCTGGTCAAACAACAGACGGACAGAGTTCATGTTACCTCGCCAGTAGTTCATATTCACCATCGATAACTTCCCGACGACGGTCATTTTTGGTTGAGTGATGGTGATAGTGTTTACCATTTGTACCCTCAAAATAAGAGGTTGTGCACTTGCCGAAATGACATTTGTGGAAGACGTCATTCCACTGCATTCTCGTAAGTTATATAAACATTATATACATTGGAAGAAACTCAAGTTTGACAACCAGATAGTTGTTGCTTAGTTTATGGCTCTTGCCGAGTTTCCTGTCGAGTAACTTTGCTGTGTACGGATTTTGCATTTTCTGAGCTTTTGCTTACACCGATTGACACAAGCTTGATTTCGAGCTTCAGTCTAATTGTGTTCACCGGGCCGGCCGGTGTGGCCGAGCGGTCCTAGGCGCTTCAGTCTGGAACCGCACGACCGCTACGGTCGCAGGTTCGAATTCTGCCGCGGGGCATGGATGTGTGTGATGTCCTTAGGTTAGTTAGGTTTAAGTAGTTCTAAGTTCTAGGGGACTGATGACCTCAGATGTTAAGTCCCATAGTGCTCGGAGCCATTTGAACCATTTTTTGTGTTCACCGGCTGGATATAAGCATATTGTGAAACACTTTGGTCGTTTTCTGATGCAATGAAGAAGAGATTCCCGTTCTCATTGTGCTGTTTCCCGTTTTCAGCGAACAAAATCTATACTCACTCTCTTCCCAACTGCTCATTTACTTATAGGCCATCCCTCTGACTGTATTTTCCGTTGAACAGCAGCATACACTGAAAAGTTATCGTTAGCCATGTGTAGTAGAGGTGGCTCACAATACTTGGTCCATTGATAGAAATCTGGATTAGCAAAGTACCATATCGCACATTCCTGTAGATTGTGCCGTCATCCGGAAACATAGGCACGTGCTTCTCGGAACAGTCACGAGGCCTTCGTCTTGGTGAGCGCAGCCGAGCCGCTGAGAGTCCCTACAGCCACGTGTTTACTATCAGAGCAGGAATTAGGTTTACATTCCGCTGCGGGGCGATTGGCCTCTCTTGTTTGTGTTCTCAGGCGCGCACGGAAATTGACGCGCCGCTCGATGTGGGCTCGGGAGCACGGCAACGGTGCAGCCGACGTGTGTGTGTCCACAGCCTTCGCTCGTCCCCGCTGTTCGTACAGTGCGGGCTTCAACTGCTGATGTTTACATGGCTTTTGTATGGGAACCAGGCCATGGTCTGAGGCGTGTTACTGTACCCACCGTGTCTTCAGCTAGCGCCGGAGACATCCTCAGAGACTGCGTCGTGTCCTGGTGGCTCGCTGCGTGTGTCTCGGCAACAGACGACTCGTGCACGAACAACAAAGCTATTCTGACCGACCCTTATTATCTGTTCTAAGCATTCCCTTTGCTGGTCTTCACAGAGACTACATGTGAAGAAAATATGATTTGCGCTGAACCGCCAAAGAAACTGGTATAGGTGTGCGTATTCAAATACAGAGGTAAGTAAACAGGCGGAAGACGGCACTGCGGTCGGCAACGCCTGTTAACACAAGTGTGTCGCGCAGTTGTTAAATCGGTTACTGCTGCTACAGTGGCAGGTTATCAAGGTTTAAATGAATTTGAATATAGTGTTACAGTCGGCGACGAGCGATGGGACATAACACCTCCGAGATAGCGATAAAAAGGGGATTTTCCCGTAAGACCATTTCATGCT
The DNA here is from genome assembly GCF_021461385.2 of Schistocerca piceifrons. Classification (NCBI taxonomy): domain Eukaryota; kingdom Metazoa; phylum Arthropoda; class Insecta; order Orthoptera; family Acrididae; genus Schistocerca; species Schistocerca piceifrons. Next base: position 295,365,270 of record NC_060139.1, on the reverse strand, counting down.
TGTACCGTGAATATCAGGAATCCGGTAAAACATCAAATCGCCGACACCACTGCGACTGGAAAAAGATCCTGCAACAACGGGACCAACAACGACTGATGAGAATCGTTCGACGTGACTGAAGTGCAACCCTTCCGCAAGTTGCTGCAGATGTCAATGCTGTCAGCGTGTAAACCATTCAACGAAACAACATCGATATGGGCTTTCGGAGCCCAAGGTCCACTCATGTACCCTTGATGACTGCACGATGCAAAGCATTTTCGTCTCGTCTGGGCCTGTTGATGACTGGAAACATGTTGCCAGGTCGGAAGGGACTCGTTTCAAATTGTATCGAGCGGAGTACGGGTATGGAGACAACCTCATGATTCCATCTTTCCTGCATGTCAACAGGGGACTGTTGAAGCTGGTGGAGACTCTGTAATGGTGTGAGGCGCGTGCAGTTGGAGTGATATGTGACCCCTGATAAGTGTAGACACGACTCTTGACAGGTCGAGCGGTCTAAGGCGCTGCAGTCATGGACTGTGCGGCTGGTCCCGGCGGAGGTTCGAGTCCTCCCTCGGGCATGTGTGTGTGTGTGTGTGTGTGTGTGTGTGTGTGTGTGTGTGTGTGTGTGTGTGTGTGTGTGTTTGTCCTTAGGATAATTTAGGTTAAGTAGTGTGTAAGCTTAGGGACTGATGACCTTAGCAGTTAAGTCCCATAAGATTTCACACACATTCGAATTTTTTTTTTTTTTTTCTTGACAGATGACGCGTACGTAATCATCCTGTCTATTCATGTCCATTGTGCATTCCGACGTAATTAGGCAATTCCAGAAGGACAGTGCCACACCCCACACGTCCGGAATTGTTACAGAGTTCCGGAATTGCTACAGAGTGGCTCCAGGAACACTCTTCTGAGTTTAAACACTTCCGCTGGCCACCAAACTCCCAAGCCATAAACATTATTGAGCATTGCCTTGCAACGTGCTGTTCAGAAGCGATCTTCACCGCCTCGTACTCTCACGGATTTATGGGCAGCCTTGCAGGATTCATGGTGTCGATTTCTCTCCAGCGCTACTTCAGACGTTAGTCGAGTCCGTGCCACGCCGTGTTGCGGCACTTCTGTGCTCGCGGGGACCCTACACGTTATTACGCAGGTGTAAAAGTGTAAGAGTTTCCTTAGGTCTTCTCCTGTTGTTAGTCCCAAACATTCAGCGGTGATAATTTTGTACGTATGGCACAGGAGTTGACTAGGAGATTATCACTGATTAAACATGTCGATTGTGGAACTTGTATATTTCTTATATTCTGTTTAACTCTGTGTAGCCAGGGCTGGAAACGAATTTCAGTTATGTAAACATTTCACGAGTTTTCTGCAACCCCTATGCCTCTTACTTAACAGTGAAAACACACAAGGTTAGTCCGCAGCTCGTGGTCGTGCGGTAGCGTTCTCGCTTCCCGTTCCCGGGTTCGGTTCCCGGCGGGGTCAGGAATTTTCTCTGCCTCGTGATGACTGGGTGTTGTGTGATGTCGTTAGGTTAGTTAGGTTTAAGTAGTTCTAAGTTCTAGGGGACTGATGACCATAGATGTTAAGTCCCATAGTGCTCAGAGCCATTTGAACCATTTGAACACAAGGTTAACAAACTAGGCACACATGCTGGATGAACTATTATGAGTTTTACATTACATTAGGGCAATGCTAAAATATCACGTCTTCGTCCACCCTGAGCTAGTTTCCATACTGAACGTGGTTGGTAGGCGCCTCTTCGAGGACTTTGGACGAATCTATGGAAGTTTTCCCCTCTTCTCAACTCGCAGAGGTTTTCCTATTGTCTCAGGAAACTGCGTTTCCTCGAACGGCTTGAGTGTAATGGGTTTTATACGATATTGCAGTGCCTTTGTTGTTAAGAAGAACGTTACAATTTTCCGTCGGAGGAACAGACCCTTCGGCGACTAACGCGGTTAGGAAATACCTGAAATGTAATCACAGATGGACAATCATCAGCTGTATAACGGAATGGCGACAATGAAATTGTGTTGCAGACCAGTACTCAAACCCGGATTTCCTGCTTTCCGAACGGTCGCCTTTAATCGTTTTGGCTGTCCGTACGACTCAAGGCCAGACTCAGACTGTCTTATATCGTGTCGTTTGCTTACAAGTATTGATCTCTCCGATTTATTCTACTCTTGAGTACAGGCGACAATCGCAACAGCGCAGGGACTGGGCGAAACCGTGTCGCAGACCTCTTTGCTTCTGTGGATGTCAAAACACCTCGTCGAGCGGGTCTTCTTGTTTCAGTAGTGTACGGTAGTGAACCGTTCTCTATTAGTATCGGGCGCGTGCCTGCGCCATCTCCAGATTCACACTACAGACGATGTTCTGCCGACAGTGGAGAAGCCCAAAATGGAAGCAGGGGTCTGTGCACTATATACTTCACTTCGTAATGTCTCTATTAGGTGCTTGACCTAGAGACCAAGGGTTTTCCACCGCTGCTCGTGCTACTTCACTCGAGGCTGTTATTGTGCACCGAACTTCTGGCTATCTGTTTGCTTCATATCTCCATCTCGTACAGGGCCTTGCTAATGGTAGTGAAGCGGCGAGTATTGTGCCTATGGTATTGTATTGTCTGGCATTCCAGCTAGATGCTCTGTCCACTGTGGTCCCTTACTTTTCAGCTTGCATTTGGCTGTTTTACAAATTCATGCAATTGGCGTTCTTTATAATTTTCATGCTTAGTTATAAACTACTCTTAGTCAGATCTTTCTCATTACGTTCCGAAAGAAAACGCTTATTTTTGGCATTTCCACATTTCTTTGTTAATTACCCGGGCTACTGCGCCGTATAGCAGATGAGAGAGGGTAGCATTTTGGATCAGACTTTTTAGATTTAAGTGAAATCTTCGACAGCGAAAAGAATCGTTGATCCTGTACCTGTTGTTTCACATATTATGTCCATTCTTTCCTCCGTATCACTGAATCAGACTCTGTCGTATTGGGAACCTTCAGTGTTCCGCACTCTCGTGTTGTTACGAAGCTCTTAACTCTTTGGCTGAACTCTTGTCCAGAAAACGCTAAGTCTTTGGCTGTATCCCAATCTTCCATCTCTTACAGTTCTCCAGCTTGTCCCTCAGCACTACTAAATTATTTATTTATTGGAGTCAGAAACAAATATAATTCATGATTATTACATTAAAAAAATGAAAGAACTATCAAGCTACACTAGTCGTGACCAAAATCTTTCCACTTCAACTGAACCCGGTGCCGCAAGCAGATCTCCTTCTGTGAAAGATTGCAGGACGTAGTTGACAATCCAGTAGGTTCTCCATGATTTGTGGTTCTCCGCATCACAGTTGGTGGTATCCACATGAAAGTGCCATTTCTGAAGGAATCTGCTGGAACTTGCAACTCCAGAACGAAGATGGCTGAGTGACCTCCACACGATTCAATTCTGTTGATTCGCGGGTGGAAGGGTAATGTTATGTCCTAGCCAGTAATGCCACCCGAGCCCGCTGCCAAAAGGTTGGCAGCATCAAAGTTCGGACGCCGTCCGCATAAGCAGCGCCAGCGATACAGGAAATCGCCGCAAGTCTGCGCGCGCCACCGCTGGCTTCTTGCTTCTTAAGCGCTGGAGTCGCGAGCGCTAGGACAGTTCTGTATTCGCCGCTCAGTTGTATACTCGCCACCGAATTGTGTACTTGCTAGTCAGTTGTGTGTTCATCGCAGCAGAGTTGTTGTTTGTCGTCAGCCGACGCTGACCTAGCCGCTCCGACTCGAACTAGACAGATTTCTGTAGACACCGAGTTCACTACTGTGTTTCTGTATCTTCATGAATAAAGATAAGTACCGACTTTTATTTAATCTGAGTGTTTGGGCTTTCATCTTTCTGTTCACTGTTCCAGCGGACCGGTCGGCCCGCTATTAAAAGTGTGGCGGTGACTTCGTAAGCCATTTCTACAGCCAAGTGTTTGTCGCTACGAACACCGCCACAAAAGGTAACCCGAAAAAATGGGGGAGGGTGGCAGGCAGTTAATCTCAAGTCGAAATATCCACAATTGTTTTCTTGTTATAGATGCTGCTGTTTGCAAGACTGAAACGGTCTTCTACTGGACTCAACCTTGGAGCTTCTGGAACGTAGCCCTTGCCATGTGATGTCACGAATGCGACGTGCGTGATTATGCTTGAAATGAAACCCATACAGTTGTGCTGTAGCTGGCTTCGGGCGAAGTTGGTTGTTAGAGTAATAGGCACAGCTCCCTCAATGCAACTTATTCATAAGATTTCCCTTAAGCAGCTGCTGCCAGATCATCGGCATAAAGAAAACTCCTTGTTTTCACCGGAATGTACAGTGGAGAGCACATGGAGCAAGTAGCAGTACGCCGCATTTTTTACTCTTCCCTTAAAAAGACGCAACATAACCTGCCTTCCACTTGATGTCCTGTTTTGTAGAGGCGTGTATGTTATTCAGTAACACCACCTACGTAACTAAACTTCTCTCCACCTGAAGATGATGGTGTGAACCACCGAAATGCGTAGTGGCAAAATAAATGACTGACGTTGTAAACTGTTGTAAATATATTGAGGTCATGCAAGTGACGTTAAACATACAACTGTGAAGTAACTTAGATGTCAGATTATAGCTGTAATAGACCGTTTCGTATACAATATAGGTCGTGTATGAAGCATTAATGCTTATAAAGATAACGTTATTGTTACTATGTTTGTTGTTTAATTATAAAACATTGTAATAGACGCTAGTATATGGGAATGATGGTAACGCCTGATATCTTTGTACGCTGATCACCCACAGCGTTGTGTAATACATCACTTCTTGTTGACACCGCAGATGTCGAGGAATTGCATTTTTGAGAGAGATGAAGAGGATTCTAACTGTAAAGAGGCGTAGTTTTACGTAGTCTTGGAAGTGTGGAATGTGCGTATATGTCTGGCTTACAATTACGCGGGACGACATGAGCTGGTGAGCAGTGGTGGAAGAAAAGTGGTTGTAACAACCGAGTGGCCAGCCGATTGATTTTTCGTTCCATTGGTTGATTCAGTAGAGTGAAACAAGTCTCGTCGACCACGTCAGCTATCTGAATATTTTTCTTTCAGTCTCCGGGTTTGAGTGGTTTCAGTGAATGATGCAACTATCCGATGGTTACATGGGTGTTTCCATTCAGTACACGGGCAGGGGTGTTCTGACATGGGTACTTGTTAAGTCTTTTCGGTTTTATATGAACCATGACTGGGGTTGCCAACTTTTGCAGAGACAAATAACTTACCTTGTTTCAAAAAGAGGGAAATAAAGAGTATTTCCAAAAATAACTTATTTTCAAAATTTATGTGTTTAGTCACCTATATATACAGATGGCTGTTACTTGAGGCATTAAGTACATTTTTAATTTAAATGTACAGTATATAAGGGTTAGTTAAATTAAAACGAACCAGATGGAAAAATTAAGCAAACTATTTATTGTTTCAAAAGTAATCGCTATAAATGTTAATACATGTGTGTCTCATTGTGAGACAAGGCAGTCAGTGGCTTCACGGAAAAATATCTGCGGTTGCCTGCGGAACCATCATTGTACCCGGATGTGCACGTCTTCTCCTGAAGTAAAAAGATCGCCACGAACATCTTTCTTCCGGGCTCCAGAAATGTGGAAATCGCATGGGGAGAGATCGGGACTGTATGGAGGGCGTGTGAGGGCTTCCCAGCGAAACTTCTAGATCGTAGTCGAAACAACGTTGGTAAAATGTGGGTGCACATTATTCCATATTTTTGGAGCCACGAAGAAAGACATTCGAGGCTGTTGATTTGGTACGTACGATGAAATGCACATCTAGGCACCATCACGATTCCGCAGGCAACCGCAAAAATTTTTTTTTCGTGAAGGTACTGACGAGTCTTGTCCCGCAGCGGGATGAGTGTATTAACACTTATGGCGATTAATTCTGCAATAAGAAATGCAAAATTGACGCGACAAGAAAACCGAGAATGTTTTACTTACGAGTGCTGTCGCGAAAGACTTAGTTCTCAAGACAGCTTATTTACTTTTTTTCCATCTGGCTTGTTTTCATAAGTGTGTTCTTTACAGAATACAGTTTTTAGAAATTGTTTCTTTACCTAGTCATTTGCATTTTAAGTGTGTACTGCCACTTGTCGGTAGTATTTTTTCGCGAAAAATGTTTATCATTTGTTAATTTTCTTTGAATTGTGAAACCGCCCAGCATTCGTCTGAACAAGTGAGAGGAAACCGCGTAAAAATCACACCGAGGCTGGCCAGCAGAAGCGACAGAAAGGCTACAGAGCAGTTTCACTTGAAAAGAAATAACGAATAATTCAGTGAATATGCGAAAGTACAACTGTCGACTTTTTTGTAGGATGCTGCCACAGACCACTTAAAGTCGACGAAAATGAATGAGTAATAATTCAGCCCATACGTAAAAGAAAAAAGCGAATGAGGCGATCGTTTTGCGACAAGCAAGTGAGTCGACTGTTTCCATTCAGTTGTCGGCCTGACTACCGGCGAGGAGCCCGACGGCGGGCGCCAGATAAAGTCTGGAGGCCGCGCTCCACGCAGATGGCTGAACTTGACGCCCGTTGCGTAAAGGCCGCCTGCTCTGCTCCGCCGTAATGGTGTGACGTGAGGTGACGTGCTGTGTAAGGTCGCGCCCGCGCCGCTACGACGCCGTACCTTGGTCGTTTCTTGCCGCGCATGGCGCTGGGTGCATGCCGACCACCACCGACAGCGCTCCGCTCCGCTTCCAGCACGATGTAGGGCCACCGGCACGTCGCTGTACCTCGTCCCGGCGTCAACGTTTACGAGGACGCCCACTTTTGGATCATTCACACAGAGGTGGTATGTAGGTGATGCTAGACACGACTCAACAGAGTACGTCTCTACCAATCTACTCTGGTCTAACGCGAGGGAGGTATCAACACCTTAAGCACTCCTTGGGAAGTCTGACGTCTCTTGTTTTTTGCGATAGTCTCTCTTCTCCAACTGAGTGATAAGCAAGAAAATTTTGTTGCTATTCGGAGGAGAAATTTACCCGACTTTGTCACCTTTGCCAATTGTCCCCCCGCCCCCTTCCCAAGTCTGATTTTAGTGTGTGTGTGTGTGTGTGTGTGTGTGTGTGTGTGTGTGTGTGTGTTTGGATCTTATGGGCGTTCAACGGCGAGGTCACCAGCGCCCTTACACTTATGTGATGGTAATAACATGAAAAACAAAAGTTTACAAATAATAATTTGTTCAGCCGGCCGGTGTGGCCGAGCGGTTCTAGGCGCTTCAGTCTGGAACCACACGACCGCTACGGGCGCAGGTTCGAATGCTGCCTCGGGCATGGATGTGTGTGCTGTCCTTAGTTTAGATACGTTTAGGTAGTTCTAACTTCTAGGGGATTGATAACCTCAGATGTTAAGTCCCACAGTGCTCAGAGCCTAATATTTTTTTCAGATCAGTGGTTACTACATGTCAATAAACTGCAATTCACAGAAACAAGTAACTGGAAAAGCTTTCGTATAGTATACTAAAACCTTCACGTGATCATGCAATTTATTAACCAAACTGTATTGTTTGTTCCACGAGTCCATGATCGTTACGAAAATTTTGTAAATAAAACGCTCTGTGTCGCTTAATGTTTTCATTTATTACGCCGTTCGGGTTACTGCGGTAATCACTTCTACATTTAAGGTTGAATGAACATAAAGAGCTACAGGCATTTGATATACAGGGTGATTCAAAAAGAATACCACAACTTTAGGAATTTAAAACTCTGCAACGACAAAAGGCAGAGCTAAGCAATATCTGTCTGCGAATTAAGGGAGCTATAAAGTTTCATTTAGTTGTACATTTGTTCGCTTGAGGCGCTGTTGACTAGGCGTCAGCGTCAGTTGATGCTAAGATGGCGACCACTCAACAGAAAACTTTTTGTGTTATTGAGTACGGCAGAAGTGAATCGACGACAGTTGTTTAGCGTGCATTTCGAAGATGGTGTTAAACCGCCTGATAGGTGGTGTATTAAACGTTGGTATAAACAGTTTACAGGGAATGGGTGTTTGTGCAAAGGGATAAGTTCTGGACGGCCGAGAACGAGTGATGAAAATGTAGCACGCATCCAGCATGCATTTGTTCGCAGCCCAGGAAAATCGACTCGCAGAGCTAGCAGAGAGCTGCAAATTCCACTGTCAACTGTATGGAGCGTCCTACGAAAAAGGTTAGTTATGAAACCTGAACGTCAACTACCCGAGGCGATGGATCGGCCGCCAAGCAGCCCGTGACAGAGCACTTCATCACTGGCCTCCAAGAAGCCCTGATCTTACCCCCTGCGATTTTTTCTTATGGGGGCATGTTAAGGATATGGTGTTTCGGCCACCTCTCCCAGCCACCATTGATGATTTGAAACGAGAAATAACAGCAGCTATCCAAACTGTTACGCCTGATATGCTGCAGAGAGTGTGGAACGAGTTGGAGTATCGGGTTGACATTGCTCGTGTGTCTGGAGGGGGCCATATTGAACATCTCTGAACTTGTTTTTGAGTGAAAAAAACCTTTTTAAATACTCTTTTTAATGATGTATAACAGAAAGTTATATTATGTTTCTTTCATTAAATACACATTTTTAAAGTTGTGGTATTGTTTTTGAATCACCCTGTATATCATCAAGCTGGAGAAGCTGATGGAAAGTCAAATTATTTCGACAAAGTTCATTTATCAAAAACTTACAACTTGCAGACAAGGTTCAGTGTCAGTACCAAAAACCTTTCTCACGTTGAACCTTGTTTTGCAAGTTCTCAGTTGTTGGTAAGCGAACTTTTTTAAAAATAGAACTTTTTATCAGCTTTTCTTCGCTAATGTATAAGAAAGGCTTGCAGCTATTTATGCTCCTTTAATTTTCAGCTATTTATGCCCCTTTAATTTTCAGCTATTTATGCCCCTTTAATTTTAGTTGCAGATGTGATGATGGCAGTAACCGACATGGTGTAATAAATAACTAACTAAACGGTTTTAGACGCAAAATATCTTGGAATTGATTTAAGAACTTTAATAGCAGCATGCTCTTGAGGACATCATTACTTGCGCGATATCAAATCTAAATGTACATTTACCGTTATCAATCTTGACTAAGCTGTTCGACAGTGAACGCAGGTCTCGAGTTCGTGAGGCTACAGCCCGATAAGGATAAACGCCAAAAACTTTTCAAATAGCAGAGGCAGCGATATGTGTCTCGTGACGGCAGGAGGAGGCGCGACTGAGCCCGTGAGCGTTTGACAGCTGAGGGGGCGTGTCGGGCGCACTAGGCTGCACTCGGCTAGCGACGAGGCTGTGACATGGCCCACCCCAGCCCAGCCCAACAGGCGGCTACATACTCCACGCTGCGTGACTGGCGGACAGTGGCGGTCTGGGAAACACCGCGGCTGCACGAGGCCAGCGGGTAGACGTGTGCGTGGTCCGGCTCCTGCAAGAGGAGCGTGGATGGGGGCGCCACTACACACTGAGTCCACATAAAGTCAGTAGAAAAAAGTGACCCAAGACAGTCACATGTAGGCCGATAACACCTGTAAAAAGTGAAAATTAAGATGACTGTGTGCTTGAAAACGCGCCATCAATCAAATCAGTTGTTTCCAAGTTATTTATCTTCAGAGGTTTTACAAATGAAATGAACTTTAAAGGTTAATATCTTTTCACTGCCTACTGCCTCGGTCGATTTTCATATAAGGCTGCGCTCACACTGCCGGCCGGGCCGGGCCGGAATGACACGTACTGACTCGGCTCGCGCCTATCCAGCTCAGGCCGACGTGTTCACATTGCACGCCGCGCCGAGCCGGGACGGCGAAATGGGGGAAAATCCACTTCTCCGATTTTCATGTTTTAAAAATTCTTAGCGGTGTATAAGACTTCGCCACATCGTTTTATGAACTTATTTTTTCCTTAAAAGCGTTACTTACGTCGTGAAAAAAGAGTCTACTTTCCGTTTCGCGTGATGGTAGTGTAACATCGTAGCTTCGTATTGAATCATTTATCTTTCCATATTTCTTAACAGTCATTGTGAAATGATGCTATTTGTCAACGTTGTGCACTTGATTTACAAATCTTGTAGTGAAAAAGTTATGTAGCGGGTAGCTTACTGTTAGATCCGTTTTATACCATACATTGTTGGGAATGAAATGTAGCTAAAAGAACCAAAAAGTTTTTGAAATCATAATGATCTGTCTGGTCACAAGTAGTGCGAGCTATTCAGTGGCGTCAGTGCCGTGTCCGCAAGCCATGGAGTTAGCGCGGTTATAGCTTGGTTTAGTGTAGTCATATAATGCAGGACAGAAAAAAACTAATTACTAGTGATCAGCGCAGACTTAGTGTCGGTCCCTCGTATTATTTTAATGGTCTCATTGTCTAGATAAATCCAAATGTATAAGAATTTTTCCCTCGGCTACTGGACAATCATCTGCTATGCTTTTAAAATTGGCCACACGTTGCATCACAAAAGACAATCAATTATTTGTCATCAACATACTACAATTAGTATAATGTACATTTCGTATTTCGAACTAAAAGATAAGAGTATATTAATCTAAGATGAGATCCATTGACGTAGCTGATCACATAGTCAAGTGCATTTGTCTATCTCATAATATTGTCATTGACAGAGAAGGATACAATGTTGAAGCTGAAAAGTTTTGTAACAATGCTGATATGCAGACAGCTGGTGCCACATTCAATAGAAATTCCACATTACGTTCGAAAACTTTCAGGAACACTTTTGTTGAATATTTCGTTAAAAATGCAACTTAAAACAATTAAAAATCCTTTCAAAAATAAATTTTGGAATTGAAAGTACTTAGCTATTTACTGTATTTTTTTGTATCTCATTTCATTGTAAATAAAACAAATAAAATTATAAAGGAAAATAATTTATATTTGTGTGCACTATCTGAAGCACACTCCTTGGTTACTTCGTTCCATAATCTGGAAACTGCATCATTACTGTCATACTAACTGAATTTCTGATACCAAATTGATGGAACCAAGTTAATGTCATGTATATGTTATTCTGCATTCATTAAAGTAAGAACATCGCAAATAGATGTCACAGAGAACTGCTTATAGTAGCGTGCCACGGCATGACTTTACAATGCATTGTCATCTGGTAGGGACACATTTCCGTCCCTCAGTGACACTCATATCTGTCTCCGTTTACAAGTAAATGCGAACTATTCAGTGGCGGCAATGCCGCGATCGCTGGCAAGCTATTGTTGTAAATGCATGTAAATACGGTAGATTAAATAAATGAAATAAAAGTAATTTCGCATGTATCATTACAATAAACGTAATTTTTCCTCACTGATTGTGAAATGTGAGGTAACATCTTAAAAGAAGACGTGTGCAGTCACACTTGTGATGAAAGCAGAAGGGAGACGAGTGATGCGTGTACTGCAGAAGCTGTAGTGCTGCTCCACAGGCTCGCCAATATTAAACATTCGGAATGTCGCCGGCTCGGCTCCGGGAGGCTCACGCCGTGTCGGCAATTCAAAACCATGTGTTTGATATCAAAGCGGGCGGCGGCCCGGCCAGGCTCGGCCCGGCCCGGCCAGGTTCGGCCCGGCCAGGTTCGGCCCGGCCCGGCCGGCAATGTGAACGCAGTCGGTGGAGCTGGTTGAGCTCTTACCAAAACATCTATTATATTAAATTACGGCATGCTTATAATTAATCTTTCCCTACTGGAGACAGTGTAGACGTGAAAGTATCTACAGTTTGAGTACTCGACTTTATGCGAATGATCAGAGTGTGCGCTGCACGATTTGGGTTGTAAGTAGTGCAAGCGTAATGACTTGCCTTTATGCGCCGGCACTTATGCGTCGACGCAGGGTTGAAACGCAAGCATCAGTGTGCACTACAGTTGCAAGCAGTGAACATGGGTCTGGACAAGGTGAGCAGGGCTTTACTTATAAAGGTGTTTTATCAAAACAACGGCAGTAGTGCTGTTGCTCTTCGCGAGTATCATCGTATTAAAAGAATACGGGAAACTCGTCTCACCGCACCGGAGTTAAAGAACATGATCGGGAAGTTGGAATTAACTGATAATTTGTGAATTGCTCCTGATATATGCCGACGGCCAATTGCGCCAGCCTGGTACTGATACCGTTAGAGAGCACCGACCTGATCGTGTTGCGTAACTCCGCGCCTGAAATTTGCATTTGTACATTCAGTCAAGGTAGTATGGCAACTCTCTTCGTGCACTGAAAGCCTGGACATTGTTTCCGCTGTGGTGTCTGGATGATGTAACATAGTCCATTTGTGGCGCGTTACTCCTGTAATCTGCTAGTGTTAGGCAATTAGCCTCGGTAAAGCATTGTTCTTGATATACAACTAGCATTTTGCTTCATTTATAACTAGCTGCTAATCTGTTTCACAAGGCGCTATCTCGGCAGTGTCATTCTGTCCGTACTTTGTCATGTAAGAGGGATCATCTCCAAATTGCCTGAAACTGGAGCTGGCGTTGCTCGGCGTGTCATCAGGATAGACGTTCGCATCATCAGTGATTTGGAAGTCTTTGCTGATTCCGACAAAGGCGGTAATTTTTAATGTGGGTTGCCTGGTGGTAACCAAATAGCGGTTGATGTATATGAAAACTGTGGCAAGCCGCTTTATACCGGTGGAAAGAAAATAAAAAAGGTACATTATTCGCTATTTTAACCACAGCACAGTATCCAGCGTCCAGAATGGATGATGTAACTAAAACGTTACAAATTTGACCCACTTACCAGTGAACCGTAAGAACTTCGCTTCCCCTACTTGATTCATATTAATAGGATACGTAGGGCACGACTAGGTCTTCAATGTATTTAAAAAGAAAGTCACAAGTCTCAACCGTTTTTGTATGGTCGTTAATATCCAAGCAGTCCGCAGCCGAGCAAGTAAGCGCGTAATTTCGTAAGCACAGGGTTTCTGGATCGAATCTCGTTGCTGGTACTTCTCCATTTCCACGTAATTCTGATTTATGGTGATTCTGCAAATTATCAATATTTAATGATTCATTTATTATTTACAGTATATTTATCCTGAATACAGGAGGAAAAAGCTGTTTTCGTAAGGAAATTGGAAAAAAGACACACGATAACTTTCAAGAAAATCAGTACAGTCATTGTATTTATATTATTGCATCTACATTCGTAAAAAGTATAATATGTAAGCTGTGGAGGAGTTAACGATTCAGGGTAATACTGTTCGAAAAACTATCGACAACAATTATTATGACATACAGCACGCGTGATGAACGCTGAATTTTTTTCACCAGCGTGGTTTTTCAGTGTGTCTTTTGCAAAACAAGCTTGGTTTTCATTCATAAACAGTTTCCGGCACACAAACTTAGCGGCGTACTTCGCGTATCGAAGCATATCACCGAAATTGGTGCAGACGACTTATGGTGTACGATTTATTGAATTTTTATGCAGTCTTCTCTAGCAGCTATCTGTTTATTTTGTTAGATGTTGTATGCATAATTTTGTAATCGTTTTATGAGGTTGTTCGCTTGCATGTCGAAATAGTCCGTCACGATAGCTGAGTGGTCAGCGTGACGGATTGCCGTCCTACGGGCCCGGGTTCGATTCCCGGCTGGGTCGGATTTTCTCCGCTCAGGGACTGGGTGTTATGCTGTCTTCATCATTATTTCATCCCCTTCCAGCATGCAGGTCGCCCATTGTGGCGTCGAATGTAATAAGACCTATAACAAGGCGGCCGGACCTGCCCCGCAAGGGGCCACCCGGCCAATGATGCCAAACGCTCATTTCATTTCCATGTCAAAATAAACGTCGCAACGCTACACCAGTGGGGTACATTTGAGAGATACTGGTTTAAGACTGCGTGTTGACAGCATAAGGTGGGACTGATCGAAAGGTAAGCAGGTCCGATCAATCGACCTTCCGAAAAAAAAAAAAAAAAACACTTACTCGCTCACCTGCACTACCGACCGCACGAAGTACAAGAGTATAAGCAGGCTTAAAGTTTTCAGACTCGATTTTCTCGAAAACGGTTGAGAGTTGCGTCTTCCTGTTTACATACGTTGGCAGTCCTAGTCGTGCCCTACAACCCCCCCCCCCCCCTCCTCCTTTCAGTATCAGTCAAATCGGTGAGGCGAAGATGGTACGGTCCCGTTGTTCTCACGCTGGCAACGAGAAGGCAGAAGTCTGCCGTTAGGACTCGGCCACTCGTGGCGCACATGCCCCTCGCGATCGCAGGACTGGACCTAGGAGAGAAGACGTTTCCCGTTATTTGTCACTTTCTCATCTTTGAGGGTAAGTCAATTATTATCCGCAAAGTAGTTACAAAATTTTATTGTAATCTAATCATCATTTTTCGACATAGTCTCCTTGCGTTTCAAAGCACTTGGTCCATCGTTGTACAAGCTTCCTGATGCCCTCATAAAAGAAGGTTATCGGTTGAGCTGCGAGCCAGGAACGCATCGCTTCTTTCACTACTTCATCCGAGGCAAATCGACAGCTCCTTAATGCCTGTTTGAGTGGACCAAACAAGTGATAATCAGAAGAGGCAAGATCGGGACTATATCGAGGATGATCCAGAACTTCAAATTTGAGTTTCTGGAGCGTTTCAGAATTGTGGGCAGCAGTACGCGGATGGGCATTGTCGTGCAACAACACACCACCTTTTGACAGCAATCCTCGGAGTTTGCTTCGATGTGCAGGCTATAGTCTGGCAGTCAGCATCTCACTGTAACGTACACTGTTCAATGTTGTGCCCCTTTCCCCATAATGTTCTAGTACTGGACCTTGTACGTCCCAAAAAAACCGTAAGCATCAGTTTTCCTGCAGACAGTTGGGTCTTGAACTTTTTCTTGCACGGCGAATTTGGATGTTTTCATTTCATACTCTGCCGTTTACTCACCGGCTTGTAATGATGGAGCCATGTTTCGTCACCAGCAATGATCCTGTCTAAGAAGTTGTCCCCTTCGTTACCGCAGCGATCCAAATGTTTTTTGCAGATGTCCAAGTGCGTTTGTTAATGCAGCTGTGTGAGTTGTTTTGGGACCCATCTTGCACAAACTTTATGAATCCCAAGTCTGTTGTGGATGATTTCGTAGGCAAAACAGTGACTAATTTACAGACGATGTGCCACTTCGTCAATAGTTAATCGTCTAAGAGAATCATTTCACGTGAACGCTCAATGGTTTCTTCATTTGTGGCGGTAAACGGTCGACCGACTCCTTCATAGTGCGTAACACTTGTGCGACCATTTCGGAATTTTTCAATTTTTTCATAGACACTCCGTCGTGGCAAAACACTGTTCTCGCACTTCGATGAATTTCGGCCCCTAATACGGCTTCCGACCTAAAAAAACGGATCACTGAACGTAGCTCTTCGTTGGCGCAAATAGACAGCGGAGCAGCCATGATTAACATCGCGGCAGCGATAAGGAAACTAACCTAGCAGCTTGAAAATTGCAAAGCAGTAACAACAAATAAACAAAGCATGCGTCATCAACGTAAAACGACAGTACTACGAAAATAAAAAATAAATAAAAAATAAATAAATAAAAATAAATAAATAAAAAATAAATTGCGGATAATAATTGACTTACCCTCGTACGTATGTATACACTACAGAATTCACCGCCCTGTGTGTGCTACAACGATGATGTAGGCACCGAAACTCGTACAAAATCTCTCAAAAGTGCCACACAAGCACGTTTTTTAATCCAGTGTTGTTGCTATTTCTCTTTTTCCAAGACTCAACAATTAGTATTTTTTACCAACATCAGTGTGACGGGACCGCGCTCTTCAGTGTTTGCACTCGCCGGTGCATTCTTTAGTATCCAGTAGCAGCTTCCCTTCCCATATCATTTCTGGTGACATTTGGAAAGGACTAAAAATTCTACAGCCCACCTGCCGTGAAAGACTTCCGTTACTTTTGGATTAATAAGACTGGCTACCCCAATGACTCCGCTGTTGTAACTCGTGGCTTCCATCTGTACCCATTTCCATATTATCTCAAATCGTTTTAATATTTTTCCATGATCAGAGAAATGTTTCACAAGTCGGAGAAGATGTGACACACTATTTGATTTATACTGTAGTAAGAGTATAAATATTAATTTATGGACGGCAATGTTGCGCTGTAAGATAGTAAGTTATGATGAAGGGAGTTCGAACGATTTCGCGTATTGTTAATAATGCTGTACCGTTTATACACGATTTCTGCTTGCATGGTAATTCCCCATTACCGGTATATCAAAATTCCTTGAGGGCCCGTAATGATAAACATGGGATGCAACTAAAGTATTTAGAAAAGACACCTTAAAAACGCCACAAGTTGAATAAATCCTATTTTCGGTTTTAAATCTTCGTCAGGTCGACACAAACTATCAACACAATATGGGAGTACTATTCGTTAACATCGAAAGTGTAGACAGAAGTCCATTGTATCAAGGATCATGGTTTTGCGGTATAATGCATTTTGCTGAGTCAGATGAACAAGTTCTGAATGCCGATTGTACAGTGCAAAAAAGAGTGACTGTGATTAAATGATGGAAAGCCATAAAAATGTTGAGCAGCATATGGTCATAAATGCGTTAGCGTAGCATAGTGGTGTCCGAGCCTGTTTGCTGGTATTCGTTAGAGTTATCCGAGATAGCAACACGCCAGAGGAAGCACAGACACTGGCAAAGGGGCTCCACACGCCTGCTAGTTAACCAGTTTCGTGGTTCTCCCACGGATGTCAAGAGCCACAGTGGGTACTCCCATGTAGTTCATCTGATGTCAACAAACTGAAGTCTGCTGTGAAACCGTGATACTTTATACAGTGGACGCCCATGTCCCTCCTGCACTGTTGATGTCAACGAACCGAACTGCCTTGTTGTATTGATAATTTATATCGACATAACGGCTATTTAAGATCGGATTAGTCGAAACTGATAAAATTTGTTATAGCTTTTAGCCGCTTTTGTTACGTATTTCCGAAATGATTTAATAGCTCTGGAGAACTGCTTGCATAAATTTTAAATTTAGACGCTAAAGTGCTCTGTGTAGTGTAGAAGTTCGGTATGCGACAGACCTTGCTCCCCCTGTAGCAGTGGTTTTCTTCTTGTGTCACTGGAGCAACAAAGGGCAGAGTGCACACAGAACTGACTCAGTCCGCACCTGCGCAGACGGTGCGGCAGCAGGCGTGGTGGGGTCTCCGCGCATTAGAGGTGGCGCAATCAGACGGTTGAAGCCTGTGCGCGGGCGTGTGTTTCACATGACTTGTAAGCCACAGCTAGCGACCATGCAAACGGCGGTTTACTAACAGGGTATCTCAGTACTACTAGTGCTACTAGTAATTCGACAAATATAGACCTTTAGAGTGAATAGTCTCTCGGCAGAGTACTGAAAAAGTAGTAGCCGTATAAACTAAGAATCACTCAAAACAAAACAAGATTGCCACTCGAATCCGCATGGAAATATCGTCAAACAAAAGGAATATAGCGTGGTGAACAAATTCGGTTACTACAGTGGTCAAAATAATTCTTGCATATTGCGTTACTGTTAATACTGGACATAACAGAAAACAAAACTGATTACGTTGTCACTTACAGTCATAAGAAAACAAAAATAAAGAAGATAAACACATTTCCACTTGATAAACAAGGACAAAGAGAAAACCTTACAAAAGATTCCACTGCAAAAACTACAGTTCGTCACCTTCTTCTTGCGTCACACCTTGTTTATAAGCCAATTTGCCCTCCTCGTAATTGGAGACACTTTTGAATGCGGTTAGCAAATTGTTCAGATAAGGCTGTGGGATATTGTCCCGGCAACAGCCTCTGTGAAGCCCTGTAAGGTATCTGGTGGGATAGGACGGTTGCAAAACGCTTGTTTTACTTGGCCCATTTATCCTCAGTGCAGCTGACATTTGCAAAATATAGAGGCCATTCCATCAGACTGATCCTGTGCTCCACTAGGTACCCGTTTCGAAGATTGTGATGATGGGGGCGTGGATTGTCGTCCACCAGCGTGAATCCCGCTCCACCATGTTCACCAAATCGAGTCACAGTGTGTGCAGCGGTGTCGTCCCAGTACTTCACACCTGTCGCTCTTCCGTGTATTGGCTCGAGGGTCCTGCAGCCATACATGAGACCACAGTAAAATATGACTGAACCGCCCAGATAAAGGCGGCGGTCTACGATTCAGTTAAGGCGTGTAGTAGTTGTCCTCGTTGTCGCACGAGTTTTATTATTATTATTATTATTATTATTATTAGTGTGGCCAATGATATGGGTCTCATCAGAAAAGAGCGACATGTCGCACAGCTGGCTAGTACACAAGGAGTGGCCTCGTGCCCATGCGACAGGAGCCCCTCTCCGAATCAGATTTGCAGGAGGACACTTGCGAGGTCTTCTGGCACATAATTCCTGCTCCGTGGATTTTATTTCGTATCATTTGTATTGACTCCTGCAGCTGTTCGTAACTGCCGGCGTAGACGTGTAGCTTCTCGTTGAGGGTTTCTGCTTGCTAATATGCGTAGATATCGGTCTTGCACACCTGGTGTTTCTCTTCCGTGGAAATTTATGTGACGATCCTCAGCTAATCCTGTCACTAGAAACTTCTTCCAGACTCTAGACACACCAATTTGACTCAGCGACATTTGCCGCGACGCCCACCTGTCTCATGCCCGTTCCATTAGATCAGTGGTTTCCAACGTGGGGGTAATTACCACCTGAGGGGCAAAATGTAATTTTCTGAGGGGTGGAAGCAACAGGGTTGAACTGTTTCGTTCATGACTCTAAATTATTTTTAAAATCAATATTACCACTATTCCTTCATACTATAATACTGATTAATAAGTTGCTAATAACTGCACAGTACTAGCATCAATGTGTGACAGAATGTAGTATATATTACAGCTTGTGAGACGAAACTATCAACATCGTTGTCTTCCTCACAAAACCTACCCACTCCATACGTACTTTATGCCTTGCATCTATGACAGCAAAATTGAGATGTGTAGGTCACATATGCTTAAATTAGTAATGAAAATACCTTTTCAGAGTTGTAGGTAGATCCCACAAAAGACCATAAATTGTTTCTGTATTCCCTTCGTAAAAATGAACGAACCAAAAGACAACACAATAGTAACTACATAATGGCTGTTAAGCTGTTGTAGGACCTACACTGTCTTAATAATAATAATAGAGGCAGTGGTGAGGCACAAAGCATGGCAGCTCGATGTCTTCCAGTTCGTGCCATTTCGGAGGTAAAGAGTCCAGCAATCAAGTGCTGCACAAACAGCAGGCCTAACTGCAGTGCACTGATTTTACTTTGGTTGATTTTAAATGAGAGCACACAGAATGCGTCAAGCAGATGCCGTTAGGAAGAAGAGTGGTGCAGAGGAAGTGTGTTTTAACTAGTGTCAATCTTTTGTTAGCTGCCTTTTTTGAAACGGAGTTACAGGTAACACTCGCGATGCACTGAAAATTGCTTCATCATTCATAGAAATAAACAGCAACAGTTGTCTCACTGAATCATTAATTCGTGGCTTAATAAAGCACCTACAAAAACTAATTGTAATTTACCTTCTGTTGTTTTAAAAATGAATGTCTGGTTACACTCAGGGGTAATGGTCTCAGAAAGATTGGGAACCACTGTATTAGTGACTATACAGGGCCTCTGATCATACGTTACTGTTATCTCAGCCATCCTGAAGCAACACAGCTCTCATAATGACACAGAGCACAATTACTGCAGAGTTTACAGGTGACACGGTTGCCATAGAATGCAGATACTCTCCGCTCACGGTGGGAATTTAGACTTTACCACCTAGAATTGTATTACAACTAAACCAATGTGTTGTGATATTTCTGGATCACAATGTTCAGTGTTATAGTTTCAGCAATATGCAACATTTGAGCACTGTAAGATATTGATAATGTTTGATGAAGTACATGTGTCGCGTGGTAATTGTTGGTTCGCTCACAACCTGTTCAGGAATATTACCTAAAAATAAAATATTCTTCTGCGTATTATGCATCTTTCAGAAGTTGTGAAGCCTTGGGAAGTACTTGTAGCTATGCTTTATTCTATTTAATGAGCTACTGGAGTAGTTAGTGGCTCTTGCAACTCTCGCAGGAGCAGTTTTATCGAGAATTTTGCTCCGTAGTTTTTTCCGAAAAAAAATTAATGGCATTCATTTTAATCACACGTGCCAGATTATGAAGAACTTTCCCTGGAGCTACGGTGCCATGCTATGTATTGAAAAGACAGCAGTGAGAACGCTCGAAGTTTGCAGGTCGGCCGGCGACTCTCAAATTCAGAATAGAGCAGTGGAGTCGCCCAGCACCGGCCACAAGAATGAATGTGTGTGTGTGTGTGTGTGTGTGTGTGTGTGTGTGTGTGTGTGTGTGTGTGTGTGTGTGTTGATGCCGGTGCGGCGTTATCTTGCGCGAGCTCTAGAAAAAAGCGTGGTTCTTTCCCATTTCAAGGAGGGTCGCAGGACGTGTGCACATAATTATAGGCCTGTATCACTGATGTCAGTCTGTTGTAGAATTATGTAACGTGCTGTATTCTCAAGGATTATGACGTTTTTGGAGAACGAGAGTCTCCTTTACTAGTCAGCATGTATTCAGCACACACAGATCTTGCGAGAGACAGCTCGCTCTGTTCCTGCATGGGATCCAGAGCGCCGTGACAAAAGGCGCTCAGGCTGAAGCAGTGTTAGTTCGCTTCATGGAACATCTGATCCGGTGCCATACTGTCGTTTAGTGAACAAAATACCAGCGTAGTGGCGTACACGTTGTCTGATTGGAGCATGGATTCACTGCAGATGAAACTCAAAACGTCGACATTAAGGGAACAAAACTGACAAAGGTAGTTCCGGGAAAACCCCAGTGGAGTGTTAGGGGGCCGCTACTATTTACAATCTATATTAATTACATAGTGGATAATGATGGAACGTCCGTGAGCCAACTCGTTTGTAGCAAGGTTGAAACTCCAGAAAACTGGAGCGGAAAGTAGGAAGACCTGTACTCGGTGGATGTTTGGTACAGAGAATAACAGCTGATCCTAAACGTAAATAAATGTAATTTATTGCGGATAAATAGCCGAAAAGATAAATTACTGTTAGCTTACGCTATTGGTGACAAATGAGTGGAAACTGTAACTACCGTAAAACAGCTAGTGGTAATGAACTGTAGCGACCTAATGTGAAATGACCACAAAACAAGTCATAGGAAAAGCATATCCCAGATTGATTCTTTCGGAGAATCGTAATGACATGTAATTTATCCAGGAAACAAACGGCTTAAAATTCAGTCGTTCGACCGATTCTACAGTATTGGTCATCAGTATGGAACCCTCACCAAGTTGAATTAATATGGAGGCAGTGGTGCGGGGGGGAGGGGCGGGATGAGAGAGAGAGAGAGAGAGAGAGATGCAACGGAGATTGATGCGTGTCGCCACGGGATCGGTAACTCCTGCGCGCTAGGGAGTTCACGAAGATACTCAACAAACTCCAGTGGCACAGGCAACAAGACAGGCGTTATGCATCACCGAGAGATTTACTATTGAAATTTCGAGAGCGCACGTTCCGGAAATATCGGGGAACATATTACATACTCCCACATAGGTCTCGCGAAATAATGACGATGAGAAAAATACGGGAATTAGAGCTCAGACGGAGCTGTTCAGTCAGTCATTGTTCCCGCTCACCACTCGTTAATGGAGTACGGAAAAGGCAGTGCTACCAGGAGCATCCGTTGCCAGGCACCATGACGGCACGCTTGTGGGATATTGATGTAGACGAAGCCGTCTGATATTGTCGACGTTGCGGTTTCCTAATACAGTCCCCAATTGCACTATAAATTTCGATTGTTCTGTTTTGACATGCAAATAGTTGGCTATTGCCTCAGCTGTGAAGTTTTGATGTACCACACGCTCCGTTTTTACTTCGGGTTGTCTGCTTTGTAGCTTCTGTCGCGTCGGCGTGCTGCCGGTGGCTCCGAGGCTGTCCTGTGCGAAGATAAGCCGCAGCTACCAAAGCCCGTGTTTACTCCACTTACAGCTCCCCGCCTGTCCTTCATAAAGCGAGGTCGGCCACGAGCTTTTTATGCGACGGCGCCTCTCTTCTAGAGTGGAGACACGGGAGTGCCTCCACCTGCCGCCGGAGGCTCCTTCTTGCTGGCGAATGTTTTTGTCTTGCCGTAAACAACACGTCTCATCAAAAAATGGCTCTCAGCACTATGGGACTTAACATCTGAGGTCATCAGTCCCCTAGAACTTAGAACTACTTAAACCTAACTAACCTAAGGACATCACACACATCCACACATCCATGCCCGAGGCAGGATTCGCACCTGCGACCGTAGCAGCAGCGCGGTTCTGGACTGAAACGCCCAGAACCGCTCGGCCACAGTCGGAATGGCGCCACGACCTAGCATCACTCTCATTTAGCACTAGATATGTTCGTGTGGTAGCTAGACCAGTCCGCCATTGCTGTTCAGCCAAATAAAAGTCGCCGAGGCGTCGTACTGCGCAAACTGCTGGTCGTTTATTTTTCCAACACTGATTTCTTGTATCTTCTTTATTTAGAAACTCGTCTACCGTTTGAAAATTTTCTCAGTTGCCCAGACCATAGCCCGCTAGTATGCTCTTAAAAGCCTCGGCACCGCGGATCTCCGCTGTCACACCGTGTAGTTCAGCCGGCCGTCGCAGAGCGCTGCCTGCCGACTGTTCCAGCTGCTACTGTGTGGGGCGTGTATGTGTGAAACACGCTGCAACTTTCGGTTCAGGTGTTTTAGCAGGAGGTGGTACCAGCTTCAGTGAAACTGGAAAAATCATTTACACCCTGGAGCACAAAGAAGTAGCGGATGGTTTCACCAATTCTGTTTATTGGTGGATAACAACTTCTCTATCAAATAGATTAAATCTGTTTTTATGGCATCTGTCAACAAAATTACTGCTTTTCAGACTTTCATACGTCGCAGAAGCGTAGTTGCAACGTATTTTTATTTCAAATATTTATACTTGTTAGCAACATGTATAACTGCAGTACGAGTGGAAATACTACAAAAATGTTCACATTATATGCATGCTTTCTGTATTATTTACTGTACGTTCGTTAAAAGATGACTTCAGTTAGATGATAATCCTCGAAAACAAATAACGCAGCAAACCACTATTCACAGACAGGTAAGATCACCCACTGTTCAGGGCCTACACAAGCACATGTAATTTCAACAATAATTCCTGAAATACTGTCCGATAATGCCTTCACATAACGTTCTATTAGGCTGGGAACAGTCAGGTAGTAGCACCGTGTAGCAACAGTGGGAACTTCCCCAGACACGCTAAATCCCATTAGATCTGCGAAGCGCTGGGGCTGTTAAGAGCTTACTAGAGGGTCAGACTAAAATCTAAACCAATGTAGCCGTTTCTCATTGGATTATATTGTGTAAAAGTTCGGGAAGTGAGCATCGTTTCTAGGGAAGTAGAAGCATGATGAAACATTTATTCAGTGGCCGGTCCAAGCTGTCTCGCACGGTTCTTGCTTTCTTCCCTTCACGTTCGCTGTCCTTCATGCTCCACATCTAATTGAGCACTCTAGAGGCTGCATTCTAGATTCTGCGCTCCTTCTAAATTTACTTAGTTTTATGCGTTTTAGTAATATAAACACCTGCCTCGTCTCATTTAAAACTTTGGGCGTCGCAGAGTATTATTGTATTTGTACATGTGCTAGACAGGTATAGAAACAAATGCGACAAGTTGTAGAATCTTTCACCACCTCTTGCTGAAGTAACCTGTCAACTATTGCGTGTGATAATTCTACAGGGTGTAACGCGAATATACCTACAAACGCCGATTGGTTGCCCAAGCCGTGTTGAGGAACAAAATTCGTACGACCCATCCAAGTCTGTCAGCATACGAGATTGTTTAAAAAATTCTGGAACTTTGTTCACAAAATTTTTCTACGCTTACCTTTTACTTACTGTTAATGTTCTCCTTCGAAATACTCTTTTCCACAATATGATCACCGCTCCGAACGCCGTTTCCATTTCCGGAAGTAGTCTTGGTACGCCTCTTGCTGGATCGCACGGAGCACCGTCTGCGAATTTTCATTTATCTCGTCTATCTTTTCAAATCTTCGTCCTTTCAACGGTGTTTTCAACTTTTTGCATTTCCAAAGTCCGCAGGGGCCGTGTCTGGAGAGAACGTAGGATGAGGCAGCACAGTGATTTCAGTTTTTGTGCAGTCACATTTCATTGTTTCCTTCTCACATGTTCTCGCAGGCGTCGCAACTCGTCAGAGACTACGATCGAGTAACAGTTTGTCCCTGTGGCACGAATTCATGATGAATTTATCCTTCAAAATTAAAGAAAATTATCAACATGGTTTTCACCTGACGACGTTTTTTTGCTCTTGAATCTTTCCCGACTCATTCTGAAGATTGAACCTTGGTCTCAACACCATTACCGTAGAGCCATGTCTTATCACCCGTTATCATTCTTTTGAGGAACATCTCGTTCTCATTTGCGCGATCTAAAAGCTCTTCAAAGATTGCGAGGCGAAGGTCTTTCTGATGGATTGGAGTAGACTTGTCACTTTCTGTCTTCTGACTATGCAGCAGTCGTGTCGCGTGGAACGACGTGTGTAACTTACTTTCTGAATTGCCTACGTATTAAGCGTGCCTCTGTTTATTCTGAAGTAGAGAACAGAATATGAAAAGAAAAAACCTGAGGAAGTCATGAAACGTTAGATGAAGAATACCTTCCAGTAGGTATCCACATGTGAGTTTTTGGAACACTCTGAAGACCAGCTGACAGCTAGAAAGTTGAACTAGTGGTTTGCTTTTAAGTGGTCTTAATTTTTTTTATCATTTCTCACCAGAGCGTGGCAGACATCCTGAGAATGATTGAATTTGTTACGAAACACGTAATATTTCACGCAAAAGGGCGACTGGTTCGCTGTACCGCTGACACACTTTTGAGATATTGGATTTTTATTATTACTGAACAAAGAATTCCTTTTCGACTTGCCGCAGACCTGGGTATAACACACTCCATTGTTAACGTAAATTTATGCACAAAAATAACATTGTGTTTTGGGGCAACAGTTCGTCGGCGGAGTTTCTTCTCCCCCCCCCCCCCTCCCCCATCCCCTTCACTTGAGTTTTAAGTGGAAGTACAGTTATATCGAGAAATTCAGTTGTAACGTGTGTCACACGGTAGGCTATTTTTGCATTTAAGTGCTGTTGCCAGCGATAACATGTACTGTGTTGCTCTGCTCCTTCTATTTCCAACTGCATGACACCTCTCAAAACTCCACTGTTGGCTGATATGTTGCTTCATAATAAGCTTTAGAGTATTGAACGACCCCAAGACAGTCATCGCATTGCGTAATATGAGCCTGTATGTCTGGAGCTGTTGAGGGAATGTTGAGGCTGTCCAAGGGTCGTGGGTCTCCTTAGGCGTGTGTGGTAAGAAGCTCGTACATAGGCGCGAGGCAAGCGTGCGGTTTATATGAAATTTATTCGCAGTTTCCAGTGTAGACATCTGTCGGCTGTGTAAAGGAATGAAACCAATGAAAATTTGCGCCGAACCGGGACTCGAAAACGGTTTTCCCGCTTGTCACGAGGTGTCACCTTACCATTAGGCTGTCCGAGCACGACTCGCGGCCAGGCTCAGAATTTCGTATGTCGTCAACCACGTGTCTGCAAGGCGAATCCCGGTTCGAGTCCTGGTCCGGCACAAATTTTCATTCTCATCAGTCCGTTATACAGCTGATGGTAGACCATATTGGCAACTGCGAATACATTTGATGTGTTTCATAACGGCTGTAGTCGGTCGCAGTGCCTGTGGTTTTGGGACATGCAAGCGTGTGCGAACGAACTCTACACCGTAGCTCTGAACGACACAGGCAATGCAGTATCGCGTATACAGCGCGCTTTTGTCGGAGCGCGTGACACCACGCTTCTTGGGAACGGCGCACGGAGCGTCTGTGTGGCGGTGCTTTGTGGAGCGTGTAACGCGGCTGTTGTGGCGACATGGAGACACGCACGAGTGTCCTTTCTGCCTGCCTGCCGCAGTGAAAGCGCCGGCTGCAGAAGAGCGCAGCTAAGAAAGGAGCCATTCCTTCCATCTGGCTGAGACGAGACGGAGAGAGAGAGAGAGAGAGAGAGAGAGAGAGAGAGAGAACGAGAACTAGCTATGATAGGTACAGTGTACTACCACAAAAGCTGCTGTACGCTAGCCCTGTACTGAACGGCATATCAGAGCAGGGTGCATATGCAGTACATTTAACTGCCACTTTCTCCCGTTGCCACCATGTCCGCAGCCAGTGCACAAGGTATACAGTTTATTTGCTGATACGTTTTGCTTCCCGTTTCTGTTCGTCTTGTTGTTTACTTTGAAGGCTGACTTGACGCAGCTCTCCGTGTTTGTCTTTCCTTTGCAAGCCTCTTCATCTCTGCACAACTACCGCAACCTACATCCCCACTCCGTGCTCGCGAATCACCCGCACATGCACTACACTTCCCTCCATTGCAGTACTGTCGACTACTTTGTGCTTTTAGATGTATCCTGTCAATCGATCCCTTCTCTTAATCTAGTTGTACCACAAATTTCTTTCTGCTCCATTAAATTCAGTTCCTCTTCATTGATTATTCGATCTAACCGTGTAGTCTTCAGCATCGTCCTTAAGCACGGCATTTCAAAAGCTTCTGTTCTCTTCTTGTGTGTACGCCTCATTTCCATATAAGGCTGCACTCCACGCAAGTTGTTTCAGAAACATCGCGTTCATATTTGATGTTTAAAACTTTGGCATTTTCAGAAAAGCCTCTTGCTCTTGCCAGTCTGCATTGTACATTGTCTTTATTTCTGCCATCATCACTTACTTTGCTGCCCAAACAGCAGAACTCTTCTGCTACTTTCCGTGTCTCATTTTCTTATGTAATTTCTCAAGCATCGATGAATTTGATTCGAAAGCTCTCCATTACACCCCGTTATACTTTTGTCAATGTTCATTTTATAACCGCTTTTCGAGGCAGTATACATTTCGTGAATGATCTTTCAAGTCCTTTGCCGTCTTCGACAGAATTAAAACTTCATCGACAAGCCTGGAAGTTTTTATTGTCTCCTCCTGAATTCAACTTCTTTGCTAAATTCCTGTTTGGTATTCTTTACTGCTTTCTCAGTACACATTGCAACGGCGGTACTATTCTGCAACCCTGAATTCAGCGATTGCAATTATACCACCCATCTCTGTGACGAGCAACGTTTGACTGAAGTCTACGGTTTGCTTTAATGTTTATTTACAAATACCACCGAAATAATTAAAAACGTAAAACAGGAAACGATGAACGGTGCCTGGGTAAACCGGACAAGGACATAATCTATAATGTCACTGTGCCTTTGGAATGACGATCGTCCATTCTCAAATTAAGAGCGCAGTTTGCAGAACAGATGTGTCCGTTGTATGTGAGAAATGGAACTGTAGCAGTTTCGTGTTTGTTTCTGAAGCACACCCTTCGTTAGACGAATTCTGAAGTTGACACGTCTTTGATAGCGACTAGCTCTAGCAGACCTTTGGGAAGCGTTAAGTCTGAAAACTGCACTGTAGGTAGAGAGCAGTTCAGCAGTCGCTTTTCGGCTCGGTGAGGAGTCGCCTGTGCGCGGTGGACAGGTGTTATGAGCGGACAGCTGCACCGCTCCCTGCCAGCGCCTTGCCCGTCACAACCACGAGCAGCCTCCCAGTACGTTCAGCGGCAGCTGTGTGTGTGTGGATGCCACGTAACAGGCAGGGCGCTGCCTCACTGTTCCCCAAGTCGTGAGGAGGTCTTGCCACGTAAGTCGTTTTACTTTCTCTCTATTGAAATCACACACACACAGCGCACACCTTTGGTCAGTATACATCTTTGATAGTCTCTCTAAAGACCTGCTTGCTGTGTATTGTCCATACCAGCGTGTAACGAACACTCAGGGAACGTAAATGTAGATGCGATCTTTTAGCCTTTGTCGGCGAAATTCACAGTTTAAAAGCTTCTGGAATGGAAAGCTGCAATCTCAGTCATCACGCTATTTCAAGATTGCAGCGTTCTCAGCTGTAGAGAGTTAATAAAATTGTAAAATTTTCAGACGCCCTATACTGAAATAAAATTTCGCAACATAGTACGCAGAATCCTTTCCTACAGCGCAATGCTGACACATCATTGTGTGCTGATGGGCCGTACGTCAGGAGCTTCGATCAGCTACCTGTTCCATCTGTTGTCCTACTAACGAGGGAAGCGTGCACCCAGTGAGTTACAGATTTAGCTAATCTTTCACACGATTGTAGTATATACTTAAAGGTAAGGAATGCTGTTGTAGTACGATGGCCATTTCGAGCGTTTTCGTGAAGACAAGGCTGAAAGTCTTACGAGACTGTTGAAGAGCATAAGAGATCCCCAGCCATCGAGCAGTGAGTTAACACGACCGTCTTAAGACTGGTCAGACCACAACATGTTTGACCGACCGCACTAGCTTCGAGTTGCGTCATACCTTTTCTAATCTAGCACCAAAGATAGTGGATTGTTCTCCGGAAAACGACGACGACGACGACGACGACGATGATGATGATGATGATGATAATAGTATTATTATTAGTAGTAATGTCGAGGCGAGATATAATCGTGCTACAATGAAAATTCATAATGGAATCAACATTCATTTATTGATACACCAGCGAACCTGGCAATGCTTCGCAGTAGCTGAATATGTACTGGAATTGGATGTACGTCCTGATTTCCTCCTCCCCCTACCCTCCTCTCTCTCTCTCTCTCTCTCTCTCTCTCCCTCTCCCTCTCCCTCTCTCTCCACCTACCTCCTCTCCACCTCCTTCCTTTTTCCCTCCTACTCCCCTTTTTCCCCCCTACTCCCCTTTTTCCCCTCACTTCCTGACCTTGAACCTTGTTTATTGTTACTGCAAATAAAAGCTTCAATGGTAATTGAAGTATCTTAAAACGTGCAGGTAAATCAGTTAGGGTCATTAGTATGTTGTGTATGGAAGGCACGTCCCCAGCTGCTAGATTTCTGAGTATAGAGAAGGACAAAGTTTCGCGCGATTCGTGTTCCGTAGTACGGGTAGTGTACTAATCAGAAGCCTGCAATCCACAAATACACATTTCCTGATTGCTATGAAATCCGACTGCAAGAAAAAAGGTCAGCACATTTTTGTGTCAGATCACGAACTGTCTGATGGTTGAAACGCGCTGCTGTCGTTGAAACTGATTGCGCGGAAGGAAAGTAAACCGCACATTTTCACAGCACAGAATTTTCTTTCTCGCAGACAGTTTAACAGAAAGCCTGTACGTTGTGATTTAAAAACACACACAGTTTATTTCCATCTGGAATGTTTGTTTGGAGTATCTGTAAAAATTTGAAGTAAAACGGTCAAGAACTTTCCGAGATTTTTTGTCGCAAAGTTAACATCTAGTCTTTATAAACTAGTAAAGATTAATGTACATATCACAGTAAAGTCATGCTGGGTTATACGTGCTTTGAACGACGTACATTGTGTTTGCGATACATATATCAAAGTATTGATAAATAAACATTCATTTAACAATAATTCCTTATTACACATCGATTATACCTACCACTGTTATTTTTTATTTTGCCACTAGCACTATCCGAAGAATGGTTTGTTGTACAGATAAAACTCTTTTTTGCAAGTCTAGGGAAAAAAGCTTATCTGAAAGGCGTTGGGCGGCAGGTTTTTAGCTGGTTATGCTAACAAAGTGTGGAAAACTCGTGAAAAGCACAACTTATTCGAGTAGCATTCGTTACATGTAATCATGTACTACAATGTTGCGAAAGGTGAACAAAATTGGCGAAGAAAATTGGTGCGTGCTACGCTTAAACCAGGCACACTCGGAGTCAGTTGACACGTATAGAACAGAGGCCGAATGTGAGCGGCGTACTTAAACTCCCTCTGAAGTGTAACCGAGACAAGTTTCCGCTTAGTATGGCTCCGTCATTTACGTAGTCGGTGCCGGTCGCAGTAACTTTTGCAGTGCAAACAGCCAGCCCGTTGTTGGGGATGCTCGCTTACTAATTGGTTTATCGCCGTCGCTAACCGCGGCCATTAGAAGCCAGCGTCACAGCACTTCTCTCAGAGCGCGCAGCCAGTAAACACACTTAATTATTTGGCCACGACACGAGGCGGTAACGCTGTGGGCAGGCGCTGTGTGAAACCATCAGTTGCAGTACTAAACCAGAGGGGGGACGTTCTTCGTATGGCACCATGTTGCCGCGATGCCGCACCGAATGCTGCCTGACAAGCGGAAGTCACCGTCCACTGGGTGGTCATAGAGTCTCGATCCATTTCTAAGAAATAGTAAATCCATTTGTATAATACATATGTATGTTTGTCAGTCTATGTATACATTTTAATCGCTCTTCAATATGGCCTCCATACATTTCGTAGCGTCGGTCTCATCGTTGAACAGGCGTGAATACATGCTGAAGCATGTCTTGTGAAATGGCCAACGCTGCATCACGGGTTCGAATTCTTTCATCCTGGAGATCGCTTACTTTTGTTTAGTACAGCCTTTACTTGTACCCTCAAACGAAGAAATCGCAGCGTGTTAAAGATGGTGAACACAATGGCCACAGTGTTGTGGAACATCTACCCATCCATCCGTTGGTGAATCTTCGATTTAGGTACTACCTTATTATGAGAGCAAAATGAAGTGTGTTCCATCCTGTTGGAACGTGTCAGCGTTGTCTTGTTACTAAAGATGTGGTTCCAAGAATTTCTCCAGCATATAAAAGTAAAATGTTTCATAAACTGTAGTCTTTGTGAATCCAAGCCACACATTCACCTTTGGTGTGTCTCGTTGCCATCCGGTGGTAGCAGGAGGGGGCTCTTTACATCATATGCGGTAAATACATTCGTTAGATTTTCCACTGGTGTTGAATGTGGCCTCATAACAAACAGCTTGGCGAGCTGCGTATTCTTGGTGGTCTAACTTGGGAAGAATCTGAATCTGGAACGCTTTTTTCTTTAGTGTAAGGTGTAAAACTTTTAGTATCGTTCATTTTGGCACATCCAACTCTTAGTGTAAACGACCAGTAGATTGATTCCGCCGTGTGTCGATTGCTTGTATGATTCACCGAACAGTCTCTTGCTGTACGCGAGGTTTCCCAGAGCGTAATTCATCGGGTTCCAGTCCTTTGAAATATATTGAAAAGTAACCGAATGCTTGCTGTTAATGGCTTGCGAAGTCTCGGAGTGAACTCCTGGCCCACCCCCAAATAAGATAAACCGCGGAATAGTTCACTAGGAACTACCACACATTCTTTTATCGTACACATTTTTCGTGATCATGCAGGAAAATGCAGGCCCAGTTTACAACAGAAAAATAATATAATTTTGTATTATGTAAATCAACCGTTATTTCTTAGTATTGGATCGTTACTTTGATCATTCGGTGTCATATATAACCGTCGCTCTGTGTGCAGGCCGCTGTACATTTTTAAGTAACATGCGCGAAGCCACAGAAATGAGACAGTGCTACGCGTATGCGATTTGGCCGATAGTCGTGTGTTAGTTTGTCATTACTATCCCAATCTGTTCCGATCTGTGCGTTTCAGTTCCTCTAAAATGTCCAATGTTTTGTGGTGTACAGGAGAAAAATAAACTGCGTTCACTGAATAACAAACAACATTGCGAGACGTTACGCCTACGGCCAGTCAGCGCACAGAGTCATGTTTGCTGCCGAAGGGGTGGGCTAGTGACAGGTGCCGGTGCCTGTAACTCCAACGCTCGGTAGCCTCGTTGGGTGACGTATCCGGGTACGGGTTCCTATAATCGATTTGTTCCTCAGGACACTCTCCACAACCTCTCGAAGTTCGTCGAAACATTTTTGAAACACCGTATAGATACTCCCAGCTCTGTAGGCGAATTGTGCCGCGTCTCTTAGTGCAGCTCCAGTTAATACATTAAATGTGTGGCCTTAGATAGCGACCGCCCGAGGCCAGAGCAAATACGTACAACTTCACTGCACAGAAGAGTTGGTTTTTCAACTCCGTGATTTGTAGGTAGCACAGAATTCCGCGGGGCGCCACCCGTCGTTTCCGCTACTGAAATTTAAGGCGGCGAATTAAATTGGGTTCGGACGCCCCGAAAGTGTGACCAGCCAGCCATCGCTCTAATGTATGTGAGAAACACTGCCAAACAACTTTATTGGGCATTAGTGCAATTCAGTAACATTTCGCCGCTGTAGATTGACCGCAAAATTGCCTTGCTACGTGCCAGATCTTAAGTAAAATTCAGTAACCCAATCACACGCAAGGTATGTGCTTTGTGAACTGATTTCGCTAATGATGTTTGATCTTTTCGGTCACTGGAAGTGACCCTGATTTGGTCAGTCGACTGAAACTGATCAATAGTGTGCCGGAACTGGTGGCCACATCCATCAGGAAAGCGCGCAAGAGCGCTGTCAGCAAGAGTTCTTGGCTGTGAGTGCAGTTAAGTCAGTTACAAATAGCAAAAGAATATGCGTTATAGCCTGCCACTGTCTATTAGCTGAGCTACAGTTGTTGGGCAAAAGTATGGAAACGCCGCGAGAAAGACATGCTTCAACGTAAACGCATATGCTAATGTAGTGGCTACTCCCGTAACCAAGGGAGCTGAAGTGTTCGGTGTATCAAGGGGCACCATATCGAAGATTTATACGGCATATAGGGAAAGCGTAAAAGCATCACCCGCTGAGTCACAACGCACCAAAGTCTGTGCTGAGTGATCGTGATAGGCGGCCATTGAAGAGGATTGCGACGAAAAATAAAGAGGACGACAGTTGCAAGACTCGCTGCAGAGGTGAATGCCGCACTCGCGGACCGTGTCGGCAGTAGAACAACTCGAAGGGAGTTGTAGAAGCAGAGAATTGCAGGGGGGCGAGCTGGAATTCCAAAACCATACATCAGTGATGCAAATACTTGTGACAGGAAAACGTGGTACCAAAGTCGTTAAACCTGGATTGTGGAGCAGTGGAAGAAAGTCAAGGTCGGTTGTTTGAAACTTTTTTCGTCTTCTGAACGCCATCCCAAGCGTACGATGCAGTTTGCTTGCCGCCAAGAGTCTAACATGACGAGGCATGCATATCGTGGCATTCTATGGGCCACGTGGTCACTCAGCAAGGTCGCATTACTGCCAAGGACCAGTTTGACTGATCAGCTCCATCGCATGTTACAATAGTTTCTCTCCAGTGGTGATTCTGTGTTACAGATGACAGGTCCCCTGTTCACACAGCTCGTATCGCTCAGGACTGGTTTTGTGTGCACGAGGTGAACTGTCGCATCCGCTCCTGACCACCACAGTCACCAGGTCTCGATGTTGTCGAGTCTTTGTGGTTTACTTTGGAGAGAAGGGTTCGTGATTGCTGTCCACCTCCATCATCGTCACCTGAACTTGCCAATATTTTGCAGGAATAGTACTTTTAAGATTACCTTGAAAACCATACAGGACCTGCATTTATAAATCCCGAGACGACTGGAAGCTGGTTTTGAATGCCATCGGATTTCCTACACCGTATTAGGCATGGTAATGTGTAGTGCTTTTGGTGTTTCAACATTTTTGTCCACCTCTGTACCTCGCTAGTGCATGTATGGAAGCATATGCTATGGGGAGTGGTGTCATCTCAGCTCTTGCGAAACACATTGGATTGCTTATTCGCTAGCCGTGAAATTTGCACGATCTTTCGATAGAAATAACGAAGGAAGGCAAGTACATTCGGATTTAATGTCACCTTGACGGCTAGCTCATTAGAAAATCAACAGAAGCTCGAGTAGGGGGATATACGTGGAGAAAGGGAACAGACTTGTGTTCTTTTCTAAAGGAACCATCCTGGCGTTTGCGTCCACAGTTAAAGGGAGTTAGCGAAATATGAATGTGGATGGATAAGAGAGACTTGAGTTCTGCTCCTCTCGGAAGCAAGCCCTATGTCGGCCTAACCACAGAGTCTTTCCGTGATTGGTGTTTGCGGACACAGTAATAGATGGGGTCTTTTTTTATATACAGTCCCAGTCACTAAAAAGTTTTTCTTACAGTTTAAAAGTAACGAAGAACAGGAAGTGGAGCCTTGCTTGTTTTCGCAGAAGTCACTTGGGAACCGTTCGTCTTGTTGATTTTTGTTTGATCCACTCAGCTAGCCTTCGATTCACGAAGTGATAAAAGTTGAAAGATACTTAGTTACAGCCGGCCGAAGTGGCCGAGCGGTTCTAGGCGCTTCAGTCTGGAACCACGCAACCGCTACGGTTGCAGGTTCGAATCCTGCCTCGGCATGAATGTGTGTGATGTACTTAGGTTAGTTAGGATTAAGTAGTTCTACATCTAGGGGACTGATGACCTCAGATGTTAAGTTCCATAGTGCTAAGAGCCATTTTACTTAGTTACACGGACACTCACACTCACAAAGATTGCTTACCTTGATTGTCAGCCTAGTAATTACACAGGGCGACAATTACTGAACTACATGAAATAAAATCGTCATAACTTCCGAACGGTTTGCGTTACGGCGTTCAAAATGCAACCGTTGGCCGCGGGGCATGACGGTAATTATTATGCGGATCCATGGTGTGGTTTAGCGAAGCAGCCCACTTTCATTTGAAAGGGTTCGTCAGTTAGCAAAATTGGCGTATTTGGGGGACTGAGAAACCGCATTTCGCGATCGAGAAGTCTCTTCACCCTCAACGGGTGACTGCGTGGTGTGCAATGTCCAGTCACGAAATAATCGGCGTGATATTCCGTGATGGCACAGTGACTAACCGAACAGTACGTGAAGGTTTTGGAAGATGACTTCATCCCGGTTATTCAAAGTGACCCCGATTTGGACAAGATGTGGTTCATGCAAGACGGAGATCGACCCCATCGAAGCAGGATAATGTTTGATGTCCTGGAGGAGCACTTTGGGGACCGTATTCTTGCTCTGGGATACCTAGAGGCGACTGGCATGGGCCTCGATTGGCCGCCATATTCTCCGGATCTGAACTCATGCGACTCCTTTTTGTGGTGCTATATTAATAGGCAAAATGTACAACAGTAATCCTAAAACCATTGCTGAGCTGAAAACAGCCATTCAGGAAGTCACCGATAGCATCGATGTTTCGACACTTCAGCGGGTCATGCAGAATTTCGCTATTCGTCCGCGCTACATCATCGCCAATGATAGCAGGCATATCGAACATGTCATAATCTAAATCGTAGTATATGTATGACGTTCACATGTCGAATAAAGTGTGTGCTCGCCGTAGTTTAGCTAATTACTTTTTCCATATAGTTGAATAACTGTCGCTCTGTATCATATGTTGAGCCGCTAAAAGTTGTGTGTAATTATACAGCCACATGTCATGCTTTGTGAGTAGCGTTTTCATTCGGGGGGAAGTTGTTGCTCACGAACGCTAAACACCACAGGAAATTGATTGTCGCGTTGTCTCTCAATGGGTAGCCGAAAATGATGATACAGGTGTCTTCCTCTGCTCCACATTCACATAGGGTTGAATCAGTCAGTCAGTTGTAGCCGACAGGGATGTTGTTCGAATCGTGTGTGGTTAAAGCGAAGGCGGAACATGGTGCTAGAAAGTTTCTATTGTACTTACGGAGTACAGGGAAGCATTGTAGTAGAGCTGCGTAATATCTTCCCCTTTTTATGTGTGATAGGCGGCACTTACTGTTCCACAATGTTCTGATCTGTCGGCGCACCTCTGGCAGTAGGTTCGTGTAAGGAACACCTTCGTATGTGTTTGGCCCAATACTCAGCGAAAGTGTCAACAGCTTCATTGCCCGTGATACCGTACTGCATCTTTACCCACATCATGGTGATTTTCTTGTCACGGTTCGGTGGTTCTGCAGTTAGGTCTATAATCTTGTACCCCATGTTTTATCATTGACAAGATGATTCCGTATGAGCAGCAATGCCGATCGCGTGTCTGTCAAGTTATGATTATACAGAGTTACTCTAAATGATGGACAGATTTTCAAAAATTCGTATGTATGCAAGTACAAACCCAAAATGAACAAGCTTTATACCAATGAAAAAGGAAGTTTCAAAGTTTTTTGCGCGCAGCGGAGGGCGGGCGGTGGTGATTTCAGAAGGGGCCGGTAGAGTTCGCGCGGCAGTAGGACAGTCATTCCGTTTCACTGTCAGTTGAGAGTGAGATGGCGACTGTGGAGTAAAAGGTTTTCTGCGTTCTTAAGTTCGCGAAAAGTAAGTCGCAAATTGCAGTGGAGCGGGCATTTCGTACCAAATTCAGTATTAAACCACCAACTTGCAAAAACATTAGCCGTTGGTTTAAGCAATTTAAACAGACTGGGAGTGTGTGCAAAGGAAAAAGCACAGGCCGACCGTGTGTGTCAGAGGACTAAGTCCCACGGATTCAAGAAACTTTTGGGCGCAGTCCCAATAAGTATACCAATAAAGCGAGTCGAGAACTTGAAATACCCCAACCAACTGTACGGAAAGTTGTGAAACGGCGTTTGCTGTACACGCTCTACCGATTACAACCTCTGCAGGCTCTTAACCCCAACGACAAGAGAGAAGCGTCTCGCATTTTGTGGTTATATGTTAACAAAGATGGAGGATGACGCATTTCTACAGCGTGTAATTTTTAGCGATGAAGCGACGTTCCACCTTAGTGGAAAAGTCAACAGACACTATGTTCGCATATGGGGTTTGTAAAATCCACATTCACCATTGGAACACGAAAGAGGCTCACCTAATATCAGTTTGTTCTGTGCCGCATCCAGTACAAAGGTATGCGTATAATTTTTCTTTGCGGAAAGAACTGTAACGGGAATCACGTACCTGGACATGTTGGATCAATGTCTGTTCC
Organism: Schistocerca piceifrons; assembly: GCF_021461385.2. Taxonomy (NCBI): domain Eukaryota; kingdom Metazoa; phylum Arthropoda; class Insecta; order Orthoptera; family Acrididae; genus Schistocerca; species Schistocerca piceifrons. The sequence continues at coordinate 295,328,453 of NC_060139.1, read as the reverse complement.
CTCAAGATATGGAAGATTCCCAGAACTTCATTTTCCAACAGGATGGAGCTCCATCCCATTGGCACCGTGATGTACGAGACTTTTTGAATGAGTCCCTTTCTCAACGCTGGATCGGTCGCAGGGGACTTGAGGACCTGGCTCTGCACTTCTGGCCACCGAGATCTCCTGATCTCACCCCCCCCCCCCCCCCCTGCGACCATTTCGTATGGGCTTATGTGAAGGAAACTGCCTACGTCCCGCCTCTACCAACCGTTCTGAACGATCTGCGGAACCGGATCACTGGTGCCGTGCACTCAGTAACGGCAGATACGCTTTCGCGTGTGTGGGACGAATTTGGCTACCGCTGCGATGTTTGCCGTGCAGCCAATGGTGGCCACATTGAACATTTACAAGATTTATCACGTTTATAATTATTAAAAACTAATTAATTACAAATTATTAAATTGTTATCAAATATTATTAAAAAACTTTGAAACTTCCTCTTTTCATTTGTATAAAGCTTGTTCATTTTGGAGATGCACTTATAAATATGAAGTTTTGAAAATGAGTCAATCATTTAGAATAACCTTGTATATTTATGTAAGTTGTATGTGTGTTTAGCCTAAGTCGCTCTAGTGTTGCAGTGAGTTCCACTGTAAGCACCCGAGATTTCGGAGGCATTTATATTTAGCCACAATGGCGCGCCTGTTCGCCAAAATATGCACTTCTAACGCCACCGGAAGTATGTGATCCATCTTGTTATACAGCTCCATTTATTCGCACGGACTACTTTGCGCTGTTCTTAAGAGCTGCAGGCTGATTTATGACTAGCGACATGGAGATTCCCAATCTGTCGAACAGAAAGCTAGTGTTGTTGCAGTTAAACTGCGGTGGTTTTCCACAAATCGCTCGATGTATGTGTCGTCTATAATGCTGGTGTTCAAAGCACGCCTGTACCATTGCGACTGTCGCATCAGACTGGGGTGTCTAAGTGAGTCTTCCAGACGCTCGGTGCGAGGAGCTAACATAGGGGTTGGACTGCGTTAAGACGGGGTAGTCTGAGGCGGTAATGGAGCTGGTGGTGAGCTGACTGCCGACTTCTAATTTCGTGCGCCGCTGCGCCGTCACGCCATTGTCATGGAGATGGCCGTCTGGGCGCGCGACCTTGCGCGGAGCTCGCCTGCCGCCGGAAACTGGAGCGGGCGGAGCGCCTTCCACGTACCTACCGGCTCGTCTCCCCCCGTACAGCCGCCGGCAATCGCGCGCACCAGTCCAAATAAATACTGCACACGATGCCTTCCGCGTTTTATTAACAACGCCATAGTAAATTGGTGGCTCCATCCTGCCACCTGCATGAAATGGAGTGTGGAAATGGTTGGTCAGATACAGTCCCTGCTTTCCTATCCACATGATGCAATTTAATACTTCGAAATGCATTTTCGTGACTTACGGTTTCAGCTACACAATCCAGCAGACCTCACGTACGAACATTGTTGCGTAATACTCTCATTATTTCACCAAATTGCATTCCTGCCACTCAATAAAAAAAGTAATCGCAGAGCGTTCCAGCACGAATGGGAGTTCTCTGTAGGAGAAACTTCCAATTTGCATTTGAAAGCCTGCGACTTTGTAACGGATACGAATTTTCTTTTCCATCTGACGGAAACGTAAGTTGCCGAGCCCTGCCCTCTTTTCTGTACACTAGTTCATGACGTGCTCGCAGCAGAAAGATGGAGTCTCTGTGTCGAAGTTCACTGATTGGTTGTTGCTGATCCCTCTAAACTAGGACATGTTAAAGCTACAGTGTGCAGAGCATGGCGGAAGCTACTTCGTACAAATATTAGCGATTTCGTGCTCTATTCCACTTGCGTATTTTGTGCCACAGCAAAAGACGAAGGTAATCTAGTACTGCTCCGATGACTGACAAGTATCGCTGCATGATGGTAGCAGACAGACAGCATAGCTAAACGTCTTGGAAATGAGGCTGCCGATACAGACAACGGACATGGTAAACGCTTGTTGGCTACTTCTCCCTTGGCGACTAGCGCCATCTGCTGTTGCCACGCAGCAGCGCTAGTGAGTCGCTGCTGAAGTGCTCTGATATATTAATCAGAATTATCCGGCATCCTACTGAAAACAAAATCTAGGCGCACTCAAAGAATGACTAATTTAGATATCGCAAAAATTTGTGATCACTTTCATCGATATTGACTAAATCTTTTTCGAATACCTGTTCCCGTTAACGACAACATGCTCGAGAGATACGAGCGTAGACTGCAGAGGCAGAATAATTGCTCTACATCAGCACAAAAATCGCGGTGACTGATTTGTGGGAATATACAGTGTTTATATATGTGCGTCCCCAATAAACAACGTATGGTGAATATTCGACACTGCTCTAAAGGATAGAAAGAAGACCAACAGTGTTGCTATATCTGAATTCTTGCCAAAATTCTTAGTAAAACTTTATCGTAAAATAAACCGACGGACTGTTCATGTGGATTTGCAGTTCACACCGTGCCAGTTATACATTTTGTTAAGAGTTAATGGTGCAGCAAATTGCAGATATGGGAGAGACGGTGGCTGGGTGACTGGCAGGTCCGTGCGTGAGTCACGGCTGCAGATAAAGGCCCTGCCTGCAGTTAAACGCTAGGCTCGGCGGCTGCTGTGCCTAATGGGATTGCTTGTTAGACTGTGCCGCGGCAGGACATCCACGTCCCCGCGCTAGTCTTACATTTAGAAGATACCTATACAGTTTCTGAAAATGAGCGACTCTCTCTCTCTGCTCTGTAGTTCGAAGAAGAGGCACCGTGCAGTAGTTCTGAGATCTCTGCCGTCATTATTTCTCTCTTCCGTTGCGATGCCGGGTTGGCGGAAGGAAACGGCAAATTACGTACAACAGCCAGGACTCGGCCAAGAGCAGCAATTGGTTGCCGACTCCCCCACCCGTCTGCCCGTCCTCCACAGCACTGTCCCGTTCGTTGGCGAGTAGGTCGTTTGAGAGCTGTGTGCATGCAGAAGGCGCAGCGTTCTGAGTCGTTTCGGTTTATGTTTTTTCAAATGCGATAAACTGCATGAGGTCGCCCGCCTGATAAGCCTGAGTAAGGCACGAGCAGCGCGAGGTGGTGCGTCCGACCGTGGTCGCCTGTACCGGAACCCGACTTGGAAACCTTCCATTTCGGAAAAGCGAGAACGAGGCCAAGACAGGAAGGGGGAATCTGTAACTGAGAACAGAAGAGGCACGGATCTCGCCGCTGTTAAACTGTCAAATTTACCTGTGCCTATTAGTATATCAGAAGCAATGTAGTAACGCGCAGTGTAACGTTAATGCAGTCTGGCGGATCCTCCTCCACGTTATTTCCAACAACAGGCGAGTGTATAATACGTGCGACCGCCAACGCTGCTTACGATCCTGGCTGTCTCGTGCCAACGGTGAAGAATTTCGAAGGATGTTAGAGTTAGAATTTCAGAAAGCCACATAGTAATTGTATCGACCAACATCTGCGAAATGGCTAAGTGATTCATTCTCAGGATTGTTTTGACATTAGGATACTTTGTCGATATGGCAGTTTGGCACGAGTGACTCAAATCTACAGCTTTTTGCATCCAGTTATCTTCTCTTGTCGCCTGTCGAAGGTCACCTCACAGACAACTTCGGCCGGAAAGGTTTCAGGAATCCGGACTAAGTTTCCTGTCCAACAGAAGTCTGCCGCATTATTTTCTGGACCGTGTTGACTGTTGGGAGTATAACACGTGTAGGAAGCGCGCCTCCAGAAACTGTCCGTGTAGCCTGTAGCAGAGCGCGCTAGCTTCTGAGACCGAGGGGTGAGCCAGACGCAGATCGAACCAGCGCAACTGATTAACGGCGGTTGGTCTGGGGCCCTGGCCAGCCTTAGTGCGACAATACATCAAATAAGGTGTCACACCGGACAAATTTCACACCATTCACAGACACGTGGCGAACACGACTTCCCTACCCCTGGTTATGTGACGGTTTTGACGACAAGTCAGATAAACTTCAAACTTCAACAGCACACCACGAACGACAGGGTAAACGCTAGGAGAAATGGGGAGGGAGGGGGGGGGGGGGAGAGAGCGAGCGGGGGGGGGGGGGGGGTGCACGAAAACACGAAATCGGAAAGTGTGAAGTGCAGTTGTTCGCAACAGATTTGCAAGTAAGCGAGATGCTACAAGTAACTCGAAATATAGTTTTCACTCATTAAAACGAAAAGCACACAGTGATGAAGAAATAAATTCTCAATTCATAGTTTTCGTCTGAAGATAATTTATAGCTCGCCAGTGAATTCGATGGGATGGTTAAAAAAAAACTGCGCCATTATTTTGCAAACGACCAGGTAGTATTGTAACGGTAAGTGGGTGTGAATGATAGAGAGCAGTTGTCAGACTGTGGCACCCGCAGTTGGGCATGGTTGACGGTGATTAGCCGTGTACTGTAGGTTTTACGTAACAAGTGTCGAGCACGCGTAGGGTCTCGAGAGGCGGCCAGGCTGTCGCAAGCTGCTTCCGTTGTCGTAAGCGCCAGCCGGTCGTCGGTCTGAAATAGAGCAGCTGCCTGCGACACGGCCGGTTGACAGCGCCGGCACTCCGTCCCGCGCGGACAGATTAATGTGGCGGCGGGCGAGGACCTCGCGAGAGAGAAGCACGTCATGTGCGAGAGGCCGCGGCGGCAGTGCGAGTGAGTGGCGAGTGTGTCACTGCCCGCTGCCTGCCCAGGAGAATAAACAGCCTCAGTGCGGTTTACCTTGGAAGGTTTGTGGATGGGGGCAGTCTAGTACAAAGTAGCTCAAGACGTGCCACAGCTAAACTTAGCAGCCTGGATACTCGTCATTTTATGCGTACACATGTGTAGCAGATAGCACCAGATTTAAAATTACTTCCGAAAAACTGTTGGCAGTAAACTGTGTGATGGAAGAAAATTGCGTGAATAACACGCCAGATCTGCCAAAGGAAAAGGCTACAAGAAATAACGTCCATTGCTACAAGCTTGCAATCGCAAAATACTCAGCCCCACGAAACGGTAACTTTTTAGCAACATTCGCTGTGAACTGAGAAGTCAACACTGCGAGGCAGTCATAGCTATATCGACAACCATACTCTGCAAACCACTGTGAAATGCATTGAACTTTACCCGGGAACGTAACTTGGCTGACCGTAATCAGTTTTCTGCCCTGCTGCACTTAGTCCTCGCTTTAACCCGCGCGACTGGATTAAATTTGTCACTAGTAATGCAGCTGCTGTTACTACTACAGAACTAATAAATGCTCTTAAGGAAGATTTCACAATTGGCTTGGAAAATGTGCACGGTTAACAATTCATACGCTGCCTTCTAGCAACTTTCGACCGCAGTCTCTTCAAAAGCAAAACAGTATTACAACAGAATCTCAGGAGTGGAAAGATCACTCGAAAACACAGTTCGAGATTCCACAGAAACAAATGTAATTCATTGGTTTCGTTTAATCATCTGCGGGTCAGCCTTTCTTCAACCCCCCCCCCCCCCCCCCCTCCAGCAAGCTAATGGCTCCTCGCTCCCATGTAAGGATTCTTGCTACGGAGCACTTACACGCTCAGTAAACTGAAATACGGCTAGAAACTAGAAAACTGTAAATTGAACAACTAGACCTAGTCGATTCCCATTCGGATTGTTTGGCCGAAGACGGGCAAGGTGAGGGGCAGTCTTCGGCTGTTTGGTGGCGATACTGTGGTGGTGCGCGGAGGTGTCGAATCTGAACGACTGTAGGAGGATACCAAATGAGACGGAATTTCCATTAGGTCTGATAAATGGCAACTAGCTCAGAGTATAGAAAAATGTAAGTTAACGCGGATGAGTAGGGAAAAACAAACCCGTAATGTCCGAATACATCTTTAGTAGTGTGCTGCTTGACACAGTCACGTCGTTTAAATATGTGGGCAAACCAATGTGAAATGGAACGAGCGTGACGCCGGAAAACACTCCCCGACACCGGAAACTCCCTGGTCCCTAAGTCGGCGTACTAGACCCCGACCAGAAGCCACACAGTGTCGCGCTGGGAACACCGACCCATCACCTCAAAGTTGGACAAAACACCCCGATGCTGGAAACTGGCGTTCAAGTCATCTAAAGCCACGATTTGGCTGTCAGTGATGTGTTACATTATAACGGATGGAACGCCCCTCTGTACTTTCCCCTCGTATTTCACATTTAATGCTCCTGAAACACGACTGTCGTCCATTACAGTGACATCTCACGAATTCGGAATAATTGAGGCGAGTCGCAATCCGAATTAGAGAAATATTTTCTAAAATAGTTACCTGAAGCTACAGTTAGGAATATAAGTGTGTGTATCGGTCAAATAAAAGCTAGACACCGAGCGAGGTGGCGCAGTGATTAGCACACTACATTCGTGTGTCCGGCCATCCTGATGTAGGTTTTTCGTGATTTCACAAAATCACTTCAGGCAAATGCTGGAATTGTTCCTTTGAAAGGGCACGGCCGATTTCCTTCCACATCCATCCCTCATTCGATGGGACCGATGTCCTTGTTGGTCCCCTCCCCCAAAGCAAGCAACCAACCAACCGAAACCTACACGAACTGTACTGCTGTGTCAAATACTAGACAGTGCACACTGGTGGGCGAAAACATTATGACCACCCGTTTAACAGCATGTTGGTCGTCCTAAACGCAATGCAGCAGCGATTCTGCGTGGTATGAATACGGCAAGTCGTTGGTAGTTTCCCAAAAGTGTGTGGCGCCAGATGTCTACTCGTATATCACACATTTCCTGTAAATTGAGGGCCGCTGCTGCGTGGGCGCAAAGCTGGCGCATGATAGCACCCCAGATGTGTTACTTCGGGTTTCGAAAGTCATTAACGTGGGTTTACTGTCATGCTCCTGTAAACATTTAGCGCGGTTCTGACCTTGTGACACACACTGTTACCCTGACGCGTGATGCCATCGCCACCTGGCAACTCATCGAGCATGAAATGAAGCAAGTGGTCCGCAATAACGTTGACGTCGTCCACACCTGTCACAGTGCCTTCCATTACTGCGACAGGCCCCACGAAAGTCCTGTGAATGTCCCTCTTAACACACTAGTGCCTCCATCGGCCTGCGCCCGTGAAGCGGTCCGTGTTTCAAGCAGCCTTTCGTCTGTATGAGAACGTATCCGCACACGACCGTTGACGTACTGTAACAAGAAATGTGATTATCCGACCAGGTGTCACGGTCCCATTGACCCATGGTCGACTTTCAACTATCACGTGTCACTGCAGTCATAATTGACGATGTTGTTGTGTCAATATGGCAACATGTAGAGGGTCGTCTACCGTGGAGTCCCATCTTCAATCGTGTGCGCTGAACGTTATGCTTCCAAACATGTGCTCCTGAACCAGCATTGTATCCGTTGTCAGATCTGTGGTATACTGGCCCGACGAGTGCGAAACGCCCGCGCAGCGGCTGTCGCAACGAGTTAAAATTTCACAGAGTGGCTATAGGTCCGCCATGTTTGAAGCAAATTGAAGTTCTGTCCGCCATGTTTTCTTGAGTCAAGGCATTCGTCTACTGTGTCCCGCCCCCTTGTAACTGCGTATGACCTACTTGAAATAGCCCCTACTAGCTTTATTTTTTCTAAAACAAGCAATAGACAGCAGTGATTTCAGTGTACACTGACAGCAAAAAGGGATGTTTTTGTCGAAATATGGCTAACTTTTCGATGTAGATAACACTACAAGACAACTCAAATAAGTCTGTCCATCCACTATAACGTTACTTGTTGCCCATAAATTAATGCAATTAGAGCAGGTACCACCAGAATATTACGGTGAAACTCCTAAACACGCTGTGGTTAACTATTAGAAACAGTAACGGGCGCAGAAATGCGATATTTTTGTCGCTATTTCAAAGTAAACAGTCAAAGCCTCAAAAACCAGTACACTGTGAACGAGAATATTATTTGAAATATGTGTTACAAGTAGTTAACACAAGCATAGTAATTCAATAATAATAATAATCTACAAGAAAGGTGAAATAATTTATTTACATTTAATTTTTACGTTTTAACTGACATTCGTATTTTTTCGGTCTTTTCACTGACCTTTAAATAAAATAATCTTCGTGTATAGTTGTCTCACAACTTTACCTCTCTGCTCAGATGATTCTGATCTGCATAAGTGATTTATTCGACATACAAAAAAATGTTTGAGCAGCAGTTTTATCAGTTTAGCATAATGGGTTTCTTCACCAAATTCGGTTTCTGTAAAAAGATGTTCATTGTTTATAAATAAGGAGCCTCTCACCAATTGCAACACTTCTGTCTGGAACCTCAACAAAACGTTTTTCTGACATTTCAGGATTATGTCCTCATTATTTCTGAAAACCTCAGCAACATTACAAAGTTTAACAACATCATTAGCTGGATTGATTAAACTGGTTTTCACATCTTTCACTGCAATCAGTCCAGTTCTTTTAGCCTCAATACAAGCAAAAATACCTTCTAAGCAGTCAGTACAGTTAATTTTGTTTGTCACCTGTCTCATTATACACAGCCTCTTATTTTTTCCCCATCCCAAACAAGGTCCTTCTTAATAGCCATCTCATCAAACATCAATGTTGCAAAAATTTGGGTTGTGCTATTCTCAACTTCAGAGGCAATTTTAGTGAAACCCTCCTCAGTAAAACCTGGATGGCCACCCACTGACATTGCCCAACGGCGAAGCGTTCTTGGGTGGCGTAATTTCACAAATTTTCGTAAGTAGCTGTATGCCTTGGCAGAATAAAAGTGTAGGGTCAGGACAAATTTCCTTATTTGCTGAGAATAATGGCATACTTTAACAATGCACTGAAGTTCCAATAGCTCCTTCAACAAACCAACTACATGTTCACTGTTTAACATATCAGAAACTGAACTACATAGCCTTCTTCTCAAACCAGCAACTAAAGTCTGTAACTGCACTATTCTTCTCTTGTGTCATACACTAAGTTGCTTCATTTGCTTTATCCGCTTCTTTAGTCGCACATTCTCTACTTGTACTCAGTTATATTGTGTTTTCAACTTCTTAGGGCTTGGTAGACAGTAATTGTGGTCAGCAGAAACAGATGTGGGCCCGACAGGCACTGAAAGAATGCAGTTACATCATAAGTTTAAAACAGAGTTACACCATAAGATTATAATAAAGTATGTAATTCAAAGTAATAAGAACACCGAGTAAAATTAAATTATTGACTTACTTTGTGCTAATGATGTCACTGTAACAGCACTATCTTGCAAATTGTCGAAAGATCGCTTTCTGGGTTGTGGTCGTAATACTTTATATTGCTTTTGTAAATGTGATGGAAAGTTAAAGATAGTAGGTACTGCTTTTGACAAAAGGCGCCTCTGGACATTTGTGTGGTACATCTATTTCTCTTCAAAATGAGCTGAACAGATGTAACTGGATGTAGTAGGAAACCAGTTTTCTCGCTTCATATTTATAATCCATCTTTTTGTAAGTTCCTTATCTTTTAAAGGAAATCTGTAATCAACGATAAATAAATTACTTTCCTGCATTTGTCTTAAGCATAATTACAGTTCCAATGCAAATGACTCTTTAATAAACATTAAAAAACGTATGTCGTATTTCGGTACTAATATACTTACTTATAATATGAAATATTTGTTGTTTTATCGCTGCGATTTGTACAGTTGAACGCTGAACACACTGCAGGCATGTTGACTTTATATTTTGTAACAAAAAAGTCAACTAGAAAAGTTAAATATTGCGGTAATATCACAACAGCTGACACACTTCCAACACAAACAACAGTAACGCTTTCCTAATGTTTTGACTAAGGAGAACATGGCGGACGAGTTAGCGTTGGTTGCCGCTAGGAGCGCTGTAACTAGTATCTCAGCCTCTCTATGAAATTTTAACTCGTTGGGCTGTCGTCTATGTCCATGCGTTAAGAGGCGCTCCTAACGTTTGCTAGCGCTGCTGTCGCCGCCTCAGCACTAGGTGCGGGCCACACCCCACGCGGCAGGTGGGGTGCCCGCAGCCGCGCTATGAAGCTAGCAAGTACCGCAGGGGCCGGGACGTCTGTGATGTCCCGACTGCGCTGTCCTATTTATCATCACACTCATAATTGTTTCGTTTCCTGATATTGCTACGTGTAGGTTCTCGGTTTCGTTCACACCCCGGACATGTAATTGTGCCGTGTTGTCTTAGTTGTTCGTCCATTGCTGCTGTTGTCTTTCCGTGTTTATCAGCGACTGACAGTCGACGCCCTCGGCCGGTCGGCCAGTGTCTCCCGCCCGTGTACGATTCCGGTTGCTATAAAATCTGCCACAGGTCGCTGCCAATTGTGCTTTACAGATACGGCAAGCTTCCGACTGACACGTTCTGTGCTGAGGCTTGGACTTCCAACAACTTGTCACTTAGTCGTGTTTTCAACACCCTTCAAGCAATCCCCATAGTGGTTCACAATAGTAGCAAACGAACAGCGCACAATTGCCGTTTCCGATACGTTCGTTCCCTGGCGCTGTGCTATTACAATCTTACCTTTGTCAGTGACTTGTGTGAGTGGATTCCTCCATATTCTGCCTGTATCGTCGTCAAAATGATTCATCGTTTGTTTCATTTCCTTTTATATACTTTCTTTGGTGCGCCACGTTGCATCAAGGACACCATTCTTGCTGAGGGCATTGCCCATAGTGTTCTGTATATAATTTAAACGCAGCTAATGTAATGAATCATAATAATGAAAGTAGTATTAAAGAAGTTAAGGGGAGGTTTACTATCTTTGGCCTGAAAAAAGCATGTTCTTTCAGAATTTTTTTCTGGGGATGTGTTATAGATATCAATGTGAAAGGCGGTCACGATGTTTATTGATATTTCCTCCACAAGCTGGAATTTTTTCGACCGGAAATGACAAAGAGCAAAGGCGGAAGTGCCGTCGGAACGAAACAAAATTTCGATGTTTACCTCCACGCGCGGTATGTCACAGGTCAGCCGGATCGTCTGAAATCAAAATTGAGTTGGCGTTAGCGAAGTATTTAGATTCTTTAGGAGTTTACCTCGATTAAGTTATTTGGACCATAGGAAACAAAATGGCGGCCGTTTGAAAAAAGTAGGGATTTTTTCATCAATTTTTTAACTTCGTCGGCCAAGTACAAATATTTATAGTTGATGGATGGGAATAAAAGTGGTACAATTCCTAGACAATTTAGTTAGCTTCGTCGGAAACAAAGAATCATGCCAATCGGTTCAGTAGATTTGAAGTTTCCATACCGCGCGATAAAAAAACGTCAGTTAGAGAAAATCGCGTTTGAAGTTTTGACTACATATAAATGCAATATTGTGCAACTTACGTTCAATCTGTTATTCCGGGTCCATAAACTGGTCCTTCCTGTTCCTCATAGAGGGCGTTCTGCTCGATCTGGGCCATTCCGCGCTGCCCCAGAGCCGCTCGTACGGCCGGTGACAAGCGGTTTTCGGCCGCTTGAACCCGGTGGTCGTCCGAATGCTTGGCGAACTGTGGCGAATAGAGCCCCAGGGTGGTCTTCAGAATTGCTGGATACTCTTCGTTGAAGCTGCTCACTGCCAGGAAAGTCACAATCTCCACAGTCTTCGCACCAGAGTGCAAATGGTTGGGGCATAACTTCCAAACACACGCGTTCAAACTTTCATTTGAATTTTGTGTGTTTCCTTCCAAGCACCGGTACAATAACTCGTCTTGCGAAAGGGCCTCGTAGATCGGATGAATCTGTTTTGATGTCCGGTAGCCTTTGCAATGTGCCACTTGCACCAACTAGTTTCCCCAGCCGGACAATTTTGGTGTTGTGAGTGGTCATCCGTCGAACACTTGTGGAAATACGTTGCCCAAATTGCCTTCTTCATCTGTTCCACCGGACTGGAAAGCCGTCGGTTTGCAAGCCGTAGTACATCGTAAGCTCCTTGATCATTTCATCAGTTTTAGTCGTGGGCAGGCACAGAGAATAATTTTTCGCAGCTACAAAGTCGAGATTCCCGAAAAAACTGGTGCGTGAAAAAGGCCGATTTCATGTAGGTGCATTATTTTGTTCAACCGCGAATAACAAACATTTCCGTTCTGTATTCGGAAAAACAGTCTCAGGGGTGGATTCTAAATACTTTTATGGATCCAAAAATGCAGTTAAAAATACATTTTTTTAACCAAACGATAGTAAACCTCCTCTTAAGGTTAAAATACGTACTAAAAGATAAGATTCACATAAGCGTGATTTAAGCAGTACTGCAGACATACTTTATTGTATTTATTGAAATTCGGCACTGTATTGGAAAATTATACCCTACGTTTGCTGTAGGGTGGTGTGTACTTCATAAGTTATCTTCCGCAGGTGTTTGTTATTGCTGCTATGGCAGCATTTTCATCTCCAAAACGTGTTGATAAAGCTTAAAGGAGCAAGTTATTTCTCGTCGATACTCTTTCGTGCACTTGCCGATTATTTCGCTGACAGTCCGATCTGGTTAGCTTAGTCTTCATCTTCTCCAGTTAGTGTCGAACATCCTGCACGGTTGTAGATGCATCCTGGAAGTCTGAATCTTCCCTTCCTTTAAGACGAAACTCTGTTTCTTTGTTGCACGAAAGATTATTCTTTTCGTTTTGACCAGTCAGGGACTCGTACATCCCTCAAGGCATTTGTGAATATGATGATGATCTTACATTCTCTTGCTGTAGTATGCCAACCAGTCGCGACACACAAACGCTCACCACCATAATTTCACACAGCTGTAATCGGACAGAAACTATGAAACAAACTTTTTTGAATTGCGCATGATACAGTTTTGCACTCAAAATTGTAATTAAACGCCTTAACACTGCATTTCAACCCACAAGAAGTCCAATCAATCAGTTCATGGGCACGTAAATAACTTTTAAATTTATATGCAAACGAGTGTAAGGGGCCATTTTATATACGAGGTGAACCGTGACTGCGATAAATGTTTAGAGCTTGTGAAGCTTTCAGTCACGTGTGTGGCTGCCTTTACACACTGGTGATAACACCACCTTGCTGCACGTCTGCAGTGCTGGTAGACTGCCTGTGATGCCGGCGGCACGTGGCGGTGTTCTCGTTAATACGAGCGGCTTTGGGGGCCAGCGCCGGCGCTGTCGCGTGGGCGCTGGGTCTCTGTGGCGCCCCGCCCTGCTGTCGTGACGACCTGGGCCGGGCCGGGCGGCGGTGACCTTTGTTCCCTTCCGCCCTTCCCTGCCTTAGCCGTGGCGTCTGCCGCCTCCCGACACAATGCATTGCCCGCTCTCGACATGCTGCTCACCCAGCACACGTTTCTCACTGGCGCACTCTGCTCTGTTCTGATTTGCCACCTACGCGGAAAACGTTATATCGCCGCGAATAATAAGGCATGAGCTATGAGCTGCCCGAGGGGTATGGAACATTCAAATAACACCTGCCGATACTTCTATAGGTGAACAGCCCCGTCATTTTCACGGCACAAGTGCTACGAGAGATCACTGTGCGCGGCTATTAAAACCTTCGGTGGACGAAACTGCGCCGACGCGGAAACCGAAATACGGCTACCACAATACCAAAGATGAGCCACGTCACACGTTATCGATAGTGGAACAGCATGGTAGTTCTTACAAATTCGCTCTGCGTGGAAGTCCTCCGTGCCTATGACATCGCAAACCCTGAAAGTTTCTCGACTGAGACCGCACCGATACTGATGCTGATAACAGTTAAATAATCAGGCATTAAATCTGCAGTTACGACCTGTTCATTGCTCTGTAATCACCATAGGGTGACTACATGACCTTAATTTGATACGATGGCCTTCAATAAGTAATGCAACAAAGTTTTTTCTCTGCCAGTTTAGCTTAAAAAAAAAATGCAAATTTTGCTGTGGGACATCGAGGAATATTCCCGCTTCAGCCTCTATAGTTTCATTAAGTTCCGATAGGTGTCGGCGCTATACGTATCCTTTACACTGGCGTCTGTGACGGAGGTGCGTTCCAGAGAGGTGTCATTGAGTTTCTTCTGGCGCAAAACGAGACAATCACATACATTCATACGCTCTTGCAGAACGTCTGCGGAGACCTGACAGTGAACAAAAGCACGGTGAGTCGCTGGGGGGCGCTGTCATCGTCGCAACGAGATCGCTCAAACCTGTCCGATCTCTTGCCTGCCGGCCGCACACAGCTGTAACTCCTGTAGTGTTGGAACGCGCGGGCACACTCATTCGAGGTGATCGACGGATGCAAACGAACTTCTCCATAACAACGCAAGGTCTCTCTCAAGTCTGCGCACCCGAGAGGGATTCACGAAACGTCATTGGATTGCTCTTCCTCATCCACGCTACAGCCCGGATCTCGCACCTTCCAACTTCCATCTCTTTGGTCCAGTGAAGGATACACTCCACGGGAAGCAGTACGCGGATGATGCGGAGGTTACTGATGCAGCAAGACGTTGCCTCCGGAACGTCGACTAGTAGAGTTCTACCAATACGGCACACAGCGCCTCACAGTAAGGTGGTCTAACGCCGTCGCATTGAACGGAGATTGTTGAAGAATAAGGTTTTGTAGCGAAAAGAGTGTGGAATAATATGATGTATTGGATTCCTGAATAAAACCGACACACTTTCAGAGGAAAAATGTGTTACATTACTTGTTTAACATCCCTCGTATATGGCTCATCTATACAGGATGCCCATAAAGTCTGGGTACATAGGGAATTCCAATAAAAAATAATTAGCACATTTTAGTCGCTTTAATGTTGACATGTATTTTCAACATCATTCCATGCTCTTCAGTGGATAATTTGATGCGCTTTGCAAGATTAAGGTGAAGTTCATGGAATAGGTCTGAATTGTCGTCGATTTTAACACACTGACTGGTAATGCTTTCCGTCAGGTGGTTGAAATTTATAATCTTCTTCGAGTAAACTTTCTCTTTCAGCATACCACAGAAAAAGAAACAAGGGCATAAAGGTCTAGCGAACGAGAGGACCACTCAACATGACCGCTTCTCCCATCCAGTCAGGAAAGTTGCCATTCAACCAGTCTCTAACAGCTGCAGCAAAATGAACCCACCCCGCTTGAAACCAGTCTGGAAGTCACTCACCCAATCGCTCGGTTTGACGCATCAGCTGGACACTCAGCATTTTCACATATGTCTCGCCCGTTACATGTTCATCAAAGAAGAAAGATCCAAGCACACCATCACCTCTTCGTAGCCCTGACGTTTGGATGGACTCGTCCAATGTGGATTGCCTGGAGACTAGTAATGCAATATTTGTAACTTGTACGGATGAAACCTCTACTCTCCTAGGATTTTGTGGATGGTTGACCTTGGAACACCCAACTCCGTGGATGTCCGACGGAGCGATTTCTTTGGGCTAGCATAAATCTTGGCCAAGACAGCCCCTTTCGTTTCGTCTGACGTCGTGGGTGGTGGAATGGGGTCGTCCAACACAGTGCCTGTTTCTTTAAACTTTGTGATTAATTTCCCGACGTCATTGGACAAATAGGGTGACGATGAGGATGTCGAAGGTTAAATTCTTCCAAAATTTTGCGGTTCGACCAACCTTCTCGTCCATTTAAGAGTACTAACTCCACCCGTTTCTTCTTTAGACAGAGCCATCATTCAACCTGCAAAAAAAAGTTATTAGAATCATTAGTATTTGTTTTACTATTATTTATTCATTAATATTTGTAGAATATAGAATTAATTAGAATTTGTTTGGATTTCCTATGTATGCAGACTGTGGACACTCTGTACAAGAGGGGTTCAATCACTGACTGGTGATTTAAACCCTTGTAGAAGCATTGGTCTATCATAAGGCCTTACCTGGTCCGGCCACTTCATGGCGTCTTGCCAGCCACATATAGCTTAACCAAAGACACTACTCTGAACATAACGGCATAGCGTATTCTCCGCTCGTAGTGTCGCAAGGCAGCCCACGTTGAGTTCACCTTTCTCGAGACTGGGTACACTGAGATACATGTGGGATGTGCTGTCCAAACACTATGAATCTGATGATGAGAATGAGGTCGTTTCCAAGTCTACAGACTTTGTCTTGAGCAGGTAGTAATTCCAACAGAATTGGTCATATTCCGCAGAAACACGATGTCTGGTGTGTTTTTCGACCAGCGTCTAGGATTAGGGGCTTTCTAGGTTCTGTAAAGGGTGAACTTGGTTTGCGTACGGCCGGTGTCTACCATATCCTGTGCAGTTGTGGAACGTCATATGTTGGCGAGAACATTAGCACCATGGAGGACCAGTGTATAGAGCATAAGCGTCGTGCAGGCTTACAACAGCCGAGCAAATGTGCGATTACCGAAGAACATTGCCTGGGTGCCGATCATCCGGTGGAATACGAGACACAGAGATTCTTTCGTGCGTTCCAGTTACTGGGGTAGTGTTACTAAGAAACCTATTCAGAATAAACCAACAATTAAAACTGTCAATACGGGCGGTTTCGGCTAAAATCTGCTTGGAATCCTGCTTTCTGCCAGGCTAACGGTACTCGCTCACCCGTTGCTTGTCACTGTTTCACTACCGGTAATATCTAACGTTGCTCGTGCTCAGTCGTGTCATGGCGCAAGTAATTCACTGCGTGTGTCGTCCCTCTGCATACTCCGCCTTTTGCTTCCTGGTTGGGGTACTCCGCCCACTTAGGGTTTAAATTGCAATGTTCGGCGATCTATCGTCGCGTTTGTATCATGAAAATTTTTCGGCTGCATTCCCGTAAGTTATTTCTAGAATACAGACGTGGTTCCTTGACGGCAGTCGTCTACACGTACTGCGGGGAAGCGTAAAAAAGGTGGACGTCCCGTAGCGTCGAGGATTCTGCACCGGCGTTTCTTGTTGTTCGCGTTGACGTTTTTCACTGCCGTCTGCGCAGTTATTTGACTGACAGAAACTGAAATGGTCTCCTGCTCAGGGCAAGAGATTTCTTCTTCCGTTGTCAACGACGGCGTCTCTGAGACGATTGCGCTGTGGTGGTTAAAACACTGAACTGCCACTCAGGTTGAGTGAGTTTTTAGCTCCCCGCCCGACCACACAAATTTACATCCCTCAGTAGTTTTCCAAAATCACCTCAAGCAATTGCTAAGTTTGCTCTGTCAGGGAGACCACTGTCACTTCCATTTCACGACCTTCCTCGTCTGAGCTAATCCTACATTTACATTGACTCCTATATGAAACTCCTTTCCCCTTACTTCTTCGTGAACTAATGAAAATATTGCCATCTAGCAGTAGCTGAAGAGATGCTGCACAGGTTACATCTGTACACTGACTCCTATTTTTGGGATGTGACGGTCGTAGTTAAAATGCCATTATTTTGACTCTGGTTTTCCGTGATTCCCGTAAGACACTAACATGATGCTGTGACTAAGATGATTCATTCATGAATTCCGCGGCGATTTACTTAGATTTCGTCTGTTGCTACATTCCAGTTTTCCACATTGTCAAAACGACGAGAAAATGTAATCTTTTGAGACAGTTTCATTTATTGCCTAACCGCTTTGCCTCACGCTTAGTACAGTAATACATACACTAATGAACAAGTAGCTAATAGACTCCTGCCTGGATCGCAGCAGGTTGTACTGGATTTGAGGTGCAGTGGGTAGGAGCCCGGTTAGGCGACATCGGAACCCAGCGCTTGAAGGCACCTAGCCTCGTATCTGCGGAGCTTTCGTTGAACCAGGGACGTGATATGGGAGCGATGCACACACTGCTCACAAGTGATGACCTGCACGCGAATGTGCTCGTTGATTACCGCAGGAAGACTGACTACGTATACTGTCGCCAGTCGAAGTCGATTTTTTTTCTCGCTCCGTAAGCGACGCGCATCTCATTCGTGAGGACGATGGTTGATTTCCCCGTCCGTTCACCAATTTTCCGTGATTTCACGATATCGCTTTAGGCAGCTGACGGTATGTTACTTTCGAGAACTACACGGCTGATATCCGTGTCCAGTTGGAGCGTGTGCTTCATCACTTATGATCAGGTTATCGACGAGATGTTAAAGCGCAGCTTCCTTCCGTGTTCGTAGTGCCCAGTAGCGGTGCGTGGTCCTACTGTGTGCGCTGTCTGGTTGAGGTGCTTGGCTTGTGTCTAGAAAGCGGCCTTTGTACTCCATAGCGAGCAGCTGGTTCTGTAAGGCGTGATTGTTCATACCAGATTTAGTGGTGGTGGTGGTGGTAGCAGCAGCATGAGGCGTGGTTTCCTGGCTAGAACGCCCAGTCTTTTAGGGTGCTGAGTCTTTTCCTCCAACACGGCAGTTCTCTTCATAACCCAGGCAACCAGCAGTGTACAGTCTCCCGCGTCCAGCGTTCGCAGAAATGTAACTATTTTGGCTTGGTCACTATTGAGTTTCGGCGCGTAGCTTTTCATCTTCACATAGATGTTTGATCCCACATTATTGAACCAGACATTGTGACTGAGGGCACTTACGTAACTGCTTGTGCAATGTTAAGTCCAGCTTGACGTTTACTGTAACGCTAATCAGCCCTGGTCACCGTGAAAATCTCGTCGATGTTTTCAGGTAACTTGTTGGCTCTCGAGGGGAAGATATCACTTAGTTTCTTGTCAGTATTAGCGTTGGTGAACGATTTGTTCACTGAATGCAACTGGTTGAGCCAAGCAAAAGCACAGTTTAAAACATACTACTTTATTCCAGTTGACTTCACATCCGCACTGCAGCACTGCCCCGACGGGAAGGACCCCTCACCACCACTTCCGCCAAACGCCGTCATACAAAGTAGCCTCTCCAAAACAGTAATAATTTCCACAACTTTCTCACATTCAGGTATTCGAAGAATGTTGTTTAATGCGAAATTTCGCTGTTCTTAAGGAAATATCGTGTCTTTGTTGTACTTCCATTTAAAAATTCTTCAAGACATGTGGCGCATGGATACAGTATCTGAGAGTACAGATTTCCGGTGAAAATAACTGATATATGGAAATAATGTCTTTCGGTTGTTTTCAAAGAGTCTCTGTGATGTCGCCTGTCACTAACTGTTGATGTTTTATTGTAATATGTTATTCTATTGTTATAGTAGCTATTGTTGAAGTGCGATAACTAAGATCTTCACAGGGAAGATCCTGAGATGTCAACCAATAGTTAATTCTGTAATGGAGGGAAGTGTAGTTAAGGAAGAGGAGGAGACCAAGACTCGAGTATAGTACAATATAAGCAGGTTGAAGTAGCTGTTTGATGTAGTTAGCGGTTGTGCAAAGATGAAGAGACCTGTACAGGATAGGTTAGCCCTGAGACTTGCATCAAAGCAGTCATCAGACAGAGGATCGCAACAGCCGCCGTTCTTTTTTATTCTGCTACATAACGTACCATCACATCTGCAAGTGCTGAGCAGTGAAAGGCGCACCTTTTGTGGACAGCACAAAATCCTGGAAGTGAGGGCGAGCCACGCGGGCACAGATCCGTCCAGTAGCCAAGACGCGGCGCGGAGAATACAAACCCGTATCTCCCTCCCAGGCGGGAAGAACGGGCGATTCCGCGAAAGCGGCTGCCGGTTGTATGTGGGCGTGTCCCCTCTCCTCTGTGAGACACCGCCCTAGTAGGGGGCGGCGCCGCCCGCTTTTTCCGCTGTCAGTGTTCCGTACCTGGTCACACCCAATACGGTTTTACTCGAGAGTGTTAAAAGTCTTGTTACACAAAAGTAACATCTCGATTACATCTGTAATATTTTATGGCTACACGAAGAAAGGAAGAATAACACTTTCTAAAATTTTTGGGCTCACTCTTCTCGTCGTGTTACTAATGTCGTAGTGCATTCGCCAACTGTAGCAATCGTACAGTTGTTCGAAACGACCAGTGTGGCCTCGTCCGCCAGATGCCATACCGTCCTGGCTGTTCAGAAAGGTTTGCTGCGCCGTGTGGTCATTCAACTGCACTGGGAAGCACCTCGCCGATACGAGTATCTTATCATAGTATTTCCCCGTGTAGTGAGTCACATATTTTTGGGGAAATAGACACCAGCTGTATCCTCTTTACGTGCACAAACGTCACCAAATTGTAATCAGTGGCGCAACTTCCTTTAGCGAAGTGACCGACCTACCAGTTTTCGCTGCCGTCGTGCATTTTGTTACAAGCAAGCGCTACTTACTATGTTACTTCGCATCGTATCGCTACCACTAGACACACCAGCTGGTCAAATTTCGACGATACCAGAAGAAACCTACCGTAACTAATAATAATAATAGTAAACCCCGTGGAGGCCTAATAATAATAATAATAATAATAATAATAATAATAATAAACCCCGTGGAGGCCCGGGAAAAGAATAGGCCTTCGGTATGTTCTGCCAGTCGTAAAAGGCGACGAAAAGAACAAACCACTAATAGGGCTACCCCCCCTTTTAGTGTGATTAGTTGGTTCAGGACAGAACTAATGAAGCCTCGGACAAGCGCTGTCATGGTCGGGGACGACGCTTGAACGCTATGCCCGTCCACAATGGTAACGACACTGCTAGCCACACGGAAAATGATTTAAATCCAAATAGAGGTGTTTTGCAGGACTTGATTCCTTCAACCACCCTAGAAGGAAAACAAAGGCAGAGGATGAGATGGTCAGATGAAGTTAACAGACACCTCATGTTCCGTTATTATCAAACAACAAACTTAGGAACCAACACAACTGAATACATATCACAAGTATACACAACATTTATTACCAGATACCCAGAATTAAATTTTTTAACATAACAACGACTAGCTGATCAGATCCGTGTAATAAACAAAAATAACAGGATACCCCAGTCAGAATTCGAAAACATCAAACAACAAGTACAACAAATACTGGAAAAAAAAATAATGTGCAATCAGAAGAAGAAGAAAATACAGTAATGGACTCAAACATCCCAGAGCAAACAAACCAAGAACAACACGCATCAAATAAACAATCAGAGGAAAACGAAATTTTAAGACAGCCACCAGAACAAGCACAAATAGAACACGAAGTGACACGCATGTTAGATATAGAAGAAAAATTTCAGCTAACAAAGCTACAAAGACACAAATACAGACATTAGACCATTCTTGCATAGACCACCAAATAACCCACAAGTCGAAACAACAATAACTATCAACACAATCATACACAACAAAATAAATGAAAATACAACTATGGAAGAGTTACAACTACTGGTTTATATAGGAACACTCCCTACACTAAATATACACACTAGGCAGAGATCAGAACCAGTCAACACACAGAAGAAACCCACAAAACCAGCATGGCAACACAGGCTACGGATCAGAATAGAAAAGCTGAGAAAAGACATCAGACAGCTAACACAGTTGATAAGAAATGAAATAGCAGACAAAAAACGAAAAAGGTTAGGTAAAATCTCACAACAAGAAGCGATAGAGCAATTAAATGAAAAGAAGCAGAAATTACAAGCATTGGCCAAACGACTTAGAAGATACAAAAAAAGTGAAAATCGAAGGAAACAAAACCAAACATTCAACACAAACCAAAATAAATTTTATCAGACAATAGATAACACACACACATTAAAATAGACAACCCACCAAACATAACAGACATGAAACACTTCTGGAGCAAAATATGGTCAAACCCGGTACAGCATAACAGGCATGCACGCTGGATACAAGCAGAAACAGACGCATACAAGATGATTCCACAAATGCCTGAAGTGATTACTTTGCAAAATGAAGTCACCCGAGCAATTAATTCTACTCGCAATTGGAAAGCCCCTGGAAAAGATAAAATAGCAAATTTCTGGCTAAAGAAGTTAACCTCAACACATTCACATCTAACTAAATTATTTAACAGTTACATTGCAGACCCATACACATTCCCTGATACACTTACACATGGAATAACTTATCTGAAACCTAAAGATCAAGCAGACACAGCAAACCCAGCAAAATATCGCCCCATAACATGCCTACCAACAATATACAAAATATTAACGTCAGTCATTACACAGAAATTAATGACACATACAACACAGAACAAAATAATAAATGAAGAACAAAAAGGCTGTGCAAAGGAGCACGAGGATGTAAAGAGCAACTGATAATAGATGCAGAGGTGACATATCAAGCTAAAACTAAACAGAGGTCACTACCCTACGCATGCATTGATTACCAAAAAGCTTTTGATAGTGTACCCCACTCATGGTTACTACAAATATTGGAAATATACAAATTAGATCCTAAATTGATACAGTTCCTAACATAGTAATGAAAAATTGGAAAACCACACTTAATATCCAAACAAATTCAAGTAATATCACATCACAGCCAAAACAGATTAAGCGTGGAATATACCAAGGAGACTCATTAAGTCCTTTCTGGTTCTGCCTTGCTCTGAACCCACTATCCAACATGCTAATTAATACAAATTATTTATACAATATTACTGGAACATACCCACACAAAATCACACATTTGCTATACATGGATGATCTAAAACTACTGGCAGCAACAAATCAACAACTCAACCAATTACTAAAGGTAACAGAAGTATTCAGCAGTGATATAAATATGGCTTTTGGAACAGACAAATGTAAGAAAAATAGCATAGTCAAGGGAAAACCCTCTAAACAAGATTACATATTGGATAACCACAGCGACTGCATAGAAGCGATGGAAACAACAGATGCCTATAAATATCTAGGATACGGACAAAAAATAGGAATAGATAATACAAATATTAAAGAAGAACTAAAAGAAAATATAGACAAAGACTAACAAAAATACTGAAAACAGAATTGACAGCAAGAAACAAGACAAAAGCTATAATACCTATGCAATACCAATATTGACCTACTCATTTGGAGTAGTGAAATGGAGTAACACAGACCTAGGAGCACTCAATACACTTACACGATCACAATGCCACAAATATGGAATACATCACATACATTCAGCAACAGAAAAATTCACATTAAGGAGGAAGGAAGGAGGAAGGGGATTTATCGACATGAAAAACCTGCATTATGGACAGGTAGGCAATTTAAGAAAATTCTTTCTAGAACGAGCAGAAACTAGCAAAATACACAAAACAGTCACTCATATAAATACATCGGCTACACCAATGCAATTTCATAACCACTTCTACAACCCTTTAGATCACATAGCATCAACAGATACGAAGAAAGTAAATTGGAAAAAGAAAACACTACATGGCAAGCACCCGTATCATCTAACACAGCCACACATCGATCAAGACGCATCCAACACGTGGCTAAGAAAAGGCAATATATACAGTGAGACGGAAGGATTCATGATTGCAATACAGGATCAAACAATAAACACCAGATATTTCAGCAAGCATATTATTAAAGATCCCAATACTAAAACAGATAAATGCAGACTTTGCAAACAACAAATAGAAACAGTAGATCACGTCACAAGCGGATGTACAATACTAGCAAATACAGAATACCCCAGAAGACATGACAATGTAGCAAAAATAACACATCAACAACTTGCCATACAACATAAACTAATAAAACAACACGTTCCCACATACAAGTATGCGCCACAAAATGTACTGGAGAATGATGAATACAAATTACACTGGAACAGAACCATTATAACAGATAAAACACCACCACATAACAAACCTGACATCATACTCACCAATAAAAAAAAATTAACACAACTAATCGAAATATCCATACCCAATACAACAAATATACAGAAGAAAACAGGAGAAAAAATTGAAAAATACATCCAACTGGCTGAGGAAGTCAAGGACATGTGGCATCAGGATAAAGTTGACATTAGACCAATTATACTATCAACTACAGGAGTCATACCACACAATATCCACCAGTACATCAACGCAATACAGCTACATCCAAACTTATATATACAACTACAGAAATCTGTAATTATTGATACATGTTCAATTACCCGAAAGTTCCTAAATGCAATGTAACATATACCGTACAGTTAAAAGAAAGTCACGCTTGATCAATGTCCGCGTCACTTTCCATTTTTGACCAGACATAACGTCTGAGAAGAGAAAGAATAATAATAATAATAATAATAATAATAATAATAATGAAGCGCAATGATCCGATCACGACCTTAATATCCGCAAAATTGTGATGCCCGAATTAAATGTCTTCTTATAGCAGTGACTGGTTTCTGGTAACTGAAACTATTTAAAATTACAGCTGTCCATTCTTCAAAGAAAAATTACATAGCCACTTCAGAATCTACGTCAAGTGTGTCCTCACACGCTAATACCACTGCTCAACAAGTGGCGTATTGCCATAGCTAAGTACATGTTCCGAATAACAGGTGTATCCCACTGTGCTGGTGAAATTGCGCGGCAACTGGAGAGGTACTCCAAAGCTGAAGTACGCGAAACTGTACTATTCTTGAGGGCAAAACGTCTAAATACCACACAGGTTGACTCTGAAATTCTGGCGGTACGTGCACCAAATGCAGTATAGCGTCTAGTCGTAGTCACAAGCCGACAAGACGACCTAGGCTGCGCAGGTGAGAGTGATGCAGGTAGCGAAGTCCACATCTCGCACTACGCGATTCCCATCTTCTCGGTAAGCTGAAAGAACATCTAGCGGAGAAGAGTGTTTCCAACAACTAGACGTTCACACAGCAGTTCCCGAATGTGTTCGTGACCGAGGAGCGGATTTCCATCGTCGAGGTATTGAACGATTGGCAGAACGTCCCACCTTTGCTTACAGAGACTTGGTCACTGCGTCTGTCTTACTACAGTGTAGTGAAGCATGTAGTGAAAGAAGTTCCTTGAGCATGTTATTTCAAATTTCGCGCAACCGCAGCCAAATTTCCACATTTGGAATAAAATGATCCGCACTGGCATTGCCACTGCGGTTCGTTTTATTCAGAAAGTTACGTGGCCTACCGTAATAATGTGTAACTGAGTTTCTGACGTCCTTTAGTAATTCCAGAACCAGACGGAGCTTGCGCTATGAGGCAAAATCTCCACTGTGGTATGCTGTAACTGTTGTAAAACACTTTTGTGATTGCAGAACGCTGGAGGGATACTGGGGGGGGGGGAGCTCTGGTTTCCTCCAAAAAATTGAATGTGCGTGTGGGATATTTGGCCCGGAGCCCCCTTTTTGGGAAGTTTCGCCATCCTGCTCAGTTCTTTATTGCACGCCACTGCGACAACTTTTGCGTTGTTGTTGTTGTTGTTGATGATGATGATGATGATGATGATGATGACAGCCAGCCAGAGAATGTCTCCGACCCGTCCGGGAACCGAACCCGGAGCCCCATGTTCCAGTGTGAGCAACGCTAACCGCAAGACCACGAGCTCCTGATAGGTTTCCATAGTGTTGAAAAGAGTGCCTATCGTCGCAGTACTGTAACTGAGCTGGAACGCTTTCAGCTATTGCTATAGTACTGCTGCTATCACGAGCTATACCTTTTTCTTGATTTGTGTGTGATAGGTCATCTTGGTCAGAAACAGTCTGAAAAGCTTGTAAGGGTGTTTGCAGGGAAGGTAGCGCTTAGAAATAATTGTTAAGATAAGATTTCGACACGTTGCACCATTTCCGATTTAATTAGCATTGAAGCTAGCCAGTCAGCATGGCACTGCGCAAGTTAAGGCAGCCTGCCACAGACGGTGTCGGCAAACAAGTTCTTCGGTTCGTTTCCTGAAGTTAAATAAATTGAAGGGAGATGAGCAAAAGCCATGTTTATCACTTCCGAAAGAAGCTAATTTTGATTGGTAACGAACATTTGAACGAGTAGTAACTCACAAAGCGACAGATGTCTCTGCATTATCGTATTTTAGCGCGTGCAAGTAGCTTGAATCGAACGTGCGAGAACCTGATTGGCTAACTTCAGTGCTAAATAGAGTGAGAAGACAAAAGTAATGAGATACCTTGTAATATCGTATCGAACCTCCTTTTGCCTGGCGTAATGGAGCAGCTCGATGTGAGATGGACTCAACAAGCAAGTCCCCTGCAGAAATATTGAACCATGCTGCTTCTGCAGCCGTCCATAATTACAGAAGTGTTGCCGGAGCAGGATGTTGTGCAAGAACTGACCTCTCGATCATGTCCCATAAATGTTATGTGCATTCATGTCGGGCGATCTGGGTGGCCATATCATTTGCTCGAATTGTCCAGGATGTTCTTAAAACCAATCGCGAACAATTGTGGCCCACAGACAAGGCGCACTGTAATCCATAAAAATTCCATCGTTGTTTGGCAACATGAAGTCCACGAATAGCTGCAAATGGCGTCCAAGTAGCCGAACAAACCATTTTCAGTCACTCGTTGTTTCAGTTCGACTAGAGAACCTAGTTCATTCCATATAAACACAGCCTAGATAATTATGGGGCCACCGCCAGCTAGCAGAGTGCCTTGCGGACAACTTGGGTCCATGGCTTCGTGAGGTCTGCGCCACACTCGAACCCTACCACCAGCTCCTACCAACTGAAATCGGTACTCGTCTGACCAAGCCATGGTTTTGCTTTCGTTTAGCGTCCAACCGGTACGGTCACGAGCCCAGGAGAGGCGCTGCTGGCGATGTGCTATTAGCAAAGGCACACGTGTCGGTCGTCTGTTGCCTTAGCCCGTTGACGCCAAATTTCGCCGCATTGTCCTAAGGGATGCGTTCGTCGTCTATCCCACATTAATTTCTGCTGTTGTTTCACGCTGTGTTGCTTGTCTGTTAGCACTGACAACTCTTCGCAAACTCCGTAGCTCTCGGTCGTTTAGTGAAGTCCGTCGGCCACTGCGTTGTATGTAGTGAGAGGCAGTGACTGAAATTTGGTGTTCTCGGCACACTGTTGACACTGTAGATCTCGGAATATTGAATTCCCTAACGAATGTCGAAATGGAATGTCGCATGCGTTTAATTCCAGCCACCGTCGGCGTTCAGAGTCTGTTAATTACCGTCTCTCGGTCATAATCATGTCGGAATCCTTTTCACATGAATCACCTGAGAAAAACGACTGCTCCGCCGATAGACTACCGCCCTCAGGATGGGTGCATGTCGCTGTCCCACGACTTTTCACAGTGTATGCGCCAGAAGTGTTTCAACGGCTGTTATTTTAAGTCCAGCGCACCCCAGGGGAGGGGGGAGGAGCTTCCATTCGTTAGTGTAGTGTGGAACCCGTGAACTTTTGTTTCCAGGCGAATTCGCACCCGCCGCTGCCGGCTCCTACGTCGCGTCTCGTCCTCGCCGCGCTCCCTATTTGCTAGCGTCGGCGCTCTGCCGCCTCGCCGCTGGACGGTAATGAAATTCCCGACCGGCTACGGGAGCAGTCTGAGCGCTGCCGGAGTCAGACTTCCTCTTCACCGCCTCCAGACATCGCGACGAGCTTCGGAACTGGTCTGACATATCACAAGAGTGGAGCGCCTCCTGCAGCGCAGTGTCTTATCCTGTACACTGAATTAAGCACCGCCGTCGTCATGACGAGCACTGTGTTTTGTTCGGAATCTTCCTGTCGGCACGGTCTGTGCTCGCGCTTCGCCCAACAGTCGTCGAAAAACCAGCTAGTGCTTTTCTCACATGACATCGCGAAAGCCATGCGGTGAGGCAGTCGAGTGAGTGCAGTGTTTCTATACTTCCGGAAAATGTTTGACGCAGTAGCACACCAACACTTACTAACGAGACTACACTCATAATAGGGCATCAAGCAAAATTTGTGACTGGACTGGACGTGGTAAGAGAGGTCGCACATAGGCGTTTGGTGTTGACACTAATAATAATAAACAGAGTTGATTAGGGAGCGAAAGGAGCGTGCGCGATAGAACTGCAAGGAGAGACAAAAATAGACTGTTCTGGAAGACGTAACTATGGATGTAATGAAAGTGTGGGTCGAATGGTGGGGTGGGGTGTTTGTACGGGTGAATGGATGGGCTAAATTTACCAAGCTATTGTTTGGTGATTTCTACAATATATGAGAAGACGGAGCCGAGTGCATAGAGGAGGATCCTTAGGTGTCGTAAAAAACGTGCAGCCGAAAATACCAGGGAAAGAAATCGAATCTGAATGCCTGAAATTTAACGTATTATTAATTACGCCGTGATAACCTCAAAATGCGCTTTATTCTTCAATCGTTCGCATTGTTGGTGCGAAAATACATCCCATTTTAGTTGTTTTATTGGAGCTCAGTAGTGTAAAAAAACATAAGTTACTATTGGATTTTCATATCCCTGTTTTTCTGTTACAGGTGAGTCTTTTGTTACTGCCTGATTCAAGCACCAGTGAAGAAACCTGTTGGTAAGGCTGATTGAATATTACAAAACACTACATACTATATATTTTTAATGCAAACAGGTTTTTTTAAAAATAGTGCTTGTAAATGATCATAAAAGCTACATTCGCAGCTTGACTCTTAAAATTGTTCCCCAACATAACGGTAAATGTAGTTTATTTGGTAACCCGGCAGTGCTTCGCAATTGCTAAATCTCTCTTCTTCCCCCCCCCCCCCCCACCTCCCTCCCCCCCTTGTTCCTTCCCCCGCTACCTCCCTCCCCCCTTGTTCCTTCCCCCCCTACCTCCCTCTTCCCTTTGTTCCTCCCCCCCTCGCCTTCTCTATGTCAATTTCCTCCTCACTCCATCCCCTCTCGCTGTCCCTTTCCGCACCTCCACCCCACCCTCTCTCTGACCTTGAACCTTGTTTATTGTTGTTATAGCAAATTCAAATTCCATATTAGTATTCTAATGATAAGTAGATGAGCCACAACTTCTGTTTTCTGTGAAAAACGACTGACAGGAATGAAACAAAGCAGCACATCGTTGTGTTTTCAATCTTTGCTTAAAAAATAGAAGTTATGAGGCAGAAATATCATCGGTCAAAACCTTTCGAGAACTTCGCTAACTGTACGTATAATACACACACACAGCCTGAACACTAATGAAACCGACAAAGTGCTGGGACGGATTCCTGACAGGAAATGGAGGAAGAAAGGTCCTAAGAACATGTGTCCGGAAATGGACGGCGAGCGTGCAACAACAAATCGTCCCGGAACACAGTACAGAGCTGCATCGCATCCACGTCACAACAGGTGTTTAAAGTGGCCTTCATGGGATGCAGTGCGCGCATTCGCTCGTATCGTGGATTGCTGCACACTCTCCCAATTGCGTCACATGCGTCGTGAACAGGCTGTTGGAGGGTCTGCTTATCAGGAACGGGTTCAGCATACACAATGTTTTTCAGATGCTTCCAGAGCTAAAGATCCAAGGAGTTTAAGTTCTGTGATCTGGCAGACAATGCTACAGGGCCTCCGCGTCCTATCCAACGTCCGGGGAAGATGTTGAGGTGTTGGCAAACTGTAATGCGGAAGTGCGGTGGTGTTCCGTCATGCAGAAAACAAGTAATTGCCAAAGGTACATTCTCAAGCAGCCCAGGCTATGTGTTCCGCAGGAAGCCCAGGCATGTTCCTCCATCGAAGTGTTGTGGCATAATAACCGGTCCACAAATGTGGTCGCCAAGAATCCCTGTCCACACACTGATGGTGAGCCGATGCTGATGAAACGTCTCAACCATTCGCTGAGGATTATCTGTAGACCACATACGACAATCATGGAGATTGATCATGCCATTCCTGGTAAAGGTTGCTTCCCGGCCGGGAATCCATCGCATGACATTCTGCCCCGCTGACCACTCAACTATGAAGGATACATAACAACGTTAAATAACGATTTATATTTATATACTAATGTAGGTTAATATAGCATTTCGCCACTACATGCCCTCTTCAGAGCAAATGAAACAACTTTCTGTAGTTCTACAACTATTTAAAGTGCAAGCCAGGTATCGGCGGTACTAATTGGTGGCCCTAGTGGATCCTGACATCGTTAAGACGGTTATACTTTCTTCGCCCGCGACGTGAAACAGCATCGGATATTGAAGAGATTGAAGGCGTCCCAATTTTATTATAATATTATCGCGTTGGTAATAGTTGTTGCTAGCGTTTCATGCTTACGTCGTAAACTACAAATAGGAATGTCAGTCAAGTAGTCTACAAACCATTTCGTAAAACCATCATGAAAAATTGCTAAATACGCACAGAAGGAAGCCAGAATTCTGAGACACGCACGCGATTAAACAATCTGTAACACTTTTGGCTGAAATCTTTTCAGATTAAGAACATAAAAATAAGTGGCAGATTCTCTGTCTAAGTGTATAGAAAAAGCAGAAGATTCTTTTTTCTTAAATACACTGCCTATAAAGAATATTGACGGAACAGAGGAGGTATTGTTCGAATTTTTGAATGTTTCAGTCGCGGCTAAAGAAGAGGGACTGAGGCTATGCCTTTGAGATAGCTAATAGGCAGTTGATTTTACACAAAGATGCTGAGGAAATAGAGATTGCATGCACGAGGTATCCGGCTACTGAAGCAACAGTCGAGTTGGGACTGGAACATGGCCAGAGATTCAGATACCCGAGAATAAGCGTGAGAAGATGGAGTGCCGTGGGGTAGTGGGTCACCTCGCTTTCGTGTCACTACCTTTGAATGACTGAGGCTACTACGTAATACGTAATCCAAGTGAGCATCCACAAGCCATCCTCGTCGTAGTGGTGCGCTTCTGCCTACTTTTGCTCAGTGGCTCTCCGGTGCTAAGGAACTTGACGCCAACTCATACAAGAAGACAGCGAGGTCTTGGCCATTCATGGGGTAGAATCCAGAAGAACCAATCACTTCTTGTGCACGATGTAATCCCGAGAGGCTCTGCAGCCATGAGCCGTTAAGCGCCCTTTCAACGCAGAGTCTGCCTCGAAATCCTCTTCACCACGGCAAGGCATCTTGCGAGCCGATAACCAGACTGCTATTCTCCCAGATTTTGACCTTCCTCGTTTCATGTGGCGCAAGAACTGCCGGTATCCTCAACAGCGGTAATCTGGGCTGTGACTGCAGCAGGCGTACTGCGCATCCCAAGAATTTGCTCTTCGTGCGACAAGAAGTTCCTCTGGTAATACCCACCAGCGTACCCGTGATCAGTAACGCACGCTTGTGCGGCGGTGATCGATTTAGAGGTACCCGGTTCGAGTCAAGGTGGTGGAAAAATTTTTGCTGCCAGTATTTGCTCGGTAAGCGGAGGAGAGGTGGTGGCGTAGAGTTCCCGATCACCAGTCTTCACAACAATGTCCTGGATCAAATTCCAAAGCTCTGCGCAGTGGCACATGGAGTGTGGGCACGTGACACCGCTGATGGTGATCCGTCCGTCGGATGGGGACTTTTTAAGCTCGGTGCTGTTCGAGGCGAGTAGGCTGCGTACCGGTACTTGGTCTCCACTTTCCCCGTGCTTCATCGTACGACACAAGCATGTCGTCACACCCAATGGTCACGTACACTGTAGAGGTTTATTTGGAAATCAGAGTACGGCATTGTGGGCCAGGATTGACCATTGTGCGCGGAGGAGGGAAACCCTTTCCGATCAGGCGGCTGAAGAACATCAGGATCTCCCAGCGTAGTGTCATACGGGTCTTTATATTTTTCCCTTCAAATTGGCAAT
The DNA here is from genome assembly GCF_021461385.2 of Schistocerca piceifrons. Lineage (NCBI taxonomy): Eukaryota > Metazoa > Arthropoda > Insecta > Orthoptera > Acrididae > Schistocerca > Schistocerca piceifrons. The sequence goes on along the minus strand of NC_060139.1, from coordinate 295,297,039 downwards.
TTTGCGGATTAAAGTAGTCGCTTCGTTTATTTATCTATTTGTGCTAAGAATGCGTAAATGTAAATATGTTCAAAACGCACACAAAACACAAATACTCATAAAAAGACGCGTAAAATTCAAAATATCACAAAAAGAAATTGAGAATAAGAGAAATTAAGTTTTGTTGGATTAGACTACAGTTCGGCCACATAGAATGCACTTGTCCTTCCGTCCATGAGATCATTCTCTGTACATCTGCAAGGACATTCAGATCAATTTGTGAGTTGGGGCACAGTTTTTGTCCATCATGCATGAAACGAATCTTCCTCGCACATCAGAGCTCTCACCGTGGCCATAGCAGTGCCGTGACGGGTTCTAACCTTTCCATGTGGGCCAGCTTTGATGTTTTCGTGCAGCTAGTATCTCGTCTTTGGAATAGGTGGTGGTATCCATAAGAAATTATTCGGGATTTGAAATTTTATTTGCTGCCTGTGAGAAATTATTTAGTATTGGGCAAATGATCAGAGATTTTCGTGGCTGAATCTTAAACTCCTTACTGAACTACTGATAGTTTCAGTAGTGAGTAAAGAAATAATTTTTTTTCTTTTAGTGTTGCAAGTGTGATTTATTTATGACGACTTTCCTTAAGGGATATGGAAGGTGTAGTTAGAATACTCAGCTTCTCGAAGAATCGCCCGTAAGAGGACAGTGGGTGAGCACTACGTGTTCACTTAGCGCCGTCTCGTCTCTGCAGACGACGGCAGAGTGCGCTATCAGTCGTGGACGGTGTTACTGTGTCGTTAGTAGTACGCGCGGTCACACTTCACTTCCCTTAGGCACGCCCGTCTTCTTTTAGATGTACAGCTATTGCTTCCGGTGACAATAAGTCACGTATCAGGTGGGGATGATCGTAAGTTCGTACACCACGGCTAATCTGTGTTGGGCTGTTCCTGAGATTGGGCGAAACGGTAAAGGGCTTAAGCGACGTGACTGTTTCCCAAAGATTTTCCCAATCAAATGGTTCAAATGGCTCTGAGCACTATGGGACTTAACATCTATGGTCATCAGTCCCCTAGAACTTAGAACTGCTTAAATCTAACTAACCTAAGGACATCACACAACACCCAGTCATCACGAGGCAGAGAAAATCCCTGACCCCGCCGGGAATCGAACCCGGGAACCCAGGCGCGGGAAGCGAGAACGCTACCGCACGACCACGAGCTGCGGACTTTCCCAATCAGTCACTCAGTCAGTGAATGGTGGTGTCTTTACAAGAAAACATAGGATCGTGGACTTCACTTAAACAGAATTCCTTCCCTTCGAGTCTAAGGCTGCCAGTCTGGCGTCGTCATGAACCATACTGAGGTTCGGAACCAACATAACAAGATTTTCTGCCGCGGGAAGTGCTTCCCAGAAAATGATCGTTTGTTTCTTTGATTACAATACAAATGTCGCAACCTCAGCTGTAGATAGGCGAAGAACGGTTAATAGTGTAAAACACGTTGTTTCAAACAAGTTGTGACGGTTTGCCTACATATTTTTATTCATTTGTTGATTGTCCTCGGTGTCGACGTACTGGCTAAAAAAAATAGGGGGTGGACGTGCAGCACTGTCTACTGTAAATGATGTAGCCGACAGGTGCACATTTGCGTTTCACAAATGTTTACTTTCACTGTTCACAACCTCACAGTAATACACAGTTATATGGCCAGTCCACTATTGTTTAACTATCAATAAGTCTCATTAATAGTTTGCAGGCAAACCTCCACAATACTGCTACAATAGTTTACTATTGAACACCCACGAGCAGTAAAAACCTAACCACAAAGATTTCACAGTTAAGTAGAAGCATTGTTGTTCTAACCAACACAGGTTTGTCCTCTAAAACTCGGCCGTGGACTTACTGTTTTGGGACCAAAATTCGGGCCCTTATATCTCCTCACAATAATAGATACTGAAACTATACATTGTTCGATGTTTAATTTACAAAAATTACAATCAAAACTTAACTGATTAGATTAACTGAATACATAGAAAACTTCCTCCTTTTTAACAGTTTCTTCTACTACATGGGTTAAGCCGTATTGTTTGTTTGAATGTTGAAATTAACATATATAGTCCTGCTAACGATACTTCTGACAAAACAGTTAATTACTAACATGGTTTCGAATAGAGCCAAATAAATACTTAAATAATGCTAGTGTTTCGTCTTCCTGATGTTTATAATCACTATAGAATTTATATTTGTTTATAAGTCAACAATAGAAATTGTTAGGAAACAATTAGTGATTTCATCTTACAATGAAATATACTAACAAGTCAGTCAAAATAAATTAGAAAATCAATTACGTACATAAAACTACGCACAAAATTAGATCTGATGTTACATTCTTCAAAACTGAGGGCCAGCCTTTCTCTTTTATGGAAATGCTCAGAATTGAAAAAGGGAATTTAAGGAAGCAGACGGCAAAAGAAGAGGGGAAGTAAAAATATCCCAGCTTGTTTCGTAACAACGTCATCGACGAAATTGGGAAAAACTACCCGAAAAAGCCGAATCATTCTTCAGTGTGACATTACCAGCTGTCACAAAGCACGTCACATATTGGATTATTTGACAGAGGTAAACGTGGACTTGTTTCGCGGGCCGTGTTCACCTGATTTATAGCCTAAGAATTGTTTTTGTTCCGTTTTTGCCAAACAAAAGATGCGCGAGCATCTACTTTCATCTCCATATTTTTTTTTAGCTACCAGCATTAGAGTGAAAAAAAGCTTCCAAACTTGGTTCGAAAATACGGAAAACTGTGCATTGTACTCATAAAATCCTGTTGGTAACAAATATGTGACAGGAAGAGAATCTTAAGTACCGAAAGTAATTGGTTGTTATTTGGTGCTTCGCTTGCACACAGCAACTGTACCTCCTCTTCTCAGTGCCAAAGAGGGTTACGCATCGTCTACGGAAAAATATCAACCCAGATTAGCGAAAACTTACAATAGTTTTACGTACGAAACTTTATAATGCTTTAGTATGAAGATCGTGCGTGGCAATACTACTCCGAACTTGGCGAGAATCGTCGAGTAATTAGCAGGGACACTACATCAGTAGTGCGTGGTGTAAGTTGAAAATTTGGATCTGACGGGAGGCGGGCTAGGGTAGTCTGTGCAGCTGCGATGAGCACTGTATCCGGATGGCGCAGTGGTCAGCGCACCTGTTTACTAAGCAAGAGACCCGGGTTCGAATCCCGGCCCGACACACATTTTCAAGCCGGGATATTCATTTAAATCAATGCCCACTGGCAGCTAATGTTTGCAATTCCTTTGCATCTTCAGTTTGAAGTACAGTGATCAGTTTTCAACTCCGGTCTAGTCCTGAACCGGCTGAATGATAACCAGGATCACTTGTAGAATGTCCGGCTGGGACCTTCTCGCGAGCGGTTGTAGACACCGTCCCGATGCTGTCCTGAGGTAGTGCTAATACTGTGCGAATACTTTTAAACCGGTTAATGGTGAGTAGGGACGTGCATTCCGTTATATCCGCGTTTGATGGTCGCGCATGTTGGAACTATTTGAGTGACGTATAGCGTAAGCAGGAAATCTATGTTGCCTATGGCGCCCTCTGTTGGAAGCACCTGAATACTAACAAACTCGGTGCTTGTATGTATGGCTGTGTGCCTATTTTTCGGAGTGCGCAGCAGTGTATAAATATTTGACCTCGAATACTTTGGGAAATAATAATACGGTTTGTATCATAAAAATGGCTGACTTTGTCTCTTCGTAAAAATTTAATACTCGGCTCTCGTAGCCAACCGCGCGTGTGGCGACGGATGGGCCTGCAGAAGTGCGTGACTCCAGATGCAGTTGCGGAATGTCTGTCGAACTCTTACGAAATGCGGGATCTCGCTGTAAGCGAGAGAGGCGCAGTCCAGACAGTGGCGGTTGTGCCTGCTAGTGGGCGGGTCTCAGTCCGCCTTCCGTTCTAGTGGGTTGACCCGGGCGCGACTGGGCGCGCGCCGTGGGGCCGACCTCTCGGCACGTTTGAGGAACAGGGCAGGCCCAGGCAAGGGAGCCAGCCTCCGTATTGGGAATCGATTACGAGCCCCCGCCTGCCCGAGGAGCAAACCGCCTGCGGAGGCGGAGGAGGCTCTCTCTCCATGCGTGGCGTGAGTCACGGTGCGTGCCGTCTGCCGTAGCGGAAGTTATAGCCACTCCACACTGTGTACACCCGGGCGGCGGCGCAGCCTCCATACACTGTCCGACGCAGCCCCTGCGCGTTAACCTGTGCCAACATCCTGTCTGCGAGCTGTGCAGCGGATTTATGACGTGCTCCATATATCACATCGCTGCACGTCGAGTGTTGGAGCTCTAGCAGACGTAAACTGGACAAGACTCGATTCCTCATTAGGGCTGCCGCGCGGCAGCGCCGAGGTTGCCGTGAACACGCGTGCTGTATCGCGCCCCTCGGTCTGAAAGCGACGGACTCAGACGGCACTGCAGTAAAGCAGGTAATGAGCCGCAGGCTGCGCCCTGATGTCCGCACTAAAATGGCAACTCACTCAGCAGTGTCTTAAATTGCCGTTCCATTTACTGCGACGAAGTACTTGCCCAAGCGGTTGGGGACGATGCATGCTAAACAGGCAAGTGTAACGCTGGAGACATCAGCAATACCTGTCATGTAGTTATACGCTGAGTTTTTTTTCAGCGCTACTCTGCTTGCGGACGTCTACATTAATTAAATTAGTGTTGACGTCCAGAAGAAGAGTCTCGCGTGAAATTTAAAACCTTGGGCGTCATCATCTGTGAGTCCTTCAGAAAAAATGTAATAACAAGACACCTAGAAGTAGATATTTCCAACAAAGAAACTTAATTGCGAGAAGGAATGTTAATCTTGAACGATTTCCTAATAGGAAAATAGGACAACTCTAGAAGTTAGTACTCCTGCACGGCATGGTGATTTTGAAAGCATTGTGGTAGATGTGGCATCACTTTACACTCCGTGTATATCCACGTCATCTCGCTTTGTACTTTGTGTTCTATGCAAACATTGCAAACCCTTGTTGAATGTAATTGTTGGCATCGGATGTGTGTGTTAGGGAAATGGGCCCAATATTGCGCCTTGAGTCGAAGACGTGTTTCACCTAGTGAAGATTTTCCACTCTTTTCGTAGCCCAGTAACTGGACATTTTTTGAAAGTACCTCTGCTAGATTTATTTGGTAATTAACACCACAAGTTTCCTTTCTTTGACTGTGTGCTTTTTTGATGGATTATGCACGTGTTGAACAGAATCACATCTGAAATAAATAGAAAAAGTTTTCGGTTCCTTTGAGGATTTTCCTCACGTGTGAAAACAGGCCAACATCTGATATTGAAGAACAGTTCCATCTATTACCTCATCGTATTCGCGGATGCATTTGGGCTTCATTGTTTTTCTAAGTTTTTTGTCTATGTGTCTAGGTATCTCTCTACTTCGTGTCTCGTTGATATCAAAGACACGTCATTTTAATCTTTCCATCTCAGAGCCAACAAATTATTACAACGTCTCCATAAACATTCTTATGTTTGTGTCTATTTTTTAATGTTTTGCCTCTTGATGCGTAGTGCGCAGATAAATTGTATTTTTCTGGTGTAATTTTAAAAATAGTGTGGGGGAGGAATATCAGTTATCAAGAAACACAGTATAGCCCTTATTCAGTGCGGATTTTGACAAGTCCATGACATTTGATGTTATTATTCCGACCAATTTTGCCCTGACCAGTATACATTTTGACAGTTTAACAATAACTGCTACTTGACACACACAGCTTATAAATACTTCATCCAATTCTCGCTCTTTACGATGAATCAAATTGTTTAAATGCTAAACGTTGTTTATATTCAACTGAGGATTCGTCTATACTGACATTTTCATCCAATGTCTGTATTCCTTTAAATTTCTCATTCATGAGGTTGCTGATAGTTGTTACCTTTCGAAGCCGGTTGGCACTGTCGGCAGTTTGATTATTGCAAAAATGTAGGAATCTCGAAATTTCTTTAAATATTTTAAAAGGCATTACTTTTTAAAAGGCAGTGCCTTTAGATATTTAGTTCTCTGGGTTAGAGCATCAAAATGTACAGTGCATAGTATGGCTTCATTTCGTCGAAAGTAATTCAGCCATCGCGTCATTGCGTTTGTGGAGCTAGTCCGTTAGTCCCATTCTTGTTTGGGACAATTCAAAATAAAAACTGCGATGTCCTTACGTCCGCATTTCCACTCTGGACGAATTGCCCACAAGACTTAAGCATCTCAACCAAGAGCACGAGAGACTTGCTGTTCTTCAGCCTTATGATGACCACAGAGCTAGTATTCAGGACTAGTGATACAGCAGGTGTCTCTCCTGACAGTCGTCGGGTGCATTGTCTGTATTTTTCGTTAGTCATTTGCCGTTGCATTGTTGCAATTGGTAGCTGAAGTCAGCCGACACAAACATTGGCCATCAAGTCTTTCTTGCGACGCCCAGTGGCTGGAAAGTGTCGGTTTGTTTGCCGTTACAAACAAAATGAATTTTAAAGTGGAATTTTACGTGCCCATTCGATAGCGCTGTTTCAGTTTAACCTGGTGCGACATTCGATTTAGCGATACGTAGTGAGAGGGACAGTAGAACATGGAGAACTTGTCGCGTCTCATGCGCCCTGCCCGGGACCTGTGCTACCGCCATACCAGCGCTGCTATTCGTCTCTACCGGAGTACTGATTATTCGTGTTTTACTGTCTCCATTAATACACAGCGATAAACCGAATATCGCACTAGACTAATTCGTGGTCTCTCTTTCGAGTGGACGTATAAAACTTCGCTTTAAAATTCATTTTGCATGTAAATGGAAACAAATCGACGCTTTCCATGGACACTGGGTGTCGCATGAACGACATGACGAGCAGTTTTTACTTGGGCCGACTGCACCTGCATATTACAGTTGCATGTATTTCCCTTTTATTAAATTTGTAAATAACTGAGAGAGTGACATTATTTGAGAGTGTTGAAGATCGTGAATGTATTGTATGATGTTTATGGCATACCGAAAATGACTGATTCATGTGTAGAATTGATCTATAGTAAAGGTATTGCAACGTCAGGCAAGGAAAAGCAAGGGAGAAGTATCTCTGTGCTCGGGCTTCGTAAAGTTGACAAGCGAAAAGGTGCTGCAAGCTTTGTGTGGGAGCGCGCCTGGCCAGCGTAGGAGCTACCGGACAGTTACCTAACCCGGCAGGGTGAAAAGGAGGAGGAAAGCGTAGGGTGAGCAATGTAACTGTGTCTGCGTGCGTTACGAGCAAACGCCACACTGGGCTCCGTTGTACGTAACCAAGCGGTTGCACTGGTACAGTGAGCAAAAATACGATACGACAGAGGTGCCGTGCGAGAGTCTGATGTGCAAAGAGGCCGCAGAGTCTGTAATAAAATAAAACATCCAACTCTTTTCACCGCCTTTACAGAGAATACCCTGTAGTATTGTAAATGTTTTGATCCCTATTTATGTCGAATGTATGTATTATTTCAGATGTATAGGCCATGATTAACACTGTACATACTGCCTGGTACGGACTCCTTTGCCAAATCGTTAAATTTGAACCTTACTGCCACTATATGCGAAAAATATTTAACGAAAGAACTTAATGATTGTCAAACATCTAAAACAATGTTTTTTTTTCTTTCTGTGTGAGAAGTTTATTCAAGTTGCCACGGACCAAGTGGTAAGTAATGCGGACGGCAGATTTTCTAATCAGTTCTCTGACGAGAAGCCATATTTGTGATGTACCAAAACTAAGGGATTTGGTGGTCCGTTGGTAATTGGGCTATGCACGACTCTGACCAGAAAATGACTCGATATTATCATGGGGTGGAGCCGTGCACGTCTGCTTTCATGCCCGTTAGTTAAGATAGCCGAAGTAACAGTTGCAGATTATGATACTCCAATCAAACAACTAAAGCACTGACAAGTTAAAGGAAATTTTAATCAACCACAAATTGCAATTAATAATAATAAATAGCAGCAAAAGGTTATTATCTAACTCCGCCCGAACAGGCCTTGGAAGGTCCAACGGTACCGACCGGCCGCCGTGTCATCCCCAGCCCACAGACGTCACTGGATGCGGATACGGAGGGGCCTGTGGTTAGCACACTACACTCCCGGCCGTTTTGTCAGTTTACGAGACCGGAGCCGTTACTTCTCAATCAAGTAGCTCTTCAGTTGGCCTCACGAGGGCTGAGTGCACCCCGCTTGCCAACAGCCCTCGGCAGACCGGATGGTCACACATCTATCACGTCTCCACACCAAGTCCTCTCTTTATCCTGGCCCGACACGGAGTTCACCGTATTATATTTTCCGAAGAAGTTTTTCTACTCTCCACCACCTCTCGACACCAAGTGTTCATTTATCACCTCTCCCAAAAATCCCACGTAGCTATTAGAATGTCCCAGAGTCTCACCACTCGCGCCATTGAGAAACAATCGTTCCCCCATCAAACATCATGATTTACTAAAATCTATAAAATGGAGCAGCATTTGCATAATAGTGAAGCTACAGATTAGGTACGAGGCTTAAGTTAAAGAACATTGTCCCCTACTTTGTTGAGACGAAATATACGGCATTGTTCATATAAAAACATACAAGCAATTACGTAAACAAGATTTAGCGCATACACGCTTATGGCAAATAATAAAGAGTATTCGTTGAAATATGTGCAATATAAGCTCAACTGATGCGATTTTCACGCTCAGACTATTTACGGTACGAATTCTTACAGCAAGGTACAACGGTTTTAATTCTCGCCAAAAATAACTTTTAGTAATCATACAGAAACAGTTAATAAGGGTACGATGCTGTAACACATTTACATAATAAAAAGATATAAACGCAATAATTCAAAAAATAAAATATGTATCAGTGAGTGACTTTTACATTCGTAGATAGAGTCGTCAAGTATCATCCAGTACTTCGTTTACAAAGATCGCACGAAGCGTTCATTAGTTACTAATGTGCAGTGACTATTGTAAGTATATTTATTGTGCTCAGCTAGCTTCTACAGTTCTATGATATTTATAAAATGAAAGGCTAAATAAATGCGCCTCAATGTCGTAAACACGCTGATATGTTTGCTACTGTCATACTATGAAGTATCGAATTATTGTAGAATTATGAAGTATTTCAATATGGCCATCTTTCCATACTGCAGCAAAAGCCGCCACTGTACCGGGCAAGCTCTTGCGGCTCGGGCTGAATGTCTGCCGCTTTCTCCCTGCTAATGGCGAGAAACCCCTGCTCCACCATTCTCCGCGGGCTGTCCCGTCCTTTGTCGATGCACATAGGCCATCCGGGAAGTCGCGTGCAGCGCGACAGCGATCGCACTCTCTCGCACATTTTAAAACTTCTCTCTGGCCGTTTTCTTGAACATACGCTTTACGTTACAAACTTTAAGAAACATTTTTCGCTAGGATAGTGCATGAGACTGGAAAGTAGAATTTAATATTTTGCAGAATTTAGTAGTTTGAAGAAATTAAGTTAGTTAATGATTGTGAATCTGTTTCCGACTTCATTCAACGTGCCATTTCTGTGTGAATTTATCAACGTTCTTATTGAGAGATGATCATTATATATCCAAAATTAGTGTAGAAAGTATATTATCGAAAGGTTAAGGTTGGTTGATTTGTAGGAGGTGACAAAACAGCGAGGTCATCGGTCCCATCGGATTTGGGAAGGAAGTCGGCCGTACCCTTTCAAAGGAACCATGCCGGCATTTGCGTGAAGCGATTTAGGGAAATCACGGAAAATCTACATCAGGATGGCCAGACGCGGGTTTGAACCGTCGTCCTCCCGAATGCGAGTGCAGAGTGCTAACCACTGCGCCACCTCGCTTGGTCCAAAGTTTTGTTGCTGCTTAAAGTGTTTAGGATGAATTGTTTCATGTAAGTACTGAATGTTTCTTTTGTAAATGTTTCCATTTAGCTTCATGAAAGTGAGAGTTGTTAAAAATTATGATGAATGCGGTCCTCAGTAACAATATGGTACACATTAGTACGCGTCCAAATTGGACTAGCGACTGTTCATGAAAATGCTATAACATACACCTGAGTCAAATTTTGCTGCCAATTTTAAATACTATAAGTTGGCACTCCTTTGCATTCTTAATTGTACTGAACTTTTAAATCACTATAATAACATAGTGACAGGGAATCGTGTTGAGAAATTAAATCCGATAACCAATCCATATATAGATACCACTTCCACAATCAGAATTCCTTTAACTTCATGAGAGTGCGGGCTCAGTTTTTTCTTCACCCGCTCGAGCGGACATCGTCTGTAACTAAAAACGTGGAAATTCATGCGGGAAGTAAAAGATCATACCAAACTTAAGTGGGCATTGATTGTCACTGGCTGTTTCAGTGTTATCTGTAGAGTAAAAATACGAAACACCGAATGTATTTTTGGAATTCTGTACTTTTTTATTAATTTAATGCAACGAGCGTATTCGTTAGTAAAACTTCGTATTGTATCGGTTTATTTACTAGTAAGGTGTCAGCCACTTGCCATAGTGGGCGAAACGTTAATCTCTGCGACAACGTGAATAGGCGGCACCATATCGGGAAATGTTTTGCAAAAGTCTAGAACAGACCTCGAATTTTCCGTGTAATCGCCGCTGATGTCCACACAGTTGGTCACCAGTCTCTCTCTCTCTCTCTCTCTCTCTCTCTCTCTCTCTCTCTCTCTCTCTCTCTCTCTCACCGCCTTTCGGTTGTTCACTGGCCCTCTCTGCCAGTTCACCAGCGCCCTTTTGCATCTCATCATCTCTGCAAAAGTATTTCCACCCGTCACTGTAAAATGTGCGGGCGAGGGTGCTTTTTATTGCACCATACATTTCAGTTTTTTTTCCTCCGCTCGTTCTGCGTGCGAAGCATGGGGAGATGAACTGCTTGTGCGCCCCTGCCCGAACTGCTGAATGCTGTTAGCCAGATTGTATTGTGCGAGCAGAACTACATCGAAGTGTAAGGAGGCCGAAGAAGATTGGTAGCTTCCTCTCAGACAGTCTGTTCGTGAAATATTGCCAGCAGATTGCGATAAATATACAGCGTATTTGTTCGCATGCTTAACATTCCTGTTTCACAGCATCTCCCCACGCTCCCTCGTCTGTCAGACTAGTCTGTAACCATTTTCCTCGCCCTCCTTTGCGTACGTTTCATATCCCCTGACGGTCCAACATGATCTTGGCCGCACAGTCTTATATTCAAGCGCACTAAGTGATCAGATGTATCCAAACATCTATTAGTGGACAATAATATGGGATGTATTCACCCTTCTCCTTAGTGAAGACTTGGACTATGCTGGGGACAGTTTCAATCAGGTGCCTGAATGCGATCTGAAGTTTTCCCGGCGTGTTTCCAATTTGAACAGTTCTCGGGTATCCGACCGGGTAGCGTCGTAATTTCTCCACAATATTTCGGCAGAAGTACACGCTGCCGTCTTCAGGTGGTTCCTGACGAATGCTGTGCTGCCCCTCTCGGCGCCATATATATAGGCTGTTACAAAAAGGTACGGCCAAACTTTCAGGAAACATTCCTCACACACAAATAAGGAAAAGATGTTATGAGGAAATGTGTCCAAAAACGCTTAATTTCCATGTTCGAGCTCATTTTAGTTTCGTCAGTATGTACTGTACTTCCTCGATTCACCGCCAGTTGGCCCAGTTGAAGGAAGGTAATGTTGACTTCAGTGCTTGTGTTGACATGCGACTCATTGCTCTACAGTACTAGCATCAAGCACATCAGTACGTAGCATCAACAGGTTAGTGTTCATCAGGAACGTGGTTTTGCAGTCAGTGCAATGTTTACAAATGCGGAGCTGGCAGATGCCCATTTGATGTATGGATTAGCACGGGGCAATAGCCGTGGCGCGCTACGTTTGTATCGAGACAGATTTCCAGAACGAAGGTGTCCCGACAGGAAGACGTTCGAAGCAATTGATCGTCGTCTTAGGGAGCACGGAACATTCCAGCCTATGACTCGCGACTGGAGAAGACCTAGAACGACGACGACACCTGCATGGACGAGGCAATTCTTCGTGCAGTTGACGATAGCCCTAATGTCAGCGTCAGAGAAGTTGCTGCTGTACAATGTAACGTTGACCACGTCACTGTATGGAGAGTGCTACGGGAGAACCAGTTGTTTCCGTACCATGTACAGCGTGTGCAGGCACTATCAGCAGCTGATTGGCCTCCACGGGTACACTTCTGCGAATGGTTCATTCAATAATGTGTCAATCCTCATTTCAGTGCAGATGTTCTCTTTAAAGATGAGGCTTCATTCCAACGTGATCAAATTGTAAATTTTCACGATCAACATGTGTGGGCTGACGAGAATCCGCACGCAATTGTGCAATCACGTCATCAACAAAGATTTTCTGGGAACGTTTGGGCTGGCATTGTTGGTGATGTCTTGATTGGGCCCCATGTTCTTCCACCTACGCCCAATGGAGCACGTTATCATGATTTCATACGGATACTCTACCTGTGCTGCTAGAACATGTGCCTTTACAAGTACGACACAACATGTGGTTCATGCACGATGGAGCTCCTGCACATTTCAGTCGAAGTGTTTGTACGCTTCTCAACAACAGATTCGGTGACCGATGGATTGGTAGAGGCGGACCAATTCCATGGCCTCCACGCTCTCCTGACCTCAACCCTCTTCACTTTCATTTATGGGGGCATTTGAAAGCTCTTGTCTACGCAACCCCGGTACCAAATGTAGAGACTCTTCGTGCTCGTATTGTGGACGGCTGTGATACAATACGCCATTCTCCAGGGCTGCATCAGTGCATCAGGGACGGAGGGTGGATGCATGTATCCTCGCTAACGGAGGACATTTTGAACATTTCCTGTAACAAAGTGTTTGAAGTCAAGCTGGTACTTTCTGTTGCTGTGTGTTTCCATTCCATGATTAATGTGATTTGAAGAGAAGTAATAAAATGAGCTCTAACATGGAAAGTAAGCGTTTCCGGACACATGTCCACATAACATTTTTCTTTCTTTGTGTGTGAGGAATGTTTCCTGAAAGTTTGGCCGTACTTTTTTGTAACACCCTGTATATATCCACACTAGCCGTCACCCCCTCCACCGTTCCTCTCCTGGTGTCTTTGGTGTGGCCGGCGCGGCGGCTACTGAAGGTGGTGGGGGAAGCGGCGCCTGGGTCTGAACTGGGTTCTGCAGTCTCCCTGCTACCGCCGTCGGGGGCGGTCCTCGATCTCTGGGACCGCATCTCTCTCTCTCTCTCTCTCTCTCTCTCTCTCTCTCTCTCTCTCTCTCTCTCTCTCCAGGCTGAGTGCAGGGTTCCAAGTCTGACTAAGTTGAAGGCCGCTGTGTTTATTAATTACATCGTCCTGTAGTCGGATTTCGATGGCCTCCTTAGTAACGGAGTTCTAGAAGTAGGAGGTTGACAGAGTATTTTTGTTTTTTCATAGTCCATAGTATGGCCAGTCTTTATACAATGATCAGCCACGGCTGATTTAGTGGCCTGGCGTAATTCGGTATGGTGCTTATGTTCGCGGCACCTCTCTTCTACATGGCCATACTATGGACTATGAAAAAAACAAAAATACTCTTTCAACCTCCTACTTCTGGGACTGCGTTACTAAAGAGGCCATCGAAATCCGACTACAGGACGATGTAATTAATAAACACAGTGGCCTTCAACTTAGTCAGACTTGGAACCCTGCACTCAGCCTGGAGAGAGAGAGAGAGAGAGAGAGAGAGAGAGAGAGAGAGATATGCGGTCCCAGAGATAGAGGACCGCCCCCGACGGCGGTAGCAGGGAGACTGCAGAACCCAGTTCAGACCCAAGCGCCGCTTCCCCCACCACCTTCAGTAGCCGCCGCGCCGGCCACACCAAAGACGCCAGGAGAGGAACGGTGGAGGGGGTGTCATAGTCACATATTTCTGTAGTCAATGCAAAGACACGCTTGAGTCGGAAGTAGAAGAGCGAAGCCACTGGTACTGGATGACTGCAATCGAGGGATCTGGAGTAATAAATCACGCTCGACTCTGTCGCAACCCGATTCGTGGTGGTTGTGGTGGTAGTGTCTTTCGTGGTGGTCCCCTTAAGTAACGCAGCATCTGTGAAGCAATGGTTTGTGGACAATAGTATTCCTGATATGGACTGGCCTGCCATGACTCCTGACCTGAACCAAAAGGAACACTTCTCGGGTGAGTTAGAATGTCGACTTCGCTCCAGTTCCCAGCGTCCAATATAGCTACCTTCCCTGATTTCGGCTCTTGAGGGAGTATGGGTTACCACTTTTCCACAGACATTCAGGCACATTTTTTGAACAGTTCTCGGGTATCCGACAGGGCAGCGTCGTAATTTCTCCACAATATTTCGGCAGACGTACATGCTGCCATATTCAGGTGGTTCCTGACGAATGTTGTGCTGTCCCTCTCGGCGCCCTATATATATAGGCTTCGCTCTGTTGCTTCCGACTCTAGCGTGTCTTAGCATTGACTACAGAAATATGTGACTATGGCGAGCTGTTCAACCGTTGTACCTCGTTCTTTTTAACTTCGCAAATTCATTGTGCTAACTGGATCATTGGAAGCACTTCGTAACTCTCCATTGATTCCTTCGGCCCATTTCATGCAATTTTTTACAACCACCCTCGGCAATACTGGACGGACGCTGTCCGTCACTACATGAGGTCTGGCTGGTCTTGGTTTAGCTATGCTTGTTCCTTCGTGTCTCCACTTCGCAGTAACATCAACAGCATTCGACTTGAGCAACTTTCAAAGCGTTGAAATGTCTCTGGTGGGTTTGTTACTAAAATGACATCCAATGACCGCCCACGTTCAAAGTCACTGCGCTCTCGTGGTGCACCTGTTCTGCTGTTACAGCTTCTCTACTGGCAACGCCATACTCCCGGTTTTGTTGTACACTACTGGCCATTAAAATTGCTACACCACGAAGATGACGTTCTACAGACACGAAATTTAACCGGCAGGAAGAAGATGCTGTGATATGCAAATCATTAGCTTTTCAGAGCATTCACACAAGGTTGGCGCCGGTGGCGACACCTACAACGTGCTGACATGAGGAAAGTTTCCAACAGATTTCTCATACACAAACAGCAGTTGACCGGCGTTGCCTGGTGAAACGTTGTTATGATGCCTCGTGTAAGGATGAGAAATGCGTACCATCACGTTTCCGACTTTGATAAAGCTCGGGTTGTAGCCTATCGCGATTGCGGTTTATCGTATCGCGACATTGCTGCTCGCGTTGGTCGAGATCCAATGACTATTAGCAGAATACGAAATCGGTGGGTTCAGGAGGGTAATACGGAACGCCGTGCTGGATCCCAACGGCCTCGTATTACTAGCAGTCGGGATGACAGGCATCTTATCCGCATGGCTGTAACGGATCGTGCAACCACGTCTCGATCCCTGAGTCAACAGATGGGGACGTTTGCAAGACAACAACCATCTGCACGAACAGTTCGACGACGTTTGCAGCAGCATGGACTATGAGCACGGAGAACGTGGCTGCGGTTACCCTTGACGCTGCATCACAGACAGGAGCGCCTGCGATGGTGTACTCAACGACGAACCTGGGTGCACGAATGGCAAAACGTCATTCTTTCGGATGAATCCAGGTTCTGTTTACAGCATCATGATGGTCGCATCCGTGTTTGGCGACATCGCGGTGAACGCACACTGGAAACTTGTATTCGTCAACGCCACACTGGCGTATCACCCGGCGTGATGGTATGGAGTGCCATTGGTTACACGTGTCGGTCACCTCTTGTTCGCATTGACGGCACTTGGAACAGTGGGCGTTACATTTCAGATGTGTTACGACCCGTGGCTGTAGCCTTCATTCGATCCCTGTGAAAACCTACATTTCAGCAGTATAATGCACGACCGCATGTTGCAGGTCCTGTACGGGCCTCTCTGGATACAGAAAATGTTCGACTGCTGCCCTGCGCAGCACATTCTCCAGATCTGTCACCAATTGAAAACGTCTGGTCAATGGTGGCCGAGCAACTGGCTCGTCACAATACGCCAGTCAGTACTCTTGATGAACTGTGGTATCGTGTTGAAGCTGCATGGGCAGCTGTACCTGTACACGCCATCCAAGCTCTGTTTGACTCAATGCCCAGGCGTATCGAGGCCGTTATTACGGCCAGAGGCGGTTGTTCTGGGTACTGATTTCTCAGGATCTGTGCACCCAAACTGCGTGAAAATGTAATCACATGTCAGTTCTAGTATAGTATATCTGTCCAATGAATACCCGTTTATCATCTGCATTTCTTCTTGGTGTAGCAATTTTAATGGCCAGTAGTGTAGTACTAGGACCGCCGCTCTTAAAATATGATGGTCAGTTTGGCATTACACAGAAGTGTCTGGGTATCTTTGGTCACATTGTGTTCCTGCATGTGCCGGAGAAATGTTTCGTATGCCGTGTCTTTCGAAGCCGAAATCCAGTTTCCCCACAGCGTTACCAAAGCGTTATCCATTCTCCGGTAAATAATTTACAAGGGATCTTGGTTGCATACTCACCATTCAGCGCCTTCTTGGCTTCTTGGTATTTACAAGAACGTGGAAAAGTGTAAAGCTGTAAAAAGTGGAACACCCAGGAGCAGTCATGATATATATATGTGTGTGTGTGTGTGTGTGTGTGTGTGTGTGTGTGTGTGTGTGTGTGTGTGTGTTGGATCTGTGCGACTCAGTGCTGTTTCTTTTACGCATTCTCCGTTATTTCGTACGAAGGAGTGAGAGGTGGCGAAAGGCGAATTTTACACGGAAAACCTTGGCCCCCTCACCATGCTGAATGGCAGTGAAATACTGCATCGTAACCAGCGCAACTCTGTAACTTAGTGCAAAGAAGGCGGTAGGAATGTTGCGACGATACCACGATCGTATCGTTCTGAAAATTGCTGCACCGAATGAGATTCTGTTTGCAAAGGGAAAGTCAGGAGCTGCTACAACACTCATTGAGGACTGGTTATGGTAACTAGCGCTTCGGATGCGTGCCTCTCTTGTGCTGTAGTAAGTCCCATTAGAGTGTAATGAGATGTGTTTCATACTGACATGTCGAGCAAAGAAAGACATACAAATGGCGCACGTATCATATGGAGCTTATGTTCTGTCAGTGGTATCTTAATCGGAAAATTGTGAACTGCAGTCTGGTATTTAGTTCACAGCGTCGAGCTTGCAGATCCAACTTGTAACACTTCATATCCCAGCCGATGGCTGTAAATTGCGTTATTTGTCGCCGGTGCTGTATGCTTACAACACAACGAGCGAAGTGGCGTGGTGGCTGAGGCCCTGCACTGGTATTCGTGAGGGGGCGGCGTTCAGAACTCCGTCTAAACGGCCGGATTTAGGTTTTCCATGATTTCTCTAAATCACTTCCGGCAAGTGCCGGGACAGTTGATGGCGCCTTCGAGATATATCACGGCTTGTGATGACTTTCTCTCTACTGACCTACCCTTGAACCGAACATGAAATCCTAGCCGGCCGGCCGAGAGGTTCTAGGTGCTACAGTCTGGAACCGCGTGACCGCTATGGTCGCAGGTTCGAATCCTGCCTCGGGCATGGATGTGTGTGATGTCCTTAGGTTAGTTAGGTTTAAGTTCTAAGTTGTAGAGGACTGATGACCTTAGAAGTTAAGACCCACAGTGCTCAGAGCCATTTGAACCATTTTAAATCCTAGCCCCTTTGCTTCCTTCATTATTATACGGCATATTCGCCTTTCTTCATGTTTGCAGTAAAATGCTAGTCGTTGGTTCGAACACCGGCGACTCTCAGTACTTCTGAAATATTATCACCATTTCCCCGTGGTTTTATTTCTCTGAGCTACGCGACCAGTCATCCTGACGAATGCTACCAGTTTATTTATCTCCGCGACCTTCCTTTAGGTCTCGTGACTTTATGTTCATTTTACGGCCATGACAATGTGCTGCATGGGGTACTGTCGCCTTTATGGCGATTGCACGGGCCGTTAATACCCGCGTTACTATGATGCGGCAAATAATTGCCCTTCTGCGTATCACGATGGTCATCTCGACGCTGCAGGTTCGGTTAATGTAATTACAGCGGCCGTTGTCGGCGTTTGATGGGACGCATGTTCTCGCCTGACCGGCAACTTGCCCAAATTGTCTGTGGCATATGGGTGCAGGCTGGGCGGTAACCATCAGCACTGCGGCGAGCCGCCGGCTAATTACTTTACGTCGGCGAGTGACGGCTGGGGTTGGGTGGACGGGATGAAGGGGGGGGGGGGGGGGGGAGACGGAGGGAGGGTCAGCCGCGTGCCGGCGGCACAGGTGTCGCTACTGTCGCGGCCACGTGACGCGGCTTGACGCCATGGGACCAGGCCACTGTAATGTAGCAGAACGCTCTGCCCGCTACATAAAGTCCCCATTAAAGGACCTAACAACGGGGAAGGCGCCGAATGTCCGCGGGATAAATGGCCACTACTGACTCGCGCGAAGAGCTGTATGTCTACTAAAGCGGCGGTCCCTCCTTTCACATCATCGTGACATCAGGGACTTTAATCAGACTAGACGACGAACTGCACCTTCCTGCCTTAGCGTGCTCTCCAAAGCGCCTCCACCAACTGCAATACGGCAGCTGCGAACTGTTACAGGAACGCAAAAGAAAGTACTTTCCGTTTCTGTGTCCACATTTGCCAGTTACATCGAATGTTGCAGACTTCTGGTGAAAAGGAAAATGAGCTGTTTCAAAACTACTGAAAAATTTTTTTTTGGCAGTTCTGCTATATGATTTCAAAAGCCTAGTCAGGCTGATCAGGAAACTGATTCTGTTTTGTTTCACTTATGCTTCACTCTTACATTTTTTTGTCTGGCAGAAAACTGCAGGGAGATGTAGGAAATATCGATAAACCAAGTGGTGCTCTCTTCTTCTTCTTTTTCTTCTTCTTCTTCTTCTTCTTCTTCTTCTTCTTCTTGCTCCTCCTCCTCCTCCTCCTCTTTCTTCGTGATGGCGGTGGTGCTGATGTGGTCGTCAGTTCGTAGACTATGTTGATGCAGCTCTCCCCGCTAATCTATCCTGTGCAATTCCCTTCATGGCTGTATAACTACAGGAACTAACATTTGAACCTGGTTTAGGACAGAAGCATTAATCTCCCTCTACAATTTCTACCTCCTCCCTCACTCCCACCCTGCTTTCCTCCAATACTAAATTGATGATTCCGTGATGTCTCAGATGACGTCCTATAACCTGATCCCTTCTTCTAGTCACGTTTTGCCACAAATTTCTTTTCTTCCCATTCTATTCAGTACCTTCTTATTAGTTATCTGTCCACCTAATCATCAGCATTCGTCTGTAACACCACATTCCAAAAGCTTCTGTTCTCTTCTTGTATGAATTGTTTATCGCCCACGTTTCACTTCCATACATGGCTACACTCTATAGAAATCCTTTCAGACCAGACTTCATCTCACTTTTATATATATATATATATATATATATATATATATATATACGATGTTAACAAATTTCTCCTCTTCAGAAACGCTTTTCTTGCCGTTGTCAGTCTACATTTTATATCCTACCTACTTCTACTGACATCAGTTATTTTGCTTCTCAAATAGCAAAACTCATCTACTACTTTAAGTGTCTCATTTCCTAATCTAATCCTCTCACCATCACCTGATTTAATTCGACTACATTCCATTATCCTTGTTTTTGCTTTTGTTGATGTTCATCTCATATCGTCCTTTCAAGACACTACCCATTCCGTTCAGCTGCTGTTCCCAGTTCTTTGCTGTCTGACAGAATTACATTGTAATCGGCAAAACTCAATTTTTTTATTTCTTTTTCGTGAACTTACAACTCCCTTTACAAGTTTCTCGTTTGCCAGAAACTTAGTACGTGCAGTCGGTAAAATGTAGTGTCGGAAACAATCTAAACACCTCTGGAACAAAGTTCGCATTGTTTACGCATTGCACAGGCATGCCACTATTACTGATAGAAATTAGAAATGAAATAAGCAAGTGCTTATAAAGAACGCACTGCTGTAAAAATGCGCAAGGCTACGCACGTTTCACCCTAAAGCGAAATACGTCCTTACATGCTTGCTATATGAAGTGAAGGATTGCTACCGGGTTTTGTTTCCGCTGATAGCACACATGCACGTCAAATGCGACAGTGTATTTATGTCAACACCAGATAAAATGTAGAGTTTCCAGGAATATTGTCTGCACTTCTGAAGAGCCGGCCGTTGTGGCCGTGCGGTTCTAAGCGCTTCAGTTTGGAACCGCGTGATCGCTACGGTCGCAGGTTCGAATCCTGCCTCGGGCATGGATGTGTGTGTTGTCCTTAGGTTAGTTAGGTTTCAGTAGTTCTAAGTTCTAGGGGACTGTTGACCTCAGATGTTAAGTCCCATAGTGCTCAGAGCCATTTTTTGAACTTCTGAAGACTACACATGGTGCATTTGTATGACATATATATACAAGGCGACAGAGAACGGTTTTCGGGAATAATTTGGCCAATGCTGAGCAATTTCCTGTAGGAGACAGTCAGTAGAGACACGAAGCAGTCGAAACATGTTGAACTGCTAAATCGTCTACTACCATTTGCGGGAGCAAAACCGTAAGAAAGATAGTAAACTTCGCAGCTTATTTGAAGGAAAGAATTTATTATCGTTATGTTATGATCCTCTAATGAAGTATTGCAACAATGTACTGTTCTGATAGTCAGCTGCTGCAGACACCGTTACAGTGAATGACACAAGGGAATTGAGTCGATAATTTTTGATGAAGTACACAGCGGAGGAAACCTTTTGCAACATACCAGACTGCGCTGTCACCCCGAAGTTCTGGGCTTGGACAGCAGAGTTGCACGTCCGTGTAGTGCAGAGGTCACTGGACCGTTGTCAGCATGCGTCGCTCTTTGCTCCTACCTGTCGACTTGTGTTTATCCACATTACAGGCCAATCTTTAAAAACAGCGTTACAATCAGGTTGCCACGCAGTCATGACTCATTTCATTTTGTAATCGAAGAAAGCTTTTCACGTAGTCTACATATTACGTAATACATGAAGTGTATTCACAGTTGCGAAAATGGGCAACCGTCAACTGTGTAATGGAATGACAACGATGAAAATTTGTGCTGGACTGGTACTCGAGCACGGAATTCCCACTCACTGCGAGCAGTCGCCTTACCATTTGGCTATCTGAGCACGATTCATGGCCGGACCGAGACCTCCGTATGTCGTCAAGCATGGTCTACAGCCTATTCCTACATCCGTTATGTGTACTCCCATACAGGAGAGACATTTTACCTCAAAGCGCTTGCCTGGCGTCGGCGGATAAATATGGTACTGCAGTGCCTACGGTTATTCCGAATTACGGTGCAAAGTTCCTTCTGACATGCATGCATGTTGTGACGCAGGTTTCGAGTCCCGGTCCGGCACAAATTTTCAGTATTGTCATTCCGTTATCTAGCAGACGGTCGCCCATATTCACAACTGCGAATACATTTCATGTATGTCATAATGGCTGTAGTCGCTGCAGTGGTTATTTGTTCCTTCAGACATGCGTGCATTTCCGAAGGAACTTTGCATCATAATTCGGAATAAAGCAGGCGCTGCAATATCGTATGTACTATTTTTATCCAAATATTTTATTACGTCAGCAACTTCATTGCGGAGACGTACAAACTCTTCCCAAGGGGAATAAAAAACCTCGGATGTCGTGAACTGTTTTAATGTAAAAGAATTTGTCTTTTAAATGGGAATGACATTGCAGATGAATCAGTTCCATCGTCACACGCACGCTGATGCGTGAAACTCAAACAGCTGCTGGTCCCATAAATAGATAGATTGGCAGTATCGTCAAAAGAGAAAACCATCCTTGAGTTCTTTCAAGACCACAATGAATTCTTGAAACCTCGCGTTTTCTTTGGCGACAGTGAGCTTAGGGAAATAGACGATGTTTTATGTCACAAGTTGTCCATCCACGACGCAGTTCTCTTTCTAAACGCATTCACTTCCCCACAAAATCAGAAATAAGTTACTTCCCACCTTGTAATGTTTTACTGAGGGCAGTCTGCAGTCAAGTCGGCTGAAAATATGGGGTCTTTAATCTATTCCAGATGATCTAATTTTTTTCGTCCATAAATACAATAATAGCGGATTTTAAATCGAAAAATCGTTCCAAGCATGCCCCTTGATTTGACCAACGTACTTTGCAGTAATACGTAGTCTCCATGCCCTTCGTTCAGTTCCGTTGAAAACTGTTGCAACTGACTTCATAAATTTTGCTACTCACACCTCTACTTCCTTCACGTGCTGCATGCCTGCAAATTTCGCACAGTCTCCTTGTTGATGTACAGAAGAATGAATCCCGTCTGTCAGTCATTGTAATCTTTTACTCTTTCATTGTCAACTAATCATTAATTTCTTTGTGCATTGTATTCTAATGTCGTTTCATAGCAAATTTGTAGTAGTATCCGTCGATTATGCAACTGCATTTTAGGTATTGAAAATTCTCAGTCCCCTCTTGTAATTTCCATTCATTTTTAAAGGCGTGTGACGATAGATCACTAGACGGCGTCTTTTTTGCCAAATAGCCACTGGACCTGTGAACGTTCTTCATACCACGAACAAATAGTGAAAGATAACCAACAACTCTGCCGAGCTGAAGGGAAATGGGCCGACCGAAAAGTGCCAAACCGCAATACGAAATGAAGGCTAACACCGAGAAGGACCGAGGAAAGCCCTAGCTCGTATGCGGTTTGGCACGTCATGGCCGGCCCTCGCTTAAGTTAAATGCTGGAATGCTTCCTTTGAAAAGGATACGGGCTTCCTTTCGCAATCCAAGGTCGTGCTGCGTCACTAACGGCCTTGTCATTGACGGGACATTTAAACCTAACCTACCCACTTTCCTTCCTTCCTTGAAATAGCATCCGAGAAGAAGAACTTTTCAGAAGTGTTATTGTCATTGTCGTTTTTGTAATTGCTAATACACGGTCTTAATATCTGTGTTTTCAGTCTCTCCAGTGCGTGGTTACCACTGAGGCGGTACATTATGCGATGCGACTCTCAATGCGATACAGAAGGAACTCGTACTGTTGAAGCAAGTAGAGACATAGCTGTAGCAGCTTAATTGGTTCACACCTGGACGGCAGCGATTCACCACAGACGACCCCTCTCTGCCCTGCCGACCGACACAACACTGAGTGCTGGTTGCTCCACACTATAGTGCTCTACAGTGCACAGGGAGAGAAGGGGAGAACCAAATTTCAGGTCACCTAACGTGCCTTGGAAAAAATTACTTTTTGTAAATGAAACAAAGCCACGCCCATCTGTCTTGTCGGTATCTCAGTAGAGCCTCACTTACTGTGTAAAAAATTAAATACTACTGATTTGCATGTTTGCTCCAGTATGCAATCTTTGACGTTCGATTCTGAGGGAACTATTAAGTAAAAAAAAATTGAGTTTCACACACTGTAGCCTCACATCACAACTTGATAATGAACTGCTTTATTTTCACTACTGCACGTTGCTATTGTGACACTTTGATATCAAGTAAAGAACCACGCATCTTCTGAAACATTTGCAGTGAAAAATGTAGTCTGTTGTCGACGTTTTTTTCATTTGAGGTCATAAATGGCTGCATACGAAATGTAGCTAACATATTGAAATTGTTTTTAACTGTGGAAGGAGTCAGTGTCAAGTAAGTAGGTGATACCTATTGGAAGTTGTCCGTGACGATGTTGGCAACATGGGAGGGTATTTCTGCCTGCAAGGAACTGCCTCATGGTTCTGTTTTCCGAATGCTGTGGATGCAGGCCAAAGGTGGAAACCAAAAATTTAACTGAAATGAAAAGACACCAGTAGTCATCAGCTAATGATGCTGACTGGATGTTTTTTCTGTCTGTGCTCCCTGATTTGAGGAAACATTTTGACAGATGTAAAAGAAATCTGAAGGTCAAATTCCTGTTACTTCTGAATGGGCAGCTGGACAAAGTTGAGGAAGACATGCCTGAATTTTCTTCCATTTCTTCAAACAGGCGAAATTGAACAATTGTGCAGATAGCTTCGTAGCTTTATTAATTTTTTTACCATTATTTATATATGTATCGCGTAAAGTGCCATACTAAAATAAAGTTTTCGTAGTGGCATTTTAACGTCACTCAAAACACTTACACCAAGGTACCTTATTTGCAATGAGTAGTTTCTCAGCAGGAGAGATAGCAAGTCGAAAAATTGTGTCCTGCTTCATGAGAGTAGCTGATGATAATTGGTTCAAAAAGTGGAAACAGCCTGGACTCGTTTGGTGGAATTCATGAAAGGTGAGTTAGAGTTGAGAGAACTCACGAGAAACCACAGCCAAATTATGTTTCATATTTTAGCATTTTAAGGATACACCATGTACATTATTTTATTTTTCAGTTTTCTTACTTTACATCATGACAAACCACAACAACGTCCTCTTCGGAGTAGTTCTCGACTGCAGCTGAGGAATAAATACGATTGGTGTTGTCTCATGCTTTTCGTATTGCTGTAGTGCAGGGTTCCCCAAATTGTCGCAAGTGGGAAGTGCACATGTGCTCCGCGAAAAATTAGTTATAACATGGCGATTTTTTGACAGCATTTCTTACGTAAAAAACTTATAATTTCTGTGTTATTAGATAAAATTTAAAATTGAAGTGCTCGCTGAATAAAACAAATTTCTCATTTTTTAAAATTTCGTTAATTTTTGATCCTTGAAGATAAACAAGGTGTTCCATCATATTACCTGGAGTCTCAAAGTGTTCAGTCAGAGGAACAGTGTGGGAACCCGTGCTCCAGTGAAACACGACTAGCGTGTGGATAACCGTTTCGTCGTTCTGTTTTGTTAGTCTTACTTTAGTCTTTCGTATGTCTCCCATCTTCCTACACGTGAACTCTTAACCAAGCCAAATATGGCGTGGCCTAAAAGTTCGTGTGAAAACCGATTTACGGCGTAGCTTCGATTTCTCAGATCGTCGGAGATTAAACTTGTGAGAAAATACAAGAAAAAGTGCTTCATCTTAAGCTTCCCTGTTTCCTACCTGACAGTTCGTCTTTCAACAGTCAATCGACGTAATTATTTCTTATTTGTTTATGGATAACAATCCGTCGTCTGAAACGTTTTTCAGTATGGGTTCTCCTATTATGACCTCCATAATACAACGTTTGGCAAGTTTGGAACTATCCATAAATACGCTGCGGACTGGACTGTCGAGGATTACTCCACTTACTCGTTCAAAGCAACACGAAAAATGTATAGCTTTGTAGGGACGCCCGGATTCAAACGAGTAGTCTCGATTTTGAGAGCTTCTGTTTTACCACTGTGCCATTTTTTGCTTTTCTCGCTGCAGCGCAGAATATAAATACATAGAATCGTCATGAATACGTCACTGTATGCTATATCTAGTCGGCAGTACAGGAGGTGAGTCACGTGTGCCCAGATATAAAACGAGTAGATAAGCTTTTCATTGCATCGTGCTTTCTCTCCGAAGGAACGAGGACCAGTCAGTTTCTGCGCCTCTTAAGAAAGATGAAAAATCGAACGTGAAGTACGTAAGAGAAAAGCTTGTTGTTAATTCATAGAGAGACAGCCGAGATTTAGTGTTGAGATTAAATATGCTAAGAAGTAGCAGGATTAATTACGACAAGTTTATCAGTTGATGTCAGCGTTCTGCAGTGGTCAGTTGTATGCAGTCGTTAAGCTGACAGATGTAATTCGAAGCACATAATATTCGACAAAGCTGACCTTAAAGCCAGACGTAGCGGCAGCTAAGTTCGTCACGTCGCTGTCCAAATCCATGTTACAGTTAAAAGTGGCGCGCGCTGTTAACCTGGCAATACATACACGAAAAGCGCCTTTGTAGGACCCGCGACGTCTTCCTTTTCACGTCACGAAAGTTTGTCAGCGAGAAGGAAAAGGTGGCGAGACGTGTAAGCAGAACGTTATTGCTGGCTAAGTCGCTGTAGGAGGGAAGACCCTGAACGGAGTGACACTCGGGTAACAAATGGTTCAAATGGCTCTGAGCACTATGGGAGTTAACTGCTGAGGTCATCAGTCCCCTGGACTTAGAACTAGTTAAACCTAACTAACCTAAGGACATCACACACATCCATGCCCGAGGCAGGATTCGAACCTGCGATCGTAGCGGACGCGTCAAAGGTAGCAAGGAGCCTCTGAGAGACATTACTCTGGTTATGGGATTTGGCTTGTATGAGATGTTAGAATAAACGCGTCTTCATGTGCAAACGAGACTACATAGTTTCAAGAAAGGCATGCTACACCAGATTTTTGTGGAAAAAAACGAAGCATCGAATTAAAAGTGGTGAGTTGTTTATTTAGACAGGTGTATCCGGAAGCATTAATGTGTGAATAAATGTTATCACAGTTACAATGTGAAAGTAGTTATCGTCAGCGAATATTTCCTATCTGTGTTTAGTAGTTGTGCAGCGCTGGCTGGCTTTTGTACTAAACACGCGCAGTGTACTGCTGCGCACCACTTGTGAGAACGCCGACTACCGTTTTACCGAATTCAAAGTGCGGTAGCAGCGAGGAGTTTTCCTCAGGCTCCATCGACACTCCTGGGGACAAAGGGAATAAATTTGAACGGGTCGCAGCTGGTCCGGTTTGGTAAGCCACCACTAACCATCGGAACAGTGGAGTGCAGTGGAGTGGCAGATCGTATAACGTAGGTCGATCAGCATCTCTCGCTGCACTGGGTCTCGTCCCGACTACAAGGCTTTCGTTTTTCATTTTAAGTGAAGAGTTACAGAAGTTTGTGTTTCGGTTGGAGTTCACCGTTCAGTGAATATACATGTAGAGAACAAATGCTCATAGCGTAATCAGCTCTTAGTAGGCGAATAAAAAAGCTAAAACGGTTGTCAGGTAGGCGGTTGCCTCATCGCCACAGTGCTTGGCAGTGGGCGGCCTTCCCTCTCTCCCCGACATGATAACTAGATGAGCCAACGTGCTGCAGGGACACCTAACCGCGGTGAAACACACCTACGACGGATTCCCAGACGAGAAAGTCCAGTTAACTGCCAGAACGATTCCGCGCAGTAGCCACGAAGCCAAGAGCGCTGGAGAGCTGAAGCCAGAGTCGGTTCAGGGGGAAAAAAAATTCCACGCAAGCGAGATATCATTTGTCATGCACCTCCACCCGGATACTTGTTGTTCTTGGGGCTCGTCAGAAGACCTCTAGTGATCGTGGATTTTTTTTCCAAAGTGTCACAAAGACATTCCTCTTCAACACAAATCTCTGAATCTCATTCTAGTGCTGAAATTCCTTTCTTAAAAAAGGGCCCATCATTTCCATTGAAGGTAATTTCTGAGATCTTTAAAACCTTTTAATGAAAGCAGGAAGAACGGACTATGCTGTTCCAGTGTATTAAACTAAGTAGAAAGAATGAAAATATAATTTTTTTGTTCATTAATGGGTCTTTCTATAATTTACAAATTACTTCACTCTTCATCGGAAAAAGTGAGACGCAAATACACAAAACTTCCACCAAATCTTATATTAACCTGTTAAAACCTAAGACTCTGTTTCATTGCGTGAGTTATATGTTACAAGTCCAGTAAACTCACCTGTAATTGGTTGTCCGTTGTTCTGGTCTTCAGTCCGAAGACTGGTTTGATGCAGCTCTCCATGCTGCTCCATCCTGTACCAGCCTCTTCATCTCCGAATAACTACTGCGACCTACACTACTGACCATTAAAATTGCTACACCAAGAAGAAATGCAGATGATAAACGGGTATTCATTGAACAAATATATTATACTACAACTGACATGTGATTACATTTTCACACAATTTGGGTGCATAGATCCTGAAAAATCAGTACCCAGAACAACCACCTCTGGCCTTGATACGGCTGGGCATTGTCAAACAGAGCTTGGATGGCGTGTACAGGTACAGCTGCCCATGCAGCTTCAACACGATACCACAGTTCATCAAGAGTACTGACTGGCGTATTGTGACGAGCCAGTTGCTCGGCCACCATTGACCAGACGTTTTCAATTGGTGACAGATCTGGAGAATGTGCTGCGCAGGGCAGCAGTCGAACATTTTCTGTATCCAGAGAGGCCCGTACAGGACCTGCAACATGCGGTCGTGCATTATACTGCTGAAATGTAGGTTTTCACAGGGATCGAATGAAGGCTACAGCCACGGGTCGTAACACATCTGAAATGTAACGCCCACTGTTCCAAGTGCCGTCAATGCGAACAAGAGGTGACCGACACGTGTAACCAATGGCACTCCATACCATCACGCCGGGTGATACGCCAGTGTGGCGTTGACGAATACAAGTTTCCAGTGTGCGTTCACCGCGATGTCGCCAAACACGGATGCGACCATCATGATGCTGTAAACAGAACCTGGATTCATCCGAAAGAATGACGTTTTGCCATTCGTGCACCCAGGTTCGTCGTTGAGTACACCATCGCAGGCGCTCCTGTCTGTGATGCAGCGTCAAGGGTAACCGCAGCCATGGTCTCCGAGCTGATAGTCCATGTTCCTGCAAACGACGTCGAACTGTTCGTGCAGATGGTTGTTGTCTTGCAAACGTCCCCAACTGTTGACTCAGGGATCGAGACGTGGCTGCACGATCCGTTATAGCCATGCCTGTCATCTAGACTGCTAGTGATACGAGGCCGTTGGGATCCAGCACGGCGTTCCGAACCCACCGATTCCATATTCTGCTAACAATCATTGGATCTCGACCAACGCGAGCAGCAATGTCGCGATACGATAAACCGCATTCGCGATAGGCTACAATCCGACCTTTATCAAAGTCGGAAACGTGATGGTGCGCATTTCTCCTCCTTACACGAAGCATCACAACGTTTCACCAGGCAACGCCGGGTCAACTGCTGTTTGTGTGTGAAAAATCGGTTGGAAACTTTCCTCATGTGAGCACGTTGTAGGTGCCGCCACCGGCGCCAACCTTGTGTGAATGCTCTGTAAAGCTAATGATTTGCATATCACAGCATCTTCTTCCTGTCGGTGAAATTTCGCACCTGTAGCACGTCATCTTCGTGGTGTAGCAATTTTAATGGCCAGTAGTGTACATCCCTCTGAATCTGCTTACCGTACTCATCTCTTGCACTCCCTCTACGATTTTTACCCTCTCCTCTCTCCCCCCCCCCCCTCTCTCTCTCTCTCTCTCTCTCTCTCTCTCTCTCTCTCTCTCTCTCTCACACACACACACACACACACACACACACACACACATTCCCTCCAGTTCTAAATTGGTGGTCCCTTGATATCTAAAAATTCGCCCTATCAACGATCCCTTCTTTTGGTCAACTTGTGTTACAGATTTATTGTCTCCCTAATTCTATTCAGTACCCACTCATTAGTTATGTGATCGAGCCATGTAATCACCAACATTTTTCTGTAGCACCTCATTTGAAGAACTTCTATTTTCTTTTTGTCTTAACTGTTTATTGTCCACGTTTGACTTCCATACACGGTTACACTACAGACAATAACTTTTAGAAAAGACTTCCTAGCACTTAAATCTATATTCGATGTTAACAAATTTCTCTCCTTCAGAAATGTTTTTCTTGCCATTGCCAGTGTGCATCTTATATCCTCTCTACTTCGGCCATCATAAGTTACTGTGCTGCCCAAATATTAAAACTAATCTACTACTTTCAATGTCTCATTTCTTAATGTAATTCCCTTAGCATCACGTGATTTGATTTGACTACATTCCGTTATCCTCGTTTTGCTTTTGTTGATTTTCATCTTGTATTTTCTTTTGAAGACAATATCGATTCTGTTCAACTGCACTTCTAAATCCTTTGCTGTCTCTGAGAGAATTACAGTGTCATCGGCAAACCTCAGAGATTTTATTTCTTCCCCGAGTATTTTAATTCCTACTCCAATTTTTTCTTTTATTTCCTTTACTGCTTGCTTAGTGTACACATTGAACAACATCGAGCATAAGCTACAACACTGTCTCATTCCGTTCTTAACCACTCCTTCCCTTTCATGCCCCTCGGCTGTTATAACTGCTGTGTGGTTTCTGTACCATTTTGTTAAAAGCCTTTCTCTCCTTGTATTGTACTTCTGTTGCCATCAGAACTTGAAAGGGAGTGTTAGGTCAGAATTTTCAGACGCTTTCACTAAGTCTGCAAATGTTACAAACGTAGATTTGCCTTTCATAATTGAATCTTCTAAGATGAGTGGTGGGGTCAGTATTGCCTCACGTGTTCCGACATTTCTCCAGAATCCAAACTGATCTTCCATGAGGTCGGGTTCTACGAATTTTCCATTTTCCTGTGAAGAATTCGTGATAGTATTTTGCAACTATGACTTATTAAGCCGATAGTTTGGTAGTTTTGACACCTGTCAGCAACTGCTTTCTTTGAAATTGGAATCATTATATTCTTCTTGAAGTCCGAAGATATTTCGCCTGTCTTGTACATCTTGCACACCAGATGGAAGAGTTTTGTCGTGGCTGGCTCCCCAAAGGCTGTCAGTAGTTCACGCTCGTAGTTCTGCGCATCCGAATTACCATCTGCTTTTCCCAACCACGGCGGTTCATCTCCCGCATCGGCGGCACAGGTCAGGGCTTACGATTGCGGTTCATGTCCGGTCCCTTCTGCCTGAACTGGAGCCCTCGAGGTCCATTCCACCTCCATGGTGTACACCTAGGCCGCATGTTCTTCTGGACCTTTCGCGTGGTCCTAATGACTCCGTTAACCCTGCGGCTCTCCTGTATCGCTTCCTTCAGATTCGCGCGACCGCTACGGTAGCAGGTTCGAATCCTGCCTCGGGCATGGATGTGTGTGATGTCCTTAGGTTAGTTAGGTTTAATTAGTTCTAAGTTCTAGGGGACTGATGACCTCAGATGTTAAGTCACATAGTGCTCAGAGCCATTTGACCCATTTTTCCTCTCGATTCGACATGTACCGGGGCCATGAAGTGGTTTACACCGACGGCTCGATGGCTGATGGTCACGTAGGCTTTGCGTATGTTCATGGAGGACATATTGAACAGCACTCCTTGCCAGATGGCTGCAGTGTTTTCACTGCAGAGCTGGCGGTCGTATCTCGTGCTCTTGAGCACGTCCGCTGATGTTCTGCCGAGTCATTTCTCCTGTGTACGGACTCCTTGAGCTGCCTACAAGCTATTGACCAGAGCTACCCTCGCCATCCTTTGGTAGCGTCCATTCAGGGGTCCATCTATGCCCTAGAACGGTACCGTCGTTCAGTGGTGTTTGTGTGGACCCCAGGACACGTCGGAATCGCAGGCAACGAACTAGCCGACAGGCTGGCCAAACAGGCTACGCGGAAACCGCTTCTGGAGATAGGCATCTCCGAAACTGACCTGCGTTCTGCCTTACACCGCAGGGTTTTTCGGCTTTGGGAGACGGAATGGCATAATAGTAAGCACAACAAACTGCGTGTCATTAAGGAGACTACGAATGGGTGGAAGTCTTCCATGCGGTCCTCTCGCAGGGAATCAGTTCTACTCTGCCGGCTCGGCATTGACTATACGTGGCTAACGCATGGTTACCTCCTCCGTCGCAAGGACCCACCTCGGTGTCGCTGTGGCTCACAAATGACGGTCGTCCACCTCTTGCTGGACTGCCCTCTTTTTAACCACTATGCGGCGGACTTTTCACTTTCCCAGCACCCAGCTTCGGTGTTGGGCGACAATGCCTCAACAGCAGCTTTAGTTTTACGTTTTATCCGTGATGGCGGGTTTTATCATTTGATCTAAGTTTCAGAGCATGTCCTTTGTCCTCTTTGTCCTCCACCCTAGTGCTTTTAGGGTGGTTTTAATGTGTTGTTGCCGGCCGGTGTGGCCGAGCGGTTCTAGGCGCTTCAGTCTAGAACCGCGCGACTGCTACAGTCGCAGGTTCGAATCTTGCCTCGAGCATGGACGTGTTTGATGTCCTTAGATTAGTTAGGTTTAAGTAGTTCTAAGTTCTAGGGGACTGATGACCTCAGATGTTAAGTCCCATAGTGCTAAGAGCCATTTTTAATGTGTTGCAGAGTGGCTGGCTTCTCCTTTTTATTCTCATGGTCAGCCAGCCATGGTAATCTGCTCTGTTGGTTTGATCTCTTCTACGTTTTTCTTTCGTGTCTTTGTGGTTTTCTTGTCTGATTTTGTCCATTTTAGTGTTTGTTGCCCTTCTGTCTTCCAGCTGTGTTTTGTATGTTTTGATTATTTTACTCCCAACCTTGTGGAATTATTTTAATCGGAACGAGGGACCGATGACCTAACAGTTCGGTTCCCTTCCCCCCCCCCCCCCGCCCCTCCTCTTTTAAACCAACCAACCTATCAGTAGTTCTGACGGAATGTTGTCTACTTCCGAGGCCTGGTTTAGGACCTACATCTTTCAGAGCTCTTGTCAAGTTGTTCTCGCAGTATCGTCTCTCTCATCTCATCCTCAGCTACGTCCTCTTTCCCTTCTGTAATATCCCCTTCAAGTTCACCTGCCTTGTATAGACCCTCTAGAGGTCTACTTTTTCGACCTTAGGTAGGTTTTTGAAAATGTGCCATGGAAATCGGTAAACATGGTCAAAATGTGTAAGTATGCAACTGAAAAGGAAAAAAAGAACTTGAAAAAGAAAAAAACTAATTTTTGTGTGGTGCTACGGAGAAATTTTGAGATAAGTCATATCTTGTTCCGAGAGTTGTTGAGCATACGGATTGACAATTTTGTCTTGCACCCGAGTTTATTGGGACGTTTTGTCTTCCGTTACTGTATACTGAGGCCTGTGTCAGGTTTTGCTGCTGATAGAGCCAGTATACAGACGTTGCACTCCCAGCGAACTCGCCGGCCGGCCCAGCGGCGACTATCGATTCCACGCACGTGGCCCGCCGGCCGTCCGGCGCGGCGCCATGCGCGGCTACGCGTGAGAGCGGCCGCAGTCGCCGACCCCGCTACAGTGGAAGGCGACACTGGGTGTCTGGGGCGCTCAGGGGTACACGCGCTCCACTGCCGGCAGGGCAGAGTCTCTCAGGTGCACGGAGGTATGCAGCCTGCGGAGAGCGCCTCTACGTGTGTGCTGTAGATAGTAGAGTCGTGTTTTCGCGGTCCCAGTCGGTGCAGGACATAGGGGGCTCGACGAATTAGGCAGTCTTCGTTAAATACTGGTTCTCGTCATCTGTAACAAACCTTTCGTGGCATAATTTCCGAGTACCTTCAAGACTCTACCCATTCAGATTCTCCCACATGTCCGTGACACTATCCCACGAGTCAAACAAACCTGTGGTCATTCGTGCCGGTCTCCTCTGTACGCACCCCATATTCCCTGTTAGTCTCGTTTAGGGTTGCCATGTCCAAAGCAGGAAAAGCCAGACTTGATGTTAGGCTTAGCCGTACATTTTGCCCTGAAAGCCGCACTACCCAGTATATAAATAGAAACACAGTCTGTTGGGCATTATCAGTCGTTTACTGATACTCATCTACAGTCAGTGGTTTGCGAGGTAAACCTTAACCACGTTTAAACTAAAAAAACATCAACAAACAGCCTTATCAACTTGGCAATCATGATAGCAAATATCTGTCCAATCTTCTTCGTGGCACAGTCTTTTTCCTAAGGCAGTTTATATCATACTCCGCTAGCCACCTGATGGTGTGTGGCGGACGGTACTTTTGTACCACTAACTGAGCCCTATAACTCTGTTTCACTGGCGAATAGAGCGTGGAAAGAATGATTGGTTGTAACACTGTATTAGCTCTAATTCCTCAAATTTTCTCCTCATCCTCATTACGCGAGACGTACTCTGTGTGATCAAAAATATCCGGACACCTGGCTGAAAATGACTTAAAAGTTCGTGGCGCCCTCCATCGGTAATGCACGAATTCAGTATGGTGTTGGCTCACCCTTAGCCTTGATCACAGCTTCCACTCTCGCACGAATACATTCAGTCAGGTGCTGGAAGGTTTCTTGGGGAATGGCAGCCCATTCTTCACAGAGTGCTGCATTGAGGAGAGGTATCGATGTCGGTCGGTGTGGCCTGGCACGAAGTCGGTTTTCCAGAACATCCCAAAGGTGTTCTGTAGGATTCACGTCAGGTCTCTGTGCAGGCCAGTCCATTACAGGGATGTCATTGTTGTGTAACCACTCCGCCACAGGCAGTGCACTATAAACAGGTGCTCGATCGTGTTTGAAAGATCCAATCGCCATCCCCGAATTGCTCTTCAACAATGGGAAGCAAGAAAGTGCTTAAAAAATAAAGTTGGCCTGTGCTGTGATAGTGCCACGCAAAACAAGGGGTGCAAGCCCCCACCATGAAAAAGACGACCACATCATAACACCATCGCCTCCGAATTTTACTGTTGGCACTACATCGCTGGCAGGTGACGTTCACCGGGATTCGCCATACTCTCATCCTGCCATCGGATCGCCACATTGTGTACCGTGACTCGTCACTGCAGGCAACGTTTTTACACTGTTCAATCGTCCAATGTTTACGCTCCTTACACCAAGCGAGGCGTCGTTTGGCATTTACCGGCGTGACGTGTGGCTTATGAGCAGGTGCTCGACCATGAAATCCAAATTTTCTCAGCTCCCACCTAACTGTCATAGTACTTGCAGTGGATCCTGATGCAATTTGGAATTCCTGGGTGATGGTCTGGTCTATTACACATTACGACCCTCTTCAACTGTTGGCAGTCTCATGTCAGTCAACATATGAGGTCGGCCTGTACACTTTTGTACTGTACGTGTCCCTTCACGATTCCACTTCACTATCATATTGGAAACACTGGACCAAGGGATGTTTAGGAGTGTGGAAATCTCGCGTACAGACACAAGTGACACCCAATCACCTGGGGCCCTATTCTGCATCACTGGGTCCCTATTCTGTATCTTTGCGCCATTTTGCCGATCGGTTCGGTACGCGAGCGCACCGAACGGTCTAGTTTTCGAAACAGAGCCCCAACACTTTTCAGCAAGCATTTCGAAAACGATACCGAACGGTCCTAGCGAACCGAAACGCTGTTGTTCTCCTCGTGCCAACCAATGAAAAGCAATCTGCCTCACATCCGCGCAGCGCACTGCAGTGCCATAGCGGCACGAACTGGAAGCGGCTAGCAGCCGACACAGGCATGCTATTCTTCACAGTACCGAAAAGTGTGGTTAGAGTACGTAATGTTGTTCAAATTTTGTTGACTGTGTTCTGGAAACTCGTAAATATCACATTGTCATTTTATTCTCATTCACATCGACATCTTGTTTTGGATTTTACGTTTCGGAATATGGGTTAGGAATGGAGTGTCGTACCACATATTCAAATACATCTATAGAAACACCCGAAAAAATTCATCATTTTTTCTGTTTCCTTCGTACATTCATATTTAAACTGGATGAAGGTGGGACACAGCCGGTATAATTTTTATTAAAAATGAAATTCCTCCAGCTGTACTTACGATTTTATATTTACTTCGCTACTAGTTTCGACGTTGCGTCAACGGCATCTTCAGGCCCGTACACTTTGATGAAATCAGTTGTGTATGGCTCAGTCTAGAAGTCCGCGGTGAGACCAACACGTGCTCCACATGGATGGCGGGCAGTAGCTAGTATGAAGTTTAAACCAGTGGGTCAAAGATAGTTTTCCGTCGTTCCTTAGTTGCTTCAAAATTCATGGAGGTACGTTCCGTCTATGCCACTAATTTAAGGCAGTTCGTTTATTGCCATACGCGTTTCGCGTCCTTTATTCGTGATGATGTTTCATAAATAAAAAAAGCGAAACGCTTTTGAAAATAACTGCCTTCAGTTAGTTGCATAGACGCAACACATCTCCACGAACCCGAAAAATTGTTTAAGAGAGTGTCAAAGAATAAGAACATGCACATAATGTGGTTGTAGCTCGCGCCTAGAGATCCAAATGATGAAGTAACCTACTTCCCTATATGATACATCAACGATTTGGTTTATAAAAACAAAATTTAGAAAATCGCCTTTTCAAGAGCGTGTGGCGATTGCAGCTATAGAAGTTCGTTGTAGTTTATAACATGCATCTCATGAATCAAAATGATTCACATGTCGTGGTATAGTTTGAAAATACTGTGGCGAGAACCTTTTATCTCGTTCAACTGTTGTTAAGGATTCGATCGCAGATAAATACTTGCGACTAGCTAGAGTATAAAAACGGGTTGCTGCTAATTTCATTCGCAGTAATTTACGTTGTGCTCTTAGATTCCTGTCTGACCAAACTCTCGGAAATCGCTACATATTCCGAATAAAAAAGTGATCTACTTGCGACAGTAAGTAGTATAAAAGTCACCGTCAGTTGTTTCACGTACAGTACTTTCATCTTTCATTTCTGGAACCTATGGCAGTCACGAAATCGGAGATACTTGTTACTGAGAAAGCACGCTCTTACGTGTAAATTACAAAGAATATTTCAAAACAAAAATGTTTTACTTTGACGATTAACAAAGCCCGAGACTGTGTTGCAAACACGAAGACGAAAAAAAATACGTATTTTCGCATCCAGCGGTATACGAACAATTTGCCATGGCAGTTCGTCGTCTTACTAACTTCGCTACTACAACTCGCATGCTATTGGCGTTTTATTTTATCTAATTCCATGTGAGGGAGACGTCGTTACTGAATGATGCGGACGTAAGCCGTAAATGCATGAAATTTTGGAAGGTTTCCTGTACCAGACTTCACAAAATTCCTTTGCATTGTTACTTAAAAGTTTGAAACGTATTTCGTTATTAATAAGTAAACCATTTGCGGTAAAGAGTACGCGAAGTCACTAGTAATTTCAGCTAACACTCATGTAATACACGTAAGCAGAGCCAATATCTTGATATTTAATTATCTTTAAACTCTTAATTGCGTAAAATAGCAGGTATTTTGGGAGAATATTGACAGACAACGTTGTTTTGGATGTTGTAATCATTCACAGTAACAACCTAACCATATTTCTAACAAAGGAAAATAGTCTGTTATGAACGCACTTTCCAACTGGACGCATCCTGTGATGATTCTTTAGCAACACAATCCAAAACTAAAACCGCTCAGTATGTTTAAAAAACAAGTTACAGGTGTAAATCAACCACAGATAACCGAATGACAGGGCCGTACCGAAATCCAAAACATCTCGGTACAGTTGTCGAAAAAATCGGCGGGAGGACCGATCGGTAACAGGTCTCAGAAGTTTACTGAATGGGAAATTCGGATAAAGAACTTAAAATGACATCAGTACCGAGACTAACCTACTGCACCGATCGGTATGAACGATGTAGAATATGGCCTCTGTCCATGTTCGAAGTCCACGGTCCCCCCCCCCCCCCCCTCCCAAATTCTGCTCTCTCACGACGTCTAATGACTACTGAGGTCACTGATATGGAGTACCTGGCAGTAGGTGGCAGCATAATGCAGCTAATATGAAAAACTTACGTTTTTGGGGATGTCCGGATACTTTTGATCACGTAGTGTACGTGGGGGAAGTAATACGTTGTTGCCTTACTCTTTCTCGAAAGTGCTCTCTCGAAATTTCAATAGTAAATCTCCGTGTTGCACAACGTTTCTCTTGTAACGTCTACCAATGGAATTTATTGAGCATCGCTGTAACGCTCTCGCGCCGGCTAAACGATCCAGTGACGAAACGTCCTTCAGTTTACGTAATGTTAATATTTACCATTTGAACCCACTTTATCAAGTAAGTTTATTTTTGTCAGAAATTATTTCGTGCAGCTCTTGGCGAAATAATTTTAAATTTCACATCATCATCTTTGTGATTGTCTGAGTTGGAAATTTATTGTGTTCCTGCGTCGAGTGAGAATTTATGAAAGTGAATACCCTTTCGATTTTGGCGTTGGGGCCTGGAGTTTCGAAGTAATACTCTGCCAATTTCAGTAATTCCGAATAAAGTTGTTCTTAAACTGTGTTTTGAAATAAGGTGTGCGCTTATGTTCCAAAAGCTTATTAAAGGCAAAGTCATCTTTTTTGTTACATGAGTTTTGAGGAATTCTGCTACTGACCGAAGAATTTAATGTCCTCCAATTTTTTTTGTTTCTGCTGTTTGTTTCCAGGTTGGAACACCAACTAATTTCATCCTGCGCAATTGCTTCAATTGAATTTTCAGTGGTGTTTGGGAATTATATATTATTTTTGTTTACTCTAGTTTCTTTCACCTGATTTGCATGTGCTTGTATAATCAATTTAGTTGTGCTTTCTCTAATTCATCGCTAAAAACCTTAAAAAAATCCGGACACGGTGTTAAAAACCCTGACACACCCGACTGTAGCCGGACATCTGGCAGCCCTAGTCCCAAACACTTGCTCGGTATTTAAGATCGAACGAACGAACGAACGAACTATAGCGCTTCCTACTGCATCCCAGTTAAGTAACTAATTAGTGTGAGGTGAGGAGTGTTCCCGCCGTGATTCAGTACTATGTCGGACATGCTAACAGCGCAGCGCAAGTTGTTCCTCGCGAACTGTTGCATGTGGAGGGCTACGTTGACCAATCCGTAAACAGAAGGCCCAACACACCTGCAAGTTCCCTAATTCACCATTAAGAGGTTTTCCGATCTCGTGTCTTGTTAAGTTGTCTCGATGTCCCACTTGGTCTTCTTCGCCGGCGGTCGTGAATATAAATATGGCTGCAGTCAACTTTGAATGATGGAATGACAAGTGGCAAAGTTTCAACGCTTCTTTAGTGAAAAGATTGAAATAATTAAAAGCCACCAAGGTTTTTTAATAGGAAAATCGAGGAGGAAAGTCTCCAGAGCAAAGCTAACGTTAATAGTTGAATATAAATTCTCGGATTCTACTCATCAATTACCAAGCTCCATTTCAGTTTCATATAATTACCTCCACACGAGTTTAATAACAAGTCGAAGTCGCACGCGCGTGGATTCACATTTAAACATTTTGCAGAGCACTTTTAATCCAATAAATCATTTCTGGATGCATAATACCAGAATTTGTAAAAACTGATACTATACGCGTGAAAGATGGTTACGAATTGCCTAGTAAACATCTTCCGGGGCTCACTAATAAAAAATGGCTCTGAGCACTATGGGACTTAACATCGTAGGCCATCAGTCCCCTAGAACTTAGAACTACTTAAACCTAACTAATCTAAGCGCACCACACACATCCATGCCCGAGGCATGGATGTGTCACGCTGTCCCGGACTGAAGCGCCTAGAACCGCACGGCCACCGCGGCCGGCGGTTCACTAATACTTAAACTTGATTTGAACAATGTAAAACATCCAGTGGCAGAAGATACATGGTGTCAGCCTGAATACTAGTCGATGACTGCCTGTGCGAACCACTTGAAAACTCGTTCCAAACTGCCTGAGGGGCTAATTTCAGTGTTGCGCGCCTGCCTACGCAGGCCGCGTTTCTTGTTAGTCGGTTTAATTGTCCAGTGACAGACAACCTTAAATCCAGTTCTAATTAAACTGTGAGCTCGATTTTGGAGTTACTGAAATCATGGTTATGAATCTGTCAGTGTGGATGATGTCGACAGTCCAGCCGGAGTCGTACATAAACAATTACACAGCTTTTCACATTTACGTGTTCGCCGCCAATTCTAGCGGTGTGAATCGCTGTCTTCTCTGTGTGCTCCAGTACGGCACGACCCCTCCTGGCGTGGCCGCTTTCACGCTTCATGGCCACGTTTCGTTTTACGGGACGGGGCCTGCTGCCGACCCTAAGTGTGCCTGCTCGCCTAGAGCTGTCGTAAACTTTCTACACAGTATGATGAAATCTGGTGAAATGTTCGTCGACATGGGGCAGAAGTATCACAAACCGTTTTGTTTGTAGTGTCTTCTGTAGACTGATGCATTGTCCCAGTATTCTGCCAGTGAAACGGAGCCTGCAGCCTGCTTTAACTACGACTGAATCTATGTGATCATCTCATTTCGTATACCTGCAGACTGATACACCCAGATATTTGTCGACAGTCCAGCGATATGCTGTAATACTGAGCTTCACAATTAAAGCCATAATGAAATGCGCCTGGTGCCACCATTCGAGGTCGTACTTTACGTCGCATGACACCGACTCTCGTAGGCAAGATCTGCCTAACGGCACAGCACATCCTCCCACACGTGACCAGTTGAACTGAGATTAGGTTTGCTGACCGATGAATGGAGAAATTTAACACCCAGCTATCACGCTTTCTGTATGAATGGAATCATTGTCACGTCCATAATCACACAGAATGATTCAGTGTCGCCTTGTAGGCTTTTCATTTATTTGGTGCTACAAGTGCCATCTAGCCACTATTACATTAATGGAGCAAAGCCCTTTACTACTTAAGCTATAAATATACTATACGAAAAGTTGAAGTTTTTCATGTAATGAATGCTACTATACAAAATCAGAAGACAGATGAACGTTAGCTGCGCCTGCGGCAGTGTGGGCCACCGGAACACACATTGTGGGACTGCATCCTCTAAGAAGCAGCTGCGGGTAATGGACATCAGGTATTAAGGATGTTGGATCCCAAAGCAGTACTAAGGAGCGAGTCGACCTGGCGCGTCTTGGACTACACTACAGCTGCAGTATACGCGAAGGCCAAGGAAGACTGCACAAGGCACTCAACCACAAGTGAGCAAGCTGCCATCCAGGCTAGACAACGTACTCCGCAGATGGAGAGAAGGTAACTGAGGTCGCGTCAACTGAATGAAATAGTTTCCCCACATTGCGTTGTTGCAAGTGATTATGGAAGTGTGGACTTTAAGAAGTAACAGTGATGAGTGAAATGCCTCGCTACAGTGGAAACGCTGCTGACGTGCTGCCCGAAGGCCAAGGAATCCAACGGACTGCGGCTCTTGACCGGGGTAGTGTGAGGGCGGATACAGTAGCGGAAACAACCATCTATAAATTAAGTGCACGTAAATAATTAACAAAGAGTGTCCAGATTCTGTAAAGCCTGTAGTGCTGTTAGTAGTTAAGGGTTTTATTATAGTTTTGTGCTAGTAGAAGTAGTTGAAATATTTAAAAATTAAGTATCAGAAATAAATAGTGAAAATAAATTTTTATTACTGTCCAAGGAAACGTGATTTGTATGGCCTATTTTAACTATTCAGAAATAGACTGTAATTACGAAGAATAAGTAAATAATAAATAACGTTATCTTTACATGTAAAGATAAATCGTGTTGCTCATTTTGTTGATAATAGTTAAATTTAACCAAATTCACTCAGAGACAAGAAGGAGGAGAGAGATGGGTTACAGGGCAGAGGTCGCAGTTGCCATGGGTTCTACTCTTGAAAAATCGTGAAGTTTACACCCCATGGCTGGTAGCCGGCATTCAAGATTATTTCAACTTCTATGTGATCCTGAGGGCATGGCGCAGGTTGTCGAGACCTTGAGCTGTCCATTCATCGTGATTCAAGTTTTCTAAGGTTGAATGACACGTACACGTTTTTTGTTCCACTGATTTTCGTTTATTTCAAACTAGTTTTCGGCTTAAAGGGTCATCTTTTAGAAAACTATTGACTAGCCTGTGAAAGGAAACTAGTTCTTATTTAACCAGACATTACAAGCAGAGATACAATCCACTTGCTTAGAGCACTGTGCATCAAACTTTTCTTAATGTTGTGCTAATTTCAACATTAAGAAACAAATATGATGCACAGCACTCTATGCAAGTAGATTGTAGCTTTGCTTGTAATGTTTGGTTTCGAAAGAACTAGTGACATTTGAGACGATAATCAGTTGTTTACTGAAGATGGCCCAATTAAAGCTATAATGGAGTTCCAAAATTGGTTTGGAACGTAGCTGATGAGTCTACATTTCTGCGATAACTTTGGTATCAGTGTGCCGTTTCCGTCAACACTCCACCGTGAATTCTTTTGTAAAATGTTCTGGTTTTTTTGTAGCACACGAGTTCACCCGGTTGGAAACGCAAGAAGCAAATTTTTCCTGCTATCAGAATTAATTCATTCAGATTACTATCGAATAACACAGTTAAGTGTCGGTTAACGTTCTTGTTGTTTCTACAGTTGTTAAGAGTGAATGAAGAGTATGTAGAATAGAACTTTACGTCTAGTTTTCCTCTAGGAACTGCGTATTTTCCTTTTGGTGACGGCACTCAGCTGTAAAACGTTGGAAAAAAATAAAGTACGTGATGGAAGAAGCTGAGCACAATGGCTGGCAGGAAGGAAGGACTGTGAAATCTCGGCCGTGGCGAGCTGGGTCCCTCGAACAGCTGCCATTATTCTCGCCAGCGTCTGTCCTCTGTCCTCGCTTCTGCTGCGACCTGGATTGCTGCTAAAGTTGTGACACGCTTTGCTCCAAGGACAGTATCTTGTCTCCTATTTTTACTAATTTTGCAGTCGCTAAAGTGAATTAAATGAAAACCTCTACCACCTGGATGGTCGCTTTCTTATGTGTACACACATTTAGGTTCGCGTGACAGTGATGTAGATGTTTCGGCACGAGTACTGGTTCACACTAGTCGAGCTCTATCTGCCGGTTACAGCCGAAAAAAACGGTGGAGTGACTCACTGCAGGTAGAACACGATACTGCAACAGTCGAGCTACTAATAGTGGCCTGTGGTCAGAGCGGTCAGAGCGGTTCTGGGCGACCACTTCATCTCAAGGAACCAAATGGACTTGCCGTTAAATGTTCTGGTTTTAATCCATTACGAGTAAGTAATACAAGATTTGAGTATGTCGTGACAGTTAAAAGTTTCGCGTCGGACTGGGGTTCGAATCCTGATCCCTGCTGTTCCTGAGAGCAGTCGTCTTACCCATCAAGCTACCTGCGCACGTCTCCAGAACTGAATCAAACTGTCAGTGTCACTGACGTTTACAGAAATTATTTCCGAGCGCTAGCACCAGAGATTCTGCCGCGGGGTACGTGCGAACTGACCAACAGCACTGGGAGAAACAGAGTGTGAAGGACACTGGGCTACCCTGCCTCAAGCGGTGTATGCTGCAGAGGGTGGGTCGCGTAAGACGTGACACTCCTTTCATTTCGTCAACGATCCAACATATCGAAACTGTATTGACTCACGGTCCAGTCACGTTAATGAGATCACCACCTATGTTCGACGGCAACGTAGATATAGTATTGAAGCCTATCGGGGGGGGGGGGGGGGGGGGGGGGGGGGGGGGGGGTGAGAAAA
This sequence comes from Schistocerca piceifrons, assembly GCF_021461385.2. Taxonomy (NCBI): domain Eukaryota; kingdom Metazoa; phylum Arthropoda; class Insecta; order Orthoptera; family Acrididae; genus Schistocerca; species Schistocerca piceifrons. The sequence continues at coordinate 295,253,957 of NC_060139.1, read as the reverse complement.
CAGTGCAGTCGTTGTCGTCATGCGGAAATTAAGCGATAAGGGCATGATCAGTCGCTTTAGGACCAAGTGTGAATGCATTTCCGAAACGGCTAAGTTTGTAAACCATTCGCGCGCCCCCGCGGTTAATGTATACTGTGCGTGCGAAATTGACGCTATCCTAAACCGGCTCCGAGGCAACTGTGGTGCACCACGGACCATAGATGACAGGAGTAAACGACGGCTTCGTAGATTTGTGAGGGCGAATAGATGTGCAACTGTTGAGCAACTGACCGCCCAGATGAAACAAGGGGGCTACCAACGGTATCTCCTCGTCGACGTTCTGTGTATGGGACTCTGCAGCAGCCACCTGGTTCATGCACCCATGTTGACATCTGTTTATCGCCGACGAAGGCTGGCATTTGCACGCCAGAATCTCAATCGGACGTCCACTGAGTGACGACAGGTGCCCTTTTCAGATGAATCACGTTTTATTCTTCATCGGACAGATGGCCCTTGGCGTGTTTGGCGTGAAGCATTCGAAAGCAAACATCCTTCAACAATCGTCGGAGGGCTTCAGGCCGAGAGTTATCGTATGGGCAATGTTTTCCTGGCATTCCCCAGGTGATCTCCTCACTGTGTAAGGCACGGTGGATGATGAACACAAGTATTCATCAATCCCTGGGATCATGTCCCTCCTTACTTACAGTTCGTTTTTCCTCGGCACAACGACATCTACCAGCGGGACAGTGCAACGTGTCACGCAGCTCGCTGAGTACGTCCGTGGTTCGAAGAGCACCAGGATGAGTTCGCCTGGCCACCAAACTCTGCGAATTAAAACCTAACGGAGAATCTTTAGGACCATCTTGACCGGACGCCACGGGTCCTGAAGCGAGAAACTTAGCGCAGCTGGCCACAGCACTGGCTCCACATCCCTGTCGAAAACTATCAGAATCTGACACTCTTCCTGCACACCTCGCAGTGATCTGCGCTGCAGAAGGTGGGCAGTGTATGTTTCTTCGATGGAAAGATATGCATTTTGAACTGAATTCGAAAACTCTTGACAAGACGATTACAAGAACAGTGATACAACGCTTGATAAGTGTTGGCGTTGAAACTTTTCGCTGAAGTATGCGAGAAATGTGCTAAAATTGATTGGCAAGGCGGCCGATCTCGACAATTGCGATGTAAACAGCGGCAAGTGGCTCCGTCCTTAAATGCAGCAAGAACTGCAGGCTCAACACCGATAAGAAAAGGCTTATTTTCTCCTGTCCTTACTTTATACGATAAACAGCTTGTTATATATATATATATATATATATATATATATATATATATATATATATATATATATATATATATATATATATATATATATATTTTGTGTGTGTGTGTGTGTGTGTGTGTGTGTAGAGTTTGACAGAGCACTGAAAGACCTAAGTCGAAACAAGGCTCCGGGAGTAGACAACATTTCATTGGAACTACTGACAGCCTTGGGAGAGCCAGTCCTGACAAAACTCTACCATCTGGTGAGCAAGATGTATGAGACAGGCGAAATACCCTCAGACTTCAAGAAGAATATAATAATTCCAATCCCAAAGAAAGCAGGTGTTGACAAATGTGAAAATTACCGAACTATTAGTTTAATAAGTCACAGCTGCAAAATACTAACGCGAATTCTTTACAGACGAAGGGAAAAACTAGTAGAAGCCGACCTCGGGGAAGATCAGTTTGGATTCCGAAGAAATGTTGTCACACGTGAGGCAATACTGACCCTACGACTTATCTTAGAAGAAAGGCAAACCTACGTTTCTAGCATTTGTAGACTTAGAGAAAGCTTTTGACAATGTTGACTGGAATACTCTCTCTCAAATTCTGAAGGTGGCAGGGGTAAAATACAGGGAGCGAAAGGCTATTTACAATTTGTACAGAAACCAGGTGGCAGTTATGAGTCGAGGGGCATGAAAGAGAAGCAGTGGTTGGGAAGGGAGTGAGACAGGGTTGTAGCCTATCCCCGATGTTATTCAATCTGTATATTGAGCATACAGTGAAGGAAACAAAAGAAAAGTTCTGAGTAGGCATTAAAATCCATGGAGAAGAAATAAAAACTTTGAGGTTCACCGATGACATTGTAATTCTGTCAGAGACAGCAAAGGACTTGGGAGAGCAGTTGAACGGAATGGACAGTGTGTTGAAAGGAGGATATAAGATGAACATCAACAAAAGCAAAACGAGGATAATGGAATGTAGTCGAATTAAGTCGGGTGATGCTGAGGGAATTAGATTAGGAAATGAGACACTTAAAGTAGTAAAGGAGTTTTGCTATTTGGGGAGCAAAATAACTGATGATAGTCGAAGTAGAGAGGATATAAAATGTAGACTGGCAATGGCAAGGAAACCGTTTCTGAACAAGAGAAACTTGTTAACATCGAGTTTAGATTTAAGTGTCAGGAAGTCGTTTCTGACAGTATTTGTATGGAGTGTAGCCATGTATGGAAGTGAAACATGGACGATAAATAGTTTAGACAAGAAGAGAATAGAAGCTTTCGAAATGTGGTGCCACAGAAGAATGCTGAAGATTAGATGGATAGATCACATAACTAATGAGGAGGTATTGAATAGAATTGGGGAGAAGAGGACTTTGTGGCACAACTTGACTAGAAGAATGGATCGGTTGGTAGGACATGTTCTGGGGCATCAAGGGATCACCAATTTAGTACTGGAGGGCAGCGTGGAGAGTAAAAATCGTAGGGGGAGACCAAGAGATGAATACACTAAGCAGATTCAGAAGGATGTAGGCTGCAGTAGGTACTGGGAGATAAAGAAGCTTGCACAGGATAGAGTAGCATGGAGAGCTGCATCAAACCAGTCTCAGGACTGAAGACCACAACAACGTATGCTCGAAAATCCTTCGTTTTCGATGTATTAATGAGAAATTACAATTGTGGTGACTGGCGTTCAAAACCACACAAACTGGTAATAAATGCTCGAGATGTCGGCCTCTTGCTTGTAAACACGTATGTGCTGTGGACTGTCGCACCCTTTCAATAAACTTTTTTTGGACAACATGGTTGTGGAGATGAAGCAGCGATTAGTATGATTAATCAATTATTCAAAAACAGTCTTAATCGCATTTATTATTATACCGCCAACCGGTTTCAACCCGACGTAGGGGTCATCTTCTGGGCGTTTACACCATTGGTCGACTGCTGGTGGTGTCACTCCAGTCTACTGTCTACAGTTTCCTGCTGTTATGTAGACAGGAGTGACACCACCAGCAGTCGACCAATGGTGTAAACGCCCAGAAGATGACCCCCACGTCGGGTTGAAACCGGTTGGCGGTATAATAACAATAAATGCCATTAAGACTGTTTTTGAATAATTGATCTTTCAAATACTTCCTGACGACTTCGAATGGTTTCGCAGGCATCCATCACAGGTCGATGAAGAGTTTCTACTGCAGAGACCAAATACTTACGTGCCCCCAGAGAGAACAATACAAAGATTAGGGTCGGGGGAACGCGCAGGCCCTGGAACTTGTCCTCTATCTGTCCATCTGTCATGGTAGATACTAGCCTGTCTGTCTCGAACACTGAAATTTAAATGTGCTGGAGCTCCATCATGTATAAACCAATTTTTTTTCTTGTTTTCAAGCACACATCTTGTAGTAGGTCTTCGTCCTTGTTCTAAATAAAGTCCCCGTAACAGCATATGTAAAACATACTGGGATGGCCTACCAAAAAAAGTCACCTGTAATGCTGTCCCACACATGAATCTTAAACTGATACTGATGCCTAGATTGTACTGCAGGACGAAGATTACAGCCGAGTCATATGTGTTGGTTGTAGAAATTTGCTATTTCATCGCTTCCAAACACAGTCTCGTCTGTCAACAAAACTGAAGAGACTAACAACGGCTTGGCAGTTTGTGCAACAAACTATCGGCAAAAGTTTTCCTGTGGTGGGTGAACGGCAGGTATAAAACCCTGCATACGTTGAAGATGATTCAAATACACGAGTTGCTAGTCAAGTATCGTCCCAGCGGAACTTGGAGATGTACCAAAAGCAAGGAGCACTTGCCTTGCGCTGATGACTGGCTCTTCTTCGACAGCCTGCAAAAAGCGCTCTTCCTGCTCAGGCGTACGATCAACACGTGGTCTTCTTCTGCCAATAGTCTGTGGTACTTAGGGCCCTGCCTCGGCAACGCTAGCATACATTGCACCAAAGGCTGGATGACTCGGCTGTCTTCGTTCTGGAAACTGCGTCTCAAACAGCCGTGCGGCCACATGTCCATTACCATTCGCGCGGACGTCCATAAAAATCGTGTTTGCCTGTTCACTAAATGAACATCCTGCCTTGTTTAAATGGAGCACTTCCACTTAATTCACCACCTGTACTAAATGCACGCAATGGACACGTTGCAGATATGTGTATGATTAACATAAACAAATCCCCCTGGCAATAACATCATGTAGGATGAAGTGAATCAAATGGGTGTGTAGATAAGTGAAGTTGTTTGATTGTACCTGGAAAGCCATTTGACGTCAATTTTAGTTAATAGTTAGAAAATGAAGAATTATCGGACACACGTTACATAAATTTTTTTCTTGTTTTTGTGCAAGGAGGCGGTCAACAAGTTCTTAAAATTATTTTCGAAGCATCCTATATATATATATATATATATATATATATATATATATATATATATATATATCAAAAAACAAAGATGTGACTTACCAAACGAAAGCGCTGGCAGGTCGAAAGACACACAAACATACACACAAAATTCAAGCTTTCGCAACAAACTGTTGCCTCATCAGGAAAGAGGGAAGGAGAGGGAAAGACGAAAGGATGTGGGTTTTAAGGGAGAGGGTAAGGAGTCATTCCAATCCCGGGAGCGGAAAGACTTACCCTAGGGGGAAAAAAGGACAGGTATACACACACACACACACACACACACACACACACACATATATATATATATATATATATATATATATATATATATATATATATGATCGGCTAAGATTGTTTTAAGTAGAAGTATGTGCTTTCGTCTTGCGTATCAGACCGGGCTCAGAATAGCTGTTCCGAATGTGTCTACATAACTATGTTTTAAGTGAGCAGCTTTTATGGAGATAACTTGAGGAACCGAGAGAGGCGGCGCAGTGGTTAGCATACTGGACTTGCATTCGGGAGGACGACGGTTCAAACCCGCGTCCAGCCATCGTGATTTAGGTTTTCCGTGATTTCCCTAACTTGCTTCAGGCAAATGCCGGGATGGTTCCTTTGAAAGGGCACGGCCGACTTCCTTCCCTATCCTTCCGTAATCCGATGGGAGCGAGCAACCAACCACCCAACCAACTTGACGGTCGAAAGGCTCTAGACGATGGAACCTGGCATAAAACTCGTAGATGGTCCCATGGAATTGTCCGACCAGGCATGACAGATAACGTCAATAATGTATGACCCTCACTACATCAGTAGAAGTAATGTCCAACATAAAAATCTTTAAAGTAAAAAAGACTCTAGTGGTTATGATAAAATATGAACAAAGTTAACTGTGTAACCAGTAATTTGTCAGTGAAATTTCTCCCGAGTGATTGAGATACGCTGAAGCTGAGCCTCTGTTTAAGAAAGGAGACAAAGAAACTTCGTCAGATTTTCGTCCAATTTCGCTTTTGCCAGCATTCTCGAAACCATCTGACAACAAATAATACATTGTCAGTCACATTGCGGATTTCTCAAGTGCTCTGATATTGAGAAGGCTATCTACACATACAGTGGGAATATACTTACTTCATTAGACAATAAATTACAGGCTACGGGTATATTTTGTGATCTGTCAAAGGCATTACATTGTAATAGGAAATTCTACAGAATGGCTGAAATCTTGTATCTGTGACAGGAAACAAGAAAGATACTTGAATCATCCAATTGAGGACTAATTACATGTGGAGTCCCTCAACGTTCCCTCTTAGGGACCTTAATTTTTCTTGCTTATGTGAATGACTTTATCTATACCACTACCAGACACCAAGTTTGTTTTGTCTGCAAAGCATTCAATAAAAAATAAATCAATTGTAGTCTTAGAAATACAGGTTAAAGAAATTTTTCATAGCCAATTCATTGTCACGAAACTTTGAAAAAGGAATTACATGAATCTCTATTTAGAGAGCGAATGTTGTCAGACGTAAATAATATAAAAATAAAAACTTTATCGTACTATGCTTACTTTCATTCCTTAATGTCATTTGGGAATATTTTTTGGGGTAACTGGTCAAGCAGACGAAAATTTTACGCGTTCAAAACGTCTAATACGAATATTTGTGAAGCACGTCCTGTACAGGCGTGTTTAGGGAACTAGGGATACTAAATTCCGCTTACCAATATATTTATTCCTTAAGGAAATTTGTCATTAAACGTGTATATCTTTTTCAAACCAACCGCTCGGTTCATGAAATCGGCGCTAGAAATAAGAATAATCTTCAGAAATATTTGATCTCGCCTACTTTGATCCACAAAGTTGTTTATTATTCAGGAACATACATTTTCCATAACTTGCAAGCAGCCATAAAAATTTGAAAAACTAATAAACTTCAGTTGAGCCTTAAGGATTTACTGGTGGCCATCTCCTACTTCATTGTTGAACTTCTGAACTTCTTAGTTACTTAGTAGAACCTGCTGTTGTGTATATGTTCTCATAATCACTTCAGTGTGTGTCGTGACAAGTCTGCTATTACCGTTAAAATGAAAACATGTTAAAGACCTTTTTTTTTTTTTACATCCATGAGCACGATTTCACGTGGAATCTATTGAAGGTACATTAGATTTCTATTTTCTTCCTTTATTTATTTATTTATTGTGTATTGTTCTTCTGACATGTTCTACACTCTGTAGGATCTCCACACTATGGGTTTATTGGATCGAAAAGTGCAGCTAATGTGATTTAATCTTGGCGTTGTTTATATCGCAGTAGGCTATTCAGGCCTTCCAGTTTTAAAATATTTAGCAGATAATTTTGCGAAAAGTTTCAATCTCTGATATTATGAAGCATTACCGCTCTCATCTTTTCAGCTTCTTTCAAATGGCGATGCAAAATGTATATAATGAAACTGAAAACCATATGCTTGGTTCATGTGTACGTACATAGTGAGAGACCCCCGGATATGGTAAAGCTAAAATTTATTAAAAAATTAAACACCGATAATGACAGAATCAAAGACTGACGACTGTAAGCGTCGGCAAAGACAGTATTTATGAATGCGCAGTAAAGTGTAGACAAATGACCATAAAACATCATTCACTTTTTGGTACACGATTTTGTTTCACTCTCTCGTATGTAGAAGTTTCATTAGGCAGTACTACTCGTAGTATGACGGGCTACAAGTCTTTTATATCATATGTGTTTCTGAATAAGAGAAGACTTAATAACAGTATTAAGTAATTTTATTACAGTTAAATAGGACCAAGTTAAGACGAATTCCTTCATATTTTATATCATTTTGAGAGGCACTGGTGTTCCTTGGAGTCGGCTGCCTGCATCTACAATTGAAGCTGAAGAAAAGAAGTCCACGGTCATAATTTCTTAAAATTAACCGAAGGAGAAGCTTCAGAAGACGAGAAATATAATTAAAAAATATATAGTGATGGACAAAAAGAAAGATGCAAGGTAAAGTGAATGGACAATAGCACAGTTTCGTACAAGCAGAACATTTGATAATAATGCAGTTATACTAATATTCTCTTTTCATTACAATGGAAAGGACAGTTATTAATGGCAGTCCACACGTGAATGGGGAACGCTCCAAATGCTTATGCTTTTGCTACTAGGATTAATAACGGAATGTAAGGGGCTCAACTGCGAGAAGACGACCTGTTTCTCCCAGCAGGAAAGACATCAATACCTTTCATAATTTCCTTTAATTTGTTATTATAATACATTGAATATGTGGTCAAGAGTTACCTGGCCTTCATTTGCGTATCTGCACGGGATTGATAAGTTAATTTTCGAATTTATCAGTGTTGTCGTAGAGGGTGGAGGTAGTCCCTAACCCCCTTCCCCTCCCCGGGACGCAGTTTGTGTACCCCAATTGTGAGCGTTTAGTTATCCCGTATGAAAGTATGCGAACGTTTTCTTAATGTTTGCGGATCGTGTAGCTGAGGCGGGACGTGGTGTACCAATCGGTATTCACCTAGTCGGATGTGGGGAAAATCACCTGAAGACCACACATCCAGGCCGGGCGGTATGCCGGCCCTCGTCGTTAAGTCGCCAGGCCGATTCGATCTGGGGACACGCGTCTTCCCGAATCCCGGAACAGGCGTACTAACGCGGACAGCTATCCGGACAGGCCAGTTGAGAGGAATAAACATGTAACACTCTTAAATGGATTAGTCACACATGATAACTACGTGGCTGATTCAATAAACGCCGGAATACGCATATCGATTTAAATTTCGCACCTGTATGTACCTGGAAGGTGGCAGCAGACGTCGCATGGAAGGCAGCCGGTACACAGTATTCCGCAGCCAATGCTTAGTGATCTGCAGTCAGACAAAAATGGCAGGTGTGGACCCGAGGGACTGTCCGCAGAATACGCCCACAGCGAAATTCGTCCCATGTTCGGTTACAACTTCATTTCATGGAAAGTTGGGTTGAGTGGGATACAGGAATTCAGCAGAGTGCGAGAAAAGGTCACAAAAAGAAGCGTCTCGGTGGCGCTGGATACCCAGTAGTGGCGATTGTTTCCCCTTGTAGGAGTGTTTCGCTACCCGCCGGACACATCGGCCGTGTGGGTTGCAGCAATTTAAATACAGGGTGTTTCAAAAATGACCGGTATATTTGAAACGGCAATAAAAACTAAACGAGCAGCGATAGAAATACACCGTTTGTTGCAATATGCTTGGGACAACAGTACATTTTCAGGCAGACAAACTTTCGAAATTACAGTAGTTAAAATTTTCAACAACAGATGGCGCTGCGGTCTGGGAAACTCTATAGTACGATATTTTCCACATATCCACCATGCGTAGCAATAATATGGCGTAGTCTCTGAATGAAATTACCCGAAACCTTTGACAACGTGTCTGGCGGAATGGCTTCACATGCAGATGAGATGTACTGCTCCAGCTGTTCAATTGTTTCTGGATTCTGGCGGTACACCTGGTCTTTCAAGTGTCCCCACAGAAAGAAGTCACAGGGGTTCATGTCTGGCGAATAGGGAAGCCAATCCACGCCGCCTCCTGTATGTTTCGGATAGCCCAAAGCAATCACACGATCATCGAAATATTCATTCAGGAAATTAAAGACGTCGGCCGTGCGATGTGGCCGGGCACCATCTTGCATAAACCACGAGGTGTTCGCAGTGTCGTCTAAGGCAGTTTGTACCGCCACAAATTCACGAAGAATGTCCAGATAGCGTGATGCAGTAATCGTTTCGGATCTGAAAAATGGGCCAATGATTCCTTTGGAAGAAATGGCGGCCCAGACCAGTACTTTTTGAGGATGCAGGGACGATGGGACTGCAACATGGGGCTTTTCGGTTCCCCATATGCGCCAGTTCTGTTTATTGACGAAGCCGTCCAGGTAAAAATAAGCTTCGTCAGTAAACCAAATGCTGCCCACATGCATATCGCCGTCATCAATCCTGTGCACTATATCGTTAGCGAATGTCTCTCGTGCAGCAATGGTAGCGGCGCGGAGGGGTTGCCGCGTTTGAATTTTGTATGGATAGAGGTGTAAACTCGGGCGCACGAGACGATATGTGGACGTTGGCGTCATTTGGACCGCAGCTGCAACACGGCGAACGGAAACCCGAGGCCGCTGTTGGATCACCTGCTGCACTAGCTGCGCGTTGCCCTCTGTGGTTGCCGTACGCGGTCGCCCTACCTTTCCAGCACGTTCATCCGTCACGTTCCCAGTCCGTTGAAATTTTTCAAACAGATCCTTTACTGTATCGCTTTTCGGTCCTTTGGTTACATTAAACCTCCGTTGAAAACTTCGTCTTGTTGCAACAACACTGTGTTCTAGGCGGTGGAATTCCAACACCAGAAAAATCCTCTGTTCTAAGGAATAAACCACGTTGTCTACAGCACACTTGCACGTTGTGAACAGCGCACGCTTACAGCAGAAAGACGACGTACAGAATGGCGCACCCACAGACTGCGTTGTCTTCTATATCTTTCACATCACTTGCAGCGCCATCTGTTGTTGAAAATTGTAACTACTGTAATTTCGTAAGTTTGTCCGCCTGAAAATGTACTGTTGTCCCAAGCATATTGCAACAAAGGGTGTATTTCTATCGCTGCTCGTTTAGTTTTTATTGCCGTTTCAAATATACCGGTCATTTTTGAAACACCCTGTACAAGGGCAGTATATTGAAAAAGAAAACAAGTTACAGGCTGGTAAACGCCGGTCTTATCTCTCTGTTCCAGTTTGTGACATATTTATTAGGTCACCCTCGTAGTTTTGATCACTTTTCAGTTGTGATTAATCACGTGTTGTGAAAAGTCAAATTTCTTTAAAAAGAACACAGTCGTGAGGTGTACAATAAAAGGAGCAGCACTATCGTACACTTGTTACGACGTTCAGTAGTATCGAGCACTTCATTTGTCGCAAACCGCGCTTTGATGTCTCGAACCGGTCGCTTATAAAAATGGATTACGTCTTACGCGACTTAACTGTATTTGTGTTCAACTGAGTGCAGTGCACTGTAATTTAACAGGTCTATGGGGATGAAACGGATGAAGATTCTCGTCACTTATTGTACTGCAGGTTCAGCATATCTCAGCGATTTGTACTGGTGTCGTTTCAGTTTGATGTATTCAACTGATTTGATGTAACGGACGGTTCACGCATGTATAAGGTGATGTGACGACCCCGAACGCCAGCAGGAGTTGGAGACTTTACTTCAGACGCCCGCCCGTCCGCCGGACATTAGCGCTGCCGCTGCCCGTTTAGAGGCAGGTGCTGCTGACGCAACGCAGCCTTTAGCTGCCTGTGCCCGCGCGCACTGCACTGCACAGGTACCCGACCCGCGTCACACGCTCCGCTGCCGTCGCCAGCGTGGAGTTGCCGGCCTCTGCCAGGTGAACCCATTGCTCACCATAATATCTAACCAGCTTAAATACCCGACACTCGTTATCAATTGGATGACCGTCCTAGTAGCGTGTGGTATCGCTTCTGACCCTGAGGTCGGTGTCGCCGAGTCGTTCCATAAACCACACGAGAAACCGAAAACGTTGAGGAAGCGGCCCGGCTCACGAACGCTCAGTCGCCGCCCACTGATACGGACGTCTGTCCTAAGGCATCCATATCCCACTCGATATGGCGTCCCCAGATCGAGGTTAGCGGGCATTAGAGTGAGGCAAGCGGTTGGAGAGGGACACAAGAGCCTTCATACCCACGCAGTTTACTCACATTGTTCTCACTATTTGGGAGTAATTGGTTGGAGCATTGTTTTTCTCAAAGTTCAGTTAGTCCGAGCTGTATTTTTCCGTACCTCGGGTGTCCAGTGGCTCTGTGTGTGTGTGTGTGTGTGTGTGTGGGGGGGGGGGGGGGAGGGGGGGGGTTGATGCACTTTCCGCTGCGATAGTCGACTGCGACCCACGTTATCAACACGATGGTGACTGGTTACTCTGTCGCCGGCGGTTTCCCACGAATCGAGGGCTCAGGGCACAGCCCTTGACCAGTGCGTGCACGATGTGGGAAATGAAATTTCCCACGATCTGGCAACGGTCAAATGCGTTGTTACTGGGCGTCTACTTCATCTGGAGCTTGAGAGTGCGGCAGGCAGATGGCTGTGCAACCAGTCGTTGCTTGATCTACTCTCGCAGTGTTCCAAGACATCTGATGGACACGGACTACATCACCGACCACCAGTATAAACACGTGGTCTGGATGTAATAACATCTGTTACTCTTCTCCCTCTGTAGCTGTTGCGTGTTTCATGAACGCTGAAGCTGTGTTCATTTCAATGCCAAGAAATTCAATAGAATGATTAGTTAGAGCTGTGCATAAACGTATTAAAATCAAGCGAATAATTTAGTACTATGAAACTACCTATATATTTAGAACACACATGGCTGATTAGATTGTACTTCAGGAGATTTGAAACATGGAGAGTGATAAACAAACGAATTAAAAGAAGAAATAATTATCAGGGAAACTACGTAATATGTAAGGAACTTAAGCAATATCAGTAAGGTAAACACAAATGAATACATATAGGAAAATGGAGGAGTCTGAGGGAACATATAGTAAATGCCATCTTTGAGACCGCGTTGGTGCTGCATTTTAAAAAGTAAAGAGTTAAATAATATACAAATGTAAAAGAAGCAAAGAAGAAAAACATTAACACTGTATTCAAAAGTGTATCTATAAGTTTGCTTTAAATAAATGAACCAAGTAAAATAAAAACAATGCTTGATGAGACAACTACAGGAGCTATTAAACATGGAAAGCAATAAAAGTGCAAATTAAAAGAAAAACTTAACAATTGTAACTGCAGTCTATGTACAGACTGTATGGATTACATAGAAAATTTCAACAAAATAAAAGAAGTCAATGAATACAGGAAAGTGGGGGATTATGTAGGAACAGTCAGTGTGCGAAGTAATGAAAAAAGGAGAGGATAATTTGAAGTTTAGGAGAGGGGAAGTGGCAAGCTGTGTGTGGTCATTCAAGATGGACTGTGAGCTAGGTGTTTGTTGATCTCCAGTACTACCAGCTGGTTGAGTTTTTGGCCTTTGTTTACTAAGGAAGGACACTGGACTCCGGCTGGTAGTGACCCCTCATTTAGTACATGCTCAGCAAATTAAGAATTCTGCAACCTCCAGCTGCGTAACCTGTGGTTACCATTAAGTCTTTCTTTTAACAGATACTTGCATTGCTTTCCATGTTTAATACCTCACGTAGTTGTCTCATCAAGTATTTTTTCTATTTTACTTGGTTCATTTATTTAATGCAAACTTACATGGGCACAGTTTTTAGTATGGTGCTAATTTTTTCTTGTTTACTCCTTTTATATTTGTATATTGTTCGAGTATTTCCGTTTTAAACTGCAGTACCACAACACTCTCAAAGATGGTATTTACTGTATGTTCCCTCACACTTCTCCATTTTCCTGCATTTATTCATTTGTTTTTATCTTATTGATATTGCGTAAGATCCTTATATATTCTGTAGTTTCATTGATAATTTTTTCTTCTTTTAATTAGCTTGTGTATCACTCTCCATGTTTTATACATCCTGAAGTACCCTTGTTAAGTGTTAATTTTTATTTATTTCATTGGTTTTGTTTCTTAAGTTAAACTTTTTGTAAGCTTGCTGCTCTAGTTTTGTGTTACAGTTTTTTATTGTTTACTCCGTTTATATTTATTTACTGCGCAACTTTTTCCTTTTTACATTGTATTACGACGACACTGTCAAAGATATTTACTGTACGTTTCTGCTACAGTCTATATGTGTAACTTATTTCCCAGTGTCGTTTACAAACATCGTAACTTCTTTGGCGACAGTAGTCAGTAAATGTCTCCAGATGTCCTTGTAAGCAAAAAACCGTATAACAAAATAAAAGTAATACCGTGCTGTAGAACTAAAGCAAACCAGCGCTTTTCATTTATAATAATGTTCTGCCAAGAATCGACGGAAGCTTCGGTTAACGTGAATGTGTGTGATGGGCGTGTAACACAATTGTCGTAGTGAAACGTCCCTATATCACAGGCTACAGACACGGCCGAAGCTTAAGGTACTCTTCGTTTCAAACACTACAGTAAGGGTGGAGCTACGAATTTGAGAATGCGCCGCGCTAAGCCTGGTCTTGCCTAACAGTATACACCACTTGCACGCTGCTGCGAGCCGTCTGCAAATAATGCCATGGGTACGTAAACATGAACAGGGCCGAAACATCCCGCAGAAAATGTGGCAGCAACAGGCTTGCGCCATCCGAACTGCGAGGTTTTGCGGCAGTGGTGTGTAAATCGATGATTCGCTTTGGAGCTAAAGAATTTTCACAACGGAGAACGAAGCGGTTGCACCTCAGACGTGACTGAGGAAGTGATGAGAAAGGCCTGAACATTGGACGCTAACAGTACTTTCCACTCAATTGCTGCAAATTTCAGCATCAATTCTGCATGAAGCAGAGGCTATGGGAGACAGTAAATGCCTGTGACGAGGCTGTGTGGAAACCGCGGTAACTTTGGGAAAGTGGACTGCGTCTCTGAAAGAAATTGCATACAAGACACAAGAGCGATGAATTCCAGAGTACTACCTACTTGTTATGTAGGCATGGCAGCAGCCATCGCAAGACTTCAAAGAAGCTGTGATAGGAATGTAACAGGTCGGTATTGCCCACACACAAATGTAGCAGAGAGACTTAGTGATAAACGAGAATTAACAATGAATGTTCATTCTGAAATTTTCTGGCAGATGAAAAGCGTTCACTGGACAGCGACACGAAAGCAGAACGTTTGCCTTTCGCGGGTAAGTGCTGTAGTAATTAAACTGGTGTCGACATATTGCTAATTGCTGAACGGAAAAATGTAATTATTTTTGACAGAAAAATTAATGCAAAGTTTTAAATGTTTATTTACTACTCTTGCTTAGCACTTGCTTTAACGTTTACTTGACGTTGTTGTTTAAACATTCTTGGATATATGTAATCTACAACTGAAATTATCGTCTTGTTGTGTTATAAAAATATAATTCGTATAGGAACTGTATGTAAAATCAAATAAATTCATTAATTATTATTAAAATAATCAATTTTTAGTATAACATGTTTTTAAATTGGACTAAAGCTTAAAATAATTTCTCCTAGCCCAATGCAGATTCCTCATACGTTACAGATGGTCCTGATAATTTGATTGTGAATTTTTAATAGCTATGACAGTACTTGTAAGATAGATAGCGAAAAACGTAGGGCGCATGCAGTAGATAATAGATGCATCAGTACTTCACCTCGTAATTATTGTTGATGGAATGCGCCCCACGGTTGTTGTTACCGTACAATGTAATTTCATATTTTACAAGCTTTTCCTTAGCTATTGAAAAATCACAATCAAAAAATTTCAGAGCTATTTGTAAGCGGCTGTGAGAAATTATTTCATACTTTTTAGTCAAATTTAAAAACGTGTTGCATTAAAAGCTGATTTTTATTTAAATGATTATTTTCCGCTTTTTAGTGGTGTGTGTGCGTGTGTGTGCGTGTGTGTGTGTGTGTGTGTGTGTGTGTGTGTGTGTGTGTGTGTGTGTGTGTGTGTGTGTGTTGTGGGAGGGGGGGGGGCAATTTCACAATCGATTTCAAACATTTTGATGACATTACAAGAGAGAAGTGTGGTTCGTTTCAGTTTCTCTTCTCCAGAGCCAGGGAATATATTGCTTCGTTCTTATATATATGTCGGAAGGACCGTGAAAGCAAAGATTGGAGAGATTCGAGCTCACGTTCTTACTGCGAACCGTTCGAGACCGGAAGAAAAGGTGGATACGGCAGTGGTGTACCAAGTACGCTTCGTCACACACGAGACAAGAAAGGGAGTTAATATTGCATTGTCATCCAGCTCTGAGCTGTGTTGAAGGTTTCAAGTCCGTAACTCATCGGCAAGTTCGTTTAGAATGGATTGCAGAATTTGTAACGGACATGCAGACAGCGAGAAAGCAGACTAATGAAAACGTGTTAACAGAAATAGTATTTAGGCACGGCTCGCGACGCGCCTTCAGAGCTATACTTGTACCAGTTTCTCCCTCCCAGCCCGGCCGACGGTTTTAATCTGCCAGGAAGTTTTCAATGGGAATCTTCTCAAGGAAGATGGCGGCACTCTCGGTAAGCTCTTTTGGGTACATTTAGACGGCTGATATTGGAAGAGGATTGTGCGGCAGTTCTTTAGCCGTCATTGCATATCTTGGGTGAGGGTAGCGAGAATAACGCCGTAAAGATTGTATTAGATAGAAGGGTGTGAAAGATTCTTATGTTTCCCTCGCTCAGTAGGCAAGAAAGGGTCAGGAAGTCGGTGATGCTGGTACGAGGTAGACTGCAGCCGAGCAATGCCCCAGCTGTCTACGGAGTGGGTACTCGTGTTTTAGACGTAAACTGGCATGGCCGCTGATGCTGCTGGGTGGGATTTTGTGGCCCCCGCTTGGCCTGGTGTGGGTGCAGTTCCGGCCGTGGACACGTGACTGCGCTATTTGTGAGGGGAGAGGGCGCTGCCGACTGCACACACACACACACACACACACACACACACACACACACACGAGTGGCTGGCTGCGGGACGTCGTGTGTCCGCCAGCGAACCTGCACAGAGCAGTCAGCCCTGTTCTGCGCACAGAGCTGCTGCGAGGCGTAGGTCGCGGAAGCGCCCCCGGGAGCTGACCGCACCACACCGCGGCGCTGGCACGTCTGCCAACAGGCTGGCGCAACGCGGCAGCCAGCGCGGCTTTAAGCAGGCTCCACACTCCTGCGCGGCGCTCCTCAAACTTCCAGTAGTGAATGGTCCGCGGGAAGAACGGTTGCTCGAATGCCCTCTGGACAGCTCGAATCTCTCTAATTTTACCTTCATCCTATTTCCGTGAGATACACGTAGGAGGAAGCGATATAAAGCGTGCTCTAAAATTCTCCTTACAAACTTCTAGGAGGAGATGGTATTTTGAATTGGAAGCCATGTCTGCAAATTTATCACTTTCCGTGCCACGACCATTTGATGAAAACATGTTGGTAACGCGATCACTTTTACAGGCTGTTTATTAGACGTGACCCAGTACATCACTTATTTCGTAATTCCACTTATTAATAACCAAAGCCACAAGAAGTTAATTAGTTCTCGCTAACACTGTTGTTTACAATATGTCCTCTTCCAATTCGCTTGTGCGGCGTCACCTAGGAACACCAGTAACACCTGCTTGCGGAGAATCTACCCCCTTTGTCGAAGGCGTTGCGCAGTTGCGGCGAAAAGGTTATGCGATGGAATGGGACGTTGTGAAGAACGTTATTCATAAACGCTATGAGCAGCTCTTCCGTTATAGTCAACTTCGCCATACAGAACTATCATGTAGATGTATTTTGCAAACGTGCACCAACCATGTTCCTGTAACTCTCGCAACGCGTGAATGAATCTCGGATCAGGTCAGCGAGGTACGATCGACGTCAGATGACATCAGCAAATCCGCCGTAAGCACCCCCACCATGACTACCCTGTTGCGTACCTAAGTAGCAAATATGTTTTCAAACGGCTGTAGCACGGAAGTGGTACGTCTACGGACCTAGGTTCAAGTTCAGAATATTGTCTACTCATTGCCCTCTACAAGTCCAAGATGTTCGTGAGGGGAATTTTAGAGCAGCCTGTATTTTTTGACTCTTGTAGGAACGTACGTCTCGGCACTTTAACAATGAACCACGCCGTGGTCCAGAACATCTCTCTCGCAGCGTCTGCCATTGGAGTTAGTTGATCATCTCCGTCATGCTTTCGTGCTTGCTAAATGAACCCATAACGAAACGTGCTTCTCTTCTTTGCATCTCCTTTATTTTCTGTATCAGTGCTACTCGGTACGGAGCGCATACTGACGAGCAATATCCAACAGTTGGTTGACTGAGAGTTTTGTAAGCTACCTCCTTCGTTGATGCATTACATTTACTGAGAATTCTTCCAATGAATCTCTCCCGCATCTACCTTGCCAGCGATTAATTTGATTTCTTCGTTTCACTTCATATCGCTCTGGAGGCGTACGCCTAGATGTTTTATAGATATGATTGCTTCAAATGATTGTTCTGAAATTGTGTAATCGCACAGTAATCAATCTTTCTATATATTCGAAATAAGTTACCTTTGTTTGTGTTGATGGTCAACTGCCACTCACAGCACCTGCATCGATCCCCTTTAGGTCATCCTTCATTTCGCTACAATTTTCTAGCGTCGTGAATTCTCTGTATACAACAGTATCATCCTCGGAAAGCCCTGTGGAACATAGGACGTTATTTACTAGATCATCTCTAATATATGTTGTGTAAAGTAATAGTTCCATAATAGTAAAAGTCGTCATTTAGTGGTGCCTGTAGACAGTGGAAGATCGGATGCACATAACTACAGACCAGTTTCGTTTAGGCCCAGATGTTGCTGCAACGTGAACATATTCTGACCTCGAACACTATCGCGTTCCTGAACAGAAACAAGCTCGCCTCAATCAGCAAGGATTGAGAATAAACCACTCGTTTGGAACAGAGCTTGCTTTAGCCGTATACAACATCTCGCAAACAGTTGGTGCAGGCCAATAGGTAGATTCCGTCTTTCCAGATTTCCGAAAGGCGTGTCAGGATGCACAACACTGTTGACTACTAACCAAGGTTCGATCACACGGAGTGTGCTCACAGAAACGGGGTTGACCCAGTGAATATTTGACTGGTAGAACACAGTAAGTTTTACTGGACAGCGAACATCCTACAGAAACAAAAGTAACGCTGAGTTGCTCCTAGGAAGCGTAAAAAGACTTCTAATCTTTTCAGTATACATCTGCGATTAATCAGATTATTCATTATCGATTCTGTTGTTTACACGAAAGCATCGTCTTACGACAAGTATAAGGAGATTTAGGAGGCATTGTACAAAATTTCCACTGCCTTCAGTGAATGGCAGGTCTTGTAAAATGCTCATGAAATTAAGACATAGCGTATAACAAAAGCAAATAACCTGCTAACATCAGATTACAAGATTCGTTGTGTAAGAAGGTATACGTTTCATCGAATAAGCAATTAGTGGTGATGCTAAGAAGGGATCTGAAATAAGACGATCACGTAGCTTCAGCATTGATGAAGGCGAATAGAAGACTTGGATGTATTGGAACGGTTCTTGAAAAGTGCATTGCATCTGTAAGGGACGCCAGTTCGACCAATTATAAAATACTGTTAGAGTGTTGCCGTACTCACAAAGCGGCGATGACAACAGACATTGAACGATTTCAGAGGTGCTTGGGTCAGAGACGGTTCTTGAGGTTGTCTACGAGAGCCTTGATGTTATCACGATCTGCATTCAATGGAAGCCAGACAGTCCAACGCCCTTGTTCTGTCAAAGATGTATTGGTAGGATTAATTCTGATGAGGCAGCTCAGAATAGATGCTACACATCGCAGTTCCTGGTGACACGTGTCTATATAAATTTTACCAGAGACTGATAAGCTGTCATGCATATTGATCGTCTCCAGTGGAGTTCGTTCATCAAGTATAGAGTAAGGAACCAGTGTCGGCATATCCTGAACGCATTACCACACTGACAGCAGATGGTAATTTCCATTTTGCCTTCCAAACTTTTACGAGAAAATGCAGCAGAAGCGGCCGGAGAGGAGACAGTATCTGCTCAAGACGTGACCTGCTCGTGGGGCGGCCGAAACGCGACTCGGCGCCTCGTCTTCCGCTTTACAGCCGAGATTTCCATGTGTAATGTCTCTGTACCCAGAAACGGTAGAAATTGTCCGTGGATATCAAAGTGTAGAGAGGCAGCCGTTTCTGTCTAGCAATGTTCGCAACGAACTAGCCGAGGACTCAGACCGTGGATCTTCCGATAAGGATTCTGAGTAGCTGATCCGGCCCCTGTCACTTTGGGGAGGTACTGATGTGAATGTGTTGTGGGAAGGAGAAGTTACTTTCAGAGAGCGGCTCGAACCACCGTCGGTCCCTGTCTAAGACCAATATCCGTCTCAAACCGATCCAGATGATAGCGGAACATTCGCAGATTGCCGTCTTGATACCGATGTTGAACGTGTACGTCTCACGTCACCAATGGCTCAACTGATCGGTCGAGATGCTTTAAAAGGGAAATAGCAACCAATAAACGTACAGCGTTTTGGCGCGATCAACATGCCGCGTTTTGCTCCTTGGGGCTAACAGTGTCAGTCTTTTGAAAATACTACAGCACTCTGCAGTCCCCACACAATTGATAGAGATGACAATCGCATTTTTATGTAGCGTATTACGGACTGACATCCTTGAATTCAGTAGCAAAGGAAAGCTACAAAGTCTGAATATTCATTTTCGTCGCCTCATTATGATGCTGGGATCTCAGCAGAAATGTGCCAACTGCCGGATATAGTGTGTCGTTAAATCTGTAGAGCTGGAATTTGTCCACCCAACACTTTTCAGTAACTAAAGCACGAAACATTTGCCTCTTCCGACTTTGGAAAACTGTATAAGAAGTGCAGTGCAACATTATGAGCTGTGATGTGTGTGTGTGTGTGTGTGTGTGTGTGTGTGTGTGTGTGTGTGTGTGTGTGTCAGGGGGCGGAGTTGGGGGAAATTGTGTATGTAGCGTTGTCAAACGTAGACAAAAAAAATTCTTTGTCACCTAGGAAAGTTGGAAACACCACACGCTAGAGTCTCGATTGAAGGAAGCAGTCACCGGCCGCGGTGGTCTCGCGGTTCAGGCGCTCAGTCCGGAACCGCGCGACTGCTACGGTCGCAGGTTCGAATCCTGCCTCGGGCATGGATGTGTGTGATGTCCTTAGGTTAGTTAGGTTTAAGTAGTTCTAAGTTCTAGGGGACTGATGACCACAGATGTTAAGTCCCATAGTGCTCAGAGCCATTTTGAAGGAAGCAGTCGAGATTGAAACGACAGTAATGCTGCCCCGGGACAGGTGATAGACACTTTCCTTGCCGTACGTAATTTATCCTGCGCCAGTGCAGCGGGGTAACGCTTACTGCACCTCCGCTGCTGCCCCGACTGTGTTGAACCCACTGGTCGCGGTTCTATAGAGGGTCAGTTGCTCTAAATGGCAGTGCGACCGTTTTAGAGAAGACACTACTGTAAAAAAATTTGTCTGCCTAATGTAAGAGGATAATGATGCGGAATAAGTTGCGATCGTGCTTGAGCTCAGAGGTGTTTAACTGTTGTATAGTTAAAATATGTCCATGCGTTGTCAGCCGCAAAAAAAATTTAAAAACATTGACACCTGTCAACGAGTCGTGTGTGGCTTTCACTGGGGCCCAAAGCAACACAGATGGGGCTAGTGAGGAGTGACGATGGTGTCGACGGCCAGTGGGCGTATACTCTGGTCTCACTTTGGCATTAGTGGGAAAGAAAGTCGTGTGGCTCGATTTCCTGAGACTTGGGAGGCGTAAGATTGGAAGGTAATGCATCCGGATCAATACGCCGAAACTAGTAGCGTAGGTAGGCGTTGGTATTCTCAGCATCAATTTAGAAGTTCGTGTAGGGAGAATCCTATTGCAACAGGAGGACATTCTGCTCCTGCACTGTCACTCTTTCGTAAATTTAACGAACGGACGTCATGGTTCAGAAACTAGAAGATCGCCGTAATGACCCTGTCGTAAGCCTTCAGTGTTGACGGAACGTTATCCTGAGAATACAAGTGAATATTTCACTCTGCGTGTTTCAGTAGACGCGCGGGTCATGCGTTGCTGACAGCAGCTGTACGTCACCGTCCAGCGTGGGGCACGAGGACGATTTTTCATTCGTTTACACTTGAGTGTCGACAGGCAGCCGAAGCTGGGAGCCTGTCGTGGCAAGTGTGTAGTGTCGCAAACCAACAGCTGCTTTAAGCAGAGCAGCCTTTTGTGGGGCAAGGAGAGCCTCACAAGCTCTCTTGCTCTCTTTGCAAGTAGAAAGGCGTTTGATAGGTTAGGAGCATTCGTATTATGTACACACATTGTCTTTGCGTCGCGACTCTTAAAATATTAAGTCGGTAGGACCCTGAAACTTCAGAGGGATCGTGCACTTAGGTCGAAACTAGTAACGAAGCATCTTTGTGTCCATAGGAAGTTACATCCCGTCTCAGTTTTAGTGGAGACTGTCCTTCCCTCGCCCAACAGGCTTCTCTTCCTCTGCTCCCCGCAACCACCCTCTGCGTGTGCTGCACTGACGGTAAACAGTACTCGGCTGCGGTGTACGCCTTGTAGGAGCGTGAGGGCGGAGGGAACCGGAAGATCATGATTTGGATTGTGGGTAACATGTTGAGAGACCGACGTGAGTAGAGTTTTATGTAGCCAGTTCGTGTTTGTAACCGTTTGTCCACGACGTTGTAGCCACTTCAGTAGCGTGTGAGTAACGCAGAGGTTATAGAGCACTGCATGTGAACTGTGGGAAGAGGCGGTAAAGGAACGTAAGACCAAGTCTCTGAATGGCGAAAGACCTGATAACAGCTGTTCCCTTCTGTTTGGGCACCATTGAGGGAAGGCGAAACCAGTGGCTTCGAGAAGAGTAGTGTTTGCGAACTTGAGACAAGTCGGTATCAGTACAACGCGCAGAATGTGGGCGTTACGATTACTGGAAGTTGGTGTGCTGCTCGCGAATTCCCTATTGCTTTTATTACAGGTTATACCAAAAATGTCCTAACGCAACACACTAGTAAATTTGAAGATACAAAAATTGATGATGGGGTGTCAAGCGAAAGCAAGCCGCCCACATCATCTCGGTAACAATTTTGGGCGAAAAAAGCTTTGCGATTTTACCGAGGCCGAAGGAAACTGATTTGTTAGTGTGAGATATTAATCTATAAAACTATTAAAACAAGCCTTCAGCTTCAGATTACGTTGCTGGTCAGAGTCTTCAAGCCGTCCTTTACAGCTAACCCTAAGTATTTTTTACTTGTTCTCAGTAAATATTTCACTTTACGTACGAACCTCGTTACAATAAGTGTCACTTTAACTGGAATTAGAACCCCTGTCTCTTCCACGTTTGTCAATTAGATTTAAGTTTTTTAAACTCCATCTTTTGCAAAAGAATAGAAGAAAAAAATAAATTCTGGTTTATGGAAGTCGGAGTTAAGAAAAACCACTGTTACGAATATAATTATTAGAATATCATTTCTATTAATATTGCGAATCGTACAGCTCCCGTAATGTAAGGTTCCTATTAAGGAAAGGGCACAGAGATATTCACAGGGAACTTTGGCGTACAGAAATATCCGCTGATTATAGAATGGGCGATAAATGATAGGGGCACAGCAGCAGCAGATGTTGTGAAAGAAAAAAAAAGACAAAAAGCAGTGGAGACGAGAAAAGATGGGAGAGCACCAGAGTGAGTGTGTGTGAAATATATACTGGTTAGTTGCGGAACAGGAAGACGACAGCTGGCTGGGAGATAGCGAGGGGGTAAGCTTCGCGCTGGTAGCAGGAAGAATTGTTAAGCCTTTTCCTCAGTGAGGACGAAATTGCGGTCAGGGGGCATTTGCTAAGTAGGCTGTCGGTTCTAGGCGCTACAGTCTGCAGCCGAGCGACCGCTACGGTCGCGGGTCCGAATCCTGCCTCGGGCATGGATGTGTGTGATGTCCTTAGGTTAGTTAGGTTTAATTAGTTCTAAGTTCTAGGCGACTGATGACCTCAGAAGTTAAGTCACACAGTGCTCAGAGCCATGTGAGCCATTTTAAGTAGGCTGTGTCCACCGACCAGCTGGGAAATGGAGCAAGTTTAGTCGCGCATTGGACTAATCAGATCTTGTATTGGTGTTCCGAAATGTTGATAACTGTTCCACAAGCGATGAAAGTATCGGAGAATCCGGGAACATACATGCTACAGATTAGAAAACAGAGTGTATGAAATTGACGTCGCTTAGCTGGCCGCTTCTTCTGTAACGGAAGATTAAGAGTACGTGATCAAAAAACCGAATGCAAGCATTCATGGTTAATCGAGTCGAATGTAATTTTGATTGATTGTGTCTTTCTAAACTACACCATAGTGTTAGATGTTCGGCAGCACTAATGGCTAGCCTGTTTTCCGTTTTACTTTTAAAGAAATGGGTCTGTAAATTTCTGCTTTCTTGGTGACAAGAGGTAGGTCGGTAGATTCCCTGCATGCCGTGACAGCATGTTCAGCCTAATTTACAGGTTCGTTCATCGATGGTTGTATAGAAGTATTCGTTTTTTGTGTTAGAGTAAGGATCAGTTCGTTGATTGGTTGGTTGGTTGGTTTTGGGGGAGGGGACCCAACTGTGAGGTCACCGGTCCCATCAGATTAGGGAAGGATGGGGAAGGAAGTCAGCCGTGCACTTTCAAAGGAACCATCCCATCATTTGGCTGAAGCGATTTAGGAAATCACGAGAACCCAAATCAGGATGGTCGGACGCGAGTTTGAACCATCGTCCTCTCGAATTTGTGTCCAGTGTGCTAACCAATGCGCCACCTCGCTCAATCGTTAGAGTAAGGGGATACCATACACTAGTGTAGGGAAACTGCTTCACGAAAATGTGCACTTACCAACTTTCGGTAAGATAAAAGAATCATTTGCGACTTCTTAGCGTTCAGTTTCCAACGCAAGATTTTATGCTTATCATGTAACTGAACGAGATGGCGGAAGAGATGCTCTCAGTGCTGGCGCTTATGTACGGCTACATGTCATTACCATATGGGAGAAACTTTAAAGACGGTATTGTAGATACCATTGACGCAAGCGGAAAAACCAACGGGCCAAACACTGAACCTGGACGAACTCCAGAGGAAACATTTCTCCATCACTACTTCTAGGCTGTGCAAGAGACGTGTCGATATGTTTATCAGGCAGTCGCCGAACTATATGGGAGTGACGTTTCAACATTAACGGCATCACTCCTGCATACAGATGGACTCTTATACCGTAGTAACAGAATGCACAGTGTCACATCGAGAGACTATCACAGAGGCCAGCTGAGATATACAGGTCAGGTGATAACTGAACAGGCCCGTCATTGCTGTTTCAGGCTGACAAGAAAACCTGTTGCTAGACGTTAGTGGTCATAAACTAAATGAAACATCGTGTGTGAAATTCCTTGGTGTCCAGTGGGATAAAAACTTAAAATGGAATCAGGACATAGATAAAGGTATCAAGAAGTCTGGTTCAGCATATTTTGCTCGTTCAAAGTATCTTTCAATGTTTTGACCTAAAGACGAGTTTGTTGGCTTGTTTTCGTATATTTTCACGCCTTGTTGCCGTACGTTATTATCTTCTGGGGTAGTGCATGTATAGAAAGTACAGTGTTTAATCAGCACAAGTGAGAATTGAGAATATTGTATGAAGTACATTAGCATACACCTTGCAGAAGAAACACAATCATCTCTTTTGTATCTTCCCTCTCCTATCAGTGCTTTCTGCTAAGGGTCTCAGATTGACGAGCAATGATAAACTATTGATCGAATGAGGATTTTGTATGCGACTTCCTTTGTGGCTAGATTACACTTTCTGATAATTCTTCAAATGAATTTGTCTCTCTACATATGTTTTATGTGGTTGTTCCGCTTTAAATCGCTCCGTTAGCATAGTCCCAGATATTTTATCGATTTAACTGCTTCCATTGTTTGTTCGACAATCAAAGAGTAGCGGGCCTTCACGGCTGTTCATGCGCACGCTGGTGCAAAAGTATTCATTAGGCTGCCGTGCAGCATACAACAAATTGGGAATCGGAAGCAATTCAAAAGAAAATTGAAAACATACATCATTAGACCCTCTTCCTACAAATTATTTTAAAATTTCTGTTAGTTACGTGCCAAGTCGAAGTGGTCATTGCAGAGCCACACCACAAGCAGTGGTGTGTTGTAGAGATGTAGCTAATTGTTTTATTTATAAGAGTACCGATGCAGTCAATTAAATATTGTGCTAGTTGTAGCAGGTGAACAGTAGCTGTGTAACTTAATTTAGTTACGAAGCATGAGATTTTTAAAAGTACCAGGTTCTCTTTCCAGTACACTAAGTTACATGTAGTTGGCGTTTGCATAAACTGTATGAAATACTGTTGTGGCTGTTGATTGTTAAAACAGTGTAAAATTTAATTTTAACACAATGAATGAATGAATGAATGAATGAATGAATAAGTACTATTTGTGAAATTTCACTGTATACACATTGCGGAGTTCGGCGCGAATGAGCCACTTGTCTACCATGGAATTTGTCTCATTGTCCCTTCTCTCTCTTTCTCGTGTAGTAGCAAACGGAACGGTTGATTGCAGCGTGATACGTGCTGCAGATGTTTCGCAGTTACAGACTCTCCTTGATGTAACGTCGGAATCCGTCTTGTGTGTGTCAGCTGGCAGTCGTAGGCGGCAGTTCCAGATTGTTCGCGTCGATCGTGTGACGTCTCCCAGTAACCCGCTTCCACTTTTGTATTTTATCGATTCAGTAGCGTAAATATTTTATCGACTCTTGCATCCAAGCGGCCATCGGTTACTTGACGGTTACAGATGAAACTGGCTCCTATGTCATAGTATGCGTTTGGCATTTGCAAGACTTTAGTTTTGCACGTGTGGGTCTGTGAGGAGATTTTCTGTCCATCTTTTTGTAGTTAACGGCGAGTGAAGCAAGGACTCCGGTAGATAGGAAAGCTGGTGCTTTTGACAGTTAAGGATACCACTGGGAGATGGACGACTGGAAGCTTCGTCGTCTGCGTGCCAGAGAGCCAAGAAGTGGCCAGACGAGGGGAGCATCATTCACCACTGGTACACACTTACGACAAACCCTTCAAGCACTTAACGGTAAGTGAATGTGAGGCCAAACTCATAGAAAAGTCTTCCGTCTGTACAAGAAACGTGTCGGGAGGTGACGAAGTGAGACGGCGCAGCGAGTGTTTGCAGGGAAGATTAAATATCCGCTTGTTACCTTTCCTACAGAGTCGTAATTGTTCCAAGGAGATAATTCTTATCTCTCGCTGTGATGTGGGCGAGTCAGTTTGGATTAGTAACTACACGCTGTCTCAGTGAATTAATCTGGCCTTCTACCACCACCCCTCCCCCCCACCCCCCTTCTCTCTCTCTCTCTCTCTCTCTCTCTCTCTCTCTCTCTCTCTCTCTAACGCACACGCTCTGAGCTATTACATATTCAGAAAGATTTAAGGACATTCTCTCCTACTGTCTCCTTTTACAAGGATCTTTATAAATTCTGTACGAAATGTGATTGAGTGCTGACAATAAATTTCCTAAGGGAGTAAGTGCGCTGGGACTGCCTTCAGTACGTCCAGCTGTTTTAGAGCCTTCTAGAAGAGGTTCTGAAGTGGACACCACACGTCTTTATTACACCCTCCTGGCTCACAAAAATTTTCTTCCTCGGCGAAGAACTGGCTCAGAGTAAGGCGCTGTAACACATTTTGATGTAGTCGAACAATGTCTGTGTTGACAGTTAGTCATACAATGTTCCTTCAGACATGCGTGCATGTCTGAAGGAACAGATACTGCGTGACGATCCATATCTGCTTACCTAAATGTTACGAAATTTGATTCGCAAATAACATATCTAAATAGTTTTTAGTTGCACTATTTATAGAGTGATATACGGAAATCTGTGCCGGACCGGTACTCCAGCCCAGATCACCCGCTTAAAGCTAGTGGTCGCCGTAAACACTCCGGCTATCCGAGCATGCCTCCAGGACCGAATAGAACTTCTACGTGTCACCGATAAACAGTACAGTTGAAGTAAATTTACATTCCTGACTTGCGAATCACATTTCGTAATGTAATACGTTTCTGAATCAAAATACGTAAATAAAGACAACTTTTGATATTTCAATGTCCAAAACTTCAAATTAGACGTAATGCAAGAGCTGCAGAGACGTCACGTTTTAACATGATCTATAAGTTGTGACGTCAATTTCAGGTTCTTGTCAATAAAGACCCAACAATTTAGAATATTCTTTTTCATTTATTGATTTACCTTCGTGAATTTGACATCAGTTATTGATTTTCCTACCCGGGTGGTACAGGAAAGAAGCACACTGATAGATAATGTTTTCATAGACCAAGAAAAATTTAATCAAGTAAAAACTTTCCCTGTTAAGAATGGTCTGTCTGATCATGATGCACAGCTAGTTACAGTGTATGGTATAGCTCCATAGAGTAATGCAAAACAGTCCTCCAAAATACTGCGTTCAATTAACGGTTTAACAATTCAGTATTTTTGGGAAAGCTTGCAACATTTAGACTGGGATGAGGTGTACAGGGAATATGATGCTAATTTAAAATTTAACCTATTTCATGATACTTTTGTGAGTATATTTGAAAACACTTTCCGTAAGGAAACAGTGAAATATAATTGTAAGAAATCATGTAAAAAGCCATGGCTTACTAAAGGGATAAAAATATTTTGTAAACAGAAAAGGGAAATGTATCGTACAGCTAGGAGTAGTAATGATCCCGAAACAGTGAAACCTTAGAAAAACCACTGCACTGTATTAAGAAAAGTTATTAAAAATCCAGAAGTATGTGCATTATGTCTGAGATTAGCACATCTGATAATAAAATTAAAAACAATTTGGAATATTGTTAAAAGGGAAACAGGGCAACCGAGAGCACAGGAAGACTGTATTTCTATCAAACACAATGAAAAGTTTGTTAATGGGAAGACAGAAGTAGAAAACATATTTAATAATCATTTTTTAAGTGTTGTAGAGAAAATAGGATCCAGCTATTCATTAGAAAATGCAAGGCAATATGTGATAGAGGCAACACCTATGAAATTTGATTAAACTGAAATACACCCCATCTCTTCCACTGAAATTAGGAAAATAATAAATTGACTCAAAAGTAAAAGCTCACATGGTATTGATGGCATTCCCAACAGAGTACTGAAAGCTTGTTCCCAACAAATAACTGGGATTCTCAGCCACATATGTAGTAGCTCATTGAAACAGGGCATTTTACAATGAAATACGCTATCGTTAAACCATTGCATAAAAAAGGTGATATATCTGATGCTAACAACTACCGCCCAATCTCACATTTGACAGCTTTATCCAAAATGCTTGAAAAAGTAATGTATTCAAGAGTAGCATCACATATTTGTAAAAATGAAGTACTAACAAAATGCCAATTTCGTTTTCAGAAAGGCTTTCCAACAGAAAATGCTATACATGCTTTCACTGATCAAATATTAAATGCAATGAATAACCGAACATCACCCATTGGAATATTTTGTAGTCTCTCAAAGGCCTTTGATTGTGTGAATCATGAAATTCTTGTAGATAAGATTAAGTATTGTGGTATGAGTGGGATGGTGCACAACTCGTTTAATTCATGCTTAGCTGGAACAATGCAGAAGGTTGAAATTAACAGTACAGATAGTATGCAAAAAGCAGCAGAGTCCTCTAACTGGGGAGGTATCAAGAATGGTGTCCCACAGGGTTTTTAGTCTTGGGTCCCTTATTGTTCTTATATATATGAACGATTTCCACTCTATATTCATGAAGATGCAAAGCTAGTTATTTTTGCTGATGATACAAGTATAGTAATCACACCCAACAAGCAAGCTGAGGAAATTGCAAATAATGTCTTTCAGAAAATTACTAAGTGGTTCTCTGCAAATGGACTCACCAAATTTTCAGAAAACACAGTTTATACAATTCTGTAAAGTAAATGGCCGTGTTTCGATCGGCAGTTAGTCATAGGATTTTATCACTTCACCTCTAGCAACGATTTGTTCTTGAGAAAAAATCACAAGTCGCGTCGTGCTCCGGAATCCACGCTAAACTATGCAGGCGCTGCTGTTACTTCCTGTGCTCGTCAGTCTGGAGGTCGCAGGAAGGAACGGCGTCGGCTACCTCTGCTAAGTCCGTACGTGGATAAACTCTGCGGTGTTCAGACCGTACTGTAGTACTTACATGACTAACAAAGATAGGTATTCAGCAATTTCCTTTTCATTGGGTCCACAGCTTGCACGGGGTCGAAGACGATGTACTACAAGTTTTTTGCTGCATTATTTATTTACTCGTAGTGATGCAAATTACACTACGAGCTCGTTTTTCCGATTTGCGTTATCTATTGTACCTGCGAAAATGGTATAATAGGTGGCGATAGCAATGGGAAAAACCAACCGGCTAAAACCGACACCAGTATTTTAGTTCTGAGTAGCCGGTATTTTTCGGTATTTGTTTGGTCTCGGTTATAACTGGTATTTTTAGTTTTTACTAATAACCGGGTAAGAAACCAAAATATCAGTTAGCCTTAGGAGCAGCGCTACAATTTTTCGTTTTTAAATAACCTTTTTTAAGGAACGAGTAATTTGTATTCGTAAGATTTGCATTGCTTTGAAATATTGCGTTATCGCGAAAAGTGGAAAAAAAGCGATAAGTGCTACTTCACGACAGAAACGGGCAACAAACACTTGGCATAAGACTTGCTACTGCATTGCTGAGACAATATTTTACGTCAGGGCTTAACAACTGGCCGGTTTTGAGCGTGAGTACTCGCGTCTGCTCAGGCACGTGCTCGCGAGCAGGTGCAAGGTCGTGGAGTAGGGAGGAAGGGAGGGAGGGGAATTCGCGCGCACGTTTGAACAGGGCCGCAGCGTGCCTATTGAATTCGTGCCGACTGTGTAACGTTTAAAGTACTACGATCAGCTCTAACAGTCACTTCGCTGGTTAAGAATCATGTCAAGTCGCCGTTGTGTAACCCCAACCATGTTTTCGCAGTTCAACCCCCATTGGGAGGAATTGTATCTGTTTACAGTAAAAGATGGTGTTGCAAAATGTTTAGTACGTCACAAAACGCTGAATTCTTTTAGGAAATTTTATTTGCAGCGACATTATATGTCGTACCACGCGAAAGACTACGGAAGTGGAAAATATGATGAACCAGATCGTGCACAGGAAGTTATTAACCTTAAAAGGAAGCTATCCGAAGAAGATCTGGACGACGAAGAAAAATCAACTGAGGCAGCTCTCAGAGTGAGTTACAAAATTGCTTTGCTGTTAGCAAAATCCCTGCGCCCCTTCACTGATGGCGATTTAATAAAAGAATGTTTGGTAGTTGCAGCGGAACATTTGTGTCCATCTCAAGTTGAACAGTTTCGGATTGTGCCATTATCTAACTTGACCATTTGCGTCGCATACAGGACATGGCAGACGACGTCCAGAGCCAGCTTGCAAATATCTGTAAAGATTTTATGGCGTATTCTCTAGCTCTGGACGGAAGTGTTGATATAACTGGAACAGCGCAGCTTGCCATATTTATTAGAGGTGTTAATAGATATCTTCGGGTGAGGGAGGAGCTCCTCGATGTAGTAGCCATGAAGAACACTACAACCGGAGGTGATATTTTAAGTAGTGTTGAAGAAGGTGTTGAAAATATAGGATTGTCGTGGAATTCTTTAGTTTCAGTGTCTACAGACGGTGCACCAGCGATGACAGGGAAAAAAATCAGGTTTCATTGCACTGTTGAAGGAGAAAATGAAAAAACTGACCGTGCCGAATGAAATAAGGGGCGTTCACTGTGTGCTCCACCAGGAAAACTTATGTGCAAAGAGTATCACTCTAAAAAATGCGATGAGTGTTGTTGTTCGCACAACCAATTATATAAGGAAGCATGGGCTACAACACAGGCAATTTAAAAGCTTTCTTGAGGATGTAGAAAGCCAGTATGGTAGCCTGCCTTATTACAGCGAGGTCCGCTGGCTTAGTCCTGGCGAATTATTAAATCGATTTTTTTCCCTATTAGATGAGATAAATATGTTCATGGAAATAAATAACATGTGTGTTCCTGAATTGAAAGAGCCTTCATGGAAATGTGATCTCGCGTTCTTAGCAGATTTAACTAGCCATCTGAATGCTTTGAACATTTCACTGCAAGGTAAAAATCTGCTAATTATTCATGTCATAGATCGAATACGAGCTTTTGAAATGAAATTGACACTTTGGGTGAGTCAGCTGTAAATCTAGCTCATTTTCCTAAATTATCATCCATGCAAGATGTTCACAAAGACTGTGAACGTTATTCACATAGTTTAGTTGCCCTTAAGGGAGAATTTGATCAACGCTTTCAAGATCTGACAGCACTAGACAGTGATTTTGATCTGTTCTCCTCTCCATATTCAGCGAATATTGAAGAGATTCGTCCTGAGCTGCAACTAGAACTTATTGATCTGCAGTGTGACAGAGAATACAGAGACAAATTTCAGAACAAGAAAAACATTTTGGAATTCTGCAGACACTTCCCTCAGGATAGATTTCCTCGTTTGCACAAACTGGCGGCTACAATAATATCAATGTTCGGTTCCACGTATGTTTGTGAACAACTGTTCTCTGGAATGAAATGTAACAAGACGCGCCTGAGATACGCATTGTCTGATCCAAATTTAAACTGCACGCTGCGCCTACAGTGCACAAGAACAATTACTCCGAACATAGACGCAATTGTAAAGGGCAAAAAGTACAAGATAACCGAGAATCCCACACTTCAGTGACACCTTTTATTGTGTAACAGTTCACAAATTAATACGAATGTAGAGGCATACACTAAGCTAATAAAATTATGTGGCACGTGTACATTCTCCTTTAATTGTTTCATTTGTCGCAGTAATAATTCGTGAGTGATATCCCTGCAGGTGCCGCGGATTTACATTGACTGGCGGCAGCTGTTGGGTGCTCCACGTGACTCTCCCCACTCTCCGCTCTGGTCCGGTAGTGGGGGTAGCGTGCTCGCGCTGCTCCGTGCTCGCGCCTGGCTGCTCACAGCTTGCTCCGCGAGCACGTATGTTGTGAAGCCCTGTTTTACGTGTTCCGTGTGACGCGGCCTATTAGACGGTAGGGTCTACCCGTGTACAAGCAGTTTGCAAGACTTGCTCCATCTGGTCTATAAGGTAGTTTCACACTGTTGTCCTCGAACATCGATTGTATTAGAGAATGACACCATCCATATTCTGGAACTGTTTTAGAAAGTGCGGTACCAGTGAAACAAAGTGCTCCATTTGCTTTAAGAGATTAAAAGCGAGAGCAGCCCACAACAAGCTTGATATAATATAAGGAGAAAAACAATAAAAATTGAAAGAAGCTGATCTGCTGCATGTGTCTACATAATATGCCCATATCTGCTTGTAGCCCTTGGAAACAGACAAATTAACACGAAAAATAGAATTCTTAAATCGGAGTTTTCACTCTTTACCACTGACTATTCTCAGTGTCAAAATAGTGGTACGATCCTCGATTACAACATGATTTTTGAGCTGAGTTTTAATAAATTGGATACAATAGGAGAATAGTCGTGATTTTTTAAGTACGCAACCAGTTATCACTTTTTGAGAAAAGCAGCGAACGGCGGACGAATTAAGTTTTCTTTTATTCCTAATTTAATTTGACAATATTATAAAAATAATTGCCACTCACCGTATAGCGGAGATGCTGAGACGCAGATAGGCACAACAAGAAGATTGTCAGAAAATATGCTTTCGGCCAACAAGGCCATTGTCAATGGCCTTGTTGGCCGAAAGCTTATTTTCTGACAATCTTCTTGTTGTGCCTATCTGCGTCTCAGCATCTCCGCTGTATGGTGAGCAGCAACTATCATTTTCGTATTGTTGCTACATTCTTTATTCATTCAATCCCAGATTTCCCTTATTTAATTTAATATTCTGTTTCTGTGTATTTTGAAACTGAAGGAGTTTAATGTATGAAATACGAGGGCTATCCACAAAGTACATTACGTTTTGGAATTAAAAATAAAGTATTTGAAATTTTTTTTATTATATACAGGTGAAAGCCACACTTCAATACTACTTTTCTACATAGTTGCCAGGTCGGGACTGTACGGCGGATGAGGAAACAACTCCCACTTAAAAGATTCGAGAACTTCACGAGTGGCATTTGCCGTGTGGGCCCGGGCGTTGTCGTGAATCAGCAAGATCTTTGAGCCCAAATTTCCCCTGCGCTTGTTTTGTATTGCTCTTCTGATGTTGTGCAGAGTTTGGCAATACCTTTGAGAGTTTATTATAGTGCCTCTTTCCAGGAAATCCACAAAAATCGTATTTCTACCGGGTTACTGATTAACCACGTGGTTGAAGGCGCAGGCGGCCGAATTTTACGACGAAGGAATTTCCAAGCTCGTCCATCGCCACGATAAGTGCCTTAATTTAAATGGCAACTATGTAGAAAAGTAGTATTTAAGTGTGGCTTTCATCTGTATATAATAAAAAAAATTTCCAATACTTTATTTATTTTTAATTCCAAAACGTAATGTACTTTGTGGATAGCCCTCGTAATAGGAATAAAAAATCCAAAATCGGTTATTTCAGAAACCAGTTATTTTCAGCGGTTTTAACTGTCCATTTGAAACTGGCGTTAAAAAAACGATATACCCGAAAACCGGTTGCTTCAGCGATAACCGCCAGTACGTGGTCTGGCTGCCGGAAGGCGCATCCAGAGCCAGGGTGCGTGAGCACTGATTGCAGACGCTTCGTGCGCGTAGCACCGCTGCTTGAGCGCAACGAAGTATGCCTGGCTGAGTCATTGAGCCAGGCAGGGAGGGTATCCCAGTCCTGTCGCCACACTGAGCCGGGGGAAGCTCGCTGACTCGCACTGCTAATAGTGGCAGCGTCCAGCGAGAGGTTAACCACGACGTCGGTATACCCTGTGCAGGCCTCTCCATTTCTGCACAACTGTTCCCAAGCGTCCATTTGAAGCTGTTTACTGTAGTCAGGCCTCGGTGTCCCGCTACAGTATCGACTCCATGCAGTTAGGACCATCACCAAACTCACTACACATTTGTCTCAGGATGTGTCCTATCAACCGAGGCTTCTTTTGGTCAAGTTGTGCCACAAATTTCTTTTCTCCCTAGTTCTATTAAGTGCCTCCTCATTAGTTACGTCATCTACCGTCTAAGCTTCAGCATTCTTCTGGAGCACCACATTTCAAAAGCTTTTATTCTCTTCTAGTCCGGACAGTATGTCTTCTACGTTTCGCTACATATAAAGCTACATTCAATACAAATTCTTCAAAAGTGTCTCCATAACACCTAAGTTACTTTGCAATGTTGAAGTGTTTCTCAGAAAACCTTGTATTAATACTACCAGTATGTGGTTTTTTTTAGCCTCTCTGCTTCGACCATCGTCGGTTTCTTTGCTAAGCAAGTACCTTACCTACTCAATATTGCCCGATTTAATTCAACTGCATTTCATTACCCCGGTTTGCTTCTGTTGATATTCATGTTACATCCTCCGATCAAGACAATGTCCATCCCGTTCAACTGCTGTTCTGAGGCCTTTGCTGTGTCTGGCGATGTGATCCGCAAATCTCATACATGAAATTTCCCAATTTATCCTCTGTTTCATTCAGAGCTTACTCATTCTACAGGTGGGATAACAGTGGAAATAGGTTATAAATCTGTCCTGCCCTTTTTCTCGTACTACCTGCCTGTCATGTCTTTAGAGTCTCATGGTTATAGTCGGTTTTCTGTACATGTAGATAACTTTTCGGTCGCTACATTTCATCCCTGCTGCTATCACAGTTTTAAAGATTATGTTTCAGTGAACTTTAACGAAAGCTTTTGTAAATGTACAAATATTGTGTGTTTTGCGTTTGTTAACCGGTTTGGTAAGAAAAGTCGGATCAATATTGTTTGGCGTGTTCATACATTCTCCGAGACACAAATTTCCGTAGATAGGCGTTTACCCATCGTTCCATTCTTCTGTGACGTGTTTCAGAGCATCGGTAATACATCTGTTAGCACTTGTGTGGTGTGGTATTGGGCTTATTATATTCTTCAAGTGAGCGGGTATTTCGCCTTATCTCATGCATCCTGTATGTCAGGTACAATAGGTTTTTATCTTTGTACGTAAGTAATCAGGAGTCTAGAGAAAAAAAGATAGTAGAGACGTAGAAGTCCCTCCAAAACGGCCTATCATCGAGCAGCAGAAAATAACAAAAGGAGACGTAATGTACTGGTTGTAGCATGCCTGTGAGAGATCGGCTAGGCCCGATCTACTGATGCACCGAGACCTATTCGCGGGGGTATACTTGGCGTGCTGAGGTGGTGTAGTGTGTTGTGTTGTGGTGGCGCCGGCACGGGTCCCCGTGAGCGCGACTTGCGTGCGGCGACCACGCGTGTCCCGCGTCCGTTCTGGCGTCTATCGAGCGGCGCGGCGTGGCCTTGCCTTGTCGTCGGAAATGGGACATTTCCGCGGTCCGCCTGCCACTGTTAATAATGCAGCCGCCCGTAAACCCGCAGGGTAAGGGGGGCGCTGGGTGGGACACGTCAAACAGTAAAAAGACCCGACGTCTCCTGGCTCTGGAAATGTAACCCCACCTTATTACGGTTTAACTGGGGGCAACTATGTCGCCGGTAAATAAACGACACTGTCACTAGTAGAATGTTTTCCTATTATAGCTGCATAATGCGTTACGAACCCTGTTCTTCCATCTTCATGTGCTAATTACATTTAAAATGAACCGACTTACGCTACTGCATCTGATGACGCCGCGATTTCTTAAGTACGGGAAACACCTTGTTTCCATCGAAATTTTTCAATGTCGTAGATACTGTTCTTTCTTTGTGTCAGTACGTGCTTTCCTTGTTAATCGCGTTATGCTATTGTGCATGTAGGTGACACACATTTCCTGTTACCCCTGGAACTGCAGAGTAGTAGCGCGCATTCTCGTACACTCCTACAAATCTGTGTCATTCGAGCTTTTCTCCTTTGTGTACGTTTCATATCTTCTCTCAGTGAAAGCTTGCTCCTCAAAATGGGCCAGTCAGCTGCACAGAATCTCCTGTTAAGTAAATTTGGGACTACATACGTGCATATGACGATGCAGTTCTAGTCGCTGTTGTGGGCTTCGGATCGGAGATGTGAGTACATAGACTTGGACAGATGACACCTGCCAAGGCCGTACCTAGAAAGTAACTCCCAGCACAGGCTGCACCAGTAGTTTGCTGCTCAGTGCTGAGCCACCTGAAGCGAGGTGGCGCAGGGGCTAAGGCGGCCGCTCTGGACTCTAGTGTATTCTGAAGGGCACCACTCAAATCTCCGTTCGATCATTCAGATTTGAGTTCTCCGTGGCTTCACTAAATCTATTATGGCAAATACCGGGATGGTTCCTTTTTACAGGACACTCCTATCCTATCCTATCCTATCCTTCCCTTCCCTTCCCTAAGCTGAAATTGTGCTCCCTCTGTAATGACTTCGTCATCGATTTACTGACTGAAAAATAAGATGACGTGGTGCTGCCTACTGGCTTCGAAATGGGGGGGGGGGGGGGGTGCGAATGAAGTAGAGCGCGTCACACAGGTTACCAGAGTAATATGAGTAATGGGGTGTCGGTTCTGCAAAAACTAGCAACTTTGTCTCCCCTGTATTTTGTGCTGAATATGCCTGTCCGTTGCTGTCCGCACCTGCACCTTACGTCGCTTTATTCTCGAAATAACAGCGCTCACCAATCAAGCTCCTAACTACAGACAGCTGCTCTAGTACACCTGTCTTTGGTTCTTCATCTACAGCCTCGTACTGACGGGTGCCATTAGTGCACTAATGGCATTACGTTATTAGATGTTATTGAAGAAGGAAATCTAATAAGTAACGTCTGGTGACTTTTCTTTTGTCAAATATTTGAGCGAAGCGAAAACAAGACTCCTTATAAATTACGCAGTGGTCTTTTGCTCCAGTTTTCATAGCCAAACGAAGAGTCGTAAAAGGACGAATGGAGTATAAAGTTGACAGCGTGAGATATACTTAAAAAAAAGTGCTGGAAGATAATATGTGTAATTAAGAAAAGCTTAACTAAGGATTTGAGGGAAGATTGAAATATTTCTCGAGAAGCTGCTGATAGCCATGTAAATGAAGCTTCGAAAAGGTCATCGCTTCAAGGCTTAGCTATTTTACGCATTAAAAGTTGCATTGGTGTTACATTTAACTGCCGAATGGCTTCCTTCGAATCAAGTACTAAATTCAGGACTTTTGAGCACAGAAGACTCTAGGGAAGCAAATGAGATGTCATGAAAGCCATGCTTTATGGGCAAATCGTGAAAATAATTAAATTCTGAAAAAAACAGTCATGTTTTGTGAAATGATTTATCTAAAAGTAAGAAACAAAACAGGATAGATACAGATTTGACTAGCGTCTGAGTGATGCTTGAAATAATATACAGGAAATGAGGCGCCGATTGAGAATTTAGAGTTCAATGTTTAACTTAGAATTTCAAAGACTACTACGAGATATTTATCTGATAGATTTTATAGACTTCTGTTGTGTGACCCTGACATATTTCTATCATCTGTGCCCGAACAAGTAAAAAAGTTGCAACAAATTTTCAGACTCGAAAGTTTTTGAATAGGGAATCCGTCAAATATAAGGAAAAAGAACGCACATTCTCAATGGGCACATCATTTGGCGTACATGATTTCGAGCATCATCCAAAGGAGCGTCAGATGTTTCTCTGATCTGTTTTATTTCGTACTTTCGGATAAATAATTTTCAAAACGTTTGACGGCTTGTTTCAAGCCAAGGGAAAAATTCAGATTGTCGCAATATAGCGATCGTATAATATGCCGCTTCGTATTGTGTTGTTTTTGCTGTCGTTATATGTGTTGAGTAAATTTTAATTTTACTCATTTTCAGTGTAAGTGGTTCCCCTTTTCTATTGTCCATTAACCAGTCACATGTGCCAAGATGGCACTTTTTTCTGCTAATTCTCGTTCTACTTTGTGCTTTGTCACGTTTATATTATAGATTTGTTAGGAGCATGAGGAAAGAGCATGCATGCGCGCTGCCATGCATGTTTTTTGTTATCCATTTTAATATATTCCTAAGGGGCAGCTGTCTGTGTTGTCATTATCGAGAAATCTTTTTAACACGTGTGTCCACGGGCCGTTGTCCAAAAACACTGGTTAGGACGAAATACTTTATTTCCCCCAGTAAATTCATACATTCACATTCTGCAATGGCGCTGATAAATATGTTTTGGAGCGGCCTCTAACCGATATCACCACCACAATCATCATGGAACGATAATTGGAGAGTGTAATTGTATAGCGAACCCAAAATGTAGCTAGTTGTTTCTTCAACGTGGTACTGAGCCTTCCCGCGCATTTGCCGTACGTCCGGATGCGTTCAAGAAGAATCCTTGTCGCAGGTAAAATGCTCTCGTGCCATCGTAACGCATGGATGAACAAGTTGTATCGATCGGCAGCGAAATATGTGCGTCGCTGCACATCTCGACCAGTCATTGACTTTAATCCGTATATACGTAGACATGCATCAGGCTCACACATTTTGTCTTCAGGACAGCGTCTTTTTTTTTTTTTTTTTTAAGAATTAAAAATAGTGGATATCGCCCGGTCCGCACAAAAGCTTTGGCTGAGAAGTGCCCAGGATGCCAATAGCCCCGCTCACCCTTACGGAATGGAAAATATATGACGCAATATGCAGAATGCTTCCGAAAATTTGCGAGTCTTCTCATTACTAGTTCCTTTCTGAAAGTATCCGTGTGCCGTACCGCGTTATCGAAGCTGAATCCACAAGTTTCACTAACAACACCCTTGGTATGTCGCAGCGGACAGCCTGCAACGAAGTGGAATTTTCGTTTCGTCTAGACCCTCATGTACGGTTTAGTTTGTTCGTTTACCAGCCGTTGTATAAAGTGTCTTCCTTGCTCTTAAGTGCAAATTTAATATTTATTCGTCATTTAAATCTGAAGCAGAGTGCTATAGTCGAATGGAATTCGAGTGATACCTTTTCTGCATGTGGCGACAGCAAGAAGGTTGTAACTTGACAAAGCCTTGCAGGTTACAGAGGCCACAGAACTAGTGAAGACAGCAAGTTCACTGCGAAACTAGAATTATGTATTAATACCTTCAGCTGCTGACGGGCGTTGATATATATATATCAACGGGGACAGGTGAAAATGTGTGTCCCGACCGGGACTCGAACCCGGAATCTCCTGCTCACTTCGCAGACGCTCTATCCATCTGAGCCATCGAAGGCACAGAGGATAGTGCGACTGCAGGGACTATCTCGCGCACGCCTCCCGCGAGACCCACATTCTCACCTTACATGTCCACTCTCTACCATTCGTAGTGTCCCTACCCAACACACTCATTACTCGTGGAAGACATTCTTACCAAGTCCCGTAAGAGTTGGGGTAATATGTGTGCATCTGCACAGAAGAAGAAGAAGGTGGAAAATGTCAAATCCGAAAGAACAGACACAATATCCATATAAATATATAGCAAGTTCACTAAGTTCGTACTCGCACCTGTGTTACCACTGGTTGTTTTCGACTTTCCATTAACATAAACTGTGGTATGTGAGAGGTTTGTCTTTTGTGTCAACCGAGAGCTGCGGAAGCGACTTTGGGAGGCGTCTGCGGTATAAGTGTGTAGCTAGCCCACTGTATTGACAAAATCCGTTTCAGCCGCAGTGCGGAGCCAGCGGGAGTCGCAGCAGCTGTAGCAGCAACAGCAGCGGCCAGCGTGTCTGACACCGACGCTGGACCACCCGCAGTTGGCGGCGGGTGAGGCCCGAGTCTGGCCAGCACCGGCCGAGGCCGCTGCGAGGCGCTGGCTCGTAATAGCACTCGACACCTGCACGGGTTGCGAGGATAACAGAAGTCAGAGCTCGTGCGGAAAGATTTAAGTGTTCATGTTTCGTACGTGCTATTCGAGACTGGAACGGGTGAAGAAATACACCGAAACGCCAGAGAAACTGATATGTGTATGCGTGTACAAATACAGAGAGATGTAAACAGGCAGCATACGGCGCTGCGGTCGGCAACGCCTATATAAGACAAGTGTCTGGCGCAGTTGTTAGATCGCTTACTGCTGCTAAAATGGCAGGTTATCAAGGCCCAAGTGAGTTTTAACGTGGTGTTATAGTCGACACACGTGCGATGGGACACAGCAACTTCGGTGTGGCGATGAAGTGGGGATTTTCCCTTACGACCATTTCACGAGAGTACCGTGAATATCAGGAATCCCGTAAAGCATCAAATATTCGACATCGCTGCGGCTGTAAAAGATCCTTCAAGAACGGGACGAACGACGACTGAAGAGACTCGTTCAACGTGACAGAAATGCAACAGTTCCGCAAATTGCTGCAGATTTCAATGCCGGGCCCTCTACAAGTGTCAGCGTGCGAACCATTCAACGAAACACCATCGATATGGGCTTTCGGAGCCGAAGGCCCACTCTTGTACCCTTGATGATCGCACGACACAAAGGTTAACGCCTCGCCTGGGCCTGTCAACACCGACAGAGGACTGTTGATGACTGCAGACATGTTAACTAGTCGGACGAGTCTCGTTTCAAATTGTGTGGAGCGGATGGACGTATACGGGTATGGAGACAACCTCATGAATCCGTGAACCCAGCATGTCAACAGGGGACTGTTCAAGCTGGTGGATGATATGTAATGGTGTGGGGCTTGTGCAGTTGGAGTGATCCGGGATCCCTTATACGTCTAGATACGACTCTTGACAGGTGATACGTACATAAGTATCCTGTCTGATCACCTGCATCCGTTGATGTTGCTTGTGCATTCCGACGGACTTGGGCAATTCCAGCAGGACAATGCGACACCCCACACGTCCAGAATCGCTACAGAATGGCTCCAGGAACACACGTCCGAGTTTAAACACTTCGCTGGTCACCAGGCTCCCCAGACGTGACCATTATTGAGCATATCTGGGATGCCTTGAAACGTGCTGTTCCGAAGAGATGTCCACTCCCTTGTACTCTTATGAATTTATGGATAGCCCTGCAGTATTCATGCTGTCAATTCTCTCCAGCACTATTTCGGACATTAGTCGAGTCCACGCCACGTGGTGTTGCGGCACTTCTGCGTGCTCTCGGTGGCCCTACACGATATTAGGCAGGTGTACCAGTTCCTTTATCTCTTCAGTGTTCTTGAACCCTCTGCCGAGTACTCAGTTCTGAACAGCAAGGTAGTGATGTAGGTGTAGGTGCAGGCGTGGAAGTGAAAAACGTGAAAGAAGCAACGTTTACATTTAAAAGTATAAACATAAAGCAATAATCAGGTTGAAGGGTTTGTTTCAAAACCCCAAAGTAATTTGTTGTTTTCCATATACCAGCCATCAGAGTTAAAAATTGCTCTGTAGTAACAAAAGAAATTTAGAACCAACGAATAACGTAACTTCTAACCTCTGAAATTTTGTGCTGTAGCATGTTTTAAGTGAACTCGGGAACTAGGAGACTGCGCTTAGTGACACAGGGTGAACACGAACTCCTGCAACTAAATTTCGGAGGTTGCTCAGGGATATTTTCGGAATACTTTCTGTAGCAGACACGTGGTTTCAAGTCGCTCATCGCAAGATAATTGCATTTCGTTTCTTTTCGTCAGTATCTTTATAGTTCGCTGAATAAATTTGGAGCACAGCGTAAATGCAGACTGTGTGAGCATTGTGCCTCTTGTTTGGAAATAAACTTGTTCCATTCAGTCACGGTAGTTGCTGTTGACAACGCTAAGGCCCACTTTCCTCTTCGTCCTCAAGTTTGCAGTCAGTGGTGCTCGGTCCCGTCTCCAAAATATGCAAAAAATATTTTTGAACGACCGATGAATTTTGTTTCTCTAGTTTGGGTTTACCTTGTATAAACTGTATCTACCACCGCCCACCCCGCGTCCCAACATACAGCCAAAAATTCGGCGCTGAGAAAGAATACTGTGTAGAATGATAGAGTTGGGGAACCTTGAGAGTGGTTGTGCTGCTCATGTCGTAGCCTTTCTACTATACCCACTTGCTCGATGGTATATTTTAAATGTAGCTCTTTTAATTGAGTTACCGAGTTTCCATTGTCAGATGCAGCCTAATAACCGGTACAGTTGAAGCTGCTAGAACACGCAAGCACAATTAGTTTGTGTGTTCAGACTTCACTACCGAGTTGTTCGCCGACATTTATTCAACATGGCCTTTTCAGCTGTCTGTGACCGAAAGAGGTTTAGTGCATTTGATGCTAGCTGTTCGATATTGTACGAATTTTGTTCTGTTGTACCCGGTCCGTTCCGGAAGACTGTTGGAAATGTTCTGGAAGAAAATCACTCACAGTACGCTAGTGCGGCCAATGGTTCGAGTCCTCATGGAGTAGGCGCGACACGAACCGTGGAACGATTCCCACACTAACGAAAGGCTAATTGGGATTCTCAGGGAACTTAATCCGCGGAAGAAAGGTAACGATGTCGCAGAACGCTGTTTGTTAAAGAACCGGTATTCCGAAAAGAGAGAACGGTTATCATGCTCTGCGGACTAAATAATAAAGTGTATTTTCTAGGTTATTCTGAGTAAACTCTATGCAAATAATGTGAAAATATACACTAACTTCACGTTAACACTTGCTTTCGACATTAAAAAATGGTTCAAATGGCTCTGAGCACTATGGGACTTAACTTCTAAGGTCGTCAGTCTCCTAGAACTTAGAACTACTTAAACCCAACTAACCTAAGGACAGCACACACATCCATACCCTAGGCAGGATTCGAACCTGCGACCGTAGCGGTCGCGCAGCTCCAGACTGTAGCACCTAGAACCGCTTGGCCACTCCGGCCGGCGCATTCGACATTAGGAAAGCAAGTTATCAACTTGACATGATCCAAAAATAACAAACACTGACTTTTCTAAATAAATGTACACTGAAATACTAAATGGACTAAGTCCACCAAGCAAGTTTCTTTAAAAATATTTCTACCTTTAGAAATCATTGCTGTTCAGTCTTGGTTCAGGTCACCGTGAAAGTGTTTGTGCACCTCAACTGGATATTCAATCATACTTTTCAGGTGTCTCTTCTTCTATGAAGACAATCCTTTCGCGCCACCAACCTCACTGCATGTGATCGTTTTGAAATTTTCACTTCGGCACCCTTTTTTCAATGCTCCATTTTTCCCATCCCTCTATTATTTGTCCATTTTTCATCTGAATTACATCAGCTGTTGTGGGTTTAATCCATGACGCAGGACTTACATTCACCATAGTTATGTTAATGATCATATCATCTGCTTCCTGAAAGTCGACAAAATAACTTCCTCTTACCTGAATAACTTTAAAAGATTCAATATTGCGAGCTCTTGATATTTTTTCAATTATTGATCTCTCGTAGAGTTACCAGTTCGCCCTTTATTTCACTTTGCTAAATCATTCATATTATTTTCACTATCCGTTGTACTGCCAATGAAGACACGCAAGAGACAGGCTACAAAACGGCAGGAGCAAGTGGAAATACATAATCTCAGTGTTCAGTATAGCCAACTCATGTAACACGTTCTGCATTACACCATTTAGTATGAACAATTCACAGGAGTTACCCCTCATATCTATTGGCTTTCGTAGCACCTATATCAGCCATTATTGGAGGTAGCTCTTCAAGTGTGTAAAAGCTCTGTTCACATGCCACCTAAAGAACTAGAAAACAATTTATGCAGAACTGGCGCTTAGTCCATTTGGCATCATAACACTT
Organism: Schistocerca piceifrons; assembly: GCF_021461385.2. Lineage (NCBI taxonomy): Eukaryota > Metazoa > Arthropoda > Insecta > Orthoptera > Acrididae > Schistocerca > Schistocerca piceifrons. The sequence goes on along the minus strand of NC_060139.1, from coordinate 295,209,874 downwards.
CAATGCTGTTGCCTCCGTGTTTAGACTACTACGACACACGAAAAGTTTTGCCGAAATGGGACCCGAACCTGAGTTTCCTGCTCATCGCGGTTAGTCGCTTGAACAACTTCGCGTATCCGAGCACGCCTCCAGGTCCGATACAAACATCCATAACGTGTCATTGCGTGTAAGTCCCATGGCGGTCGCACACCGTTTGTGTGGTTCTACATAGGGAGACAATGTTTTCCTCGCCAGTTTGCCTTGCTTTGGCATGAAATTTTCATCTGTCTATAGTAATCCATCCAGCTGATGTAATATTTATTTGCAATTTGCGAATATATTTCATAGGGCATTTGCATTCAGCTATACAGACACTGCACTAACTATATAAATATCTCGGATAGCTATCGTGAAAATAAGATGAAACAGATTAGGACTTGTACAGAGTCAGACGTTTTTGCCTCCCTCCATAAGCGAATGTAATAAAACAGAAAGTACTTGATGTTGACACGAAATACCCTCTGCCATTCGTAGCTCAGCAGCTTGTAGAGTCATGTACATGATTTGGTCGCTTTGCAGCTGCGCCAGTAGGCGTTGAAACTTTGTACTCATAACTCGGAGGTCCTGGGTTCTAGTAACAGATCCGTTAACGTACTGCAGGTTTTGTAGGCCCCTGCACAGCTCTGTTCATTGCAAGCACGAGCGTAGGGAGCGGTAAGTACCAGATCTGAGCGCATAGTGACAGGACGTTAAAGTAAGGTAATGCATTTAAGAGTTCATACCCAGCGTAGTTTCGCGCTAGTGAGTTATGTCGCAGAGGATTGAATGGGTTTGCAGTGCTGTATGAGCTACCGAGTTCAGTTGGCAGTTAGCGGGTATTTTGTGCTGCCCACGAGACCGCGTGGAGGTCAGGTTAATCGTCTTGTCAGCAAACTTCAAACGAGCGCTAACAAGCTGTTAAAGTCTTTCAGCTTGCGCGGCCTGTTACGCCCATTAGCAAAGTGGCGTAGGTTTTTACACACATAGAAAAGGAGTTCTTTCCTTTTCAGCAAAGGGAACGATTCGAAATTAAGTAGTTGAGAGGGCCACATTTAGTGTAAGTGGACCTCTCTTCGGACGAGCCGCCACGGAATGAAAGAAATAAAAATATTTTGACGGCTGATACCTGTTGTAGGATCTGAGGAATCAAACCGCGAGCTATGTTATAGGCTAATAGCGCGGTGAAGACTGGCCAACTTTAATGGTTCGTCTTTTTGTACTGAACGACGTGAGTGAACTTTGTTATGCATTTTATTACGCCAGTTGCAACATTGTGTCAGTCCAACGACAGGATCAAGCTTGAATTATGACGTAGCCTTAACGAGGATCACAAAACTTCAACATGTGCATCCATACCGAGCGAATCACTGTGAACTGCATGTTAAGGGCGTAATTCGTCTTGTACCAAGTATTGAGATTTCTCCTCCTTCCTCTCGTGCATGGAGGATGGAAGGAATTAGTGATTGTACGACACTGTCTAATTTTATCTGAGCCACATCTACGGGTCACGTAAGAAGTGGGCTGATGATTATTCGTAATTTCTGCCACCGACCGAGACAGCGCAGTGCTTAGCACACTGGACACGCATTCGGGAGGACGACAGTTCAAACCCGAGCCTGGCCATCCCAATTTAGGTTTTCCGTGATTTCCCTAAATCGCTTCAGGCAAATACCGGGATGGTTCCTTTGAAAGGCCACTGCCGACTTCCTTCCGCAGCCTTTCCTAATCCGACGGGACCGATGACCCCACTGATTTGTCCCCTTCCCCAAATCAACCATCCAATCAACCAATTTCTGCCCTGAAAAAAGGTTCGCGGACTTATCTGAATAGGTACTTGTGAAGTACTCGACGTCTTTCTTTGCGAGTCTGCCAATCAAGACGTTGCAACATTTCTGTTACACGCTTGCCAGCCAGAATAGCGTGTGACAATTCACACCGACCTTCTTCTGTACACGCACCATGTCTGCTGTTAGTCTGGCTTACTGTGTGTATCCCACACTCTTCAGCAGTACTCAGGTATGGACTGGTACAAGTATTTTTTTTGCAATATCTTTCGAAGATAAGGCACGGTGTCCCCAGTATCTAGCAATAAATCTGTAGTCTGCCATCTGCTTTACCTACAACCAGCTAATCTGATCGTTCCGCTTCCTGTCTCCGCACATTGCTATTACCAAATATTTGACGTGGCTGGCTCTAATTGTCATTAATTAATACCGTAGTGAAGGCATACCATGCTTTTAAGTTCCGTGAAGGGTACAATTTGCGTTTCTCTACTTTAAGGGGATACGGAATCGGATTTTGGGTTAAAAAATCGAATTTTTTTTTATTGGCGTATTATATTCTGCCATGTTTCCCTCTTTAAAATGACGTATCATACATAGCTCTACTACAATTATAACTATTTTATTTTTATATATTTGTGAGATCGGGTATTGCGCTTTAGTTATACACGTCTCTCGTGGCTGACCATGAACTTTTTGGCAGTACCTTTAAAGTGACATGAATTCAAATATCCCGGTTTCCAGCGACTATTTATACACTAGTTGCCCGAAAATGTTTCTCTCTGGTTTCCTCAAGTTACTCTTTGACTTTGTGGCGGGACTGTTTTGTAAACAGTGTGATATAAGAAAGTAGTTGTTGAGTTATTTCGTATTTAGTGCTTCATTTTTCGCAGTGAAAATGCCTAGAGCTAAAGCAAAAGTATTTAAAAAGCGTGTGAACTGGCAAAAGAAAAGAAATAATGATTCATTAGCAAAGCAAAGCAGTTAATCATCATCACTGTTGGAAAATGTGAATCCACTTATTACTGATTTGCCGAACGAACTTACACCAAATGAAAACAGTGCTTCTCATAAAAAACTAAGAGATTTGGAAGAGAAATATAATTTACTTGATAGAGGGAATGAAGTTTTTGAACTCATTGATACGAATATATTGTGTGAAGCTCTTGAAAACAGTTTGTGCTGCAAAAAATGTCATGGAAACGTTTCTCTGAAAGTAGAATCCCATGTTGGCCTGGCTGCCCAGTTTAATTTAATATGCAGTGTTTGTAAATACAGCTGTAAGTTTCCAAGTTCGGTTTCAGTAACTGTAAATAATGGATACAAGAAAACTGAACTTTATAGTGTAAATATTAGGTTAGTTTATGGATTGCGAGCAATTGGTAAGGGCAAAGCAGCTGGTGATATGCTATGTGGTGTTCTAAATCTTCCAAGTGCACCTTCAAAGTTTGAAGCTTACAATTATGTACTAGGATCTGCAGTTGAAGATGTAGCACAGAAGTCAATGCAGGTTGCTGTGGAAGAAGCAGTGGAAGAAAATGACGGCAGTCGTGACCTCACAGTGGCGTTTGATGGCACGTGGCAGAAAAGGGGCCACACCTCCAACAATGGTGTTGTAACAGCAACTAGTGTGGATACTGGCAAGGTTATTGATGTTGCAATAATGTCTAAATACTGTAGGTGCACAGGCAGGCTGAAAAATGAACACAGTGATGACTGTATTGCTAATTATTATGGTAGTAGTGGTGGCATGGAGGTTGCTGGGGTGAAGAAAATTTTTCATCGCTCTTCACAGTGGTATAATGTTCGCTATGTCAAATATCTGGGAGATGGTGACTCTAAAGCATTCAAAGAAGTTTTGGAAAGCAAACCATATGGGAACAGTGTAAATATAAGCAAACTTGAATGTATAGGACATGTGCAGAAGAGAATGGGTGCCAGGCTGAGAAGGTTAAAATCAGTTATGAAAGGGAAAAAACTAGATGATGGGAAAACCTTGGATGGCAGAGGAAGATTGACTGATTCCATAATAGACCACATTCAGAACTGCTATGGCCTTGCAATCAGGCAAAATACAGGCAATCTTGAAGAAATGAGGAGAGCTATATGGGCTTTATATTTCCACACCGCATCCACGGATGAGCATCCACAACATGGTTTGTGCCCCAAAGGTGAAAACAGCTGGTGTAAATACAATAGGGGACTAACAACAGGAGAGAAATACATTCACCACCACAGTCTACCATCAGCCATCATGGCAGAAATAAAGCCCATTTTCAGAGATCTGGCTGACAGAAGTCTTCTGATGAAATGTCTTCACGGAAAAACGCAGAACCCCAACGAGTGCTTGAATAGTGTGATATGGCATCGTCTCCCAAAAACAGTGTTTGTCGGAATTAATACACTACATTTTGGTGTGTATGATGCTGTGGCAACCTTCAATCTTGGAAATATAACTAAATGCCAGGTCCTTCAAAAGTTGGGTATGTGTGTTGGTTCCCGTACGGTACGTGCTATGTTCTTTTTAGATCAGCACAGACTAAGGCATGCTGATAATATAATCAAGACATTAGTGAAAAAAGCAAGACAGGTGCAGAGGGGTGCCAAAAGAAGACTTGAAGATGATTATGAAGACTGTGAAGGGGGTATTAGCTACGGATCAGGAATGTTTTAATCTTCTTTCTCCGTTTCCCGTAAGTTTACTTTTTACTTCATCTAGGAACATTATCTCAGGTACTGGTCAACCTAGAAGTCTGAAATTTTTATGACGTAGTGACATAGGTCCCTATTACATACTGAAACAACGATTTTTTAATTACTTGATTTACAAAAGACTTAGGGGTGATAGTCTAGTAAAAAGCGATGGAAAAAATTTACTTAAAAATAAATGTACAATATCTCTGTAAGAAAATACTTTGACAATAAACTGTTGTTTCAGTATTGTTGTAACATATGAATGCACATACAGTAAAATTTTTACCTCTCTGTCTCCAGTAGTTTGTGAGAAAATGTTCCCTATAGTAGGCATATATTAACATTGCGGGGATAGGTGATTCCGTATCCCCTTAAGAGTAAGTTACCAATTCCTGCAGTAACCTCACAACCAGTCGAAATGTAACTGGATATTACTGCAATTTTTACTGCATAGAATTTTTTCATAGATACGTGCATCATCCTCAGATAGCCTACGATTGCAACAAAAACTATCTACTAAGTCAATTAACTAACAGCAGTGATCCTGTTACACTCCCATGGTGCCCATCTTTAAAATACAATAGTCAGACCTGGTTAGATATCCAATATGAACAGATTCTCTTTATAAAGCTTTGACGTGGCGCATTACATTACTTTAATATTTGTTCCGTAGATCATGACTACAACATTTTGTAATGATGTGGAATGTGTGCGTTTAACCTACGTTTTCATTACACTTTTTTCAAGTGTCAGCTGTAAGATGAATAGAAACAAGGATACAGGGTAAGTAAGCTGCCCCTACCCATGGGTTTTATGCTAACTGCAACACTTTCAAAAACCACGCCAGAAATTTTAAATTTTCATATTCTGTTGCTAGCTACGCGCAAACTATTAGTCCTACAGAAAAAATGAACACGGCAATTTCATAGGAAATTTAATGTCGTTAAAATTTGTATGGGGGTGCTTTTTCATTGGAGGCCGTGGTTTTCGAGTTACGCAAGAAAAAGGTGTTTGAAGGTCATTTTTGCTTTGAAGGTGGTGTGGGTTTCATAAACCCCTTGATAGGGGCAGCTGAATCACCCTGTATACTCTCTCTCTTTTTTTTTTTTTTTTTTTTTTTTTTTTTTTTTTTTTTTTTTTTTTTTTTTTTTTAGCCGTGTAACAGATTGTGGTAACTGGCAATACATACAGTTCTTTTGTATCACTAAGAGGAAAGTACATTATCTTCCACTACAAGAACCAGTATGATGCTACTATCAAGCTACTGATGTTTAACTTAACATGCAAACGTCAGTGAAATCTTCTTCGAGTGTGTTGAATAATTAAGTTGTTTTGATGTGTTCTTGTTGAAAATCTAAACTTCACTATCAGAAACATGTAAACATTTACATATGACAGTGCGTAAGACAAATTGCAGTTGTAGTCTACAGCATGATTCCATCTTGGTTGGAACTCTGTACAAATTCAATGTACCACAGTTCACTGTCAGAGTGTTTGCAGCAGTATTTATTCTCATATGCACTCGAAAAATTGCGATTTCCCAGAAAACAGTGGTGGCAGTTCTTGCCTGCAGCCCTTTCCTTGTCACTGAAAATTGTTTCATGATAGTATGACCAAGTTCACTTTCAAAAAATAATCATTTGTTACAACAATATAGGAAAGATAGATCACTACTTACTGTAAAGAAGTTATGCTAGGTTACAGATAGGCACAATTGAAAGGTGTTACATAAAACTTTCTTTTAAATGCGCCTGTCTGTAACTTAACACGTCATCTTTATGGTAAGTAGCAGTCTAATTTTTCCAACATTGTTGATATTCCTACCTGGAGTTTCCATTGTTTAATCTTTTGTGACATTTGATACATATCCTATGCGACATTAGAAATTGTATGGCACTGATACAGAAGTCTAATTTAATTTTTCTCTCTTTTTTCAGAACTCATTTGGTCGACCAGATGAGGTGGTTGCTGCTGAAACATTGGAAAACCACATTCGCTGCAACAACAGTTTTGTGCACGCTGTGTTCCAAGCTCAGTTTAGGTCATCACTAACATGCCCACGTTGTAAACGGCAGAGCAACACGTTCGACCCCTTCCTCTGTGTATCTGTGCCTGTACCGCAAAACCAGACGAGGCCCGTGTACGTCACGGTGCTGTACACTTCGCAGCAGCCGAGACAGGTCAGCAGCTATTCCTTGCTTACGGTGTTAAGTTAAAACTAACAAATCAGAGTTTTTCTTTATGTTTGACCTATTGTTATAAAGGTACTAGTTCCTACACTTTGTCACTCATATCATCATCAGCAGCAGCAGCAGCATCATCATCATCGTCGTCGTATAATTCCAGTTTGCCAGTTGCTGTTAATGAGCCTCTTCCACTTGCTTTTGTGTATGTATAATCTGTCGCCGAGAACATTATCTGTCGTCCTTCCTTTGGCAGCGAGGTCACTCTTGATTGTGTCGATCCATCAGGTTCTGGGTCTTCCTAAAAGATGTTTTCCTCCCACACCTCTTTACAAATTTCTGTTCTTGTAGGCTGCAGCCTTGTTACATGTCTATACCACCATAGTCAAGATGTGCTGATTAGGCCCAAAAGGGGTGTCTAAATTCTGCCTTCCTTTGTTCCTTCCTCCCTCCCCTCATCTTCTCATTCCTTAACTTATCCACATTGGCCTTCTGGATGATGCGTCTAAGGAATTTCATTTCTGGCGCCTGGCGCCTCAATGCCCATCTTCATGATGAAGCATGCTTGGATATTGTAAATCAGTGTTCATTCTCTGTCTTTCTCTCCACCACCTCTGTTCACCCTCGTCCTCCTCCTCTTCCTCCCCCCTCCACCATTCGATGCCCATAGCTTCTGAGTAGTTGCACTATACTTTGAAGAATATTTCTCCGTAATGGAGGAAATAAGGGGAAATGGGACCACCAAAGGGAAACTACATGCATTACATCTCTTGAAAAGATGGCTAATTTTTTTGTGTATTGGGAAAAACCGTTCCCTTTTTCACATTGAGCTATTGCTTTGTAATCTTCTGAATTGTGAAAGGAGATAATAAATTAAATATATAATTGGGATTACTTTTTGTGTTTCACCTCACCTGAAATGATGCTTAGTCTTCGAGAAATTTTTTCTTTTTTTGCTTTGTTGTGTTAGTCAGTGTGGTAGCTGTTTTATTTTGCCTTTTTATGTTGCTATAAATCAATGTACAAAATTCTGATTTTAATTATCACATAAATACCAATTTTAAATGTCCATTTAATAATTATTTCACAACCTTATTTTTACTCTAATTTTGAAATAGCTCAGTAAAGCATGTTATCCTTATATTGTAGATTTTCTGCCAAGTAATTTTATAAAATTTATAATACAAATCTCTCAAAATGAGAGGTTAAAATTGAACGATAAAAGTACCACAAAACTAGAAAATTCTCACCAGGAAAGCCTGAAGAATTACAAAGAAAATTCTACTCTAATCAACTATTTTCAAGTACACCCATAATAGCATTTTGACAACATGTGAAAATAAGTGCAATCAGCATGGGAAATTAATTTCTTCACTATTAATTTTCCATGTTGCTTGCATTTATTTTCACCTGTTGTCAAAACGATAGTGTGGGTGAGTGTAGAATTTTCCAGTCTTTTTTTTTTTTCACTTTCCTTTAATCATTTAATTATTAGTCTCTGTTTTGTTTAAAATTGCAGTTGAGAAATTTGCAGCATGTATTTTATGAAGTCACTAAAAAAATTTAAATTTTTACTTGGTAAGTATGCTAAGGCATAAGAGTCCTACAGTTGTTACTGTGCATATCTTTCATATTATTTACTCATTCATTAATTTGTGAATGCCGTTTGTTACACAGATGACATGATCTGAGAGGATGTGATTAATATCCAAAGTACCTTAGCAGAGAGAATCAAGTCAAAAAAATTCCCTTGTGACTTAACAGTATGTCATTGGATCGTAAGTGGATCAACAGTGGCACATAAGAGAATAAATAACCCTCATGTGTTCTGTATCTTACCAAATAAACAGTTCATCATAAATATTGTGGGGTAATATAAGAAATTACGAAGCACAGCTGCCTTAACAATTTTATTCAGCCTTTTTATCTTCAATTTTTACTAAAATTTGTCAGATATTGTATGAGTGTTTTTGAAAGTAGAAGAAAGTGCAGTATTAGAGGAAACATTTTAATTTCAGGTGAAATTAGGTGTGTCTCTCCCTGCTCACGCAGAAGTACGAGAATTGCGTGAGCTGTTGGCATCCGATACATGCATCTCTGAGAACCACATGCTGCTCACAGAAATAGACGATTTTGGCTTCCATCGCACATTTTCAGGTTGGTATTAAAGGAAACATTGGTTATGTGGTCAGTTTACGTGGAAGTACCATTAAATGCTGTGATTGATATGTCGATAGAATAGACAAAGTTAATATGAGCGCAGAAAATTACTCATAATGTTCCCGAATTTTATTTCTGTGTAACAGCCAATTTAAATTGCCAGTTACAAATGTACAGGTAATACCCAGAACCCTAATGATATGTAGTTTTCAAATTTAAACTTCACCATGGCACCTGATGAGTTACTGCCAGGTACATTGTTCAGCTGTTTCAGTTTACAACATTTTGTCTTGGATTTTACATCATAGGAGTCAATATTGGCTCAGCTCTTGTTCGTGCTACATATAAATGATCTGGCTTCTTTTATCCAACGAGCAGAAATAGTCATATTTGCTGACAATGCAGTTATTCTCTGCAAATGGGCTGTCACTGAGTCTACATAAAAGTTGTTGGTACAACTAGGTGTTAGCCATTCGAACAACTATAATTTTGCATTCAAGATATTCAGCCAGTTGTACAAAATAGAACTCCAGTACAGCAGGAATGAATAAGATTTATTCACCAATAAACAGAGAAGAAGGTACTTGATAATACGTCACTGTAGTTGGAACTACAATATAGTTGACAAGAACTGACTGTTGTTGCCAAGAAAAGTATTGTCGTATGGTACATTCATGGGATGTTGCACTGCACACAAAGAACAAATCAAAACCAAGCACCTCTGATGGCTGGAGTGCAAACTCTTCGACAGCTGATGTAAACACAAGCAATTGACAATAACTAATGATCTTGCTCACTATAAACTCAGTAGATGCAGTTACGTACTGTACGAAGCCTGAACACACCATTAGAAAAAATGCAGGAGGGCAATTCAATAAATGAAAGAGTATATACTAAATGCCTAAGTATTTATACTGGTAAGAATGTGAAAGGGAAAGCACATGTTGATATTAAATCATCTAAGATCTGCAACTTTTGTCAGTTGTTGGAGTTGAAACTGTGGAAAAGTTGACTTACTTTTCTCACTTTCATTCACTAGTGGCATCTTATTCTGGGACAACTCTTTATTTATTTATTTATTTGTTCATTAAACTGTCAGTAGATAATTTCCAATGTATAGATGAAGTGAGGACATGCACACTTTCAATTATATATATACATACACTATAACACAGGTCTATCTGATTAAGTGGAAATGTAATTTATCACCCTTAGATAAGTACCAAATACAAACCAAGATTTCCTTAACATAAACTGAATGAGATAAAAACATGAATTATGATACTTTGATGTCCACATGAAATTCACTCAGTCATCTTCACATTTTGAAAATTTTGCACATTCGCCATTTCACTTCTGCAGTGTACACCATGCTTTCACTAATCTTTGCTATAAAAGGCAAGCAAGCAACAGCTCAATCATTCTTCTGTAACGAGAGAGTCCATATACAGGGTGATTAAAAGAAACATTTACAAACTAACGTGACACATTTGGCACACAGCAATGATCAGTAATCACACAGGAAGCCAGGGATCATGAACGCCACAGTAGAGCGCTACAGTTACATGTGGGCTGGCATTGGTGGAGACTGTTTAATTGCACTGTACTTTCTCCTGGACTGACCTGATGGTCGCACATATCTTGTATCCAGTGAGAGATTCTGCCAGAAATGCTGACTGATGTTCCCATACCTATTCATCGCCACATTTCAGCCGACATGTGAGGGCACATCTGCAGGCAACTGTTCCCAGCTGGTGGATTGGTAACAGTGGGCCAGTTGCATGGCCGCCATGATCACCCAGTTGGTCCCCAATTGATTTTTTCCTATGGAGGTTTCTTAGGGGCCTTGGGTATGAAACACTTGTTATGTCGCCAGAGGAACTAGTGGGCAGGATTGCTGCTGCAACAGGATATCTTAGAGATACACCAGGTATCTTTGAGAGGGTGCATCGTTCAATGCAGCATTGATGTCGAGCATGTCTCATTGCGTCTGGTAAAAAACTTTGAGCACCTACTTTAATGAGTGTCCATTTTTAGCATGTTACTAAATAACTTCAATGCCATTTAGTAGTTCCAGATGGCCTTTGTGATTACTGATCCTTATTGTATACTAGATGTGCTGTTCCTGGTTTTGGATTCAGAAACATTTTGTGATGCTCTTCTTGTTTGAAGGAGATCTTGTCTACTGTTCAGCCTCTAGATTTAGAGATGAAGAGACTAAATAACCTCTTAATTTCTCTCGAAATCAGGTTTTTTATCAGTACATTTTGTTTGGAGTGACAATATATTGTGCAAAATGTGCACAACAGTTATGCATCATTGAGGGAAGAAAGGGCTAGAACCTCTTGTAGACATGTCTTCAAACAGTTTGGCATATTGACAGTAGCCACACTATATACTTATTCCCTTATGAAATTTTTTGCCAGCAATCAGTCACAGTTAGTAAAGTTAACCCCACAAAGGAGGTCAAGAGGGATTATGTCTGGTGATGGTGGTTGGCATGGTGTTGGACTGTCTTTATCAGTCCAACTCTCTAGAAAGATTTCATCCAAGAACTAGCAGGCAAGTAACCCTCAGTGTGGCAGTGCACCATCTTGTTGAGACAATAGTCTTGGTTGTAATTCCTGTAACTGAGGTGCGGCGTAAAGTCACAGTGTGTCGGGGTAAACAGTTGCTGTGAACATAGGCTCAGTTAAAGAGAACAGTCCAATAATTATGTTGGGCATTAAGCCACACTGGGCATATCTGTTCACTTTTCTGGAGATGTGAAAAGTCACTCGTCTTAAAAGCAATCCTTATTACAGTTTTCGTTGTTTACATCAAATTTGTGCCAGCATGATCCTAGCAACCTCAGCGCATCTGGGCTTACCTTCTGGCTGGCATAGCTTGAAGGAGTTACACTTTGTATGCGTGGAAATGCAGCCACTTGTGTAAACTCTACACCGCAGTGCTCTGAGGTGGTCTCTGCAGATGGATCGAGATGTATGCGCAGTATCAACAATGTTGTCACTCCAGGTCTGTCTCCTATTGCCTCATCACTAACACTTCCAGTCTATTTGAACTTTTCGTACCATCCTCTTATGCTCTTCTCTTCTGGCAGATCTTTACCATAGGCACTTCAGAACTTTTGCTGAACTATAACAGATGACCAATTTGTATGAACCCACAAAACTCATTGCCCCTCTCATGCATAGACAGACACCATTGTGGCAACAGCACCTCTAAATTGTGCTACCTGTAACAGCAGAACAGGGGAGGGGAGGGGGGGGGGAGAGAGAGAGAGAGAGAGAGAGAGAGAGAGAGAGAGAGAGAGAGCACATGCAGGAGTGTATTCATAATTAACTTCAAGAGTTCAGCTACAGTTTGCAACAAGCCACGTAGCTGTATCTAGCACAGTTCCTTAGAAATAAATTTCTGTAACCATGAATAGAGTTCATACTCACTTTCTAGTTCACTAGAAGACAATCAAAGTGAAAACTGTTCCTAACAAGAGCTGCAGCCACAGATGAAAACAGTGATAGAGTGCACAGTAAGAAAGAGTATGGTGCATTTTGCATGAAGAATTAATAATGGGAAAGCTTTGTGCAAGGCGGACATCCTTTATTTTTAATGTTGAGCAAAGGAAAATTTGAAAGTGGATTCCTCATGATGCCTGGACTGTTTCCAAAAGAGGACATTTGCTTTTATGTGCCAACTTGTTATTGTGGGTGAGACGTGTGTGCAGCATTTCATCTAACAAACACAGCCTGGAAGGTGTGTTAAAATGCCTGCTTCCCAGACACAGAGAGACAGAGAGGTGTGCCAGTCCTGGATCAAATCCACCTCATTGATTGACAGCAGCAAATGGTGTGCCAGCCAGCATGGATGTGCTTTTTAGACAGTTTTTGCCATCCACCTAGGTAAAGCTGGTTTGGTCCCAAAATCCCATTTCAGATACATGATGCACAAACACTTTCAAAAATGATGTCACATTTGACCATGTGATTCCACTAGGTGCAGATAGAAGGGCAGGCAAATTCCTTCCTGGGGGTGGGGTTGCAAGCAGTAGCTGTAAAATGCCTTTGGGAGTGGCAACCACATCATTGTAATAGCCTATAATGCGTCTATGGTTGGTTCTCCCCAAACATTGGAGGAGCACAGTACCAGTCCTGACCCAGCACTGGTTGGATAAAGGAAGGACACCAGAAAGGAAAGAGGGGAACACAATGGGAATGAAGCAGTGTGTGCAAGTTTTCTGATCGTGCACCAAAATAGGCAAACATAATTTCAGCTGAAATATTAGGACCAATATTTTATGAGTGGCAAAAGGGATTTTTCTTATTAATTACCTTTCAGAGGTGACAACAGGAATTGGTGACCAACTGTATGAAAGACAAATATGTGAAGAGCGGTCCAGAGGACAAATGAGAAAGAAGAAATCACTTTTCTTCAGAGCAATGCTCTTACTTGCAAAGTTCTTCTAGTAGTGGGGAAAATGGACTAATTGAAATTGGGATTGTTGGATCGTTCACCCATTTTTACAAATTGACACCCAATCTCTTGCACCTATTCTAACATCTAAATAAATCTGTGACTGGAAAATATTTTTTGAGATCAATGACGAAGTTGTAGTAATGATAGCTGGCATTTCTACACTAATGGGAACAACTTTGAGTAAAACTGTACATAGCTAAGTGGGTGCTGCCTCAAAAAATTAAGTACTTCAGTTGTCAAGCTAAGATGATTTCTGCAAATCTTTGCTCCAACAGTCAGTATTCTCTTTTCTGCCTCCTGTAATTTCTGACAAGCAGCTGCTCTTCGTAGAATTTTCTTCCATATGTAGAGATAAAGTGTCCCAGTTTTGGTTATATGAGCAGTCAGTCAGTGCCCCAGAAGGAAAGCATCACGATTTTCTAAACAACCGGTGGTTTAACTGCTTCACTGGTGCACTGACTATAAGGATCCTACGCTTAAAACATCTTATAGCAAGCTTCAAAACATCTAGGACAATGTCTGTTGTGTATCTGACAGTTGTTGTATTAAAATGTGAATGGAACATTAATTACTCTCCACAAATGAGTCAGAAGTTTAGTGACAAACATTAAAGAAGCAGGAATAAAACTGTGCTGGTGAGAATGCTGTGTCGCTGTTGTTAATATGCTTCAATGTTGAATACCGCCTACTTCATAGTATGAATCATGAAATCAGAATGTCAAATGACATTTCATTAATGTCCACCTATTGTTTGAAAAGTAGGAGCTTGCACATTGTGCAGTGTACATTGGAAAGCTTAAAAGTTGTAGGATTTTGACACTCGGTTGCAATTCCTTTGAAAGACGAGTTCAATTGATGTTACAATATGCTGTGCTGAAAAATAAACAATAGTATCATTTGTAGTGGAAGGTAGGAGACAAGATACTGGCAGAAATTAAGCTGTGAGGACTGGTCACGACTCGTGCTTGGGTAGATGGTAGAGCACTTGCCCGTGAGCGGCAAAGGTCCCGAGTTGGAGTCTCGATCCGGCACACAGTTTTAATCTGTCCGGAAGTTTCAGAATACACTGTTTTGAAAAACATCCTTCCAGTTCCCAAATAAAGAAGGTAGCCAAGTTAGATAAAAACATTGTAGAAATACAATTTAAACTCTTAAATGAGATCATTTAATTACACCTTAATGAAAACACTGGAATACACATACACTAAATATTCTGTTGTTCAGTAAAAGAGAGAAAATCTGGGGCACACTTCTTAAAAACACAATTGAAACTTACCAGTATTACAGTAGTATGGAACATATATTAACAGTTGCATGTGAAATAGAAAAGATTGTGAATGGAGAAGAGGAACGAGTGTGGGCAATTTACGCACATCAAAAAATGTTTTGCGTCACCCAGGTTCCCAGAACTCCTGAAGATAGACGTTGACGTGGGTATTGTATAACAGACACAGTCCCTTGACTGTTCAGAGATGTCACTAAACCCGCACAAAGATGTAAACAACCATGCATGAGCACTGCCTATTAGAGGGAAGGGGTCCGACAGCCTATCAGTTTGTCATTCCACCAGGAAGGAGGTACACAGCTCGTGTTGCCTGTAGTTCAACCATGCCTAGATGGTCAATGCAGTGGTTCGAATCGTGTCCACATTGTTACTTTGTGCCAGGAAGGGCTCCCAACAAGGGAAGTGTCCAGGTGTCTCGGAGTGAACCAAATCAACGTTGTTTGGACATGGAGGTGATAGAGAGAGATAGGAACTGTGGATGACATGGCTCGCTCAGGCCACCCAAGGGCTACTACTGCAGTGGATGACTGCTACCTATGGATTACGGCTCGGAGGAATCCTGACAGCAATGCCACCATGTTGAATAATGCTTTTTGTGCAGCCACAGGATGCCATGTTACAACTCAGACTGTGCACAGTAGGCTACATGATGCACAACTTCACTCCCAACGTCCATGGTGAGGTCCATCTTCGCAACCACGACACCATGCAGCACAGTACAGATGGACCCAACAACATGCCAAATGGACCGCTCAGGATTGTCATCATGTTCTCTTCACCGATGAGTGTCGCATAGGTCTTCAACCAGACAACCGTCAGAGATGTGTTTGGAGGCAACTCGGTCAGGCTAAACACCTTAGTCACACTGTCCAGCGAGTGCAGCAAGGTGGAGTTTCTCTGCTGTTTTGGGGTGGCATAATGTGGGGCTGACGTATACCGCTGGTGATCATGGAAGGCACCGTAACAGCTGTACGATATGTGAATGCCATCCTCTGACGGATAGTGCAGCCATATCAGCAGCATATTGGCAAAACATTCGTCTTCGTGGATGACAATTCGCATCCCCATCGTGCACATCTTCTGAATGACTTCCTTCAGGATAACAGCATCACTCGACTAGAGTGGCCAGCATGTTCTCCAGACATGAACCCTATCGAACATGCCTGGGATAGATTGAAAAGGGCAGTTTATGGAAGACATGACCCACCAACCACTCTGAGGGATCTACACTGAATCACTGTTGAGGAGTGTGACAATCTGGACCAACAGTGCCTTGATGAACTTGTGGGTAGTGTGCCATGACGAATATAGGCAAGCATCAGTGCAAGAGGACGTGCTACTGGGTATTAGAGGTACCGGTGTGTACAGCAATCTGGACCGCCAACTCTGAAGGTCTCACTGTATGGCGGTACAACGAGCAATGTGTGGATTTTGTGGTCAATAAAAAGGGCGGAAATGATGTTTATGTTGATCTCTATTCCAGTTGCCTGTCCAGGTTGTGGAACTCTCGGAACTGAGGAGATGCAAAGCTTTTTTTGATGTGTATATAAGTAGGAGAGATGGAAGAAAGGAAAGATAAGTATTGGGCAGGAAGCAATACACGTGTATAGTGCACATAAGGATGCTGTTTGAGAAAGAACAACTCTAAACGAACAAAAAAGAAGTGAAAGAGGAAAAGAGCTCAAGTAAAATCATGTCATATATGCAGAGGTATAAACCTGACTATTTAATGTTTGTGTGTAATGTTGGTTACTTAACTGAGAAAAGAGTTGCAGTTGAATAGCTACTGAAATTGTCTGCAGCATTATGTACATCTTCATGCCACACATTGATTAGCTACAGGTGGTTTATTTGGTATCATATTTTTTTATATTAAATATGTATTTTTCATTGTTGTAGATAACTAATATAGAATCAGTTTTAATTTCAAAAATTTTGATCCCAGGTGTGCAAATTTTGTTAAAGACTGAACTTTTTGTTTTCCCCATAGAGTAGTCCCTGTTCTTATAGTGGGCACTTAGCATGTTCTTTGCTAAAACATATTTTCAGACACTCAGCCAGTGTCGATAATTAAGGAGACTGACCCTGTATACTGTCTGGAGCTGCCACAGCTGAAAGAAGCGACAGAGGACAGCGGCGCCTACATCCTCTTGTGCTGGGTCAACTTGCTCGTTGTCGATGATCAATGTGCGAGGTATGTGTACAGTAGAGCTGTGAATTTTTAATTTTTGTGAACTGAGGAAAAAAATAAATTATCAATAAACATGCTGTAATAAATAATGTTAATAACAACAACAACAACTACTAACTAAAGTCAACCCAGGGTGGTGGGCGACTTCCATACAGGTTTGGGTGGGGTGGGTCATGGCAAGGGTGCAGGCCGATGACACCTGATTATACCAGTACCAACAAGTAAATTACTTGATTACAACTTGTGAAGCGGTGCTACAGTGTGGCAGCGTTACCCCCTGATGGCACATACTGAAGGAGGAGCATGTGGCGCAGTGTCGGCTAGCAACCAGCCGGCAGGTCCTGATGTATTCACTGCGGAATACTGGTGCCTACAACCTGCTAGCGCAGGTGTGCTGCACTGTGCGATTCCTGTGGTGGTCCTGTAGACAAATGGGATACTTGCTGAGGATGTCAGCCTTCTGGCAGGAAGTCCCACATCCTTGTACCTAGAGTGTTGGCTTGAGGCAGCACAGTGTCCAAACCAATTCAGAACAGGAGGGAGGACAGCTTTACTGCACCAGTCATGAGCTGCTGCTGCTGCTTCTGCTGCTGGATGATCCTGGAGTGCCCCACCAGTGTAGCAGCACCAAATCCCAGAAGGTGGGCTTGGCGTTAGTAGATTGTGCTGCTGTTCAGGGCTTTTGGTGGCTGCTTGCTATTATGTGGTGTGGCGGTGCCCATCATATCCACCTCAGTGTAGTCGGTCTGATGGGCTGTGATTCTCTCTGCCAAAAAGTCAAAACTATTTATACAAGATAGTGGCTCATCTGTTGTGCTGAGGTGCTGCTCCTGATCATGATCTTGACAACATTTCTGCAGCCCACTGATGGAGAAACTACTTGACACTTTCTGTAAGCCCTCTATCTGGTTGTTGTGCTGGCAGGTTCACAGTTCAAGGCATGGTCTGTTTCGCAATGTATAAACAGCCATGTTGTTGCCTACAACTTCTGCAGTCTTCCATTGCCATTCTTCCACAGAATCACTGAAAAATAGTGGTGGAACTACATAGTAGTGGTTGTAATAATAATAATAATAATAATGATGATGATAATAATAATAATAATAATAATAATAATAATGATAAAATAATAATAATAATCCATTTACATCCTCTACACAATGAAATGTATCTACCCATTACTTTCGTGGAAGCTATTCATTTTTGAAAGGATTTCAGATGAAAGGTTCACGATATCTGTGTAGTAAGTCAAAACTGTTAACACAGACTGACTATTAGCTTTGAAAACAGTTATCAACTTGCTGAAAATACACTGGGCCAGGCTGTTCCAGCAGAGCTGGGTGCCCGTGGGCACAGCCATGACCGCTGGGCAAGGATGCATGAACTGTGCACGTGTGTGCAACAAAGGAGTTTGCTGTACACTTGCAGGAATAGGAAAGCGGGCCGCATTTTATGAATAGTCATCATTGTATATAATAAAACCAGCTATGAGGAGACTATGACCAAGTAATGCATTGTAGCGGGATGTGTGAAACAGAAATATTCATTCTAACTGAAAAAGAGTAATATTTTATTACATTTGTAAACAATACATTTCTTTTTTATTGCAAAAGGCAAAATAGTTGGAGTGAGATACCTTGTTGCTGAAAGATGTAGAATGCTCTCCAGTGTTGTTGGGTCATGGAGCTGGGACCTTTCCGTGGTTTTATCCTCGTCATATTGAAAAACAGTTGCTCACAACAATATCTAGAGCCAAACATATAAGTAATATTACCTGCACTTCTGTGTAGCTTTGGAAACTCTTCTGCTTGGACATTATGGTACCATCTTATGAAATTGGTTGTATTGTAATATCTGTCCTTGAGTTGAGTGCACTTTTGTAATCAGTGAGTGGGTCCAACTGCATTTCTGAAGACACAGTATCAGCTGCAGCAGAAAATGGTATGCAAAATAAATGGAAATAATTTTCTTGGTTACACAGGTCTTTAAACATGGGCTGGAAATACTGATGGAGTTAAACAATATTTCGTTGGTATGCTGTGAAACATGAGTCTCGAGGTATTTGTAGCGATGAAAGGCTTTCGAAAACGTTAGATTTTGTGCAGTGAGCTGCCTTTCGAACAGACTTAGTTAGTCTGTGAATGCATTTACTTTGTTATACATGTTAGGAATAAGATCCTTTGCTTGAAGTGACAAATTTAAGTGATTAAAGTGTCCCGTGATGTTAGTGAGAAAGGCCAAGTCTGCAACCTATTTGTTGTTACTGAGTGCTGGTGGTCTCTCTCCTTTCATTTCCATAAATAGGGTGATTTCCTTCTGAATAGCAAAAAATATATTGAGAACTTTGCCTTTACTAAGCCTCATATCGCACAATGATGGTGTACATCACCATACACTGTGTCAAGACCTCACAAAAATCCCTTGAACTGGTGGTGATTGATACTATAGCACCTTACAAAATTTACGCATTGTACCATGACCTTTGTGACATAACCATATCTCATACTTCTTACATTCTGGTGGACAAAACAGTGTATACTTGATAAGTTTTTCCCAAATTCAGCCTCAATTTTTTTTTCTTTCACACAAGAGACAAATCCTTGCTGCCTCCCAGCCACCTGCAGAATTCCACCTGTCCCTACAGAACAGTGCCTACCTCATGGGAGACATGTTTTCAACGGATTCACATACCATCTCAAATATATCGCAACTTGTGGTTGTGTAATCCTAGGTTTAGCATCTAATAGTTCCATAGTGCCTTGAAAACCTGTAGTACAGGGTCAACACCCTGCACAAATATTGCAAGCTATGCATAGTCTGTTATGTTGGTGGTTTCATCAACTGTTAATGAATAAGCAACAGAGATCTGACCTTCGTACTTCTGTTGATTTTCCATATCTCAGCACCCGTGTCTCAGCTCCGACGAGAAACTGCTTATTTGGAGAGGCAAACTCCTTCAAATTCCCTTACCTCTCCTGATGTTAAGCACTCTGCAACTGCCAGCAAACAGTATATGAACATGAGACCCGTTGAAAATGGCACGTCACTTCTTGCAATAATGTGTACAACTGTCTAGCCCACTCATAATGTAGCTATGGGTGAATACTGCTTTTCGTTGGCTGTCTAAAATTGATTGCATAAAAATGTATGCAAAAACTGAAACTGACACACATGAAGAACAGGCAGAAAGTCTACGTTGTGACTTTATTCTGCCTCAGGATTACCTGTTGCTGTACTTTTCTCTTAATTGTTGCAACAAGTTGCTTTCGTGCATCACCGTTGACCTCATCAAACTGCCCGGTGTGAAGGGACATGCTCCATATTGTACTTCTTCATTGTAGTGAGCATCTTATGCCATGCTAGACACTGAGGCAACCCAACATTTTCAACAGATGAGAATTGTTCTTCCAAAAAAGGGAAAAGGGCAACAGGATATTGGGAGACATCATCGGATTCAATCAGTAAGTGCAACAGTTTTACAGAATTATTTGTCAAACTTCATTGACAAATGCTCCAAGAGAAATACTGCATAATGGTAAATGATTACAGTTAAAAAGCCTAGTGTAGATTGTGAGAAGAGTTGACAATATATTACTCTCTGACACAAACACCTAGAAAAATGACAACAGCAGGTAAACTGCAGCAGTTCGAACTCATACATTGCTTTACTGATATTTGTTCTTGCCACATACTGTTCATAAATGAATGGTTCATGTGGTATCGATAGCTGTGATGCCACAACGTAGGTGCGCTCTGCTAGGTTGGCACTACGACACCGACAACAGCACCCTCCAGCCGACGCTGTGCAGCTCTAAGAGTGCAGCTCAGGATTCAGCACACTTGACTCCAAGTAGACGACCAAGCAACATTGTTTCTATTTCATAGTGGGCGAGCCACTATAGATTTTTCCTTTGTAAATTGATGTATGGCTTTGCACCTACATGCTCATCTCAGCCAAAGTTACATAAGCCTAATGTAATCCTAATTCTTCCTATTGTAAAGGTGATTTAAATTTAAACGCAGTACCGAAGCGTTTCACCTTTTCCTGCTCCTACTCACTTCCTACATTTGGCCTATCCTTCAGTTTACAGGAGCAGACCCATGCGCTGCGTACCAGGCGGGATACAAAAGTTCAGATTTGATCTGTTCACACACATTCTTTCTCCATTTTCTCAATTTGACTTCTGAGAATGGTTTTCGTGATGTGAAATATCTTTTCCTGACTTATTTTCCAATTTTGAATTTCCCATGATCCAGATGAAATTTAATGGAATGAATAGCATTAAATGTTTACATTCCTCATACCAAAATAGGTCGAATCAGTACCTTGTTTCTCTAGTTCTGTCAGTACAGATTTTGTAGAGAGTGAGTCATAAGTGTCCTCAAAACCTGTGAATCCCAGAGAAAGTGATAATTCCTAATCATTGCTCTGTTCTGTAGTTATTTTAGTGACCTTACCCCATATACCCCTGCCCCATTGCTTTTGCCTGTTTTAGCCCTGTCAGTAATCCAGTGTATGTCTCCTGCATGGTGTCGTGGTTTTTTCTTTCGGGGCTCCCTACTTCTAGTTGTCACACGAAGGTTTATTGAAGCATATGGAAGTTATTGTATAGTCCATCACCATTTCCTCAATCATTCATATGTCTACCACATTCCTTACATTGCTATGGGATTCAAGATATCCTAAGAGTATCCAGTTATTTCCAGTTTTTTAGCTCGTATGCCCCTGTCACTGCCTCAATTTTAACTGATAGGTGTAATGGGGGCATGTCCAGCATGGTCTCCATCCCAGCGGTAGGTGTGCAGTTAACTCCATTTGTTACAGCTAATCAGGTTAGTCTCTGCACCTTGCCAAGCTTTTCAGCAGCCACCTAGTGTTGTACTTTGTTCTGCCATACTGTACCCAGCACATAATCCTGTGGTTTAAACCCTAGTTTTTTTCCACACACACACACACACACACACACACACACACACACACACACACACACACACACTCCTAGTGCTCATAAGAGTACATTTCACATTGGAACATACATTCTTTATGTGAGGAGTCCATTATAGTTTCGGATCCAGGTTATACCTAGATATTTCACTACATTTTCTACAGGGAGAATTTCATTGAGAAGCATAGGGTTCCAGTACATGTACTAGAGAAACTTTCTTGTAAATGGTAGTATAACAGTTTTAAAGGGGCTGACCCTTAGATCCTGTTTCCTACACCAGTTTCGCACAATGTTAAATACACATTATGCCATAGTTCTAACAGCACTAGCATATTTGCCAATATTACTCTGACAAAGTTGTCTTTATGTCATCAGAAAAAGTAGCCTCTAGTATGTAGTGCTTCATTGAGTCCATTCACCATTGGGTTCCACAGTAGTGGGAACAAAACCCCTCCTTGCTTACACCTCTGGTGGTGTTGATCACCATTTTTTTCTTTCATCATGGTGGCTTCTGGCTATAAATGGTGGTCTCAGTGCAGTGCTCTTCTGCAGCTCTAAATGTGGGTTCAAGTGCCATATTGCTAAAAGCCCCACAATATCCACAGAGATGCAGAGAGCAGTTTTCTGGAAGCAGTAGTTCTTTTTTCACCGTCCCAGTAATTTGTGAAGTGCTGTTTCACCATGATTTGCCTAGTTCATATATGTGTTGGTTTATATGTGGAGGAACCTTAGTTAGCCTCCTTTCCCAAGTGTATCTTAACCAGTTTTTGTAATGTCTTTAAAAGAAAAGAGGGTGCGCTGATCAGTCTCATGTCCTTGGTATGATCAGTTTTCCTTGGCTTCAGAATGAAAACAATCCTCACTGCCCTCCAACTGTTGGGAGTGATTCCTGCTGCTAACCTGACACTAAAAACCTACAAAGCAATTCAATTAAACTCTCTGCTGCCTGTTGCAGTAGAGGTGGAGAGATTCCATTTGGGCCTTGTGACTTGAATGGTTGAAACATTCCCACTGCCCAGTGGATGTTTTTGAAATCAGCAGATTTCCATTTCTCCCTTTGATTACATGTAAACCAGTGCCTCTCAGGGAATCACAAGGTGTGTGTTTGGCAAGGGCCTCCCGATAATTTGGCCATTGTCCTTTCCTTCTTGCAAGGCTGAACAGTCTTTTTATGTGCTTCCTTAGTAATTGTAGGCTATTGTTTCACCAACATACACTTGTGTTTGTGCACTTCTTGGGGACTAGGCAGTTTTCTAAATACAAGGTCATAATGTCAGATATCACTGTGTCTGAGATTTCTCAAGATCACTAGATTCATTATCAAAGTTCTGATTTCAGATAAGCATAAGTTGAGGGCTTTTGTTTAACACCCCCTTTCAACCTCAAACTTAATATACATGTGCTTAGATAAGGATGGCTCCAACACTGCATGCCATTGTTGATGTAGCTGCCCATTACAATGGACCCAAAATTTATTTCAGTTATTCTTCCCTTTCCATGTTCCTGGGTCTAGGTTCCCTGTCCCTCTTCGACATCTTCAGGTAATTCTCAAGTAAAAATTTGAGAATGTACTCACCTCTTCTGTTGGTGACTCTGCTTCCCCACTGCATGTTGTGGACATTGGCATCACATCCAACCAGCCATTGTTCATTCAGCTGTGAGCAGCTGTCTGTCAGTCTCCTCTCTTCCTGGTAAGGAGAAGTACTGTCCTCCTAAGAAAGTTACGCAGAAGCCAATACAATTTTCCTCATGTTTCCTTATGGTCCTGAAGTCCCTGAATGTATTTGCTGGGATTATTTATAGTCCTAGTGTGAATCAACTTACCTCCAGTTCCTGTGAGGCGTGAAACGTCCCCTTTCTATAGATAGAGTTCCAGGATCAGGGCCACGTCCACCTCCCATCTTCCTAGATGATGATTCAGGGCAGCAGTTACCCCTTTACTCTGTTGCAGATTTATCTGGAACACATGCAGCCTCCAACTTTCCACCGCGTTGCTTCCAATGTCGTGATGCAACCTGCAAGACCCTAAATAAAATTTCAGATCCATTTCTTGTATTGTCTTCAGGGATTTTTCACTTACTTTCACAACAATCAACTTTCGGTTGATTACCCTCCAGCCTTCTGTTGAGACCTTCTGGTTCTGTGCCTGCACTTTCTCAAACAGAGTCTTAGGAGTTTTGGTAGGCAGATTTATATCATTGTGGTCTTGAGTTGCAGTGTTAATAATTAATTAGTCACAGTCATCGGCAGCCCTTTCTGTGCGCACTCTGTTTTGACTCTGCAGGCAATAATTGTAGTGAGTTTAGAGGTGCACTGTATGTGCAACATTTGTTCTAGGATACAATCATGCCCCAGCAGTGAGTTCGTACACATGTTGAACAACTTCAACCATTTGAACTGGGTCGCATTATGGACCTGCGGAAGCTGGATGAACATGTCAATGAGTTGCTACAAGTGTTGAGCACAATGTATTGGGGTCAGGTCGCTGCTTTTGGCTGTGATCTGTGGAACATTCCCACACGCGTAGACTAGGCTCTGGACTTTCACATAGTACAGATGTATGTCAAGATTGATCCATTGTGAGAGCAGCAGGGGTCTACCAAAGGTCATCCAGGGAAGAAATTCGGACACATGTTGCACATGATGTGTCACCATGGACCATTTGGAACCATCTGCTTGCAGGAGGACTAAGACCAAGTCTGACTCTGGCTGAGCTACTGCTGATACCACAACACTGCCAAGCAAGGCTGCTCTGGTGTTGTAAAAGCATTGACTTGATAGTAGAATGGTGTTCTGTTGTCTTCAGTGATGAGAGTAGGTTCTGTCTACATCTGAGTGACGGACACACACATCTGCGGCTTAAGTCCTGGTAAGTGACCTGTTCTGGAGCTCATTTCTCTATGACACATTCGTCCCACCCTGGCTTCCCTGTGTGGGGAGCCATCAGTAACAACACACGGTCGCACTTGGTACTTCTGCAGGGTAAAATAACCAGTCCCCACTGCACTGCACAAGTTGTTATCCGCGTATTATTGCTGTTTCTTCCACAGGAAGGTGACATTCTTTTTCAGCAGGACAGTGTATGTCCACATACAGCTGCTGCAATGCAACATGCCCTTCGTGTTGTACGACTACTGTTCTGTTCAGCAAGTTTGTCGTTTCTCGCCAACTCAGTGTGTGGGATATGCAGAAATGGGAACTTAATTGTCCTCCAGAACCTGCAACAAACAGTGCTGAATTGCAACAAAAGGTACAAGGTTCTTGGGACTATTTTTGCCAGAATGCCATCTGACACCTTTATGATTGCTTGCATGTGAGAATACAAGCCTGCATTCCCGCCAGTGAGGACCGGTGGGCCTGTGTTACTGCCAGTGAGAGGCATACTGTGTATTGATGCAATTGCTTTGACATTGCTTACTGTGACGTATGTTTAATGTGATCAAATTTTCATCACTCTTTCCTATGACGATTACACACACACACACACACACACACACACACACACACACACACCTCTCTCTCTCTCTCTCTCTCTCTCTCTCTCTCTCTACACAGGCATATTGCAACTAATTGCCTCTTTGTGCCAAAGCAGATATTGTGACATTTATTGTGAATTAGACAAATTCTGTACATTAAAGGAAATCCCAATTGCAAGACAAATCTGTTCACATAACATTATGCACAGAATATGGTATTGTTGCCCAATGTAATTGAATGGCATGTCCAAACCCACTAAGCAAAATGAGTTTCATGGTCGCTGGACTTCGATTCAGCAGGCACAGGATCCAGATATGTTGGGCTGCAGCGATTTATGTATCTCGTTATATCCCTAGATTGCTTGGAACAGAAAGCATGTTGGCTAGTTCTGCAAGGTCAGTGTGACTTTGACGATCGTTTGCCTTAGCCTTTACCCCATTTTCAGTTGTGTATTTTTATAATTGAAACAACACAGCACACCTTTCCTCTTCAACATATTTGTTTCCGAGTTTTCTTGTGACTTGTGTGAATAAAGTGAAAAAAAGTGGGATTCGCATATCCTTTCTCTCGCTTTGTTTTATATAGTGGTATGCTTTAAAATAAGCTGCTGTTAATGTATTTGTTTTCATGATATGTACTGATTATAAACATTTTTCTTTTATGCCTTTGTTTAGGTTTAGCAGTCCATACACAATGCAAGTTGGTCGTGAGACATCTTACAAAGATCTTCAGAAACTGATCCTGAAAGAAATGAACACAATTCTTCATGATGATGTTCTTGTCAATTCACAGGATGTAAGTTGAATGAGTACTGTCCACATTGTTGTATCTATTAAGTTACTTGTTTAGTGTTAGAACTTTATATTAAAAATTCATCTTCAGCATTGATGAAGAGAAATTTATCTGTCACATAATTACATTAATTAAACAGAGTGGTAAAGTAGCAAAGGAGATAAATTTGTGACAAATATGTTCTCACTTCACAGATTCCTCTGTTCCGCATGCGCATTGTTGATGGGCTGGGAGGTTCACCTACGTTCCTGGATCCCCTGCTCGACCACCCACTGTACATGGAGGCTGTAGATCAAGCACTTGCCCTGTGTGAGAAGGAAGCAGGGCCTCCTCATCTGAAGCTGGTTTTAGAGTGGGATCTCCAGGCCAAGGACAGGTGAGCAGTCAAAATGTTCTCAATGATGAAGTTACCTGTGTAGATCCGTTGCATTACTTTTGTCAGTGGCTTTCCTGATGAAGACACTGGTGGATTTTGTTGAAATTGTGTATTTTTGTAGAACACTACACAAAAAATACAGCAAGAGAATTTACTGTGACAAATCTGTCACAAAAGAATTGGTTGCTATGTATCAACAAGGTTATTCAACTAGTTTACATGTGTCCTGCAATTAAATGTATGAAATTCCATTGTCTTTGCGCATAGTGCCTGGTGAAGGAAGATATTCTTTTAATGCAGTAACAGAGCTGAGCCTTTCATACAGTAGAAAATTCACTAAAATTTACTTGTGATGTACATGAGTAGGCAAAAATTCTCACTTGAAAAGTACGGGGGTCAGTCAAAAAGTAATGCCTTTTTTTTCTTTTTTCTTCTTAAATAAAGTTTGTCAAATGAAAAATGGGGACTAGGTGCTATTCCACAGTGCTGCTTCTCCGATCCACTGCAGTAGTAACTTCCTGCTTCTACAGGTGATGGCTGACATTTATGTTCATATTACATTTCTTGAATGGGGAAGCAGAAACGCCCATTCACATTCATGAAAGACCGAAATATGAGTATGATGATCCAACAGTGGTTATAATCACTGTTATATGATGGGTTTGTCGCTGTACTGGAGCTGAATGGTGAAAACCGTTGGTTAACGAAATGTGTGTTGCAACAAGCTGGTGACTGCAACGTCTCCATGCAACATTCAGTGACTTGATGATATTTATGGTGACTGCAGATGACTCTGTCACATTACCTCCCGCAGCAGAGGCAGTGTGAAGACAATTATTCAACAACTGGAATACTCAAAAGGTTTGTGTAACTTGAGTACCAACAATGTTAACTGACCAGAACAAAAAGATAAGAAAATCAGTTGCCTTCCAATTCTTGCAGTGCTTCCATTTGGAGGGGGAGGAGTTCCTGAAAAAAATTGTGGCTGGAGACGAAAGATGGGATCATGTTTTTAAACAGACTCAAAGAGGTAGTCGGTGGAATGGCATCAGTAAAACTTACCAAAGAAGAAAATGATTAAAACTGTGTGATCGCCAAGGAACGTTATGGCTACAGTATTCTTGGATGCAGAGGGCATGGTTATGGTTTATTTTTTGGAGCAGGGACGCACAATAAATTCTGTCCAATATGCTGGATGCCTCAAATACTTCAGATCTTGTCTTCAGTGAAGTTCACACAACAAAAGCTGTGGCAGATCATCTTTTGCGTGACAATAGAAGACCACCTGCCAGTCATGGTACTACTGAAGATATTGTAAAAACTGAATGGGAAGTCTTGCCTTATTCCTCATACTGCACTGACATGGCAGCATCTGACTTGAATTTTTGTTTGGGCCGCTAAAAGCAGCTCATTGTGGGATTCATTTTGAAGATGAAGAGGTTGTGAAAACGCCCGAGTGGCTGTGGAAGGAGGACCACGTGTTTTACCAAACTGGTATTCATGCCCTTGTTAAAAGACGGACCAAAACTGCAGAAATTGATGGAGATTATATTAAAAAGGTCATAAATTAATTGTCAGTGTTGGGGTTTTCAACCTATGTAGTGGCGTGTGAAATTCTCGAAAAATAAATAAAAGAGGTATTACTTTTTGACTGACCCCTGTGGTTTTTTTTAAATATCCTGGTATGTCACCAAATGCAAGAACTAGATCATCTAATAGTTAACGGGCTGAGAGAGAACTTCCCAGTAATGAAACTTTGATTTTAAATATTCACTGCATTATTAGGCTTTGACTTTTACTTTTTATTATGTAAAGCTCTCTGTGTAACTTGGTTATTCACTTTCTCTTAGACATGTCAGGTTCCTTCTGGACACAGTGACTAGTGATTTTTAAATAGCTCCATTCTGTGCACAGAACTGTAATTGGTGTGTTATTGCAATGATGTCAAGCCCATGTCTTTTTATAGGAAGTCTGCAAAGATCCTTGTCTTTCATATTTCTGTTCGAAAGGAATATGATGCAATTGAAATATTGAGAGATGATTACTTGGGTACACTTCCTTAACTGTTATATGACAATAATTGGCTTTTACAATTGTAAGGGAAAACTACATGTATTAATAATAATAATAATAATAATAATAATAATAATAATAATTTGTTGGTTGTGGTAAGAAAATCAACTTATTTCTGTGAATTTAGTTTAGTTGTGATCTGTGGTGGTGCACTATAGCTATGTGACAACTTGGTTGACGACAGGAATGATTACTTGAGAATGGGGCTGCAACCCAAAAACTAGTCGCAAAGAGCGAAAAGTATATAAATAAAATAAGAACTGAGTGCATCGGTGAAATTTCTTTTTTCCAAAATCAATTATTTCTGTGAAATTATTCTTGATTCTTTCCCAAGTCTTTGTCAGATCCCAGCAAGGGATCAAATTGTGAGACAGAATTACTGATCATTAATTACTTTTAGGTTGTGGAATAGTTTGTTCTGCCAGTAGGCGCATGTAAAAGTAAACAACACTATCTTAGAGTTTGGAACTATTAGTTTCTTCCTCATGGAGGAAAGAGGGATAAAGTGGTAAAGGTTAAAGAAGGGAAGACCATTCACTCAGCCCCTAGGGTGAGAGGAAACCACCTGTTATGATGCCACAAAGAGGTGGAAGGGTTATTTGTATCCTGATGACATTTAAATTTAGTGAAATAGGGGAAACAGTACTGTGTAGAACCCAGTGGAAAAAGTAGTAAACTTTCCACACCTTTATGTTCTCAGAAATCGTTCATGTTTCTCTACACACAAACCTAACCACATATACACACTGATGAGCCAAAACATTATAACCACTGCCTATCACAGGATTGTGAATGCCATCTGGTAATGTGGCAGTCACATGATGCAGTAAGGAATGTATGTAAACATAACAGTAAAGAATTGGGGCATCATTCTAGCACTGGGCTGCAAATGGGGAAATAAACTGACATAAGCAACTTTCACAAATAGAAAATTGTTATGGCACGGCATCTGGGAATGAGCATCTCGGCAAAGCTGAATCGTCTGTTTGCGTGCTACTGTTGTGATTGTATGTGGGAAGTGACTGAAGGATGAGGAAACCACAAGTGAGCCTCATCACAGAATGTGGAGGTCATATCTCTTCAAATATGATGACAGAGTACAGTTGTGGTGCAGGCACAGTTCCTTTAGGACACAGCATTCTGCGTACATTGCTAAACGTGGGGTTTGGTAGCAGATGAACCCTACATCTTCTCATGATGACTCAATGACATCACCAATTAAGACATGCAGTATGCATGTCATCATTCAGATTTTGCAGGGGATCTGTGGAAATCTGTCCTCTGGTTGGTGAATCACATTTCTTGTTATGCTAGGTTGATGATCACATTCAAATATCCTATCACTTACGAAAACGGCTACAAAACTTCCTGTGCACCACAGACGCAAGCCAGTGGGGGCAGAATTACACTGTGGCGGACATTCACCTGGACTTTAATGTTTCCTGTGCAAGTAATCAAAGGCACCATGAAAGCTGTGAACTACATGACCATTTTTTGTAGACCACTTGCATTCCATCAAGCATGATGGCTTCCCCGTGGTAGTCATACCCTCTAGCAGCATAACTGTCTCTATCACAAGGCCAGAATTATGCTGCAATAATTTGAGAAGCGTGATAGTGAACTCACATTGATGTCTCGTCCGCCATATTCAACTGATCTAAATCCAAGGGAACTCAACTGGGATGCTATTCGGCACCAGCTCCGTATCCACAAATCGCTGGAATTACATGCCACAAAGCTGCAAACGACTCGTTGAATTCATGCCGTACAGAATTGCTGCTGAATTGAGCTTCAAAGGTGAACTATCATGTTATTTGGTAAATTTTTTATTATATTTTGGCTTCTCAGTGTGTATGTTGGTTGTAGGGGTTCATGGAAAGGAGTGGTAGTGGCCTTATGAACATGTGGCATACTTACTTAGTTGTTACAGATATTTTATAGTTGCGTTGAGACATATGTACACTAGCACATCAGTTTTCACACCAAAAATGTGTTTATTTTTGCTACCAAAAGGGAAACTAAAATTGTAGGAAAGTTCTGGTGGGTTTTAAATACTTTTGGATTAAAGGAGACCACTCACTGAAAAGCAGAAGATTTGAGTTGTCGATAGACACTCACAAAAAGAAAGAAAACTTGCTATCTTTTGTAGTAATCTTTTTTGAGGTAAAGTATTCTAGCACAGCTTTCATAGTATTTTTCTTTTTAATTTTTTTGAGTTAGAGTATTCTACCTCCAGCTAGAATAGCTCTAAAAGGGGATTGCTATGAAAGCTAGTAAGTTTCCTTTATTTTTGTGGGTGCCTATCGAGGACCAATGCTTCCACTTTTCTGTGAGTGGTCTCCTTTAACCCAAAGGTATTTCCAGGAAACAGAAGTTGTTAATTATAATCACAATTGATATTATGATAAATTGATAAAATATTTAACTTGGCATTTTGTACACTGAGCTTTCAGTATCAGAGATATATATTTTAAATTATTTTGATTTTACACTGTAGATAGATAGGATTTTTCTGCCTAATTGAAGACTTTTTAATAAAAGAGTAATTGGACAGCATCAGGAAATTGGCTAATGCATGAAGAAAATGAAAGTTATGTAAGGTGTGTGCATATGTCGTAATGTTATGCAGGTTAGAATATTCAGAATGATTTTGTTTTGAATATTAACTCAAGCAAATTTCCACATTTGCAGCACAATTGCTGATGACAGTGACCAAATGGAAGAACTTGCCAGTGTAAAGCAGCTGAAGATGAGTACAGAGCAGGGTGGAACTGTCAGCCTGGAGGAGTGCTTTGAGGTACAGTAATCGAAGGGAAATAAACAACTGCACTATCATACGGTTTCAAAAATAATATCCACACTTTAAAAAAGTAGAAAGAGCAGGATGGAATAAGAATATTATGAAAAAGATAGATTGGTGAAAGCAATGAATGCTAGCGTTTAATTGTGGCAAGGTTGCCTCTGGTTCCTCTCATAAATGATAAACCCTGCCTCACAGACCTACTACATTTACCACACCCTTGGAAACTCACTCCCACCACTGTACAGAATTCAGAACCTAAACAGATCAAGAACACTGTCATGAACCTTTCCTCAAAAGACCTTAGTCTCACAGAATTGTCTGCCCTTCCCAAAGGCCTTACATTTTGCCCCATGCTCAGATTCAGTCATGCAGGGCCTTTTAAAGACCTTTTCTTCTCCTGGTCCCTACAATGGGAATACTTTGTTGCCACCAAGTATACCAATCAGACTCAATTCAAAACTGCTATTGAATCCCGGCCTGACTAAGTTCACTCATCCCTCCAACAGTGATCCATCTCCGCTGCCCCCAAATCCCTTCCAGTTAACTTTCCAGAATATCCTAACCTCAAATCTTGCTTCACCATCATTACCCAGATCCCCTAACATGGAACCGCATTCCTCCAGAATCTAAAAACCTTCTCCTCCATTCGCTTCATCTGGTCCTCCTCAACCATAGTAGCCACCTCCTTCAATGCTGACTTCCATGTTAAGAGTGGCTACCTCAGTATTTCTATCGACATCAAACCTATATATCTGCAATTCAACAGCTAGTAGCACCTCTTCCATACACAGAAGTCCTTTCAGTAAAGCAGAATCACCTGAGGTGCTTGCATCTGTAGTGACAAGCAGTCTCTCATCAAATATGCCAGGGTCTCTTTGAGGCCTTCACACATTGAAATTACCCTTCCATTCTCATCCAGAAACAATCTACCATGCCATCCCTCTCCAGTCACCTCTCACGTACCCACTGTCCATCCACGAAGGAGCACTTCTTTCATTACTCAGTACCACCCAGTGCTGCAGAAAAGGGATCACATTCTCTGGCAGGGTTTCGACTACATCTCATCATGCTATCAAATGAGAAACATCCTCTCCACTATCCTTATCACCTCTTCTACAGTTGTATGCTGCTGCCCACCTAACCTATGCAGTATTCTTGTCCATCCCTATTATACCTCTTCTTCCATCTCTCTCCTTCATGGCTCATATCACTGCAACAGATCCATATGCAAGACTTGTCCCTTACACACTTCCACTACCATCTGCCCCAGCCCTGTCGAAGGAATCTTCTACACCCGTTAAAGGCAGGTCTGCTCAATGTTTGCTTCACATCCTGCACCATATGGATTCTTCCTACCAACACCAGTTGTTCTGAATTGTGCACGTGAGGACCCTTCCTTCAACGTATCCTTCGTTCCCATAATCCCCATGGCCTCAACCTTCGCTAGTCACTGTCTTTCACTACTCACCTTTGCCCTTCCCTTCCCTGCTCCTGCTCCTGCTCCCAGCTCAGCATTATACACGCCTTCTACTCCACCGCTGCACTGAGTGAGGTGGTGCAGTGGTAAGACACTGGACTCACATTTGGTAGTATAGAGTGTCATTCAAATTCCCATCCATCCAGATTTAGGTTTCCCATGACCTCCTGAAATAGATGTTGGGAAATACTAAGATGATGCCTTTGAAAAGTATGCAGCACATTTCTGTCCTCATCCTTCTGCAGTGTGAGAATATGCTACATTTCTGATGACCTCACGGTCTACAGGATACATTAAACCTTAGTGGTCTTTCCTTCCTTCCTTCACTTAATAATATTAGGCAGTGCACGTTAAAATAGCCAAATTAAATTTCGAGCTCTTTCGTTCCATGATCTGGATCATGAAGGGAAAAGGTAATGTAATCGCAGCATTGGGCCGAGAGAGAGAGAGAGAGAGAGAGAGAGAGAGAGAGAGAGAGAGAGAGAGAGAGAGAGAGAGAGAGAATGGGAACTGATACATTAATAACAAGAACAGTTAATTAAAAAATCACATAATTTTATTAAAACTAAAGGAAGATACAGTATATTTACATTCCTGGAATTAACTTTTTCCCACTGTTTGACATTTTTTATTGCTCCCAACAAATTTCCTATGTCAACAATTTTAATTCACATCTGATTTTGCATCAACATATTTATAATTTTCCCACAATTTACGCTGTATGAAAAAATGTACTGGGAGAAAAAACTGACATAAAATGAGGCTGGCATGATGTTGGATGTCAAGTAGTGTTTACAGACATTATGTGGTTAAGTTTCTTGACATCAGATTGCTCTACCTAGCGTATTTAAACCGGTAAATGTGCAAAAGTTAGAACAATTTGTGCAGTATCTCTATCTCCTGCTGCTGCTGCTGCTGCCAAACTCTACTCTGCGTGGTAGCTTATAGGAGTAACTAGATTCATACAAATAAAGGTATCACGACCAATCACACCCATTCCCAAACTGCCTCTACAGCACATGTGCAGTTTTATGATTGTTGTAATCATCGTCATACCTCTGTCGGACCATATTTAGTGTATTTTGTCTTTTGGCCACTTGCAGTGCTACTTGACACCTTCATTCAGTTTGCCTTGCTCAAATGTTTTGTGTTAAACACAGCGCGAATTATATCCTCATGCTGAACAAAATGTGTTTCAAGCATTTAATCTCATTGTTAAGTGAAATATTTACATATGTATGTTTTGTAGTGTTACACAAAAAAACAATGTGAGTGATAGCTTGTGTGTGTATGGTTTTCTATATAACTGAGGAAGCACAGTACCAGATACCTCAAAAAGACCACTACAGTTCAAGAGATGCAGAACAACACATATGCAAACACCACACAAAATATTTATGTAAATATTTGCACTTGATATTGAGAAAAAATTCTCAAAATGCACTGTACTAAGCATGAAAAAATATGTAACTGATGCAGTTTTTCATTATTTAAATAATGGAGTGACCAGGATTTCACCGTACTAGTTTTTACATCCACATCTTCATTTATACTCCAGAACTCATCTTAAGGTGTAGGAGATAGATTTACTAAAACTACCAAATTATTTGATATGTTTTGGACATTGGCCACCTGTTACAGGGTATGTGAGCTAAAATCTGTGCTTTCTCATCTCTACTTAGTTTTCCTCTTTAGTTATGTAAGTGACTTCATCAAGTTGGTTAATCCAAGAAAGTCATGCACACATGTGCTTTGTCCATCCACCCGAACAAAAATTGTGTTCTATACCTAAGAACCTTAACATTATATGATGTTAGGTCCACCCTTCACTTTTTCCATGGAGATGAAAGCACAGTTCAACACCACCACTCCCATATGAAAAGGATAATAATGGCCAGTGTTGGTTGAATGTTTTCACAGAATACTGCCAGTAAAACTCAATTACGTGTTACTATCCATTTTAGGTATACCTGTATAAATAGTGTAGAAGTGATTTTTAGTGAAGTTTTGGTAGAATGCACATATCTTTGGATTAGACCACTCACTGAATATTACAATCATTGAGTCGGTGACAGGCACACACGAAAAGAGAGAAAAATTGCTAGCTTCTATTGCAGTAATCCTTTTTTCAAGCTAGAGTGCATACAGGGGTATGTGCACAAGCACACCCCCCCCCCCCCCCCCCCCCCCCCAGCGTGCGCGCGCCCACACACACACACACAAAAGGATTTAACTTTTCCAAGTGTTTGGTACCAGTGGCTCCTTTTTCTGGCAGAAGAGTTGAAGGAAAAACTGATTCAATCTTTATTTGTGATGGAAAGCGAAAAATGACTCGTTCCGCATCATTACAATTTATTGTGCAAAATGACCCATTGAACATGAAACTAGCTAACTAGGAGCTGCTATGACATGAATTGAGTAAGTAAAAAGGAAGATCAGGTCACTCGGTCACCATGATAACTGCTTCTCTTCCAGACTTAATTATGGAGAATTTGCAGTGAAAAAATATGCTTGCCCAGTATTTTATATTCATTGCACTTTGTCATATGTCACTACATATAGAATATGGCTGCTGTTGCAATTTTTAGTCTGAAGACTGATTGAAGCAACTCTTCAGGGTAGTCTGTCCTGTGCAAATCTCTTCATCCCTGCATAGCTACCACAATATACATTCATTTGATGAACCTACTTACTGAATTCAAGACTTGGTCTCCCTCTACAATTCTTACCCCCAACACTTCGTTACAATATTACATTGATGATTTCTTAGTACCTCAGATTGTGTGTTATGAAATGATCCCTTCTTTTAGTCAAGTTATGCCGCAAATTTCTTTTCCCCTCAGTTTGATTCAGTACCTCCTCATTAGTTATGTGGTCTACACTTCTAATTTTCAGCATTCTTCTGTAGCACCACATTTCAAAAGCTTCTATTCTTTTTTTGTCTTTGGTGTTTATTGTCCACATTTCACTTCTGTACAAGGCTACACTCAAGACAACTATCTTCAGACAGGACTTCCTAATACTTAAATTTATACTAGATAGTAGCAAATTCTTCTTTCTCAGATGATTTTCTTTTTCAGATGATTCCCTCAGTGTCATTTGATTAACAAGAGCTATTCAGAAAGTAGGGAACATTTCCGTCTGATGCCACTAGGCGCATGCCAATCGCATATATTTTGGTATGTGCGTGCTCAGCAGCTCAGTCAGCATCCATCCGTGACAGCGGGGACATCTCTGCATGTCTGGTTTTTTTTTAATATTTGAATTTGAAATGTGCACTGCATTTGAAAATTCAGCCAGTTGTGAGATGCGGTCTGTGATATGGTTTTTGTTGGCAAAAAACCTAAAACCTATAGAAATTGATCGTGAACTGTGTGAAGTGTACAGAAACAACGTAATAAGTGAATGTTCCGTCTGGAAATGGTGCATTCGGTTTAAAAATGGCCATACCAACGTTCGTGATCAAGAGAAGAGTATTGTGACTGATGATCTTGTCGCTAAAGTTGATGAAACAATTTGTGAAAACTGTCGCTTCACAATAACGGAGCTCCACAAGTTTGATGGACTTTGATTTTGAAATTGTCACTCAAAAGCTAGGCTACCACAAATTTTGTGCACGATGGGTGCCCAAAATGCTTACAGAGCACCATTAAAAACAGTGAATGGGGCCAACGTTGACATTTCTGTGACCTACCACAAACATGGGGATTCGTTACTGGATTGAATCGTAACTGGTGACGAGACTTGGGTGAAACATGTCAATTCGAGACATAATTACAGTTCATGGAGTGGGGGCACACAAGGTCCCCCAAGAAACCAAGAAAATGTTTGTGAACCTTGAAACTTCCTGGCAGATTAAAACTGTGTGCCCGACCGAGACTCGAACTCGGGACCTTTGCCTTTCGCGGGCAAGTGCTCTACCAACTGAGCTACCGAAGCACGACTCACGGCCGGTACTCACAGCTTTACTTCTGCCAGTACCTCGTCTCCTACCTTCCAAACTTTACAGAAGCTCTCCTGCGAACCTTGCAGAACTAGCACTCCTGAAAGAAAGGATATTGCGGAGACATGGCTTAGCCACAGCCTGAGGGATGTTTCCAGAATGAGATTTTCACTCTGCAGCGGAGTGTGCGCTGATATGAAACTTCCTGGCAGATTAAAACTGTGTGCCCGACCGAGACTCGAACTCGGGACCTTTGCCTTTCGCGGGCAAGTGCTCTACCAACTGAGCTACCGAAGCACGACTCACGGCCGGTACTCACAGCTTTACTTCTGCCAGTACCTCGTCTCCTACCTTCCAAACTTTACAGAAGCTCTCCTGCGAACCTTGCAGAACTAGCACTCCTGAAAGAAAGGATATTGCGGAGACATGGCTTAGCCACAGCCTGGGGGATGTTTCCAGAATGAGATTTTCACTCTGCAGCGGAGTGTGCGCTGATATGAAACTTCCTGGCAGATTAAAACTGTGTGCCCGACCGAGACTCGAACTCGGGACCTTTGTCAGCAAGGAAGTTGATGGCAACAGTGTTTTGGGATAGGCAAGGCGTGCTTCTTATTGATTTTCTTTAACATGGAGCAACCATACATTCTGACCGGTACTGTCAAACTTTGCACAGCCTTAGAAAAGCAGTTCAAAACAAACGCCGAGGAAAGCTGTTGCCCAAAATTTTGTTTTTGCATGACAATGTCCAGCCTCACACAGCAAACTGCACTAAAGAACTTCTTAATTCATTCAAATGGGAAATTTTCCCTCATCTGCCCTACCGCCCCGATCTTGCACCAAGCGACTTCCACTTGTTTCCCAAGATGAAGAACTGGCTTGGAACGCAGCACTTTGATGACGACGCGGAACTCCAGGCGGGTGTGACTCACTGGTTGAAGTCTCAGGTGGCAGAATTTTATGACGAAGGTCTTCCAAAGCTTGTCCACTGCTATGATAAGTGCCTCAGTGTGTTTGGTGACTGTGTGGAAAAGTAATGTCAGTCGCTCTTTCAAATATATATATATATATATATATATATATAATATGTATTCCTTGTACTTAGTTCTTTTTTAATGTCAAAATGCTCCCTACTATCTGAATAGCCCCTGTAAATCAACTATGTTTCATTGCTGATGCTCACCTATCCATTCCATTCATCTGCTCTTCCAAGTCCTATGCAGTCCCTGACAGAACTACAGTGTCATTAGAAAATCTGAAAGTTTTATTTCTTCTCATTGAACATTAATTCTATCTCCAAATTTCACCGTTTCACATTGGTTTCCTTCAAAGCTTGCTCTATGTACAGGTTCAATAACATCAGGGATAGGCTACAATTCTGCCTCAGTCCATTCTCAACTACTGCTTCTCTTTTATGTCCTTAGACCAATATAACTGCAGTCTGTTTGCTGCACAAGTTACAAATAATCTTTCCCTCCCTGTATTTTGTCCCAGCTAACTTCAGAATTTCAAAGAATCTGTTTGAAGTAACATCGTCAAAGCTTTCTCTAAATCTTCAAACACTATAAATATGGGTTTATCTTTCTTCTAAAATAAGCCATAAGATCAGAATTGCCTCTGTTGTTCCCATATTTCTTTGGAATCCTAACAGGTCTTCCCTGAGGTCAGCTTCTGCATTTCCCTACTCTCCTGCAAATAATCCATGCCAGTATTCTGCAACCATGACTCAAAACTGATAGTTCAGTAATACTTCACCTGACAGTACTTGGAATTACTACATTTTTCTTGGCGACTAAAAGGGATGTTTCAGTTGTTCCATAAATTTTGCACACCCAATAGAATAGTTCTGTCCTGAATCTGGGGGAATGTCTATGTCAGGGCTATGTTTTGACTTTGCCCTTTCAGGGCTCTGTTGTATCTTCTCTCATCTCATTTAACTTATTCCATTTCTTGTAATATTATTTTCAAAGTTCATTTCCCTTGTATAACTCATCTATATATCCCTTCCACCTTTCAGTTTTCTCTTATTTGATTAGTACTGTTTACCATCTGAGCTCTTGATGTTCATACAGCTGCTTTTGTCCAAAGGCCTCTATAGTTTCTCTGTAGGCAGTATCTGTCTTTCCCCACAGTGAAATATGCTTCTAAATCCTTACATTTGTCCTCTAGCCAATCCTGCCGTTCCTGTCAGTCTCATTTTTTGGACTTCCTCACCTGCTTCACTTTTATATTTTCTCCTTTCATCAGTTAAATCCAGTATGTCCTGTGTTATCCAAGGATTTCTACTAGGCCTTGTCTTTTCACTCTTTTGATAATCTGCTGCCTTCACAATTTCTGCTGTCTTGTACTGTATTCCTTTCCCCGTTCTAGTCAGTTGTTGCATAATGCTCCCTCTGAAACTCTAGACACCCTCTCATTCTTTCGACTTTTAATCTACAGTTTATAAACATAGTTCATAACCAATAAATTGTATTGGATGAACTGCTACCCCTAGAAATGTCTCACAGTTTAAAATCCGGTTCTGTAATCTGTGTCTTAGCATTATATAATCAGTCTGAACACTTCCAGTTTCTCCAGGTTTCTTCCATGTATAAACCCTTCTTTCATGAGATAGTGATGATCAAGTTATGCTCTGTGCAAAATTCTGTCAGGCAGCTTCTTCTTTCATTCCTTTCCCCCAGTCCATATTCACCTAATATTTTTCCTTCTCTTCATTTTCCTACTATCAAATTCCAGTTCCCCATCCCAATTCAATTTTTGTATCCATTAAGTATCTGAATAATTTCTTTTATCTCACCAGACATTTCCTCAGTCTCTTAAACAGTGGAGCTAGTTGGCATATCAACTTGAACTACAGAGTGTACATAAAGTCTGGGAACACTTTCAATTATTTATTGCACAAGAATTAAAAATTGTACAGATGTCATGCATATTGCATTTTGAAGAGGAAACTCTGAAAGTTTTTTTTTTACAAACATTTGATATGTGAATCATGAGCGACCCAGCAGACGTCAGTATGGTAATCGAATTCTTGCCTTGCCCATCCCAGAATGGCATTGTTGACTGTGGCAGTCGCTTCCCGTGTTCTCTCCCCGAGCTCAGCTACATCACGTGGTAGAGGTGCTACATACACCAGATCTTTAACGTGTCTCCACAGAAAAAAAGTCATACGGAGTGAGATCTGGTGGTCTGGGAGGCCATTTCATGGAACAGCTGTCCCCTTCTGTAGCACAGCCAATTCATCGATGCGGCAGCTTCGTGTTCAGGTTCCCATGAACTTCACGGTGGAAATGTTGCAGGACTTTTCCACACTGTCATTGGAGCCATTTCAAGTTCACGAGATGCACAACGCACTGATTTCTCTAGACTCCTTATGAATGTCTCTTGTATGCGCTCCACATTCACTTCACTCACACTGGGATGTCCAATTCTCTTTGCCAGGCACAAGCAACCCGTCGTAATGAATTTGTTGTGCCAGTGGTAAATGACCTTGCTTGTTGGTGGCTTCTTACTGTACTTGGTTCTAAACATCCGTTGAACAGGTGTAGCACACTTGTTTTTGTCCAACTCCAACACACAGAAAGCTCGCTCCGCATGTGAACTCGCCATGTTTGCGACTAGTGCTGACTATCAGCAAATTACCAAACTACACTGTGGCGGTATATGTGGGGGGGGGAACCAACTTTTGGGGTTTCTCTTCAAAATGACGTGTGTATGATATCTGTACAGTGTTTGGTTCTTGTGCAATAAATAATTGAAAGTTTTCCTGGACTTTATGTACACCCTGTACTATGGTGGGTGTGGAGTTGTGTCTGTCCTGGCTACAATAATGTGTTCAATATGCTGTTCATAGTAGCTTATTTGTGTTCCTATTTTTTTAATTCATTATTAAACCTGCTCCTGCATTACCTTATTTGATTTTGTATTGATAACCCTGTATTCACCTCACCAGAAGTCTCGTTACTCCTGCCACCGAACTTCACTAGCTCCTGCTGTATTTAACTTCAACCTGTCCAGTTTCCTTTTTAAATTTTCTAACCTTCCCGCCCAAACAAGGGAGCTGACATTCCACGCTGCAGTCCGTATGACGCCAGTTTTGTTTCCCCTGAAAGTGACATCCTTGTGAGTAGTCCCCACCTGGAGATCCAAATGGAAGATTATTTTACCTGAGAAGATGCCCTCATCATTTATCCATACAATAGATAATCATTTAACCATACAATAGAGCTGTATGAAACTTCCTGGAAGATTAAAACTGTGTGCCCGACCGAGACTCTAACTCGGGACCTTTGCCTTTCGCGGGCAAGTGCTCTACCAACTGAGCTACCGAAGCACGACTCACGCCCGGTACTCACAGCTTTACTTCTGCCAGTACCTCGTCTCCTACCTTCCAAACTTTACAGAAGCTCTCTGGAAGGTAGGAGACGAGGTACTGGCAGAAGTAAAGCTGTGAGTACTGGGCGTGAGTCGTGCTTCGGTAGCTCAGTTGGTAGAGCACTTGCCCGCGAAAGGCAAAGGTCCCGAGTTCGAGTCTCGGTCGGGCACACAGTTTTAATCTTCCAGGAAGTTTCATATCAGCGCACACTCCGCTGCAGAGTGAAAATCTCATTCTGGAATAGAGCTGTATGCCCTTCGCAAAAATTATGACTGTAGTATCACCTTGCTTTCAGCAGTTCATAGTAACCACATTGCTTTCATCTACTTTCTCAAAAGGTTTAATAGTACAGTGGCAGTTAGCTCCTGCATCCTTTTTATCTCCAGTTACTCCAGAACAAGATTCATACTATTCACCTGCTTTACACCACTTCTGCTTAAACTTCCTTCATGAGGTACATGTCATCCTCTTCTAAGAAGATCTCTTCATCTGTCTTCTGCTCCTTCAGACAGGTATCTGAGACAGTGACAGATAGCTTAATATTAAGGCCATGAAGAAACCCTATGCAGATTATCCGATTGCTAACAAATATTATTATTATTATTATTATTATTGTTGTTGTTACTATTGTTGTCATCATCATCATTATTATTATTATTATTATTATTATTACTATTATTTTCACTTGGGTCAATATAAATGAAGAGATATGCGTATACACACCATCAAGCCTTCAACAACAGCCATTCAGTGACAACCTTGTGTTTCATGCACTACGGGAGCATAATGGGATGTACATGCACGTACCAATATGTTCATGAAGATTTGCAAATTTATGTACTTCTGAGTCATTGGGAATATACTCAGGATCCTGGTCAGAGATATCAGGATCACTAAACAGTCTTCATTTTCTTCTAATTCGTCAAATGTGGTCATAATCTTGGAAAACATACATGGGTCCCCTCTCAGTGCTAGCCATTTTACCTGTCTTTCGTCATTATGTTGCTGCAGCAGGCAGCCACTAGTGTTTACCATGAAGCATAACCCTGATATTTGTTTACTGAAATTTGAACCTGTTCCTGGTGTATTATATTCTGGTGTTCATAGGTAGTGCTGATTGCCTTACAACTCAAAATACGTGTGCTGATCCTTGCACTTGACTCCACGAAATAAGCACTTAACAGACAACTGTGTGAAGGGTGAATAATTGTTTCCCATGACCCTGATTAAAAATGGGTGGTTTATGTTTGCTATTGTTAGCAGATGCCAGTGTCTATATATTTAAATTAGTATAAATACAAAGATGAGGTGACTTACCGAACAAAAACGCTGGCAGGTCGATAGACACACAAACAAACACAAACATACACACAAAATTCAAGCTTTCGCAACAAATTGTTGCCTCATCAGGAAAGAGGGAAGGAGAGGGGAAGACGAAAGGAAGTGGGTTTTAAAGGAGAGGGTAAGGAGTCATTCCAATCCCGGGAGCGGAAAGACTTACCTTAGGGGGAAAAAAGGACAGGTATACACTCGCACACACGCACATATCCATCCACACATACAGACACAAGCAGACATATTTGGTCTTTAAATATGTCTGCTTGTGTCTGTATGTGTGGATGGATATGTGCGTGTGTGCGAGTGTATACCTGTCCTTTTTTCCCCCTAAGGTAAGTCTTTCCGCTCCCGGGATTGGAATGACTCCTTACCCTCTCCTTTAAAACCCACTTCCTTTCGTCTTCCCCTCTCCTTCCCTCTTTCCTGATGAGGCAACAATTTGTTGCGAAAGCTTGAATTTTGTGTGTATGTTTGTGTTTGTTTGTGTGTCTATCGACCTGCCAGCGTTTTTGTTCGGTAAGTCACCTCATCTTTGTATTTATATATAATTTTTCCCACGTGGAATGTTTCCTTCCATTATATTTAAATTAGTAAGTGTATTACTCTTTCCAAATGGTGAAACAATAAACGAGATGGCCATGCAAGCATACATAATATACTAACTTGCTTAAAATGTTTTTAAGTATATGTATGTATGTATGTATTATTTATTTATTTATTTATTATTACATGCCACCTGACCACTTATGGTCACATTACACCTTCATTTATTTTGCTTTTCCTCTGTCTGGAATTTCATATGCTTCCTGTACTACATCATCTTTTCACTGGCTTGCTTTCCTTGCACTTTTCTTAAAGTTCGTCCACGTCTCTTACATAAGTCCTTTTTCAGATTTTACCTCTTCCAAATTCTGCATTTTGCTTGTAAATGTATTTGCTTCCAACATTTGGGACTATGTGATTTCAGACCTGTCTTAATATTTTCTCACTTTCTTAATCCCTGTTGCAGCATGTATCTTTTCCTTCTGTAGAAAGTTGAATATTTGTTTGGTTATGTGTTTTCATTCATTCTTTACATATGTCCATGAAATGTTAACTGCCTCTTAGGCATAGTCTTCAAAATTCTTTCCGTGTTCTGTGTGACTTCTGTGTTGCTTCATTGTTTCCATCCGCCTTCAGTTCAAACTGCACCTATAATTTTCCTTTCCCAGACCTTTAGCTCTTCCGGACTACATGTTGTCATGAGGCATTTACTAGTGTAGAGGTATTCCAGTTTGACAATGGTGTTGTAGTGGATTAATTTGACATTCCTGGAGAGACACTTCGTATTGTGGTTTTTTTTAAATCTATGTGAGTCAAATGTCCAGCTGCAGCTTTTTCGTGTCCATTCTCCTGTAAAGTTCTTGCCAAGGTACTTATCGACACTTTCAATCTGACCTGTCCCTGTTTAATTGAATTTTGGTCCCTATTTATCACAAGTTTTATCTTTTTAATTGTTATCCTGAGTGGTGTTATTTTGACATTGCTATTTATTTTTATACAGTTGTACACACGAGCAGAAGTGCTGAGTGCTGAAGATGCCTGGCATTGCCCATACTGTAATCGCAAGCAAGAGGTAGTCAAGAAGTTGGGTCTGTGGTCTCTGCCAGATATTCTTGTGATACACCTAAAACGTTTCAGACAGGTATGTAGTGTTTACTGATAATATTGTAACTGTGTGCACACTGGTAGTTATCAAACTAATTAAAAATATTTCACAATATATATTGGTATCTGTAACATAATAAAAAAAGATTTGGTTTAAAGTATTCTTCCTCAGTTATCATTTTTTATATTGTGTAAGAAGCAGCGAATTTCTT
Organism: Schistocerca piceifrons; assembly: GCF_021461385.2. Classification (NCBI taxonomy): domain Eukaryota; kingdom Metazoa; phylum Arthropoda; class Insecta; order Orthoptera; family Acrididae; genus Schistocerca; species Schistocerca piceifrons. Next base: position 295,165,633 of record NC_060139.1, on the reverse strand, counting down.
AACTTTTGGCATAACAGTTACAGACATTTAAAATAGAAAAAAAACCACAATATATCCTCATTTCAAACTTAATGTTTTTCCACTAAAGGGACAATATAGTTGAAAGTAAATTTTAAAATTGTATCACAATCAAGTCTTTTAATTATATCTAAAAACAAAGATGAGGTGACTTACCGAACGAAAGCGCTGGCAGGTCGATAGACACACAAACAAACACAAACATACACACAAAATTCAAGCTTTCGCAACAAACTGTTGCCTCATCAGGAAAGAGGGAAGGAGAGGGGAAGACGAAAGGAAGTGGGTTTTAAGGGAGAGGGTAAGGAGTCATTCCAATCCCGGGAGCGGAAAGACTTACCTTAGGGGGAAAAAAGGACAGGTATACACTCGCACACACGCACATATCCATCCACACATACAGACACAAGCCTGCTTGTATCTGTATGTGTGGATGGATATGTGCGTGTGTGCGAGTGTATACCTGTCCTTTTTTCCCCCTAAGGTAAGTCTTTCCGCTCCCGGGATTGGAATGACTCCTTACTCTCTCCCTTAAAACCCACTTCCTTTCGTCTTCCCCTCTCCTTCCCTCTTTCCTGATGAGGCAACAGTTTGTTGCGAAAGCTTGAATTTTGTGTGTATGTTTGTGTTTGTTTGTGTGTCTATCGACCTGCCAGCACTTTCGTTTGGTAAGTCACCTCATCTTTGTTTTTATATATAATTTTTCCCACGTGGAATGTTTCCTTCTATTATAATGATATCATTAATTTGAATCCAAGTCTTTTAATTGTTGATATGGTCATGGAAAATCTTAGGCTGAACACAAGAACTGGTATGATGAAAGACAGTCACTCACAATACTAGAGCATTTAGCAATAGGTGAGATAAGCACATAAACAACACAGTTAGTGTCATATCTCACTGAGTTGCAGCTCTCCTCAGATGTTATTCATTTACACAGCAGGGTACAAATCTCATAAACATGTATTTATAACTTAAATAATATATAACCTAAAGATATGTCATAAAAATTCATTGCCATATGTTTGAATATCATAGCTACAAATTTTTTGGTTAAATTCGTATACATACAATTCTGAACAAGTACTGATTGGGCATGAAATACCTGTCAGTGACTCATGTCCAGTGTGCGACCACAGTCCTAAACCAAAATTCACAACAAAACCAAGTATTTACCTCATCAAAGTCCTAGGAGGAGGACAGGTCCATTGTTGATAATCCATCCGTAAGTGTAGTTGTGCTATCATCCATGGAGCATGATGAGCTGTGATAGGGCAGGGATTAAGTGAAGACTTTGAGATACTGCTTCACCAGCTCATAACCAGACACTCCCCTTTCAACCTAAACTAGGCCTTAGGCTATGCTACAGATTGAAAGGTCACAGAATGTGCACCCATGAGTGTTTTGTGCGACGCGTAAGCCATGGCAAGGATGCTGGGCTGTGTACACAGTGTGGTGCTTTGTCAGCATTCCTGAAGCTCTGCGGGGAGCCATGGCTATCTACAGCAGCAGAAGGTTGCATCTTTACACACACTGCTCGGCCTGGGCCTCCCATGGGACTGGGAGCACTGGGGCGGCGGGGCACTGATTTAGAAACTGGTTGTATCAATCACCTTTTCATAAACTCTAAAGGCAAGCCGCATGCTTTAGGAATGTCCCGAGTTAAACTGATGGCATCATTTCTCACATCCTAAACTCTGAACACCCCCCCCCCCCCCCCCCCCCCAGGGGCTCATGGTTCTTCCATGAGTTCATGTGTGGGGCACAAGGGACCCTGAGATACTGCTGCCCATTCTTCCTTCCTGGGCTGCATTTCCTTCCCCTTGCCCCTCCCTCCCTGTCCTCTATCCTTTCCTTCTGCCCCTCTTTCTCATCACTTGATGTTCCAACTTATGTTGACCTGGATGTCCACCTGGTTTCTTGTATTCCTCCTGGTTTTTGTTCCTTTGCCTTTTCTTTTTTGGCATTTTTGATCCCCCTTTGGGGTTTGACCTCCACTTCTAAATTTTCTCTCTGTAGTGCGAGCCATTTTGGGAAGAACTGCCTACCTAGCAGCTGCTGTGTGGATTCCTCTCCTCCCCCTCCCCCCCTCATTCCTCCCTTCCTTCCCCACTGTAGACCACCATTCCCCCTCTCCCAGTCTGCTAGATCACGAGCATGTGTAGCCAGTCCTTGTGGTGGAGGTGTTATGTACCCAGCTGGCTGAGCTCCCTGATAACGCTGAGCTCCCTGATAACACAGGGATCACCTTTCTAATACCTATGCTGTTGCCTCCCCATGTATGCCTAGGAGTGGTTGCTCGTCATTCTGGAGCATTGGAACTCCCAGCAGTGGCTGCCATACCAGGTGGCTTTTGCTGTGACTGGATGACACCCACAGCGATATCCATTGATTGGAGTGGATGGTATCAGGGCAGATGCTTTGCATATGAATTATGTTAAGCTCCAAAAAACTGGCCGATCTTTTACAGCTATCTATTCTTTTGGCAATGGATCAGTTAATGCTGCTTCTTATGACCCTGCAGCCTTCCCTTCCCTGGCTACATCCTGGGAGGAGGGCCAGGCTCACCAGCTTGAGGTGAAATACTCCCTGCACTACTTGTTCTGTATTAGCACTTTCACCCCACCATGCCATTACTTTTTGCGAAATTTGTTGAAGACAAGTTTGGCGAAGTATAGTCTCTCAGTAAGATGCGGTTCGGTTCATTGTTGTTCAAAACTACTTCTGCCGCTTAAACTGCAGCTCTTCATGCTTGTGAACATTTTGGTGACACCCCAGTGTCCATTACTCCTCATCAGTTTTTGAATATGGTTCAGAGTCATTTTTCATTGGGATCTCATCCTCCATACTGATGAGGAACTCTGGGCCAGGCCAATCTGAAATGATGCAGCATTCATTTTGTTTGGAATGTTCAAAAATGTCCAAAGGTGAATCTCATCAATACCAGGGTCTTTATTTTGCCATTTCAGGGAGATACACTCCCAGAGAAGGTCAAGGTTATGGTTTACTTGTGTGATGTGAAGCTGTACGTCCGCCACCCATGATGTATTTTCGGTGCTTGCGTTTCAGGCATAAGTCTTCTTGCTGTCTGGAGGACCCTCCGTGCAGTGAACTGGGACACCCACTGCATGATGGGGCCCCTATGTTCCATCGTCCGTGTTTGTTAACTGTAATGACTGTCTCTCTCCACACTCATCGGACTGCCCGGTTTATAAGAAGGAAAAGGAGATACAAGTGTATAAGTCCCTTGATTGTTTCTCCTACACTGTGGCTCGCCAGAAATATGACCATCTTCACTGTGTGTGCTGATGACATCTAACTTTGCCTCTGTTACATCCCTTCCTCCTCCTCCGCCTTCCTTACCCCACTCCCATCCCCCTCTCCTCTTCCCCCTGCTGCCACAACTCATCAGTGGGACCCACAGTCCTCCTGCTCTCTCTGTTGCGAATCTTGCACTCCCTCAATTCCCTGCCCTCCTCGAACTATGAAGGAGGAAGGAACGTATGTCCCAGGAAAGGGCCCCCTCCAGTGCTCCTGAAGGCCTGTGCTCTGAGCCTGACGTCTTCATGGATGTCACCCTGTCTTCGTTTTTAATGGGTAGTGACTTGGAAGCATGACAGGCTCCAGCCCATTTGCGGCGCATTTGGATCTCCATTCTGTGCATATTCAGTGGAACTATAATGGATACTACCATCACTTCCCGAAGTTGCAGTCCCTGATTCCCTTTTACTTGGGAGCTTGTGTCATTCCCCAGAAATCTCATTTTACTGATGCTCACTCATCAGCTCCTCATGGGTTCCATGTTTTCTGTCAGCCCTTTGAGGATTTTGGGTGGCGTTCACATGATGGTCCATATGAATGTTGTTACATCGTGGATCCCCCTTCGTACTACATTGGAAGCAGTTGCCATCCGTGTCCACTTTGACTCTGCAGTCATAGTTTGCACTCTCTATCTCACTCCTGACAGGCCGCCTACACCCACTGCCCTTCTTCAGCAACTCCTCCCTTCATTCCTCCTACTTAAGGATTTTAATATCCTTCACCCTTTGTGGCACAGGCACATAAGTTTCATCTAACAGGGGCTCCTCATTGACCAGTTTCTTGCTGAACTAAACCTGTGTCTTTTTAGGGAGGGTTCCCCTACTCATTTTAGTGTCATCTATGGCACTCTTCTGCTTTTGATCTTTCACTCACTTCCCTTCCCCTCTTGCTTCCTTACACATGATGACCTATTCTGACTTCCTGTTGATTCACTTCCCTGACGTGTAACAAGTGACCGGGTAATGCGTGATTCCCAGCACCGGGTTGACAGGTAGGGTTTGCGCGTACCCCCTGGTATGGGCCAGACCGAGGGATGGGTGATTGCCTGAGCTACAACCTTCCCAAATTGCCGATTGGTCCCTCTGTCAGGTGTTCAGGAGGTGTGAACAATCACCTAAGACAAGTGCACCCCCTTGTGAAGGGGGCCCCCAGTTGGAAGGAGCGCATCGTTGGAGATGCTGGCAGTCATGGTGGACTTCCTCACAATGAGTCAATCATCTTCCCAATCAACGTCTACGAAACATAAATACAGTGAGGCTACTGATTCAAAGACCCTTCTCGCTGCACCACAGTTCCTCATGGTCCCACAGACTGAAGACGGTCAGTCTTTCGCCACAGTAAATCTGTTTATTATTCAGAAAGGTGTTGATGCAACTGCCAGCCCTCTGAAATGTTGCTCTCGTTTATGGAATGGCACTTTGCTTTTGGAGACTACTTCTGATTCTCAAGCACAACGCTTCTCCAAGGCTACCCTGTTCGTGTCGAGGCCCATAGAACTTCAAATTCTTCCCGTGGCGTAATTTACACCAGGCTGCTAGACAGTTAAACCGAGGCCAAAATCCAGTCTTACATCTCTGACCAGGATGTCGCTTCCATCCATCGTGTAATGAAAAAGGTACATTCCTCCTTACTGCCCATCTACACTCTTTTTCTCACCTTTGATAGAGTGGTACTTCCATCCAAGATCAAAGCAGGCTATTAAATTATCACAGTCCAGCCGTACATTCAGAACCCGATGCAGTGCTACCAGCATCATCATTTCAACCTTACTAGAACATCTTGTTGACACACAGCTAAATGGGTCACGTGCACGAGGGTGATTGTCCACCTCCTTCTCCACACTGCATAAACTGCAACCATGCCGCTTCCTCTCAGGATTGTCCCATGTATCTGATGAGCAGGCTGTTCAAGAGATCTGGATAAAGGAAACAGTGCCGTACCCAGTAGCTCACAAGTTACTGGCTATTCGCAAATCCTGCATTCTTCCATCTGGCACCTATAGTACTGTTCTTGTTACCCCTCACTCCATGAAGGACATGGCCATGCAGACGTGCAACCTCCAATTCACCTCTGAGGTTGTGAAATCGCTCAGTGTCAATGTAGCATCGTGCCGTCCCCCCGTCCAACAGTGCAACAATCCGTCAAACTCTCACCTCACAGGGCGAAGCCACCAGCTACACAAATGGTAGGCCGGAAAGGACAGAAGGAATACTTCCATGAAGACTTCCTCCAGCCCTCCAGCCAAACAACACCCGATTCTTCCTCTAACTGGAAAGGCTCGAAGAAGTCCACCAAAGGCAAATGATCTTCTCCTTCACCAACTCGAAGATCCTCTTCAATGGTGTTGCAACGTGATACTTTAGCCCTGCTGGCCTCCGTGTCGCCGGTGCGCATCACCAACCGTTTTTCAGTGTTGGACTGCACAGACTAACTGCACAAACAAACTGATGATTCTGTGGACCCCATGGAGCAGGATGTTCCTGCTTCTGTGTAGTAGCGACTCTTCACCAGCTGTCTCTCAGCAGCCACCGAGGTGACACCCCTGCATCTCTTCCTCACCATGACTCTCCTCCAAAGGAATGCTTGCAGCCTTCAGTCCCACAAAGAGGATTTACGGCTACTTTTAGCATCGCAGTGTCCTCTTGTACACTGCCTTCAGGAAACGAAATTGTGCCCTCACGACCTGCTTTGAGCTTTCACATTTTCTACCGATTCGTTTTGACCTTACCCCTGAGGTCGGCACTCCATCTCATGGGGGCATCATGCTGCTCATATGGGATGACATTCATAGTCAACCCATCTCCCTGACTACCCATCCTCAAGCTGTTGCAGTTCGCCTTTTCCTTCCCCACCTGACTTTTTCTCTCTGTACCATTTATGTCCCTCCGACATTCGATGTCACCAGGGCAGACTTCCTTCAGGTTATAGGGCAGCTACGTCCCCCATTTATGCTACTTGGTAATTTTAATGCACATCATCCTTTTTGGGGTTCTCCCAGGACCTGTCAGAGAGGTGCCCTCTTGGCTGACCTTCATAACCAGCTTAACCTCTTCTGCCTTAACACTGGGGCACCCAATTTCCTTTTCGACTCTTTGCACACTTATTGTCATTTGGACCTATCCACCTATCCTTCTGCACTGCCCAGCCTGCCCCTCATCTCGCTGCCCAGCCTGCCCATCGTCTAGAGTGTTTCCGTTCTTTCTGACACCTACTTGAGTGACCATTTCTTGTGTGCTATCCATTTTCTGACTCCTAGCCCATCCATGTGCACGCCCAAATGACAGCTTACTAAGGCTGACTGGCAGATTTACTCCTCCCTGATGACCTTCAAAGAACAAGATTTCCCCAGTTTTGATGACCAGGTAGAATATCTCACAAACTTTATCGTTACTGCTGCAGAACGTTCCATTCCTTGCACTTCCTCTTTACCAGGTGGTGTCCCAGTCCTTTGGTGGACTGAGGCATGCTGCGATGCAATTCACGCACCGAGACATTCTTTCCGCATTTTTAACCATCGTCCTATGATGGCAAACTGCATGTGTGCAAAGTGTCGTTGTGTTCTTTGAGACAGCAAAAAGCTAGATGGATTTCATTCACTAGTTCTTTTAACAGTTGCATCCCTTCCTCTGTTGTGTGGGGCCAACCTCTGACAGCTCTCTGGGACCAAGATCCATTCCCCAACTTCTGACCTGACAGTAGCAGACGTTGTCCTCGTGGACCCTGTTGCTATCTTCAACACCTTGGGCCATCATTTTGCGGAAGTTTCGAGCTCTTCCCACTATCGCCCTGCCTTCCTCCATCGGAACCGAGCAGAGGAGGCTCGGGCGATACCCTTCTCTTCTCTGAATTGTGAGTGGTACAGTGCTGCCTTTACTATGAGGGAGCTAGATCATGCTCTCAGTTCATCCCGATCCTCCGCCGCAGGGCCAGATGCCATCCACATTCAGATGTTGCAGCACCTTTCTCTTGTGGGCAAGCACTTTCTGCTAAACACATACAACTGCATGTGGGCAGAGGGCACATTTCCTGGACGCTGGTGTGAAGCCACTGTCATACCCATCCCTAAGCCCGGTAAGGACAAAAACCTTCCTTCTAGCTACCGCCCCATCTGTCTTACCAGCTGCATTTGCAAGGTGATGGAACATATGATTCATGCCCGGCTGGTATGGTGGCTTGAGTCTCACAATTTACTGATGACTGCACAATGTGGATTTAGAGCGCGGCATTCTGCAGTTGACCATTTCATTACTTTGTCCACCAATGTCATGAATGGTTTTCTGTGGAAATCCCAGACTGTGGCTGTGTTTTGCAGAAGGCCTATGACATGATGGAGAGCTGATATCCTCTGTATTCTTTACACGTGGGGTTTCTGTGGCCACCTTCCCTTTTTCCTTCAGGCATTTTTAAAAGATTGAGTTTTCAATGTGCGTGTGGGTTCTGCCTTGTCAGACACCTTTATCCAGCAAAATGGTGTGCTTCAGGGTTCCATCCTGAGCGTTGTCCTCTTCGTTATCTCCATTAGCCCTACAATGGCCTGTCTCCCGCTGGGCATCTCTGGCTCCCTTTTTGCCATCTATTGCAGTTTTCCATGGACCTGTCTCACTGAACGGTGTCTTCAGTGATGTCTTGATCATCTTTACTCTTGGAACATCGACAGTGGCTTTCGCTTTCCCACTGACAAAACCATCTGTCTGAATTTCTGGCGACACAATTTGTTTATCCAATCATCTTTACATATTGGGTTTGTTGTGCTTCTATTCATTGAAACTACAAAATTATTGGGGCTCATGCTCGATAGGAAACTGTCTTGGTCCTTCCCTGTGTCTCACCTGGCAGCCTGCTGTACACGGTTCCTCAATGTCCTGTGTGTCCTCAATGGTACTTCCTGGGGTGCTGATCGAACCACCCTCTTCCATTTGTACTGGTCCCTTGTCTGTTCGAAACTCTACTACGGGTGCTTTGTTTATGTATGTGCACGTCCATCCCTCTTACCCCGTCTCAGCACTATCCACCATCGTGGCATCCGTTTGGCAATGGGTGCCTTTTTCACTAGCACAGTTGAGTCTGTATGCTGCAGCTGCTAAACTACCACTGTCCTACAGCCGTGACTTTCAGGTATGCACGCCGTTTCTCTTCCATGCATGGCCACCTATCCTATGCCACCTTTTCTGATGATTACTTTGATCACCAGTATGGGGTGCGTCCCTCATCTCTGTTACTTCGTGGTTCCTGCTTTCGGCACTTGCTACGGTGGCTTAACTTCACACCACCTGCACTTTTCCTGGTGGGTGTGAACTGTTCACCACCTTGGGTTTGTGAAGCGGCCCATGTTAACCTTGGTCTTCACGCACTTCCTATGGACAGTACTCTAGCCTCGGTCTATTACCTTCAGTTTCACGACCGTCGCATGGATCTTAGCGATAGTAGCTTTGTATACACCGATGGCTCTCTGACCGACCATGGGGGTGGGTGTCCCTTCATCATTGGCACCCGTCTCTTTCGATATTGGCTTCCAGCACACTGCTCAGTATTTACAGCTGAGCTCTTCCCACTGTATCAGGCCACGGAGTACATTTGGCGACACAGCATTTTCGATTGTGTCCTCTGCTCAGGCTCACTCAGCACCCTTCACAGTCTGTGTGCATCTACATCCACATCTACATGACTACTCTGCAATTCACATTTAACTGCTTGGCAGAGGGTTCATCGAACCACAATCATACTATCTCTCTACCTTTGCACTCCTGAACAGCGCGCGGGAAAAACGAACACCTAAACCTTTCTGTTCGAGCTCTGATTTCTCTTATTTTATTATGATGATCATTCCTACCTATGTAGGTTGGGCTCATCAAAATATTTTCGCATTCGGAAGAGAAAGTTGGTGACTGAAATTTCGTAAATAGATCTCGCCGCAACGAAAAAGTCTTTGCTTTAATGACTTCCATCCCAACGCGCATATCATATCTGCCACACTCTCTCCCCTATTACGTGATAATACAAAACAAGCTGCTCTTTTTTGCACCCTTTCGACGTCCTCCGTCAATCCCACCTGGTAAGGATCCCACACCGCGCAGCAATATTCTAACAGAGGACGAACGAGTGTAGTGTAAGCTGTCTCTTTAGTGGACTTGTTGCATCTTCTAAGTGTCCTGCCAATGAAATGCAACCTTTGGCTTGCCTTCCCCACAATATTATCTATGTGGTGTTTCCAGCTGAAGTTGTTCGTAATTTTAACACCCAGGTACTTAGTTGAATCGACAGCCTTGAGAATTGTACTATTCATCGAGTAATCGAATTCCAACAGATTTCTTTTGGAACTCGTGTGGAACACCTCACACTTTTCGTTATTTAGCGTCAACTGCCACCTGCCACACCATACAGAAATCTTTTCTAAATCGCTTTGCAACTGATACTGGTCTTTGGATGACCTTACTAGACGGTAAATTACAGCATCATCTGCGAACAACCTAAGAGAACTGCTCAGATTGTCGCCCAGGTCATTTATATAGATCAGGAACAGCAGAGGTCCCAGGACGCTTCCCTGGGGAACACCTGATATCACTTCAGTTTTACTTGATGATTTGCCGTCTATTACTACGAACTGCGACCTTCCTCACAGGAAATCACGAATCCAGTCGCACAACTGAGACGATACCCCATAGGCCCGCAGCTTGATTAGAAGTCGCTTGTGAGGAATGGTGGCAAAGCTTTCCAGAATCAACTTGAGATCCCCTGTCGATAGCGACCATTACTTCGTGTGAATAAAGAGCTAGCTGTGTTGCACAAGAACGATGTTTTCTGAAACCATGCTGATTACGTATCAATAGATCGTTCACTTCGAGGTGATTCATAATGTTTAAATACAGTATATGTTCCAAAACCCTACTGCAAACCGACATCAATGATATAGGTCTGTTGTTCGATGGATTACTCCTACTACCCTTCTTAAACACTGGTGTGACCTGCGCAATTTTCCAATCTGTAGGTACAGATCTATCTGTGAGCGAGCGGTTGTATATGATTGCTAAGTAGGGAGCTATTGAATCAGCGTAATCTGAAAGGAACCTAATCGGTATACAATCTGGACCTGGAGACTTGCCCGTATCAAGCGATTTGGGTTGCTTTGCAACCGCTAAGGTATCTACTTCTAAGAAACTCATGCTAGCAGCTGTTCGTGTTTCAAATTCTGGAATATTCCATTTATCTTCCCTGGTGAAGGAATTTCAGAAAACTGCGTTCAGTAACTCTGCTTTAGCGGCACAGTCGTCGGTAACTGTACCATCGGCACTGCGCAGCGAAGGTATTGAATGCGTCTTGCCGCTTGTGTACTTTACATACGACCAGAATTTCTTCGGATTTTCTACCAAATTTCGAGACAATGTTTCGTTGTGGAACCTATTAAAGGCATCTCGCATTGAAGTCTGTGCCAAATTTCGCACGTCTGTACATTTTAGCCAATCTTCGGGATTTCGTGTTCTTCTGAACTTCGCATGCTTTTTCTGTTGCCTCTGCAACAGCGTTCGGACCTGTTTTGTGTACCACAGGGGATCAGTTCCATCTCTTACCAATTTATGAGGTATGAATCTCTCAATTGCTGTTGCTACTATATCTTTGAATTTGAGCCACATCTCGTCTACATTTGCATAGTCAGTTCGGAAGGAATGGAGATTGTCTCTTAGGAAGGCTTCTAGTGACACTTTATCATTTTTTTTTAAATAAAATTATTTTGCGTTTGTTTCTGGTGGATTTGGAAGAAACTGTATTGCTACAACGACCTTGTGATCACTAATCCCTGTATCAGTCATGATGCTCTCTATCAGCTCTGGATTGTTTGTTTTCGCAACCATTTACAATTCGCGTGGGTTCGTGGACTAACTGTTCGAAATAATTTTCGGGGAAAGCATTTAGGACAATCTCGGAAGATATTTTCTGCCTACCATTGGTTTTGAACAAGTATTTTTGCCAACATATCGAGGGAAGGTTGAAGTCCCCACCAACTATAACCGTATAATTATTTGTTATGAGACTCAAATTTTCTCTGAACTGTTCAGCAACTATATCATCGGAGTCTGGGGGTCGGTAGAAGGAGCCAATTATTAACTTAGTTCGGCTGTTAAGTATAACCTCCACCCATACCAATTCGCACGGAGTATCTACTTCGACTTCACTACAAGATAAACCACTACTGACAGACACAAACACTCCACCACCAATTCTGCCTAATCTATCTTTCCTGAACACCGTCTGAGACTTTGTAAAAATTTCTGCAGAACTTATTTCAGGCTTTAGCCAGCTTTCTGTACCTAAAACGATTTCAGCTTCTGTGCTTTCTATTAGCACTTGAAGCTCAGGGACCTTCCCAGCACAACTACAACAATTTACAACTGCAATTCCGACTGTTCTGGATCCAAGCACTTCCTGTATTTGCCATGCACCCTTTGAGATTGCAGCCCACCCCCTACTTTCCCGAGGCCTTCTAACCTAAAAAACCACCCAGTCCAAGCCACACAGCCTCCGCTACCTGTGTAGCCACCAGCTGAGTGTAGCGAACTCCTGACCTATTCAGCGGAACCCGAAATCCCACCACCCTACGGCGCAAGTCAAGGAATCTGCAGCCAACACAGTCGCAAAACCGTCTGAGCCTGTGATTCAGACCCTCCACCCGGCTCTGCACCAAACGTCTGCAGCCGGTTCTCTCAACGATGCTGCAGATGGTGAGCTCTGCCTTCATCTAGTAAGCAAGACTGGCAGCCTTCACCAAATCAGATAGCCGCTGGAATCCAGAGAGAATTTCCTCAGATCCAAAGCGACACACGTCATTAGTGCCGACATGTGCCACCACCTGCAGCTGGCTGCACCCTGTGCTCTTCATGGCATCCGGAAGGACCCTTTCCACATCAGGAATGACTCCATCCGGAATGCACACGGAGTGCACACTGAATTTCTTCCCCTCCTTAGCCGCCATATCCCTAAGGGGCCCAATTACGCGCCTAGCATTGGAGCTCCCAACTACCAATAAGCCCACCCTCTGTGATTGCCCGGACCTTGAAGGCTGAGAATCATCCTCTGAAACAGGGCAGGCAGCTGCATCTGGCTCAGCCAGAGACAGTGCCTGTTCCCTGTTTGTCAGACGCACTGGGGAGGCTTTCTGATCAGCCTCCGGGGACGTCTTTCACTGCCTGCCATGCCTTGGAACGACCTCCCAATCAACTACAGGCGAGGGCTCAGCCCCACTGCGGGCAGCAACTGGGGCAACCACAGCGGCAGACGGATCTGGGGACAGACGGGACGAGGTTGACATCCCCGTGATACCCAAGTCCGGCTCCCCACAGTGGTGCCCATTGGCAACAGCCTCAAGCTGCGTGACCGAAGTCAACGCCGCTTGCAGCTGTGAGCGAAGGGATGCCAACTCAGCCCTCATCCGAACACAGCAATCACAGTCCCTGTCCATTCTAATCAGTGTTGAACAACAGTTACTGAAACATGAGTCCGTGCCTAGATAACGCAAGGGAAACACGCAAAGAATGTATTAACTAACCCGTACAAATGTCTAACGACTGCGCTACAATCTGCCTGAATTTACGATTACAGTAACTAAAACTCGAAATTACACCTCATATACGAAACTCACACGCAATTTAAGTAAGAATCTCCGAAGTAAACACTAAAGCGCGATGCTACAACTCTCTAATACTATAATACGCCCGAAATTTATGAATTAAACAATGCAAGTACCTAAAAACACGCAAAGAAATTAAGAATTAAACTATGTAACAAATAAGTAAGCTAGGGGTATACGACTTGCTGCTGCAGCTGCTTATGTGCTGTACACCACTCATCCCTTAGTACAGTGGGTTCAGGAAATATGTCACTTGCTCACTCTTGGTGGACCAAGTGTGATGTTTCTGTGCGGCCTGCCAAGGCTGCAGTCCTCATACCTCAGTCCGAGAGTTCTTATGTTCCGTCCGATGATCTCTGTGTTGCCGTCTGTCAGGAGGTGGTGTCCCTTTGGCATCGCCAATGGTCTTTGCTTCACGGGAATAATCTCCGGCTTACTAAGCCTCTCTGTGACTTGGATGACCACCTCTCGGCCCTCCCGCTAGGGGGAGGTCATTTTAAGTAGGCTACATATTGGGCACTGCCTCTTTAGCCATCGTCACTTCATACACATTGTGCCCAAGTTTTACCTGTCCACCACTGCCTGATGGACTGCCCATTTTTTAACCATTTACGTTCCTTCTTGGGATTGCCATGTGAGTTATTGGCCATTTTAGCAAATGACATACTGGCTGTCAACCATGTTTTACTTTTTATCCCCCAAAGCAATATAGCGAAGGCCATTTCATTTTTAGTTTTGGACCTCCATTTCTTTATGGTGTGTCTTCTCACTTTTTTTTCCCCCTCTTCCCAAGTGCCTGTTCTTAGCTCTCTTCTATTATGTCACTTGGGGCTGACGTATAGTCGTTTTTTAACTCCTCTCTGTCTTCATGTTCTATAGTTTTGACTTGGGCACATATGAGCCCAGTTGTTTTTCACGCCCTAAAGCAAAACAAAACCAAACCAATCCTGGTTTCCGTGTGCCATCACTCTTCACTTTTCTCCTCCTCACTCCTCCTGTTCTTTCCTTTTCATGGCTTCTGGACGTCACTCACCCACTGCCCACCCTTGGGTGAGTTTACCCACTTGGTTCTGCTGCAGTTTCCATCTCTGCTCACCATCTTCTCTTCTGACCACTGCCTCACCCCTCCCCCTTTGGTTAGGTCCTGGGCCCCAGATACAAATAGTTCTCTTCCAGGGGCTGAAAGCCTCCATCGCTCTGTTCGATTCACCTGCTCTTATGGGAGTTTCAGGATCATCATCATCATCTTGGACAGTTTCCACCCTCTGACTGGGTCTGTTTGGAACATAGGCCTCTCCATCGTCTTCTGTCGTGCCACCATCTCTCCGTCTTCACCTTGGTCCAGTCTTCTCCTTTCTTCTGGACGCATTCCACGACTCCTTTCAGCCATCTGTCTCTCGGTCTTCCTCCTTCCAGTTTCACTTCGTGTATCATCCTGGGTATCCTCTTCTCCTCCATTCACTTAACATGCCCATACCATCTCAGCCTTGATTTCTCTATCTCCTCTTGTAATGGTTCCACCTTCATTAAGTCTCTGATCCCCTCATTTCTTAACCTGTCTATCTTTGTCACTCCAATACTGTTCCTCAAGAATTTCATCTCGCTAATGTGTACTTTGCTTTTCTCTCTTCCTTTCATAACCCAAGTTTGGATGCATATGTCAGGATTCTGAAATGCTTCTGCTTTTCTCCCCCACTCATTTATTTCTCTGTCGTTTTTTTTTTTTCCATCTTCCTGTATCAGGCTTCCTAGGCACTTGAAGCTCTCCACTCTCCTCAATCGTTCCCCACCAACTGTTATTTCAGTTGTACTGCTCTCCTTCAGTCTTGTTGTGATAATCACCTCATTCTTACTTTACTAAATTTCATCCCACATTCTTGTACTGTTCGTTCCCAGGATACTGTTGGTTTTTATACTGATGGCTCTAAACCCGCTGATCACATGGGATATGTCTTCAGGTCTTTGTTGGCACAGAACATCATCTCCTGTCTGCTGCAGAACTGGTGGCTGTCTATCGGACCCTCTGCTTTATTAAATGGTCCTCCCTCGCACAATTTTTGTTATGTATGGACTCGGTGAGAGGGCTTCAGGCAATCAAGCCTAGTGTTTTTCCTGTGACCCCTTCGTCTCTGCCACATGAGCATCTTTACATCAGATCCCTTTTCGCTAAATCATGGGCCAACTCTTGATGGTTGGGAGGGGGGGCTACCTCCCTGTCTAATAAACTTCGTGCAATCGAGGAGACACCCACCATATGGTATTCTTCCTTCCTCCTTTTGCCCCAGTTGGAATTTATCACCGTGTTAGTCTTCATATCGGCGATACTTGGTTGACCCCTGGATTTTTGCTCCGCTGTGAGCCACTCTCCCGCCTCCCCCCCTCCTTTTTTTTTTTTTTTTTTTTTTTTTTTTTTTTTTTTTTTTTTTTTGTAGTTGGCTCCCCCCACCCATTGGATCTCGATATTTTGCTGGACTGCCCCCTCCTTCTAGCCCTTCACACTAAATATGCCCACCCACCTGTTAGCAGATGACTCTTGCAGAGTTACATCTGTCCCCAGTTTTCTTTGCTAGTGTTACGTCTCTTCCCATGTTTAAGTACCTGAATTTACCTCTGGAATTATAGTCATTTGGTTAGTGTCAGCATTGGTTATGGTGGCCTTGGCCTTGCCTCCACACCAGCCAGGCTCTCCTCTCTTTTCTCTAAGTTCTGACTGGTCTTTTGTGTGTTTTGTTTCCCCCCTTATTGTGTCGTCTTCCTCTGGTGTTGTCCCCATTGTGTCATGATCATGGTATGGTGAGGATCGGAAAGGGTTGGTCGCGGTACTGGTGCACCAATGAGCAAATGAGCATTGGGTCTCTGGGGTACCCCTGCTCTCACCCCCCCCCCCCCTCCTGTTCTTTACTCTTCCTGTTGCCCCGACATTCTTTTTATCTCTCTGCTCATTTTCCCTGCCCCTTGATTGGACTGTGCTGTTTGTGTTGTTCCTCGCTTGATTTCTGCCACCTTAGATCATGGGACACTTTAGGTTGCTGTTTGCCAACCAATCAGCCATAAACTTTGAAGGTTGCACGGACACTAGCAAGTTGGGTGTCTCACAAGGATCTACAATGGAGACAGTACGCCAGAGCTAGTTGCACACTTTTAACCGCACCAGGGTTTTTAGTTGGCACCATCTATTGGTCACCTGTTTCATTGCTTATGACCAAAACTGCTGGCATTTGTTAAAGGCTGAAGAAAAAACAGGTGCCAGTGAGATGGTTTGTCTCATGACACTTCACAAAAAACTATTGTGTGTTACTTTCACCTCTACTCACAACAGACTCCACATGCAGTTTTGAATAATGTTGGCGCATACAGCATTGGACTGACTGTCCTTTTTTCAACTAACTGTCTTGTTAAATTGCAACATAAATGGCAGTGTTTTTCATTAATGTTCAGAACACTTAGTGTTTGGTCTAATGACAAAATTAATACATATTGGTGAAATAATTCATGATAATGTGAGTTGTTCATGAGATGTTACACACAGTAAACATATAATGTCTAGTATCATCATAAAAGTTGTTTAAGTGCACTTCACGATATAGTTTTTGTTTAATGATATATATTAATAGTGGCAACTGGCTCGAAGTTGTACAAGTTTATAACTTGCTGCACAGCTCTACCACGAAGTGACACGTGGGGGAGGCTACGAAGGCAGCAGCCACAAGCAGACAAAGTAAAGGGTGTAGTAAGGACATGATGTAGTTTAGCTGGGGATTGATGCTTGGTGTGAAGGACTTTGATTAGGGACTCAAATGAGTCAAGGTGTCTCGTTTAGCAGCAGCTTTGTCTCCTGCACTGTAGTCTGAGACTCCAGGGGCAAGGCATCAGGTTTAAGGACAAAAGGAGAAGCTCTGTAGCCTTGATGCTAGGTGTAGAGTTTCTGATTAGTTTTGACTAGCATTTAGCTGTGCTGTTCCAGTTTCTTGACTTTAATTATTTTGAGTGTACATTGCAATTTAGAAGATTAGCATGTTGAGGAACTGTATAAACTTTGACCATTCAGCTGGTTCGTCTCGGTTCAGACTTTTCCACCAGTGACAATATGTGCAACAGTAAAACTGTATTGGGAAGTATGTTCAGACACATGAACAGTTTGAACATTCCGCAAATTGTGTTTGAGACCTTGAGTTGGCTTTGTAAATTGGCTGCTTCTATAGTAACTGAAATAATTCATGCCAATAATAAACTGTCATAAGTAAATAAACAAGAACAATTTAAACATGTGTTGTCATCTAGCTCATTTGTACAAAACAACCCCAACTTTTAATTAAAAGACAGCTAACAAGTCTGCAAGGAAATTATAAACTTGTGGTCACCTTCAAAGGAAACTATTTTACATTGGTGTGCTACTGGTCACCAGGCAGGAACTCAAGAGCCAAAATTCGGGTGAAATCCAATCGTACATTTATGTTCCTCCGCCCATCATGAGGAAGAGCTGGCACCCACAACAGGGTGACAAAGCTCGCAAGATTGGTGTCTCACAACCACCTAAGTACCAAAAAATAATGTAGAAGCCACAAAAATATTGTCTGTTTTCTGTCCTCTTAATGCTTTTGCATGTAGCACATGTAAGGTGTCTCATGCAGCAGTGTAATTACACCACAGAACAAAGCCAACATCTGGCATCAGTAGGTTCAGTTGACCCCAGGACCGTGCTGTTTATCTTCGGAGCCACTAGAGGCATGACCAAGAGGATAAGTGCATGGTGTAAAGTTTGGCAGCTACTCAAAACTTGTGTAAATATAATTTAATACAAGCAAATAGATGAAAAGATTAGATATTGTTTGACCATATGATAGTGATCATTCTTTGAATTACTCACAACCTTCAAATATCAAGGATTTTCAATCCACAGTGATTTAAACTTGAACAGCAACATAAGTCTAGCTTTTGGAACGGGAGGTGCTAAATTAGGATTTATGTAGAATTTCCAGGGAAATTTATTTCACGCAAGAAAGAGGTCCTTCATACAATTGTCATTTGACCAATTCTGGAGCATCCTTCATCAGCTTGAGACCTTTAACAAATTAGATTAATGAGAAAGAGAGAAAATTCAAAGAATTTCTGCACAATTTGTCACAGATTTGTTCAGCCAGTTCAAGATTGTCACAGTAATGCTTAAACAACTGCAGACAGTACATGAAATACAAGGAGAGCCTTACACACAAAATTGTGAAAACTCACGTTCCAAAAGGATTTAAAAAATGTAAAACTTTCTTGAACATACATTACTTGTACCAAACACAATGCTAAAAGTAGAGAAACTTTAGGACCTACACAGAAGTGTTCAGGCTTTTTTTCTCCTCGTGCACAATTTGCAAATGGTATACGTGGGGGAGGGGGATAAAGCTGGAACACTGTGAATCCTCCGCAACACACCACATGGTCGATTGTGTAGTACAGACGTGAGCATATTCATCTCATAACAGTGGAGTGTGTTTTGGAGCACATACAAAGTTGCCATTGTACTAGATAGTGAACATTAGTTTTATGCAGTTGATGTATTACAGCAATCCAAGCAGAGGTCTACAACAAAACTGACAACGCTGGTCGATTTCCCTCTATATGGGTTCGATATGAACCCTCACCTGGCTGACCGACCAAACGGCCCTCCTCCTCAAAACCTGTGTTCACCGGGTGGTGGTGTCCTCGGCGGTCTCGGCTGGTCTCCATGGAAACGGCCTCGTCGCACTCCCAACCGACCGGATGACAATGTGTACGATCTGTACGCAGTGTGCAACCACCATGGCCAGGATCCCCAGGGTGGCCATTATACAGGTACGGCCTCCTCTTGATACATTTGAATATTTGGACGGCTGTTTCACATAAAAATAGTTACTGACTAATGTGCTAACAGTATCAAATGGAGTTTGTACCTACTAATAAACTACTGGAATTATAATTTCCTGTTTTTCCACCGACATTGAAGAACTTAGACATACTATTTTCCGGGAGGAACTGGCGTATTTCACACACCACTCTGTAGACATGTTTTTACATTTTAGGTAATTGTGACTTGTGTAATTTCCAAGATCTCTTGCAAGTGATGTATATCGAACATGCGACTGTCATGGTGCCAGATATCAATTTTGTTTACACTGTTGACAACAGTGATGACAGAAGATGACAGTGATTTGCCTTACCTTAATCATCATCCAGATCTTCATCGACAATTCTGCATCTTGGCTACTCAGCGAGAAGTAATCCTTTTTTGCTGTACCTGGGACACACTTTAGCAGTATCTCTCAAGAAAACTGTGAGAATCTTGAAAAAAAACTTTTTGCCAATTTTCAGACATGTCTCCCCATGACAATCCATGCAATTCCTAAGATCATGATTTGGGAATAAAGAAAGTCTAAACCCTTTTCCATAGTACGCAATCTTGGAATCAACTCCCGCCAGATAAGGGTAATGCGAGTCTACACTGCACTGGCTCCACTTTTGGGAAGGTTCACTGTTACAAGAAGCTCTGTTATCAACACTGTAAACGAAAGCAATAACTAATCGACATCTGACACCATGACAGTCACACACTCAATGTGTGTCGCATGTAAATGATCTTTGTAATTACCACTATTTGTCGCCTTTAAGATGATCAGCAATTTATGTACCAGTGCTGCCTAGCGCACTAAGTTATTTCTCTGAATTGTTGATAGAGGCATTAAAGAGTCTCAGTTCTTCATACCTGGCAGTGGACTATTACCATCGTGTGGTAGTAGGTAATGTGTTGCTCATT
Organism: Schistocerca piceifrons; assembly: GCF_021461385.2. NCBI lineage: Eukaryota > Metazoa > Arthropoda > Insecta > Orthoptera > Acrididae > Schistocerca > Schistocerca piceifrons. The sequence continues at coordinate 295,145,894 of NC_060139.1, read as the reverse complement.
ATACCCTGTCTTACATATATTTCACAGCCTGTATTGCTTACTAAATGTAGAATTTTTGTCACATTTTTTTCAACTTTCCCTAATGGAGCTCTTCACTAATGGAAGTGACGTGCTACCTCTTTTGATCAGGTGGTAGCAAAAGGGATGGACTCCATCCGAATGAGGGGGTAGAGAGCGATTTTCATAACAGTGTGTGTGCGCGTGTGCCAGACTTTCCGATCCACGACCTCTCTAATATGTCCCACACTGTTCTGTGCCCCCATCTAATAGTTGAAAGAGCTCAGCAGACTGGTTATATTAAATCTTATCACCATAAAGTACTTTGTTGGAAAATATATTCTTTTCCACAGCAGGAGATGGCATCTTTCAATACTATGTTGGAGCTATCAAAATATATTCATTTGAGTTTTGACCTGCAATCTCACTCAGTCTCAGTCTGCCTGAAATCCCATAATTGTTACTCCCTCTATACTGTTACCCACTCCAAACAATTGCCTCTCTCTGCTTTCTGAAAAAATATATTTTGCATTGGTTCTCATTTTTTTATTTTTCCATCAAAATTATTAGTTTTGTCCAATATTGAACCAGAAGTGGTTGTCAGAAGAACAAGTCCAGCATATAGAAAAGTCAGAACAGCCTTCAGTGAAATTAAAAGAAAATGCATCAGCATTTAGAGTGTAAGAGGAATTTCCCTGTTTATCACATGAGAGAGTGTGTATAGGTGGAATAAGGTGGTAGTCATAAATAAAATCCGCCAGATTTTCTAAAATCATAAGAAAAACAAATATTTATTTAGAGGATTTGTTGATCTAGAAAAAGCATTCGAAAGTGTAAAATGGTTAAAGATGCTCAAAATTCTGAAGAAAATAGATGTAACCTGTAGCGAAAGGTAAATAATGTACAATATGTACAAGACCTATTGGGGTTAGCTGAAACAAGATGGAAAGGAGAAGGAAGGAGAGACTGAGGAAAGGCTACTGTCTGTACTGGAGTGGAAATGAGGAGAGAAGGAGAAATGGAATCAGAATAGTAGTAAGAGATCGATTAAAAGAGGAAGTGAAGAGAATAAGTGATAGGATGATGAAGACCGAAACATCACTTGAGGGGACTAAAATAGAGGTAACACAGGTGTATTGCGCTGCAGGTGGGTTGCACTTCTGAGGAGAAGCAAGAGTTTGAAGAAAAAATACAGAAGGAGATGGGAAGGAAGAATATGACAGTAATGGGAGATTTAAACACACACGTTGGAAGAGAAAGACAAGGCTGCGAAAGTGTGCTTGGACCAGAGGGTTGGGGCTGCTGAAATGAGGAAAGTGGAAGACTATGGGAGTTCTGTCAAAGGTATGGCTTGCTGGTTGGGAACTCTCGGTTCAGGAAAAGAGAGAGCCACAAGATTACCTGATACAGTCAAGACTTAAAGAGAAAGTTGATAGTTGACTACTTCCTGTCCGATAGTGCCATGAATAGGAACATCATTGACATTAAGGTAATACCATCAGAGGCATTGGGTAGTAACCACCGTTTGCTGGTAATGAACCTGAGAGGGACTAAGGATAATAAAGGGACAGAAAACCAGGAAAGATGTATAAGGGTATGGAAGTTGAAGGAAGAAGAAAGCAGGCTGCAGTACCTACGTGCAGTAAAGGAAAGCATCCCAAAGGATGAACCAAAAATGGTAGAAGTGGAATGGGCTAGATTCGAGGGAACATTAGTAAGTGCGGTGGAAGCAATATGTGCGAGGACAAGCAACAAAAAGAGATGGAAAGAAACTCTCTGGTGGAATGATAAAACAAAGACTATAGTACAGAAGAAGAATAGAGCCTTTAGGGTATGGTTCCAGAAGAGAACAGTAAAGACAAGAGAAGAGTATCAGGCAAGCAAGAAAGAAGCAAAAAGAGTGGTGGTGGAAGAAAGAAGAAAGTGGATGGAACAGTGGACCAGAATGATGGAGGAAGATAGTGAAGGTGTTATATGTGATGATTAAAAGTAAGAGGAAGAACGGTACCACATATTATGCTCAAATAGTGAACAAAGTGGACATGATGCAGAGAATGAGGAGGAGCTCAAGAATATGTGGAAGGAGTATTTTGAAGAACTCCTGAACCCAAATGGAGACCTGGATGAGGAGGAACAAACCAACGAGAAAAAAGAGGAGGAACAGCAAATAGAAAAAGACCTTACATGGGGAGAAGTAGAAGAGGCATTGGGCAAGATGAAGGGAGGGAAGTTACCAGGTCTGGATGAGCTAAGTGTAGAGATGGTGAGAGCATCAGGAGAGGTGAGGATACAATGGCTGTATCGAGTAATGAAAATTGTGTGGAGACAGAAGATGATCCCAGAGGACTGGAAGAAGGGAATAATTGTCCCGATCTTCAAGAAGGGAAATAGAAAATAGTGCAAGAACTATTGGGGGATAACATTGATGAGTTATTGTGCAAAGATTTTTGAGAAAATTTTTGAAGCATGAATTTGGGCAAAATTAGAAGGAAGAATGAGAGAAGACCAACATGGCTTTAGAACAGGAAGGTCCATAGTGGATCTAATTTTTGCTGTGAGACAACTGCAGGAACAGCACTATGAATATGGAATAGATCTACTAATGACCTTCCAGGACATTGAAAAAGTGTATGTAGAAGCAAAGTGAGGAAAGCCCTGGAGAAGAGAGGAGTAACAAAACAGATTATTGGGAGGATAAGGGAAATGTACCATGGAAGTGTGAGCTGTCTAAAAGTGGGAGGAGAGAGATGAGAGCTTGGATTGAACAGACGAATGGCTTGAGGCAGGGAAGTGCACTTTCACCATTACTCTTCATTGTAGTGATGGATAGTATAATGAATGCAGTAGTACAAGTAATTGGTGAAAGGAAGTGAAAGCTATGGTGTTTGCAGATGATCTGGGGAATGAGGAGGAGGAAGTACAAGAGCAGTTGGATGTATGGGAACGAACAGTACAAGAATATGGGATGAAATTTAGTATAAGAAAGAGTGAGATGATTATCACAACAAGAAAGAAGGAGAGAGGAACAATGGGAATAACAGTTGGTGGGGAACGATTGAGAGTGGAGAGTTTAAAGTTCCTAGGAAGCCTGATACAGGAAGATGGAAAAAAACAACAGAGAAATAAACGAGCATGGGAGAAAAGCAGAATCATTTCAGAAGAGTGTCAGAAGCCTGATAGGGAGCAGGTATGTACTCCAAATCAGTAAAAAGGTTACATACCAGACAGTCATACTATGTCCCGATCCTGACGTGTGCATCAGAAACTTGGGTTATGAAAGGAAGAGAGAAAAGCAAAGTACAAGCTAGCGAGATAGAGATTCTTGAGAAACAGTGTTGGAGTGACAAAGATATACAGGTTAATAAATGAGAGGATCAGAGTGTTAATGAAGGTGGAACCATTACAGGAGGAGATAGAGAAATCAAGGCTGAGATGGTATGGACACGTTAAGAGAATGGAGGAGAAAAGGATACCCAGGAGGATACACGAGATGAAACTGGAAGGAAAGAGACCAAGAGGAAGACCGAGAGACAGATGGCTGAAAGGAGTAGAGGAATGTGTCCCGAAGAAAGGAGGAGACTGGACCAAGGTGAAGAAGGAGAGATGGTGGCAAGACAGAAGACGATGGAGAGGCCTATATTCCATACATACCCAGCCAGAGGCTGGAAACTGTCGATGATGATGATGATGATGATGATGATGATGATGATGATGATGTGCAAGACCCAAATACGCAACCCAAAATTGGAATGATAGGGTCAGAAAGAGTATAAGACAGGGAAGTAATCTTTGCCCCTACTCTTCAATCTGTACATTGAAGAAGCAAAGGTGGACATAAAAGAAAGGTTCAGTAGTGGGATTAAAATTTAAGGTGAAAGGCTATCAGTGATTAGATTCACCGGTGACATTTATATCTCCATGAAAGTGAGGAAGAATTGCAGGACCTGTTGAATGGATTGAACAGTCCGATGAGCTTACACTAAAAACAGTGTAAACCAAAAAATATGTAAGTTATGAGGGGTAGCAGAAGTGATATTACTGATGAACTTGTATAAAATAGGGGGCACAAAGTAGGTGGAGTGAAAGATTTCTCCTGCTTTCAGGCTAGCACATGCAGAGAGGGCAGTTGTGGCCAAAAGAAGTCTACCTGTACAAAATACCAGCCTTAAAGTGAGGAAAAAAATTTCTGAGAACAGCATTGTATGGATGTGACTCATGGACTGTGCAAAAATGATTTGAGGTGTGGTGTTATAGAAGGATGGAGAAAATTAGGTGGGCTGATAAGACACGAAATAAAAAGGTTCTCCACAGAATCAATGTGAGGAGAGGACATTGACAAAAAGAACAGGCAGTATGATAGAACATCTGTTAAAACTTCAAGGAATAACTTAAATGGTACTTGAGAAAGCTGTAGAGGGAGACAGATATCTTTCCTTCTCATCCCGTACAACAAATAATTGAAGAACATTTGGCGCGAGGACTGCTCCGAAATGAAGTTGTCGCCATGAGAGAGGAATTCTTGTTAGGCTGCATCAAACCTGTCAGAAGAACAATGGAAAAAAGTGTTTTTTTTAATAACCACCATTCTGTATTTATTGTTTATGAAAAAACTAACTTTTTGTACTCTATTGTGTATAATGTTTAATATTTCCCTGAAAGTGGAATTCATTTTTGCCTCAATTTGCTTTGTCTGTTCTATCTTCTTTGTCCAATGTTGATATACAGCATACTGCTATCAATATACTTACACATAGGCTTATTTCTCTTTCCTTTTGAAACTTCCTCAGTGAAAAAAGACTTTTCACTCAGAATGTATTATTTCATACAAAATTCTGTTAACGTGTATCTGTTTAATTTTTTTGTCTGCAGTCCAGTTTTTGATGTATCATAGAGCAGAATATGAAACCTGTTCATGATCAGTTTCTGCTTAGTAGTTTTGTTTCACTATCTGCTTTGGATTTTTGTTATAAATTGTAATAAGACAATACAAAGTAAGCAAGTACAGAGTTTTTTTACTTTCTCACAAAAATCAGAGGGGAAAAAATTGAAAGCTATGTACTTTAGAATAAGTCAATGTAAGGCTCCTTTATTTGGAATGTTTTACGTTTCGAATAAGGTTGGCTTTGCATGAGTTCCCTTTGGAAGCACAACTTGGGTATGTGTCTCCATTTACTGCAGCTTCACATTTAGTTCTTAAAAATCTACTGTTGTGTTCATAGCCTGCTAACAAAACAGTTTAGTTGATTGTGCTTTCTTGAAAAACATCCAGCGCATGCTAGATATGCCTTTCATTTTGTTTTTCATGAACTATTTTGGAGGTTCAGCTTATGTGAATTCTGCCTTTTTCATTTTTATGGAAGTAAATCTTCAGGAAGATTAAGTGACCACACATTCAGAATGTTCTGGGACATATAATTATGCTGGTAGCGATGCAAGTTCTTTCTACAGCCATGCAATCTTGACCAAATTAATGAGGAGAATGTCCACTCAGGACATACTTATGATTGATTATTTGCATTCTTGTTTTCTCTTAAGCTTCTGGGTCCTTGTACTATATTTTCATCAACTGCATCTGCCTTTTCAAAAATGGAGGTGTGGGAAATGTACAGTTTGGTGGTGTAATTCAAATGAAGTAGCATAAGCAAGATCCTGTCTGTTAAAATAAAATGAAATGATGATTTAACTGTTTCAGTTTGTGTACAAATGTTTTGTAATGCTGAGCAGAAGCAATAAAATGGAAATGCTCTCTCCAATCTTAAAGCTTGAATGTTTACTTTACCTTTATGTTTCAGAATAGCCTTAGAATTAGCGTAAGAAAATTAACAGCATAATGTACAGCAGGTAACACACTGTTGCCATCACGATTAATCCAAAAACCTAATATCAGTGAATCTCATTCATGGGCATTACCTGATGCAGTTTGAAATTTTCCCTCCAAATTATTCTCTAAAATCTTACTGTATAAGTTCCCATATTTGCTAGAACTGATACTCACTCTGGCATGTGGTGCTCAGTGCCTGATGGAGTCACAACCTATCTTCTTTGTATATTACTCTTACGGGAATTGGCAGAACAACATGAGTGATGAGGACAAGGAGCAGGGCCACTATGTCAGTAGTGTGTGTAGAAGTTGACAATGTGGATCTGACGGAAGGCATGCTAGGGTAGTCCATGAAATTGCGATGACCACTGTACCCAGATGCCAGTGGGCAGAGCATCTGCCTAGTGAGCAGGAGATCTGGGTTCAAATCCCAATCTGACACAAATTTTCAAATTGCCCCAGTGATGTAAATGCCCAGTAGCAGCCAAATGTCAATTCCTTTGTCTTGTGCCCTGTCTTCTTTGCTTTGTGAACAGAGGACAATACAGATTCAGTACTGCATTCATCTCTGTTCATATCTTCTCATGTTCATTGGCCTTTAGACACCTCGTATATAAAATGCGTGAATTATTATTTTAGAGTTTGCTGAAAATCTTACACGGATAGCAAAAACGTGTGTAAGCGTCGTACATCACTGGATTAGCTGTCAGTTGTAGCTGTCAAAACCTTAACGGTATATATAAGCAATAAAAGACCTAGCTTACACTTGCAAATGACAGCAATTAATAGAGATTAATATTTAAAAATTTGGCTGCAGTTGCAAACGCCCTATGGAGCAATAAGATTGTGAGATGACGCAGCACCGTGATGCAGTATGGAAATAGCCTGAAGACGGCAATAATGCTGAAATAGGCCTATTGCTAATGTGAAACGTCTAGCAATTAATAATTACAGCAGCATTCTGGTACATTGTCATGTCATTGCAAAAGATTCTTTCCTTATTCTCATCTAGAATTCCCATCAGACCTGATTGCAGTCACCTTACTTTGACAGCTTTCTGCCGGAACCCATACGATGCCCAGTGGTACTGTTTTGACGACACTCGCGTGGAGCCCGTCTCCGAGACGAGTATAGTGACATCTGCTGCCTACATCCTGTTCTACCAGCGCCGGGGACTGAGCACGGGGTCCTACTCGGCCAGCTCGGCTGCATCCACCAGCTCGTCGGGCTCTGGGCTTGACCATTGGGTCTATCGGATGCCTGCTTTCAACCACTCCATTAGCCGCTCTCAGGAAGACCTCTCCAACAAAGGTAAAGTGGCTCACACACTTACAGAAACCTGTGATGGTAAAGGTTGCCGATGCTGTAGTCAATACTGTGAGCAGTTACTTTGATGATGTTTAGTTCCTTAGTTTACTCATCTGATGCCAGCGGTTTTTTCTGCATTCTGTTGGTTTTGTTAATTGCAGTATCTGTGTATGTTATATTCCTGTATCTGAGGAACTGAATCAGTGATAGGTGCATTAATAAGAGTGAGAATGTTGCAAGCTGCTTCTTCAGAGCTATACACTACACATACACGTGTACAGCTACATTGTGGCAGCAGTGCAGCACGACTGTCCAGTGCAGTTGTGGCTGTAAAGAGAGAGAGTGTGTGTGTGCGTGTGTGTCTGTGTGTGCGCGCGCGTGTGTGTGTGTGTGTGTGTGTGTGTGTGTGTGTGTGTGTGTGTGTGCGCGTGCGCGTGCATGCGGGTGGGGGGGGGGGGGGGGGGGCGTGTGTGCAAGGCCTGCAGCTTTATAGCTCTGAAAGAGTATTCATCCTAAAGGTAGCAGTGTTATGTCTTGTTTACATGACTATCAAAAATTTTGTGTATTGTTTATTTGGTGAACTGATCCCTTTACTCTTTAAATTGTGAACATTTTAGCAATGACTTTATTTTACTATATTAACATTTGTATTCAGTATTTAAGCTAGTTATGCTAAGATAGCTATGTAATATTTTGATGCATTTTTTCTTATCTTGTGCAAAATCCTCAATTTCTTCTGTTTTATTGTAATACATCACTTTCCACTCTCTGCCACATCTCTTCATTGCTTATGATAGTTCATTTAAAAGAATGGCTCAACAAATGCTTGGTGTGGGTTGTACAAAATCATAATTAATTCTCTTCTGTTGCCATTTTTAAGGTATTCCCATTAGCTTCAGTCAAAATTTAAGTTTTATTATTGTTATCGAGTATGAAGACGTGTCTCGAGTATGAAGACGTGTCTCGAGTGGATAGTAGGCTCTAACTGAAAATTAAGTCTATTCAGGAGTTTTCAATATAATTTGTTATTGACATTGTTAATTTGAGTCTTCATTGGCAACCTTTGTAGTAGAGTACTTTAGGTCCTCCTCGGTCCCCTGGTAGCTCCGTGCAGCACCAGCTATGACATAGTGATGTCTGCTGAGAAACTCCATCCACCAAGCCACCTGAGGAGTACCTCAACAAATTACAAGATACAAAACAAATATCTGAACTAATACAGGATATCATACACTTAAATGACATTTGTGCAAGTTAACTATTGTAGAGATTAGGAAAAAAAATTAGTTGTAATCATGCTAAAAAGTCCTGAATTTAATTTAGCCCACCCCATCTAAATGAGTAAGTGTGCTTTTATTTTCAGCATAATCTAATTCAAATATGAAACCTTACTCTAAGGATTATTCTTTTCAGTTCTACTAAAAATACTGGAACATCAATCATTTTTTCCTTTTTATTCACCGACGATTAACCTACTCAAAACACTCGTACCATTCCTGGTTTTCTTTTCAAAGCAACTGTGTTATGAATTATATTAGGTAAGTATGTAAATATAATTTTTGTATCATTATTCTTTATTATTATCATTATTATTATCATCACCACAATCATCATCATCATTCTTAGTTTCCTTTCAAAACAATATTTCTATATAATCATTTGTTGTTATATTTCCTTTCCAATTGAAACTTAAAATATACTGTATACAACAAGGTTGTGCTTAAAGGAACCCATCACATCAGACTGACTTCCACTAATTACAAAAAAAAAGTGCTCTCAACCTTTATGAGTGTACCACAATCTTCTGCTTATTACAAGAAAAGGCTACATTGCCATCTCAGTGAAAATACCATATATTTTGCATTTATGAAATCCATTTCTTTTACATATTTACCCAAAATATTTAATTCATGTGTGATATTTAGAAAAATGTTAAGCTCCTTTTGGTGTGAAACCATGAAATATCTCAACCATAAGCTATTTGGACATTGCTTCTGATGTGCCATATATGTAATCCATTCTTTAATTCAGTGGATCTGGCAAAATTAACGTAAGTTTGGCAGTCTTATCACCTGTAGAAAATTGTATGAAGCCAACCATATTGTCATTCAAAATATTACAGACACTACAAATTCTGTTAACCCATACCAAATATACGAGGGGGAGGGTTCTTAAAAATATTTCAGCTTTTCCAAAAGCCCTTCTTTAAAAGTAGGAAACCCCCCCCCCCCCCCCCCCCCCCCACACACACACACACACACACACACACACACACACACACACACACACACCCAGCAAAGAGGAAGTGTTCTGCCGTGCTAATATTTTCTTTTCTTCTTTCTTCCTAATTGGTAGTATAATTGCCTAGTTATGAAATGTGCTTCTGTTTATTGTCCTTGAGTTCGTATGTCTTTGCTAGAATTATCGTTAAGACAGAAGGGTAACTATGCTATTAGGAATGTGCTTTCCACATGCTACTGTGCCTTTCATTTACTTAGTAACAAATAAGAAGCAATTGGAGTAGCTCTGAAAAACAGTGTGAACCTCTCCTGCATTGCCATTAAAAAGAAGTAAAGAAGCAGTTGCAGTCTCACACGTCTAGGGGAAAAAGTTTTAGTTTCTGTGATGTGCAGTATCAAAGTTTTCCTGATGGCACCAGTCGCTCTTAATTCGGATGAAAGTCCTACAATTTTTTTCACAGCCATGTGTAATGTAGCTTACATTTTCTTTTTCTCTCCTCACCAGTACATAGAAAAAGTGTGTGCCATATTTACAAATCCCAAACCAGCTGTGACTTGCTTTGTTTAATTAAAGTTTTGCAACATTTGTTGCAGAATCGGAAGAAAATGCTGCGCCCAATTTCACTCGTGGTGCTCGTAACTACTCGACGCTGCAACCGCAACCGACAAACAAGCGTTCAGTGGCCACGGAGACGGAAGCCGACCATTACTCTGACGAGGATGCGCCACTTGCCTCTCCCAGGAGTGACTGGGTGAGGGTCAAAACAAACATGGGGCAGACGTAGAAAGAGGTGTAAGTGGTCGTATGTCACTACACTAACACCACTAACATTAAACAGTTGTGGTGGGTGTGTAATGTGGTGCAGGGGCTGCAAGCAGATAAACTGTGTCGTCACCACTTGCGTGAAATGCTGTGCTTGTCTGCAGTATGTTTTTGTTGTGTCGTACTTTGCTTTCTGTCAGCATTAATCTCAGTATTTACAAAACTACAAGCTGGAGCTTCAGAAACAACAGCAACATTTAACAGTAGAGCTACATTTTCTGTACATTATGTTCACAATAAATGCTACAATATGAAAAATTGCATTTTTTAACGGTTACGAGAACCATTAATATTTATGTTAGGTTTTGTGCTATTCATTTACAGATTTGTTACAGAGTTCCATTTTTGAGGCTGGGTTAATACAGGTTGTTTCTTTTTAATAACAAAATACACTAGAGAATAACCGCACAAACTGGCTGCAATTAATGAAATCCACTCAATTTTTGTGCAATGGATATCTGTTTCCAAAATGAACAATGGCCTCAAAACAATGTACTGCAGGCCATCAGTAATGGAAATCACTGAGCCATAATATGAAATGGTGATCAATGTGAGATTGCTACAGTTCTTAAAAAGAAATCAGGAAGTAGTATTACTTTCCAAGTAGAGGAACTATTTCATGTTTACTACTTACAGCAATCAATTTATGATCTGTTATCTTCTCCTTTACTGCTGCTAGAATTCATGGCTTCATTTGCCTTCATTACCACTTGGAATCATTTCCTGGCCCTGGAGATCTACAGCATGCATCTTCAGATTTATCAGAATTTGAATATGCTGGAATACTTCATAATGAGGTGTACTTTAGAGTAGTATATGTTTAATGTAGTTTTGCGTTGATCACCTGTTCCATCAGTTTTTGGTAGAATGTTTTGTATATTCTGAATGAAAACAAGTGACACTGGTGTAATATTGTACAATATTTCTTATGTATTTTATAAACAGGTTTGCAGGTGTTATGTCGTATTCAGGTACTAAGATATATGTGTGTGGCTTTGAAATTTTTATAGGTTCAAAGATTTAAAACTAGTTCATTTTCAGTTTTAAAGTAGTTCATTTTCAGAGATCTTGGTTGGATTCTAATGGTAACCAGTGTTAATTTTTGATTTAGGACTCAAATGAGGAATTAGTTTGACCTTAAATCAAATATTAACAGTTGTTATCTTTGGAAACTAACTGAGATACTAGATGCACAACTTCAAAATCCATAAGTTAGGAATGTGACTCACAGGCACTGGAGCTCGTTAGTTCCTGTGACACAAGATGAGGATGAGGTGAAGGAGTGGATTGGGAGGGTGTGACAGGACAGAGGAAGGGGAGACTGCTTGGTAGAGGGTGTGAGTTAGTGGAGATTAGGCCAGGATTATGGAAATGAAGAATGTGTTGCAAGGATAACTCCCATCTGTGTAGTTCAGGGAAGTTGGTGCTATGGAGAAGGGATTGAAGCAGCCATTGAACTCCAGCATATTGTGTTCAGCAGCATGTTCCATCACTGGGTGGTCAATCTGTGGCCACTGTTTACTGGTGACCAGTCATTCCGGCCTACAGGTGGTTGGTGGTCATAAACACACACAGTATTCTGCCACCACCCGCCATACACAACATCCTGATAGTCACTGTGCCACTGAAAAATATTGTGACCTTTATTTAACTTATAGTTTTCCTAAGATTAAACAACAAAATTTCAGTGTTACTGACCCCCGATCTAAAGGTTTATTAATTAAAATCATTTTACAAATAATTGCTGTCATTTCTTTGGAAACACTGTTTGTGCCTTTTCAGCTTGTTTGACCACATTTTCTATCTACTCTAAGTGAGCATACAGGGCACCTTTCGAATAGAAGAAGCAATACTGGTTTATCTTATGTAAACACTCTCCAACATTTGAAATAAAAGAATTGTAAGGCTAAAATATTTTGATCCTGTATTTCCTTTCTTTCCTGCTTATATATTCATTCCAGCTCCATTCTGTCAATAGTCTCAGCCTTCTCGGTACTGACCACCTCCTGAAACACACTACTCATCTCAACGTTGTGACCAGTTGTTGTTTTTGCATCTACACTGATAGTATTGTACATGTTGCCTGTTGCCTCCACAGGCTCCTCGATGATATCTGCCACATATCCATGAACATCTGAAATGCTTTGGCTTTCCCTGTTTGTAACACAACTCTCCGTTGTAGCTTGTACTGATTTTCTTTCCTGTGTGACATGCATTGGATGTTACACCTTCACTTTCATCCTTCTCCTTCAAACCTATCATTCAAATTTCACTTTTAAGGTATTCAACTGTCTGATCTCCTTCTATCAAAATGTTGACAGAGTCACCGATATAGCTCAAAGATTGTGGCAGGGTTCTTGACATGTAGTTTAGTTTCTCCTTTCCTGTTACTCTCCCACCTGCTAATTTAATTTATCCAACTTGTTTCTGCAAACAGTTTTGTTGATTCCTTGGAGTACAATTCATCCAACTTTTTCATTATCTCAAATGCCATTCACCTTTCCCAGTTTCTGTTGTCCTCTCCCTCAATGTCAGCCTTGCCCAATTTTACAAATCACTACTTTATTGAATAACAATCTTCTTTTTAATTAACAACCACACTCTGCTACCACACCAAGAATTTATTATACATAAGATAATTACATCGATCTTTACACAGTGAACACACTTACAGAACTAATGTGCTGACCTTATCCTGTTCCTTGACAAATGATCATTCCCAGTAGAACGTCCTGTCTTCCAACACTAAATTATACTTATGAATGATTTGTTACTTCGGAATTGCCCAAGTGAGTGAAGGTATTCATAAGATTGGTTGGTGTCTTTCCATTTTCCGCCTGTGAAACAATCACTGTCGTTTATAACACACAGTCAGCTGATTCTGTCAATGTGTCATTTTCATGTTTTGCTCCTATCATTGTAATTGTACAATTTCGTCATGTATGGAAGTCTACAACTGTATCTCTGTCATTTAGATATATAATTGCTGTTATAGAAGACTCAAGTGAGAATGATATTCCATACGTGTCGGTGATTTAAAGTAACATTGCTGCAGTAGGGCATTCATGCATAAACATAAAAACTCATTATGTCTCACAGAACATTACTTTACACGGGTTGGTTCAACACTATTTGCCAACTACAACGCATACTACCATCTGCGACGCTTCATCTCACCCCACAAAGTGGCAGCATTCCAATATACTGTTAACAGAGCAGTCCAGCTACCGCTCTCTGAAATTAAAGTCGAGCAAGGAATGGAAACAATGAAACAGTCAGTCATTGAAAATAACCAGAGCTGCTCATCAGGAGACACACTGAAACACTGAACAACGGTGAGACACTTGCAGCATAAAAAATACATAGAGAATAACATAACCCACACATTCCCATTCCTCATCAATATTTCATATCAAAGTGTCATTGCCTTTAAATGCATAGGCATGAACATATCTTTCGCACCACTAACAGGACTGGCCAGCAATTACCTCATAGCGGCAAGACAAGAAACCCACTACACCATAGGGGTGTGTACAAAATGTAATGATTGTACTGTGTTTGTTTCTACATACCGCAGGCAGGTAAAACATTGTCACTAAAAAACACGAAATACGACACGTTAGAAGTAGTGACCCACCTGCAAGGAACAAAATACTCTGTTAATAAGACAAGTATCAATATTCTACATATTCATCCCAAAGTCAAATGTTCTAAATATAAAAACGCCAAAGCAAACAATCCAAGGCCATCATATATGACAACATTTCAAATGCAATACTATTGTCTCCTTTTTCTAACAGTAGCCTACATTATTAACCTTGGTCGTGGACATCTTCCCCCCCCCACCCCGCCCCACTCGCTCGCACACACGCACGTTACCATCTTTGCTTATTTATGTGTATAAAAGTATGTGCATGTTATGTAAACTTGACTGTGAAAGAAACTGTTACCACTGGAAACCTTTACATTCACATTTCTGTTCATCTTTACAACCAAAGACCTACATTATATTTTGAGACTTTTACCAATATAATCTACCTGATGATGAACTTTTAAAACACTGAAATTTGTTTATAGTATATGTACCTTTTTTTCCCAAAAAGGTCGGATGAGGTTCAAAGAAGCAGTTGTGCAAAAACTAATGTATTTAAGAGGTGAACAACAACAACAACAACAATAATGTGCTACTTTTATTGGCACAGTTTTCTGTTCATGTAATGAAACATAAAGACTTGTTTTAAATGATGCCTAGTACCATTTATATTAATTGTAATATTATTACTGAACTAGAGGTTTTTGATAAGTTATCTTTTGTCTTCAAGCTGAAATTTTTGTAACAGTTTGCTCAGATAATACAGTCCTCTTTCATTTACATCCCTTTTCTTCAGCCGAAGGAAGAGCAGAAATCAGCTGAGAACGAGGTGCCAGTAGAAGTGACACAGAAGGAGTGTGCTGAAGACCAGAGGCAGGATGTATCTTGTGAAGCTGGAATCCCCCCACCCCCACCGAGTGCAGATGTCCAGCCGCCTACAGTTGTCACGGAGTCGTGTGTGTGACAGGAGGAGGACTTCGTTTTTCCTCACATCACACTGCTGGCATCGTTTCCCTGTTTCACATTAAACATAAGTTTCTATAAGCAGAAGACACTTGTACAATCTGCTTCGAGGCTGCTGTGAGGATTTTATGCGGGCCTGAAATTGCTCTGTTAAACATGGAAACAAACCATTACACCTAAACCGTTACTCGTCGTCGGTTATCGTGTTCTAGGCTTCTCATTACGCGGCATATTTGCTTTAATGGCAGTTACCTCACTGAATTCCAAAGTACAACTATCATGAAGTTCTATTTTAGATGCCTCTCAAAAGTAATACTGAATGCATATCATGATGTATTTTCAAGTGTAATATTCCTATTGCACAGTTGTTTATATTTCAAGATCTGTATATGATGTAGTGCAGTTACAGAATTTTGTAAGTATGAAAATGATACAAAGTAAACATTTAGTTTGGAATACAGAGGAGATTCTTTAACAATGTTTCAGATCATTATGGAGATGCTACTTGAACATGGATCATATTCCACAGTTTGTTTTGATATTTGTACTGCAGAGAAAAAGCTCTTCAGCTAATACATTAAGATCAGATTAATTGTGGCTTTCTAAAATGTATTCATTTTTTTTAAAAGCATGTCAGGCATTTGTAAATTGAAGCAGAAAATCAAGTTAGAGGCAACCACCATGGTTGCTAAAATGTTAGCAGTTGAGCTGGTGACTTACTTAAGGTAATTTCTTGGTGCAGTTTATGGATGGCTGGTTTACATGTTCTGAAATTAGCAGAGTGTTTGGAGATACTTGCACCAATATTGATGCACTTCATCCATAAAAAAATTAGTTCAGACAAGAATTATTACTTTCATTTTGTTAACTTTTTAATCAATTTATAACATACTGATGGAATGCCGAAGATTTTTTGTAGATTTTATAAACAATGCAGACAAATGTGACTTAGTCAAGTAACTGAAACCATAACCACCTATCAGAAACTGATGCAACAGTTGTGTACTGGAATTTTCAACTAAGTTATCCTTTGGGGGGGGGGGGGGGGGCGGGGGGGGGAGCGAGCAAGTGAGAGAAAGAGAAAGATTAAAATTCAGAAACGTGGATTGAAAAAAAAAGGAAGATGATGCAAGTGATGGCAGCTAACCGAAGATGTATCGAAATTAACCAAATGCTGTTGCATTTGTATTTCTGTAAGGGAATTTGTTTATGGTGTCAGGTATTTTGTAATGAGGACATTAATGTATCTTTCTTAGAAATTTTTTTGTGTTACAGATTTTTATTTTTGCAATAAGAGGCATATGTTTTGTTTTACATACATATAGCAAGAAATGTAATTTATTGTCGATTACAAGTTTTGTCAATGTCAATAAACAGAAACTTTATTACCTGGTATAGTATACCTCATATTATCAAAAATTTCAGAAATTTTCATGGAAAGTGTATTAATATTTCTTAGCATTCATATAAGATACTGATTATTTGTTTTACATGTTTGAAATACTTGGTGTTGTTTACATATTTATATTATCAGTTGCACTTAAATTGTCATGGGTGAAATTACACATATTTAAAAAGAAGTCCTTGACTAAAGTAATGTAGCTTAAGACAAAAAAATCAGCTCACCCACATTAAAAAAAGAAAGAAAAAAAAACCAACAACATACGTTGGTCTACACAAAATCTCCACTCCCCCCCTGCCACCTCCCAAGAAGGAGGGTGATACAAGCTTTGAAGAAAAGTAATTAATACCACCTCTCCTACCCCTCAGTCCCATTCTTCTTATCCTCCTGATCCATATTCTTTTATCTCCACATCTTGTGCACAAGATCTGATAACTCATTATTTTCTTCCACTTGGTACTGTACTCCAGTTTCACATCAATATAAGTAGTTCTGTTGTCCAACAATTTTTCTGCAGTTATGTTGAAACAAGTACACATTCATTTATAATTTAAAATGGCATATGATCATAAGACATTTCACAGAATTTAACTGTAATGTCTATTACATAAAACACAACACAGTATTACACAAGTGCAATCAGAAACACCATTCTCCCCTATCTTTTCATGGGGCTCTGAATGTGACAGTTACTTTGTAAGTTCTACATAGCCAAGCAAGATAATGAGTTCTTTTGTTTTGCAAATGAACATCCCTTCCTTGTGAGAAAGAGAGGAAAAAAAGGAAACAAAATTTGTGGGAATAGCAAAAATGAAGGATGAGTCACAATTGAGAGAAATAGATGGGAAAGGGGAGAGTCATGACAGTAGGCTTAAAATGTTTTTTCAGTGGTCTTTTGGTTGGATAATTGCACATTGATGGCAAATAAATTATGTAGCAATTCCTGAACGATATCTTTTAACATTTCAGTGTGTCACGTCCTTTAATTCACAACTCTTGAAAAATGAAATTGAATACTAGGAGATTGACATTTTCTGTCCCTGTTTTTATGACATTACAGTTTTTGTACACGCTTATTGTTTTCCTTTGCTTGGTCATGAAACTCAACATTATGTGCCATTTAGACCTTTAAAGTGAACAGGTAGTATGTTTGCATCAGAGATATATTTATTTCTCCCCAATTTGTGTAGAGAAGTGTATAATTTATTGTTGATTCTGAAATAGTGAACACTTCTGGCAACTGGAACCTGTAATGAAACCACATGTTTGTTGTCATTAGTCATTCTGGAAACACGACACTGGCAAATCTGTGCTCATGAACTTCACAGTGTACAGTAGAGATATCTAAGCTGCCCTCTTTTCTTGTCCTAACAATCTGGTATGGTTCCTGTCATCGACAAAACTCATGTTTCACTTACTGGAGCACAGTCGGCCAAAATTTTCTGTAATTTTTCTGTGTATTATTCTGTTGTGATGAGATGTTGGGCATAGTTGGCCGAATGATGTAAATATTTGTAAATAAATGTAAAAAGACATGTAATTAATTTGCTGATGATACCAGTTAGTAATTACTGATTTATTTCTTAGTGTGAGCTATACTTTTGCGTTCCATGGTGATTGCATCCAAAGTATTATACAACTAGTATCAGCTTGTGATATACGTTATTTGCCTCTCAGTTTTTGGTATAATTAGATGAGACATGCTCATATGCCATCAAATTGCATCACCTAATTAATTGATGTATCAGTCTCCCATCACACTCTTGCATATAATTGTGGCACTTGATGCTGCAATCGTCTTATGACATGTAACATTCCAAGCCAGTTGGACATAAATGTAAAATGTCAGAGAAAAATTTTATTTCGTTTAGAACACTACTTATCCTTATCGTCTCATTGACTTGCACCAGATAATTTAACATTCTGCTACTTCCAGCAGCATGATTACCACTGACTGTTTGTTCCACAACAATATTAGTCCTCATAGTTCATAGGCATACTGCAATATCCCTTGTCTCTATCTTTAAAGTTTTTTGTGGACTGTGTCTACACCATCTTTTATTTCATATTTTATCTGCATCTTACAATGCACACTATTGAAAACACATTATATGGTTTTGCTTTCTAATTAACACATTTCTTTCATTTTTGCCCAAGCATCCGTTTCCACGATCATCAACCAGCTGTTTGAGAAATTAATATTATTACATTACTTCTTAGCTTACTAGTGAAGAGAAATTTACAATTTTGTAAACTGTTCATTCAGTAATTCGTGATTTTCTTTACCGAGCGAGGTGGCGCAGTGGTTAGACACTGGACTCGCATTCGGGAGGACAACGGTTCAATCCCGCGTCCGGCCATCCTGATTTAGGTTTTCCGTGATTTCCCTAAATCACTCCCGGCAAATGCCGGGATGGTTCCTCTGAAAGGGCACGGCCGACTTCCTTCCCCATCCTTCCTAATCCGATGAGACCAATGACCACGCTGTCTGGTCTCCTTCCCCAAACAAACCAACCAACCGTGATTTTCTTTAATTTTTTGCAGTCAAAGTGGAAATGTAATGCGCAGGCTTTTAGCTGTTGTCTTCCTTTGCTCTTTTGCACCTTTATGGCCCTATCTTTCATTATTAATACCTCCTATGTCAGCTGTTGGAAATTTGCCGGATGTCAGTGCTCTACAGGAAAGTTTGAATCTTCACTCGTAATCATAATGTGACTTTTGATAGCATAAAAACTGAATATTGCATTGCTGATATACCTCTTTGTTGTAATTAGCCCATATTTATTTCAGTATGAGGTACTTTGTTTTGATAGTAAAGCTGTTGTAAGAAAGTAGTACACAGACGTGTTTCTAGCACAGATATTACTGTTAATCCTAGCCAGTTAGAGGCAACTACAGAACCATCTCTGACAACAATTACTAAATGAAACTGGCTGATCAGGAGCTATGGTATTATTTTAGTCTTGATCTGTTCAAAACTTTCTGTAACATTCTTGCAGTAGTGCATAAATACAGACATTTGGTATTTGAGAAACAATTTTTTCACCCTTTGCATAGTACTGTTTTCTAATTCTTTCCTGTTTTGCTTTCTGGGTGTCTTATAATGCTGGCTGATTAACAGCGTCTTCTGTAGACACAAAATAAAGCTTTTGAGACTGTAGTTGTATAAATTGATGATTCTCTTAATCATTCCAAAAATGATTTGCCTATATTTATATTTGTAAAACAGATTTTTCATGTATTATTGTACATCATATTAGGTATTTGGCAACTATTTTACTATAAATTGCTGTGAACTGAAGAATAAGACATTAAACATTTTACCGAGCAATGCAATGAGAAATAAAATGCCGATGGGACAACTGGAAAAACCATGTCCTGCTGTCATTTCTTTGGTTTTTTCACAATTTTACTAAATCAATACAAGAAAATGTCATAACTTCTAACACTATGTCAAAACAGGCCTTGCAAGGGATCTCTAATCAGTGTGCTGTTGATAGAGTTAGAAAACACAATCACAGCAAACCTCACCATTTTCCGATGCAAATCACTGCTGTTACTTTTCAAATATATCAGTCTTTCAAACAGCGTTTCTTCTAGCCTATGGTTCCAAAGTCTTGAACATTATTTAAAAAACATCATCCAAGGAAGAGAGATTTCTCATGTGTATCATTTTAGCATCCTTTGTAATTTAAGAAATGCATCTTAGCATCAGAATCATTCTAATATTTTGTTTTAAGTTGTGACATAAGCAGTACATTCTATCACAGTGAAAGGTTTGTAACCAGTTGTGGATTCTGTGTGAAAAAATGGGCAGTTGTCGTAGGTACACTTGTAACTAATGCATGTATTTTTCATTTCTAAAAATAAAATGTAAATACCGTGTAATTTTTTGTTAAAGAATCACTTCTGGTTATTATTCTCTCCGGTGTTAAAAAAAAAGAAAAGAAAACAAAAATATTCTCTTCCTTGTCACCACCGCAAATCAAAACTTTGCATTGTATGGATCTTCTGATTATTTGTCACTAGACCTGAATTGTTCTTCCTGGTGTTTTTCCCACACACATTGCACCTATGGCATCATGTACTTCTTTAGTGTGTTCCTGTGCTGTTTTAGTGAGCTACTGTGTATTTACTTCACTTTATGCAAACCTATTTCTATGCTACAAATTTAATTGCTTCATCCCCTCGTTTCCTTGTAATACTGTGTAATTGTTGAGGGTTCCTGAAGATCACACTGCTCTGTGAATCTATGTTTGCACATTAGTAATTGGCATTTACCACTGATACCCTTCTTCCCTTTTTCCTGCAGTAGATAGTATTTGGCATCAACTGAAGTGTAACAGTGTGCTGGACAGTTCTCCCCCTTCCTGTGTTTTCAGAATTCATTCCTGAGCCAGTAAAGGACCAAGCGACACAAGCTGCTACTTGTGGGTTCAAGCTGAGAGGGTTGCCAGTGGCACCACAGCTTTTAAAAATCTTACACAGGACATACTGCAGTTAGTAGTGAAAGCTGACATGGGTGAAAGTGTAGGAGGGAAAAGGGACACCAAATGGTAAGTTGCTTGTGTGGAAAAATGTTCTTGAACCGGTCCTGTTCATTCTATTACCGAAACTGCAAACACTCATTGCTGGCAGCTTAATACAACTGCACAATTTTAATACGTCAAGCCAGCATTGCTTACAATCTATCATTTTTTAAATTTATATTGGGTACTGTATTAAGTTTTCATTGTTTGCAAAGTGACTGTCCCTTCGCAGATGGCAAAGCTTGTTCAACACTGTCGGTTGAACAGAAGAGGACAATTGAACACTATAAATTAGGAAGGGTCTAAGCGCCAAAAATAAAGAACTGATAAAGGTTGATAAACATATTTTATTTCAATAGAAGATTAGTCAACAGAAAATGGAATATATTTTGTGACAAACAATTTGTATGAATGTGTTATGAAAGAAAATAATCAAGAAAATTCACCGTTCCAATAGAAAAATCTATTTGAAAAAATATATTTGAAAAGGGGTATATGTACCATTTTGACTAACATACACAAAGGCCTTATCTCCAAACACCCTTGCAATCATTGTCCATATTTACAGCAAGATAAGGATGTTTTGCCCTACTAGATGTTATTAATATTTCTAGATCGTGTGGTGCAGACATCTTAATGACACGGTTCCTCTTCTCAGTTATAGCAAAGTCACGGTTGCAAGAAAGAAACAAAAGACTGTTATCAACAAACTTATGACTGATTTTATTCAAGCAATCTTTTGCAGAAGAGTAATAACCATCATCTTACTTTTGTTCTGTACGATACAATTATCAGTCCAAATTACCAGCTTTCTCTTATTGGAGGTAAGAAGGGAAATAGCTTTTAGCATTGAGGAATTAATTTCCTTGTCGCCACATCCAGTAACACTCTTATTTCAAAGACACATGTATGCATATTCAGTGTCACAGAGATGAACACACCAGGTTCAGTATCACAAACATGAATACAAATATTGAAACAGGACAGTTGACAGTATGAGAGCATCTCAAAATGTGTCAGTAAAGGGATATAAAATACCTTCTGTAAATTGGCTGTGATCACACGTGTACCTGTACTAGGTGTCTGTGACAAAATTCTATCTTCATGTAATGCAGACATTCCCTTTTCTGGTGACACTCAAGGGCTGCTTTGTGTTGGGTGTTGCTTGGGTCACACTTAAAATTTGGAATGCAGTAAGTCACAAGTACTAAAAGTATCCAGTCTGATCAGTCCAAATGTCAAATTAGGAAAATTCTTGAATGTGTGAGCATATTATTGTAATTTTCATACAGAGTATTGGACAATAAAATATTTAAATAGCCTCGAATCATTCAAATCTGGACTTAATCACTGATTGCTCTCTATTTTAATGATTTTCTTTTACAGGAAAAGATTTGATGTGTTCACATATTTGCTTCCTCACTTCCTGTGAATACATTCTTGGTGCACTGTGTTGTCCCCTGTTATCAACATAAATGTATTCTCCTTTTTCTCTTGCAAGACTTAGATATGTTTGTGAGGCAGTAAAAAAAACAATTAAAAAATTTTACGATGATCTTCTACATGACTATCGTTACCATCTGGAACAGTGTAGTAGCTCGTATTCGTAGGAGATTTTCTGCAGGACATAGTCATATTTTCCATGCCATCTTCTCTTTACAA
The DNA here is from genome assembly GCF_021461385.2 of Schistocerca piceifrons. Lineage (NCBI taxonomy): Eukaryota > Metazoa > Arthropoda > Insecta > Orthoptera > Acrididae > Schistocerca > Schistocerca piceifrons. Next base: position 295,123,557 of record NC_060139.1, on the reverse strand, counting down.
CACCTAGCTGCATATGACCAAGAAGAAATGTTTTCTGTTGCTCCAATGTGCATTTGTAGAAAACCAAAAACAATTGTTGGTTAAATTCGGCTGACAAAGCATAACATTCTTCGTTACACTTGTAGTAGTAGTAGTAGTAGTAGTAGTAGTAGTAGTAGTATTGTTGTTGTTATCTGATTGCCAGATTGAAAATACAGATGTAGGTTATGGTAGAGGTATAAATATAACTTTCACTTACATGAGCTTTTGAAGGCTGTTTTTCTGGCACATCTTTCTGTCTGGAGTTTTTGTAGGTTTGTCCACTGTTCCTTAGTCTCTTCCTTTCCCTGGAAACACTTTCAGAACATCTCTTTCTCCTTTTTAGAATGTTAACATCATCACTGGAAAACATTTTGTACTACATGCAGTAAACACAGTGCTACCAGCTGGTGAGAACAAGCAGGGATTGAACCCTTACTTGCTAACTGTACCACTGGAGATACAGCACCTGCCATATTCTGAGGACATTAAAAACTATACAAAAAACATTGAAGCCATAAACCCTTTATAAAAGTATTCTGCATGAAACATTGATCTTTTTAAACCACCTAACTTGCATTTGCTTGCTTTGACATATAGACCCTTTCTATTCAATTGTCAATTGGTGAAATTGATTCCAAACCAAAGAAAACTGTACCATTAAGTGTAATGACATTTTTGTTAAGTGGATTACAATATAAATTGCAAATATAGCAGTGTTTTTAAAATATTGATTCTTCTGTACTTACATACATCTTTAATTTTTTATATGCAGTTATGTAAGGCTGTATTTTCAAGACAGTTGTCAGTTTAAGTGTAACTCCATCAAGAATACTGTCATATGTCATTAGCAGATCTATTTAGCCATCTGGAAACTAATTTGTTAAACTAACCAGTGGCAAAACTTCCTGCCAGATCTTTGTCTCCACTTACGACCATTACTTTCACAAAGCAATTTCATGTTCATATTGTACAGTGTTGTATAGGAAAATATTAAAAGATAAGTGTGTAATTTTCAGAAAACATCAACATGAATATGCTTGCCTACAGAGTAAGATGTGTACATTGAAAACTAAATGTGTGTAATTTCATCAGAAATGCCATTCATTGAAACATTTAATCAAAAGAACATTTTAATGGCGAAGGAAACTCTTTATAACATTACAGTTAGCTACTAATGTAACTTGACTGTTTGAAAGAGTTAAACAGATTAAATGTAGACTCATAGGTTCTATTTATTTTTGCATATGTGATAGAAAAATTTATCTGTTGTTGCTGCAGCTGCTGTGCTGCTACTTTGATTAAAACTGATGTCATGAATGGTACCCATTACTTGGTCTATATTTGTGTATACTGTTTCTCCCTAGAGGCTCAACATGTACAGGGAATTAATGTTAGATCCGTAGAAATAGGAAAATTATCAAATGATGTGTGAGAAAGTGGGAAAAGCAGCTGAAGTGCCACCTTAATAATTATTATTAAAAAGACACTTGCGAGAGTATCTTTGCGTCTGACTGTATGGAGTGGTTATCTATGTCAAAAATTTAAAATTGGTGTGTAATGTAAGATAAGCTGTGATTCTGAACATGAGAAAAATTTAACTTGGACTATAAAAGTGTGTTCATTTGCACTATTACCAAACATGAAATGTGCCTTGTGAGTCCTAATAAATAGTTATCAGCTCATGATATGCCTGGCCTTTTTTCAAATCTTCGGAAAAGAAATTAGAACTTCTTATGCATGTTTAAAGCAGAAATAATTGGTTTCAGACAAAGTGTCTGCTTACTTGCTCCTGATTGTGGTGTCATTTGTTAAAGAATGCTTATGTTTAGTTTTTTGCAGTTCACTTTGTCCCATTGTTCCTGATCTTGCCCTGACTCCATATCTCCATGTGATATAAGGAAGATGCCTTATGCCCGTTTTATAGGAAATGTTTATACAAATATATCAATAATAAATATATGATTACAAATAAACTGTATGTTTCGTGAAAGGTTTACTTGTTCTTTATCCACATAGAGCATAAGAGTTAATGGGAAAAAGAAAGTAACCATGTGAAGAAGTATTTGTAAACTTGGATGTTTCTGGTTTATTAACTACCATGTCTTTATGTACTGTATTATTCACTCTAAATTTTGTAAATTCAGATTGACCAACTTTTACCTTTATTAAGGGGGCAAACCACATTAGGAGGCTGTTTGACACAGCTTTTTGGGATTTTTTTTAATCGGGAGAATTAATTAGAATTTAATCAAATTTTGACATCATTTCATTCCTATTTCGAACAATTAGCCAAAAATAACAAAGTTGTGCTGTGATGCTCACTGAAAGTCATGAGTATAGTTATCCAATTGCATGCAGTGTAGCCATTCCAATTTACATCTGAAATCAAAAAGTTTTCGATTTTACATTAATAAGTTATTTTCTAAGAATATGAGCCTCAATACAGGTGAAAAATTATGAAAATTAAAAATTTTGCAGGCATTGGAACAATTTACTTCGATTTTCACAATTTTTTGTCTAATTATGTAAAGAAATATACCCTTAAAATCATGGTATCATCTCAAAAGTGGGTTCATATAATTTGTAATTTTTGTAAAGATTTCATAGTGATTGGTTCTGTACTTTTTGAGTTGGACTGCATGCAAATGTGAAAAAGTCATTTCGAGATAAACGTGTTTGAAAAATAAATTCTTGGAAACTAGAAATTCAAGGAAGTTAACAATGGTGTAAAGTGCTTACCAATTAATCTGCGATTCTAGCACCATATAGTAATCCTCCTCCTTCCTCATAGGCTTCGTTTTGTGCTTGCAGCAGTGCATTCCGAGCTTTCCGATCTTCCGTCGATTACAATGAACTATATCGATTCTGCCGGTGCACATGCTGGTTATCCATTTGTTCTCTATAACTGGGGTTTTGCATGCCTACTACAATCCCTGTCTCATTCATGACCATCAGAAGGGATGAATTTCTTTCACTGAGTAAGCCCGCTGCTGAATACAATGCCAATTCAACAGCTTTTAGTCCAGAGTACAAGTGTTTAGGAGCTAATCGCCAAATAGTGGAATTACAACTTTCATTCGCATTTTGTGTGTGGCCACCTAAACATCTCTCCAGTAATTCATCCCTTGATAAATCTTAATATATTGGAAGAACTTCTTTCTGTACGTTGGGGTGCAATGGGGTAGGGTGCAGCTCATGTTCCATTCCAAGGGCTATTCGTTGCTGCCACTCACACCAGCTGCCTTCTCCCTCTGGGCAATACTCATGTCTAGGATCTAATCCGTGGAAATCATATGATAGTATGTCACCATAATTGCTTTTTTCACATGTTGCACACTATCTATGTGTCTTCTAATTGCTAGTACATAATAAGCACTGAGCTCTTTCACTAATGACTCTGTGAGTTTACCTTTCCAGTCAAGCCTACCTGAGGTATTTCTCCGCCCCATCTGTGCTTGAGCCTGTACCCAATGTGCACTTGGTTCTACGCTCATAAAATCTAAACGAATACAAATTTCACTTTGAAATTTTGACAGCATGCTCTTGGACAGTTAAGTTAACGATTTATGCAATGACAAAAAATCGGATTTTTTTGAACCTCCTAATGTGGTGTCCCCCCCCCCCCCTCTCCCCCGCTTTATGTCCCCCCCAAATATTATGAGACATTGACACTGTAAGTAATGATTAACTGAAAAAGGAAGCTCTATAGTGATGAAAATCGTTTTTATAAAATTGTTTGCGGTAAACAAAATCTATGATTATCTAAGAGTATTGCATGCTATCATTATCAATTCTGAATAACGTGAAGAATGAAAATTTATAGCATGATGTAAGATGTAGCAACATGAAAAATTAGATATTTTTTTAGTATGGTGTTTATAAAAGGAAAAAAGGTTGAACATCAGGAACGTCATCTTATTTCGCGCAGTATCTTTTACTTGCACTATCTTCAGACAATAACTATGCAAATGGAACTCTAATAATTGTTGAAACTGGATAATAATTAAAGACTGTGCAGAGGATTTGGGATTCAAACCTGAGCTATCCAGGCACAACTTGACCCATTCTAACAGCTTCAAACCTGCTAGTACCACTCCCCAACATCTCAATTTTCACATAAGTTTTCCTGCAAATTCTGTTGGAGTGTCACTACTAGGAAGATGGACATCACAAAAAACAGCATTGCTGCTGCGTAGAGGCCAGTTTGAGAGTAAATTTTTTTACTGCGCAACAGAATTTGAGCCTATTGAAACAACTTCCTGACAAATTAAAATTGTTTGCTGGACATGGACTCAAATACAGACCCTTAAATTCCAGGGATAATGTTTCCAAGTGGGGCAACACATCATTTAAGGCACTGGACATGCAGTCAGGAGGTCGTAGGTTCTAATACTCGTATGGCCATCTGGTTTTAAGTTTTAATCAGTACAGTCCTTTCAAAATAGTGGAGCCAGTTTAACTCCCCCAACCAAACTTGTGCTCCATCTCTATAATGACTGAACGTTAAACCCTGTTCTTGTTCTTCTTCTTTTTCTTCTTCTTTTAACAGATAATGTTCTTACCAACAGAGCTATCTGGGTGCGATTCAAGCATGACATTAATCCTCTTTCACTTTTCGAACTTGACAGATTTTCTCCTGGATACTTTGCTGGACTACCACTCCTGGATGAATGGACATCACAGAGAAATGCCTGAGCTGTAGCCTGTAGGTGAATCAGAAATTTATTGTTTCTAGATGGTATCTGTTTTGATAATTATAATAAACTGTAGTCTGGTTATTCAGTTTCATGAACCAGGAACAATGAAAAAGTAGATATACTGGATGCTGACAGTATTTTGAAGACAGGTGTGTGCATTATACATTTTTACAATGAAGCTGCGCTGGTATGAATGTTTCTCAATTCCCACAGTTTAATCTCATCATAATAGTAACATTATTATGATGAGATAGTAACATCCGCCCCATGAACCTTAGATCTTGCCGTTGGTGGGGATGCTTGCATGCCTCAGCGATACAGATAGCCGTACCATAGGTGCAACCACAACAGAGAGGTATCTGTTGAGAGGCCAGATAAATGTGTGGTTCCTGAAGAGGGGCAGCAGCCTTTTCAGTAGTATCAGGATGATTGATCTGGCCTTGTAACACTAACCAAAACTGCCTTGCTGTGCTGGTACTGCACACGGCTGAAAGCAAGGGGAAACTACAGCCATAATTTTTCCTGAGGGCATGCAGCTTTACTGTATGGTTAAATGATGATGGTGTCCTCTTAGGTAAAATATTCTGGAGGTAAAATAGTCCCCCATTCGGATCTCCGGGCAGGGACTGCTCAGAAGGACGTCGTTATCAGGAGAAAGAAAACTGGTGTTCTACGGATCGGAGTGTGGAATGTCAGATCCCTTAATCGGGCAGATAGGTTAGAAAATTTAAAAAGGGAAAGGGATAGGTTGAAGTTAGATATAGTGGGAATTAGCGAAGTTCGATGGCAGGAGGAACAAGACTTTTGGTCAGGAGAATACAGGGTTATAAATACAAAATCAAATAGGGGTAATGCAGGAGTAGGTTTAGTGATGAATAAAAAAAATAGGAGTGCGGGTAAGCTACTACAAACAGCATAGTGAACGCATTATTGTGGGCAAGATAGACATGAAGCCCACGCCTACCACAGTAGTACAAGTTTATATGCCAACTAGCTCTGCAGATGACGAAGAAATTGAAGAGATAAAAGAAATTATTCAGATAGTGAAGGGAGACGAAAATTTAATAGTCATGGGTGACTGGAATTTGATAGTAGGAAAAGGAAGAGAAGGAAATGTAGTAGGTGAATATGGATTGGGGGGAAGAAATGAAAGAGGAAGCCGCCTGGTAGAATTTTGCACAGAGCATAACTTAATCATAGCTAACACTTGGTTCAAGAATCATAAAAGAAGATTGTATACATGGAAGAAGTCTGGCAATACTGACAGGTTTCAGATAGATTATATAATGTTAAGACAGTGATTTAGGAACCAGGTTTTAAATTGTAAGCCATTTCCAGGGGCAGATGTGGACTCTGACCACAATCTGTTGGTTATGAACTGTAGATTAAAACTGAAGAAACTGCAAAAAGGTGGGAATTTAAGGAGATGGGACCTGGATAAACTGACTAAATCAGAGGTTGTACAGAGTTTCAGGGAGAGCATAAGGGAACAAATGGCAGGTATGGTGGAAAGAAATACAGTAGAAGAAGAATGGGTAGCTTTGAGGGATGAAGCAGTGAAGGCAGCAGAGGATCAAGTAGGTAAAAAGACATGGGGTAGTAGAAATCCTTGGGTGACAGAAGAAATATTGAATTTAATTGATGAAAGAAGAAAATATAAAAATGCAGTAAATGAAGCAGGCAAAAAGGAATACAAACGTCTCAAAAATAAGATCGACAGGAAGTGCAAAATGGCTAAACAGGTATGGCTAGAGAACAAATGTAAGGATGTAGAGTGTTATCTCACTAGGGATAAGATAGATACTGCCTACAGGAGAATTAAAGAGACCTTTGGAGAAAAGAGAGCCACTTGCATGAATATCAAGAGCTCAGATGGAAACCCAGTTCTAAGCAAAGAAGGGAAAGCAGAAAGGTGGAAGGAGTACATAGAAAGTCTATACAAGGGCGATGTACTTCAGGGCAATATTATGGAAATGGAAGAGGATGTAGATGAAGATGAAATGGGAGATACGATACTGCGCGAAGAGTTTGACAGAGCACTGAAAGACCTAAGTCGGAACAAGGCCCCGGGAGTAGACAACATTCCATTAGAACTACTGACAGCCTTGGGAGAGCCAGTCCTGACAAAACTCTACCATCTGGTGAGCAAAATGTATGAGACAGGCGAAATACCCTCAGACTTCAAGAAGAATATAATAATTCCAATCCCAAAGAAAGCAGGTGTTGATAGATGTGAAAATTACCGAACTATCCATTTAATATGTCACGGCTGCAAAATACTAACGTGAATTCTTTACAGACGAATGGAAAAACTGGTAGAAGCCGACCTCGGGGAAGATCAGTTTGAATTCCGTAGAAATACTGGAACACGACTTACCTTAGAAGCTAGATTAAGAAAGGGCAAACCTACCTTTCTAGCATTTGTAGACTTAGAGAAAGCTTTTGACAATGTTGACTGGAATACTCTCTTTCAAATTCTGAAGGTAGCAGGGGTAAAATACAGGGAGCGAAAGGCTATTTACAATTTGTACAGAAACCAGATGGCAGTTATAAGAGTCGAGGGGCATGAAAGAGAAGCAGTGGTAGGGAACGGAGTGAGACAGGGTTCTAGCCTATACCCGATGTTATTAAATTTGTGTATTGAGCAAGCAGTAAAGGAAACAAAAGAAAAATTCCAAGTAGGTATTAAAATCCATGGAGAAGAAATTAAAACTTTGAGCTTTGCCGATGACATTGTAATTCTGACAGAGACAGCAAAGGACTTGGAAGAGCAGTTGAATGAAATGGACAGTGTCATGAAAGGAGGGTATAAGATGAACATCAACAAAAGCAAAACGAGGATAATGGAATGTAGTCGAATTAAATCGGGTGATGCTGGGGGAATTAAATTAGGAAATGAGACACTTAAAGTAGTAAATGAGTTTTGCTATTTGGGGAGCAAAATAACTGATAATGGTTGAAGTAGAGAGGATATAAAATGTAGACTGGCAATGGCAAGGAAACCATTTCTGAAGAAGAGAAATTTATTTACATCGAGTATAGATTTAAGTGTCAGGAAGTCGTTTCTGAAAGTATTTGTATGGAGTGTAGTCATGTATGGAAGTGAAACATTGACGGTAAGTGGTTTGGACAAGAAAAGAATAGAAACCTTCGAAATGTGGTGCTACAGAAGAATGCTGAAGATTAGATGGGTAGATCACATAACTAATGAGGAGGTATTGAATAGAATTGGGGAGAAGAGGAGTTTGTGGCACAACTTGATTGGAAGAAGGGATCGGTTGGTAGGACATGTTCTGAGGCATCAAGGGATCACCAATTTAGTATTGGAGGGCAGCGTGGAGGGTAAAAATCATAGAGGGAGATCTAGAGATGAATACACTAAGCAGATTCAGAAGGATGTAGGCTGCAGGACGTACTGGGAGATGAGGCAGCTTGCACAGGATAGAGCAGCATGGAGACCTGCATCAAACCAGTCTCAGGATTGAAGACTACACCAACAACAACAACAATAGTAACACGGTAGCTTGAAGTTCAGTGCTCCACTGTGGTCATATCTCGTTTGTCTCCCCTGCCCCTAGTTCTCCTTTCATATTGTGTGTCTATCATCTCTGGTGAAACTTTTTGTGACCATAGTCATTTAAAATATTTCATATTTTTTTACTGGCTTGAACACTGGCTCCCATTGCTGTCAGCAGACAGGCTTTGAGTGTGCAAGAAGAGATTATATTGTAGTAGCCTTGTTTATTACGTATAATTAGGTATTCACAACAGATCCCCCAGTTTCACATTTGTCAGAACTTTGTCTCCTACCTTCCAAACTTCACAGATGTTCTCTGGTGTTCCTCTCAGGGTATTGCAGAGAAATAGCTTAGCTACAGCCTAGGGGTTTGTTTCAGAAGGAATTGTCATTCTGCAGTGCAGTGAAAATTCATTCTGGAGTTAAAAAGACAAAAATAAAGTTTGGTATGTACAGTTAGCATGTCCGCCAGCACCACTTACTGTTACTTTACCCACACTTTCTCTTCTCATGGCTGTCCTATTGACAGAAACAAATTCCATGGCATGGCTCGCCCGTCTCTCTCTTCTCTACCCAGCAACATTTCACTTGCAGCCAAGTGTCACTACAGGCCCAAATCTGTTTGGTTCATTGTGGGTTCTACATTACATTAGGCATATCAAATGAGGTCATTGATTACTTAAGCCTTCCCTGTACCCATAATTTCATTCCTTCAGTCATATCTGCCACATATGTGGGCCACCGGCCACCATCTGTGCTCCTTAGTTTCTACCCCAGCAGCCTCTTCTGTTGAAAGTTGAGACACATGCTCCCGCATTCTCGTACTCTACCAATGGAAAAACCTACATTACTCAAGATAGAGCCTTTTATTCACCGTCAAGTGACGTACCTTCTCTTCTTTGCCTCTTACGCACAAATCAGACTGAATGGATGAAGACAAAGTATCTGCAGTCAAGATACCCACCACCTAGTTGCTGAGTGTGCATCTACAGCATGGCTCACAAGGCCTGATGCCTGTTACATCATGTGACTCATCTGGGCCACCCACCAGTGTCCATCAGTTTCAAGATTAGGAAGTTGCTCTGCCACCAGCTGCTCTGTATTCACCTGTACCTCCCTCTTAGTTATATTCCTCTAGTGATCAGACTCCACACTCCTTCAATTTACATTTTTTAGCCTTAGCTTACCTTCTCCCTCCCTCTCTGGTAGTTGTCCAACCTGTTGCCTAATTACTTCACTTACACTTCCTTTTTGCTCTACTCATCATCTTCAGACATACAAGTTGTTCCCCCTTGTCAGTTCACTAGTTTGATACGTTCCGTGTTGCTTGTATATTATTTTTGCATCTGTTCTTTTATTTCATATTTGACCTGTCACTGGTGCAGTGCTTCCTAATCTATAATACTTGATCTCATAATCTTAAAGTAGCTCTTCTCCTGGTTCCTAGTTCTTGGTTTCCTTCCACCATGTGTGTCAATCTTAAACTGTTAGTTTAAGTGAACTGCCTTTTCCTCTGCCGCACACTTCACGATGGTTTGCACAGTGGTTATGTAGATGTAATGGAGTGGGGCTCAAATTCCTAACTAGCTACCCATGTTTGGGTTTTCCATGGTTGTCCTAATCACTTAAAGTAATTGCTGGGATGGTTCCCTTAAAAGGAACATGCCCTGTTTCCTTCCCTATCCTTGTCCTCTTCAAGCTTGTGCATCATCTTGTAATTTTCCACTTTGAAGAGTGTAAGTAAATTCAAATTTTATACAGAAATGCACTGTACTGGTTCTTCTGATTAATACTTGTACTTTTATCCCAACATATAACATTGCAACAGTTAATAACAGGAAACCCTACTTGTTCATTTAGTTCGATGTCAAACAATAGACCCTGACAACACACAAACAAATGAACGATTTTGCAGTTCTGTGGACTTCTTTTTTTTGTTTCCTGTGACTTCATCAGCATAGTCACAGCATGCTCCTTACACAATGGTGCACCTTGCTACTCCACAAGCCGGGATGCCGAATCATGGAAAAAATCGAAGGCCCTCGGGATACTGCAACTCGGGCCACCTTAAAGATGTGTGGTGTCCATCTGTATTGTTTCACATCATCATCATCATCATCATCATCATTAAAGACTGATTATGCCTTTCAGCGTTCAGTCTGGAGCATAGCCCCCCTTATAAAATTCCTCCATGATCCCCTATTCAGTGCTAACATTGGTGCCTCTTCTGATGTTAAACCTATTACTTCAAAATCATTCTTAACCGAATCCAGGTACCTTCTCCTTGGTCTGCCCCGACTCCTCCTATCCTCTACTGCTGAACCCATGAGTCTCTTGGGTAACCTTGCTTCTCCCATGCGTGTAACATGACCCCACCATCTAAGCCTGTTCGCCCTGACTGCTACATCTATAGAGTTCATTCCCAGTTTTTCTTTGATTTCCTCATTGTGGACACCCTCCTGTCATTGTTCCCATCTACTAGTACCTGCAATCATCCTAGCTACTTTCATATCCGTAACCTCAACCTTATTGATAAGGTAACCTGAATCCACCCAGCTTTCGCTCCCATACAACAAAGTTGGTCGAAAGATTGAACGGTGCACAGATAACTTAGTCTTGGTACTGACTTCCTCCTTGCAGAAGATAGTAGATCGTAGCTGAGCGCTCACTGCATTAGCCTTGCTACACCTTGTTTCACATCCTGACAAAAATAACAAAAACCTCCAAGCATCTTAAATATTCAACTAATAAATGTTTCCAACTACTGGGATCATAATTTGTCTTCTAGGTAGAGGCAAGGCTACACACTCTTCCTGAGTGAAATAGCTGTGTTAGCTGAATCTTCCATCGGTTCTTGGTAGAATGACATTATAATAAATGAAAAGTGCTAGTTTGCTTTTGTTCTACAATATTAAAAAACGAAATGATCGTATGGCATTTATTGGCTGGGATATCCCCTTCGGGATTCAGCTACCGTCCTGCAAGTCTTTTTAGTTGACACCACTTCAGCGACTTGCGTGTCAATGATGATGAGGGACACGCAACACACAGTCCCCTGTCAGGAATCGAACCCGGGCCCCCTTGCGTGGTAGGTGGTAACGCTACCGCTGTGCTACGGAGGCAGACTGTTGTACAATATTACTTTTATTGTGTTAACAGGTTTTTGGCTTACAAGGCCATCTTCAGACAGTTACTGTGTATTGTCACCAAATAAGTTACAGTGTTTGTAAACAACATTGGAAGAGAAGTTACATGTCTAGATTGAACTAGAGACATACAGTAAATAACATTTTTGACAATTTGGTGACAATACTCAGTTAATGGCTAAAGATGGCTTTGTAAGTGGAAAACTGGTTAACACAATAAAAGTACTACTGTAGAACAAAAGATATAAATGTGCATTTATATCAGTATTTCTATGCTCATCACTTTTGCATTAATATATTGACTTTACATCTTCATTTAGTGTTGGCTGTATTATTTACTCCAAATTTGGTATCAAGAAAACGTCAGTTCCTTTTATGATTAAACGTTAGGCCCAGAAGGTACTTGGGTCTTGCTGTATACCGGGCGATTGTATGAAATCAGGTTAGAGTATATGGGCCAGAGAAAGGTTTGTGCACTAGAGCTGTTGAATGTGGGAAGGTGGAGGACAGAATAATTGGAATGTTGGAGAAGTGTGAAAGGAAACATTAGATTAGGAATGTTAGAACCCAAGAAAGAAATAATAAAAGAAAGTAGAGACGCCGAATACAGGTACATTCCTCACCGTCCACCCTATACTCCATCTCTACAGGGTACTTCCCTGGTAGACCGAAGAATCCTCCCTGATGAAGGAACATTTGTTCCGAAAGCTAGGAACGTAAATTTTCGGTTCTGTTTTTTGTGTATCTATCGGCTGTACTGAGCTGAGGTAAGTACTGGCCAGCCCCTCTATCTCTTTGTTAGGATTAAGATGTTCGTCAGTCCTACAGAATGGTCACCAGCAGCTTCACCCCCACAGGCCCCAAAAATTGGTTCTAACACTACTTTTGAAAGTAGAAATGAAATAGCAGTTTCTTTGTGATATGAGTACTACACCACAAATAGGAATTATCAGCCATTTACATCTCTTTCTCAGTCTTAAATCAGAGTAATAGATAAGCTCCATTAATCTACAATAAGGATGTATTAAACAGTTCCATCTCCAATGATCTCATTCTTGACGTGACATTAATCCCTAATATTCCTTCCATCTCAAACAGTTATACCCTGAGCTTTATTACTTGTACTAAGTTAACTAAGTCAAGCTAATCTCCTTAATCTCTTTCTGCTTTTAAGTATATAACTTTCTTCCCTTCCCACTATTCATGTGTGTTGAGGTAAACTTAAATCTTAACTTAATAGTTTAAGGGAAAGATAGATTGCTATCTACCATAAAAATGACACGTTAAGCTGCAGACAGGCACAACTAAAAGACACTTGCATATTAGATTTTGGCCAAAGCCTTTGTCAGAAAAAGAAAAAAAAACACACACTAATACTCATTTAAACAAGCAAGCACAGCTCACAAACACATGACCGCCATCTCCAGCAGCTTGGACCAGAGTTTGTGCTTGATTGTATGAATGAATGTGTCTGTGTTTCTTTTTCTGATGAAGGCTGTGGCCGAAAGGTAATTTGTCTTTTAGTTGTGCCTCTCTGCAACTTAATACGTTGTATTTACGGTACGTAGCAATCTGTCCTTTCTTTACATTGTTGATATTCCAACCTGGAGATTCCATTGTTTAAGTCTAACTTATTGGGAACAAATAACTGATTGCTTGGTTTCTTTCCTTTCCATCTCATAAGTACTCCGCTCACAGCAACCAAAATTTTCCCTGATTTCATTACGTATAACTGAGGAATTGTTTTTTTATGCTTGTACTAAATTATCAAAACTAAGTCCAATTTGTGCAGTGATGGTTATTTATGTTATTTTTCATCTCTAGACTGGATGTTAGCATGTCATCCAATTTAATGTACACCTCGATAACTGAGTGGTCAGTGCGATGGAATGCCGAGCAAAGGGTCGCGGGTTCGATTCCTGGCTGGGTCAGAGATTTTCTCTGCTCAGGGACTGAGTGTTGTGTTGTATTCATCATCATATCATCCCCATTGACAAGCAACTCACTGGAGTTGCGTCAACTAGGAAGACTTGCACCAGGCGACCGGCCTACATGACAGGAGGTCCTAGCTACACGACATTTCATTTCATTTCAACCAATTTTGATCTAGATCAAATACTTTCCACCTTTCCTTTCTTTCTCCTCTCAATTTGAATTTGCTAACATCCATCTCTGCAGCTTATAAAAGTGATTATGGAATTACATTCTTCTTAACTTCTACAATTTACACCATACAATTATCACTTCAAAGTACAAACTACAAGTAAAACATAAGTAATGCTGTTGTGAACTTGAGCTGTCTTCCTATCAAAATACCAGACTAAGGTGGCCCTTGCTTCATTATTCACACAGAAAATAGTGAGAATAGCTATGTGAGAAGAGCCATTTCTCTGTTGTAACTGACTTACTTATTTGATTGTATGGCTCTAGAGATGTACACTGAAGAGTCAAAGAAACTAGTACACCTGCCTAATATCGTGTAGGGCCCCCACGAGCAAGCACAAGTGCCGCAACACGATTTGGCGTGGAGTCAACTAATGTTGGAAGTAGTGCTGGAGGGAATTGACACCATGAATCCTGCAGGGCTGGCCATAAATTTGTAAGAGTACAAGAGGGTGGAGATCTCTTCTGAACAACACATTGCAAGGCATCCAGATATGCTCAATAATGTTCATGTCTGGGGAGTCTGGTGGCCAGTGGAAGTGTTTAACCCATTAAGTCCCAAATTAATTTTTTTTAATTGAATTTTTTATTCCTGAATTATAATGTACATAGTGTATGAACCACAATAAGTACAAAAATAGCCAAAGAATATTTATACATTCTGACGGAATGGCCGTCCTCAAAATAGGACACTGGGATCTAACAGTATCATATAGCATACTAAACTATTCAAGTCTTAACTATTTATTTCTTGTGAAAGTGTACACAACACTTCACACAGTGTTACATGGCATTTAACACAATATGTTTCTGGTTTCCCGCTGCATTTAGCTCTTACACATCATCTTTGCATGCTTCTTTTGTCAATCATATGACCAAATCCATCGAACCTGATATCTGGTATCACTCTCAACTGACTTGATGGGTATTCCATTGGACATACAATATTCGGTCTTCCAGTGTCCAATTTCAGGTATGTAACTGTAACAGCACGTCTGAAATCCAGTAAACCCAGTGCATTTTTCCCACGTACTAGTCTGTAAAAGAACCAGACATTACGATGGCCATTCTTCGATTTACTTCTGGAAACTTGGGATGTACTTGGCAGTGAAGTTTTACATACAGTTTCTTCGTTATTCTCTGATGCAACATAATGTAATTCAATAGCCCCTGGCACATCTGAGACTGCCACGGTTCCAATAACATCGTCTGGACCTTCTTCTTCATTGGTCATGTAGTCTACTTCAGGAGGACATACGGTGATATCAGTATGGTCCTGATCATCTGACACCACATTATAGAATGCGTCACTGTTTATTATTTCTTCGTTAGTGAGATATCTATTTCATCTGAAGCCATTATAATCTATCTAAAATGAAATGAAATAAAATGTGATAAAATAAAGTTAAATGAAAGAATAATACATTATCGCAAACTACAGAAAAGGGAATGTGTAAATACCTCTGTCCATCTGGAACTGTATTATTTACTTATGGGTACGTATTCATAAATATACTTACATAATACACTGTAAATTTCAAAGTAACTTCATATCCTGTAATATATATTTATAAAAGAGGAGTTGTTACTTACCTCAGCAACAAAATCTGGTAAAATTACCACATTCTAAAAAGAAAATACATCCGCAGTAGCAGAGTTTCATATTTGAATGTGCAGCAATACAAATAACTGAAATGATAACACCAAGTCCCAGTGTCCTATTTCGAGTACACCAAATTTTATAACAATGGAAAACAATGAATATAACTCCAATTGAGCTAACAATGCACAAAAAGATCTTTGCCACATATTTCAAATATTACTAAATTGTTGATAAATTAAATACCTGTAATAACGAAAAGTGTGCCGTAGTATTCAATAATCAATTAACGGTAGGATTTATTGCTTTTAATTTCCTGTAAGCATACATTTGTTATAAAAAACATCAACAAATGACATAGAACAGTAATAGCTGCAAATTAATAATTTATTGTGTATTTATAAATAAATATGTGCTCTGTCCTCAAAATAGGACACTGGTACTTAATGGGTTAAACTCGGAAGAGTGTTCCTGGCGCCACTCTTTAGCAATTCTGGATGTGTGGGGTGTTGCATTGTCCTGCTGGAATTGCCCAAGTCTGTCGGAAGGCACAATGGACATGAATGGATGCAGGTGATCAGACAGAACACTTAGGTATGTGTCACCGGTCAAGTCATATCTAGACGCATCAGGGGTCCGATATCACTGCACACACCCCACACCATCACAGAGCCTCCACCAGCTTGAACAGTCCCCTGCTGCCATGCAAGGTCCACGGATTCATGAGGTCATCTCCATATACTTATATGTCCATCTGCTCGATACAATTTGAAATGAGATTTGTCCGACCAGGCAACATGTTTACAGTCATCAACAGTCCAATGTCAGTGTTGACGGGCCCAGGCGAGGCATTAAGCTTTGCGTCATGCAGTTATCAAGGGTACAGGAGTAGTCCTACAGCTCCAAAAGCCCATATTGATTGATTATGTTTCATTGAAAGGTTCACATGCTGACACTTGTGGATGGTCCAGCTTTGAAATCTGCAACAGTTTGCGGAAGGGTTGAACTTCCATCAGGTTTAACGATTCTGTTCAGTGGTCATTGGTCCCATTCTTGTAGGATCTTTTCTCAGCTGCAGCAATGTCGGAGATTTGATGTTTTACTGTGTTCCTGATATTCAAGGTACACTCATGAAATGGCCATACAGGAAAATCCCCACTTCATTGCTACCTCAGAAATGCTGTATCCCATTGCTCGTACACTGACTATAACACCACGTTCAGACTCACTTAAATCTTGATAACCTGCCATTGTAGGAGCAGTAACTGATCTAACAACTGCGCCTTTGCTTACCGCAGTGCCCTATTCTGCCTGTTTATCTACCTCTGTATTTGAATATGTATGCCTGTACCAGTTTCTTTGGTGTTTCAATGTATGTCACTAAACACTAAACATGCAATGTAAGGAATGTGTGGCATATGAGCTGCGCAGCAAGTAGTTCCATTCACACAACTAGGTACGAGCTGCCTCTGTGTCATAAGCAGTGTTGTTATAAAATTAAACTACTTTAGTAAAGTTGACAAGTTAATGCTCAGAAATGGCTTCATATGCACAATAAAGTACAATTCCTTCAATACAACAAAAGTATAATTAAAAAAAGGATTTTCAAGTTATTGTTTGGTGTGCATTTTCAACTTCTCGTGGCGTAATGAATAATCCATTAAATTTCGGGCATGCAGCCACGCAAATAAAATTTCCTCTACTGATATTTCGGCCGCGTATCGTCCAGCCATCTTCAGAGTGAGTCACAAGACTGTCTTGTGACTCGCTCTGAAGATGGCCAGACGATACGCGGCCGAAATATCAGTAGAGGAAATTTTATTTGCGCGGCTGCATGCCCGAAATTTAATGGATTATTGTTGTTTGGTTTTGATTACTTGCACTTATAATCAACAAACAATGCATTTAAGATTGTAAAGCTCTGTTAATGTTTTTCTGGTTTACTTTAAATTATTTTTGCAGCTCTTGGACTGTCTGACTTGAGTATGGGAGCCTTACATAGACAACATGCTTCGTCACACAATAAACCTGACCATGTGCCTAGCAAGACCACGCATCTCTTATACTTCCAAATATTAAAGTTATTTAGTTAAAAAATGAAAAATTTCACTCTGAAATAATAACAGTACAAGTCAAAATTGCTCTGTTTTATTGTCCCTTTAGCATGTAACATACTTCCTGAACAATGTATAAGGCATCCAGTCTCACGTTAAACATTTATGCTTGTTTCACATTCACAGTACCATCAATATGTTTCTCCATGAAAATTTCTGATTCACATACACTTCAATATTCCAACCATAAATCTCATAACTGATCCTGAATGCTTTTCTGCAAAATAACTTACCCATTCAGACACTTTTCTCCTACGAACCAACATAACACTTTCAACTGTTAAGTAACTGTTAAGTATCTTTCTACCAAATTCTTCATACTGGTTATCTACGACACAGCAGAGTGCAACCGTTCCGTGTAGAGGCCGAATAATGACTCTTCTTGCTCACACCAAGCAAGCAGGACCACTAGTGCAGGGGCATTGTTGCCATTATATAGCAAGACAGTGGCCCTCCAGAGAAAAAGTGCACACAGCCTTGAAAGTGCCAGAAGCCAACGATAAGTAATCTGTACCAATTGATATGTTGCAACATCAAAGATAGCAGTACTCCTTACTATCCCCAACAGGATTGTTTCAAAAATACAAGCAAAAAGTTTTTTTCAAAATCTAAAAAAAGAACATAGAAATCCCCCAGAAATTATGACCCAGCAACAGGTATCTCTAACTATGCTGCACATTGAAGACTTACGAGAATAGGGTATTGTTTACAAATGAATGGTTCTTTCTCTTTTATTTTAAACTTACAAACGTATTCCTCGATAATACCATGTTTATTGGTCACCACCACGTTATATGTTCATCTTGTAGCTGAATCTTTTGTTCCATTGTTAATATGTTACATTCCTATAGTCTTAATTTTATGCTTTCTGGTAATTTGTCCTCTGCTTCATTCTGTTCCTCCACTACGATGGTATTAGTGATAGCAGCTAAATGAACACATTTCATTGGGTGTTTTTCTTGCTTGAAGGTGACTGAATTATTCTTGAAAGTCACTCTATATGTATGGTCTTCTTTCCCTAAATACGAATCTTGTTAAAATCTAGTGACACTATATTGTCAAGTAACCAAATTAAAAACCTAGAAGTACAACTACATTAAAATTGGATACCACTAATATCATTTGATGAAAAGTAAAGGTGTGATAAGTAGCCTCATTTATTCCTTTATTTGCTTGCCTTTACTATCTATTATTCCCACAACATAAACTCCCATTACCAGCAGCATCAGGCACAAATGTTTATTTCTTTTTGCTAGCATTAATTCCCGCAATATTAAAGATATTTCACTACCTGAGTGCGAATGAAGGTCTACTTGCATCCCAAAAGTTATACCAGACGCTATCAGTTTTATTTATTCTTCTTTGTCTTTATTACTCTCTTCTCCCAGTATCATTTTCATGTCAAAACTAGAAGACTGACCCCTCCTACATTTTCTATAGGAGGGCCTATTGTTCTACGATTATGTCCTGGAGCCTGGCCCTTGCTCCAGGACAAACACTGTTTTCTGATGAAGGGTATGTAAACAGTCTGTCTGTCATTATATTCGGCCTTACATTTCTCATACTGTTAGCATTAAACACTTTACTTCTGTTGTAATTTTGATTATTCATCTTACCAGTTTTTTCTTTTAACCTTGCAATACTTAGTGTCATTCTTTCTTTGGAAATGAGTTGGATATCTGTTTCCACTGTTATTCTCATATCACAAGGTTTCCTCTTGATTGTAGTCCCCTCATTCTTTATTCATTGTGTTAATCCTCCTATGAAAGTCATTTATTCGCTTACACTTGATCATCCCCAGTACCATATTTCTTCTCTCATACAGTGCCAAGCAAAGTGGTGCAGTGGTTAGCACACTGGACTCTCATTCTGGGGGACGAGGGTTCAAATGTGTCTGTCCACCCTGATTTAGCTTTTCCTTGATTTCCGTACATTGCTCCAGGTAAATCCTGGGATGGCTCCTCTGAAAGGGCACGTCAGAGTTCTTTCCCCATACTTGAAACAATCTTGGCCTGTTCACCATCCCTAATGACCTCAGTGTCAACAGAATGTTAAGTCTTAACATCCTTCCTTCCTTCACTTTATTAAATGGAAGGTTAATATAAGGACCAACACTTTTATGAAATGATTCTTCTCTATAGGATCACTTAATTATTTGGATCTTGTCAGGTGCCACTATATTTGCTTCTTATAGCTACCCCTGTAATATCTAGGTTCTAGTACCTCAAGCATTAGCTTTTCTTGAGTACTGGTAAACCAATACTACTTTTGGAATCTAACCTGAAAATTACTCAAAGAAGAGAATTATTTTGAAAGGGCTGTTCTCCACTTGACAGCATCATTTTCTATGTAACTGAGCACAAAACCAAGTTGTTTGGAGTCATCTCAACTTTTGGGCAAGGATTTAGAAAATAATCCTCAAGAAGTAAGGAGGGTGAACAACCCCCTCCAATTTAAATTTACGAAACTGGGTAAATGTATACCACTTTTGATAAGTCTTTAATCTCTTTGTATCAACCTCATCTTTTATTTTTACCAGTTCATCGCACAACTTTCTGAACTCCACCTCCATTCTTTCTGTGTAGGCTGGGGAATCTCGTGTACTGACAGATGATTCAACCTTTCCTTGGACTTTTAGTTCAGTTACTTCACCAACAAGCTTCTCCAAAGTTGCAAAGGACCAAAGATTGCTATTCTGTGAGAATCTTTGCTTTTCTAAAACATTTATCTGTACTGTATTAACTGAGATATATCAGTAAATTAATGTTCAGTAAAATCTTTAATCTCCTTAAAATCCTTATTCAGGTCTCTGAACTGTTCATTCCTAACTAAATCACATTGTTTAATAATCTCAGACTGTAACTCCCCTATTAAACCTGAAACTGCCCTTTGTCGTGTTACCGTTTTATTTATAATTTTTCTCTTACTAACTCCACTACATGCTCATACAACTTTTGGTTATTTAGTTTTAGTCTCCATTTAAGTCATCACCTTCTGACCTCAATTCTTCCACTGAGTTAGGATTACTGCTATTTAATTTAATATTAAACTCAGTTTTTAACTCATCACTCTGAGCTGTTAGTACTATCCAGTCAAGCATTCAGCTCTGCCCCTTGATACTTTAAATCATCACCTTGAGACTTAAATTATTCTACTAAATTAGCATCTTGAGCACTGGCACATTCAGTACCTCTTCCAATACAAGGTCAATACAGGCATACAATAAAAAAAAATATTATTTTGTTTGTGGCTTCAACACAGCTCATCAAAATTGCCTGCATGTCTTGTAGCATCACCACAGTGACGGGAAAATGGATCATTGTGTTTGGGAAGTGCACGGCTGTAGGTTGATGAGTGTTCGACATTCCTACTGCTGGCTGCTGTGGTGTAACTTTGGAACTTGTGAACCAGTCATAGTCTCAACTGCCTATCTTCCGAATCATACAGTTAATTCTTCTTTCTCATGATGGTTGTCAATTTGAACAGTTTGCCTAAATTCCATATCATACATATTTTCTTTCTCGTGATTGTTGTCAACTTGCACAGGTATCATTCATTGAGAAATTATTTCTTCTGAAGTCTCTATATCAGTATTGTATGAGGGTTGGAATTTAAATAGTGGCAACTATTTATTCACAACCGATACAAAAGAGTTATATGTTTGCACCTGTTACTGCCCTTCAAAGTAGTCACCAGCGTTGCGTAGAACCCTTTGCCAGTGATGTGGAAGGCTTAGTATACCATTAGCAGAGCCTGTTCTATCGATGGTGCGAAAGGAGCGGTCTAAAGTTATGATGACTCTTGTGTATAACTGTGATGATGTTATCCCGATGCATTACATTCCTCCATGGCAGACCGTAATGTACAGTATTACTGTTCGGTTTTGGAGCATCACCTACGACCAGCTTTGTGAAAGAAGCAGTTACACTTTCTGCGCAACCTGCCCACCACTTTGCACGACAATGTGCAGGCGCATACAGCGCAAGCTGTGGCTGTTCTGTTCAGTCGATGGGACTGGGAAGTACTGTACCATCCACCATACTCCCTTGTAACTTTGATTTGATTCCGAAGCTGAAGGACCCACTTTGTGGCATTCGCTTCAGAACTGTTCCAGAGATATGACAGGCAGTAGACTGCTCCATTCGCACCATCAACAGAACAGGCTCTACTAATGGTATACTATGCCTTCCACACCGCTAGCAACAGGTTCTACACAACGCTGGTGACTACTTTGAAGGACAGTAACAGGTGAAAGCATGTAACTCTTTTGTATCGGTTGTAAACAAATAGCTACCACTATTTAAGTTCCAACCCTCGTATATAATTACTTAAACATGTCATCATAAATCCTCTGCTGTTGGTTTAATTGCTAATGACAACTGCAATATTTGTCAATATTATATCTTCGTAAATGTTTATGTGTCCGTACATTCATTTCAACCAGATTTTTCTTCTTAGCTTTTGTGGATTTCCTGCACAAAATTATTCTGCATCCTATTGTTAGGGTGAAAAATGCAATGTTCACAAAACCTATAATCTTCATGTAAATTCAATTTTTTATAAAAGAATACACTGTATTACTTCTTCTGATAAATACTTGTATCCCAGTGTATAACTTTACAACAGTTAATAACAGGAAACTTTGCTTGTTAGTTCAGTTTGGCAGCAGACTCTGACATTACACGAATGAATGATTTTACAGAGTTGTGGCCTTTTTTGTTTGCAGTGTGGCTTTGTCAGCATGGTCATGGTGCACTCCTTACTTGACGGTGCACCTTGCTACTCCAAGTTGGGATGCCAAATTGGGGAACAAATGGAATTCTCTAGAACTCGTGATAATGCTGCAAACTCTGTTCTCCCTTGAAGACACGTGGCATCCACCCTTGCCATGTCATGTGGAAAAACAAGTTATAAAAACCACCAAACAGTTTTCTGTTCTGAACAGTTTAGCTAATAAATGATTCCAGCTACATCAGTCATCATTCATCAGATACGCAAAGGTAGGGTTACACAACTGTCTTCCTGGGAGATATCTTTCACCACAATCTCTAAATGACTGTATTGTTGTTGGATGATAAGCCCTAATCTTCCTATCGATCTTTTGTATCTGGTAGGATGGTTATCAAATTTCTGTCTGGCCATCTTTATGTAGATTTTCTGAGATTTCCGTAAACTGATCCAAGCATTTGCTCAAACGATTCCTCAACAGCCTACGGCCACTACCTACTCCTGACTTCCAATTCAGGTACTACTCTATATTTAATGATTTCGAAATCAACAAAATGTCAAACACTATCCATCCTACTTTTTACTGGCTGTATGGGGACAATAGTCTTATGAAGGCAGGTCATAATAAGTTAGTCATATCACGCTATGTGGTGAGTAATAATGTGCTCACAGTTTTCCATACATGCTATGAAACCTTGGTACGTGTACAGCTTTGAATAAAATAATGAACTTTTATTTATAGATATGATGCTGAGATGTTTAGGCTACACATTATAGGGTTGTGATTATTTATGAATTTATCTTTATGTAAACTGATAGAGATGTTCTCACTCCATAGTAGGCTGTGTGTGGAACTGAATCTCATTAACAAATTGAAAGTGGCTGCTGAATTGTGACAGGAAGTTGGAACCTTGTCATTTGTGGACTACACTGATAGGAATAGAAAAGCAACTGGAATCACTCAATAGAGGAAAGTCCACTGGACCTGACGGGATACCAATTCGATTCTACACAGAGTACGCGAAAGAACTTGCCCCCCTTCTAACAGCCGTGTACCGCAAGTCTCTAGAGGAACGGAGGGTTCCAAATGATTGGAAAAGAGCACAGATAGTCCCAGTCTTCAAGAAGGGTCGTCGAGCAGATGCGCAAAACTATAGACCTATATCTCTTACGTCGATCTCTTGTAGAATTTTAGAACATGATTTTTGCTCGCGTATCATGTCATTTCTGGAAACCCAGAATCTACTATGTAGGAATCAACATGGATTCCAGAAACAGCGATCGTGTGAGACCCAACTCGCCTTATTTGTTCATGAGACCCAGAAAATATTAGATACAGGCTCCCAGGTAGATGCTATTTTTCTTGACTTCCGGAAGGCGTTCGATACAGTTCCGCACTGTCGCCTGATAAACAAAGTAAGAGCCTACGGAATATCAGACCAGCTGTGTGGCTGGATTGAAGAGTTTTTAGCAAACAGAACACAGCATGTTGTTATCAATGGAGAGACGTCTACAGACGTTAAAGTAACCTCTGGCGTGCCACAGGGAAGTGTTATGGGACCATTGCTTTTCACAATATATATAAATGACCTAGTAGATAGTGTCGGAAGTTCCATGCGGCTTTTCGCGGATGATGCTGTAGTATACAGAGAAGTTGCTGCATTAGAAAATTGTAGCGAAATACAGGAAGATCTGCAGCGGATAGGCACTTGGTGCAGGGAGTGGCAACTGACCCTTAACATAGACAAATGTAATGTATTGCGAATACATAGAAAGAAGGATCCTTTATTGTATGATTATATGATAGCGGAACAAACACTGGTAGCAGTTACTTCTGTAAAATGTCTGGGAGTATGCGTACGGAACGATTTGAAGTGGAATGATCATATAAAACTAATTGTTGGTAAGGCGGGTACCAGGTTGAGATTCATTGGGAGAGTGCTTAGAAAATGTAGTCCATCAACAAAGGAGGTGGCTTACAAAACACTCGTTCGACCTATACTTGAGTATTGCTCATCAGTGTGGGATCCGTACCAGGTCGGGTTGACGGAGGAGATAGAGAAGATCCAAAGAAGAGCGGCGCGTTTCGTCACTGGGTTATTTGGTAACCGTGATAGCGTTACGGAGATGTTTAATAAACTCAAGTGGCAGACTCTGCAAGAGAGGCGCTCTGCATCGCGGTGTAGCTTGCTCGCCAGGTTTCGAGAGGGTGCGTTTCTGGATGGGGTATCGAATATATTGCTTCCCCCTACTTATACTTCCCGAGGAGATCACGAATGTAAAATTAGAGAGATTCGAGCGCGTACGGAGGCTTTCAGACAGTCGTTCTTCCCGCGAACCATACGCGACTGGAACAGGAAAGGGAGGTAATGACAGTGGCACGTAAAGTGCCCTCCGCCACACACCGTTGGGTGGCTTGCGGAGTATCAATGTAGATGTAGATGTAGATGTAGACACTCTTGCTTGTGTCTGTAAAAACACATGAAATGGGTTTAATTTGTAATCCAGCATTAAATTTAAAATACACAGAATATAAACATCTGAGCCTGTGAACAATTTGGTTTAGAAAAAAAAGTGGTTTGTGAGATGTGCACCTCAAAATCTCAAGCAGGCAAATACGACAAGCAGAGAAACAAGTACTTGTCTCCCCATTTCTTACCAGCACAAAGATATGTGAATGCATGCTTTCTCAGCAAATTGCACTGACAAGTTCTTCTCAGCAAATCAGCAAGTAATAACTTAATTTTAAATAGTTCCTTACTTTCCATCTACTGATGGAAAAATTTGTTGTTGGAAGATGATGTAAAAAATATGTTGAAACAGTGTTCCAAAACAAACATATTACTACTTGGCTGATTTCCAGAGAAGAATTCATCAGCCTAAAGATGCTGCCAAAGGTGGACAGCTCATCTGTGGCCAGTCAACCAAAATATATCTTAAGAATAATACACTGAGATAGAAAATATGTAGTCTGTGAGTGCCACATCAATGTTGAAAGGTTCATTTACAAAATTTGCATTTAAAATCTAAATTTAATTGTTAAACTGAACTGCTCTGCTTCAGAGTGTACACTGAGAAAGTACAATTTTAAAAACATGTTACATCTGCGTGACTGATGAATAAGCCAAAGGATCTCTCTCGAATATTCTTTCAATATTACCAGTGTGTTAATTTCAGCCAGTAATGACCACCCTTATACCTATTTATAGACAAAACATGCACCATATAAATAGCATCACTTGTTGGAGCACATAAGAGGATAATGCATAAATTTTTAAACCTTGAAAGAAATAATTAATTATTTCCCTGAAATCAGTTGAAGCTATGAAGTAATGATGTACACACAAAAAGGCTGGGAGAATACAGAAAATTATCCTATCCTTACAGTTTCCTGACCAACAACCTACATATTAACTTTGTTGCTTCTCTTATATCTATCTAGCCCATGGAGAAAATTTCATGGACATCAGTGTGGTTGTGTTTTTGAATGTGTGTAGTTGTGCTAGAAAAAGAGCTATTGCTCAAAAGCTAGTGTGAATGCTGTTTTCTGGTACCTTACTGTGCTCCAAACATTGATCTGCTGTATGTGAGTAGTTATCTTCCCATTATTTTACGTAAAAATAAAATTAGAGCAATCAGGAGGACAAGGCTGTTTCTTGTTCAATAATCTTTGCTCTGAAATAAGGCTGAATGTTTGTACATTAATGCAGACCTGTAGCTCAATAACGTGATATTGAGCACATTGCTATAAAGAAAAAGTGATTCATTTCATGAAGTTGTGAAATGGTGCTGCTGCACAGACAAGGCAAAAAATGAGATCTAAGAAGTATCTGATATGTGATCAGAGGCTTTCCTGGCATATAAGAAATAATACATTCCTCTATATATTGCTACATTTTTGTGATTAATGAAGAATTTCTCTATGGCCCTCATTTTTCTTTCCATTTCTCAAATTATTATACAGTAATAAAAAAAATCTTTATATTGCAGTGAGAAGTTCCCAACCTTTGGAGTAAGCAAAAAGTCATTTTCTAGGGTGTGAATTTACACCATGGTTATTTATGCGTTTTTCAGTAATTTTAGGTAGTTGAAAAGGGTTTGATGTTTTGCCTTTTATGGTATCCTTTGATTATAATTTAACATATTAATAAGATGTCCAACAGAATGTTTCTAAACAATATGAAAGGTTTGTTGATACTTAATCATATCTTCATGCCAACTGATGTTGATCCCAAGTAACTGTCAAAAACTGGATCGTGTCCACTGGCTCTAGTGTTGCTCACACTTCACACGCAGTCTTCGGTCCAAGCTGTCACTGCCATTTTGTTGTTTGGAACTTACTCAAAGTCGTGGGTTAGGATGGTTTTGATTGCTATTCACTTAATTATTCTGAGAATTTTTGTAGTGTGTTCCAGATAACAGCAGGGCACAATACACTGTGGTCCAAGATGTCAGTTTCTCTGCAAACCTCAAACCCACTGCATGGCATAAGCTCAATGGAGTAAAGATTATCATCATTTGGTTCGAGTCATTTTGTAACACCGAGTGGCTTTCACTTCTTCTGGCAGAACTGTTGTGCCACACTGCCTGCCATTGGTGTTGAGGGAACCTGGTTCGCATGTAATTTGTCTGTGGTCTTCCACACCATAATATTTCTTTTCAATTCTAAAATGTGTATGTAGATGTGGTATTAACCTGAAAAAGAGGAAGAAGAATCAGTAAAATAAACTACTGCTATGTTTGCTAGTTCTGAGGCTAGAACAAATAGTGCTGGCCTGGAATAGCCAACACGCTTATATTTAAAACATGGATCCCTGTTCTGGAGGTGGATGCTGCACCAAGACACAAATTCACCTCTTTCATTTCTGTTTCACAGATCTTCCAATCAAGCTAAAGGACTGCTCCTATAAAATTAATTTGAAGCTCAAATATGCTATTGTTTCTCTTCTTCTCTACAAAAGCCAAGAAAGGGGTGGCTGTTGTTGTTGTCATTGTTGTTGTCATAATCTTCATTTCAAAGACTGATTTGTTGCAGCTGTCCTTGCTTAGGTGCAAGTCTCTCTGTCACAGCATAAGTGCTGCAACCTGCATCCATTTGAAAATTCTTGCTGCGGTCAAGTTTTGGACTGTCTCGAGAAATTTTAGCCTCACATTTACCTTTAT
Organism: Schistocerca piceifrons; assembly: GCF_021461385.2. Lineage (NCBI taxonomy): Eukaryota > Metazoa > Arthropoda > Insecta > Orthoptera > Acrididae > Schistocerca > Schistocerca piceifrons. Next base: position 295,096,408 of record NC_060139.1, on the reverse strand, counting down.
TACCTTATATCTTCACATATCAAGATGAGTCCGATAGACCAATCCCTTCTTTTTGTCTACTTGTGTTATAAATTTCTTTCCTCCCCAGTTCAATTCAGTACACCCTAATTAGTTAGCCAGTCTATCTATATAATCATCAGCGTTCCTCTATGGCACAATGTATCAAGGACTTGTATTCTCATCTTGTCTGAGCATCTTATAACCCACATTTCCCTTCCATACAAGGCCATGTTCCAGACAAATATCTTCAAGGAAGGCTTTGTAATGTTTCATTACAGGATGTATATACTGCCACATCGGTTGCACAAAATTTTTTGTCAATTGACCATGGTTTCAGTTGCACTAGGGCAATCTTCATCAGAATAAAAAATTGCATGTAATCACACCATGGGTAAAATGTCTGAGCAAAAGTGCTCTTGTCAAATAGAAATGCTACAGGAATAAAAACTAAAAAGTAAAAGTAGAACATGTCTATCAACTGTATAAAATATTCCATGGATACAATGACAGCCGCAAGGTCACTTAGGGCCAAGAGCGACATCACACAGCTGCTACCACCAGACTAGTGGCTGTGATGGTAGCGGCTGTGTGATGTCGCTCTTGGCTCTAAGCCCAGACATTCCTTGCAATTAATGCTACATCAGTAGTGTATACCACCATCTGGATCTGCTGGATAAATATTTTTCCTCCTGTTTTTTTGGCATTTGCTGAATTACCTTTTCTGATGCTAAGTCAAAGAGAAGCACAGAGATCACGTCTCTTTGCTGCAGCCCTCTCCCTACATCTAACTCTCCTGACAACACTTGTTCCATTCTGAGCTTACAAACTGAAAACCTTTCATACTTTAAGGAATCTGGTTCTACTGTAGAACATTGTAAGCATGTTTAAAGTCAATGTACAACTGATGCAGCTGTTTGTCATACTAATAAAAGTTCTCTAGAACTTGTCTCTATAAAACTATCTGGTCAATGGCGGATCTATTTCTCCTAAATCCAGTCTGATAATCTCCCAGTATTCTTTCCATCCACAATTCTAGTTGAGAGACTGAAATCTAAACACCTTATATATTGTAAGAGAGCAGTTCTGCAGAAATGGTTGCACTCTGACTTACTTATGTAATGGGCATATTATTCCTATATGCCAAACCGTTGCCATTTCTTCCATAATGTATATGTCCTTAATTAATTACTCAGGCACTGTCTCCATCTTTTTCATCCCTAATTTTAATAATTGGGCCTCTGTGCCATCTTCTCAAGCTGTTTTATTATTAAAACATTTGTTTGCATGATCATCTTCAGCAGGCGCTGTTAACATCTGGATGTTTTATTATTCTTTAAGTTTTTTATTGCATTCTTCACATCCTCTAATTCTGGTGGTTCAGCTTCCTTTTCAAATTCCAATTCCAAATCCAGTTCCTTTTCTTCCTCATTCAAAGCTACCTTGTTACTTCTCCCCTTTCCATTGAATAATCCAGCAAAATACTCCTCTCAAGAATGTTATACAGAGAAGGGCACTCCAAATGTCTAATGTCTAATAGCAAATTTAGGGTTGACTACTGAGCCTGTAACACACGGCCCTGCTCCATTTATTCGAAATTTGAATGTAAGTTCGTCACAACCTCCTATATTACTTGAAAAACAAACTGAGTGTGCAAACGAAAAAAAAAATTTAATCACAATAGGCGAGTTGGAATAAATAAACGATAGTGAATCAATAACCCACAGTGTAAACCAGAATCTCTGTGTGAATACTACCAGTATTTCCTCTTACAAAACAAAAACAGGGCAAGAAAACATTTCAACAACAACAGATGCATGTAACAAATTGGAACAAACAAATAGGCCTACCAATAAAGAGCGTACAGTCCATGAAGCAACAGAAGATCGATATGTTAGCAATACTTCTTTGAACAATTCGAAAATTGGAGCCAGTATAAATGAAACCAGTCCCAACATCTTAGCGAGACCTTCAGATGAGAAACCTTCACCCAATACAGCTACAAATTGGCGTGATGTACAGTGTAGGAAAAGAACTTTTCGATCTACGGATCAGCAAGTATCATTCACAACAAACCAACAACATACACAAAACGAAGCAGAATGCATCTGTACAACCAAAAATGCTGTATGCAACTGCACTAAAGAAAAGTGTAGAGGACGAAAGACCTCAAGCATCTGCCATAGCATCTGTCAGAAATTCAAGTACTAGAGAAAGAAAAAATCAGATAATAGGCACTGGTGACGAACAAGGAATGCTATATGGCGAGAAAAGAGCATGGTTTCATTTAGGAAAAGTGAAAAACGGCACAACTGAAAATGGAACCAACTTTCATGCAGAAAAACTGGAAACACAGGGTGTGAACAGCAGCTTCAAGATTGGTGTGGACTTCCATCTAAAGGACAAGGTGATGGACACAACACTATGGCCAAAGAATATTGTTAACAGGCATTTTTTATTCCGGAGATTGACCAGTGCCCCAGTAAAATAGTGCCTGAAATAAAAACCCAAGGCCCCATAATATCTCACAGAAGTAACAGTAGAGATGATAGTTTTATGCCCATAGTTATAGCAGTTGTTAATATACAGTGTTTAAGAACCAAGGTGAAGAAGAAGTCAAATCAGATGTTTTATGTATCTGTGAACACTGGTTAGATGAAGCAGAAGGTGACTATTACAGAGCCACTGAATATTTGGACATGGTAAATTCATGGTATTGAACTACTACAATTCATGGCGATGTATCTGTATATGCAAGCAAGACTCTTAGTCTAAAGGAAATAGACTTAAAAAAACTTTTCCACAGACCTAGATCTAGAATTAGCTTCACTAGTGTTAACAGATATTGACATTATTATTGTCTCTGTGTACCACTCACCAGATGGTAATTTTGGAAACTTTATCGCACAAACAGAAACATGTTTGTCCTACCTGACATGTCTTGAAACTAAAATTGCACTGTGTGGAGATTTCAACATACATATAGGTGATGGAAGCACTAAAGAGAGAGTCCTTTCATGACTTTGATAGATAGCTATGGGCTGTTTGTTGCAAACTGACTGCCAACAAGAGGTGATGGCTGCCTAGACACAGTTATCACTAACCTCAATATCTAGGACTATAATACCAGTGTAGTTGAACCAATGATTGCTGACCATAGTGCATTAGTGATGGAAAAGGTATAAATGCTTGAGTCAACTGCAACCAAGCTCATGGCACTCCAGTTACACATTTAGTAAAAGGATCATGAAAGAAGAAAGACTAAATGACCTGCCAAGTGTAAACTGGCAGCAAAAAATTGCAGGAATGGGGGCCAGTGCCTCATTCGAATGTCTGTTCCAATCATTAAAAGCTAAATTTGATGATTTATTTCCAGAAATCCACAAGAAGAATCCTACAGGCAAAGCTAAAGGAAGGGACAAACCTACAACAGGGAAGATGTGGTATACCCCTGTTGTTGTTGTTGTTGTGGTCTTCAGTCCTGAGACTGGTTTGATGCAGCTCTCCATGCTACTCTATCCTGTGCAAGCTTCTTCATCTCCCAGTACCTACTGCAACCTACATCCTTCTGAATCTGCTTAGTGTATTCATCTCTTGGTCTCCCTCTACGATTTTTACCCTCCACGCTACTCTCCAATACTAAATTGGTGATCCCTTGATGCCTCATAACATGTCCTACCAACTGATCCCTTCTTCTGGTCAAGTTGTGCCACAAACTTCTCTTCTCCCCAATCCTATTCAATACTTCCTCATTAGTTATGTGATCTACCCATCTAATCTTCAGCATTCTTCTGTAGCACCACATTTAGAAAGCTTCTATTCTCTTCTTGTCCAAACTATTTATCGTCCATGTTTCACTTCCATACATGGCTACACTCCATACAAATACTTTCAGAAATGACTTCCTGACACTTAAATCTATACTCGATGTTAACAAATTTCTCTTCTTCATAAACACTTTCCTTGCCATTGCCAGTCTACATTTTATATCCTCTCTACTTCGACCATCATCAGTTATTTTGCTCCCCAAATAGTAAAACTCCTTTACTACTTTAAGTGTCTCCCGACTTAATTCGGCTACATTCCATTATCCTCGTTTTGCTTTTGTTGATGTTCATCTTATATCCTCCTTTCAGGACACTGTCCATTCCATTCAACTGCTCTTCCAAGTCCTTTGCTGTCTCCGACAGAATTACAATGTCATCGGCGAACCTCAAAGTTTTTATTTCTTCTCCATGGATTTAAATACCTACTCCGAATTTTTCTTTTGTTTCTTTTACTGCTTGCTCAATATACAAATTGAATAACATTGAGGAGAGGCTACAACCCTGTCTTACTCCCTTCCCAGCCACTGCTTCCCTTTCATGTCCCTCGACTCTTATAACTGCCATCTGGTTTCTGTACAAATTGTAAATAGCCTTTCGCTCCCTGTATTTTACCCCTGCCACCTTTAGAATTTGAAAGAGAGTATTCCAGTCAACATTGTCAAAAGCTTTCTAGTTTTTCCATTCGTCTGTAAAGAATTCGTGTTAGTATTTTGCAGCTGTGGCTTATTAAACTGATTGTTTGGTAATTTTCACCTGCTTTCTTTGGGATTGGAGTTATTATAGTCTTCTTGAAGTCTGAAGGTATTTCGTCTGTTTCATACATCTTGCTCACCAAATGGTAGAGTTTTGTCAGGACTGGCTCTCCCAAGGCTGTCAGTAGTTCCAATGGAATGTTGTCTACTCCGGGGGCCTTGTTTCGACTCAGGTCTTTCAGTGCTCTGTCAAACTCTTCACACAGTATCATATCTCCCATTTCATCTTCCTCTACATCCTCTTCCATTTCCATAATATTGTTCTCAAGTACATCGCCCTTGTATAGACCCTCTATATACTCCTTCCACCTTTCTGCTTTCCCTTCTTTGCTTAGAACTGGGTTTCCATCTGAGCTCTTGATGTTCATACAAGTGGTTCTCCTATCTCCAAAGGTCTCTTTAATTTTCCTGTAGGCAGTATCTATCTTACCCCTAGTGAGATAAGCCTCTACATCCTTACATTTGTCCTCTAGCCATCCCTGCTTAGCCATTTTGCACTTCCTGTCGATCTCATTTTTGAGACGTTTTTATTCCGTTTTGCCTGCTTCATTTACTGCATTTTTATATTTTCTCCTTTCATCAATTAAATTCAATATTTCTTCTGTTACCCAAGGATTTCTACTAGCCCTCGTCTTTTTACCTACTTGATCCTCTGCTGCCTTCACTACTTCATCCCTCAAAGCTACCCATTCTTCTTCTACTGTATTTCTTTCCCCCATTCCTGTCAATTGTTCCCTTATACTCTGCCTGAAACTCTGTACAACCTCTGGTTTAGTCAGTTTATCCAGGTCCCATCTCCTTAAATTCCCACCTTTTTGCAGTTTCTTCAGTTTTAATCTACAGGTTATAACCAATAGATTGTGGTCAGACTCCACATCTGCCCCTGGCAATGTCTTACAATTTAAAACCTGGTTCCTAAATCTCTGTCTTACAATTATATAATCTATCTGATACCTTTTAGTATCTCCAGGGTTCTTCCATGTATACAACCTTCTTTCATGATTCTTAAACCAAGTGTTAGCTATGATTAAGTTGTGCTCTGTGCAAAATTCTACCAGGCAGCTTCCTCTTTCATTTCTTAGCCCCAATCCATATTCACCGACTATGTTTCCTTCTCTCCCTTTTCCTACACTCGAATTCCAGTCACCCATGACTATTAAATTTTCGTCTCCCTTCACTATCTGAATAATTTCTTTTATTTCATCATACATTTCTTCGTCATCTGCAGAGCTAGTTGGCATATAAACTTGTACTACTGTAGTAGGTGTGGGCTTCGTATCTATCTTGGCCACAATAATGCGTTCACTATGCTGTTTGTAGTAGCTTACCCGCATTCCTATTTTCCTATTCATTATTAAACCTACTCCTGCATTACCCCTATTTGATTTTGTGTTTATAACCGTGTATTCACGTGACCAGAAGTCTTGTTCCTCCTGCCACCGAACTTCACTAATTCCCACTATATCTAACTTTAACCTATCCATTTCCCTTTTTAAATTTTCTAACCTACCTGCCCAATTAAGGGATCTGACATTCCATGCTCCGATCCGTAGAACGCCAGTTTTCTTTCTCCTGATAATGACATCCTCTTGAGTAGTCCCTGCCTGGAGATCCGAATGGGGGACTATTTTACCTCTGGAATATGTTACCCAAGAGGACGCCATCATCATTTAATCATACAGTAAAGCTGCATGCTCTTGGGAAAAATTACGGCCGTAGTTTCCCCTTGCTTTCAGCCGTTCGCAGTACCAACACAGCAAGGCCGTTTTGGTTATTGTGACAAGGCCAGATCAGTCAATCATCCAGACTGTTGCCCTTGCAACTACTGAAAAGGCTGCTGCCCCTCTTCAGGAACCACACGTTTGTCTGGCCTCTCAACAGATGCTCCTCCGTTGTGGTTGTACCTACGGTACGGCTATCTGCATCGCTGAGGTACGCAAGCCTCCCCACCAACGGCAAGGTCCATGGTTCATGGGGGGGTGGGGGGTGGGGTATACCCCTGAGCTAAACAAATTAAAATGCATTGTGCTAATTTTCAGGGACCATATGAAAGCAGCTAGAGATCTCCCATCTAGAGACCTGCTTCATTGTAACTATGTAAGAGCCAAGTGAATTTACAGAAAGCAAGTGAAGGAGGCAAAAAAGAGATACAATGACAGGTTCATTAAAGAGGCTCACAATCTATGCAAAGCATCTTGGAATCTGGTAAACGAGTGCAGAAGAAAGCCCACCTCAGCCTTAAATTCCGGTAGCCCTGACGCCTTCAATCAGTACCTTGTTAGGATAGTGAAAGATACAATTAACGAAATACCTGACTCGGGCTTAGTCCCCACAAGTCACATGAGAAACATAACCAGTAGCACTTTTGAAAACTGGAAGGAAGTGCACCCTAAGGATATCCTAAAAAAAGTTAAGTCATACAAGAACTCGGAGAGCGAAGATATCTATGGTATGTCTTGCACAATGCTGAAGAAAATTATTCTAGAGCTTGCTCAACCATTATCTATGGTAATTAACAAATGCTTGTACTCTGGCGTGTTTCCCAAAATTTATTAAAGTAGCATGGACAGTACGAATCTACAAAAAAGGTGACCCATGTGAAGTGTCCAGCTACAGACCAATTTCTATCATTCCTATTCTAGCTAAAGTTGTGGAGTCTGTTATGAAACTCCAGTTACAGAATTATTTTGAAGTAAATAAGCTCTTCCAGGACACACAGCATGGTTTTCGCAAGGGAAAGTCAACGTTTATGGCAGCACTGGACTTAACGGAAAAATAAGGCAAGGATTCGAAGACAGAGAAAGTGTGGCACTGACACTCTGTGATCTTAGCAAGGCATTTGAGTGCATTTCCCACAAGATACTGCACAATAAATTGAAGTGTTATGGTGTCGGAGGTGTTGTTCTGGCAACTTTTCAGTCTTATCTGGAAAACCGGAGATAAGTGGTATCAACTGATGGAGCAACATCGCAAGAACAAAAGCTGGAATATGGAGTACCCCAAGGGTCTTTCATAGGGCCTCTCCTGTTCCTTATTTATGTCAATGAAATGGGCTATAACAACAATATGTTACAGTTTGCTGATGACACCACCCTTTTTGCCAAAGGAAGAACTGCTGCAGAATCACTCCAAGAAACAGATGTGCTCTTCCAACACTTTAAAGAATGGTTCATCAAAAATAAAATGAAAATGAATGAAGAAAAAACACATCATCTGATATGCACCCTTAACAACATCGGATGCCATGATAATATGCAGGCTGTCAAACTGTTGGGCTTCATGATGGACAGGAAACTAACAATGAACGAACACACAGTGCTCCAAGCTCTCCCATGTAATATACCTTCTGAGGAGGTTAAAAGGTGTATTGAGTGACCAATATCTCATAACAGTATATTATGTCCTATTCCATAGCCACATCAATTATGGCCTACTGTTATGGGGACATTCTGCAGGTTGTAAGGATGTGCTCTCAGAATAATCACATCAAGCAAAAGATAGGAGCACTGCAGGCCTATATTCAAGCAGTTAGGAATTATGACAGTCTTCAGCCAGTATGTGTTTTTATGTCTCATCAGCGTGAAAGAAAACCAAGTATTCTTCAGCATGAGGCAAGATATACACAATCAAAATACCCGTAACAAGAGGAGCATCAAAATACCCAGGTGTCGACAGACGGGAACACAAGACAGCTTTCCAGTGGTTGCCCTAAAGATGTTCAACTCACTGCCTCAAGAAGTGCAATCCCTGCCGCTAGGAACATTCAGAAGGAGAGTAGAACAGGACCTGAAAGAATGCCCATTGTACTCCATTGGTGAATTCTTTAATAGTGACCAATGTGAATGGACAAACAAATACTGTTTCTATTAAGTATAAATGTCTTAATTTTGTGAATATTTCTTTAAATGTATACACGTAATTAATCTTGACACAGTCTGTCCAGTCATGACTGGTAAACGACACAGATCTAGTAATAAAGTAGTAAATGGTCACAGGTTTGTTTGAACTGTGGGAGAATGTCATGGAGGTAGTGAAAGAACTGAAGTGGCAGACTCTTGAAGATAGACATAAACTATCCCGAGAGAGCCTACTCAAAATATTTCAAGAATCGGCTTTAAATTATGACTTTAGGAATATATGATAACCCCCTAAGTTCTCACAGGAGTCTTGGAGGACAAGAGAAATTATAGTGCACACAGAGGCATTCAGTCATTCTTCCCTCGCTCAATATGTTAATGGGAAAATAGGAAGAAGCCCTAATAACTTGTACAAAAGGACGTACACCTGCCATGCCCTTGACAGGTATAGAATTAATAACGAGTTTTTGCCCAGATGTGTGAACATCACTTATGATGTGTTCAAACAGTGTGACAACGCACGTAATGAATGTTTGATTCATGAAATGTCATCCACAACTAATAGCTTCTGAAGATAGCCATTGTAGACCGGAACCAGTTATTACTGTATCATAATGTGGCTGTGACAGAAATAAAAGGAAGCACAAAATAGAAACAGATAAGCAATGCTCCATATGGGGAAGAAAGGAAAGGAACCCTAATGTGTGATACAAGAGGAAGCACCCTCTGCCATGCACTTGACATTGGTTTGCTGAGTACGGATGCATGTGTGTCAAGCCTTGCACTGTATTGAAGGTTATCGTGCCCAAAGCATAAGAAACAAAAAGGCCTATATGTTAACTATTATCTACACTTCATTAGCATGATTTTTCTATGCTTCCGCATTGCTAAACAGAGAAAGCGATTAAATATCTGAAGTCGAGAAATGAAACTGGTATTTTGAAGGACGTTAAAATACGTCCTCCGGGCCGGATTCGAACCAGCGACCTATGGATCTCTGCTATACTGCACCTCTACAGTCCACCGCTCTACCAACTGAGCTACCAGAGGAAGTGGCTTATAATACGAGCAAATATATATACACAATAAGTTTTACTTTGGACCCTTTATAGTTACTTATACGGAAATTGCTCATGACAATACGAAAAGTAACTGCAAGTAGATGCATGAGTCTTTCATCGTATATCTGTTTTTATACTCCGTGACGCTCGGTCTCCATCTCTACTCGCAGACACCACGTGACTGATATTCCGCTCGTGATTGGTCACGTCAATTCGCCGCCGCTGGAGTCGGGGCGTCTGTTCAACAGAGCGCAGTCCGCGCTCGATGTGTGAGGTGAGAGTGTGTCGTTCTCCGCGCGCTTTTCCGTGACAGAAAATCGACTCAAGGTATGTGCGGCTGCTGACGAGTTGTTGTTCGCTGTGTGTTTACTCGTTCCGTCACTTGCAGTAACGCCTTTAAGTTATTCTGTGTGAAACCACGATTACACACACAATTTTTTCTGTCGATATATGAATTACTACAGTGAAAGTGCATTAATAGACATCTCATTTCCCTAACTTCGGATATCAAGACGTCAATAATCGAGTGCAGAGTAAACATTTATTTTAATAAATTTGTTTGATAAGATCCATTCACTTTCAGAATATAGTGATCGTGCGATATTGAATTCTCTTGCCGAATCTATGAATAAAACTTAGGAATAACAAAATGATGTTCTCCTTGCTTTCTTCAGTGACATTTTAATAATGCGATCTTTAATTTCGAAGACCCTACAAAACTGTTATTTATAGATCAAATAGTGTATTAATACCACATGGAAGTCTGTAGATGTCTTTGTATAGGGGAATGCAGCTACTGTTATATCCCCAAGGATACAGTCTTGTCAAATCGCTACACTCTGTGGGCGGCTGTGGAGCGGGAAAGGGGGGGGGGGGGGGTTGACAGGAGACTACAGGTCTCCCAGTAGCCATGGTAACGTCGCCTCGCCCCCTCCCCACCCATTCGCTCGATACTGCCTAATCCTCTTGTCTGTGAAGTTAGCGCCGCTTGCCGCTCTAGTGTTTAGTTTTGTAAGCGGCGTTCGGAGGGAGACGCTTATAGTGAATCGGTGCACCACAGAATCTAATGAACACTCCGGCCAAGTGCAGCTAAAGAGCACCAAACAAACAAACAAACGAACGGATTCCTCAGACAACGCCGGCGCGCGCGCATGTGTGTTTGCATACGCGCGCCCGTGTGCACGCTGCACCGGTCGTGAATTCGGGCGCTGTTGAACGAAGTGGTGCGTTGCGGTTATGTTTTTTATACCCAACAGTTATTTTCTCGTATGCACTCCGTAAACCCCTGACAGTACGTTGCAGAGAGCACTTGATACTGATACTCGCGAGCTTCTGTTCCATTCCATTTGCGTATTATTTACAACATTGCATCCATGTTAGAAAGGGATTGGCTGCAAACTGTGGACCAGCCGCCTCAAGCTTCCCCTAAACCAACTCTAGCGAATGCTGGGACGGTTCCTTCGCATTGCCACTTCCGGTTCCTGTCTGAGTAACTCGCGACCTCTACATCGAGTGTATATTCTACAAAAACAGCCACGCCAGGTTGCAACGGTACGACAGAGACAGAGAACACATTGAGAGAGAAGGCGTTGTTAAGAGAAGCGCTTTGCTTTATTTCTTTTGCTTCCACTTAAAGGAATAACAAATTTGACACAGTAATTATCATCTTGTCATTTTTTCATAATTTTCCTGTTATTCATAGTTCAGTTTTAACGACCATCGACACCACTTTCATTAGAGGCTAGTCGCTGGAGTTTCATTCTTAAGTTTCTCCACTAAGGAAGCAACAGTGGCCACACTGAAAAGAAACACAGGGCTTTCAGCTGCAAAATGACCGGAAACTCGGGTAGGTCACAGTTTCTCCCTATTGTACGTCTGCCTTTGTAAAACTGTCTTCTCTCCTTCCTCATAAACTCGGGCGTTTTCACTTCAACTGGCGGCGCTATTAGAAGGAACTCAAACTCGTTCACCAGCTTTCATTTCGAATGCAAATGAAGTTATGTTCGCTGTTCTCAGCAGACATTTGCGCACATCATGCACATACGCTCAAGTAGACATAAGCAACCGCACTGCTGGGTCCCCAACAATTTTGTGGACCAGGAGGAATTTATTCAGCAACTTTCGCCAGACTGCTTCATATCTTTCTCTCTCGAGTCGTAAGTGCTTGCACGAGCATAAGCTGGTAATAAGTCACTTTCGCCTACCGTTTGCCACGGACTGTTCCTGCAACGTCTTGGATAATCGACCGTGACCTTCTTTGTGGGTACGCCTCGCGATGGAAAGCCATGCGACCTGCCTCTGTCCGTAGGGGGGGATTCGAATTCTTGCCCGGCGATGATACTAGAGTTCAGTGCTTTCCTCGCATCAGTACAAGGAGAATGTCACGGGGAAGCACTCCCCCACTTCAGATCACTGTGGAGTTCAGTGCTTTCCTCGCATCAGTACAAGAATGCCACGATAAGGACTTCCCCACTTCGGTTCGCTGCCTTCCCCCAAATGTTGCGTATCTAACGATTTCTACATGGAGGAGACGATGACTCTCCTTTTCAGTGTCCAATAGTTCCAGACTAAGACGACGAGCAAGTCTTGTCATTTTGCCAGCCTTTCCATCTACAGTCATACTGTGCAAACTACTGCGAGGTGCATGGCATAGGGTACTTCCCACTGCACCAGTTATAAGGACTTCTTTTCCGTTCCATGCGCGCCAGAAGACTGCTTAAAATGCCTGTGTGCGCGCTGCATTTTGCCTAATCTTGTCTCGCCGTCCATAGGAGAGCGATACGTACGTGACTATAGATTCTTCACTTAATGTTGTGGTCTTCAGTCCTGAGACTGGTTTCATGCAGCTCTCCATGATACTCTATCCTGTGCAAGCTTCTTCATCTCCCAGTACCTACTGCAACCTACATCCTTCTGAATCTGTTTAGTGTATTCATCTCTTGGTCTCCCTCTACGATTTTTACCCTCCACGCTGCCCTCCAATACTAAATTGGTGATCCCTCGATGCCTCAGAACATGTCCTACCAACCGATCCCTTCTTCTAGTCAAGTTGTGCCACAAGCTCCTGTTCTCCCCAATTCTACTCAATACCTCCTCATTATTTATGTGATCAACCCATCTAATCTTCAGCATTCTTCTGTAGCACCACATTTCGGAAGCTTCTATTCTCTTCTTGTCTAAGCTATTTATCGTCCACGTTTCACCTCCATACATTGCTACACTCCATACAAATACTCTCAGAAACGACTTCCTGACACTTAAATCAATACTCGATGTTAACAAATTTCTCTTCTTAATACTGGTTCCTAAAACTTTGTCAGTAGACTTTTTCGGGTTAGTTTCCGTCTTTGTCAATAGATTTATCGGGATAGTTTCCGTATGTATTCAAGAGTCTACAAATTTAGTTTCTTCAACATGTGAGTGGCTCTCTTCCATGACACTCTGCCATCGATCATTTGCACTGTGCTTCTTTGTACACGTTCAATATCCCTAACAGTCCTATTTGGTACAGGCCCCACATATTACGAGCACTATTGTAGGATGGGTCGCACGAGTGTTTTGTAAGCAGTCTCAATTATAAATTGATGGGAATTTTGCAGTATGCTGCAAATTAACGTAAGTCTGCCACCTGCTTTACTTTTAATTGATCCTTTGCGATCGTTGCAAAAAATGGTTCAAATTGCTCTGAGCACTATGGGACTTAACTTCTAAGGTCATCATTCCCCTAGAACTTAGAACTACTCCTAACTAACCTAAGGATATCACACACATCCATGCCCGAGGCAGGATTCGAACCTGCGACCGTAGCGGTCGCGCGGTTCCAGACTGCAGCACCTAGAACCGCTTGGCCATCCCGGCCGGTCCCGATCGTTGCATTTCATATCGCTAAAAAGTGGTACACCCAGGTATTTGTGTAAATTGCTTGGTTTTACATGTGACTAGGAAGCATACTGCGTCTTTTGGTTTGTGAAGTGCAAAATTTTACATTTATGAACATTTAAAGAAAGCTACAGGTCTTTGCACCGATTTGTAATCGTATCAAAATTTGACTGAATATCTGTACATTGTTTTTTTAAACAGAACTTCATTATACATGATGAGTTAGGAGGAAAGGTACTTGCTTTGAGGAGCAATAGTATTAATGATTCTGAACAAGAAACGTCATACGAACACATGTCCTGTTCTTAAGTTTCCGAGAAAAATAATGAAAACAGTGGTAACTGCGACAAATGCAGGTAATAGTACATGAAACACTGTGGTCTCGTGTTTGATAGAGTACATTTCCTCACAAAAGATGTTCTAAAAGTCCGCCGTCAACTGCAATGCATTTTGAAGCTCTTGTACGTAAATAGCTGCTGTGTTAGTGGTCTGAGCCCATTCGTACGGCTATTTACTTGAGCACACGAGTGTAACATACGGGCAAGAATTCCTCCTGTGTCCACTCTTCGCATTTAGACTTCGCTCTTACGCCAGCCCCGCAAACAGTAACGTAATGGAGTAAGATCTGGTGACCTCGGTGGCCAAGAAATCACTTGACGGCAACTGATCCAACGCACAGGACACGTTTCAGTGAGGTAGTGTCACTGGCATGTGAAGCGCGCATTGAAATTCACAGCAAAGACAATACTACGTAGCCTAATGTCGCTCTGGTTATATCCGCGTGTGAGTGCAGATGACTGACATGTGTCTGACACCCGTGATTTTGAAACAGCTGTACCTCGGATACGGTTAAGAAAACGGCGCATGTTCACTTGAAGTTTTTTATTTTTTTGTTCAGAATCACTGATACTATCACCCTTCAAAGAAAGTACCTTTCCTACTTACTCATCCTGTACGGGTGAACTTAAACAAAACCGACAAAGTGTAGGGACGGATTCATGAATGGAAATGGAGCAAAAAAAGTCCTGTGAACACGTCCGGAAATGGACGGTGTGCGTGCAACAATAACAAATCATTCTGGAACACAGGACAGAGCTGCATCGCATCCACGTCAAAAGAGATATTCAAAGTGGCCTCCCTGGGATATAATGCACTCGTTCGCACGTCGCAACATGGATTGCCGCACTCTTTCGCACGTTCAGACCTCTGTCCCAGTACCGTCACAGGCGTTGTGAACACGCTGTAGAACCCGGTCCTCCAGATCCGGTTTACGCACAGTCTGCCGCCTCCCTTCACGTTCGTCTGTCTGAAAGGACCCATGATCACACAAACGCTCAAAAAGGGCTTAAAATGTTGTGTGATATGGTTGGTGTCTGTGAGGGTACTTGTTTTAGTATAGCTGTGCTGCCTCTCGATCATTTTCATCTGTCTGGCCGTACACAAACACCATCCCGGCTTGTTCCCGACTTGAGTAGCGGACCATTCCGCTGCTTAGAGTACGCTGCGTCACACAGCCTGCAACACACAACGTACGCACGGCACGTGGTCAGAGGAACTGACATTCGTCAAGGCCATCTACCGTGGCAACGATGCGTTTCCAGACACATGTTCATAGAACCTTTTTTCCTCCATTTCCAGCGAGGAATCCGTCTCTGCAGTTTGTCGGTTTTATTCGATATTTTTTCCAAAAAGTATATATAATATATATGCGATATTTTCTTCCCCGATATTTTTATTTTATACAATAATTTTTTTCACAATTTTCGGTACATATTTGAAGCTGTTCCTTTGAAATTGTAGTAGAACATAATTTTACTTTCGCTATGTGAAGGAGTCTTACTACGTTTTGAGCTTTCGTCACGTCCAATCTTTGTCTTTGCCTGTGTGAAGCAAGTATATATGGCACAAAACTAGTAGTCCGATTGCACTGGGGGAGGGGGGGGGGTGAATGAAATAACAAGATTTCCGGTATGAAGAAACAGCATATCTGTTGCGTTAAAAAAGAATTTTTAATGGAACTAGTGTGCCACTTCTTCACACCGGCATTCTTCAAAAACAGATGCTGAAAATGACCGTACTGGTCTTTGGGGTGGGCGGAGTCGAGGGGAAATACTGACGTAATCGGCGCTTCGCTCCACCAACAAAAACTGCAACGTTCAGTTTCACCATGCAATTTTGACGACACTACAACTAGCTGGGTCGCTGGCGTTGACAGAATCGAAATAAAAAGAAAAAAACGCATAAAAACAGGGAAGTCGACATGAAGTGCTCCGGGCAAATCCGAATGTGACGAAACCGAGTGACGGACCCCATCGGACACCTTTTATTGCGCCACTTACATGGTGTTACTATTGTTAGCAAAGATGTTATCATCAAGCATGAACGTACATAGTTTTCAAAAAATGGTTCAAATGGCTCTGAGCACTATGGGACTTAACATATGAGGTCATCAGTCCCCTAGAACTTAGAACTACTTAATCCTAACTAACCTAAGGACATCACACACATCCATGCCCGAGGAAGGATTCGAACCTGCGACCGTAGCGGTCACGCGGTCTCAGACTCAAGCGCCTAGAACCGCACGGCCACACCGGCCGGCCATAGTTTTCCTTTCAACTCTTGTTCTGAGGGAGACTAGCAGGCTGCTAGTCTGTTGATGTACAGAATATCTAATAAAAAATCAATACTTAAATATACAGCTCTAAAACCGGCACTATATATATAATGAGAAGCCGATATTTTTGTGGGTTGGCACGTCGATATTGTTTCCGTCGATATGTCGATACTTTTTCCCGGTATATTGAGAGCCGATAATGGTATATTTTTAAATATTCGCGATATTTTTAAAAATATCATCAATGCTATTTCGCTGTATAATCGAATCATTCGAAAAACTATGAGGTCACAGTTAAAATTGTCTCCTCCTCTTTCCTGGCCTTTATGCGATGTCTTCACGGGGTCGGCATGTCAGTCTGTATTTGCAGCGGTAGTGACAGTGTGTATCCGGATGCCTTTCTTGTTGTCGTCCCTTCCCTCCCAGGATGGAATGTCCCATGTCTGTCCAGTGTTATTCCATATGAAAATGTGACCTAGTAGAATGTGGGAAACCGCCTAAAAACCACATCCAGGCTGGTCGGCACGCTGCCCCTCGCCGCCAATCCGCGGAGCGTCCCCGATGATGTTTGGTTTGTGCGGCCCTCAACTGCGCAGTCATCAGCGCCCGTACAAGGTCCCAACCGGGAATCGAACCAGGGACCCCGTGATCCAGAGGCAGCAACGCTATCCACTACACCACGAGCTGCGTACCCGAGGGTGCCCGAATCCTGGAAGCGGCGCGGGTTTCCGCGCGAGTACCGTTAAAACTGCAAGCTCGTCACTATAAAACGTGAATATCGATGCTCCCAAGACACTTGCCCTTGGGCACGCCACAAGTTACTTTCTACATCGGTCGCTGGCTCTGCATTCGAGATAACGTGCTGCTTCATCCCTACCAAGAATTCCTGAATTCCCTCATTTTTTTTTTTTTTTGCGATATCCTCATAGCATCGTATTTTCATTACGGGGACGTTTACTATCTTTTGGTTAAAAAATCGATTTTTTAAAATTGCATTTTTGGATCCATAAAAGTGTTTAGAATCCACCCTTGAAACGATATTTCCGAATACGGAACGGAAATGTTTGTTATCCGCGGTAGGACAAAAAAATGCACCTGCCAGAAATCGGCCTTTTTCACGCACAGTTGTTTTCTTTCGGAGGAAGAGTTATTGTACCGGTGCTTGGGTGTTTGGAAGTTAGAATTTGCATTCTGGTCCGAAGACTGTGGAGACTGCGACTTTCCTGGTAGTGAACAGCTTCAACGAAGGGTATTTAGCAATTCTGAAGACCATGACAACGATGGACGTCACCCTGAGACTGTATTCGACGCAGTTCGCCAAGCATTCGGATGACCACCGGATTCAAGCGACCAAAAACCGCTTGTCACCGGCCGTACAAGCGGCTCTGGAGCAGCGCAGGATGGCCCAGATCGAGCAGAACGCCCTCTATGAGGGAGAGGAGGGACTAGGTTATGGACCCGGAATAGCGGATTGAACGTACGTTGCGTAATATTGCATTTATATGTAATCAAAACTGCCGGCCGGAGTGACCGTGCTGTTCTAGGCGCTACAGTCTGGAACCGAGCGACCGCTTACTTGGCAGAGGAAGTCGAAAAATCGATGAAAAAAACGTTTTTTTTCCAAATGGCCGCCATTTTGTTTCCTATGGTCCAAACAACTTAAGCGAGGTACAACTGCTAAAGAACCTTATATACTTCGCTAACGTCAACTCAATTTTGATTTCAGACGAGCCGGCTGACCTGTGACATACCGCGCGTGGAGGTGTACATCGAGATTTTGTTTCGTTCCGACGCCACTTCTGCCTTTGGTCTTCGACATTTCTAGTCGAAAAAATTTCAGTAATTAGAGGAAATGTCAAACATTTTGACCAAATTTGACATTGATATCTGTAACACATACCAAAAAAAATTCTCAAAGAACATGCATTTTTCCGGCCAAAGATAGTAAACCTGCCCTTAACAGCATTTGGTGTGGTACATGCAAATCACACAGAACTGTACCACAACGAACGGATCGGGATTCAGTACCAGTTTTTTATCGGAATCCAAGTTCGGTCTGCTAACCTCGAACGGTAAATACGCTGTTATGATATTGTAGTCAGGTTAAGGGAAAAGCAAAATAAAGATGTGTTTAATATCGTCCGAGGTGGCGAGAGCTGGGAGTCTAAACTTCTGTGTTGGGACAAAGTGGCAACCAACCGATACTGCAGCGTAAATTTTAACCTTCGTTCCTGCGACAGTTTACTCTCTCCAAAACGAGCTTTCGCCATCGAAAGCGCTTGGCGGTCGCAGCGCAGAGATTATGAGCGTTTCTTTCTGAGAAGCGCAGACGGCTCGGAGATTGATCCATTAAAAGATAGCCGGCCACTCGGCCGGAAGTCTCTTGAGGCCACTGGCTGCCTGCCCGCTACACGCCACGGAACCGCGCTCCGGTGTTCCTGCCTCTAAGGCGACCACACCTTGCTCCGCAAATCGCTGTCGGGGAGGGGGGCGCCCGGAGAATGACTGTCACTGCCTCTGCTATCCGAGATACACTGAGGTGACAAAGGTCATGGAATACCTCCTAATATCGCGTCGGACCTCATTTTGTCCGACGTAGTGCAGCAACTCGACGTGGTACGGACTCAAAAAGTCGTTTGGAACTCCCTTGCAGAAAGGGTGTCCACTATGAGACTCCAACATTTGAACTCATAAAATCTGAGAGGAAATACAATTTATTGACGAACAAATACAGGGAAATCATACAGCAGCTCATCAAGTTTTCATACACAGGTGGACGGTTCAGTATACTTGAACATGGACGCCACGGGTAGCGCGAAGAATATCAAGTCTATAATCGATTTCGTGCCATGTGTTGCGGAGCATCTGTTCTGTGACAGAGTTGATGACAATTCTTATGCGCTGTTTCAAGTCTTGCAGGCCCTTTACTGGTGTAGCGTATACCCGGTGTTTCACATAACCCCACAGGAAAAAATCGAGGGGGGGGGGGGGGGTAATGTCGGGCGAACTTGGCGGCCAAGGAGTTGGACTCCACGGCCAATCCATCGTTGCGGGAATGTGTCATTTAAAAATTTTCGGACATCATGGCTCCAATGGGGTGGTGCACCGTCCTGTTGAAACATCACATTTGGCTGCAGGTCTGTTATCTGTGGCACGGCAAATTGTTCCAACATGTCCAGGTAGATGGCTGCATCCACAGTCGATTCCTGAAAGAAAAACGGCCCAACAATGCGATTCATCGTCAAACCAAGCCACACATTAACTTTCGGACTGTCGCGCACGTATTCCCTAGGTGCATGTGGATTTTCGGACCCCCAGATGCGCACATTGTGACGATTGACAGCCCCTGCCACGTGAAAGGTTGCCTCGTCAATAAACATCACGCGTGATAAAAATATCTAGTCCGCGGCAATGCGATCTAACATGACGCATGCACATTCTTCTCGGTTTGGTCGATCATCAGGCTTGATTTCTCGCACAACCTGCGCTTAATATGCGTACAAACGTAATCGCTGATGAAGCGCTTTGTGCACTGTTGAACGTTTCATACGAAGTTCTCGTGCCGCCTGTCGCACTGACTTCTGTGGACTTTGTTCGAATGACCGCCGCACTTGTTCCACATGATGTTCGCTGATCCCAGGCTTACCACCACCATGCCCTTTCGCAATACTCCCTGTAGCCAAAAACTGATCACACCACTTCTTTATAGTCTTGAACGACGGGGGCGCTTTGTCGTAAACTCGACGAAAGTTTCTTTGCGGTTGGGTCGCCGATTTTGTCTCTGCATACCACCAGACCACTTGTGCACGCTCCTTCATATCCTCCATTTTGCTAAAACAATTGATTGCAGCTCCACTACGGCCACTTGGCATATCAAATTTGCACACCACAAACTTGTAGAGTTGCTCTGTCTGCCCCTTCAGGATTCACAGGTCCACCATCTGAAATGAGAAAGATATAGGATATTAAAATGTTGGAGTCTCATTGTAGACACCCTGTATTGTGCCATGCTACGTCTACGTTCCGAAAACGATACCGGTGCACAATTTTGTGCACGAACTGACCTGTCGATTATGTCCCATAAATTCTCGTGGGTAGTAAAATTTTTCGCTCGAATTATCCGGAATGTTCTTCAAACCAGTCACGAACAAGTGTGGCACGGCGACATGGTGCACTGTCATGCATAAAAATTCCATCGTTGACTGGCTACAAATGGTCTCCAAGTAGCTGAACATAACCATTTCCTGTCGTGATTGGTTCAGTTGGACCAGATGACACAGTCCATTCCACGTAAACACAGCCCACACCATTATGAAGCTTGCACAGTACCTGTTTATAACTTGGATCGATAGCTTCGTGCGGTTTGGGTCACACTCTAATCCTACCATCAGCTATTACCAGCTGAAATCAGGATTCATCTGACCAAGGTCTTCCAGTCGTCTAGCGTCCAACCGATATGGTCGCGAGTCCAGGAGAGGCGCTGCAGGCGATGTCGTACTGTTCGCAAAGGCACTTGCGTCGTTCGTCTGCTGCCATAGCCTATTAACGTCAAATTTCGCCGCAGTGTCCTAGCGGAAACGTTCTCCGTAAGTCCCACATTGATTTCTGCGGTTATTTCACGCAGCGTTGCTTGTCTGTTAGGACTGACAACTCTACGCAAACGTCTCTGCTCTCGCTCGTTAAGTGAAGGCCCTCGGCCACTGTGTTGACTATGGTAAGAGGTAACGTCTGAAGCGTGGTATCCTCGGCACACTCGTGACACTATGGATCTCGGAATATTCAATTCCCTAACAGTTTCCGAAATCGAATGTCCCAAGCGTCTAGCTCCAATTACCCATCCGCGTTCAAAGTCTGTTAATTCTCGCCGTGCTGCCTTAACAATTTCGGAAACCTTTTCACCTGAATCACCTGAGTACAAATAACAACTCCGCCAATGCACTGCCCTTCTATAATTTGTGTACACGATACTGCCACCAACTCTAAATGTGCATATCACTGTCCCACGACTTTTGTCATCTCACTGTACAGTACTGTTATACGGGGCAGCTTCGTAAAGTGATTGGCTCGATAACATTTCGACCGTTAGAACCCAGTGTGTACGCTGGACGGCAAATTTCAGCAGAAAAAAGTAACATTGCGAGTGTCGCATGTAAACGTAGTAGAACCCGCACTGTTCCTCTCTTTAAACGTGGGTAAACGTAAGATAACACCAGTAACGAAAAGAAACAACCCGACTTCGTTCAAACGAAAAGCGACAACGATCGGTGCCGACACACATGGCTCGCTTGCATTTTTTCCTTCGCATAAACATTGTGGTTCTTCAAACTGCCGACGCCCTCTGCGAATGTTGTCGGCATTTGGAGGTGACGGATTCTATCACTCACGAAATAATTTCTGCACTGTCATGGCAGAACAACACTTGGTAAACGCTAACAAGTGGAATGACTCAAACTGATCTCCCCCAACAACGGTTTCTACAAGTTTTTCCATTCTTCTGTAAATAATTCTTGTCAATATTTTGCAACCATAACTTGTTAAAACTGACGGTTCGGTAGTATTCACACCAGTCAGCATCTGCCCTCTTTGGAATTTGCATTATTATATTCTTCTTGAAGTCTGAGGGTACTTCGTCTGTCTTGTACATCTTGCACGCCAGGTGGAATAGTTTTATCATGGCTTGCCCTCTCGAGGACATGAGTAACTTTGACGGAAAGTCGTCTACTTCAGGGGCCCAGTTTCGACTTACAGCTTTCAGTGCTCTCTCAATTTTTTCTCCCATCTCACCTTGAGTTGCTTCCTCTTCCCTTTCTATAGTGCTGCCTTCAAATTCATCTCTCTTGTCTAGACCTCCATGTACTCATTCCACCTTCCACTTTTCTCTTCCCTCCTTAGTACTGGTTTTCGCTGAGCTTTCGATATACATGCAGCTGCTTCTCTCTGCGCCAAAGTTCTCTTCGGTTTTCCTGTGTGTGACATCTATCTTTCCCCTAGTTTTGCATGCTTCTACAATATCCAGC
Source organism: Schistocerca piceifrons (assembly GCF_021461385.2). Lineage (NCBI taxonomy): Eukaryota > Metazoa > Arthropoda > Insecta > Orthoptera > Acrididae > Schistocerca > Schistocerca piceifrons. The sequence continues at coordinate 295,074,404 of NC_060139.1, read as the reverse complement.
CTTACATTTCTCGTCCAGCTGTTCCTGCTTCGCCATTTTGCAATTCCTGTGGACCTCAATTTTTAGAAGTCTGGATTCGATTTTTGTCTGCCTCATCTGCTGCATTTCTAAATTTTTTGTCCTTTCGTCAGTTAAATTCTTTATCTCACGCATTGTCTAAGGATATCTAACACGTCTTGTCTTTCTGCGTATTTGATCGTCTGTTGTCTTCACCATTTCATCACTCAACGCTACCCATTCGTCGTCTATTGTCTTCATCTTCTTCCTTACCGCTGTTTCAGTCAATCGTTACCTAATGCACCTCTCTGAAGTTCTCAATAGCCTCACGTTCTTTCAATTTATCCAGGTCCCATCTCCTTAATTTCCTAACTTTCTGCAATTATACCAATAAATTATGGTCTGAGTCCACAATGTCACTCGGAACGTTTTGCAGTTTAAAATCTGGTTGGTTTGGAATCTTTGTCTTGCCGTTATGCAATCTATTTGAACCTTCCTGTATCTTCAGGCCTCTTCCACGTATATATCCTTCTTTCATGATTTTTAAACCAAGTTTTAGCGATGATAAAACTGTGCTCTGTGCAAAATTCTATCAAGCGGCTTTCTCTTTCATTCCCTTCCCCCAGTCCACATTTTTCTACTATTTTTCCTTCTCTTTCTCTTCATACTTCAGGATTCCAGTCCCCCTTCACAATCAAATTTTCCCCTTCCTTAACTATCTGAAGAATTTGTTTTAACTTCTCATACATTCCTTCCATCTCTTCATTATCTGCGGAGCTAGTTGGCTATGAACTTGTACTACTGTGTTGGGTGTTGGCTTTGTATCTATCTTGGCTACGATAATGCGTTCACTATGCTTTTCACAGTAGCTTATCCGCATTCCCATATTCTTATTCATTATTAGACCTACTTCTGCATTATCCCTCTCTGATTTTATATTTATAACCATGTACTAACCTGACAAGAAATCCTTTTGTTCCTGCCACCCCACTTTACTAATTCTCACTGTGTCTCACTTCAAACTATCTATTTCCTTTTCCAAATTTCGTACCCTACCTACGCGATTAAGGGTCTTAACATTTCACGCTCCGACCCGCAGAACTTCTTCCTAAGCAGTCCCTGCCCGGAGATCCTCCGGAATATTTAACCCAAGGGGTTGGTATAATCATTTAACCATACAGAAGCACCGGAAGCACTTAAGAAAAAAAAAAGAAAAAAACTGCCGTAGTTTCGACCCTTGCTTTGTGCACTTCGCGGCCCCAGCACAGCAAGACCGTGTTGACTGGTGTTAAAAAGGTCAGTTCAGCCAATCATCCAGACCGTTGTCCCTGCAACTACTGAAAAGCCTGCTGCCCCTCTCCAGTAAGCGTACGTCTGTACGTTTGTCTGGCGTCTCCACAGACACCCCACCGCTGTGGTTGCACCTACACCACGGCTATCCATATCGTCAAGGCACGCATAATACCCAATCTCGGCAATATCCGAAGAGGAGTAACAGGGCGACTGGGGTTATCAGTATTCATGTACGATCAATCATACAGGGTCAGTAGCGCTATCTGATTGTGTGCAGACGCTGCTGATATTTTCTACAGGAAAGTAAATTTTAAGGAAGCGGAAAACAGCTTGGATTGTTGTTCCGCTTGGCATAATGAAATGAATTTTTTTTGTTAAAAGTGGATAAATTACAGTGTAATGCCTGTAAAGGAGAGAAAGAACTCCGTGGTCTCAGATACCAGGATTAGTGATCAATATCTCGAGCATGTCGCAGTGTCGGATATCTGGCCGTAATGCTACGAAGTGATATGAGATAGAGGGATTGAGTAATATTAGTAGAAGGGAATGCCAATGAAAAACTTGGATAAAGGACACCTTATAAATACCTTGATCTGTGCTTGAAATATTTGTTAGCGAGAACGGCATTCAAGTGCATAAACCATCGTCAGTGACATATTATGTACCTCTATTATATCAATGCCATGTGTGTCAGTCATAATGCTTTATGATGGCCAGTTTGATGTGCATCTAGAAAGCAAACAACCATGTGGATACCTAGATCCCAATTACAACCACGTGTATGTTGATACGATAGGATATGAAATCCGTCCTCTCTCACAGCACACACATTGTCCTATACGGTGCTGCTGTCAAATGTTAGGCTGTGACAATTCTTGATCCTGAATAACCGTCATGTAGTGGTCAGAGTCTCACGACAACCTGTGCGCTATGAGATGGGACGGACTACATATTCTGTCCTGTTAACACAGACATGCCAGCTGTGTGGCCGAGCGGTTCTAGGCGCTTCCATCCGAAACCGCGTTGTTGCTACGGTCACAGGTTCGAATCCTGCCTCGGGCATGGATGTGTGTGATGTCCTTAGGTTGGTTAGGTTTAAATAGTTGTAAGTCTAGGGGACTGATGACCTCAAATGTTAAGTCCCATAGTGCTTGGAGCCATTTTTGAACATAGATATGGTTGTAACTGGGTTCTGGGTATCCACACGGTTGGTTGTTTCCCAGATGCACATGAAACCGAACAACATAAATAATTTATAATTGACACACGTCATTGGTACAGAGACACATAATATACCACTGACAATGGGTTATACACCCGAATATTATTTTGGTTAATAAATATTTCAGGTGCAGTTCACTGTGTTTAGAAGATGTCCTTCAACAAATATCTAAAAGCTGCGGAGCACAAAAAATTCAAGATTTTTGAAAGACTTTGATTTGTTGGAAGGCTTTTGGGAAAGTGCGGTATTTGTAACGGAAACAGTAAACAAGGCGCTACGGCGATCAATTTTTGGAATACTACTGCAGCGTTTGGAGTTCTCACCAAGTAGGCGTGATACGAGACATGGAACAAACTCAGAGTCGGGACGCTACTATCGTAACAGGTCGGTAGAACCGACGCGAATGTGTAACAGAGATGATCGGAGAACTTTAATTACATCGAAATCATACCCCGCAAGCCACCTAATGGCGCGTGGCGGAGGGTACTTTCGCAACCATTATCTGATTCCTCCAACCCCGTTCCACTAGCGAATAGTGCATGGGAAGAATGATTGTCGGTAAACCTCTGTATTGGTCCCAATTTCTCGGATTTTCTCCTCGTGGTCAATACGCGAGATGTATGTAGGGGGAAGTAATGTGTTGTTCGACTCCTCCTGAAAAGCGCTGTCCCGAAATTCCAATAGTAAATCTGTTCGTGATGCACAACGCCTTTCTTGTAACTTCTGCCAGTGGAGTTTGTTTAGCATCTCCGTAACGCTCTCTCGCCAGCTAAACGATACCGTGACGAAACGGGCCGCTCTTCGTTGGATCTTCTCTATCTCCTCTACCAGTCCTACCTGATAGGGATCCCAGACAGATGAACGATACTCAAGAATCTGGCGAACAAGCGCCTTATAAGCCACTTTTTTCGTGGATGAGCTACATTTTCTTAAGATTCTTCCGATAAATCTGAGTCTGGTGTCTGCTTTTCCCACTATCTGTTTTATATGGTTATTCCACTCAAGGTAGCTCAGTATAGTTACGCCTAGATATTTTACGGCAGACCCTGTCTCCAGCTGTTTGTCATCAATAGTGTAGCTGTACAGTAGTGGATTTCTTTTCCTATATGTGCGCAATATGTTACATTTATTTACGGCTGCGCGGGGTAGCCGTGCGGTCTAGGGCGCCTCGTCACGATTCGCACGGCTATCCCCGTCGGAGGTTCGAATCCTCCCTCGGGCGTGGGTGTGTGTGTTGTCCTTAGCGTAAGTTAGTTTAAGTTAGATTAAGTAGTGCGTAAACCTAGGGACCGATGACCTCAGCAGTTTGGTCCCATAGTCCTTACCACAAATTTCGAAAAAAAATTATTTACGTTCAGGGTAAAGTGCCAGAGCCTGCACCATTCATCAGTTCTCTGCAGGTCGTTCTGCAAATTCTTACTATCTCCTGGCTTTGTTACTTTGGTAAAGACAACTGCATCATCTGCCTGAAAGAGCATCCGACGCTTTCTACTACACTCATGCTCATAAATTAAGGATAATGCTGATACATGGTGAAACAACGCTCTGGTGGGCAGTTTGCGGGTTAAAATCACCACCGGGTATGACCATGCGGTGCCTTTGACATGCGGTCGTCGCACGGTGGTGCTGGCAGCAGTCCACATACGCAGAGGTGTGTTGGTGCATGTCAGAGTACGGTGCAGTGAGCAAGTGGGCAGACGTTTTCAGACGTGCTAATGGTGACCATGTGTTGAAAATGGCTCAAAGAACACATATTGATGACGTTATGAGGGACAGAATACTAGGGCGACAGGAGACTGGGCAAACACAGCAGGTCGTAGCACAGGCCCTCCGTGTGCCACAAAGTGTGATCTCAAGATTATGGCAACGATTCCAGCAGACAGGAAACGTGTCCAGGCGCTACAGTACGGGACGTCCACAGTGTACAACACCACAAGAAGATCAGTATTTCACCATCAGTGCCCGCAGACGGCCACGGAGTACTGCAGGTAGCCTTGCTCGAGACCTTACCGCAGCCACTGGAACAGTTGTGTCCAGACACACAGTCTACAGACGATTGAACAGACATGGTTTATTCGCCCGGACACCTGCAAGGTGCATTCCACTGACCCCTGTTCACAGGAGAGCCCATAAAGCCTGGTGTCAAGAGCACAGTACGTGGTCATTGGAACAGTGGTCCCGGGTTATGTTCACGGACGAGTCCAGGTATAGACTGAACAGTCATTCTCGCCGGGTTTTCGTCTGGCGTGAACCAGGAACCAGATACCAACCCCTTAATGTCCCTGAAAGGGACCTGTATGGAGGTCGTAGTTTGATGGTGTGGGGTGGGATTATGATTGGTGCACGTACACCCCTGCATGTACTAGACAGAGGAACTGTAACAGGTCAGGTGTATCGCGACGTCATTTTGCACCAGTATGTCCGCCTTTTCATGGGTGCAGTGGGTCCCACCTTCCTCCTGATGGATGACAATGCACGGCCACACCGAGCTGCCATCGTGGAGGAGTACCTTGAAACACAAGATATCAGGCAAATGGAGTGGCCTGCCTGTTCTCCAGACCTAAACCCCATCGAGTACGTCTGGGATGCTCTCGGTCGACGTATCGCTGCACGTCTTCAAACCCCTACGACACTTCAGGAGCTCCGACAGGCACTGGTGCAAGAATGGGAGGCTATACCCCATCAGCTGCTCGACCACCTGATCCAGAGTATGCCAAACCGTTGTGCAGCCTGTGTACATGTGCACGGTGATCATATCCCATATTGATGTAGGGGTACATCCGCAAGAAACAGTGGCGTTTTGTGGTACGTGTATTTCGGGACGGTTTTCTCAACTTATCACCAATACCGTAGACTTACATCTACATTTATACTCCGCAAGCCACCCAACGGTGTGTGGCGGAGGGCACTTTACGTGCCACTGTCATTACCTCCCTTTCCTGTTCCAGTCGCGTAAGGCTCGCGAGAAGAACAACTGCCAGAAAGCCTCCGTACGCGCTCGAATCTCTCTAATTTTACATTCGTGATCTCCTCGGGAGGTATAAGTAGGGGGAAGCAATATGTTCGATACCTCACCCAGAAACGCACCCTCTCGAAACCTGGACAGCAAGCTACACCGCGACGCAGAGCGCCTCTCTTGCAGAGTCTGCCACTTGAGTTTGCTAAACGTATCCGTAACGCTATCACGCTTACGAAATAACCCTGTGACGAAACGCGCCGCTCTTCTTTGGACTTACAGATGTGTGTCGTGTGTGTTCCCTTTGTGCCTATTAGCGCCAGTTTTGTGTAGTGACACGTTACGTGGACCACATTCTGCAATTATTCTTAATTTATGAGCATAAGTGTAGATCATTTATATATATTGTAAACAGCAACGGTCCTATCACATTTTCCTGTGGTACCCCGGATATTACCTTTACATCTGTCGATTTTGTTCCGGTAAGAGCGACGTTTTGAGTTCTGTCTGCAAGAAAGTCTTGAATCCAGTCGCAAGTCTACTCCGATATTCCGTAAGCTCGTATTTCTTTCATTAAACAGCAATACGGGACGATGTCAAATGCCTTACTTGGAGCAAAGGCGACGTTATGTTGACACCCTGTTGGGAGACCGTAGGGGAAGACTGCTGCCGGCATCCTACAAAAAAATGGTTCAAATGGCTCTGAGCACTTTGGGACAACATCTGAGGTCATCAGTCCGCTAGAACTTAGAACTACTTAAACTTAACTAGCCTAAGGACATCACACACATCCATGCCCGAGGCAGGATTCGAACCTGCGACCATAGCGGTCGCGCGGTTCCAAACTGAAGCGCCTAGAACCGCTCGGCCACAACGGCCGGCCGGCATCCTACACCTCGCGTGTAGAGAGAGAGAGAGAGAGAGAGAGAGAGAGAGAGAGAGAGAGAGAGAGAGAGAGAGACTGGGTAATGTACAGCATATGCGAGTTGTATACGGCAGAAGATCGCTGGTACTGGTTCCAAGTGCCCTCCGCCGTGCACTTTGCTTCCGGAATGACAGGTAGATGCAGATAAGGCAGCCCTACCACACACACCGACCCGTTGCGAGTCAGTTGTAGAGGCGGTAGAAATGCGCGCGATTCAGATGAAGAAGGCGAGCGTCTGTCTGGAAACCAGCGCCTCTGTAGACACAGATGTAATGGGAGAGCGGACGGGCAACCTCCTCGCCTCGGCTGGCCGGCCATGGTGCGGGAGGGGCCTCCTCCAGCGTCACACGGCTGGCGCGCCATGACGACATGCTGACGTCATCTGCCAAGGACGGCAGGCACTGTTTGTTGCTGCGGAGGCATAGTTGCGCCAGCCAGGTAACCTACTGACGAAAGCGGTGCACGTCGTCCGAGAAACGTTGAGGTTTAACTCACAGGCGAAGTGGCAAGAATATCGGACATCTTTGTTACTTTTTGTTGTTTATCCGACATGTGACCAAAATCTTGTCGTCATCGCTGTTTGTTCACCATTTATACGGGGCAAATGAAACAGCATAGTGTCCATCTTGGTGAGGAAGGATGGGTTCCTCCAAAGGCTTCTGGAAGGGGGCCTCCCACGATAGTTCAGCCACTTTTTCTCCCGAACAGCAAACGGTCGGTCTTGACAGGGGGAGGTGGTGAGTGACGTGCGCGTCGTCGAGCAGATTCGCGTTTAGCGCGAAATTACTATTTTTAAGAAAGGAGAAGTCAGCGTGACTCTGAAGTAACGAGGAAAAGGCTCATAACTAAAGTTGGAGTCATGAACGGCCGGCCGGAGTGGCCGAACGGTTCTAGGTGCTACAGTCTGGTACCGCGCGACCGCTACGGTCGCAGGTTCGAATCCTGCCTCGGGCATGGATGTGTGTGATGTCCTTAGGTTAGTTAGGTTTAAGTAGTTGTAAGTTCTAGGGGACTGATGACCTCAGATGTAAAAAAAATGGTTCAAATGGCTCTGAGCACTATGGGACTTAACATCTGTGGTCATCAGTCCCCTAGAACTTAGAACTACTTAAACCTAACTAACCTAAGGACATCACACACATCCATGCCCGAGGCAGGAGTCGAACCTGCTACCGTAGCGGTCGTGCGGTTCTAGACTATAGCGCCTAGAACCGCTCGGCCACTCCGGCCGGCTCAGATGTGAAGTCCCATAGTGCTCAGAGCCATTTTGGAGTCATGAACGATGGCGATCGACTTTAGGCTTGCTCTGTGCAGTTACGTCACGTATTATCCGACAGCCAATGGGCGTTCAGAAATGTTATCAGCGCTCTGCTGTGACTGTCGTAGTCAATGCCAGCATTGAAGGTGGTCGTAGCGAGTTATTTAGCGAGTTTTTTGTTCCATTTGTTGCGAGTTGTCACGGCTGATGGTGGCGGTAAGCGAAAAATTCTGCGCAAGCAAGCGAGACGGAATTTGCAGTATACACGCTTTCTTCACGCTCAGAATACGTGTACGCGCTTACCGCAACCGTCGCTTGGACTCGGCAATAACGCAATCCTTTTCCGTGTCCCGAGCTGCGCGAACAGCCATCGTTCGTGGGTCGAACTATAGTGTCTACGAAGTATATAAAAGTTTCAAAGACCGCTGACGCATTTCTTTCAGAAGATCAAGCAAGTTCCGAGAAACACACTGCTTAATTAGGATGTTTCAAGATAAATATTGGGGTTTTAAGGCTTTGAAGCGTTTATTACAATTACAAATAATTAGCGGATCCGCCAACGCTTCGCATTTGCTAAGTATGTCTGTGATCTGGATATACGTCCTAATCTCCTTGTCCTTCCCCTCTGCAAATGGCATCACCATTGAATAAGCCTTTTTTAAAAAGTTTATTCCGTTTGAGGAACATTAACATGGAATTTTATGTTGGTTATTTTTGCTGATATGCAACATTATTTTTTCAATTCTTCAGACTTCTTTTTTACTTTAGAATTTTGATTTTCAGTTTCAGCCTCACATCATGGGAATACGACCATTTTTCTGAATATTTTCTAACTTCATTTCGCAACTCGTTGGAAATCCCGGATTTAATCGTATGAGGACATATTTTAAGATCCTTGAATCAAAAAGGTAGCATCCATATTCGTATAAATAACGTAAAACGATGAAATCTGCATAGACAACTGAAACATGCTGACTGTTTAAGTACCAAAATAATCCAGCTTAAAAATACTGAGGGGATATCTATGAATCTTTTGAAGTGTACTTCGTGGCACATGGTAGATTTTAGAACTCATCAAATCAATTATATAAAATTGATATAATTGTTTAAAATTTTAGACTCATACCGCCTATCGGAATAACTTCTGCGGATGCCCATGCAGTGGAGCTCGTTACGTCAATAGTTGCTTTCAAAAGGTGACCCAAACATGGAAACGGCTTTGAGAATGACAATGCTAGAGGCTGCAGCATAGTTTGAACGCAATTTCAGCAAATGAAGGTGATGAAATATATGCAAGGTCGAGTACAGAAGAAAGTAGACTGTTTCAAATGTAGTTATCTGGTCGGAAGAATACGACATAACTACTAAACTTGACTGCAGTGGCATAGTCTTTGAGTTGATTCCTCTTAAAGCAAGGAAATGCGAAGTTAAATAATTAAAAAAGCAAAATTCCTGCAAAGGGATACTTTTACATCTCTTGATTACAGCCCTTTTATTTTTATTTCTAATTAATAATTTATACTCTATTAATAATTTATACATTACATTAAAACCAGTCAACAGTAGCTACCATAAACAATAAGGTATAGATTTTGTTTTAGTTTTAAAGTTTATACTATTTGCCATACAGAATACTTAATTGGCAGTGTGCAATACGTTTTATCAGTCTAGCTGATTCAAGCAATAAGGAGGATATAAGATGAACATCAACAAAAGCTAAACGAGGATAATGGAATGAGTCAAATTAAATCGGGTGATGCTGAGGGGATTAGATTAGGAAATGAGACACTTAAAGTAGTAAAGGAGTTTTGCTATTTAGGGAGTAAAATAACTGATGATGGTCGAAGTAGAGAGGATATAAAATGTAGACTGGCAATGGCAAGGAAATCGTTTCTGAAGAAGAGAAACTTGTTAACATCGAGTATAGATTTAAGTGTCAGGAAGTCGTTTCTGAAAGTATTTGTGTGGAGTGTAGCCATGTATGGAAGTGAAACATGGACGATAACCAGTTTGGACAAGAAGAGAATAGAAGCTTTCGAAATGTGGTGCTACAGAAGAATGCTGAAGATAAGGTGGGTAGATCACGTAACTAATGAAGAGGTATTGAATAGGATTGGGGAGAAGAGAAGTTTGTGGCACAACTTGACTAGAAGAAGGGATCGGTTGGTAGGACATGTTTTGAGGCATCAAGGGATCACAAATTTAGCATTGAAGGGCAGCGTGGAGGGTAAAAATCGTAAAGGGAGACCAAGAGATCAATACACTAAGCAGACTCAGAAGGATGTAGGTTGCAGTAGGTACTGGGAGATGAAGAAGCTTGCACAGGATAGAGTAGCATGGAGAGCTGCATCAAACCAGTCTCAGGACTGAAGACCACAACAACAACAAACGTCAACTGGTAAAATCGGAAATCTTATAGGACTGAAATTTACGTCACATACCAAAGTCTGCAGCCCTTATCAGTGTAAAAAATTTAAGCTTCTAAGTCAATGTAATCAAAAGTGACGGCCATTATGTCACAGATCTTGACACTCGCAAAGACACAGAACCAACAGGGTACTTCCCGTTGAACTAGAATTATTAAATTCAGCGAGAAGGAAAGTTTCACAGTACAAGCAAAGGGAGAAATCCGAAAATTATATGACACAAAAAATATCGAAACTTCCTGGCAAATTAAAACTGTGTGCTGGACTGATACTCGTTCGTGGGACCTTTGCCTTTCGGGGGCGAGTGCTCTAACGACTTCTTTTTTTTGCAACTCATTTTGTTCGTTGTATATGTTGGGGGCGGACATCGAAATTTAGCTAATTTCTTTTAGTACTCATGTGAATAACTTCACACTTTTCCTTATTCAGGGTCAATTGCCACTTTTCGCACCATACAGATATCTTATTTAAATCATTTTGCAAGTCGTTTTGATCATCTGATGACTTTACAAGACTGTAAATGACAGCATCATCTGCAAACAATCTAAGACAGCTACAAACAGATTGTCTCCTATATCGTTAATATAGATCAGGAACAATAGAGAGCCTATAACACTTCTCTATTGTAATGCACGCAATGTGATACGTAATTTCAGTTCTGGCGAACTGCTTCATGCATTACAGTGTCCTTATTCCTTATCGCAAAATTAACTCTATTTAGAAGAAACGTGAACAGTTCTGCTGACATTCTAAGGCAATTAAAAGAACTTCTTGTGGATTCCATTACAAATTATTTCAGCAAGAATGCTGAGCAACCGAGCCGACGTCTTTTCTTCATCCAGTCACAAATCGAAACACGTTTCTTATTTTTTTCTTATGTAGCGATTCCACGCAACAAGCTTTAACTCCTTCACATTCGTGCGGCGTGCAGATGCCAAAGCTTTCATTCCAGACACGACTCAGGAACCCATAAAACGACGAAACTGAAGTGTATACTGGTTACACCGTGTCGACAGTCAAATATGAAACCATTTGCGTGGAACTCATTCCACGCAACGACTGTCGCAACCTAATGTCGTGTAAACTCGGCTTAAGGAACGCTGTGCATAGTTTCGTGCGCTTGTCGAGAAACAAGAGTGTTAGAATTGCCAGCTACATTCTCGGCAGTTACGAAGGCGTGCTGAAGGGTAATGCCTCCGAGTTTTTTTATGTGAAAACTCTTAAAGCTTTGTAAATGAAACATCAACATTCTACTCTACGTCTATATTCTTCAAGTCTACATATTTCTTTCTCAACAGTCACCCTGGCGAAGAAAACATTTCTACTAACAATAGACCAGTTTGTTGATAGAATGGCTGTTGACGGAACCACAACCACAAATCTGCTTGGAACGATTCTAATCACTATCAGAGTGAAATCCTAGAAGGTGTTCTTTATATTTTGAAAACAGATGAAAGTCCGATGGGGCCAGATCGGGGCTGCATGGAGGACGGTCGATAACAGTGAACTGAACGTGTATATTCGAAATCGATTACTCGTGCAATTTGCTATTTCTCACGCACTGACGTAGTAACGTTACACATCACCGTGTTACACGCTACAATTCGGAGTCCTCACGCGGCAGAGGACTGTAAACATGAAGAATATAGATGTAGAATGTTAATAATGTTTGTTTTATTTAAAAAGCTTTAAGAGTTGTCGCATAAAAAATTCGGAAGCACCACTTTTCAGCAAGCCCTCGTACTATCTAAGTTTATCATGGCGTTTCAACCCAGCAACGGACAAATATGTAGCACTTCTTAATTTAATTCTGTGGACACTAACAAAGGCAAGCCTTGAGTAGTTTCAATTACATTATTTCCGAAAAGTTTCAATTAGATGTATACCACGTGAAAGATGAAACTTAACGATTTTGTCCCGCGGTCGAGTATTCACTCTGTAACCTTGTTTCGCACCAGTAATTTCAAAGATCTTAAGTACAAGACTTTACACTACACAATCTCTCACTGACAACTCACATGATCGATAAATTGCTGGCAATCTCCGTGCCAGTATCGTACTACGTTATCGCTGCAATCGGTTGCTGTCTTCGATACCGGCATACCCAAGCGATCCACCAAGCAAGGTCGACCAATATTTCGAACGACACCATCATGAAATTCAGTAGTGTCACTTGACCAGCTTATGCCATAAAAGAGAAAGGAAAGAAAAGGGGGCGGAATTGTGTTGAGTTTGTTTTGGAACGACGTCTCTTCGGATCTGTAGTTTCTGTTAAGAACATAGTATATTTTTCATTTACGACAAATGCGATGGGTCTGTATATCGCACATACATCTTAATGTCCTCAGATCTTTTTAAATTTTTGATCTTTTAGCGTAGCGAAAAGTATTTACATTATGAAATGATAATTAAATCGACACCCTAGCTGCGAACAGGTGTTGATATACATCATTGGGGACATGTTGAAAATGTGTGCCCTGACCGGGACTCGAAACCGGGATCTTCTGCTTACATGGCACACGCTCTATCCATCTGAGCCACTGGGGGCACAGAGGATAGTGCGCCTGCGTGGAACTTATCCCTTGCACGCTCCCCGTGAGACCCACATTCCCAACATGTCCACATCACTACATTAGAAGTGCGCCTAATAGGTGTTTGCCCATATTTTGCCATATATTGTGATTATTACTATGAACTTTCCACAAGTTAAATTCTAATTGTACGGCAGAAGCTTCAAAATGCCTATAAGAGTAAACTCTGTGACGTATCAGTGCCTTTATATTTTTATTCCTTTGCAATGTGGCAACTGCTTTTATGTGCTTTGCAGAATGGTTCATGTTCTTTAATTGTAATACGTGAAGTTCTTAGTCCACAGGGCCACAGCGAAACGAAATAAACCACAGAACCACGATTATAAAGAAATCGGTACAGCTAGTCAGACATATTACTACACAAGGCGATTTCTCGCCTGCGATTCATCGGCTTATTTGGGAATTGCAAGCGATTTTTTGCACACTCGCGCGACGTAGAATAGTTCGCGCGACCTGGCGAACGATTGCTTTGTCGTTCGTGTGTGGGACCCTCAACGAGCGATGCACCAGAACGAGATACAAGGGCTCTATTCCTCGAACTAGAAGTGAAAATGTTTAGCGCGAGAAGCAATACACATCATCCCGCGCTCTGGTTCAACGATCACGCACTGGCAAAGCGCAAGAGGCGCTCCTGCTATGCAAACACAACCGGTAACGCAAGGCTGTATACCAGAAACTCACGGTTAATTTCTTTTTATCGGCGAGCTTCGTGATAAATGACAGTCGTGCTATCATGATTCGTAATATCACTTAGGTGTGTAGACCAAAACGTGACGAAGGTGAGAAATTCGCTTCTACGTGACGAAGGTGAGAAATTTGCTTCTACGTCTTGCGCAAATTTAACAGTCTTATGCAGAATAATGTGTCCTCGATTTTAACTGTAGTGTTTTAGACATCAACAAGTGTTTGACTACTGTGATTTCGATATCAACTGAAGACGCGGTAAAGCAGGTTTTTCTACTAGACACATTGCGAACGGATTTGTGTATCATTGGGTACCGACTAACGTGTTCACATACCATTATTTTTCTATGGTTTTCACCTTCATCTGTCGTAGAAGAATTGTGTGTTTACTCCTAAATTTTACTGTAAGAAAGCAGCCATCACTCACGCCAGACTCTGTAACAGAGACAGTTTCGACGTCTTAATGAACTCAAAACTGTGTTATTCCATTAAGGAAAAGTAAGTATGCTGACGTAAATTGAAAGAAATGCTCTTCAGTGATCATTATACCAAATATAATTAATTGGACTGGAGTCGTAATTTGATTAATTAGCTAATTTTAAATAGTTAACTGAAAGTATATTTTAATATCACTTACCCTATTCCAACAGAAACATCTCCATATTCAGAGCCGCACCTACTTCAGCACATCTCGGATCTCTGCAGCGTTGAAAATGCACCACCATCGATGACAACGTTATTGACGTAGTGAGTTAACGCATGTCAAGCTGTCGACTTCGATTTGAAGGAAAAAAAAAGAAGGGGTGCTCTGAGAAACAGCGATGAGACGCACCCGAACAGGCAGTCAGCTATTACACTGAAATCAGAGACCTCTCCGGAGGCACGCAGTATAGGAAATGGCACGAGAAAACTGAGAACTATTCCGAGCACTTGGCTAGACGTCCTATTCCGCCAACGAGGAACTTCGTAGTTTCTGGCGTCGTAGAAGCTTGAGAGCAACAATGGACGGCTGCGCATGCTTTTATATTGTCACCGACCATAAGGAGCTCTTTTCAGCAGTGTGTTGCTTGAAACTCATCCTTCTAGATTTTCTTAGCCGCTTATACAATTTTTTTATTTATTTGTTTCTGAAAAGTTTCCTCCTATGCGTGTGGAGCAGGTCGTTCAATATTCTCCAACTATGGATGTTTTAAGTTCTTAGCTCAAGTAATGCGTAACAAAAAAAATCGTCTATTCTATGTTGTTTTCGCTGCGGTTCATCTCACGTCAGTTCCTGTACATTAGCGTTAACTACTCCATCTACCCATCTAACCTTCGGCATTCTCTTGTATCAGAATTTTTCAAAAGCTTCTATCTTGTTTGAACTGTTTGTCGTCCACGTTTGACTTTCGTACAGTTTTAACTGCAGACAAGTGCTCCGGGAAACACACACTAACACTTAAATTTCTGTTCGCTTTTAGCATTTTTTTTTCTTATACGGAAATGCTTTTCTTACTATTGGCGCTCTTCATTTTTGTCCTCTCTCCCATGGCCGTCGTCACTCATTTTGCTGCCCATCGCCGTGCACCGTACCGTGGCTTGAGGAGTACCTACCGTATCTAGATGTAGATACAACAAAACTCATGTACCGTTTTCAATGTCTCATATCAGTAATCTAATTCGCTCGGTATCGCCTGTTTTAATTGTACTACGTTGCATTACCCAAGCTTTGATTTTGTTGATGTTCATCTTATAAGCTATTTCAGGACACTATCCATACCGTTCAAATGCTATTTCGAGTCATTTTCCATCTTCGACAAAATCACAAAGTGATTGGCAAGCCTCATACCTCAAGTTTTTGCTCCCTGTACTCTAATACCTTTTCGAAATTTCTCCTTGGTTTCCTTTAAAGCTTGCTCAGTTTACAGAGTGAATAACGTCGGGAATACGCTCCAACACTGTCTCACTCTTTTCTCAACTACTGCCTGATTTTCATATCCTTTGACTCTAATGACTGAAGTCTGGTACACATGCAAATTGAACATAACGTTTCGCATTTTATCTCTGCTATTTTGAGAAATTCGTTAAGTGTATTCCAGTGAACATTATAAAAAGCTTCCTCTAAATCTACAAATACTACAAACGTAGGTTTTTGTTTCTTTAAGTTACCGTCTACGATAAGTCGTAGGTCAGTATTGCCTGGTGTTCCTATGATTCTCCGCAACCCAAATTGATGTTCCTCGACGTCAGCAACTGCCTGTTCTTCTATTCTTCGACTGTTCTCCTAAGATAAGATCTTATCTTCAGATGCAGTATTTGTAGTCTGTAGTATGATTAGCCTTTCGAGTAGCATATCCCCCTCCGTAAGTACAATATCGAGCCAGTACAATTCCGCATGGGCTTCATCAAAAGAGTATTTGCTACTACTTGTCTAAATAACGTTCAATATTGTAATTATAATTGACTGTCGTGCTACTGAGTAACTGGACATATAACTTCATAAAGTTTTTCTCAGAAAAATAATGCTATGTTTAATGAAACTGACTAATTGCCAGATGATTAAAAATAATATTAAACATAAATCGATATGAAAGATCTATTAGACAATATATACGTACGATATCACTGCTTCTGATCAGTAAGTGAACACGGTAACTTCAAAATATGCAGTTTGTCATTTTTGAAATTGTCGTAATTTATAATATAAACGTGATTATATTTTTGTAAACACACTGCATGTTATTGTTAGGCTAAGTAAATAAACTTCACTCATTCCTGTTACGCATAGTAAATTTAATTAATAACCCAGTATAGGATTCACTGGAAGTATGAATCAAAAACACGTCTTCAGTCACAACTTTTCGTGTTTTATTAAATACGCGATGCACATCGGACCCTGTGGGTCCATCATCAGGTGTAATTTGTCTTAATACATGATTTATTTTTCTCTCGTATGAGGTGAAATGCATATGCCTGTCATGAAAAGGTTTAATGTTAGGCTATGAATTTCTTTAGTCAAACGCGGAAAATTATTAGAAATAGTGGAAAAAATGAAGTTAAACTTACCACATAACTTTTTAGCACCATCAAACATTCTTTTCTGCATACTGTTCGTACATATCACTTCACTCAAGAGGCACATTTGCATACACATGTTTGTAAACACTTCACAGATGTTTATGTACATGGTGTCATCAAAGATGAATTTATTCGTTGTGCCAGAGATTTAATTATAACTGCTGACATATAAAGGGAATAACTTTAGAATAGATCTTTAAAATTATTGAAATAACTGTGCCTTGCGAAATCTGTTTGTTCGTTTAACATAGATTCTGTTTTTTTGTGGATATATATCTCCAGCTGTT
This sequence comes from Schistocerca piceifrons, assembly GCF_021461385.2. Classification (NCBI taxonomy): domain Eukaryota; kingdom Metazoa; phylum Arthropoda; class Insecta; order Orthoptera; family Acrididae; genus Schistocerca; species Schistocerca piceifrons. The sequence goes on along the minus strand of NC_060139.1, from coordinate 295,057,708 downwards.
CTAAAAGATTTAGGGTATTGGCTTCATTATTTAGTACTACCAAATTGTTTTCCACATTGTTGATGACCTGTTTCGTTTCCAACAATTGTGAAATAACTGAGTTTTCGAAGTGGTTGAGCCTGAAAATGGGTCTTGAAGTTTCTGCCTATGGGCCTGTTGGCAGGAGAACTGGGGCATGATACTTTGCACCCTCCGTTGTTATTGTATGTTTGTGTGTTTGATTTTATGTTATGGATGTTAGTTGAGAATGCAACTGTTACATTTGCTTTTTTTTAAATGTTAGCGATAGGAAAACAGGCAGAAACTTCAAAACCAGCGTTTGGCTTACTACATTCATAACTTAACATCAAACCTTTTCATGACAGGAATATGCATGTCACGTCATCCAAGAGAAAAAATAAACCATGTAATAAGACAAATTACACGTGATGATGGACCCACAGGGTCCGAAATGCATCATGTAGTTAATAAAACACGAAAAATTGGGACTGAAGGCGTTTTTTAATTCATACTTCCAGTGTATTGAATACAGGCACGTCTGAAGCTGCAAAATATGGATAAAATTAAAATCAGTATAAGATTGATATTAAATAGGCGTAACATTCGTTAAAAACGCGAACATGTAATTCTGCAGCCTCATTAAAACATATCAGTAAAAGTAAATTTGTACCGAAGAGAAATTGCCATATAGTGTTACTTTGTTCTCGAAGGCTCATTCTAACGTAACGGTCCGCAGCGATGCGGCCGCTACGGAGGAGTGGGAAGCAGTTGTTCTACTCGTCATGACGGCGTCCTGCTCTCCAGTCCGGACGTTGTGGGTTCGATGAGCGGGTGGGGGGGACTACAGCAATCCGTCGGTGACGGCTGCTGCAGCAAGAGAGAGCAAATACACAGGGGCACGCCCTCGTCCGGTGGACGAGGCCTGGTGTTGATCCACAGCATCTCGGTATCGGTGCAGCACGGCGGTCGCCCCTCAAGGCTACTCACGCCGGCTGAAGCTAGCACAGCTTCCTCGTCAGCTGCAGCGACTGCCGGCGGTGGCCGGGCGAAGACTTCGCTGCAGTCCACGCGCAGCCCGACGGCATCGAATGGCGGACCCCAAGAAGAGCGGCCAGCAGTAGTATGAACCGACACACACGTCCGCTAAACATAGTGTTGGCATCCGTCCTGATATATCGGGACCGTCACCGTTAAGGGACCTTCTACATTTACATATATACTCCGCTAGCCACCAAGCGGTGTGTGGCAAAGGGGCACAATTCGCGCCAAAGTCATATTCCCCCCCCCCCCTTCACCCCCCCCCCCCTCCCTGTGTTCCACTCGCGGATCGCGCGAGGGGAAAACGACTGTCTGAACGCCTCAGTACGAGCTCTTATTTCCCTTATCTTTGAATGATGATCATTACGCGATTTGAAAGTTGGTGGTAATAATATATGCTCTACATCCTCGGTGAAGATTGGATTTCGGAATTTAGAGAGCAGTCCCTTCTGTTTAGCGCGTCGTCTATCTGCAAGTGTGTGCCACTTCAGACTTTCTATGAGATTTGTAACGCTCTCGCGATGGCTAAATGTACCAGTCACGAATCTTGCCGCTCTTCTTTGGACCTTCTCAGTCTCTTGAATCAGACCCAACTGCTAAGGGGCCCATACAGACGAACAATACTCTAAGACTGGACGAACTAACGTATTGTAAGCTATTTCGTTTGTTGAAGGACTGCATCGCTTCAGGATTCTACCAATAAACGGCAATCTAGAGTTCACCTTACCCGTTACTTGTGTAATCTGATCATTCCATTTGAGATCAATTCGAATAGTCACACCCAGATAATTGACTGATGTTACCGCTTCCAAAGACTGATCATTTATTTGGTACTCATACATTAATGGGCATTTTCGCCTTGTTATACGCAGTAGATTAGACTTACTAATATTGAGAGATAACTGCCAGTCATTACACCACGCATTTATTTTCTGCAAATCTTCATTGATTTGTTCCCAAGTTTCGTGTGATACTACTTTCCTGTAGAGTACAGCATCATCGGCAAACAGTTTAAGGCCGCTGTCAATACCGTCAACCAGATCGTTTATGTAAATAGTAAAAAGCAGAGGACCTATTGCGCTGCCCTGGGGCACACCTGAAGTTTCCAGAATGAGATTTTCAGTCTGCAGCGGAGTGTGCGCTGATATGAAACTTCCTGGCAGATTAAAACTGTGTGCCGGACCGAGACTCGAACTCGGGACCTTTGCCTTTCGCGCGCAAGTGCTCTACCAACTGAGCTACCCAAGCACGACTCACGCCCCGTCCTCACAGCTTTACTTCTGCCAGTACCTCGTCTCCTACCTTCCAAACTTTACAGAAGCTCTCCTGCGAACCTTGCAGAACTAGCACTCCTGAGAGAAAGGATATTGCGGAGACACGGCTTAGCCACAGCCTGGGGGATGTTTCCAGAATGAGATTTTCAGTCTGCAGCGGAGTGTGCGCTGATATGAAACTTCCTGGCAGATTAAAACTGTGTGTCGGACCGAGTCTCGAACTCGGGACCATTGCCTTTCTGGAAACATCTCCCAGGCTGTGGCTAAGCCATGTCTCCGCAATATCCTTTCTTTCAGGAGTGCTAGTTCTGCAAGGTTCGCAGGAGAGCTTTTTTAAAGTTTGGACGGTAGGAGACGAGGTACTGGCAGAAGTAAAGCTGTGAGGACGGGGCGTGAGTCGTGCTTGGGTAGCTCAGTTGGTAGAGCACTTGCCCGCGAAAGGCAAAGGTCCCGAGTTCGAGTCTCGGTCCGGCACACAGTTTTAATCTACCAGGAAGTTTCACACCTGAACTTAATCTTGTTTCTGTAGAACACCTCGTTCAGGACGACATACTGCTCCCTGTCTGTTAGAAATCTTTCTATCCAACCGTATATGTCACTGGATAGACCGTAAGCGCGCACTTTTTGTAGCAAGCGACAGTGGGGAACTTCTTGTCCCGAAATCCCGACAAGAGCCAGTTTTGTCCCAATTTTGCAAAATACTGTTACGAGCTTGCTCAGGTCCTGAAGTAACGTCATCTATTAGCGGAACATGTAAATACAGCCTCAATTTTATTTATGTCAACAAGTTTGTGTTGACAAGGTAGTCTCCCCAGATGGTGTTGCATGCTGCGCATCCTGTATCGATGATGCAAGCACCTTCTAGATCCAGCGCCATCATTCTAGAAAATACCAGACTTCTCCAATAGCTCGGGGGCTGCAACTGTTTAAGCAGCGCCACGTGAAAGAATCGGGCAGTTCCCATTTGAACAGCAATCTGATATGACGATTGTTTCTAAACATACTACGAACAATGGCTACGAAGTCTTTCGCGACGTATTTCCTGAGTAAAAATTTCTCGGTGTACATGCCGCGTCAAATCAGGATAAATCTCCAAGCTTTCGACCACTACCTCCATGGTCGTCGTCAGGGCTAAAACTGACTGTCGTGAACTAGCGAGGTTCCCACTTTTATACGCAAAGGACGGCTTCTTATTGGCTGGAATACGTCAGCGATATGGCGCGTAGCGAAGTGGTGCCCTCTACTTCCATAGATGTAGTTGCTATCCCGCGTTGCTTGCAGCGCCATCCCTTAAATCAGGAGGTAAAGTGCGAGAAGTTTTTCTCTGCGATTTTTCTTTATCCAGTGCACTCTTCCAAGTGTTGCTAAGTGCATAGCCGTTGTCTCTATTAAAGTTATTATCGCTAAGTCTAATTTCGACTGCTTCCCGGATCAGAGTCCCAGTAATTCGATGTGTGGGCTATTACTCTGGTTTCTTCAAATAAAATCTTATGCTTGTTAAGCAGGCTATGTTCAGCCACCGCTGATTTTTCCAAATACCTGTATTTCAGGTGGCGTTGGTGCTCGATGCAGCGGTCGGCAACGGTTCTTACAGACTGGCCCACGTAATTCTGCCGCATTCGCAAGGAATAGTATAAATTCCCGGCACTCTTAAGATAGTCTCGGCTTAAGAGTGCCGGGAATTTATACTATTCCTTGCGAATGCGGCAAGAATTACGTGGGCCAGTCTGTAAGAACCGTTGCCGACCGCTGCATCGAGCACCAACGCCACCTGAAATACAGGTATTTGGAAAAATCAGCGGTGGCTGAACATAGCCTGCTTAACAAGCATAAGATTTTATTTGAAGAAACCAGAGTAATAGCCCACACATCGAATTACTGGGACTCTGTGATCCGGGAAGCAGTCGAAATTAGACTTAGCGATAATAACTTTAATAGAGACAACGGCTATGCACTTAGCAACACTTGGAAGAGTGCACTGGATAAAGAAAAATCGCAGAGAAAAACTTCTCGCACTTTACCTCCTGATTTAAGGGATGGCGCTGCAAGCAACGCGGGATAGCAACTACATCTATGGAAGTAGAGGGCACCACTTCGCTACGCGCCATATCGCTGACGTATTCCAGCCAATAAGAAGCCGTCCTTTGCGTATAAAAGTGGGAACCTCGCTAGTTCACGACAGTCAGTTTTAGCCCTGACGACGACAATGGAGGTAGTGGTCGAAAGCTTGGAGATTTATCCTGATTTGACGCGGCATGTACACCGAGAAATACTACGAACAATGAGTGCAAGTTAGTTGAAGGGTTTACTGTGGGAACATAGGGCATGAAGTGCATAGTGACGTGGATTTCAATAAGTAAAGTGTTATTGTCAACTTTTTACCGTCTAATAAAACTGTTTTATCATAGCTTACGTAAATGCCTGAGGATGGAAAGAGAAAGTGTCACTTTCCGGATGATTGCACAAAAGAGTGCTCTATTGTCCAGAAAGGCCATAGGCGTCAGGAAGCGTTGTGTGAGATTTGTAGCTGTTTCAACTCAGTAACACGCGGAGGTAAGGCAGATGTGAGATATCACATTTCTACGAAGAATCATACAAACTGGTTCGCGGTAGCATCGACATCAAAGCCTATTTCTACAGTCATGGAAGTTAAGGAAGATACCCAGAAATAATTGCTTACGAAGAATCATACAAACAGATTCGCTGTAGCATCGACATCAAGGCCTATTTCCAGTCGTGGTAAAAGAAGACACCCAGGAAGAATTGCTGCTGCAGAACTAACAACAGCTAATAAAGCTGTCAAACATCTTCAGTTCTGTTGACTGTACCGTAAAATTGAATGCCGCAACCTGTCCCGACTCAAAGCTATATACAGCCAGGATCAAGGCTACAGTGATTGTTAAAAATATTCTCGCACCACACACCGTGTCCGAATGCATAAAAAAATTGCAAAACGTTTCGTTTTATGGCACAGGCACGGACGTATCGAACCACAAGGCTGGAAAGATGTTCCCTTCAGTTGTTCAATACTTTACTGAAACTGACTGAATCCGACAGAAGCTGTTGAAGTTTGATTCGCTGAATGACGGAGCATCGGAGGCAATTTTGAAGTTTTGTCTAGACACTTTAAGACAACTGCAAATCCCACTAGATAAATTAATCGCTCTTTGTGAAGACAATACCAATACCAACTTCGGAGGGCTTCATCGACGAAGCCAGCGGAATGTGTTTCGCCAAATTAAAAAAGAACTAGGAAAAAATTCAGAGGAAATTGGATGCCCTGCCCATATTCTCCACAATACTACATCAAGCGCTGCTGGAGTCTTAACTATCGACATTGAATCGTCCTGAAAATATTTAATTATTTTTCAATATACTCGGTAAGTACATAGAAGCTGAAAGAGTTCTGCTTATACGTGGATGTCGATCATCAGACTTCTATCTCACTCAAAATCAAGATGGCTGTCGTTACTACCCGCAGTGGAGATAATTATTAAGCTTTGGATTCTGTTGAAACAATTTTTTGATGTCGGAGACAGGCCACCTAAAATAATTTCAAATTTTTTTCGTTAATCCGATCAGTGACATTCGCTTCATGTTCCTGCAATCAAACTTGGCTCTGTTTGAAAAAATACATGTAAAAAGCGTGAAAAAGAATAAAGTCTCGCTAACTGAAATAAGAAATATATTACTCTACATTCAAAAATGTCTTAATGAAAGGAAGACTGCCAGTTTGATTGTCAAGGAAACCAAGATGAATTTGAACAAATTAAAGAATGAGAACCCTCACCAACAAATAATTAATTTGATTTCGAAATTTGAGGAAGAGATAATGACTTTCTATATCACAGCATTTGAATACTTAGAGAAATGGGCTATTTATTTTTAAAAAGTAGCAAGTATTTGATTGGATGACGCTGTCTGAAACCCCATATTGGGTGATGGTTGAAAATACTGTGATATACCTGACTAAAAATGGTCTGAAGATCTCAAGCGACAATTGTTTTGAGGAATATATGTATCTGACGAGCTTTTTAGAAAGTAAGCATGACGCGGAAGAATGGAAGTCCATGCACTCCATGGAACGATGGTGGATTTACGTTCTTCAGAATGTCGATAATCCTGAACGCAAACGCCAACTGCTACAGTTATGCGATTATTTATTTTCTGTTCCGCACACAAGCCACTGTGGAAATAGTATTTTCTCTTATCTCTGCCCAGTGGACTGATGAAAGAAATCGACTGCTGCCACGGACTGTGGAATCAGTCTTACAGTGCCAGTTTAAGTGAAAGGTGACTTTCATGGTGTTTTATAAATAGGCCTACGTAAAAGGGGAAGAAGACGTGCTGAAAAAGGTGAAATCTTCCGAAAAATATGGTGCACCAACTACTTAACCCGCAAGTTCCACGTCATTGTGTTCTAAATAAAAAGTAATTACATTAAATACTTTTTTTTTGCCTCATTTCTACATCCTCGTCTCAGGGTGTCCCGACGAGGTCCCAGTTGGCTACGACAATCCTTGGTGTCCGCCGTCGCTGACCCTTTCACTGCCCCCTGCTGATGGGCAGCTGTTCGCAGCTGTCGGCGACAGGGACCTGCGGCGCCAATTCACTCAATGCTGCGTCGTTACTGGGTTAAGGCCACACGTTGATGTTCCGTGTGGGGCGGTTTGCACGTGGATATTGTCTTCAACCAAGTGGTTTCGGGGTATTCTGTCCGCACCGCACAACACTAAGTAGTAAAACAATAGGAAGAAAACGAGTCAAAATTTAGCCTACTTAGTTTCTGCGGTATTTAAACTCCGTATGACCAGACGCTGATGTTTTTCCTGACATTAAATTTTGATTGTTTTATCTCTCTTCTTAATTATCACAGAAACAATTTCAGTGAAGTGAAGCAAGTACAATTTGTGGTAATCTGTATCAATCCCAGAACCTGGTACCAGTTATAGGTTGCCTACCTAACGGCTTCCAGGAGCAACAGAAGTTGGACTTTCAATATTTCGCTTAATTATCGACCGAAATTATTAATTTCAAATGCTGTCGTCATCTAGTAAGCTTAATAAACGTAAACATGGTCCTTAGTATGCTGTAATATGACTTTTATTTAATCGTGCTATTAGCTAATTTCGACTACTCGTCATTACTTATTTGAAAAATGAAAATTTTTGTGGCAGCATGAATTAAAGAAGCTTTCAAGCTACCTACATCCATGGTTCCTGAATGACTGTTGCCTGAGACACGATTCAATTTAAATTGAAGTGATAAATAAATTAACATTTTTATTGTGCACTAAAAAGCGAGTGGTTTTGAAAAAATTCCAAAACCGATTGGGGGTCGGAGAAGGGTCTCAAAAACGGATGGTCTCCGTTAAAACGGGTAATATGGTAACAACAGTTTATTGTAAAGAATATATTATATTTATCCTTCATAAATTATTGGTAGTCCTCTGTAGGTAAAACTCAGAAAAAGTAAGAAATCTTCGATCAAATAACATTCGTTTCAGTATTATGCGGACGGTATAGGCAGTTGTCTGCGTCCATAAACAGACGAGAACTACGACTGTCCCAGGGGGGAGGAGCGGTGCGGGGGAATAGCCCCGCCTCCTTCTCGAAGGCTGCCACACTACTCCCGCATTCTGTGCTTCTACGAAAGCAAAACTGACATGACGGTCGTGGGGATCGCTGATTCCTTTTCTTGTGGTGAGAGTCGCATTCGAAGCCTTTTATGCAACAGGATTAGTCTCTTCCTTCAATTCAAAAAATAGATGAATAAATAAATAAAAAATCTACAACGCAAAGCAAATTTAAATACACAGCCGCGCGGGATTAGCCGAGCGGCCTTAGGCGCTGCATTCATGGACTGTGCGGCTCGTCCCGGCGGAGGTTCGAGTCCTCCCTTGGGCATGGGTATGTGTGTTTGTCCTTATGATAATTTAGGTTAAGTAGTGTGTAAGCTTACGGACTGATGACCTTAGCAGTTAAGTCCCATAAGATTTCACACACATTTGAACATTTGAAAGTACACAAAGCATTTGGTAGCGGCTACAGCGCAATTGTTTGGTGCCGTTGGCAGTGGTAGTTCAGGCCCGCGCTCACCGGTATCTTATGGAACCGTAGTTCAAAACACTCTCCGCCTAAAACTGCCACGATATAGCGTCCGCATAATACCCACTCGCGGACCTTTGAAATCCAGTAATACCGTAGCGAAGTAGCAACAGCAACTCGATTGTTGAAAGTGAGCGAACTGTAGGCGACAGCTGCGAACTAAGCACAGTGTTGCCACATAAACCCTGTTAGCGGCAAACGTCTGTTCGCTAATAGTCGTTTCTGTATTTTGTTACTTAGGCGAAATGACGCTGTGACAACAGTGTGCGTCTACAGTGGCGATCCCAGCGAAAAGCGTTTTCTCGTAGGCAGAAGCTGTGTGGGAATACGAGTGGTAGGAGGCCTGATGTACCTCTCCCTGTTAATTCTTAACCTGTCTGTATCCTTTTCGGTCAGTTTCTGCGTCCCCTGTGTGCCCGCACCATTGAAGGTTACCAGTTTCCCCACACCCTTGGGACGGGCCTGCCTTAGCTAGGGTAGGTTGCTCATCTTAGGTTTCGCCGTGCATGGCGGAACAGTTACGAGGGTAATCCCTAAAGTAAGGTCTCCTATTTTTTTTATAAGCACAGAACTCTGTTTATGTGGCAGTTGGTCACACTGTTATGAAGAGTGCTTCACTCGCTGGGTGTAAACATCCGCACGCCGCGCTCAGGCGCTCAGTGTAGGCTTGGCAGCCGTTGAGAATGGAGCTCCTGTTCGATGTTACCGCCAAGACCGAATTGCGCGCAATTATTCCGCTCTTGAACGCAAAGGGCACTGCGCCGATTAAACTCCATCGCCAGTTGACGGAAGTGTATGATGAGTCGTGCATGGATGTCAAAAATGTTCGTAAGTGGTGTAGAGAGTTTGCAGCTGGTCGGACCTAAATTCACGACGAACAAAGCGGGAGACCGGCAATTTCTGAAGAGACAGTGTTGAAGGTTGAGCAAAGCATGCGTGAAGATCGGCAGATCACCGTGGATGATCTCTGCACGTTGGTTCTTGAGGTTTCGCGAAGCACCGCTCACAGAATTTTAACGGAAACATTCAACTACCGGAAGGTGTTCGCAAGATGGGTGCCACGCATGCTGACTGAGGACCACATACGGCAACGAGTTGATGCTTCCCGCGCATTTCTTCACCGCCTTGCAGCCGAACAGAACAACTTTCTGGACTCAATTGTCACGGGTGATGAAATCTGGGCATACCACTTTACGCCAGAGACCAAGCAACAATCACGCCAGTGGCGGCATCCTTCTTCGTCACAGCCGCAGAAATTCAAACAAACACAGTCTGCCGTTTCTTGGGATCGGAATGAGTTATTGTTGGTCGACTTTATGCCCACTGGGACCAAAATTAACGCTTACAGGTACTGCGAGACTCTGAAAAAACTCAAACGGGCAATTCAGAACCGGAGAAGAGGAATGTTGAACAAGGACATACACATTCTCCATGACAACACTCCCCCACTCATCGCTCGGCAAACCGTAGCTCTCTTGCAACAGTTTCAGTGGAACATAATCACCCACCCACCCTATAGTACTGACTTTGCGCACAGTGACTATCACCTGTTCCCTAGGTTAAAAGAACATTTGGCCGGAAAGCGATTCAGCTCCGACGAGGTGAAAGAAGAGGGTCATAACTTTCTGAACAGCTTGGTGGCGAGCTGGTATGACATGGGCATACAAAAACTGCAACAGTGTCTATAAAAATGCATCGACAGAAATGGTGATTATGTCGAAAAATAGCTAAATGTTCAAGCTGTAAACGATTGTAAAAATAAACAGGTCCATGTACTTACAAAAAAATAGGAGACCTTACTTTTGGGATTACCCTCGTAGTTTTAAGATTTCAGCATTCTAGATACACTTGCTAATTTTCAGTATCCTTTATATGGTCTAGCTTTATCCAAACGGATACTGAAGTGTTAACATCCGTCTGTTTCGTGGAGCAGAATGCGAGCTAGGTTTGCGATGAATATTTTCTTTGTGGTGGAGGGGAGCAAGCTGTCGTCGTCTGTACCTCGCTGGTATGTCCTGGGCTGTGCCAGCATTTTTCTCGATGTGAGAATGAACTTTCACTCTTCAGGGGAGTGTACACTGATACGAAACTCAGTAGCAGATTAAAACTGCGTATCGGACGGCGGCTCGGAATGGGACTCTGCCTTTGGCAGGCAGTGTGTTTACAGACAGAGCTATTCAGCGCGACTTACGCCCTGTCCTTACAGCTTTAGCTCCACTAGTAACTCACTCGTACATGGCAAACTTCAAAGAAGTTTCCATGCATATCTTGCGGAACTACTCTCGTGGAAGAAACGATATTGCGCGGAAACGGCTTAGCACAGCCTAGGGAAATGCTTCCAGAACGAATTTTCGCTCTGCGGCGAAGTGCTAGTCCCGCAACGTACGCAGGAGAACTTTGTGAAGTTTGGAACGTAGGAGAAAGCTGTGAGGGCGGGTCCTGAGTCGTGCTTGGGTGGTCAGTCGGTAAAAACACTGCTGGCGAAAGGTGAAGATCCCACCTTCGAGTTGGCGCTGCGGCTTAGGGTTTCATTACGCCAGTAAATTTCTTCTTGATGTTCCGACGCAGTTGATTTGCGGAACGACTGGTAAGCGGGCAAATGGAAAAGTTTCCTGCACTTATGCTCTCTATATGTTTCACACACTTCTGATTTGTAATTTCTCATTATGGTAAGTCTCGCGAAATCTTTAAGGACAGATGCGACGGAAACTGGCGCCAGACATAGTTTCAATCCATTCATTTATGTGAACAAATTTGAGCACAAATTTGGTGCAGTCCACGTAGAGCGCATGTTTATTTTGTTTGAAAATGTGTCCGCAGATCCGCTGGAGTACGCCTGTAGCGGGTATCGACGTACAGCGCATGTTTATTTTGTTTGAAAATGTGTCCGCAGATTTTACATTAGCTGCTAGAGTACGCCTGTAGCGGGTTGGTGCGCTGATTAACAGAAAACAGGCACTCGGCATGGCGGCTGGTGGGAGCGACCGTTAAGGCATTTCCCATTTACAGTCGCTCCCATAAGCCACCGCGCCGAGTGACAACTTAAAAAAAATGGCTCTGAGCACTATGGGACTTAACTTCTAAGGTCATCAGTCCCCTAGAACTTAGAACTACTTAAACCTAACTAACCTAAGGACATCACACACATCCATGCCCGAGGCAGGATTCGAACCTGCGGCCGTAGCGGTCGCGCGGTTCCAGACTGTAGCGCCTGGAACCGCTCGGCCACTCTGGCCGGCAGTGACAACTTAGTTTGCACGTTTAGCAAATTATAGCTTCTGTCGCCGGAGTCGCAAGCCGTCCTCTCACGGGACGTGAAAACGCTCGCTGGTGAGGAGCTAGTGACGTCACAGCGTGGAATTCCACGTTCCACTACAATGCGGAGCGTGAAATAAAGAATCTCGGATGTCAGACATTTGTCTCGTGGGGAGCAACGCGGTCAATGATTGCGGCATCGTTTTACGTTACTGGTAGAACATGGGAACCGCCATATTGTATGGCGGAAAACGTCGTCTTTGGTGGATTTTCTTTCTCATAGATTACGCGGTATGAATACGGGCTATTTCAAAGCATCAGCAAATTTAGGATCTCACGAAAACGCATCGTTTTATCTACGATTTGTTATAATAAAATGACGGGAAGCTACATATCGATAAGTAAAGGCTTCCTCTGGTTGATGTTTTTAGTGTTACAACTTTCCTGCTTCGGAAGTATACCGTTTCAACGCTACGACACAATGATGACATATCAAAAGCGCATCGTTTTGGTACAGTTTACATATTTGATTGTCAAATAATGATAATGATATATGAAGATACAGCCTTTAGGCAGTGTATTTCGCAAAAGCAAAAGCTGTATCGCTGTTGATAGCGTCGTGAATGCTGAGTTGCATACAGAAAAGTAAGTGTTTCGCGACCACCTTCCTCCAAATTCTTTTCCAACTTTTCTTTTCTAACAGGTTCTGGGTGTTTCTTTCTCATTTCATAGAAGTGCAGTCTCAAAATTCCATGTTATATATTGTAAATAACGTATTTGCTGCGGTTCTTGTTGCACAGGCCAACGACGGAAAAGTTTCCCCATTCGCTAGAAATCTTAACGTGATTGCCAGTCTATTTCTGAAAGTAAACACAAGTTACACTCTGCAAGTTTTTGCCGTTGTGAAACTTTCTGTAATATATATATACTACTTATATCTGTCTTTATGGACTGGCTCGTGCTTATATCTTGTCGGTAAACATATTTTTCAGTGATGATGAGCAGCTTCGAAATAATCTCATCTTGCATTCTGCGAGCTAACATCCCGCGAAAGTGGTCGTATTTAGAGTTACTGTTACACTCGAGCGCATATCCAGTTGACACAGTTCGATCATTCACAATGTCATCGCGAAATGCAAGTCATCTACACGAAAAGATAAGAGTTCACATCAGGCGCACGGCTGCTCACCGCTCAGAGACTAAAGCCCGCGCGATACCACACAACGCGAAATTTTCTAAATAGTTTCACTTCCTAGCTGCTTTCGCGTCTCAGTCCGAAATGCACCCTTTGGTGTCTCCAGCCGAGCTGTCCGCTTTCGCGTCTGCACAAACCCTGCCCTCTGCCCGTCCCCGGCCGTGTTTCCCGCGCGCCGAATATCCTCGCTCAACTGACTAGGGCAGTTCCCTTTCCTGAAGTCGTCCATCTGATAGGCTACAGCTTGTTCTACATTATTTTAAATTTTAACATATTTAAATAATCAAAGCTTGACCACGTTCTAAATAAAGTAACAATAATATCCATTACATAATAAACGTTAAATTCCTTCTTAACTTTGAATGTCACGCCCAGCAGCATTGCACCAGTGTGCTTTCTGATAAATAAATAAAGAACAAAAGTAACTATTATGCACTAGACTTTACAACAAATATTCCATTACCTAATGATTCAATACGGTGTCCTGCTGTCATCGTTCAACGTGTTTTGTGTGGAGGAATTGATGATCTGAAGCTTAGCTGTAAATACTGATAATTTAAATTACTATATCTTTTAAACAAATAAAGTTACATAGTTGATATTTACAAAGTTTGTCATTTTAATGATACATTTCTATATGAAGTGTCGATCGTTAAGTTCGACCAAAGCGTCCAGATTTTATCATTCAGGTCTTTGTTACAAAACTTGTTAATTTCACTTTAACAGTAAATCCTAAACTATTATAGATACGATCAATATTCAAGTTTGCTGGGATCACCATGAAAATTTATGAAGGATGGTAGATTAAAATAACTATGGCTTGATTCCCTGAACTACTACAGAATTAAATAGTTTTCATAAATGTTTCCCTTTATGGCCGATATTAGGTCCGCCATATTTAACACTGCTATGCTTCCCTTGGTTTCCCTTTGACGTAGGCTCTCGTCTGTCCACTCGCACACTGCAGGGCGTAGGCCTCAACAGACAATAGACGCCTGTGAGTTTCCCCATCTCGTGGTGAATCTGCGCCCTTTGTGGCAAACGGTCTGGACGACAGGGTTCGTTTCACAATTCCTGTAGGCTGACCATTTCGGCCATATATTTAAATGAAAGCGAGCATCGCTAGCTCACAATTCGAATGAAATTACAAAACGGATCTCGATATTGGAATCTATGTTATGAAATAAGTTATTTCAAAGTGTTGCGCAAAGTGACATTTTTCCCTGCCTCGTGATGACTGGGTGTTGTGTGATGTCCTTAGGTTAGTTAGGTTTAAGTGGTTCTATGTTCTAGGGGACTGATGACCATAGATGTTAAGTCCCATAGTGATCAGAGCCATTTGAACCATTTGAAAGTGACATTAAACACTTTATCTTAACTACATTCGATTTAAACCCGAAAGTGGGATGAAAATTCAACTGAGTTAACTAATAACTTCTACGAGTGTGCATCTCAGATCGTTGTACAGCATTATACTGTGTTCCTCAACCAACAATTCGCTGCTCGAGCTGTCGACGAGTCTTAAATCTTCTGCGCGGTTTTTTCCGCTCTTCTTCTACAGTCGGTAACAGAGTTAACGCAGCTGTTTTTTGCATAACCGCTTTCGTAAAGAAACTGTGTAGTTTGCGAGCCAAATAAGACCGACAACTGCCTCTGGCGAGCGCTGAGAGCGCAAATCACGTCAGCCAGCTCGTCCCGTGTGCCGACGTCAACGTTAAGCCGTCAAATATCCTGAGCGTGCGTCTGAGCGTTGACCAATGAGATGGTACAACGCCACCTACGTCACAAGCACGTCGTCTCCCTTCAGTACAGAGTTGTGAGGCGCCATATTGGCATTCATTTCAAGCCTATATGTATATATGCCGTTTCTGAGCTCCAGCAAATTGAGAATCACTGGAAAACCCGTTGTTAATTGTGTGATTCGTTCCAATAAAATAATGAGAAACATCATATTCGTGGCAAAAGAATTATTGTAACTTGCGTATTATGAGAGTAGGCTATTTGAAGGCAGCGACACACTGAAGATCCGCACAAAACGTATTGTTCTTGGTACAATTTGTTGTAATTAAATTTCAATTACTAACATATCTACGATTAAGGTTTTCAGCTACGGGTAACATAATATAATTTACTGTAAAGGGTGTTATGTTGGTTTAGCGTAATGAGTAGCGTCACTATTCTGAAAGCAGTTGTCAATTGGGACGGTGGTTAACGTCGTGAAACTACCAATTTTTCCCCTAACATTCGCATTTTTATTAGGTTCTGATACTTTATTATTAGTTTAATATAAATATATACTATAATATTTGATATTATGTAAATATAAGTTCGCTTTTTTGAGGGGGTGAGTTTGTTCGATTGGCTTAATCTACAGGACAGCTTGCACTACTTGTGTAAAGATATTTTGCTCCTTTTTCTTTTACGCTTCGTAATTTACATGTTGCAAAGATTCTGCTACTGAGTAGGAACAGTTATCAGGTAAGACTGACCTTGGGGTTTTACTAAAATGTGGGAATGATGAAATAATGTTTATCTTATGCGGAGAAGTATTCCAAATTTGTAATGCACTGTTTGTAATGGGACTTTTATAAGCCTGTGCCTTTATTGATTGGACATGGTACTTTCCTTTTCGTGGACGGTGGAGGCAATGTGCGTGGGAATTTTACGCGCGCCCGTTGAGTAAACAGTGTGATTTACACATTAGAAGAATCCGTCAACTGCCGCTGGAGTGCGTTGCGATCGCGTATACCACGTTGGGGCCCACGTACCGTATGCGCAAGTCGCATCGTTCCTGAGCGTTCAGCAGCACGTTGAACTTGGCACGTTCAACGTTAACGTTCGACAACACGGTCCGTGTGTCGACGGCTT
The DNA here is from genome assembly GCF_021461385.2 of Schistocerca piceifrons. Taxonomy (NCBI): domain Eukaryota; kingdom Metazoa; phylum Arthropoda; class Insecta; order Orthoptera; family Acrididae; genus Schistocerca; species Schistocerca piceifrons. The sequence continues at coordinate 295,041,971 of NC_060139.1, read as the reverse complement.
TAGCTGCCTCGTCTCGTGTGAGGAGGGCTTTCGTGGGATGGCGAGTCACGGCAAGTACGCTGGGTCACAGTGCTCTCCCGATCGCTGATGTCAGTTTCCCAGACGGGACCACACCTTCTTTTTCAAGCAGCTATTCAGTGCGAGTTACTGAGGAGGAGGAGAGAACAGGCGCCTCGTGGCACAAACACGAATTTTGCTGTAAGGAAAGGACGAATTGAAAAGTTTCCGGCCCGGCACATAAATTGGGTTGATAACAATGAAATTTTTTCTTACGATGGTAAGTAGTTGGCAATAACTTAAGTCAAGTTCGAAATGGACAAGGTTAATTTTTTATTTACACGCTTTTTAATGTGCTTGGCTCCTGTTTATTTCGTTCGTTGAATGCTGCATGTTTTCAGATACGAAGTAAATGCGAAAAGGAATGTTGGAACCCAAAAAAGTTGCAATTGCGTTTGTACGCCGATTTGTTACAGTTGATGATTCGTGGATTCACCCATTCAGTCCAGAAAGGAAAGCTCATTAGCCAGCGGTCCCACAACGAACAAATAATAAGGCGAAATAAATTTCATTCGCATTCTGAGGCTCAAAAGCTGTTCTACATTACAAAGGGTGAAATAGTAACTGGCGAATATTACGCGAGTGTTCTGCACCAACTGCATGAAAAATACGGGCGAACATGTTTGGATTGTAAAAAGAAAACAGTATCTCAGAGCAGTGCATCTGCCAATACAGCTTCTTTCGCAGTGAGAAGACTGAGAATTTTGAAGAACAAACTGCTAAGATATTTACTCTCTTTAGGGGGTTTGGCAGTTTATGACCTCGGCGCACTCCCACATATAAACGTGGGAAACGTTTTCAGTCCAGTAGGCAATATGCCGACTTCGAATGGGTATTTTGCTGACATTCCGTCGTCGCACCTTATAAATCGATACTACACACAGGATAAAAGTTAGGTGAAGTGTACTAAGCTACAAGCAAACCAAAGGAACGAAGGAAGAAAGACTAGGGTTTAACGTCCCATCGACAGTAAGACCATTAGAGACGGTCAGAAGCTCGCAATGTTTCAAGGACGAGGAAGGAAATCTGCCCTGCCCTTCGAAATTAAACATACCGGCATTTGCCTGGAGCGATTTAGGGAAATGAACGGAAAACCTAAGTCTGGATGGCCAGACGCGGATTGAACCGGCGACCTCCCTAATGCGAGTCCATTGTTACAACCAGTACGCATGCCTCTCTCGGTCGGGCAGGCCGAATACTTGTTTGCTCAATATGGTTCAAAATGGCTCTGAGCACTATGGGACTTAACTTCTGAGGTCATCAGTCCCCTAGAACTTAGAACTACTTAAACCTAAGAACATGACACACATCCATGCCCGAGGCAGGATTCGAACCTGCGACGCAGCGGTCGCGCGGTTCCAGACTGTGGCGCCTAACCGCTCGGCCACTCCGGCCGGCCGAATACTTGTTTGTGTGCTCAATAAATATCGTCTTTAAAAGTGGACAAGAGAAACTGTCACTTCACCGCCGGAACTGTAGACAGTGAGCCTGAAATGATACTCTCCGGTGTGTAAGTACTATGAAGCAGGTTCTCCAGTGTGAGCAGTTTCTTCTACCGCCTCCTATCTGGCGGTGGTCTCTGGTAGGACGACTGGTGAGCGGAGGCGGTTAACCGGCAGCGAGTGAGTGCGCTGTTTACTTGCTATCTCCGGTACTGGTGCAGCAGCAGCAGCTATAAACCGCGGTGTTGACAAGAACGTAACGAGAAGAGTAATAAAAAGGCGGCAGTGCCACATCTCGGTTTAATAGTACCATTCGGACAAAGTCGCTATTACACTCCCACCATAAAGCAGATGCGGAGAAGCTGACAAGAGAAAACTTAATCGCAACTCGTGCATCCGGAAGAAGGGCTATCCGTAAATCTTGCAGTAATCTTCAGTCATATCGTGGCGAAAGATCTAACAGAAGATTGTAGGAAATTCACGTCGTATGAAAAATCAGGAAGTCAGTTAGCGGGTGCAAACCTTCCATTCATTCTGTGGCAAATACGTCTGGTGTTCGTAACGTTACAAATATGTAGGAGAGCTAACCAGCCGGCTAGAACTGCTACGAGGTGAAGTGAATTTGTCGTACAGCTGAACACTAGCGGGCCAGGGCTCAGGGCAGGCGGGGATGACACAAGGAGCGCATGGCTGGGAACGGGTAAACCCTGGTATGGGGAATTTAGACGACGCGTCGATTGGTAAACAGGGCCGGTTCTGCTGCCAGCAATGGGGGGCTATGACACAAATTGAAATAGGGCTTCTTGCAGTTATCTGAGATTCTATAGTAATTTACAACCAATTATTAATGCAAATCTGAATATATTTGCGATCTCATAAAAATGAGGCGTATTCAATGACACAACAAACTGGAAACCTCTGCCTGGCTGTGGCTAAGCCGTGTCTCCGCAGTATCCTTTCTTTCAGGAGTGCTAGTTCTGCAAGGTTGGCAGGAGAGCTTCTGTAAAGTTTGGAAGGTAGGGGACGAGGTACTCGCAGAATTGAAGCTCTGAGGACAGGCCGCGAGTCGTGTTTGGGTAGCTCAGTCGCTAGAGCACTTTCCCGCGAAAGGCTAAGGTCCCGAGTTCGAGTCTCGGTCCGGCACACAGTTTTAATCTGCCATGAAAATTCAGTATTTCAATATCTTAGAAACTACAAAGTTGATATTTCACAGTGAATAAATATTTACACATAATTGTGTAACTTTGAACTTTGAACTAAAAACTTTTAATCGCTTGGTGCGATTTCAACAAACGATCTCTCAGATGATAGCATTGCACTATAGCTATCACCTCTGAAATGTACGTATATGTATCAATTTTATTTATTATTTTACGAAGTCTTTTGTATGTGTTTCATGTTTGTCAGAGCATCGTATTCTCCACATTTCCGCACCAAATGAACACAGCATCAATACCTGACATTTTATCATAGTTCTGTATTTATTTAATGAACAGTTTACTATTTTGCCAGTAACTTCATTTAAAAGTTGACTGCAAATGCTGTTAAAAACTGTCGTAATTCATAAGTGCTCAGTTGCTTGTATTAGCGGACACCACTATTGACAAGAGGGCCAAAAGATGCTTCTGTAAAGCAGCCATAAATAGGGAGTGACAATTATTGAACTGTATGAAATAAAATAGTCGTAACTTCTGAACGGTTTGTGTCAGGACGTTCAAACAGCATGATTTTCCGCAGGGAATTAGTATGCGCATGCATGGTTTGGTTTAGCGACGAAGTAATGAGTGCTATCGACAGGGGATGTCAAATTTATTCCATATTTTTAGATTTCCAGAAGTCTTTCGACACCGTTCCTCACAAGCGTCTTCTAACCAAACTGTGTGCGTATGGAATATCGCCTCAGTTGTGCGAGTGGATTCATGATTTCCTGCCAGAAAGGTCACAGTTCGTAGTAATAGACGGAAAGGAAAAGTGTTAAGTTATTTACATGAGTACTAAAAAAAATCCCCTAAATTTCGATTACGCGATGAGTCACACAAATCTGAAGGCTGCAAATTCAACTAAATGCTTAGGGATTGCAATTACAAATACCCCCTAATTGGAACGATCGCATAGATAAAGTTGTGCGCAGAGCAAAGCAAAGACTACTATTCATTGGCAGAACACTTAGAAGGTGCAACAGGTCTGCTAAAGAGACTGCTTACACCACGGTTGTCCGCCCTATTCTGGAGTATTTCTGTGCGGTGTGGGGTCCGCATCGTATGGGACTGACGGATGACATCGATAAAGTACAAAGAAGGGCAAGAAGGGCAGCTCGTTTTGTATTATCGCGAAGTAGGGAAAATAGTGCCACAAACACGATATGTGAATTGGAATGGCAATCATTAAAACAAAGGCGGTTTTCGTTGCGTCGGGATCTTTTCATGAAATTTCAATCACCAGTTTTCTCCTCTGATTGTGAAAACATTCTGTTGTCACCCACCTGCATAAGGAGAAATGATCATCACGATAAAATAAGAGAAATTAGGGCTCTCACAGAAAAATTTAAGTGCTGGTTTTCCCGCGCGCCGTTCGAGAGTGCAACGGTACAGAGACAGCTTGAAGGTGGTTCATTGAACCCTCTGTCAAGCACTTTATTGCGAATAGCAGAGTAATCACGTAGATGTAGATGTAGATAAAGCCCACTTTCATGTGGATGGGTTCTCCAATAAGCTAAATTGGCGCATTTGAGGGACTGAGAGTCTGGGTTTCGGGATCGAGAAGTCTCTTCACCCTGAACAGGTGACTGCATGGTGCGCAATGTCCAGTCACGGAATAATCGTTGCGTTACTGAACGATACCTGAAGGTTTTGGAAGATGATTTCATCCCCATTATCCAAAGTGACCTCGTCATGCAAGACGGAGCTCGACTCCGTCGAAGCAGGAGAGTGTTTGATGTCCTGGAGAAGCACTTTAGTGACCACATTCTGGCTCTGGGGTAAACAGAGGCCACTGGTATGGGCCTCGATTGCCCTCCAAATTCTCCGGATCTGAACAAATGCGACTCCTTTTTGTGGAGCTATATTAAAGGCAGGGTGTACAGCAATAATCCCAAAACCATTGCTGATCTGAAAACAGCCATTCAGGAGCTCACCGACAGACTCGATGTTCCGACACTTCAGCGGGTCATGCAGAATTTCGCTATTCGTCTGCGCCGCATCATCACCAATGATAGCAGGCATATCGAACATGTCATAACCTAAACCCGAATATCTGTAGTGACGCTAACATGTTGAATAAAGTGTGTGCACGCCGTAGTTTGTAAGTAGTTTACGTTGTTTTCATATAGTTAAGTAATTGTCACCCTGTAGCTGTTTAAACAGTACTTAAGGACAATCTGTTTTCATTTGTCATGAGCACACTTGCACAAGAATGCTGGCTTATTTATGTACCAACTATTACTTACATGTATTGTAAATGATCTGAGTGTAACCAGATGTTCATGACATTTCTTTATTTAAATATTGTTGTAGTATATTAGTTTAGTCTGGGAAGTGGTCGACTTGAATGAGATCATGTCTGTAGAGCTTAAGGACGATGTATTTTTGGCGGGAAAACGGATATTAACAGGACACTACTGGAGTCAAGTGGAGACTGGGACTTCGCGAGCGAAGAGCTCAAGGGAGTGATTCTGGACACTTCTACGCGAGTTCTGGGAGGACGCAGTCTTGCCTGTGGTAACGAGTGGTCTTCATTTGTGAAGGGGATTGATTCTGGCTGGTGAATGGCCGCTACCATACTTTAGCTTCTGAATGGGCTTGCATTTCGAAAGGTCTGAATTTGCACCAGAGTTGGACTCTGACTTTTGACTCTACCTGTTGCCGCTTGATTTACGGAACTGAGTATCGCCTGTGTTAATTTGTGAATCATCATGCTGAACTCCAAACTATTTTGAAGTGGAGAATCTTTCGTGTATCGTGATCACGAAATGGACTTAGTTTTCGGGAGTCTTTGATTACTATTCAGTTTGGGGGTTTTTCTACCATTCTCGTAAGGCTCTCAACGTAACTTTACTGCATTCCATAAGAGTGTTTTCTGTCTGTATTGTAACTGAATACCGTGCGACCACTTCCCGTTATTTGAGATGTCCTATCTTGAATAAACATTATTCAAAATAATTGTCAGACGTCTTCATCAATTACAAACGCTAGACTAGAACCCTTTTTATTAAATTATTCATTTAACTTTCATTTTGTATTTCTGTGTATTTTATTAACTCGCAATTCTAGCCAGTGCATAGACTGACTGCAGCATCAGTGCTGCACGTTATTATTTGCAGCTACGAACCATGAAAGCAGACGTGCGCGGATCGACCCCGTGACCGTATCGAGCTATTCCTTTTAAACAGAGGGGTGCATCGCCCCAGTACCTAAAGTAAGAGTGGCCGCAGGTAATGGCGCAACTGGTTTGCTCGTATGAGATGCTGTTTAGAAGAGCAACTACTCAACAGTAACTACTAGGTACCTCGCATGTAGAAACTGAAGACTGTAGACAGAAAGCAGAAATTTTAAATCTCGCGTTTAAACATGTGTGTATGGATGAGGATACACCAGTGTTTGCCGCCGCTCAGATTTACGACTGAGCTATATTGATTTTGACAGTTGTGAATGTGAACAAGAGTCAGGACTACTTGAGACGAACAAGCCACCAGATACTGATTGAATTCCAGCTAGAGTTTACACTGAATACGATGCCCAAGCAGAAATACTTGCCTAGCTCATATTCATAGAGAATAGCTTGTGCAGCCAATAGCTTCGCGGACTAAAAAGAGTGCAGTTCACTGCCGTTAAAACAGGACGGGTGAAAGTTCAGATGCTAATAATTACAGATCACTGTCGCTTGCATCTGTCTCTTACAGCATCCTAGAGCTACTTCTAAGTTAAAACATTTTGGCGTTCCCGGAGGAAAATAAATTTCTCTTAAAGAATCAGCTTGGATTTAGAAAACACAATTCGCTGGAAACTAAAGACTTTCAATTTCAAAGACTTTACATTTCAAACACTTAAAATTTCACTGACTTTCAATTTCATAGAGTGGCTATACGTTCGGTTCTTTTCAGACCAACTGGACTGCAATACTTTCGCCGGCCGGAGTGGCCGGGCGGTTCTAGGCGCTACAGTCTGGAACCGCGCGACCGCGACGATCGCAGGTTCGAATCCTGCTCAGGCATGTATGTGTGTGAGGTCCTTATGTTAGTTAGGTTTAAACAGTTCTAAGTTCTAGGGGACTGATGACCTCAGAAGTTAAGTCCCATAGTGCTCAGAGCCATTTGATGCATTTTGTTGCAATACTTTTGGAGGAAAAGGTATCAGTTACTATCACATCTCTTAGCAAATCTTATGTATTTGGCTTGGGAAATGAGTTCTGCGATTTAAATAACGACTGACTATTGAATAGCAACGTTCGTCTGGATGCGTCGGTGTGACATGCTAACTGATAGCTTTGACCCCAGAAGACACGGCAGTTCAGTTTTCATCAAACATAGCGGACGTGTAGCCACTTTATGAAATTTCAACTCTTAATGTGAAACACAGCTTCCTTTGTTCATACACTCATCTTGAAAACAACAGATGATGAGGTAGGTTCCGCCGGCCGCTGTGGCCGTGCGGTTTTAGGCGCTTCAGTCCGGAACCGCACTGCTGCTACGGTCGCAGGTTCGAATCCTGCCTCGGGCGTGGATGTGTGTGATGTCCTTAGGTTAGTTAGGTTTAACTAGTTCTAAGTCTAGGGGATTGATGACCTCAGATGTTAAGTCCCATAGTGCTTAGAGCCATTTGAACTAATTTTGAGGTAGGTTCCTCAGCTTTTTCCCTCGCTCAGTGCGCGAATGGAATTCGTAGAGAATACCTGTATAATAAAGATACAACCAAGCATTCGCCACGGACTGTACGCTGCCTTGCAGAATATGCAGGGGTTGGACAGAAATATGGAAACACGATCAGAAATGCATGCTACAGCATAAATGCAGGCGCTAGCCTAGGCTGCAGGTGGCGCCGTTGTATTTGACCACGACCGACACCTGTCCAGCGTCCTCTGTACGTGGCAAGTGCCAGCCGCAGTTAGAACAGTGTTTCCTGTAACAGTGCCTGAGTGCGTTATGTCGGAGCTAAGTGAATTGTAATGTGGGCAAATTGTTGATGCTCATGTGGTGGGTGCTTTCGTTAATGATGTCACATGGGTACAAAATATCCGAAATCTGCCCAAAGCTATCGTGGACGTGTCACACGACTTTGTGCCCACACTTCATTCCTTCTTTTGACGCCTCCGCGATGGAGGTCAGTACCGCGACGTCCAGCGTTGAAACCACATGGGTTTCTTACAGGTGGCTGACCGCTCAGAGTCGACAAGAAAAGGCCTCAGGAGGTGGCATAAAGTGCGTCAATGAAACTATCCCTTCCCTTGGGATTTTGATTTCCACACATTCCCAGTGCGGTGTGCAACAGGACGCCGTTCTTGACAACCTTCGACATCGTTGAATCTTCCTGGCAGATTAAAATTATGTGCCGGACCGAGACTCGAACTCGGGACCCTTCGACATTGTTGACAAATCCCAGACGATTCAACCCTTCGCTAAGGACACCGCGGGGCTGCAGTCTCCATTGAACGTGATCTTCACCCCTTTGGAATGAAGCGCAATCGCGATTTTTGCGCTGATACAGAAGCTGGAACCACTAGGGGCCGTTCAAAACCATTCGAAGTTTGAAAGTGATCCGAAGCACAGTGCGTGTTTGTACTATTTCAGCCCTCCTGTGGCGTGATCACGGGGGTGGATGGGTGCAACATTGACATCTGTGCGAAGAAAAAGGCAAAGTTTCCTTCAGAGACTGCCGCCCCCCCCCCTCTCCCTCAGTTCGGCAACACCACCGGTGCCACCCGCTGACTCACTGAATGGGTGTTGAAGTCTCTATACAGGTACATTTCTAAAGTTCTCAACGAAGGTGTACGGATGGCATCGAGAGTGTTGCCGAAGCGAGGAGGACTCTGAAGGGACCCTCTGTCATTTTATTGACGCAGTTCTGAATATTGCAACCCTCCGCGTGATCAAGCAACGGGAGGGCGCTAGACAGGAGGTTTGAAAAAACCTAAACACCACTTATTGCCTCGCATCGCGTTCAGGCTTCGTCGAATGGTTTTGAACGGTCCTTAGTGGTTCCACCCTGTACAGCAGGGCAAAAACAGTGATCACGCTACGTTTGGAAGGCGTCCGATCACGTTCAGTAGGGTTGCCGCCTCACGGTGTCCTTAGAGGAGGACTGAATCGCCCACAGGCTTGAATACAACAATTCAAGCTGCGTCAAAGGTTGTCAAGTGTGGCGCCCTGCCCACTTGTCTCTTATAGGGTGCCTAAAGGATCCTGCTTTCTCGGATAACTATACAACAATTTCAAGCAATTCACGTTAATGGTTTTTGTAAAGTAGACTCGCAATACTTAAGTTTGGGTCCCAAGCAAATGGCGACATGCAAATAATCAATGTCTTTTACTATATACAATGTCCATAGAAGTAATTCATACAAGTTCATATGGATCACTAATCACGTCTCTTCGTCCGCAGCTCGTGGTCGTGCGGTAGCGTTGTCGCTTCCCGCGCCCGGGTTCCGGGGTTCGAGTCCCGGCGGGGTCAAGGACTTTCTCTGCCTCGTGATGACTGGGTGTTGTGTGATGTCCTTAGGTTAGTTAGGTTTAAGTAGTTCTAAGTTCTAGGGGACTGATGACCATAGATGTTAAGTCCCATAGTGATCAGAGCCATTTGAACCATTTTCACGTCTCTTCTAGTGTGTAGTTTCTAGTCGGGGTCTGCTAGTGCCGCTCTACTACTGTCGGGCCGAGGCTGCCACGAGAGGCGCTTATATTCTCTTCGGATAGAGGGCGCTCCAGTCGTGGTGCGGTCCTAGTCATTAAACTATTTGCTGACGTCGTCTCACAGCCTTCTCTGCTCTTGCGTTCTTCATTTTCGTGCCGGCGCTTGTCTTTACCCCTCAACATCAAGGACGTCGCTCTGTTGCGCACCGCACTGCAGACTGTCCTTTTCGATCGCGAAACGTGTGTAAATGCACACCTCTAGGGAGGGGATGGTTATTTTGACGCGCTTTACGCCACCCCATGAGACCCATTCGTGTCTTTCCTGAGCGGCCTCGGCCATCTATAAGAAAACAGCGTGATTTCAGCGCCGGGTGTCGCTGTTCTGACGTGTCAAACTCAGGGGTGAAATTTGAGTGATAGTTGGTGTGATGACCTTCCCATAGTGTGACAAGTGCACGGTGGCGTTGTGCTGAAATGTGTCACCATTAACCCACTTTGCACCTCACATGAACTTCTGAGCTCTGGATTTTTTTTCGCACGTATCGAGACTTTGCAGTCTGAAGCGTCGCCGCGCCCGCCACTACAGAGGAAGGTTGTATGCACCATCGAGCGAAACTTGAAACTTATCCGTCATGATGGGACACAATCATGATGTTTGAAAAAAGTGATCCTTTAATTGTGTTGCGCAGTGTATTTTGGTCCATTAGTACACTGCCTGAAAAAAAAAAGTGAAACACGTAGGAAGAGAGTAGGAAATTAAAAGACACTTCACATGTTGGAAAGGTACATGTGGTGGGGTTTCAATGATTACAAGATCGAGTCGGCAGAATGAGTCCACTTATCAGTATGATGTCGCACCTTTTCTTGTCTTAATGACTTTGTATCTTTTCCTACATCTACATCTGCATCTACATATATACTCCGCCAGCCACCAAGCGGTGTCTGGCGGAGGGCACAATTCGCGCCAAAATCATATCCCCCCCCCCCCCCCCCCCCACTCTGTACCACTCGCGGATCGCGCGAGGGAAAAACGACTGTCTGAACGCCTCAGTACGAGCTCTAATTTTCCTTATCTTTGAATGGTGATCATTGCGCGATTTGAAAGCTGGTGGTAATAATAGATGCTCTATATCCTCGGCGAAGATCAGATTTTGGAATTTAGTGAGCAGCTCCTTCCGTTTAGTGCGTCGTCTATCTGCAAGTGTGTCCCACTTCAAACTTTCAATGACATTTGTAACGCTCTTCTTTGGACCTTCTCAGTCTCTTGAGTCAGATCCAACCGGTAAGGGTCCCATACAGACGACAATACTCTAAGACTGGACGAAGCAATTTCCATTGTTGGAGTGCATCGCTTCAGGATTCTACCAATAAACCGCAATCTAGAGTTCACCTTGCCTGTTACTTGTGTAATCTGGTCATTCCATTTGAGATCATTTCGAAAAATCATACCCAGATACTTGACGGATGTTACCGCTTCCAAAGACTGGGCATTTATTTTGTACTCGTACATTAATGGGGATTTTCGCCTTGTTATTCGCAGTAGGTCACACTTACTAATATTGAGAGATAACTGCCAGTCATTACACCACGCATTTATTTTCTGCAAATCCTCATTGATTTGTTCACAACTTCCGTGTGATACTAGTTTACTGTAGAGTACAGCATCATCGGAAAACCGTCTGTTGCTGCTGTCAATACCATCAACCAGATCGTTTATGTAAATCGTAAAAAGCAGCGGACCTATTACGCTGCCCTGGGGCACACCTGAACTTACGCTTGCTTCTGTTGAAGTCATCCGATTCAGGATGACATACTGCTCTCTGTCTGTTAGAAAACTTTCTATCCAACTGCATTGTCATCGGATAGACCGTAAAGGCGCACTTTTTGGAGCAAGTTACAGTGCGGAACTGGGTCGAACGCCTTTCGAAAGTCGAGAAATATGGCATCAACCTTGGAGCCGGTATCTAGAGCGTGTTGTAAATCATGCACAAAGAGGGCCAGCTGTGTCTCGCATGACCGCTATTTCCTCAAAGCGTGCTGGTTTCTGTAGATGAGCTTCTCAGAGTCTAGAAAGGTCATTATGTCTGAACACAAAATATGTTCCATGATTCTACAACAAATCGACGTCAGTGAAATTGGCCGGCATATATGTGCATCCGGTTTTCAACACTTTTTATAGATTGCTGTGACCTAGGCCTTCTTCCAGTCCCGTGGAACTTCCCGCTGTTCCAATGATTTTTGATAGATGATGGATAAGAATGGTGCTATATTTTTAGCATAGTCAACATATAATCTTACAGGGATACCGTCTGGGCCAGATGACTTCCTAGCGTCTAAGGATCTTAACTGTTTTACAATCCTGGCGCAATCTGGCCCATAACTGTTGTAATTGTCCCTCGATGTTCTGGATCGTGGGACTGGGACGAAGCTGACGTCAGAGCTGATCATACACGTGTGTTGGGGACAGATTTTGGGATCTTACTGGCGACGAGAGCGCCTCAGCCTCACGCAGATGGTTCATAGAGACACTTGGCACTTGTAGACGAGCAGTGCCCTGCTGACAAATGGCACCACGATACTGTCGCATCAGAGATAACACTTGAGGACCTAGGATGTTCGTGAATTACCGTTGTGCCCTCGGAGTTCCCAAAATCTGTACCAGCTATGACCTGAAACCATACCCGATGGCTTCCCAAGCCATGACGCCTGCAGCCTCTCTAAAGCACTGGAAGAATGCGGCTTCTCCCAGGACGCCTCCATCGTCGCCAACAATGGTCATCCGAGGTAGAGCATAAACGCAATTCATCGCTGGAGCCAATGCAACACCATTCATCAGCAGTGCACGCTTCCCATCCACAGCACCGCTCCGGACGTTTGCGTGGTGGCGTCTGTGGCAGCCTACGTGTGGGACGGTAACTACCCAGCATGACTGCTGCTAGTCTCCAGTGAATGGTGCAGGATGGCTCAAAAATGGCTCTGATCACTATGGGACTTAACAGCAGAGGTCATCAGTCCCCTAGAACTTAGTACTACTTAAACCTACCTAACCTAAGAACATCACACACATCCATGCCGAGGCAGGATTCGAACCTGCGGCCGTAGTGATAGCACGGTTCCAGACTGAAGCGCCTAGAACCGCTCGGCCACTCCGGCCGGCGGTGCGGGATGTCACAGAATGTTGCAGGGGTCCATTACTTCTTCTCGGGTCGCAGGCGCCTATATGAAGGGGTTGCGATGTTGTTGGTGCCAAGTACAGCGATCCTCCGTTGTAGCGGTCAGTCGTGGTCGATCAGAATCTTGATGACGAGTAAGCCTGCCGTCACGTTTCCATACAGTCCAACATCGAGCCCTTGTCATATCCAAAACCCCACAGTTCTGGATACTGCACAATTCGATCAGCTGGCCAAATGAAGATCCACAATGAGGCCCCTTTCAAACGCTGCCAGGTGCAAAAAGGCTGTCTCACACAAGTAGACAGCATCTCCGTGCCCTGTACAGAGAGCAGTCAACATCTGGTGTTGATCACGCCACTTACATACTATACGAGGTTTGGTTGCAAATGAACAACACTAATACACTGTGGTGGCCGTTCTACCTGTCACAGAGAATTGCGATACTAATCATTTACGTAACCGCCGATCGTGTGTACGCGTACCGTGTTACATTGATATCCGACCATGTCTTCTGGGTGCTTCATCTTTTGTTAGGTAGTGTGTATGTAGGAGCCAACGGCCTTCCCGCAGTGGTAACACCGGTTCTCGTCGGATCACCGAAGTTGACCGCTGTCGGGCTTGCCTAGCACTTGGATGGGTCGCCATCCTGTCTTACCGAGCGCTGTGGGCAAGCAGGCTGCAGTCAGCCCTTGTGAGGCAAATTGAGGAGCTACTTGACTGAGAAGTAGCGGCACTGGTTACGAAAACTGACAACGGCCGGGAGAGTGGTGTACTGACGACATGCTCCTCCGTAATCCGCATCCAGTGACGCAAAAAGGTTGAGGATGACACGGCGGTCGGTCGGTACCGTTGGGCCTTTCGAGATCTGTTCGGACGGAGTTTAATTTAGCTTTAGTGTATATGTGGGACTCGAGGAAGCAACGCTACCGTGAGACCACAAAACTGTTTCAGGTCTTCTCCCTCCGAGTTCAAGCGCATCACACCGGATGCTGACTGAAATGGATTGACAGCTCCGCCCTGGAAAACCGTCCCGTGACGAGAGCTATATCTGTCAATCCTACATTGCCGCGTATCGGCTGTCACACGCAGCCTCGCACGGACGGCGTCCTGGTGGCTGATGGACGCGGCTGGCTGTTTCCACCGCCAGTCGAGCGGAAAACCATGTTGTCTGCGTAACAGCGTCCGGCTTCCGTTACGGTTAACCGTGCACTGAGCACACCGATGGGCCAGTACCATCCGTAATACATCTCCTAGCCTCTTCAGCTTCCTGTAAGTTCCTATACAGTTGTCACTCGGGAAGAAGTGAAACGACTTCGGGCGACAGTCGTCTGCGTCAATAAATGATCATCTCTGCAATCAAACAACACTTGAACTAAAGCCAATGCAGAAGCTATACAGCGTATTTTTATGAGGACTATGGCCCATATAGTTCCGCGTTTTTCTTGTTTTAGGTACCATTAAAAATACACAAATGATTTCGCTATAAAATGCAAGCGCATACCTTAGTCTACTTTTCCACATATTTGCCACCACTATTGAGTCACTTTTAGTGAACAACTACTTTCTGAATTCCATTCTCAAAAAGATCTGTCTCGTATTTCCATACCAAGCGTGAGCCCGCCTTCCGGCAGGTTGAGCGTTTTTTTGATATGGTCTCTCTCTCTCTCTCTCTCTAACTTTTTTCCTCAAATTACAGGTTCAATGACTGTTGCTATGAAACGCATTTTCCTCGTAGAGAATTTAATTAAATTTATTTCATATCTGTGACGTAAAATGCCGTCCGATTTTATTTCATCAGATATATACAGGTATATCTTCCAATGACACCAAAAAACAATTATTAATAATTATTGATAAAAAACAGAGAAAAGCGTCTGTGCTCCGTCGTAGAATTTGTCGTCTTAGTATCTTTTGGCCGTGCAGCATGTTTTAACCCTTTTGTTCACGAATTATTTTTTCCTAAAAAAAACATCATGGCTTTGCTGTCCAGTTCTTCGAATTAAATTATGATTTTTCAGATGTATAAAATATTCGGAGGTGCCTCCCCATACAACGCGTCCCCAAATGAGGACATTGTTTTCAAGTAGGTGCAGTGTAAGTCGAAAAGTGAAAGTATTTTATTTGATTTATTTCACCAAAATACATAAATTACACAAAGCTTGCTTAATGATTATATACATAAACTGTGGTTTTACACTTTTGAAGAATGATAATCAAAGAAACAATTTTTTTCCACCGAGACATAAGTGAATGTTACACTTTACACAATAAAATTTTGTTTTACCTTTGCAACCCGGTTTCTTGCACCTGTCAAATGATTTTTTGTCACTGACCACTGGAAGATTCGCAAGTTAGCAGCTTCTGGACGAACTTCCGCAATAGCTCGTTTTGAAGTACTTTGACTTTCACTAGTGCGACGCCCCCTTTTTTCTGACAGCAGGCTTATCTATTTTTGTCAGTACTTTGGCCACACTTGCCCTAAGAAGAAGCAAATCAAGGGTCTTATTTTTAGGAACACCTAATTCCGATGGGTTTTTCTTGTACTCAATCCATGCATTTACATTTGCAACATCAATTGTATGATCAAACATGCGTCCACTTTCAGGTTGCAAAACCGACTATAAACCGTCTAAAATCGTGTTCGGTTTCAAAATCAGCTAACTGCATCTTGTCTTCGGGTGCAAAGCCCGCTAAATCCCCAATAGACGTGGCTGTCGCCCTGCCATGTCCGGATAAAAAGCACGTGAACAGACATCAGACTTACCAATTGGGACATTTAAAGCTACCTTTGAGTCTCTTACGATTGGAATGGATATTTTTCTTATTCAACTTTGGGTTGGCTGCGCTGTGACAAATTCGTACGCAGCAATAACATTCTCGCTGCCAGTGCATAGTCGTTTGGACGAGTGGTTCAAATGGCTCTGAGCACTATGGGACTCAACTGCTGAGGTCATTAGTCCCCTAGAACTTAGAACTAGTTAAACCTAACTAACCTAAGGACATCACAAACATCCATGCCCGAGGCAGGATTCGAACCTGCGACCGTAGCGGTCTTGCGGTTCCAGACTGCAGCACCTTTAACCGCACGGCCACTTCGGCCGGCTTGGACGAGTGATTCGTGATCATCTAAGGATCATGCAATTAGCTTTTTTTTGCGTCTAGGCTACTCAGCTTACAATATACACATGTTTACTGGATTTTTTTCTTCTTTTGGTCCACATTACCATTTCTCATAATATGTAAAGCAAAGAGCTTTCAGCAGAAGAGATTTGCTTCACAATATCGAAGATGAAAAATTGCTCGTAGCTCTTAAGGTTTGCATTTTCGACCCTATGTTTACTGAGACCTTTTTGCTTCTAGTATCGTGTTCTTTCAACTGTATGTGTTAACGCCATTAATTATGATACACCCTGTATAGATAAGTAACAGCTAAGTGCCTATAACACTACCTTGAGGAGCGCCAGAAATCACTTCTGTTTTACTCGACTTTCCGTCAGTTACTACGAGCTGTGACTTCTCTGACAGGAAGTCACGAATCCAGTCACGTAATTAAGACGTTAGTTCATAAGAACGTAATTTGATTCCAAGCCACTTGGGAGGTACAGTGTCAAAAAGCCTTCTGGAAATCTAGAAAGGCGTTTTTCGTTGCGACGGAATCTTCTCACGAAAGTCCAATCACCAACGTTCTCCTCCGAATGCGAAAATATTTTGTTGACACCGACCTACATAGGGAGGAACGATCACCACGATAAAGTAAGGGGACTCAGAGCTTGTACGAAAAGATATAGGTGTTCATTCTTTCCGCGCGCTGTACGAGATTGTAATAATAGAGAATTGTGAAGGTGGTTCGATGAACCCTCTGCCAGGCATTTGAATGTGATTTGCAGAGTATCCATGTAGATGCAGATGTAGAAATACGGTTCAAATGGTTCGGAACACTAAGGGACTTCTGAGCTCATCAGTCCCCTAGAACTTAGAACTACTTAAACCTAACTAACCTCTGGACATCACACACATCCATGCCCGAGGCAGGATTAGAACCTACGACCTAGCGGTCGCGCGGTTCCAGACTGTAGCGCCTAGAACCGCTCGGCCACCCTAGCCGGCTAGAAATACGGAATCAATTTGAAATCCCTTGTCAATAGCATTCAAATCTTCATGTGAGTAAAGAGCTAATTCTGTTTCACGAGAACGATGTTTTCTAAATCCGTGTTGACTGTGTAATAGACCGTCTTCTTCGAGGTAATTCATAATGTTGGAACACAATCTTGGAATGTTAACCACTTAAATATGTTACCTAGACAAATGCATACCCGAAATTTCATTATTCTACCTTAATTATTATTTGGTGTTGTAATTTTCTTTTCCGTCAGTGCATTTCGTTTTGCAGCCTTGCAGCAATGACTTGCTAATCTGGTGGTTCGCTAGCAGAGCCTACTGACACCATTTAAGCACGGTATTGTTGTTGTTATTTAGTGCTATTGTTATTAATTATTATCAGCATCATCGTAAAGACACGCATGGCGTCAAGTGATTTAAGGACGGAACCAAAGACCCGGCAGCATCGACTCAGCTGCGGCGACTCGAACCGGCGCGTCCACCTGCACCGCACTTGGCGAAGCTCCGGCCCACGGTTTGCGAAGCGCCCCGCCGAGTTAATGGACAAAAGAGTGATTAGAGGCTCGTGGCGCAGCGGCGGGGCCCCGCACACGAATTGGCCTCCGTAATTAAATAAGGCCCCCAGCGCACGCCTCGAGTGCTCCCGAGGACCAAGAACGGCACAAATTACAAGGGAGGCCGCGCCATCTTAATCGCTGTCGCCCGGGTCCTGGAGTGTGCGGCGTCTTCTGGAGGGAGCTGCGCAGCTGCAAGTTGCTCCATCAGTGCAACTAGTCGCGCAGTCGGCCCCTATGATGATCTCAGCGTGAGTCCAGAATTACGTGCTAACCAACAGGCCTGTGCAGAGGGGTAGGCGAGATACGCCCGCACCAACTCATACAATTTTTGAACATGATTAATTAACAAACAGGCTTTAGTATGACGCATACTTACAGGATGGACATCGAAAAATAACTCTTCATCCAAAATACAAGATTACATGAGAGAATTTGCTTAAGATTCCAATACGAATAGCTTTCGTTTTCAAGAAGGGACGTCGAACAGATGTGCAGAACTATGGACCTATATCTCTAACGTCGATTAGTTGTAGAATTTTGGAACACGTATTATGTTCGAGTATAATGACTTTTCTGGAGACTAGAAATCTTCTCTGAAGGAATCAGCACGGGTTTCGAAAAAGACGTCGTCCACGAGACTCAGAGTGCCATAGACACGGGTTCCCAGGTAGATGCCGTGTTTCTTGACTTCCGCAAGGCGTTTAATACAGTTCCCCACAGTCGTTTAATGGACAAAGTAAGAGCATATGGACTATCAGACCAACTGTGTAATTGGATTGAAGGGTTCTAGATAAGAGAACGCAGCATGTCATTCTCAATGGAGAGAAGTCTTCCGAAGTAAGAGTGATTTCAGGTGTGCCGCAGGGGAGTGTCGTAGGACCGTTGCTATTCTCAATATATATATGTTGTTGTTGTTGTGGTCTTCAGTCCTGAGACTGGTTTGATGCAGCTCTCCATGCTACTCTATCCTGTGCAAGATTTTTCATCTCCCAGTACCTACTGCAACCTACATCCTTCTGAATCTGCTTAGTGTATTCATCTCTTGGTCTCCCTCTACGATTTTTACCCTCCACGCTGCCCTCCAATACTAAATTGGTGATCCCTTGATGCCTCAGAACATGTCCTACCAACCGATCCCTTCTTCTGGTCAAGTTGTGCCACAAACTTCTCTTCTCTCCAATCCTATTCAATACTTCCTCATTAGTTATGTGATCTACCCATCTAATCTTCAGCATTCTTCTGTAGCACCACATTTCGAAAGCTTCTATTCTCTTCTTGTCCAAACTATTTATCGTCCATGTTTCACTTCCATACATGGCTACACTCCGTACGAATACTTTCAGAAATGACTTCCTGACACTTAAATCAATACTGGATGTTAACAAATTTCTCTTCTTCAGAAACGCTTTCCTTGCCATTGCCAGCCTACATTTTATATCCTCTCTACTTCGACCATCATCAGTTATTTTGCTCCCCAAATAGCAAAACTCCTTTACTACTTTAAGTGCCTCATTTCCTAATCTAATTCCCTCAGCATCACCCGACTTAATTAGACTACATTCCATTATCCTTGTTTTGCTTTTGTTGATGTTCATCTTATATCCTCCTTTCAAGACACTGTCCATTCCATTCAACTGCTCTTCCAAGTCCTTTGCTGTCTCTGACAGAATTACAATGTCATCGGCGAACCTCAAAGTTTTTATTTCTTCTCCATGGATTTTAATACCTACTCCGAATTTTTCTTTTGTTTCCTTTACTGCTTGCTCAATATACAGATTGAACAACATCGGGGAGAGGCTACAACCCTGTCTTACTCCCTTCCCAACCACTGCTTCCCTTTCATGTCCCGCGACTCTTATAACTGCCATCTGGTTTCTGTACAAATTGTAAATAGCCTTTCGCTCCCTGTATTTTACCCCTGCCACCTTTAGAATTTGAAAGAGAGTATTCCAGTCAACATTGTCAAAAGCTTTCTCTAAGTCTACAAGTGCTAGAAACGTAGGTTTGCCTTTCCTTAATCTTTCTTCTAAGATAAGTCGTAAGGTCAGTATTGCCTCACGTGTTCCAGTGTTTCTACGGAATCCAAACTGATCTTCCCCAAGGTTGGCTTCTACTAGTTTTTCCATTCGTCTGTAAAGAATTCGTGTTAGTATTTTGCAGCTGTGACTTATTAAGCTGATAGTTCGGTAATTTTCACATCTGTCAACACCTGCTTTCTTTGGGATTGGAATTATTATATTCTTCTTGAAGTCTGAGGGTATTTCGCCTGTTTCATACATCTTGCTCACCAGATGGTAGAGTTTTGTCAGGACTGGCTCTCCCACGGCCGTCAGTAGTTCCAATGGAATATTGTCTACTCCGGGGGCCTTGTTTCGACTCAGGTCTTTCAGTGCTCTGTCAAACTCTTCACGCAGTATCGTATCTCCCATTTCATCTTCATCTACATCCTCTTCCATTTCCGTAATATTGTCCTCAAGTACATCGCCCTTGTATAGACCCTCTATATATTCCTTCCACCTTTCTGCTTTCCCTTCTTTGCTTAGAACTGGGTTTCCATCTGAGCTCTTGATATTCATACAAGTGTTTCTCCTTTCTCCAAAGGTCTCTTTAATTTTCCTGTAGGCGGTATCTATCTTACCCCTAGTGAGATAGGCCTCTACATCCTTACATTTGTCCTCTAGCCATCCCTGCTTAGCCATTTTGCACTTCCTGTCGATCTCATTTTTGAGACGTTTGTATTCCTTTTTGCCTGTTTCACTTACTGCATTTTTATATTTTCTCCTTGCATCAATCAAATTCAATATTTCTTCTGTTACCCAAGGATTTCTACTAGCCCTCGTCTTTTTACCTACTTGATCCTCTGCTGCCTTCACTACTTCATATATATATATATATGACCTTGTGGATAACATCGGAAGTTCACTGAGGCATTTTGCGGATTATGCTGTAGTATATCGAGAGGCTTAACAATGGAAAATTGTACTGAAATGCAGGAGGATCTGCAACGAATTGACGCATGGTGCAGGGACTGGCAATTGAATCTCAATGTAGACAAGTGTAATGTGCTGCGAATGCATAGAAAGAAAGATCCTTTATCATTTATCTACAATATAGCAGGTCAACAACTGGAAGCAGTTAATTCCATAAATTATCTGGGAGTGGGCATTAGGAGCGATTTAAAATGGAATGACCATATAAAATTAATCGTCGGTAAAGCAGATACCAGACTGAGATTCATTGGAAGAATCCTAAGGAAATGCAATCCGAAAACAAAGGAAGTAGGGTACAGCACACTTGTTCGCCCACTGCTTGAATACTGCTCACCGGTGTGGGATCCGTACCAGATAGGGTTGAACATAACTTCACCGAGGAGTCAAGCGGTATATTGCTCCCTCCTACGTATATCTCGCGAAGAAACCATGAGAAAATCAGAGAGATTAGAGCCAACACAGAGGCATACCGACAATCTTTCTTTCCACAATAATAAGAGACTGGAACAGAAGGGAGAACCGATAGAGGTACTCAAAGTACCCTCCGCCACACACCGTCAGGTGGCTTGCGGAGTTTGGATGTAGGTGTAGGCGTTGAAGATCATGGGGAAAAAACTGCGAAAAATTTAACTCGTGCATCATCAGCGCAACGCTTAAATGAGTTTCTTATTAGGCGTGCAACAGCTGCTAACAGACGTGACATTATACTGTTGTTATGCTGCAACTAAACATCTGGTATCTTGCCGCGCTTGTCCTGAAACCGCTGGCTGTCATGCATGCAAATAATGCGTTTCGAACTACTGCTAGTACGAAGTTAAAATAATCTTGTAATTAGAAGCTGTGCTATGAATTAATTTATGATAATGAAGTTCGTTTCGTATGTCAAAAAACTGCTTCTCTTGTGACTGTTACGTGAAATAAAGTGTTGTAAAGAAGAAGAAAAAGCATATGAAGTGGAGAGGAGACTGACAGAAGAAAATTAAGAATTAATCGGTGGCGGTACGTGATATTTCCGACCTCCTACTATTCCTACAGTAGTGTGTAAATTTGTTGGGCAGGACGATTAAATTCAGGGTACATTTAGTATTACAGTACTATTACAGTAAGCTACAGTTAGTAGCTTGCGGTATATTAATAACTAACGTCTGCTCCTTTTGCCTTAATGAGCTTCTGAACATGTTGTGGCATAGATTCGACTAGGTTAGAGCAAATGTTTCGTACTTAACTCGTCATGAAACCACACTTTTACCACATTTGTATTCTTTTGTTGTATAGTCCATTTTACCAATACGCCTTTTCACATTACTCCACAAATTTGTCGACAGGATTTAAGACCGGTGAATTAACAGGCCACTGAAGCAAATTACTGTTGTTTTCTTCCATGAACGTCTTGACTACTTTAGAAGTTTGATACGAGATCAGATCACGTTGAAATGTTCCACCACCATCTGTAAAGGTCTGTAGGAATAATCCTCCACCTAAGGATTTCCATGTATCTGGATGAATTCGTCACGTCATTAACTGAAACTAGAGCCCCAGGGCCACTTGCAGTAATGAAAACCCCAAAACATTTTTCTGGGAGGGTATTTAAAACCCGAAACATTATTTTTGGGAGGGTGCTTTACAATCTGTTCAAGATGCTCAGCTCTCACTGCTTTGTGGGTGCCTCGCCTGACAACCCTTCCCCTGTAACCTTGAACAATAAAATATTGTGGTTCTACAATGAAAATTACTTGTTTGTGCAGTCATTGGAGGTCTGGCTCTTGCCAATCATTTTTTCTTTGTTGCAGGTGTTAACAACTGATCCTTAATTGATTTTCATGTCTTTCGCCCACCGCCCACGATCAAGGAGCCTACGATGTAGCATTAAAGAGTCAGTTTCGACCACAGTGGACAATAGATTTCTCTGAAGGCCCTTAACCCTAGCAATACCAACGCATTTTCCGTAACGTGCCTTAGCAAGGGAGGACGGGGTGGGCACTTTATGCACTCCCAAAAAAATCTGAGAAAAGGTGAAATCCGTATCTCGTTGCTAACTTATATCAACAACACACTTTTTAAAAAGTTACTAATGTGTGAGCAGGGTCCAGAACCCTAAAATATCGCTTAGCACACTTTCAGCAATGTCAAGGCACTTTCAGTAACGTGTATTATCAACTTTACTATGACCACCACAAAAACTTTAAATGAAAATTTCGCTAATTGTTGTTGACTTTTACTCGTTTGTAAGAGGTATTGATGTGTAAGGAAGGTCTTGAACCTGAAAATAATGAAAATGACATTCATCGAAAAAAGTGACATTTACTATTAAGACTTAAAGTTTTGGGTTAAGTTTAACTGAAAATTTTTAAACATTTCTTGAATCTCATAGAATAATTCACTAAAAACAAGAAATATTTTTTCAGACTTAAGATATAAAAAACTGACTAGATTACAATATTTTCGAAAGGTGGCCATAAAGTATCCCCCCCCCCCAACCTCCCCCTTGATATTCCGAGGGTTAAGAGTCTAGTGAGGATGAATTACACTCTTCCTAAGTAGCTTTGTGTCAGTTGTAGGAGTGATTTTTCGTTTTCGGCCACACCTGTCTTTCCTCTGTGGAGACAAGGTTAGGTTAACAACAGTGCGCAAAGGAGCATTTAAGCAGCTATCCTCTTCGCGCTCCAGAAGCGGAGGGAATCGTATAAAACCTTAATACGTGATACAGTGTTGTTGTTGTGGTCTTCAGTTCGAAAACGGATTTGATGCAGCTCTCCATGCTTCTCTATCCTATGCAAGCCTTTTCTTCCCCGAATAACCACTGCAACCTACATCCTTGCTGAATCTGCATACTGTACTCATCACTTGGCCTCCGTCTACGATTTTTAACCCCCCATCCACACACAAACACTTCCCTCCAATACTAAACTGGTGATCCCTTGATGTCTCTGAATGTGTCCTATCAATCGATCCCTTGTTTTGGTCAACTTGTGCCAGAGATGTCTTGCCTCCCCAATTCTATTCAGTACCTCCTCATTAGTTAGTGATGTACCGATCGGAGACAACACGATGTCGAGTATAGACCGCTGATGAAAGCCAGCCCACGGGTGCTAGTAACAAGGATCCTACAGTAAATGCGCCAAGAAAATCAAATAATCTTTTGGCAATGGTGGGGCCTGAGGACGGCGGTAAGTTGCCGCAGAAACTAGGCGTTTGATAGAAGCTTTGGTGGTACTTTTCCTCATGTATTCATATTTCACTGTGTTGCAATTTATCTTCGTGCAAGTAAAGTCACGATGACTTTTGTCTAACTAATTCTGCTATTGGTTCCGCCATCTTACGTAATGAGTCAACATCTGTCGTTAACTGAAAGCCTGTATGACGTATATTTTTTCTTAAAATGTCGTTTGCAGCATATGATATGTCAAGTTTTTATAATATTCTTATTGCCTGCATTTGAGTATCAAAGACTGAATGTATAAATTTGCTTATTTTATTTGATCATTTCCTGTCTTCCGGACACTGCTAAAGTTACGCGCAATATTTTTCTATTTTGCATAAAACTGCGCGCACCCCCTCGAAATGTGTGAATGATAGTACTGGTGGTTTCTTTCTGTAATTAAAAAAGTATACGGAAAAAGAGAATATGGACGGAGACCAAGTGATAAATACAGTATGCAGATTCAGAAGGATGTAGGTTGCAGTCGTTATTAAGACATGAAGAGGCTTGCATAGGATAGAGAAACATGGAGAGCTGCATCAAATCAGTTTCCGAACTGAAGACCACAACAACAGCAACACTGTATCACGTATTAAGGTTTTATACGCTTCCTTCCACTTGTGGAGCGCGAAAAGTATGGTTGCTTAAATGCCCCTTTGCGCACTGTATTACACGCAGTTATCAAATACAAGCGTAATTGTGTGTTGACTTTGTCCTAGCTCGTGTCTTGTGAATAATTTAAAATCGCTTGTTCTTTTAATTTCTTCGTGCCACTACTCTTATCTCGGTTCGATTACTAATGACGTTTCCAACATCGTAAAGCATACAAAGCATCTATAGTATTTCTGAGGAGATTATCCCCTTCTCTTTGAGTGAACGTCTGGTGTGTTAATTAAGGAACTGCTATGCCAACTACAAGTATTTTCGTTAACGATGAGTATTTCTGTCTGTCTGTCCATGAAGTACTGAAGGAGAAAAGTCAGACACTCGTCCATCTATAAGGCGCAATTTGCTGATAAATAAGTGGTGAAGCCATAAATATCTTTGACCGAGCGAGGTGGCGCAGTGGTTAGCACACTGGACTCGCATTCAGGATGACGACGGTTCAATCCCGCGTCCGGCCATCCTGATTTAGGTTTTCCGTGATTTCCCTAAATCACTCCAGGCAAATGCCGGGATGACTCCTTTCAAAGGGCATGGCCGACTTCCTTCCCCATCCTTCCCTAATCCGATGAGACCGATGACCTCGCTGTCTGGTCTCCTGCCCCTAAACAGCCCAACCCATAAATATCTTTGCAATAATAATATTGTATTTCCTCAGAGTACTTAGACTCCCCTTGCGAACATTTACTGTGTTGCAAAATACTGTCGCATGTTTCTAATTTTTATTTTAGCCTTGATCTTCGCTGAATTCGTGAGTGCTGGCACGTAGGCATGATGCAAGAGATTCGGTAGTGTTCACGTAGGTGGAAATGCTTATAATAAGTACCAGTTAGTGACAAAAGAAATTGCTATAACGTCTCTGACAGAGGCTAAATTAGCGGGTAAATTTGTAGGCTGGTTGTGAAAGATGTTTTACAGCTTTGCCGTAAGAAAAAAAATTCCTAAAACTCTGAGTCAGATTACTAATCTAACGAGAACTACTGCCCACGAACAAGTCTTACATTCTGAGCCATGCGAAAAGCCTTGTATTACAAGTCAAATCTGATTTTATCATTTGAAGCTTAGTGTGAACTGACTATTGAAATTAATTTTTCCTGTACTATTTCCAATATTATGCGAAAGAAAGTGTTTAGAAAAATGTTCGTAATATACCGAAACTGAAGTGTTATTTTGTAATACTGTCCCTACAGTGCAGATCTATCCTCAATTTTTTATTACCTTCGATGCGAATTCCTTTCAGTGCTAACTATGGTAGAACTGCACGATGGACATTGTAACGCGCCATCCTCCTATAGCATTACTTTTCCTCAATAGTACTTGTCGATACCAATATTATTTTTCGAATTTTGGACAGGTCAGTATTATCTCAGTTGCTTTTCTGATAACTTTCATATAATCTTATACGCAGTATGTTACATTTCAAGGTAAAATTTATGAAAACGAATTACTTTATAAAATATTTTACTTTCGATGTTGTAATCGATAAGCACTAGTTCCGAATGAACAGTTAAAATCAGTTCTTAGAAACATTTGAAATTACGAATTATTTGCACACTTCAAAGTTCTATTATTAATTACGCAATCCGGTACTGCTTACTATGTTTATTTATGGATTTATTTAAGAAATAGTAATTGAAATTAATAATGTAACGAAAACTAGTGGGAGTTCATTTGTTAAGAAAAATTGTAAACCATTTGGAATATTGTTATTTCCGCAGAGTGAGAGAGTCGTAAGCTTGCCTCTGATGTGACTGGACGTATTTTTGTATATTAACTGCGAACAATGTAATTTCGGATTTGTTAATGTGAAAAAGCAAGATATTGTATGATATACTAAAATGTGAGTAAATCAGTGGAAAATATATTTACGTAAAAAATTCTGCAACAACACTCTTCCAGTTTATTTAGTCGAAACCAACCGTGAGGACCTGATGTTAGATTTTCAGCTTCAAGAATCAGACCCATAGACAAGAAGAATTGGATCCATCTCAAGCTAACATGAACGCTTATTGTAATCTTGGCTCCTCTCAAATCTTCATAAAAGACTTTTCTTATTAATTACTTGGACTGGGTATTGTTTAACGTGAACAACAATTGGAAGAAGGAAGGAGGGGGGGGGGGAGATTACAACATGAAATTTGGTAGATAATCACAATAATTTGGTTCGTTATGTGATTATGATCTACCAAGTGCGGTGTACGGTGTTGCCACCATTACCTTACAAAAACATTTTATTGTGGGCATATTGAGGGGATGGGTAGAATGTTACGATACAACTCCTATTGTCTCCTGTCTTCAGTACGCAGTGTAACGGTCGTCAGCGCTAGTTACCCTGCTCTAAAGATGACAAAAATTGTGTTATTAACACCTAATTTGAGCGAAGTAGGGCAAGAGGACTACGAAAAGCTGTATGTGACTTCCGCGATGTAGCAGAAGGACTTGCCGCGAATGTAGCGATTGTAGATTGCTGGCAACGGTGGTCGAGCGATGGTATGGTGGCAAGAAGGCTGGGCTCCGGATGGCCAGGTGGCGCTAGCGAGGGTAAGACCGTCGTATTCGGCGTATGACTCTGATGCATCATTTGCGTCTGCGGCAGCAATTTGAGCAGCAGTTGGCACCAAAGTGACACGAAGAACTGTTGCAAATCGATTACTTCAAGGACAGCTCTGACTCGGACGCCCTGCAGCGTGCATTCCGCTGACACCAAATCACCGCCATTTGTGAATTCAGTGGCGTCAAGTGAGAGCTCATTGGAGTGAAAAGTTGAGTTTTCTGATGGCCGAGCGGTTCTAGGCGATCCGTCTGGAACCGCGCGCCCGCTACGGTCGCAGCCTCGAATCCTGCCTCGGGCATGGATGTGTGTGATGTCCTTAGGTTAGATAGGTTTAAGTAGTTCTAAGTTCCAGGGCACTGATGACCTCAGCTGTTAAGTCCCATAGTGCTCAGAGCCATTTGAGTTTTCTGATGACAGCCGGTTCTGCCTCGGTGCCAGTGATGGCCGTGTGTTGGTTAGAAGGAGGTCAGTCGAGGGCCTGCAAACAACCTCTCTGCGTGCTAGAAACACTGGACCTACACCTCGACTTACGGTCTTGCGTGTGATCTTGTATGACAGCAAGAGCACTCTTCTGTTTATCCCATGCACCCTGACTGCAAATTTGTTCGTCAGTCTGGTGAGTCGACCTGTTGTGCTGTCATTCATGAACAGCATTCCAGGGGATGTTTGCCAGCAGGATAACGCTTGCCCACATACAGCTGCTGTAACAGAACGTGCTCTTCAGGGTATTGAAATGTTGACTTGGCCTGCTCGATCACCATATCTGTTACCAATCGAGCAAATATGGGAGATCGTCGGACGACAACTCCAGCGTCATCCATCACCAGCATAAACCGTCCCTGTATTGAACGACCAAGTGCAACAGGCATGGAACTCCATCCCACAAACTGACACTCGACAACTGACGACACAATGCATGCACGTTTGCGTGAGTGCATTCAAAATTCTGGCGGTTACGCCGGTTATTAATGTGCCAGCACTTCACATTTGCAATGCCTTTTCTCGCGCTTATATTACACTACTGGCCATTAAAATTGCTACACCGGGAAGATGACGTGCAACAGACGCGAAATTTAAGCGACAGGAAGAAGATGCTGTGATATCCAAAAGATCAGCTTTTCATTCACACAAGGCTGGCGCCGGTGGCGACACCTACGACGTGCTGACACGAGGAAAGTTTACAACCGATTTCTCATACACAAACAGCAGTTGACCGGCGTTGCCTGGTGAAACGTTATTGTGATGCCTCGTGTAAGGAGGAGAAATGCGTACCATCACGTTTCCGACTTTGATAAAGGTCGAATTGTAGCCTATCGCGGTTGCGGTTTATCGTATCGCGACATTGCTGCTCGCGTTGGTCGAGATCCAATGACTGTTAGCAGAATATGGAATCGGTGGGTCAGGAGGGTAATACGGAACGCCGTGCTGGATCCCAACGGCCTCGTATCACTAGCAGTCGAGATGACAGGCATCTTATCCGCATGGCTGTAACGGATAGTGCAGCCACGTCTAGATTCCTGAGTCAACAGATGGGGACGTTTGCAAGACAACAACCATCTGCACGAACAGTTCGACGACGTTTGCAGCAGCATGGACTATCAGCTCGGAGACCACGGCTGCGGTTACCCTTGACGCTGCATCACATACAGGAGCGCCTGCGATGGTGCACTCATCGACGAACCTGGGTGCACGAATGGCAAAACGTCATTTTTTCGGATGAATCCAGGTTCTGTTTACAGCATCATGATGGTCGCATCCGTGTTTGACGACATCGCGGTGAACGTGCATTGGAAGCGCGTATTCGTCATCGCCATACTGGTGTGTCACCCGGCGTGATGGTATGGGGTGCAATTGGTTACACGTCTCGGTCACCTCTTGTTCGCATTGACGGCACTTTGAATAGTGGACGTCACATTTCAGATGTGTTACGACCCGTGGCTCTACCCTTCATTCGATCCCTGCCAAACCCCACATTTCAGCAGGATAATGCACGACCGCATGTTGCAGGTCCTGTACGGGCCTTTCTGGATACAGAAAATGTTCGACTGCTGCCCTGGCCAGCACATTCTCCAGGTCTCTCACCAATTGAAAACATCTGGTCAATGGTGGCCGAGCAACTGGCTCGTCACAATACGCCAGTCACTACTCTTGATGAACTGTGGTATCGTGTTGAAGCTGCATGGGCAGCTGTACCTGTACACGCCATCCAAGCTCTGTTTCACTCAATGCCCAGGCGTATCAAGGCCGTTATTACGGCCAGAGGTGGTTTTATTGGGTACTGATTTCTCAGGCTCTATGCACCCAACCTGCGTGACAATGTAATCACATGTGAGTTCTAGTATAATATATTTGTCCAATGAATATCCGTTTATCATCTGCATTTCTTCTTGGTGTAGCAATTTTAATGGCCAGTAGTGTAACTTGTGATATTGCTTCGTTAATCGCTTAAATACACTCCTGGAAATTGAAATAAGAACACCGTGAATTCTTTGTCCCAGGAAGGGGAAACTTTATTGACACATTCCTGGGGTCAGATATATCACATGATCACACTGACAGAACCACAGGCACATAGACACAGGCAACAGAGCATGCACAATGTCGGCACTAGTACAGTGTATATCCACCTTTCGCAGCAATGCAGGCTGCTATTCTCCCATGGAGACGATCGTAGAGATGCTGGATGTAGTCCTGTGGAACGGCTTGCCATGCCATTTCCACCTGGCGCCTCAGTTGGACCAGCGTTCGTGCTGGACGTGCAGACCGCGTGAGACGACGCTTCATCCAATCCCAAACATGCTCAATGGGGGACAGATCCGGAGATCTTGCTGGCCAGGGTAGTTGACTTACACCTTCTAGAGCACGTTGGGTGGCACGGGATACATGCGGACGTGCATTGTCCTGTTGGAACAGCAAGTTCCCTTGCCGGTCTAGGAATGGTAGAACGATGGGTTCGATGACGGTTTGGATGTACCGTGCACTATTCAGTGTCCCCTCGACGATCACCAGTGGTGTACGGCCAGTGTAGGAGATCGCTCCCCACACCATGATGCCGGGTGTTGGCCCTGTGTGCCTCGGTCGTATGCAGTCCTGATTGTGGCGCTCACCTGCACGGCGCCAAACACGCATACGACCATCATTGGCACCAAGGCAGAAGCGACTCTCATCGCTGAAGACGACACGTCTCCATTCGTCCCTCCATTCACGCCTGTCGCGACACCACTGGAGGCGGGCTGCACGATGTTGGGGCGTGAGCGGAAGACGGCCTAACGGTGTGCGGGACCGTAGCCCAGCTTCATGGAGACGGTTGCGAATGGTCCTCGCCGATACCCCAGGAGCAACAGTGTCCCTAATTTGCTGGGAAGTGGCGGTGCGGTCCCCTACGGCACTGCGTAGGATCCTACGGTCTTGGCGTGCATCCGTGCGTCGCTGCGGTCCGGTCTCAGGTCGACGGGCACGTGCACCTTCCGCCGACCACTGGCGACAACATCGATGTACTGTGGAGACCTCACGCCCCCCGTGTTGAGCAATTCGGCGGTACGTCCACCCGGCCTCCCGCATGCCCACTATACGCCCTCGCTCAAAGTCCGTCAACTGCACATACGGTTCACGTCCACGCTGTCGCGGCATGCTACCAGTGTTAAAGACTGCGATGGAGCTCCGTACGCCACGGCAAACTGGCTGACACTGACGGCGGCGGTGCACAAATGCTGCGCAGCTAGCGCCATTCGACGGCCAACACCGCGGTTCCTGGTGTGTCCGCTGTGCCGTGCGTGTGATCATTGCTTGTACAGCCCTCTCGCAGTGTCAGGAGCAAGTATGGTGGGTCTGACACACCGGTGTCAATGTGTTCTTTTTTCCATTTCCAGGAGTGTATGTTACCTAGAAAAATGTGCCGCGCAAGATTAGCCGAGCGGTCTAAGGTTATGCAGTCATGGACTCTGCGGCTGATCTCGGCTTAGGTTCGAGTCCTCTTTCGGGCACGGGTGGGTGTGTTCGTCCTTAGGATAACTTAGGTTAAATAGTGTGTAAGCCTAGGGACTGATGACCTTAGCAGTTAAGTCGCATAAGATTTCACGCACATTTGAACAAATGTATTCCCGAAATTTCTTCACTCTACATTAACCATGGTTTGGTGTTGCGATTTTTTTTTCCGTCAGTATATCTGGTAAGACTGGAGTGAGTCAGGTTAGGGACGTTACAAAATCGAGCATATTGTAACAAGTGTCGTGGCAAAGGGAGGTGAATGACTGTGGAAATGTATGCGGATGAGAGGGCGGAGCAACTAGACGGTCTCTTTCGCACAGGTCTCTGGAGGAACAAAAAAACCGCCTGCTTTAGCGACGAAGAAATGGACGATATCCACAGCGAAGCTTGGAGCTGCATGACTTTTTAAAGGGCGCCAGACTCTTTAGTCGCCTGCAGTTCCGCAAAGCGAGTGAAATATTCACGCAGCGGCTGCGCTCCTCGTGTTTTCCGGGGCTCGGCTGCTGACATTGGCGGCTATAGAGACGTCGAAACACAAACGAGGGGTAAGGCAGAGCCACTGCGCACGCAGCCGGACTGCCGGGTCGTGCCGAGGCAGTCCGCTGGCCGCCGAGCACTGGTATAATGAGGTCCGGTGCGGCGGGGGAGGCCGGGGAAT
The DNA here is from genome assembly GCF_021461385.2 of Schistocerca piceifrons. Taxonomy (NCBI): domain Eukaryota; kingdom Metazoa; phylum Arthropoda; class Insecta; order Orthoptera; family Acrididae; genus Schistocerca; species Schistocerca piceifrons. Next base: position 295,010,732 of record NC_060139.1, on the reverse strand, counting down.
GATCGACAGCGCTGCCCGGCTGCGTCGGGAAGGCGAGGTAGTAGGAAATACAGTTCACAGCAACTCCGAAACACCGACGTCTCGAAAAATTTTGTGTAAGAGTAATTGTTCCAAATTTTGTAAATGTTGCACGATAACGCTTGACATTGAGCAAAGCCGAAAAAAAGAGATATCCGTTCAGAGTATTTGAGTTCCAGGTCGAGGACTTAGGGGCGAAAATTCAGAATTTGAAGCAATTTGAGATGGTGTAAAACATTCTGTATCAGACTCTGTGTCGTTTCTGATACAAGTAAATGAATGAACGATCCTTCACTCGCGTTGTCAGAAGATGCCACTTTTGCCATTGTTACTGATAATACAGGTATGGGGATCTAAATTAGCACCACTCCTCTTACTGAAAACATAGCTAACGAAATACAGTAGAGCGTCGATTATCCTAAGTAATTGGGGGACATCGGTGTTCGGTAAACTGGTTTGTTCGGATAATCGAACTGTACATGTTTATTTGCCAAAAAGAAGTACCGTACAGTAAATTTATTCATAAAAACAGGCATCTCTTTTAGTATTACAAAGTAACATACAAAGGCAACTACAGTAGGAATATATAGTATGTGGCACAGTTGATTAAACAAAAATATATACATATTACTTACGCATTTTGCATGAGCAATACACACAGTATACAAAATTAACGAGCGAGTACACAGTTCGGTTAAGCGGTCGTTCGGTTAACCGACGTTTGGATAATCGACGCTCTACTGTAAATAAAAACATAAACAAATGATTTTACATTTTATGTGGAGCCAGAGTCATATAAAACTTTCTGGAAGGTATAACCGTCATTTGACGACAAAACGAGTTTTATCCAACACTCTAGCTTTAGTTATCAGACCATTATCAAGTGTTACAAATCACAGGTTTTAAACTTTGCTACACTGTGTCTAAGCAACCACCGACATAAACATAAGCTTTTTAATGTTTATGTCAATGGCTGCTTTGCCACAGTGTAGCAAAATTTAAAACCTATGATTTCGTCATCTACTTTATTCTACAACCATATCAACTGTAACACTTCATAATGGCCTGAGACCGAAATCTAGACTGTGAAATAAAACTTGTTTTCCCGTCAAATCGCGGTTACATGTTTCAGAAAGTAAAACAAATGGCTCACGGTAAACAGATTAACGTTCAGTTTTGTCAAGACTCAGTACTTGCAGTTCAGTACTATGAAAATTGTCTACTTAAGACACTGAAATTTTTCGTGCAGCATATAGAGCACATAACCTTAACTGGAACACACATACACTAAAATTAACGAAATGCCTTAGTTCAAATACATATGCGGTACACACGATTACTGCGAAAGGTAATTTAACAAGTGAAGAAACTACATTAATGTGGATATTTCTATTCTTTAATCAATTATGGAAGTGATAGTATTTTCAGAACTGAAGCGTGTTATAGGAATTATATTTTACTTATGTTGTAGAACATCCTTCAGAGAGCTCTCAAAAATAAAAGAAATAAAATTACTTTCTATTTTTACAAATACTTCGCAGTAGGAAATATAGGATGAGACATTACTAAAATTTGAGCCCAATTGCAATGGAACACAACTGGAAAGTTAACATTTGAAATACATTTATACTAAGTTGGACAACATTAAACGCCAACATTTTTGGTTAGGGTTTCTCGTGAAACAGCAAGTTTACTGTTACCAGTCACTGTTTGTTTTGTTCAACAACGCATTTCCAAGGTTTAAACCGAAATCATCGGATGGATTTATACGACTTTGGAGTAACCTATGGCAGTGTCTAGAATAGAGAAACTGTAATAATATATTTTTTCTACTAGACAGTGTCACAGGTTACTCCAAAGTCTTAACATAAAACTTAAATGCTACATTAAGCCACATAAATCCATGTGATTATGGAGGTTTAAAGATTCGAAACGCTACGTGGAACTAAATAAACAGTGACTCGTAACAGTAAACCATTTTTTTATTCGATCACTATTACAATAATTTTCCGTTTGCTTCGCCTGTGACACAGCCTACACTTATAGAATGGTTTTCACATAAATAAAAAAAAGTCTCAATTAAATACCGTAAAGAAATTGTTCGATGCTGGTACATCCGACAATCGACCGGGCAGTTTCGATCTTGTATGTCTGATGTTCTTTTTATTAACAGTGTTACTGAATATCAAGACGAGTATAGGCAAGTACAGACGTATGAATGGTGAACGAAAAACAGCTCGAGAGTTTCTAAGTAGCATGTCCAAATGGCTCTGCAATTTGCAATACATCATGCTGACGTACCTACCTCGTTCACGAGGCGTGTGTTTAAGTAAAAGCAGCTGCTCACCACACCATATTCTACAACCTGAATACGTGAACGGTCATCCACTACATTAATAGCCTATGGGCGGCCTGAGCGAGGCATGTCATCGACAGCTCCTGTCTCTCTGTATCTTGTCCATGCCCGAACAACATCGCTTTGGTTAACTCCGAGACGCCTGGACACTTCCCTTGCTGAGAGCCCTTCCTGGAACGAAGTAACAATGCGTACGCGATCGAACCGTGATTTTGACCGTCTAGGCATCGTTGAACTGGAGACAACACGAGCCGTGTACCTACTTCCTGATGGAATGACTGGAACTGATCGGCTGTCGGACCCCCTCCGTCTATATAGACGCTGTTCATGCATGGTTGTTTACATCGTTAGGCGGGTTTAGTGACATCTCTGAACAGTCAAAGGGACTGTACCGTGATACAAAATCCACAGTCAACGTCTGTCTTCAGTAGTTCTGGGAACCGGGTGATGCAAAACTTTTTTTGATGCATGTATTAGAATCCAAGCAGCGCAAGCTGTTGCGTGAAAAGGTGTCTGAAAACCTCGAAAAAGGTGAGTGAAGTGAGAACTAGAACGGATGATAGAATCATTATCTTTTCAAGATTAGAAACACATAGACCCAACGATCCCGTTTTAGATCCTCGAATAATGTGCTAATATGGGGAATGTGATGTTTGCTATGATTGTTTAACGGAAGTAGTCTATCGTTTGTTTCAAAACACATAATGACCGAGATTTCCACTCCATTTCAACAGTGATTTCTAAATATGTTAGGATTTACTTATTAGATGGGTCATACCAGGCGCACTACGAGCTTCTTCCTAGTCTGAATTGTCTGTCATCAGACGGAGCATTCAGAACCTCTCGACTAACTACACAGGACTGTGCATTCACAAGTTATTGCATTTCATTCACAGTTATGGTTTCACGTAACAAGAGAATTAAAATTCCACTTTTAATTAAAAACCGTATTCATGCAAATGACGTCAGAAATTATAATTAACGAAGATATGTTATCGCATGTCGAGGAACCGGGTTATTAACGCACTGAAAGAGATGGAGACTACCCGCACAAAACACGACGTTGTCGCGTTAACTACCGGCTTGTCTGGTAGCGCTCGACGCGCGGAAGAGCACCAGGCTGTACAGCCTTACATTGTAGCGGCTGACATAAAGTTAAGGGCGACCTGTATTACGGTGGAGAAGCTTTTCCAATACCCATATCATTGTGTGTGTGTAAAGAGTGTAGAAATGAATAAGAGAAATAATACCAGGAGCTTGGGAAATGCATGTTTCTTTTACTGTACAGAAACACAAACACCATTCACGACACTTTAGCTTCCCACTTACTGTAGTTCAGGCAAAAATCGTTTTATGAATTAGCAAGTGTTGCAGACTATCCTGAGATCAAACCATGAATGTAAAGAACTCGGCGATCGTCATTCTTCATATCTCAGCATTTTGATAACCTTTAGTAAGCTTGTACTATCCAGCCATTATTATCTCTTACTTTTTACTGCACGAAACAGTGCTGTCATGATGCGACCATTATACAGGTAACCTGAACGTCATCTGCTCGTAAATTTTTTCACTCCCTAAAACTCATGCGGAGACGCAGCTGTCATTATTTCACGTAAAGCACTGTATGTATTGTTGACAACTGTCTGCCAAATGATTGTATTGTGAGTTGCTAAACAGCACTACGTACCTCATATAGAAACAGGGAGCGCAACACTTTAAAAAAAATCATGTTTATATTGAATATCGCATGAAATTAATGCTTACAGTTCTTCAAGTCGTCCTTTCCTTTAATCTATTCAAAAATATTTAAGTCTTTCATTCGCTCATCCTTTGATGTATTCGACCTGTTTCGTATCACTTTTAGTATTATCCCACATATTTAAACGTTCTCCAGGTGTGCGCCTCTAATCTCGTAACATCTACATTTACTTACATACAGACTCCGCAGACCACCGTACGCTGCATGGCGGAGGGTGACTCCGCAGACCACCGTACGCTACATGGCGGAGGGTACCTTGTGCCACTACTGGTCATTTCCTTCCCTATTTCACTCTAAAATAGAGCGAGGGAAAAACGACTGTCTAAAACCCTCCTACGAGCCCTAATTTCTCGCAGCTTATCTCAATGGTAGGATCGTCGTGCAGTCGGCGTCAGATGCCGGTTCTCTAAAGTTCTGCAATAGTGTCTTGCGAAAAGAGGGTCGTCATCTCTTCAGGGATTCCGATTTGAGCTCAGAAAGCTTCTCCGTAACACTCGCTTGCTGATCGAACCTACCGGTAACAAATCTAGTCACACGCCTCTGACATGCTTCGATGTTTTCCATTAATCCTATCTGGTGGTGATCTCAAACACTCGAGCAATACTCAAGAATGGACTGCACTAACGTTCTGGCCTATACGCCGCCTCATTTATGAGAGATCTACACTTTGCCAAAATTTTCCAATAAAACGAAGTCGAGCATTTGTCTTCGTTACTACTAACCTGTCGTGCTCAAAAAAAAAATGGCTCTGAGCACTATGGGACTTAACATCTATGGTCATCAGTCCCCTAGAACTTAGAACTACTTAAACCTAACTAACCTAAGGACAGCACACAACACCCAGCCATCACGAGGCAGAGAAAATCCCTGACCCCGCCGGGAATCGAACCCGGGCGTGGGAAGCGAGAACGCTACCGCACGACCACGAGATGCGGGCGCCTGTCGTGCTCGTTCCATTTCATACCGCTTCGCAACGTTACGCCTAGATATTTAATCGATGTGACTATGTCAAGCAGCACACTAATAATGCTGTGTTTGAACGTTACGGGATTGCTTTTACTGCCCATCCTCATTAATGTACATTTTTCTACATTTATAGGAAGCTGCCATCCATCAGACCAACCAGAAATTTTGTCTGAGTCACCTTGTATACTCCTACAGTCACTCAACGACGACAGCTTCCCGTACACCACAGCATCACCAGCAAACAGCCACAGATTGTTGCCCACGTTGTCCGTCAGATCATTTTTGTATACAAAGAATAATAGCGGTGCTATGACACTTCTCTGGGGCACTCCTGACGATACCCTTGTCTCTGATGAAATTCACAGTAGAGGACAACGTACTATGTTCTGTAACTTAAAAAGTTGTTGAGTCTTGTACCATGGGAAGCGAGGGAGAGGATGTTGTTTGGTGGCCAGTATCCTCTTTCTGCAGCACAACTACACACATGTATTAACAGGGTTCTTTATTTACTCGAACAGGAAGCTACTTATCTTCTAGAGTCACTGTGTTGTGGTACAAGCTTTTCCATAGTAGTCCACGTTAGCCTCACTGCTGGTGAAGTACAAGTCCTGCTATTTGATGAATGACAGCTGCCAAACTGGAGTGCGCGTTGGTGCTTCAGTGGCTGAGCGACTGCGCTAGTGACTGAGATTGAGACTGACAGAGTTAGTGACCATCTGAGACTGAGACTGAGAGACTGAGCCCTCCAGTCCATTTCAGCGATCTAAATATTTGCAGTCGAGAGGGCGTTGGTGGCCCGTTGCTTGCGAGTCTGTCTTTCGCCTCTCTCCTGATAGGTGCGCTTGATCCAGCGCCTACTATCAATCTTCTTGCTATATCTTTGCCGACTGCTGTGCTTGCAACAGCTTATACCAGCACAAAAGTCTTTGAACCACTCACATATCTGGGAACCTAAACCCTTATGTTCAGATGTATGTCAACAGTGTGCAGTCAGGCACCGTGTCAAACGCTTTCTGGAACTATAGTCGGTAGGATTCATTCTCTCTGTCTTATTTTGTTTCTTATGTTGTATCATACACACTTACAGACAGCTGCCATCCATTATAGCAGGTGGTTATTTGTCAAAGTCTTTGCACGACCATCCAGCGATGAAGCTTTTTTGTAGACGACAGCAAAACCAGTGAGCAGTCAAACAGTGCTGCTGACCCTCTCTGATAAATCAGACTGTGCAGGCTGAGAACACACATATGCTCCCTTGGACGCTTACTTATGATTCTATTGAACATTGACTATACAATATAAATACTGGGTTCTGTGAATCAAATATTCATTTGACTTATCACATCTGTGAAGAAAGTCGTTACAGTCATATCTTCCTCATTAATGAGCGATATGATACAGTGTTGAAACACCAGTCTCACAAACAAGGGGAGGAGAGGAAGGTCAAGGAGGGTGGCAGTAGTGGGGCAAAGTATGTGTCACCCCACTCTCCACTGTTGCCAGATGTATCCAAGATGGCAGCGATGACACCATCCAAGAGGGCGGCCTGTAGACTTGGTAACAGCGCATGACCGAACCCAAGCTGGCGGTCGTGAGTCAGCTGATGACGCGAGTACCATTATCCAAGACGGCAGCTAAAGGCTGGAAAAGTGCCATGTCCCCCTGGTGGGAAGTTTGAATTTTGGAGGGAAATCGAATTATGTGCTTCTACAGGTCACCTGGGAGTCCCTCCCCCCCCCCCCCCCCCTTTCAGACTTTTTGCATAATGGCCCGTCATCCTCTTGGAAAATGGGCGGGAATTTCGAATTTGGGACAGTTTTTTTCTCCATTCATGTGACCAGAATTGGTGGCACACATTCAATCTTTGCCGAGCTGTCGTTGTGGAACCATTATGATGTATTCGATCATTGAGATGAATGTGAAGGATAGAGCAGCTTTCAAGGAGGACTGTAGCCACACTTCACTACATGAGGTATGGAAGACTATGATAATGGAAGAGTGTAGGAGAAAGAAGCAGAAGAATTCAGTTCAGCAGATTGCGACAATGCAGAGGGATTGAACCAAGATGCATGTCGTAACCGACACATGTTCAAGCACATGTGCATACTGTTGAGATATTTCACATGAAGTATTCATTCTCCCAAAACGGAAGAGGTGGGCAATTGATGTCAATTCACTTCAGTGGAAACATATTCATGTACGTGATATATACCATTGAAGAGCAACTGCTCATCCCCATCCAGTTCCCCTCCACCAACCCATCCTCATGGCTGTGCGGAATGTGTTCTATCGAAGAGCTATTGGTGTCTGACCAGGAGGAGTTTAACAGCATCAGTGCAAGAACAGATGGCTAACTGTGCTGGTGTGGATGTTGTGGATGAGAAGCTACCCACCGCCAATGCACAGCCACCTTTACTGTTCGCCTCATGCTATACCTTAACATCTAGCGGTTAAAAAGTCTTCCTCTAGGAATTGAAGTTTCACATGGCGGTGACGTCTCAGCTGTGTTAGTGCTCGAAAATGTGCCAAAAAATATTAAAGTGCGTTTTTAAGACTATGAGTGGGATGAACTCGGTCGTGCAAAAGCTTACATCAAGAGGCATATGACTACAGAATATGTTCTGGCCCAATCTTATCAGGACATCTACTGTGATGGCCTAACTGTGAGTATATTATCAATGCATGATGATGTTACACTAAGAGTTAAAAGTGCGATGGGCAGAGTATTTACATGCAGCACTCAACAGTTGGTAACTTGTTCAATCTGCACTCAGCGATAACTACTATGATGGAGAGACTAGATAGATGGCTCCCTTATGTTCAAGCTGTATACAATGATATCATGAACTGTCTTAGCACATGCAGCATTCACATAGATGATATAGATCACTGTTTTAGTACGGTACCTGTATAAGTGCAGTGCAGAAGTCCCGCGCTGTTCGTCGAATATGTTTGGAAAATGTTGAAATTAAATTTACTGATAGAATACCAGACTATTGCGATGCACCAATAACATTGCGGGAAATGCGTGCAGAATTTGGAGGATGTAAGAAGCAGCTGTTTTCCAAATACTGCACTGCTGTTGCGCCGATTAAAAAGAAAAGAAGCAAGTGATTTTTTTGATGGTGATAATGCTATGTATAATTGTCAATGGTTAATAAACAAATATATTTATTATCTCAAATTTGTGTTTTGTGTTATTTCTCTAGACAAAATAACCCTGCATATAATGTCAAATGTGACTAAGCACATTTTCTTTTTTATATAAAAGGCTATTGCACGCCAGGACCTAACACAGTTGGCAGACTGAGTGAAGCACCCTCGCCACAAGGACTTTGTTGTAGGTGACTGGTCCTGCGACAGTGAAGATTTGGAAAAGAAGACTAAGAAGAATGGAGTGCTCCTTCCCGACAGCATACGACCTACAATTGTACGTCCCTCCAACCGTGGCAAGACAAATTTTCTCATGGCTCTGCTAGCAGACATTGATGGAGCATGTCTACATATTCTATTTCAACCCAAGTATCAGTTACTGCAGAGAATATTAGATGGCGTAATGTACAGGGCATTCAGTGAAAGCCAAGACATCCCTCCACCTGAAGACGTAAAGCCAAACACGGTCTTCATATTTGACATGTAGCTGTTGAAAAGCAGGACCAGATCCGTAGATATTTCTGCTTTGGTCGTCATATGAGTGTTGACGTACTGAGTCAAACATATTCCAGGATCCCAAAACAGTTGGTGAGGGATAACGCCAACCTCATTATAGCATTCAAACAAGACAATCTCAGTTTAAAACACATTTACCAAGCTCATGTAGGGACTGACATGTCTTACAATGAATTTGTAAAGATATGTGGAGATTGCTGGAATCACTCACAGCACGGGTTTCTCGTTATTGATAAAACTCGACAAAATAGGTGAATGCATCAGTATACTCTACACCATGCACATATTCGCACGCATGTCGGGTTTACATAGACAAAATGCTCTCATATATACTGATATGAAATTTCAAACTCTTGAGGAAAGACTCAGCGTATTCGGTAACCCTGTAAAGGAATTAAAGGACAATCAGAAAGTTTTTGCGCTTGACCAGTACCGGCTAGAGTAAAGAATTAGCGCAATTGAGGGGAAAATAGAAGCTGAGGTTCTTATTATTGAGGAGGAGGAGGATCCAAGAAAGAAGAAGAAGAAGAAGAACAACAACAACAACAACAAAGCATACATAAAGCCTCGCGATATACAGAGCTCAGATTAGTATGCGTCAAAATGTCGACTAAGCATAAGGTCATTCAGGCGCGTAAAGCTGTTCGAGAGAAATTCGTTTGTTAAGGATGGGGCATATGGAGCGGGAGCAAACACTAAGAGAGACATTTAAACCCGTTACCGAATGTACCAGAAAGCTAGCATCACGAGATGATGATAATGTTGAAAACGATTCAATTGGTGATTTCACTAACCAGTACTCGACTAGGATAGATAGAACATTCCGTGTCAGCTAGGAGAGACCGTGCATGCTCGGCTCTCAATCTATACGTTTAACCGATAGCACAATTCGGATCGGGGATAAAGAGTTTAAAAGAGCTCCTGGCTTAATGAAATGCATCTTCCTAAGAGCCTCAATAAACTTAAAATACTCTGCCAGTGATCGCAAGGCGAATGGAGAAATACTACATTTGACTGAAGTATATAAGAATGCAGACGGAACACTGAAAAGCCTACAAAACTCCAAAATTCTAAATACACTAGCATGAGTAACCCCAAAGCATTGGTGAAGGCCTTGACAGTCAACATAAACGAGTGAGCAGTCAACCCTCCCACCCCCCAGTATATATATCACGATGAGGTAGATGAAGTAATAGATAGGCTTCGGCTGTTGATGGCTTCAGCTGCAGCGGGTAATACAGCACATTCGAATGAGGTTGTCTCAATAATTTGAGAACTTAGAGAAAGAGGAATCATCGAATAATAATAGTAAGTTTGGAAACAGTAGTTCAGGGACTGCACAAACCAGCACGCAGAACATACCCTGGCAGACACGTGATGATTAAAGGACTGAATGACTTATGGCGGGCGGATCTTGTGGATGTGGGTCTGTACAACCGTGAGAATAGGTTTCAAGTATATTTTAATGGTCATTGATACATACTTTAAATTCGCATGGACATTACCTGTGAAAACAAAGACAAGGGGAGATGTTGCTGCGGTGTTGGAGCTGCAACAGGAACGAATCGATGCTCAGACAATCTTCAAACCGATCATGGTGGGGAGTTTTACAATGAACATTTCAAGACTTTGATGGAGCGGTACGGAATACACCACTGCTCAACGTTTACCCATCTGAAAGTGAGTATTGTGGAGCGTCCGAACAGAACAGTGGAAGCTCAAATGTGGAAGCGATTTAATCTTCGTGGGTCGTACAAGTGGGCGGATATCCTACCACAGATAATAGCAAGGTATAATCGAACCAAACATAGAACAATAATAAAGAAACCGATCGATGTTCGTGACAATTCACTCATGAAGTCGGTATATTTCCGCATTAAAATGCTGGATCCACACAAATAAAGGTTTAATGTAGGTGACTTAGTACGTATTTCATAGCAAAAGACGGCAGTTGAGAAATAGTAGTTACCAAACTAGTCAGCTGAAATATTCACAGTATCAAAAGTGCAGAGAACGAATCCCCGAACATGTATCTTAAAGGATAGCAAGGGTGCAGAAATTGCAGGATGCTTTTACACAGAGGAATTGCAGAAGAGCTCTGTAGCAGATGTATTCCTCATCGAACGTGTAATAAGACGTCGTGAGAATATAGCGCTAGTTAAATGGTTGGGATTTCCTTCATCAGAAAACAGCTGTATTGATGCTGACGACTTAGTATATAATAGGATGCGTAGACCTCAGTCACCTCAGTAGCGTACAATGCATGGTAGGAGACACACCATAATAAGAGGTGGTATTCTCGACAAATTACCATTTGAATTACACATTCCGGGATATAACTTCTGTGGACCAGGAACAAAGCGTCAGAAACGCTTGGCACGTAGCGATAGAGGTATTAACCTACTCGACGAAGCCTGCCTGCACAATGACCTAGCCTACGCCGCAAATAAACATCTCCCTGCACGTCACGCCGCAGACAGAATTTTAGCTGAAATTACAATGAAATGCTTACAGGCGTTGACATACGTCAATGGGGACAGATGAAAATGTGTGCCCCGACCGGGACTCGAACCCGGGATCTCCTGCTTACATGGAAGGCGCTCCATCCATCTGAGCCACGGAGGACACAGAGGATAGCGTGACTGCAGGGATTTATCTCTGGCACCCCTCCTGCGAAACCCACATTCTCAACGTATTGCCCCGCACTACATTCGTAGTGCCCCCGCCCATTATACTCATTACTCGCGGTGCGTTGCCGATTCCCATAAGAGTTCGGGCACTGTTTGTGCATTCGCACAGAAGAAGAAGATGGTCAAGTGGCCGGTGAGCCTTAACTATATACAGGGTGTTACAAAAAGGTACGGCCAAACTTTCAGGAAACATTCCTCACACACAAGGAAAGAAAATATGTTATGTGGGCATGTGTCCGGAAACGCTTACTTTCCATGTTATAGCTCATTTTATTACTTCTCTTCAAATCACGTTAATCATGGAATGGAAATACACAGCAACAGATCGTACCAGCGTGACTTCAAACACTTTGTTACAGGAAATGTTCAAAATGTCCTCCGTTAGCGAGGATACATGCATCCACCCTCAGTCGCATGGAATCCCTGATGCGCTGATGCAGCCCTGGAGAATGGCGTATTGTATCACAGCCGTCCACAATACGAGCACGAAGAGTCTCTACATTTGGTACCGGGGTTGCGTAGACAAGAGCTTTCAAATGCCCCCATAAATGAAAGTCAAGAGGGCTGAGGTCAGGAGAGCGTGGAGGCAATGGAATTGGGCCGCCTCTACCAATCCATCGGTCACCGAATCTGTTGTTGAGAAGCGTACGATCACTTCGACTGAAATGTGCAGGAGCTCCATCGTGCATGAACCACATGTTGTGCGTACTTGTAAAGGCACATGTTCTAGCAGCACAGGTAGAGTATCCTGTATGAAATCAAGATAACGTGCTCCATTGAGCGTAGGTGGAAGAACATGGGGCCCAATCAAGACATCACCAACAATGCCTGCCCAAACGTTCCCAGAAAATCTGTGTTGATGACGTGATTGCACAATTGCGTACGGATTCTCGTCAGCCCACACATGTTGATTGTGAAAATTTACAATCTGATCATGTTGGAATGAAGCCTCATCCGTAAAGAGAACATTTGCACTGAAATGAGGATTGACACATCGTTGGATGAACCATTCGCAGAAGTGTACCCGTGGAGGCCAATCAGCTGCAGATAGTGCCTGCACACGCTGTACATGGTACGGAAACAACTGGTTCTCCCGTAGCACTCTCCATACAGTGACGTGGTCAACGTTACCTTGTACAGCAGCAACTTCTCTGACGCTGACATTAAGGTTATCGTCAGCTGCACGAAGAATTGCCTCGTCCATTGCAGGTGTCCTCGTCGTTCTAGGTCTTCCCCAGTCGCGAGTCATAGGCTGGAATGTTCCGTGCTCCCTAAGACGCCGATTAATTGCTTCGAACGTCTTCTTGTCGGGACACCTTCGTTCTGGAAATCTGTCTCGATACAAACGTACCGCGCCACGGCTATTGCCCGTGCTAATCCATACATCAAATGGGCATCTGCCAACTCCGCATTTGTAAACATTGCACTGACTGCAAAACCACGTTCGTGATGAACACTAACCTGTTGATGCTACGTACTGATGTGCTTGATGCTAGTACTGTAGAGCAATGAGTCGCATGTCAACACAAGCACCGAAGTCAACATTACCTTCCTTCAATTGGGCCAACTGGCGGTGAATCGAGGAAGTACAGTACATACTGACGAAACTAAAATGAGCTCTAACATGGAAATTAAGCGTTTCGGGACACATGTCCACATAACACCTTTTCTTTATTTGTCTGTGAGGAGTGTTTTCTGAAAGTTTGGCCGTACCTTTTTGTAACACCCTGTATATACTAAGATGGTATCTGTTCTTTCAGACATGTCCGAAAGAACAGATACCATCTTAGTATATAGAATTTTAGCTGATAGAGCCAAGGAAATAAGACGTATAGGTCAACGTGTGGCTACATACGTTGTTGATAAAACCATGCATGGTAAAATTAAGTTAGGCATAGGAGTGATGAATTTCAAGCGAATTATGAAAGCAGCGCGGTCGTCTTTGGGGAACAAGAAGAAGAAGAAGTCAGGCTGCCTGAAAATCTGCATTCTCACCTAAGCATTCTCTCAGTATAAGCATGCAATTATGAGTAAGAAGAAGAAGAACAACAACAAGAAGGGTACAATTAAACAATCTCACGTTCTACCTTTACCCAAGAATCAGGCGGAATTATTCCGTTCCTCGTTCCAGCCCCTGCGGCTCTATCAACAGTAGGCTCACTCACAGGAGGGGCTGCAGCTGTAGCCAAAACTGTGAAGAATGCTCAAAACGCCCAAGCACAGCTAGAGGAGGCAAGAAGGCATAATCGCGTCATTGAAGCTGTAGCCATTGAAACCGTACAAGAAAGGACTGGACCTCTTCATAAATTAAAAAAGCCCGTTAGCTATTCTACCTGATCGAGCGCTCACGAATAAAGATCTACTTAAGGTTGTTAAAGAAAACTCCCCATTCCAGGATTCCGTGGTGTCTATATGCGAGATACATTATCGAAGACCATTTGGAGAACAAATGAATGCGGAATTGTGAATTTAGATGTTGCAGGAGGTCCAGGAAGCCACCGGGTCTCATATGTCAAGAAAAGTTCAAATACAGTTTATTATTTTGATTCATTTGGATATTTACAGCCACCTGAAGAATTGTAAGGATACTTCACCAGCAAAAGACGAGTCTTTACAATTTTCAGCGATATCCGGGCTTTAACACGTATTTTGTGGACATCTCTGCATCATGTTCCTCCTCACATTCTTGATGAAACAGCATGTAAAACTATACCAAAGATAAGAGAATGCTCAGCATCCACTTGAACATTCGCAGCAAGCGTTGCATCGCCGAAACCTTTCAAGGATGTGAAGTGGGTTAAAACAAGGAGAAGTGCGTGTCAGGTCTGTTACGTGACAGAGTATACTATAGATGTGAAACCAATGACAGATTTCCAGAGGCTGACCAAGAACGTTTGATATGAAAAAAAGGCTGTCTTAAGAGTTGCTCTATCGAGAAATTGTATGGTAATGTGCTAAGACATGTAACCACGCCGCCAAGACACCTTGTAAACAGTCGATTAACCGATAATAGTATACCTGTACACGAGACACGCGAGCAAAGGGTAAAGCCCCTAAATGAGTAACACTACTGTTTCGGTTCCTGACACAAAAACTGAAGCCTCGTGCTGGAACGACCACTGAATGCAATACAAATCTTCGCTAGAACTTTCACGCGGTGTTTAGTGTGCCATCTTTAGACTGTTATCGTAGCAGTTACAACCGGGGACATCGAGTTATAATCTGTCGACTGTTCGAGCTACGAATATAGGCAGACAAGAATAGCTTCCTCGCAATATACCCGTCACGGCACATAATAAAATGGGTCCAGTCGTGTTTATCTGAAGTAAATCTTGTCACCCTGCATTTCGTCCATTTTTCATTCGACTCGTAAGATAATATTTGTGTTACTAACAAAGATATGAAATATGTGGCACTTCTTCCTTTCTCTGTTCGTTTTATCCTGAATTCAGTCTTTTCTCACAAAATGTAGATGTAGATGAATGTATAGTATTCGGCAGATCATCTACAGATATGCCATTTGGTTGATCCTTCGATCTCTACAAAGAATAGTAGAACAGATGAGTCAACGGAGGAAAAAAAATTCTGAAACCCACTTTAAGGATAGATGTGAATAACTTGTATAACTGACTAAAAATCTTAAAAGCTCATCACTTCTAAACATGAAAGTCATATCAGAACTTAAATTTCTTTATTTTCCTTCCAACGATCTGCTTGGAGTGAAAATGAGTCCATCCATTACGTCCAAGTGTGTCTCCCTGTGTTTCCCGTTAAAAGTTTCTTTTAATGGTCTGCTTGACTCCTGCCGTAGGTATACCGTTTGTTGTTCAAATTCTCAAATTCTGTTACATGTGCAATCCTTGTTTGTTTGCTTTTTCTCCCTGCAAAAAAACGCCACGCGAGTAAATTAACTAATTGTAGCAGAATTTAAAAAAAGATAATTTCATGCCAAAAGTTCTTTTCGTTTTGCTAACGAACGAATAGAAGTGCTGCTGGTGGATGTAAGACTGAACAGAATAAGAAAGAAACGAAGTATAGAATGATGCGCTGCTATAAATTGTGCTGTTATTACGGAGTAATTTCCTTCTTGACAGTTCATTTTGTTGCCATTTCTGCACGCGTCAAGAGTGTCGCTATTCTAAATTTGATTAAAGACGATCTAACAATTTGCGGAAGCTGGTTTTGAACAGTTGAGATGACAGGCCTAGTCTATTAAAACTGTCGCTCTGTTTTAATCAATGGACTAACACTTAGCTAGAAGGAAAGGTGATGGGGGCCTGTGTAAAAGTGATGTCTAAATTTGGGACAGCTGCAGTCACCACCTGCAGTTGGCAGTCCTCGTTTCTTAAGACGTGTGCAGATCATCGATATGTTTGCAGCTGAATACCCTATAGCACACCTTTAATCTAACATGCCTAAGAAACCTGAGAGATCGTACTCAACTTAGCTCCAAGCAATTTATTTTCACGTTCCCATTCAGTAACTTCCATAGATTTCTGTACGCTAGTATCAATGTATTTTAACGAACAGAGGAAGCCTTCAGCTGGCCATCTGCCTAGTTTTTTTCCTGTTCTGTTATTTCTGTTACTACAAAACAAAAGTTGCAAGCCGCGCCGAGTGGCCGCGCGGTTAGAGGCGCCATGTCACGGATTGAGCGGCCTCGCCCGCCGGAGTTTCGAGTCCTCCCTCGGGCATGGGTGTGCGTGTTGTCCTTAGCATAAGTTAGTTTAAGTAGTGTGTAAGTCTAGGGACCGATGACTTCAGCAGTTTGGTCCCGTAGGACATTTGAACATTTGAAAAGTTGCAAAGAATTTAATTATGGTGTGGATACGAGTCAATAGTTGTAATTTTAGGTTCTTCGAAGTCGTGACGGATTAGAACGTAAAAATATCATATTAAGATAATATTAAAACACATTAAGCTTATCCATTACGGATATTTTAGATCCCGTGACTGTTAAGTGAATGTAAATGCATAAACTGCAACCAGTCTCGTTTTTGAATAGTTATTTATTATTCCATGAACCGGTTTTCGAACCTTTTCAGGTTCATCTTCAGATGGTTTTCCGGAAGTTACATATCTATTTCTAGCATAATGCTGGTTGCTGACTTACAGAAAAAAACTGTCCATACTGTCGCAAGCAACGGTTCGAGAACCGGTTCATGTAATAATAAATAACTATTCAAAAATGCGACTGGTTGCAGTTTATGTGTTTACATTACAATATTGAAACATTTTTTTGTGAATGAAATGGAACGGATCGCCGGCCGCTGTGGCCGAGCGGTTCTAGGCGCTTCAGTCCGGAACCGCGCTGCTGCTACGGTCGCAGGTTCGAATCCTGCCTCTGGCTTGGATGTGTGTGATGTCCTTAGGTTAGTTAAGTTTTAGTAGTTCAAAGTCTAGGGGACTGATGACCTCAGATGTTAAGTCCCATAGTGCTTAGAACCATTTGAACCATTTGAATTTGGAACGGATCGATCTGCCCACAACAGCTGGTATCCAAAAATAAATGATTGTGTTTTGTTCGTGGTGAAACGGGTCAATTTTACAAGTATTTTGTTTATGAAATGACTGTATGCTGCCCCGTTTCAACCACAACGTCTTCTGACACTAAATCATTTCCGATTGTACGTTTTTATTTACGTAAACTTTGCAGCTCCACTTCATTCGAGGAAAAATAAGGCTAGAAAGGAAAATTCTTTCAATATAATCTTTACCAGAAGCCGTCATAATATAGTTGTTGATTCTGTTCGTTGCTAAATGGGAATTTGAAAATTTGCGGTAAGGTCTTATTGGACCAAACTGCTGAGGTCATCGGTCCCCAAGGTTACACACTACTTAATGTAACTTAAACTAATTTAGGCTAAGGACAACACACACACGCGCGTACGCGTGCGCGCGCACACACACACACACACACACACACACACACACACACACACACACACATGCCCGAGGAAGGACTCGAACATCCGACGGGGGGGAGCCGCGCGAACCGTGGCAAGGCGCCTACGACCGCATGGCTACCCCGAGCGGCGTTGCTAAGACAACCGATGGTAGCAGTCTGGCGCTCACATGGAGGTAGAAAAAGAAGGGAGCTATCACTGTGTCGCAAACTTGAAGCCGACGTCCGTCATCTTACATAGCCCCGGACATTAGATTCACCGCATTTATACCTCGTTGGTTCACTGCAGTGATACTTCGTCGTGACATCACTCTGACGTGCCCGTGCGCAGTTTCGACCGTTGGGAATAGCTGCAGACTTTTGTGATCGTATCTCATATAGCAACTAGTGCTTTGATTGTGTGTAGAAGTACTTGTTTCATCAAAAATGCCAGCATGTGTCGTTTACGGCTGTACTAATCGATCCTATAACATTTCATTCGTAAATGGAGCCGTTCAATCAATATTATCTTTTGTTTACATGTGTTATGGTTGCCCTGTTTACTTTTATTCTTTCCTATGTCCTTCATTGCCTTCCAACCGTAAACGCCCCGACATCCGACCACACCGTGTCAGCGGTCTCGTTCCCGCACAACATACGGCTGCGTGACAGCGCTCTTCTCTAAATTCCTCCTGCCAATAATTATTCATTGCTCACATTTCCTTGTTCTTAAAAAAAATATATATATATTCTGTCCAGAATATCCGGAGACAGCGATCATGTGTGTGTCAATTTTGTGTGCATATTTGTATGAATCTGTGTGTGTGTGTGTGTGTGTGTGTGTGTGTGTGTGTGTGTGTGTGTGTATGTGTGTGTGTGTGTGTACATAATTTCAATACCAGAAGAAAAAATCACATCCATTACGCCACATTAAGGTTGTCTGTAGCACAAACAGGTGTTCACAACGCTGTAACCAAAAGCTTTGATCACATAGCCAGTGATATAACATGCCTGACGCACAACCAAGAAAGATTTGAGACTAAGCTGAAAAAGTTTCTCTTAGACAACTCTCCCAATTCCGCAGAATGTAAAGTCTGAATGGTAATGTGTAGGAATTACTAACATCTGTCTGTCTTTAGTGTAAAAAGACAGACAGCATGGAGGTATATTTACAAAAGGTTGATGTTAATATAAAATGAATCGTTCCACAACGATTTATCGAAAAAATGTTGCACGGAACATGAAACTAACTATTGGTGCTTCGCAAAGCATGGTGTAAACTTGTATACTTTGAAAACTTCAAAATGAAATTTAAAAGTAAAATGAGGCAGATGATGAAAGTACATGTACATTCCAATCGTGATATGTTTGATTATTCCCGAAAAACTTAGAGTTACTGGTGAGAAATGTTCTGGAAAAAGAAGCAAATAGGCTACAGTTGGAATGGTAGGCCTATATGTTACACAGGTTAGGCTATCATTATTAAAAAATGGCTTACATTCATGTTAAAACAAAATATCCATTGTACACGGTCTAAGCGCTTGAGACCATTCCCTTAATCACATTTATAGTATTGGAAAATGCTGGAACATATTAAAAAAATGTTCAGTGGACATGATAACACAGCAAACAGAAGATTTACTTAACTTGTGTTTTTCCAAGCGTACCACGGCTCATTGAAAATAATACAGAAAGAAACAGAGTCTAGCTCTCAGTGTCCACAAGGATGAGATTCTCTGAACTAAAGCACAGATGACGATGTTGGGGCCATGAGCAGGCAGCATATGCACAGCAAAGTGGCTCCGAGCGCGAGTGGGCCATCTGGCTGCCGCCGGCCGTCCTGTATTGCGGCAGCAGAGGGCGCTCGTGGTACAGAGCCCACCAGAGGCGTGGCTGAGCGGACGTGCACCATTGGGTCCGCCAGATCCCACAGACTGCTATCTGCGTCTGATGGAAACTTTGCAAATTCCATTGCCAACTTTGCGAAGCCCGTGTGGTATCCATACATGGTACTACAGTAGTTTTTCATTACACAAAATACACTACTGGCCATTAAAATTGCTACACCAAGAAGAAATGCAGATGATAAACGGGTATTCATTGGACAAATATATATTACTACAACTGACGTGTGATTACATTTCCACGCAATTTGGGTGCATAGATCCTGAGAAATCAGTACCCAGAACAACCACCTCTGGCCGTAATAACGGCCTTGGTACGCCTGGGCATTGAGCCAAACAGAGGTTGGATGGCGTGTACAGGTACAGGTGCCCATACAGCTTCAATACGATACCACAGTTCATCAAGAGTAGTGACTGGCGTACTGTGACGAGTCAGTTGCTCGGCCACCATTGACCAGACGTTTTCATTGGTGAGAGATCTGGAGAATGTGCTGGCCAGGGCAGCAGTCAAACATTTTCTGTATCCAGAAAGGCCCGTACAGGACCTGCAACATGCGGTCGTGCATTATCCTGCTGAAATGTAGGGTTTCGCAGGGATCGAATGAAGAGTAGAGCCACGGGTCGTAACACATCTGAAATGTACCGTCCACTATTCAAAGTGCCGTCAATGCGAACAAGAGGTGACCGAAACGTGTAACCGATGGCACCCCATACCATCACGCCGGGTGACACACCAGTATGGCGATGGCGAATACACGCTTCCAATGTGCGTTCACCGCGATGTCGCCAAACACGGATACGACCATCATGGTGCTGTAAACAGAACCTGGATTCATCCGAAAAAATGACGTTTTGCCATTCGTGCACCCAGGTTCGTCGTTGAGTACACCATCGCAGGCGCTCCTGTGTGTAATGCAGCGCCAAGGGTAACCGCAGCCATGGTCTCCGAGCTGATAGTCCATGCTGCTGCAAACGTCGTAGAACTGTTCGTCCAGATGGTTGTTGTCTTGCAAACGTCCCCATCTGTTGTCTCAGGGATCGAGACGTGGCTGCACGATCCGTTACAGCCATGCGGATAAGATGCCTGTCATCTCGACTGCTAGTGATACGAGGCCGTTGGGATCCAGCACGGCGTTCCGTATTACCCTCCTGAACCCACCGATTCCATATTCTGCTAACAGTCATTGGATCTCGCCAACGCGAGCAGCGATGTCGCGATACGACGAACCGCAATCGCAATAGGCTACAATCCGACCTTTACCAAAGTCGGAAACGTGATGGTACGCATTTCTCCTCCTTACACGAGGCATCACAATAACGTTTCACCAGGCAACGCCGGTCAACTGCTGTTTGTGTATGAGAAATCGGTTGGAAACTTTCCTCATGTCAGCACGCTGTAGGGTGTCGCCACCGGCGCCAACCTTGTCTGAATGCTCTGAAAAGCTAATCATTTGCATATCACAGCATCTTCTTCCTGTCGCTTAAATTTCGCGTCTGTAGCTCGTCATCTTCGTGGTGTGGCAATTTTAATGGCCACTAGTGTAATTAAATCACCTATGTAATGTACCAATTATATGGGGCGATACTGCACAATTCCTGTTGTATTAATTTTCGTCATAGCCTGATAATGGATAGAAAACACTAGAATCTTAACATTCATGGGTTGTGAGGTTTAGACCTACTTGTGTTTCAGAATTTTCACATGTTGGATGTTTTTCCTAATATTTTCTCCGCGAAGACCTTCTCCCATAGCTTAAATTGGTGAAATTGAAACTTCCTGGCAGATTAAAACTGTGCGCCAAACTGGGAATCGAACCTGGAACATTTGCCTTTCACAGACAAGTGCTCTAGCGACTGAACTATGTAGGCACTGTCCGCTCTCACAGCTTTAACCTGCTGGTACCTCTGTCCTACTTCGCAAACTTCACTTAAGTTCTCCTGCGAAAGTCGCGGGACTAGCACTCCTGGTAGAAAGGATATTGTGGAGAAATGGCTTAGCCACTGCGTAGGCTGTACTGGATTATTTCCAGAACAAATTTTCAGTCCGCAGCGTAGTGTACGCTGATTCGGATCGAAATTGCCCACGAATGCAAAATGTTCCGGTTCGAGGAGCGATCCAGCACACAGTTTTAATCTGCCAGAAAGTTTTAAATCGACTGTTGTTGGTCTGGTACACGAGCCAGCATGAGTGTGGTTTTTAGGCGGTTTTTCAGTCTCACT
The DNA here is from genome assembly GCF_021461385.2 of Schistocerca piceifrons. NCBI lineage: Eukaryota > Metazoa > Arthropoda > Insecta > Orthoptera > Acrididae > Schistocerca > Schistocerca piceifrons. The sequence goes on along the minus strand of NC_060139.1, from coordinate 294,989,266 downwards.
TAAGCAAATGCCAGGCCGTTCCCCAATCTACGCTGCTACTGACCAGACATCCACAGGCGTTGTAGAAACTACTGCCTGTATTGCCTTACAAATAAATTATTTTTAGCATGTGCCTTCTCCAGTTCAGGAAGCGGGCAATTTAAAAGAGCTAAGCTTCTGGTAACAAATTGTGAAGGTTTTTTGCAAGCTCGGTAGAGAAATCTTGATGCGAGAACGACGTATGGCTTTTCAGGCTACCTGTAGAAATGTTTGGCCTCCTCGTACAGTCGCGAGCAGTTTATCTGCTCCAACTGGGGGCGGCCAGAGTGCTGGTGAGGGGCGGCGGCGCGCTCCTTGTAGGGAGACAAGCAGAGAGCGCCGCCCCCGTCTTGAGCCGGCGCCACACATCCGCCGTTAATTACGCGTCATCAGGCCACAGGGCCCTCTGCCTAATTAAAGCGCCACCCTTTCCTTTCCGCTTGCCGATCCTTGCGATCGATTTGAATACGCGATTCCGCTCCGTTCCGTTCCCCCCTGGCAGCTGAAAGTGGCCTACTCTACTCTGCTTTGCTCTGCTCTACTTGGGATAGCCTTTCCGCCTCTTGGAACACAAACACTCGCGCGAAAGAACTGCGTCGATGCTATTGTGTCACGGTTTCTACATTTTAATGTGTTACTGGCGTCTCAGTAATCACATAAACTTTGTCAAAAGCACGAGCAAAGTCACTAGATTCACGAGCATCCAGTAGCGTGATAATGCTGGGTTAGCACTGTCGTCAAAATTTCTACCAATTCAGTTCCCTGCGGTCATCGCTGACGCAACTGCAACAATTATCTCCACCATCTCACTACTGGCATGATACCACCACCGTCACCACACCCGCGGTCGCGGCCGCCACCACCACCACCACCACCACCACTACCACCAAAATGATTCAAATGGCTCAGAGCACTATGGGACTTAACATCTGAGGTCACCAGTACCTTAGAAGTTAGAACTACTTAAACCTAAATAACCTAAGGACACCACACACATCCACGCTTGTGGCAGGATTCGAATCTGCGACCGTAGCAGTCGCGCGGTTCCGGACTGAAGCGCCTAGAACCGCTTGGCCACCGCGGCCGGACCACCACCACCACCAATAGTAAAATCAAAACCACTTTTACTTTTAGTGACATCAAATGTACAGACTACGCCGTTAACGTCCTGATAGAAAAACGCGGCGTTGTAGCGTGAATCGAACCAAAATCTCCAGCATTTCAGTAAATCGTATCAAGCACTAGACTGAACATGCCCTCTTACCTCTAGTACTATTACACACGACAAATAATAAGTACCGTTTTTTAAATGAAATGAAGAAGTTTACCCGAACAAATTATTCTCGTCAGTGTGAGCAAAAAAAAAAAAAAGCACTATTTCTCGTTACAGACATCTTCTTAAAAAGTAAAACTATATGTGCCTATTCCATAGAGCAGTCTCCAAGTAGTCTAGTGTGGGATTCGGTTTAACGAGGTGTATTTAAACTTTTCTCCGCCAAGTCTTCCTTGCCCGTGGCCAATTAGCCTAGCGGTCTAAGGGGCTGCAGTCATGGACTGTGCGGCTGATCCCGGCGGAGGTTCGAGTCCTCCCTGGAGCATGCGTGTGTGTGTTTGTCCTTAGAATAATTTAGGTTAAGTAGTGTGTAAGCTTACGGACTGATGACCTGAGCAGTTAAGTCCCATAAGATTTCACAAACATTTGAACTTTTTTTTTTTTTTTTTTTTTTTGCCCGTGGCCTCTCTACTTCTTGTCTCGTAGCCGCTACATCTATCTGCTGTATACGGGGTGATCAGAAACAGTCTGTGAAGCTTGTAAACCTGTTTCAGGCTATTCTGTGCTGAGAAATAATTGTTAAGAAGAAAATCGATACGTTATTCCGTTTGAAGTTAGCCAATCACGTAGTTGCGTGAGCAAATTCAAGCGGCCCGCCAGGCACGCTATTGCCAAACGTGTTTATCTCGTTTGGTTCCCTAAAACCGACAGCAGAGAGCGATACAAAAGCCGGACGTGGGACGGTAGTAAGGGTGGAACCTGGACCAAAGGCTGAGCAGTCTCTACGGCATGACTACAACTGCCACTAATTGTTCTGGCGCGCCGCTTGAATACGCGCGCAACGGCCAGACTGGCCAAATCCAATGCTGATTAACTCGGAAACCGCAACGTATCGAATTTTTTCCAAACTATTACCCTGCAACACCCCTCTTTTCAGACTTTTACCGGCCACCCTGCATACATTCATACACAGTTTCAGCGCTCCTCTATTAGTAGTGTTTATTCTTCCAGTTTGCTGTCGCTGTTGTAATACATATAATTAAACCGAATATACCAGTAGATTCTTTTTGAACCGTTCTGGCGAACTGGCACATTAAATTCCACTTTAAAGAGAATTTCATATACGATGGCGTGCCGAAAATAAGCCTCCAAATTTTTTATGTGAAAACTCTTAAACCTTTTAAAGTAAGTCCGCAGCTCGTGGTCGGGAGGTAGCGCTCTCGCTTCCCACGCCCGGCTTCCCGGGTTCGATTCCCGGCGGGGTCAGGGATTTTCTCTGCCTCGTGATGACTGGGTGTTGTGTGATGTCCTTAGATTAGTTAGGTTTAAGTAGTTCTAAGTTCTAGGGGACTGATGACCATAGATGTTAAGTCCCATAGTGCTCAGAGCCATTTGAACCATTTTTTAAAGTAAGACAAGAGTTGTGATTCTCCAATTTCTCCAGGCTTATTCTGTGACGAAATAAATCTCGGGTGAACAGTCTGGTATGAGTGTGCATAGGACACAATATTTCAGCAATCGACCTCGTTGCCATCATCAGGTGCGCTAATGTACTGACCAGCGGTGAAAAAGAGATGGGGCCCCTCCACGCTCGCACCAACGTGGTGACCAAACCAAAAGTTCTACTGTCACCTTCGTAAACATGTTAGTTATCTAGTAAGTGCATCACAGGATGCTGGGCTGTGATGTTGCCCGTGCGTCTGGGTAAGACTACGCATTAACACGGTCCATCAGGTGATAGATAGTGGACGAAACGCGAGTGAGGGTAGCGATTTGAAGAGCAGAGGGAAAAAAGTGCCATGGCTCGTGCCGTGGGAAAAAAACCTCTGCGACAGGGGTGATGGGTAGTAAGAGCAGTAGTGGCTTACTAGCTGCGATAGCTCATGCAAGGTTGGATTTGTTAGTATAGGTATCATGCATCATTACCGTGACAAGCGATGGCGATGTGTACCAGTTGCTGCAGCTGCTACATTCCTGGAACAATCAAGATCGTTATACAGTAGTGGGAGATCGGCCATAGATCATCTCACTGTGTGCGGGATGTGTGGAGCTTGTTTGCATGCAGTGTACGGTACAGCTTCCCTGTGTGGTGCCAGTTATTCGGCAGTGTATTTCAGCTGGATATCCAGTAATGGCGTCTGAGGCCAGCGGTGGGTCAGCGCCAGGTATATATAGGACAATCCCAAACCCGCTCCTCTCTCAGGCGCTTCCTATGAGTCAGTGCAGTCCGCGCCCCGCGCGCGGTCCAGGTACAGCGTCCGTTCTCCCGCCGCCTGGGCGCTGCGTCCTAGGTCTTCTCGTTCAGGAGGGTCTGCCGGCACCGCTCTCGTTATTCTTCCCTCCTCCCCCGAAGTCGGTACACTCCGGCCTGAGGGAGGAGCGGGAGGGGGATTGTCCTATATATAAATGGCGCCGGCCCACCGCCGGTCAGTACATCAGCGCACCTGATGATGGCAACGTGGTCGATTGCCGAAATATTGTGTCCTATGCACACCAGGCTGTTCACCCGAGATTTATTTCGTCAAGATAAGAGTTACTAACATTCTACATCTTTATTTTTAATGTCTTCGTATTTCTTTCTCAACATACTCATCCTGGCGACGAACACATTTCTCGAAACGAGAGGCCAATTTGTTGATACTGTCAGTAAAGAATGTTTGACTTTGTTGACGGAGCCACAACCTCACCTGTGCCTGCACCGCTCCATCACTATCAAAACGAAGTCCTCGAAAGTCTTCTTCGAATTCTCCAAACAGATGACAATCGGATGCGGCCAAGTCCCGACTGTGTGGAGGAGGACCAATGATGGTTGACCCAAGCCGTCAGATTGTTGCAGATGCCCCAACTCTAGTGTGAGGTCTGACTTTGTGCTGAAGGAGAGAGTGCTCCAAGTGTAGACGAACTCTTCGAATTCGTGCTTTCGATTACATCGCGCTGCCTCTCACCCACCGACGTAGTTACGTCACGCATCGCCATGTTACACGCTAGAAATCGGAGCCCTCTAGCGCCAGAGTTCTGCAAATATGTAGACATGAAAAACAAAGGTGGAGAATGTTAATGACGTCTGTTTTACCTGAAAAGCTTTAAGTAGCCACATAAAAATTTGGCAGAATTATTTTTAAGCACGCTTTCTCATTTCAAATGGATCGCACCGATCTGTTAACCATCCTAGCAGCCCGGCTTCATTGGATGTCTGTAGTTATGCCTCCTTGATAAGATCTCCAAATACTGGAGCAGTACTCTAGAATTGGTCGCACTAGTCTCTTGTGTGCTATTTCCTTCAAATACGAGATCTGCTCAAAAATTCCGGAACTTTGTCCACAAATGTTTTCTTCGTTTACCATTTACTTATTGTGTACGGTCTCCTTCGAAATACTCTCCTCGACAATTGATACACCGCTGTCAACGTCGTTTCCGCTTCCTGAAGCAGTCTTGGTACGCCTCCTGCTGGTTCGCGCGAAGCGCCGCCTGCGAATTTTCTTTTATCTCGTCTATGGTTGCAAATCTTCGTCCTTTCAACGGGGTTTTCAACTTTGGAAATAAAAAAGTTTGCAGTGGCCTGGTCTGGAGAGTAGGGAGGATGGGATGGCACAGTGATTTCGTTTTCTGTGCAACAGTAAGGCACCAACAGGGATGAATGTGCGGGTGTTTTACCGTGATGCTGAAGCCACGAATTGTCTCGCCACCATTTCAGGCCGTTCCCTTTTCACACTTTTTCGCAGGCGTTGCAACACGTCCCAGTAGTACCATCAATTAGCAGTCTGTCTCTGTGGCACGAATTCATGATGAAATAATCCTACAAAATCAAACTATCAGCATGGCTTTGACATTTGACCTGACCTGACGAGCTTTTTGCGGTTTTCGAGAACCTTTCCTGACCCATTGTGAAGACAGAACTTTGGTTTCAAGACCGTGACCGTTGACCCACGCCTCAACACCAGTTATGATTCTCCTAAGAAACATCTGGTTCTCATTTGCGCGATCCCAAAGCTCTACACAGATTGTGAGGCGAAGGTCTTTCTGGTCGTGACCCATGAGCCGTGGGACGAACTTGCCGACAACACGATGCGTTCCATGATGCAGTGTAACGATTTCATGACATGATCCAACTGAAATGTTACATTCTTCTGCAGCCTCTCAGACAGTCAGTCTTCGATTGGCACGCACAGTTTCGTTGACGTTCTTGACGCGAGCGTCGTCGGTAGATTTCGAAGGGCATCCTCAACGAGGATCATCTTTAACTTTCGTCTGGCCATTTTTAAACCGGGCGAACCATTCGTGACACCGAGTACAGCTTAAGTACTCATCACTGTACACTTCTTGCATCATTTGGTATGTCTCTGTAGAAGTTTTCTTGAGTTTCACGCAAAATTTAACACAGACGCGTTGCTCCTCTAACTCTGCCATCTCCAAACTGTGCGACACAACGCTCTACTTAATACAGCATTGAACAATAACTAACAGACATACAACAATGAAACTTCCTGCAGTTACACATTAAACACAGGCGCGTGCAGGGATGCCAACCGCATTTCGCTCCAGCACACCACTGGCGCGAAATTAGGAACGTTCCGCATTTTTTGAAGAGATCTCGTATATACTGCACCTTGCAATAATGCTTCCTACTTAGCATTTTACGTGTTCGCCACATTTCGTATCCTCCTTAATATTGTCCCTACATTTTTGTACGGTGTGGGGGGCAGAAGAATTTCTTGCTGAGCTTTGTCTACTTTGGAGTTACCAACATTTGTAGAGATCTGATATTTATTACATTAAGTACACGTTTTGCCGTAATCCTTCCAGAGCTGGGTTCTCTTAGTAAAAGATCCGCCCATATCTCGGTCAGCAGTCAGTAATTTGATAGAATAACGAACACCTTTCGGAAAACGAATAGATTCACTTAGACAAGCTGCTTTGCCTCCACGGACGTCGTAATTTTTGAGCTCAGAGTACGCTTTACGAGGCTGCAACGGACAGGCGTTAGAGATATTTAAGTCTGAAACTGTGCGTAGGTTCTTTTACCCGCAACAACGGAACTTGCGGGAATACCTCCTCTAATCAGTGACCTGCTCCTGTATTTCGACAGGTACGATTCCCCCCCCCCCCCCCCCCCCTGAACGCTTTATACCAGGGGTATCCAGCCCGCGGGCCGCATGCGGCGCAAAGCAACTATCAGTGCGGCCCTAAAAGTGAGCATCTATCACACGATCGGAAAAAAATTCATAAAATTTCGTTGATGTCGTTAAGTTAAATATAACTCCCGCCCGGTTGGCCGTGCGGTCTAACGCGCGGCTTTCCAGGCGGGAAGGAGCGCCTGGTCCCCGGCTAGGTCCGGTGAACCGGCCAGTCTGTGGATGGTTTTTAGGCGGTTTTTCAACTGCCTAAGCGAATGCGGACTGATTCCCCTTATTCCGCCTCAGCTACACTATGTCGCCGATTGCTGCGCAAACAAATTCTCCACGTACACGTACACCACCATTACTCTACCACGCAAACATAGGGGTTACACTCGTCTGGTGTGAGACGTTCCCTGGGGGGGCCCACCGCACAATAACCCTGGGTTCGGTGTGGGGCGGCGGAGGGGTGAAGTGGTCTGCGGTAGTCGTCGTGGGGTTGTGGACCACTGCGGCTGCGGCGGGGACGGAGCCTCTCCGTCGTTTCAAGGTCCCCGGTTAACATACAATACCATACAATAAGTTAAATATGTTGCTATTCTTTCCTTTTTTCTCAACAACAGTTGTTGTTAGTAGTGATAAGTACACTACTGGCCATTAAAATTGCTACACCAAGAAGAAATGCAGATGATAAACGGATATTCATTGGACAAATATATTATACTAGAACTCACATGTGATTACATTTTCACGCAGTTTGGGTGCATAGATCCTAAGAAATCAGTACATAGAACAACCACCTGTGGCCGTAATAACGGCCTCGATACGCCTGGGCATTGAGTCAAACAGAGCTTGGATGGCGTGTACAGATACAGCTGCCCATGCAGCTTCAACACGATACCACAGTTCATCAAGAGTAGTGACTGGCGTACTGTGACGAGCCAGTTGCTCGGCCACCATTGACCAAATGTTTTCAATTAGTGAGACACCTGGATAATGTGCTGGCCAGGGCAGCAGTCGAACATTTTCTGTGTCCAGAAAGGCCCGTACAGGACCTGCAACATGCGGTCGTGCATTATCCTGCTGAAATGTAGGGTATCACAGGGATCGAATGAAGGCTGGAGCCACGGGTCATAACACATCTGAAATGTAACGTCCACTGTTCAAAGTGCCGTCAATGCGAACAAGAGGTGGCCGAGACGTGTAACCAATTGCACCCCATACCATCACGCCGGGTGATAGGCCAGTATGGCTATGACGAATACACGCTTCCATTGTGCGATCACCGCGATGTCGCCAAACACGGATGCGACCATCATGATGCTGTAAACAGAACCTGGATTCATCCGAAAAAATGACGTTTTGCCATTCGTGCACCCAGGTTCGTCGTTGAGTGCTGCATCACAGGCGCTCCTGTCTGTGATGCAGCGTCGAGGGTAACCGCAGCCACGGTCTCCGAACTGATAGTCCATGGTGCTGCAAACGTCGTCGAACTGTTCGTGCAGATGGTTGTTGTCTTGCAAACGTCCCCATGTGTTGACTCAGGGATCGAGGCGTGGCTGCACTATCCGTTACAGCCATGCGGATAAGATGCCTGTCATCTCGACTGCTAGTGATACGAGGCCGTTGGGATCCAACACGGCGTTCCATATTAACATCCTGAACCCACCGATTTGTTATTCTGCTAACGGTCATTCGATCTCGACCAACGCGAGCAGCAATGTCGCGATACGATAAACCGCAATCGCGATAGGGTACAATCCGACCTTTATCAAAGTCGGAAACGTGATGGTACGCATTTGTCCTCCTTACAGGAGGCATCACAACAACGTTTCACCAGGCAGCGGCGGTCAACTGCTGCTTGTGTATGAGGAATCGGTTGGAAAGTTTCCTCATGTCAGCACGTTGTAGGTGTCGCCACCGGCGCCAACCTTGTGCGAATGCTCTGAAAAGCTAATCATTTGCATATCACAACATCTTCTTCCTGTCGGTTAAATTTCGCGTCTATGTCGCGTTATATTCGTAGTGTAGCAATTTTAATGGCCAGTAGTGTATATTATGTGTGCCCCCAAAATACTCGTCCTCTTCTATTGTGAGCCAGCTAAGCTAAAAGGTTGGGCACCGCTGGTTTATGCCGTCGAAAACTTGATTACAGGTGCTAGGAGGCAGAATTCAGCACCGGTCAGCTGAGATAGAGCGGAGTGGCGAGCTAGGTCGCGGTTTCGGCGGTGACTTTTTAAACGGCAGCGGCTGTACCGGCCGGCGACAGTCGCTGTCGTGTCGCGTGCTCGCCTGCTATTCTGTGACGTAGACTGCCGCGACCCCAGCACTGTACCGCACTCCTGCCGTGTCCCGTGTACATGGCACTGCCCGCGTTCGCTACCCGCACTGTTCTCAGTGAGCAGTCGTGCTTGTAATCTGCTGCCCAGAACACTGCGCGGAAGATTAGAAAGGACGGACGTCACGTTGGTTGCAAGGAGGGGAATGGCAACAGAGAAACAGTCCCGACACTGGACTTAGTAACGGAAGGCAGACTGAAGAAAAATCAGGGTAGCCGGCTAGTGCTTGGACAACAGTTCGCCTGTTTCTGGCAGTGCTCAGAGAGGCCTCGGGAAGTGAGGCCCAGTGTTTTCCGCTGTCATAGTTGTAAGGCTGGGTGAGTGCCTTCGACCGCATAAGTGTCATCCTGTGAGGCAGGTAGCGGAGCAATCTTCTCCTCCAAATGCGAAAATATTTTGTTGACGCCGAATTACATAGGGAGAAACGATCATCACGATAAAATAAGGGAAATCAAAGCTCGTACTGAAAGATATAGGTGTTCGTTCTTTCCGCGCTATACGAGATTGGAGTAGCAGAGAATCTATATCTACATCCATACTCCGCAAGCCACCTGACGGTGTGTGGCGGAGGGTACTTTGAGTAACTCTATCGGTTCTCCCTTCTATTCCAGTCTCGTATTGTTCGTGGAAAGAAAGATTGTCGGTATGCCTCTGTGTGGGCTCTAATTTCTCTGATTTTATCCTCATGTTCTCTTCGCGAGATATACGTAGGAGGGAGCAATATACTGTTTGACTCTTCGGTGAAGGTATGTTCTGGAAACTTCAACAAAAGCCCGTACCGAACTACTGAGCGTCTCTCCTGCGGAGTCTTCCACTGGAGTTTATCTATCATCTCCGTAACGCTATTGCGATTCCTAATTGATCCTGTAGCTAAGCGCGCTGTTCTCCGTTGGATCTTCTCTATCTCTTCTATCAACCCTATCTGGTACGGATCCCACACTGCTGAGCAATACTCAAGCAGTGGGCGAACAAGTGTACTGTAACCTACTTCCTTTGTTTTCGGATTGCATTTCCTTAGGACTCTTCCAATGAATCTCAGTCTGGCATCTGCTTTACCGACGGTCAACTTTATATGATCATTCCAATTTAAATCACTCCTAATGCCTACTCCCAGTTAATTATGGAATTAACTGCTTCCAGTTGCTGACATGCTGTACTGTAGCTAAATGATAAAGGATCCTCCTTTATATGTATTCGCAACACATTCCACTTGTCTACATTGAGATTCAGTTGCCATTCCCTGCACCATGCGTCAATTCGTTCCTGCATTTCAGTACAATAGCTTGAGCTGGGTTTCACACGATCGTCTTTTTCGAATCCCATGCTGATTCCTACAGAGTAGATTTCTAGTCTCCAGAAAATTAATTATACTCGAAGGTGGTTCGATGAACCCTCTGCCAGACACTTAAATGTAATTTGCAGAGTATCTATGTACGTGTACGAGGGCACGTTTGCTGGCAGTTCTCGACTCCCGGTCCACGACGGAGAGCATGGCGAATCGGAACCGCCGTCACTCGATTACTTCCTAGCGAAAAATTGGATTCGCCCAGCTTAGGGAAGGATCTGCTGCAGGTCTCACCCCCGACCAGTTACCGAACCGAGTTACTTCGGAATTTAGAACAGACCTGGACTCAAGTATCCAGATTCACAGCTACTCACAAAGTGAGCCGAGGGACAGTTAATGGTGCGGTACCGATCCTCCCTGAGCTGGCAGCCGGCGCCTCTGTTGATGAGGTCCCTCTTCCTCCCCCTCCCTCCCCACTCTGACTCACTGCCTGACCTCAGTGGTTTCCCGAACTACACTGTACCACAACAAAGGTCTTCGTCTCTTCATAAATCACAGAGTGCTTGTAGTCTATAACAGAGCTTAGCTGTCCCAAATTTGCTGCGTTGTCCTACCCTGGTCGTTTTTTTTCGCTTCTCAGCTTCGCAGTTTACAACCTATCCAGTCTTCTTCTTCGCAGCCTTTTAAATTTATCGCATTATTAACGTCTTGCATCCATCTTCTAGGTGATCTACCACGCTACCTCCGCTCAGATGGTGTTCAGTTATAGGTTCTTTTTGGCCATCGTTTATCACGGCTGCAGGAAAAATGTGAGCAGTAGTAGTAGTAGTAGTAGTAGTAGTAGTAGTGTGGTATTGTGCCTTACGGCAGGTCTTGTCGTGGGTTAAGCCTCTTCCACTTTTGTCTATCCTTAACCAGTCTTTTAATTTAGCTGAATATTTGCCTCCTTTGATGTTGTCCAGCATCTGATATCTTCTTTTTCCTCTTCCCCTTTTTCCCTCCACCATTCCTTCTATTCCTTACTTCAATAAACTGTCCCTCCTCAAACAATGTCCAATCCAGTTCCGTTTTCTCTTTCTGATGACTTTCAGCATGTTTCTTTCTTCTCCAAGTCTTCTTAATACTTTTTCATTCCTTACTCGGTCTTCCAATTTCACTTTTTCCATTCTTCTCCATATCCACATTTTTAGTGCCTCCAGTCTTCTTTCGTCTTCCTTCCTCAATGTCCAGGTCTCCACACCATATAGCGCAACGCTCCAGATATAACACTGGCAAGTCTTTTCCTCAGATCGTTGTTTAGTGATCAAAACAGTAATGTGAAGACATCGAAAAAGAAATTATTCTCGGAAGGACAGACTCAGCATACAGGAAAGTCAAAACAACCTTCGGTGACATTAAAAGCAAGAGTAATAACATTAAGAGTGCAACGGGAATACCACTCTTAAATGCAGAGAAGAGAGCAGATACGTGGAAAGAATACACTGGAATCCTCTATGAAGAGGATGATTTGTGTGATGTGATAGAAGATGAAACAGGAGTTGATTTAGAAGAGATAAGGGATTCAGTATTAGTATCAGAATTTAAAACACCTTTGGAGGACTTAAGATCAAATAAGGCAGAAGGGATAGTTAACATTCCATCAGAATTCCTAAAATCATTGGAGGAAGAGGCAACAAAACGACTATTCACTTTGGTGTGTAGAATGTATCAGTCTGGTGACATACCATCAGACTTCCGGAAAAGCATTATCCACACAATTCCGAAGACGGCAAGAGCTGACAAGTGCGAGAATTACCGCACAATCAGCTTAACAGCTCATGCATCCAAGTTGCTTACTAGAATAATATACAGAAGAATGGAAAATAAAATGAGGATGTGCTAGATGAAGATCAGTTTGGCTTTAGGAAAGGTAAAGGCACGAGGGAGGCAATTCTGACGTTGCGGTTAATAATGGAAGCAAGCCTAAAAAAAAACCAAGATACGTTCATAGGATTTGTCAACCTGGAAAAAGCGTTCGACAATGCACCCAAGATGTTCGAAATTCTGAGAAAAGTAGGGATAAAAGGGTGTAAGACAAGGATGTAGCCTTTCGCCTCTACTGTTCAATCTGTACATCGAGGAAGCAACGATGGAAATAAAAGAAAGTTTCAGGAGTGGAATTAAAATACAAGGTGAAAGGATATCAGTAATACGATTCGCTGATGGCATTGCTATCCTGAGTGAAAGTGAACAAGAATTACATGATCTCCTGAATGGAATGAACAGTCTAATGAGTACACAGTATGGATTGAGAGTAAATCGAAGAAAGACGAAGGTAACGAGAATTAGTAGAAATGAGAACAGAGAGAAACTTAACATCAGGATTGATGGTCACGAAGTAGATGAAGTTAAGGAATTCTGCTACCTAGGCAGTAAAATAACCAATGACGGACGGAGCAAGGAGGACATCAAAAGCAGACAAGCAATGGCAAAAAGGGCATTCCTGGCCAAGAGAAGTATACTAATTTAATTTGAGGAAGAAATTTCTGAGAATGTACGTCTGGAGTACAGCATTGTACGGTAGCGAAACTTGGACTGTGGGAAAACCGGAACAGAAGAGAATCGAAGCATTTGAGATGTGGTGGTCCAGACGAATTGTGAAAATTAGGTGGACTGACAAGGTAAGGAATGAGGAGGTTCTGCGCAGAATCGGAGAGGGAAGGAATATGTGGGAAACACTGACAAGGAGAAGGGATAGGGTGATAGGACATCTCTTAAGACATGAGGGAATGACTTCCATGGTACTAGAGGGAGCTGTAGAGGGAAAAACTGTAGAGGAAGACAGAGACTGGAATACATCCAGCAAATAATGGAGGACGTAAGTTGCAAGTGCTACCCTGAGCTGAAGAGGTTAGCACAGGAGAGGAATTCGTGGCGAGCCTCATCAAACCAGTCAGAAGACTGATAATATATATATCCCTCCGTTGAAGGTGGCCTCTGCACTGTCCTTCCTAAAGGTCCCTTGAATTGATCGCATGATTAACATACTGCATCCCCGTTTTCGTCGCTCAGCTGGCGTCCCCTTTTTGGCCATCAGTTATGATCCGGTCGCTAGAAGTAAACACACCAGGTTCATATTTTGCTACCTATGGCATCGGAAATAGTGTCTTTTGTCCTATAATTTTCCGTATTGTTTCATTTCTGACGTGTTTCACTCTGGAGATGCCATAAGTTCTTCGTCAAAAACCCATCTCAAGGGACATCAATTTATATTTATCATTTTATTTTCCTCTTATTTTTCGGCGACATGTGTGGTCATACTTTTCGCGACTGACTTCTTCAGCAAGACCTTCGTTTTCTTTGTCGGTCCATAGTAAGGAGTTAAGTTGGCGAATTACCATTTTTCCTTGCCCAATTTTATTTGTGATGTGTTGTATGCTTCTCCATTTGTTACAAAAATGAGGCCCAAGTATTGAAATGTGCAGGTATTTTTAATTTTGCACAATCCCACATTCAAATCTTCTCGTTCATCTTCAGCCTGTTCCATGTATTCCATTTTCTTGTGATTACTGTTCGGCCTCATTTCGACTACTCTTAGTACAGTTTCCTGAAATGTGATTGGAGACGTCTTTGTCTCCCGCTTTCGGGACCTGGTCACCGAAGAACAGTGAAGTATACAGTATTTTTTGTCCTGCAAGGATTCCCATTCCGCGACATTTCCTCTTCCAGTTTTGCAACATCTCTTCTATTATGCTTTAAATAAAGTTGATAATGAGTACCCTTGTCTGAGACACTTATTTAAGGATATTTTTTCTTAGGATTTGTTGCCATATTTCTGCACGATTCTCCTGGTCTGTGCATATATGGTCCCTGCTTAAGGCAAGTAAGTCATCGCTATAGGTTTGTGTATGTTCTATAGTGATTCAGATGAGTCATTCCTTACAGAACACTCCTAGCACCGCCGCCCGGTCTAGGGCTACTTGTCACGGTTCGCGAGGCTCCCCCCCTCGGAGGTTTGAGTCCTCCCTCGGACATGGGTGTGTGTGCTGTCCTTAGCATAAGTTAGTGCAAGTTAGATTAAGTAGTGTGTAAGCTTAGGGACCGATGACCTCAGCAGTTTAGTCCTTTAGAACTTACCACAAATTTCCAATCCTAGCACCTGGTCATCACAACACGAAAAAGTTAAGGGAAATGGAACAACAGTAAGTCTTAGCGCATTTGCACTTCCCGCCGTGTCTTCGACGGTTAGACGCACAGCGTTGACGGAAGTGTTAATCGGACTCCGGAGATACTGTCGCCGTGTTAAGCGAAGTGAACCGGATTTTGCTAGCTGTAGTACCCTCCACAGCTGGCCAACACTCCGGTTTAGTTGGTCCTCGGCCAAGAGCAAGCGACATTTCTTGTTGCAGGGGGAGTCGCGGCGCAAGCTGACTGGAACAGCCTCCAGTTAAGGCTGATTAGACTGCCTGCGACGTAGTGAGCCAAGAGTGAGTGGTTTGTGGGAGCGGCCGCGTTAGCGCGACGTAGTAAGACACCGACTGCTCCCACTGGAAAGCGAGGGCACTCGTTAAAAGAAAAAAACGTATAAAAATGCTCCTTACTATGTGTCTCAGTGTGACAGAGAACGCTTTCAGGAAATACACTACTGGCCATTAAAATTGCTACACCATGAAGATGACGTGCTACAGACGCAAAATTTAACCGACAGGAAGAGGATGCTGTGATATGCAAATCATTAGCTTTTCAGAGCATTCACACAAGGCTGGCGTCGGTGGCGACATCTACAACGTGCTGACATGAGGAAAGCTTATAAACCGATTTCTCATACACAAACAGCAGTTGACCGCCGTTGCCTGGTGAAACGTTGTTGTGATGCCTCGTGTAAGGAAAAGCAATGCGTACCATCACATTTCCGACTTTGATAAAGCTCGGATTGTAGCCTATTGCGATTGCGGTTTATCGTATGGCGACATTGCTGCTCGCGTTGGTCGAGATCCAATGACTGTTAGCAGAATATGGAATCGGTGGGTTCAGGAGGGTAATATGGAACGCCGTGCTGGATCCCAGCGGCCTCGTATCACTAGCAGTCGAGATGGCAGGCATCTTATCCGCATAGCTGTAACGGATCGTGCAGCCACGCCTCGATCCCGGAGTCAACAGATGAGGACGTTTGCAAGACAACAACCATTTGCACGAACAGTCCGACGACGTTTACAGCAGCATGGACTATCAGCTCGTAGACCACGGCTGCGGTTACCCTTGACGCTGCATTACACACAGGAGCGTCTGCGATGGTGTACTCAACGACGAACCTGGGTGCACGAATGGCAAAACGTCATTTTTCGGATGAATCCAGGTTCTGTTTACAGCACCATGATGGTCGCATCCTTGTTTGGCGACATCGCGCTGAACGCACATTGGAAGCGTGTATTCGTCATCACCCGGCGTGATGGTATGGGGTGCCATTGCTTACACGTCTCGGTCACCTCTTGTTCGCATTGACGGCACTTTGAACAGTGGACGTTACATTTCAGAAGTGTTACGACCCGTGGCTCTACCCTTCATTTGATCCCTGCGAAACCCTACATTTCAGCAGGATAATGCACGGCCGCATGTTGCAGGTCGTGTACGGGCCTTTCTGGATACAGAAAATGTTCGACTGCTGCCCTGGCCAGCACATTCTCCAGATCTCTCACCAATGAAAACGTCTGGTCAATGGTGGCCGAGCAACTGGCTCGTCACAGTACGCCAGTCACTACTCTTGATGAACTGTGGTATCATGTTGAAGCTGTATGGGCAGCTGTACCTGTACACGCCATCCAACCTCTGTTTGGCTCAATGCCCAGGCGTAAAAAGGTCGTTATTACGGCCAGAGGAGGTTGTTCTGGGTACTGATTTCTCAGGATCTATGCACCCAAATTGCGTGAAAATGTTCAAAAAATGGTTCAAATGGCTCTGAGCACTATGGGACTTAACATCTGTGGTCATCAGTCCCCTAGAACTTAGAACTACTTAAACCTAAGTAACCTAAGGAGATCACACACATCCATGCCCGAGGCAGGATTCGAACCTGCGACCGTAGCAGTCGCGCGGTTCCGGACTGAGCGCCTAGAACCGCTAGACCACCGTGGCGGCGTGAAAATGTAATCACATGTCAGTTCTAGTATAAAATATTTGTCCAATGAATACCCGTTTATCATCTGCATTTCTTCTTGGTGCAGCAATTTTAATGGCCAGTAGTGTATGATATTGCACCACCTGTGTTATTCTGAATACGACGGAAAGCTCCTTTGGACATGCATGCAACAACAATGGATCGTACTCCAAATAACACAGGCAGTGCAATAACGCTTTTATCCGCCGACACCGGGCAAGCCACCTTCAAGCAAAATATCTCAACTGTACGGGGATTCGTACATACTGGATTTATGAGTACACGTGGTTGACGACATGTGCAAGTTTGGGTGAGGCCGGGAGTCTTGCACGGGTAGCCAAATGATAAGGCGACTTTTAGCGATAAGCGAGAAATCCGGTTTCGAGTCCCGGTCCGGCACAAATTTTCACTGTCGTCATTCCATTCTACAGCTGATGGCTGTCCATATTCGCATTTGCGAGTACTTTCAATGTCTTTTGAGAAATGTTCTCACTATCAAATAATTAGTGCTATCACAGTCTTACAGATTCTTACGGTTACTAAGTCTAAATGCAGCTCCGAAAACCTGTTTTCGTTCAACGACTCCGCAGTACTGCTTCCAGTTGGTCTTTTAAACATTCCAGCGTCGATTTTGGAAATATCATTGAAGCTGCCGAACTTTCTCCTGCCCATTCGATATTCGCTGCCAGTGTAAATACTCAGCCGTTTTTGAAACGTGCCTAGGTTGCAAGGTGAGTACTATCTTTTAAAAATTTCATTAATGTAGACGAAGGATTTGTGTGGTACGACACAAAGCTAAAAGAGACAGAAATGTGGAGCCCACAGCGTCCGCTCTGAAACAACTGACTTAACCCTCGGGCAGGATGTCAAATCAAACACCCTTCAGCCGTCTTGTTTCCAAACTTATTTTATTTGGCTACCAGTTTCGGCGATTTACTACTCCATCTTCAGGCCCCTGACCAACGCGTACGAATATTCCACCTCCGTTCTGGTCAGAGAAGGCGTAGCCAAATAAAATAAGTTTGGAAACTAGAGAGCAGAAAAGGGGTTTGATTTGACATCCTATATGGAACAGCCGAGTCCCGCAACCATCTCTGAAAAGGTGGACATACAGAAACTAATCTTCGGGCGGTTTGCCTACTCTCGTGGAGTGTTAAGAAAAACCTGTCATAGAAGCTATGATGAGCGCGTTGTCACATCAACGACTACTACTGTATAAACTGTAATTGATCGCCGCCAGTTTCTCTGTTAAATAGTCCAAATAAGTACACATGTAGACATGAAATGTGTAGTTCAACCCAAGAGGACTGTCCATTGTTGGGCAGAAGTGATAGCATTCTTATGCGCTGGAAATTCGGTTTCATTTATTGCCAGAAGTTACAATTACATGACATTTTTCAGAGCGAGGTATTGTCACTCCTCCTCCGTTCATCTTTGAATGTAATGGAAGAAAGCTTATGTGGTGCAATAAAACGTATCCTTTGCCACAAGTGAACAGCGATTCGCAGAGTGTACGTGTAGGTAAAGTTTTGCTCGCTGGGAAACCTTTCGGCGGAGAACACGCGTATTAAAGAGAGCAAAGTAAAGAAAAGGAAAATATTGTCTTGTTTCCCATTTTCGTCGTTTACCATCAAACTACGCCAAGTGGTGCGGTGGTCAGCGACTGGACTCGCATTCTGGAGGACGCCGGTTCAAATTCCCGTCCAGCCATTCAGAGTGTTACATGGCTTCCCTAGACCGCTTCAGCCAGATGTCGGGATGGTGCATTTGATGAGGACAGGGCCCACCTGGATTCCTACTCCCAGCTCATGTTCCATCTTTACAGACCTCGTCGTCGATCGGACGTTAAACACCAGCACTGCTTTGTTTTCTACGACTTCAGCGGCTTCTTGCAACTGTACTATCTGCGGTGCATGACAATCCGAATTTCTGTCCGGTGAGTTTGAGTGCGTGTAGATCTGGACACAGAACAAGCCGAAGTGGGACGGTACGACACGAGAGTAGATGGGCGGATATGGTGAGGTGAGTTTTGCGCGGGGAGCGGCTGTGCGGAAGCGGCGCGGCGCCGCGCGGCGTGGCTGGAGCCTGAACGGCGGCTCTGGCTGTGGCTGGAGCTGGAGCAGAGCTGGAGCGACCCGGGCGCCGCCGCCGCCGCCGCTGGAGCTGGAAGTATCGATCCGGCGGCCGGCCGGCCACGCCTCGCCCGCCGCCACCGCCGCCGCCGGCAGCTCACGCACTCGCACGCACACGCACGCACGTTCGCCCGCACACACACACGTGTGCTGCACGTGGGCCGTTCTCAGACCCGCCGCCGCCTTGCCGCCACTACTGACTATCCGCCACTCACCCACTCTGTGCTCCCGTGAAAGGCCCAGCGCGTAGACAACGGCTTCCAGATTGATGCCGTGTTTCTTGCATTCGATACAGCTCTGCACTGTCTTTTATTAAACAAAGTTCTGCGTTCACCGAGTATCGGAGCAGATTTCTGTTTGGGTTCCAGACTTCCTAGCAGAGAGAACCCAACACGTCGTTCTTAACGGGACGAAATCGACAGATATGAATGTAGTCTTGGGGGAGGGGTACCCATGCACGTGTTACAGGGCAGTTATTGTTTACACTGCAGCTTGGTTCAAATGGCTCTGAGCACTATGGGACTCAACGTCTGAGGTCATCAGTCCCCTAGAACTTAGAACTACTTAAACCTAACTAACCTAAGGACATCATACACATCCATGCCCGAGGCAGGATTCGAACCTGCGACGTAGCGGTCACGCGGTTCCAAACTGAAGCGTCTAGAACCGCACGGCCACATCGGCCGGCACACTGCAGCTAATAGATAATGTCTGATGCTCCGTCAGACTCTTCGCGGTGGATGCTGTTCTCTATGGGGAGGTTGCAACACCGGAAGGATTCAGCAAAACGCAGAAAGGCCTACAGAATATCCACAGTCGGCGCGAGACTGGCTATTGACCTGAACGTAAGTAAATGTAAAGTTTTGCGCATATATAACGGAAGAGATCCATTGCTCTTCGATTACGCTACTGGCAATAAATCACTGCAAACAGTGGGTGCCGTAGAGTTCGTAGAAGTAACTCAAAACAAACAGTAGCAAAATCAGATGCCAGGCTCAGATTCACTGGAACGATCTCGAGGATTTGTAATTCAGCCACGGCACTAATGGCTTACAGCGCACCATGTATAACGATTATTTGGCATCGCTCGTCAGGGACCCTTACCAGGTCGAATTAATAAAAGAGGGAGAAAACATCCAACGCAGAGCGGTCCATGTGATCAACAGGCAACAGTTACTTCCTACCACAAATGCCTCGCTAAACGGCGACAAAGAGGAAATCAGAGAAATCAGAGGTCATATGTAGGCTTATCGACAGAGGGTATCCTCACGCGCCATTCCCGAATGGAACAGGGAAGTGAGGAAATGATGGTAGCCAACAGTACCCTCGGCCAACACACCTTAAGATGGCTTGCGGAATACATAGGGTGACAATTATTGAATTATGTGAAAAAAACGAAAATTTAGTTTCAAACTAGGGCGTGCAAACGCTTTATTCAAAATGTAAACGTCGCTACTGATATCGGATTTAGGCTATGACATGTTCGATGTGCCTGCCGTCATTGGCGATGATGTGGCGCAGAAGAAAAGCGAAATTCTTAATGACCCGCTGAAGTGTCGGAACATTGATACAGTCGATGACCTCCTGAATGGCTGTTTTCAGCTCAGCAGAGGTTTTGGGTTTATTTCTGTACACCTTGTCTTTAATATAGCCTCAAAAAAAGGCGTCTCAGGTGTTCAGATCGGGAGAATATGGCGGCCCATCGAGGCCCATTCCAGTGGCCTCTGGATACTCCAGGACATCAAACACCGTTCTGCTTCGATGTGGTCGAGCTCCGCCTTGCATGAACCACATCTTGTCGAAATCGGGGTCACTTTGGGTAATGGGGATGAAATCATCTTCCAAAACCTTCACGTACCGTTCGGTGTCACCGTGCCGCCAAGGAATATCGCACCGATTATTCCGTGACTGGACACTGCGCACCACACAGTCAGCCGTTGAGAGTGAAGAGACTTTTCGATGGCGAAATGCGGATTCTGTCCCCCAAATGCTCCAGTTTTGCTTATTGATGAAACCATGCAAATGAAAGTGGGCTTCGTCGCTAAACCAAAGCACGCATGCGCATACTAATTCCCATCATGCCCCGCGGCCAGCCGTGCAGTTTGAACGTCCTAACGCAAACCGTTCAGAAGTTACGACGATTTCATTTCATGTAGTTCAATAATCGTCGCCCTGTAGGTTTGGATGGGGATGTACGTGTGTGTGGTACCGTCTTCTTATCATTCAGCTTTAATTGTACTCTACGAAGTCGAAGGCATTGCTAGGTCTGGCAGTGAAAAACCGTGTTCCTTCAAGACCGAAACGCACTGAGCCACGACGTGCAATTCCCCTTGTAGGTAGACGAACTTTTGTCGAACTTGCTCCCAGTAAGCAAAATCTATTATAGAAGTGACATTCTGGATGGTCTGCAAAAGATCCACCTAAGGCTCCCAAAATTTCGAGCCAAAAAGTTTTTCCATCCCCAGCATACGCGATACGCGAATGTAAAATAAAGAAACTAGTGGAAGAGGTCAGCGATCGTGGTACATTTAGACAGTGAAAGAACTGGTTAGATCGTGTTGTATTTATCTACAATAGCTTTGAATTACGCACTTCGGCAGACTACCATCGTCAGATTGTGTCGTTAAAGCAAGTGGAAAAGGAATGAACGTAACTTTGTTATACTTTCTTAAAGAGAAAAATCACAATTGATATCCAGCTGTCAAAAAAAAAAAGTACGTCGCAAAAAGATATTAACAGTCAGTACTTAATCACAGATTAACTACATTAAGTACATTACATAATCGTAAGTACATTATTGGTCCGTGACGAACCACGGCAGACCGTCATACAATAATATTCAGGAAATATCCCTGAACAACATCTGAAATTTTGTCGGTACACTTCGAGTTCACTGTTTGTTTTAGACTGTAGTCAAGCCCTTTTCAGGGATCAGTATATTTTTTTAAAAAAAGAAGAAGGGAAATTGTGCTCTTAACGGGACAGTGGTGAAGTCTCGCAAAGAAACCCGAAGTGTCCATTGACTTAAGCTTTAAGCATCTGAGGAAGCATGGCAGAGAAATAAGCGAAGTCACGTTTAAAGCTATATCCAGACATTACCTCGGACTGACCTTGGGAAAGCACCGTGGAGAAACTAAATCTACGTCTGTTTCATCTACATCTGAATCTACATCCATACTCTTAGAAATTAGTGTGAAATGCATTGCAGAGTGTAATCCTCATTGTATAAGTTATTAGGGTTTCTTTCCTTTCCATTCACGTGTGGCGTGCGAGAAGAATGATGGGTTAAGCGTCTCTGTGCGCACTGTAATTAGTCTTGCCCTGTCTTGTCGATCCCCAAAGGAGCGATGCGTAGGGGTTGTGATATATTCCAAGATTCATCACTTAAAGTTTGTTCTTGAAACTATGTAACTAGGCTTTCACGGGGTGGTTTGCATCTGTCTTGGAACGTCTGCTAGTTTTTAATTTTTTTTCTACATGTCAGTGACTCTCAATCACGGGTCAAACAAACCAAAGACCCATCGGGCTATCCTTCTCTGAATATGTTCAGTATTTGGTACGGTTCCCGCACACTTCAACAGTACTTTAAGATGGGTCGCGCTAGTGTTCTGTGACAAATCTCCTTTGTAGACTGACTGCATTTCCCCATTGTTTTACCAGTAAATCGAAGTCTACCACTTGCTTTACCCACGAATGAGCCATGTGATCGTTCCATTTCATTTCGTTACAAATTTTTGCTGTATGCGTTAACTGATTTCAGTTGTGCTTCATTGATATTGCAGTCACATGATATTAAATTTTTTTCGTTTTATAAAGTGCAAAAATTTACATTTTTGGATAATTAAACCAAGTTGCCAGTCATTGCACCACTAAGAAATCTTATCCAGATCTGGATGAATATTTGTCCAGCTTCTTTCAGGCTGTACCCCATTACAGATGACTGCATTGTCTGCGAAATGCTTCAGTTTATTGTTAATATTCCCCGCAATGTTATTAATATACAAAATGAACAATTAGTGTTCCAATTAAATCAGGTTAAAAAAAAGAACATACGTCTTTGTTCGTTGGGATATCCCAAGGGAAAGGGGGGGGGGGTTCATCCGACCGTCGGATAATGGTTTCTTCGACCACGTGCAACGATCCCTCTGCTTGCGGATATGTGAGAACTGTGTCATACACTATGTGATCAAAAGTATCCGGACACCTGACTGAAAGTGACAAGTTCATGGCGCCCTCCATCGGTAATGCTGGAATTTAGCCTTGATGACAGCTTCTACTCTCGCAGGCATAAGCTTGATCAGGTGCTCGAAGGTTTCTTGGGGAATGGCAGCCCATTCTTCACGGAGTACTGCACTGAGGAGAATTATCGATGTCGGTCGGTGAGGCCTGGCTCGAACTTGGCGTTCCAAAACATCCCAGAGGTGTTCTATAGGATTCAGGTCAGGCCTCTGTGCAGGCCAGTACATTACAGGGACGTTATTGTCGTGTAAACACTCCGCCACAGGCCGTGCATTATGAACAGGTGCTCGATCGTGTTGAAAGATGCAATCGCCATCCCCGAATTGCTCTTCAACAGTGTCAAGCAAGAAGGTGCTTAAAACATCAGTGTAGGCCTGTGCTGTGATAGTGCACACGAGTGCAAGCCCCCTCCATTAAAAACACGATCACACCATAACACCACCGCCTCCGAATTTTACTGTTTGCGCTAAACACGCTGACAGATGACGTCCGCCGGGTATTCGCCATACCCACACCATGTCATCGGATCGCCACGTTGTGTACCGTGATACGTCACTCCACACAACGTTTTTCCACTGTTCAATTGTCCAATGTTTACGATCCTTACACCATGCAAAGATTCGTTTGGCACTTGCGGGCGTGATGTGTGGCTTATGAGCAGCCGCTCGACCATGAAACCCAAGTTTTCTCACCTCCCGCCTAACTGTCATAGTACTTGCTGTGGATCCTGATTCAGTTTGGAATTCCTGTTGATGGTCTGGATAGATGTCTGCCTATTACACATTACAACCCTCTTCAACTGTCGGCGCTCTCTGTCAGTCAGCAGACGAGGTCGGCCAGTACGCTTTTGTGCAGTGCGTGTCCCTTCACGTTTCCACTTTACTATCACATCGGAAACAGTGGACCTAGGGACGTTTAGGAGTGTGGAAATCTCGCGTACAGACGTATGACACAAGTGACACCCGATCACCTGACCACGTTCGCAATCCGTGAGTTACGCGGAGCGCCCCATTCTGCTCTCTCACGATGTCTAATGACTACTGAGGTCGCTGACGTGGCAGTAGGTGGCAGCACAATGCACCTAATATGAAAAAAACGTATGTTTTTGGGGATGTCTGGCTACTTTTGATCACATAGTGTATGTTTATTTGTGGAATGCAGGTGAATATAATGGACGCATCTGTAGTGTAGCGTTATGTTTGTGTTGTATAGTGATGATGATGACGTTGATGATGATAAAAGAAGGCAGAGGGTGAGACGCGATGCTGGCACATAACCTATTGCTCTGGAACAGCACGAAGGGAGCCGCCGAGCGTAACGTCCCAGTTCCCCAGGCCAGCCGCGGTGACCGAGCGGTTCTAGGCGCTTCAGTCCAGAATCGTGCGACTGCTACGGTCGCAGGTTCGAATTCTGCCTCGGGCGTGGATGTGTGTCATGTCATTAGGTTAGTTAGGTTTAAGTAGTTCTAAGTTCTAGGGGACTGATGACCTCAGTTGTTAAGTCCCATAGTGCTCAGAGCCATTTGAACCATTTTTTGAACCAGTTCCCCATTCTACTGACGGATCACCAACATCGACAATGTGATATGCCCTCAGTTCCTGAGCCACTGCGGAGAGGTTTCTAATTTAATTGGCACAAAGTCTGATGACTACGCAAATACTAGTAGTGAAAATTTCATCCATCACCAGGATTTGAACCGGTTTTCCTCCGAGTTCAGCGCCACTGTACAGGTGTCGGCTACGGAGGCGGGTAAAGCAAGGCAGTTGCATGGGATTACGAGTGCGCAAATTACTGTGGTATGTCGCTTTATGCTGACCTGGACGATTTAGACAAATCAATACGTATTATAAAAGTGTATGTATGTGTATGTGTACGTTCCACATCTCCACTAAACCACGGGACCGATTTCAACCAAACTTGGTACACATGGCAATTATTATCTGGAGAGAATCTTTGTGGGGATAAGAACCATCTACCTATGAAAGGGGGTGGTGGTGGGGATGAAAAAGTAGTGTAGCTCGCGAAGCGCGAATTCTCAGATTTTTATTCATCCAGTATTTGATAATGAGAGAACTTCGTGAGTTGCAACAAACTTGACAAATAGTTTCTAACATAAATGAAACTTTTTCTCGCTGACAACTCCCACAAGACAATGAAAGAAAAAAGTTTGTGAATTACTACATTTTCCTGTTCATGCAGCAAATATGCCGCTTCGGGCATGACGTTTTAATTCATTACTTGTTTGCTACTAACTGTACTCCCAACACACTTTGCGGACATTATTCACATGTACCACTGAAAACATCCGCCAAATTATATCATTGTACGACGCATAGTTCATGAAATATGTCTTAAACACTGACACATTCGAAAATCTGGCGCAGCATGCATGACGTTTAAATTCGTTCCTTCTCTACTAGCAGCCCTATTCGCAGCACACTTGGTAGACAGTACAAAATTATACCACTAAATTTACTCGCAAAATTGTATCATTGTACGATACACTAGTAAGGATATATGACGTTATTGCGATTTGGCTGCGTGAAATCGAAACTGCAGGACGAAATTCGCTACAGATACGAGTGAAATTTGAGTACAGTTAGTGGGAAATATATAACATATCTTAAATATATATACATGTCCGAAAGAACAGATACCATCGGTGACCATGCAGCTCGTTAGAATAAAATTACAATGAAATGAACACCCTTAGCTACTTATAGGCGTTGACATACGTCAACGGGGACAGATGAAAATTGTAACCTCCCCACAAAAATTTACAAGACAGAAATATTATTTATGAATGCCAATGGACACTGCTCTGGGCGTAACCTGCCCACAATCAAATGTACTGACAATGGCAACAAAAAAATGTGAAATTCGCAATCTGACTCAAATATAAATCCTTCAAAAAATTAAAGTCCATTCAGTGACAAAAAAATTCAATTAAACCGAAATATCGGTCTTTGGCCCTGTGTAAAACAATCAGAATTAAAGTCTTACCTCAGAATAAATGGATGTCACATATCTGCTCTTGTTGTTGCGCACCGCTTGGAGGAACTGCATTGCAAATAATAATATTCTCTTTTTTGTGATTTTAGTGGAGTTTTTCTTCAAAAGAAGTGGAATGAAATGGGAAGTGCAACGAAATCTTGAGTTCAATAAAAAATTAAATTTTTGAGAAAATGCTTTTGAAATAAAAAATTATTATTGGGAGACTTGTTGGAGAATAATTACAATAAATAAAATTTTTCATTATCTAATGATTATATTAATTAACAGTATACCTTATTCCTCATCTTGACCAGTGTTGCCGACCGCCTACATCACACAACCGCACTGGGCTGCTACTACTGACCGACCGCTCTGCATGACGACTACAGACTGAGTACTGCTCTCAACTAGACAGAGCTACAGACTCGCAACGACTGAACTGACAGACTCGCAACGACAGACTCGCAACGACAGACTGAGAACCGCTCGCAACACACGCGCGGTCAAGCGCATACTCTCTGGTCACAGATGCTACAATGCCTCGCCATCGCTGCTGCGTTACATACGTGTTTCATAACCCTCCACTGGGGGGGCAAAAATTTGGCAGCGATGGTGAGTCATTTGGACTTGCCAAGCGCGGCAAAATTTTTCATTAATTAACAAAATCCTACAACTTACAGAATATTTAAATGTTGTGCACACGCACTAAGTACAAAATATATCAGACAAAGACAAAATGTGAATACTAAACATAGTAGCAAATCAGAAAAGTATATACAAATTATTTGACAGATAATAAAGTGCACATGCACTGAAAAAATTCTTTAGCATATGCAGAACAAATAAACAGAATGGCAAGAATAATTAGATGTAGTACATAAAGTAAATGTTGTGCACACGCACTAAGTACAAAATATATCAGACAAAGACAAAATGTGAGTACAAAACATAGTAGCAAATCAGAAAAGTATATACAAATTATTTGACAGATAATAAAGTGCACATGCACTGAAAAAATTCTTTAGCATATGCAGAACAAACAGAATGGCAAGAATAATTAGATGTAGTACATAAAGTAAATGTTGTGCACACGCACTAAGTACAAAATATATCAGACAAAGACAAAATGTGAGTACAAAACATAGTAGCAAATCAGAAAAGTATATACAAATTTTTTTTTGACAGATAAAGTGCACAGGCACTGAAAAAATTCTTTAGCATATTCAGAACAAATAAACAGACTGGCAAAAAAAATATTATGTTGACAAGTGACATAAGTGTACTCGCATCGGAGTTCAGCGAATCGAAAAATGTATAACCTATGAACATAAATGATGTTACCAAAAAATTTTTTCTTTATGTGACAAGAATCAGGATAGGAAAGGGAAGGATTGCATCATGGTTGTAGCACTTTAGATTGCACACAGCTGCTCTGAAAGTCCATATCTTTCCACAGAAGTACAACACCAAGTGACACAACTTGAAGATCTTTTCCCATCAGAATTTATCAGTGTAGCAAAGACACTGAACTGTCGTAGTAATGTTCCATGTTTTCATTTTGGCAGTACATTAGGTACACCAAACAGTGGGACCATAATAACGTCTTCATTGCTCACGGTGGTGGACAGCATGTCGTGTCAACACCACACTCTTACAAGGCACACCAACGTAGAATTAGTGCAAAACCAAATATAGTGCTCCATGATCACTGGGATAAACAGGACAAATGGACATTGCAGTAATTCAGGGTAGTCAGCTTATGAGGTGAAGGACATTAAGTCACATAATATTGTCAATTACAGTAGTAGTGTGCGGCATTCATAGCCCAGTTATTGAACATTTCTGTACCATGTATGTAGTATTACAGAAAAATGTTCATTAATTGTTTTACATAGAATCAGTAATCTTCTTTTCCTAGTTACAAAGCATTATTAAATAATCGCATTCTTTTCCAGTTACAGAGTATAATTAAGAATCATTAGCCTTTTCCTAATTACAGTTAATTAATCATTTGTCATTAATTAATCATTTGTCTAATTACAGTTAATTAATCATTTGTATAATTACAGTTAATTAATCATTTGTCGTTAATTAATCATTTGTCTAATTACAGTTAATTAATTAATCATTTGTAGCCTTAATTAATTACAAAGCATTATTAAACAGTACCATAGTTAATTAATTATGTGTCATTCCAATCTATTAAGAATCATTAGTCTTTTCCTAATTACAAAGCATTATGAAACAGTCACATTCATTTCCAACAACAAAGTATGGCATCGTTAATTAATCATTTGAAATTCCAATATATTAAGAATTATTAGCCTTCTCCTAATTACAAAGCATTATTAAACAGTCACATTCATTTCAAATTACAAAGTATCAACATTGGAAACAAGAGCTAATCAATGGCATAATTAATAACAATTCGTGGAGTGACATTAATTATTGGCACTCAGTGGCCAGCAAGTATTGAAGAAAATCATCATTCAGTATTATTCAGATTATTACGAAGTCATTATTAAAAATCAGTTAATTACAGTCATAGCATTAATAATCATGGGCATTACAAGTACTCATTACAATAAACAGTGTTCCTCATTCAGTAGTATTCAGATCATTACAAAGGCATTATTAAAATCAGTTAATTACAGGCAAATCATTAATAATCACAGGCATTATACGTAGTATCATTATAGTAGACAGTGGCAGTTATTAGCTAGTGACAAAGCATTATTTTGAATATAGTCTCATTAAGAGGTCATTACTCAAGTGACATGCTATTCAGAGTTGATCAGTATTATTCAGAATTTTCTCAAACTGGTATCACTATTTGGGACTGTTAATACATTTTATATTTTTTTTTTTTTTTTTTTTTTTGTTAGCAATGCATTGCGTTGGGATCGATAATTAATTGCTGAAACATAACACTATTTGTTTTTGACCTATTGCTGCAAATGAGGATAGGTAACGTCATTCGTCATGAGTCGGCTGTAGCAAGGTTATGTAACAAGGCAGTACATGTGATCACATTTATAAGCGATAGACACAAATGGGTAAAAAATAAAAATGCAAGTACTAGAACAGGTATAATAAGTAACAGGTTTAGTAAGTGTCATGAAAAACTTCTCCTGGAAAAAATACAAAAACGGATTATTGACCTGAAAGAAGAAACGCACACTATGCTGAAAAGTAGTGAACTTCGAATTAACAGGCAGTGAAGTGTGTATAAAAATGTGTTCCATAGCTGTCCTTTCCAAAACTTTCAGTCATCCTACTATGCAATGTAACACCTGCTGTCAAAGCAAACTGCAACAAATACTTAAATAACTACGTAGCATAAATACATTACTTCAACATTATCCTCATCTGTAAAGAAAAAAAAACTTCATTATCCATATCATCATAACTTCACCATTATCATCACCTGTAAAGAAAAACTTCATTATTCATAATACCATTTCCTTCATCATTATTCATCAGTATTCATTATCATCTGCAAAAAATCACTTCATTACTCATTTCATAACTATTCCTTATCTCTAGCATATTTTATCACTAAAACTAAGATGTGTAGTTCTCTCTGACAGCCTGCATCAATCACCTTGTATTCTGAAAGAAAAAATTAGTTAAGACTGCTATTCTTCGATGAGTATAGTATATTCTTGTTAATGTTTGTTAATCCTGATCCATTTACTCTTCCTCATAAAGTTATTGCATCTCCTTTCGTTTATTCCGTAGGTGAAATTCCATTTATGTTAAATTTATTTCTTAGAATCATCATTCCTTTCTGAAATTGATGAACAAAGATTAATGTCCTGCATTTAAATCATATACCCACTAGATAATGACTGGTTTATGGTAACATAATTAACCCTACAGCATAACATGACAGAAAACGTAATATGTCAAAAACATTGACAGTGTTCGAAAACAAAGATATACACAGAATAATACAATGCAGCAGCAAAAAAATGTGAAACAGTCACGATGTTGAGATGTCATAAGGCAAAAAATGTCAAAGTCGACTGGTGTGTGTTATATCTTAACTATTTCATAGTCCATACAAACAAAACTGGAGTACAATCACATACACAAAAAATGGAAAATGTGCACGGTCTGATGTGTAACGACAAGAAAAGCGACCTGCTAACCTTACCTTGCCGGGCACTTGCCAAGAAAAAATACGATAATCATCAGTAATTAGTCAGGTGAATTAATTGCATTAGTAAATGGCATCATAGTGTGTTGAATCATACAGTGGTTTCACTCAATAAACGGTTTAATGTTTGAGATATGGTGATTGCCTTTCGATTTTCTGGTTCTCAAAGTTTCGACGTGTACAACATTGGGGTGAGGGATGCTGCGAATCCGATATGGACCTGCGTATAGAAGTTCAAATTTACTGCACTTACCTTTTAATTTACTGGATAAATAGTGTGTACGTATCAATATCTTCTGTCCAACGTGAAAGTCGCGGCGTGTACAAACCTGTTTTTGCTGTCTTCTCCGGCGCTCTGCGGCACGTTTGATGTTGTTCAGCGCAATGTCAATTATTTCGTGGTGTCGTAGGCGACGACTTTTGGGAAATTCTATTAATTCTTTAATTTTGTTCGGTGGTTCAACGTTTTTCAGTATAACAGTCGGAGATAGCATAGTGGATTCATTTGGAATGGAATTAATTACATCTTGGAATGAGAGTATGTGTGTATCCCAATCAATATGTCTTTTGTGGCAGTATATTCTACACAGTTTACCAATTTCCTTCATTAATCTTTCACAAGGGTTCGAAGAAGCGTGGTACTTGGATATATAGATCGGAGAAATGTTTCTGGCTCGTAACATGCGTGTCCATACGCTACTACGAAATTGAGATCCATTGTCAGAAATTACTTTCATTACATGCCCTACATGAGATAGAAAATGTTTTACAAATGCTTTAGAAACAGTTTTAGCAGTAGCTTTGCGTAACGGAGTGAAAGTAACAAATTTTGAAGTGAGCTCAACAGCGACAAAGATGTAGCAAAAACCTCTGTTAGTTCTCAGAATCGGACCAAAAATGTCTACTGCGGCCATGTGTCTTAATTTCACAGGTATAATGGGATATAAAGGAGGAATATGTGAAGTGGTGTCTGATTTAGCTTTCTGGCAAATTTTACAAGACGCTAAAACTCGTCGTATACGTTTTTCCATGTTAGTAAAATAACAATTCTGTCTCAGTATAAGAAAACATTTTCGTGCTCCGTAATGTGCGTAACTTAGATGAGTGTACCAGATTAATTTGTTAACCAGTTCGTCAGGAATGCATAATAACCAATTGTTGCTGTCAGGATGAGAGCGGCGAAACAGAATGTCATTGCGTACAGTGTAGTGGTTTCTAATCGTAACATTATTCTTATCTTGCCAAAGCTGTTTAATTTCTTTCCACACATTGTCTTTATTTTGCTCCTTTGCTATGTCCTGTAATGACGATGAAATAAAGTTTTCAAATGCAACTTGCTGAATGTACATGACACTGAAATTTGTTTTGCAGAAGTGGGTTGCTACGTCTTGCTGATTGTTGCTGAGAGAACGCGATAGTGCGTCCGCTATAACATTTTGCGTGCCGGGAATGTGAACTATTGTAAAATTAAATTCCTGTAAATATAGTTTCCATCTGCTTAATCTATCGTGAGTAAATTTAGCTGAAAGCAAAAATTGTATCGCTCTGTGATCCGTGTAAACGGTGGTATGTCTGCCATAAAGAAAGTGCCTAAATCTCGTAAAAGCCCATACAACACAATGTTTCTAATTCTGTAACGGAATAATTTCGCTCAGCGGGTGACAAAATGCGACTTGCAAATGCGATGTTTTTAATTACTATACAGCCATCTTCTTCTATTTCCTGGAAAATATGTACGCCTAAAGCGGTGTTGGAACTGTCGGTGGCAATGGAAAAATTTCTAGTAAGATCAGGATGCGATAAAAGTGGTGCATTCAACAAAGCATGTTTCAGGTTCATGAATTCAGAGTGTGCTTGCTTATCCCAAGACCAAATACTGTTTTTACCTGTTAATTGACATAATCTGGGTGTGTCTAAAGCAGAGTGATGAATAAATTTACGAAAAAAGTTAATTAAGCCCAAAAAACTGCGTAATTGCTTCTTCGTCGTAGGAACACTAATGTCACGTAGAGCCTGAAGTTTTTCTGGATCAGGCGCAATGCCTTCTGCTGAAATTACATGTCCAAGAAATTTTATGGAAGTTTTGCCAAAATGCGATTTACTGAGGTTAACTGTAAGTCCTTGTGCATGAAAAGTTTGCAGCAGTTGTTCAAGAATCAGATTGTGTTCAGACCAGTTAGCTTCTGCGATAAGAATATCGTCTACATACGTCGTAATTCTGTCTTTAAGTTCTGTCGGAAGTATTGTGTTCAAACCGCGAATAAAAGCTGCAGAAGAAATAGTTAAGCCGAACGGTAGTTTGCAAAATTGATAACAGTCGCCGAAACAGAGAAAAGCTGTATATTTTCTACAATTCGGATGAAGTTGAATTTGCCAAAATCCCGATTTCAAATCTAATGTGGAATAAATAGCTGTACCGTGAAATTTCTGTAAAAGTTCCTCTAATGTCTGCGGTCGATCTGTTTCATTAATAATAATGTCATTAATGTGACGTGAATCAAGTACAAAGCGAAGTGAGCCATCTTTTTTCTTAACAATATGTAGCGGGTTTATGTACGGACTAACTGCTGGTTCTATAATTCCTTGGTCGAGCATATCCTGCAATTCTTTTTTAACCTGTTCTCTGTGAATGTATGGAATAGGATAATGCTTTGCTTTAAATGTGTCATGCGGTTTGACTTGAAATTCATACATAAAGCCGGACATAGTACCAGGAATGTTGTCGAAAACTGGAGCTTGCTGTAAAAGAATTTTGTGTAATTGCGTTCGTTCGTCGTCTGTAATTGCACTACTCTCTTTAACTTTATCGGAAATCATTTGTATTACGTCGTAGTCCATTTCGTCTGGAGTATTATAGTTGTGTACGTACGTATCCGTTAACAATGTGGGATTACAGTCTATGTCACGTGTTGCGGAAATGACCTCTGTGCGGTTAATTGTTTGTTCTTCCGCAGATAATGAGTGCTGAAATTCTAAAGCAAGTTGTACATTTTCATCCTTTAACATTAAATAAGAATTCTGAAAATCAATGACTGCTTCGTGTTGTACCAGAAAATTCGTGCCTAAAATAACGTCTGTTGTCAATAAAGGAACAATCCAAAAATTAGAGTGAAACGTGTGACCTGCGATACAAAATGATAAATGTGTCTGTAATTTAACGTCTACTCCTTTACTCGATACTGCTCCTTTCACTTTTGTTTTGCCTAAAGGTAATGTCGGATAGGTATTCTCTTTGTTGCACTCATTAAAAGTCTCCTCATTAATTACTGATATAGGTGATCCGGAATCAATTACTGCTGAGAATTTTGATGAACCAATTTTAATTTCGATAACAGGATGTGAAATGGTTTTCTGAATAACTGGTCTTTCCTGTAAAAGAGTGTCTCTGATGTCGTCAAAAGTAATTACATTTTCGTGAACAACATTTTGCGTGTCTAAGGTAGTGCTTGTATTATTGCAAGATGCGTCCTGTACATTATCTAGTCAGATTCTATCTGACGTGTTATTATTATTAGGAGGATTCTGTGGCATTTCGACTATTTGAACTGTCCTATTACTTCTTCCAGGCGTGTTACGCTCTGGATGGTACCTACTGTCGGGTTCATTCATGAGAATATGTTCTTGCGTATGATTTTGCTGTTGGTATGACCGACTGTTGTTAGATGTTCGCTGAAAATTGTCTTCATTATTTTTACGTCTGTCGTAATAGTCATTCCTATACGGTGCATTACGATAGGAATTGAAATACTGTCTTCTTTGTACGTAGTTGTTTCCTTGCTGACGTACGTTACTATCTGTTGGACCAGGGGCTATACGTCCACGCGGCGAAACATTAAAGCCTGGTTGACCTTGTGTATTCCATTGTTGGTTAGGTATCCTAACCGGCTGGTTTTGATGTTGTTGTTGTGAAACACCTCTATTGTTACTAAAGTGTTGTTCCTGTTGCTGAAAATTTTGACGGTATTGATAATTAGAATTTTGCCTGTTATTAAATTTCTGGTAGTTATCGTTCCTAAAGCGTCTGTTATCTTTCCGATTGAAATTACGTCCCTGATCATAATTGCTGTACGTTTGTTGACCTTGGTTATTATACGAAAGGTTTTTGTTTACAAAAGAATAATCAGATTGTTGTACTTCCAAGAGCTGTAACAAATCTCTGAATGCTGAAATGTTTTCTTTTTGCTGGCCCGTTAGAAGTGACACTCGTAATGACCGTGGTAATTTAGAGATGCATAATTGTATAAGTGCGGATTCACTGTACGGTTCACTTAGGTACTGGTTTTGTTGTACCATGTGCTCAAAAAATTGCGTCACACTCGGAAAATTTGAGTTCTCGTAATTTGGCAAACTAATCAACTGATCTTTAATTCCGCGCTGTGTCGTCTTCGACCAGTACGCTGACAGAAAAGCATTCTGAAATTCCTCTACCGAGTAACACTGTCTCGCAATCGGTCTCATACGAGTTGCCGGTTCGCCTTCCAAAAAGCTGCAAATAAATTCAAGTTTGTGTGTTACAGGCCAAGTCGGTGGAAGAGCAAAGCTAAATTGTTGAATCCAATCCAATGGGTGAATCTGCGTTCTATCGTTTTTGAAAACCTTAAACTTTCTTACTGACAGAAAATGTTTATAGTCGAAATTATCATCTCTGTGTAATGAAACAGGTTCAGGATCGTAAGAGAGTCTATTGAACTGCGGTTGATCGGAATCTAAGTCCCGTACTCTCTGTAGATTACCCAAATTATACGCGCTGCGTGAGTCTGACACATGTTCATAAAGTGGCGTCTGTTGTGGTATGTTATTAACTGACATGTTTTTCATCTCTGTTACTTCTTGTTGTAAATTTGATAACTTCCGACGTAACGTGTTGTTAGATGAATCGATTTCATTAATTGTCTGCTGTAAATTTTGAAATTCATGTGTTTGGATAAAAGAAACCGGTGCAGTATCGTCTGATTTATTGTCACTAGTATTTTCGATAACATCAATACGACTGGCCAATTCATCACATTTTTCAGTCAGTATTTTAACCTGATCATCGGTTTTAGAATCAGACGCATTAATCTGTTTTTGCAACTTGCGCGTAGTTTCGCTCAGTTTTTTAACATCAGCTTTGATGACACCGCAATCCTGTGTTAGATCTAGTTGTTCGAATCTATCTGTCACTGTTTGAATATTTACTGTGTGTGTATCTGTTTTTGATTTCAGGTCAGAAATTTCATCCCGTAATTCCGCGTTCAATTGTTCTATGGTATTAATTTTGTCGGACACTGTAGTAATATTATTGTCTACATACGTCTTCGCTTTCGCGAATATTTTACGTTTGTCCTCTTGTCTTTGTGCAGTGATTGTTTCCATGACTTGTCGTTTTACTTTGTTTTGATCCTGAATAAATCTGCGGAAACGCGTATCACTGTTCTGTATGTGCTGATTAAAGCGCTCGTTAATCTGAGTGTTCTGCTGTTCGAATTTCGCGTCTATCTTTGCGTCCATAGTGCGCGAAAGTTCTACCGTCATTGCTCTAAACTCGTCCCGTAATTGTGTAGCTTTTTCAGAGCACTGTTTGGCGACTCCGCTAATTTCGTCTCTGAGTGTATCTGTCGCGGCTGTTTGCATTTCCCTTAATTCTTGCGCAACCGACTTTATTTCTTCGCTATTTTTTTGTGAACAAGCCTCAATTTCCACGCGCAACTGTTCCTTAGTGTCATGGCACTGCGCGGCAACGGCTGTAATTTGTTCACTAAGTTGTTTCGAATTGTCGTCAAATTTTTCATTTTGTTGTCTGACCTGTTCACTAAGTTGCTTGAGGTTTTCATTCTGTTGTTTGTTATCTTCCCTAAGTTGTTTGAGATTTTCGTCATTATTGTCAAGTTTTTCGTTCTGTTCACTAAGTTGTTTGCTCATTTGTCGCAACAAAGCCATAATTGGATTCGACTCAAGGTCAGCATTTCTATTCTCTGTGCTGTTCAACAGTGGATCTGGAATTGTTTCACTTTCTGTAACCATTTGGTCATTTTGAGATTTACAAAAAGGTTTGTCAGTCGAATGTACACTGTCACACATTATTTCGGAATTAAATAAATCCGTCCTACTTTGTGTATCCTGTTCATTTTCATTAGACAAATTTGTCTGTACATTACTTGGATTTTCTAAATCGGGTATGTTAAGCTCGGCAGCGCTCATTACTATAGAGCGTCCCGCGTCATCAATTGTCGTCAAATTAACAGACAAGACAATTGAGTTCGTTTGTTCATCATTAAGATGAAAGTCATCATTAGTGGTTGGAA
Organism: Schistocerca piceifrons; assembly: GCF_021461385.2. Lineage (NCBI taxonomy): Eukaryota > Metazoa > Arthropoda > Insecta > Orthoptera > Acrididae > Schistocerca > Schistocerca piceifrons. The sequence continues at coordinate 294,953,293 of NC_060139.1, read as the reverse complement.
TGCACTGATTGTTAGTGAACGCAGGATTGTCATCATTACGTTGCGTATCACAATTACTATCGGTCACGTTGTTTAAGTCGGTAATTTCATTCACAATACTTCGCGATACACTATTCACAGTCTTTCGCGGCATTTTACAATAGTCAAAATTTTTCACAAAACAAATCAACACAATGCAAAAGCAACACACAAATACAACAGAGCAACAAATTGCCGTTGACCTGTAGAAAGAAAGTCACAAGATTAATAAAAGCGTAGCGCCAAATCTTAATTATATCTAAGCAAATAAGAGCAGATATCTGACTGTCGCTCAAAAGACTCTCAACGAAATACGATCCTGGACTGGGTGTCGCCAAGTGTAACCTCCCCACAAAAATTTACAAGACAGAAATATTATTTATGAATGCCAATGGACACTGCTCTGGGCGTAACCTGCCCACAATCAAATGTACTGACAATGGCAACAAAAAAATGTGAAATTCGCAATCTGACTCAAATATAAATCCTTCAAAAAATTAAAGTCCATTCAGTGACAAAAAAATTCAATTAAACCGAAATATCGGTCTTTGGCCCTGTGTAAAACAATCAGAATTAAAGTCTTACCTCAGAATAAATGGATGTCACATTTCTGCTCTTGTTGTTGCGCACCGCTTGGAGGAACTGCATTGCAAATAATAATATTCTCTTTTTTGTGATTTTAGTGGAGTTTTTCTTCAAAAGAAGTGGAATGAAATGGGAAGTGCAACGAAATCTTGAGTTCAATAAAAAATTAAATTTTTGAGAAAATGCTTTTGAAATAAAAAATTATTATTGGGAGACTTGTTGGAGAATAATTACAATAAATAAAATTTTTCATTATCTAATGATTATATTAATTAACAGTATACCTTATTCCTCATCTTGACCAGTGTTGCCGACCGCCTACATCACACAACCGCACTGGGCTGCTACTACTGACCGACCGCTCTGCATGACGACTACAGACTGAGTACTGCTCTCAACTAGACAGAGCTACAGACTCGCAACGACTGAACTGACAGACTCGCAACGACAGACTGAGAACCGCTCGCAACACACGCGCGGTCAAGCGCATACTCTCTGGTCACAGATGCTACAATGCCTCGCCATCGCTGCTGCGTTACATACGTGTTTCAAAATGTGTGCCCCGAACGGGATTCGAACCCGGGATCTCCAGCTTACATGGTAGACGCTCTGTCCATCTGAGCCACCAAGGACACAGAGGATAGCGCGACTGCAGGGATTTATCTCTGGCACGCCTCCCGCGAAACCCACATTCTCAACGCACTGTCCTGCACTACATTCGTAGTGCCCCCGCCCATTATACTCATTACTCGCGGCGCGTTGCCGATTCCCGTAAGAGTTCGGGCACTGTCTGTGCATTCGCACAGAAGAAGAAGATGGTCAATTGGCCGGTGAGCCTTAACTATATATATACTAAGATGGTATCTGTTCTTTCGGACGTTTTCATCTGTCCCCGTTGACGTATATGTCAACGCCTGTAAGCAGCTAAGGGTGTTCGTTTCATTGTAATTTCATATCTTAAATATATGTGAAATTAGCTTACTCTGGCAAAGTCGCAACAAGAAAGCTCCTCATAAACCCCTGGCTCAATTTTTACCAACCGTGATACAGATATTATGTCTGGAAGGAAAAACTGTAGGAGTAAGAACTAGCACTCTCTTACTGGGATGGGGTCGATAACGTGGAGAGAGAAGGGGGTAGCAAGACATAGACAGAGAGGGTGGTAGTACACAGATATGAGGAAGGACGAGATGGACACAGTGAGGGGAGAGGGAAATGAACTGAGAAAGGGTAGAGCAGGAGATAGACAGACAGAGTGGGGAAGGAGGTGTACAGAGAAAGGTAAGAGGAGGAGATGGAGAGAGAGAGGGCAGAGGAGGAGATGGACTGAGAGAGGGCGGAGGAGCAAGTGGACAGAGGAAGGAAAGAGGAGGAGATGAAGAGAGGGAGGGTGGAGAAGGAGATGAACAGAGAGATGGAGAGGAGAAAATCGACGGAGAAAGGGAAATGGATAGACATAGACATAGGGAAAGGAGGAGATAAAGGGACTGTGTAAGAGATAAAGGGAGTGTGGAGGAGGTAGAGGGGCAGGAGCAGATAGACTCACAGAGGGGTGGAGGAGATGTAAAGTAGGGAAAGGAGCGGATGGACAGAGAGAGGTGTGAGGAGTAGCAAACGAATACATCGGCACGCAGGCGACACGGGGTAGGGCACGCACCGGCAAAGCGTGTCTTCTCGTGATTTCCACGCTCCTTGAGATGCTTTTTGCTCGAGCCGTTGAGGCTGCAAACTGCAGGCAACATAGCCAGGCGACGTTGCTGGCCACACGAAATGAAGCCACGTGTTCAACAACAAAGGCAGCCAGTGTTGCTCGGCAATGTTTATGGCAGTGCATCTCGGGACCAGATGTGTTAAACTGCCCACAGTGCTGCCGAGAAAGAGACGAAAGCGAGACAGTGGAAGTGAGTGAGGCTGTCCAGCATTTGCATTCCACAAGGAATAAAGTTAGCAAGAAAAAGCGAAGTCGGGCTTTGTAGATACATTTTTTTTTCAAGTAATCCAACTGCTTCCGAAACTGTAATTCGTTAACTTTGGCGGAAGGACTCAACGAATTCATGAATAGTGTACAGAAACAGTCAAATGTATATCACAATATTTTACTATGGTTCGCCAGTAGAGTGGCAGAACTCTAAATTTCGTAAATGCGATGCTTCTACGAACAGAACTATAAGACGTTACAAGTAATGTTTACAAATCACAATTGGAAAGTTGGTGCCCTTGAATACGGAAATACACGTAATGAAAGTTCATAAAAGTTTACATATCTTAAGAACCTATGTAGAATTCAAAAATGGCTCAACACTGCAGATCTTCTAGTAATACTAGGGTAGCGACGGGAATGTACACTCCTGGGAATTGAAATAAGAACACCGTGAATTCATTGTACCAGGAAGGGGAAACTTTATTGACACATTCCTGGGGTCAGATACATCACATGATCACACTGACAGAACCACAGGCACATAGACACAGGCAACAGAGCATGCACAATGTCGGCACTAGTACAGTGTATATCCACCTTTCGCAGCAATGCAGGCTGCTATTCTCCCATGGAGACGATCGTAGAGATGCTGGATGTAGTCCTGTGGAACGGCTTGCCATGCCATTTCCACCTGGCGCCTCAGTTGGACCAGCGTTCGTGCTTTACGTGCAGACCGCGTGAGACGACGCTTCATCCAGTCCCAAACATGCTCAATGGGGGACAGATCCGGAGATCTTGCTGGCCAGGGTAGTTGACTTACACCTTCTAGAGCACGTTGGGTGGCACGGGATACATGCGGACGTGCATTGTCCTGTTGGAACAGCAAGTTCCCTTGCCGGTCTAGGAATGGTAGAACGATGGGTTCGATGACGGTTTGGATGTACCGTGCACTATTCAGTGTCCCCTCGACGATCACCAGTGGTGTACGGCCAGTGTAGGAGATCGCTCCCCACACCATGATGCCGGGTGTTGGCCCTGTGTGCCTCGGTCGTATGCAGTCCTGATTGTGGCGCTCACCTGCACGGCGCCAAACACGCATACGACCATCATTGGCACCAAGGCAGAAGCGACTCTCATCGCTGAAGACGACACGTCTCCATTCGTCCCTCCATTCACGCCTGTCGCGACACCACTGGAGGCGGGTTGCACGATGTTGGGGCGTGAGCGGAAGACGGCCTAACGGTGTGCGGGACCGTAGCCCAGCTTCATGGAGACGGTTGCGAATGGTCCTCGCCGATACCCCAGGAGCAACAGTGTTCCTAATTTGCTGGGAAGTGGCGGTGCGGTCCCCTACGGCACTGCGTAGGATCCTACGGTCTTGGAGTGCATCCGTGCGTCGCTGCGGTCCGGTCCCAGGTCGACGGGCACGTGCACCTTCCGCCGACCACTGGCGACAACATCGATGTACTGTGGAGACCTCACGCCCCACGTGTTGAGCAATTCGGCGGTACGTCCACCCGGCCTCCCGCATGCCCACTATACGCCCTCGCTCAAAGTCCGTCAACTGCACATACGGTTCACGTCCACGCTGTCGCGGCATGCTACCAATGTTAAAGACTGCGATGGAGCTCCGTATGCCACGGCAAACTGGCTGACACTGACGGCGGCGGTGCACAAATGCTGCGCAGCTAGCGCCATTCGACGGCCAACACCGTGGTTCCTGGTGTGTCCGCTGTGCCATGCGTGTGATCATTGCTTGTACAGCCCTCTCGCAGTGTCCGGAGCAAGTATGGTGGGTCTGACACACCGGTGTCAATGTGTTCTTTTTTCCATTTCCAGGAGTGTATTTTCTTTTTCAGATCGTAGACTTTGTGTACATTACTCTCTGTTTTCTACAGCTCTGGTCACGGATGAACCTATCATATTTATGGAATTCATTGCAGTGTAGTTTGCTCACTTTTGCATTCGTGTAGGCAATAAACAGACCGAGTACCTCTACGTAGCGCACCATCTTTAGACCTGAGATGAAATAATACTATCTCGATGCTCAGTTTACGCGAGTTTGCAGTGCGGCGCTGTCGTTGTGAGCAAGAAGAAGCAAGATTGAGAGTGAGATGGAAGCATTTACATAGGACAGAGATAGATAGGGTAGGGCGCGACCATACGAAATTTTCTCCGCCCTTGGTTGACAACACCGATAACAATTCGGGAACTACCACCAACAGACTGCGCCGTTAGCAATACTGCTGGGCTTTGCCGCAAAATAGCCGCATATTGCGGCCACGTTCGCACCATAGTTGACGTCAGCACTACAGCAGCCACGCATTCTCGTGAAATATGACCCGTGTGAAGCAACTCTAGTACAACAGTTCGGGTTGAGGCACAAGCCAATGCGGGGCGAGGCAGCACCTCCGCCTGTGACACTCACGCGCCTCACGCAGTTTGCGTTCCAAAGCGAAGAACGGGTTATCGAAGCAGTTTGGCCGTGAATGGTTTTTTGTGGCACTAACCATTGTGAAATTCAAGTTGTTTTTGCTGTTGTCGTCTTCAGTCCAAGGACTGCTTTGATGCAGCTCTCCACCCTAGTCCATCCTGTGCAATCTCCGAACAACTACCGCAACCCACATCCTTTTCAATCTAGTTACTACACTATTGGCCATTAAAACTGCTACACCAAGAAGAAATGCAGATAATAAATGGGGATTCATTGGACAAATATGTTATACTAGAACTGACATAGGATTACATTTTCACGCAATTTGGGTGCATAGATCCTGAGAAATCAGTACCCAGAACAACCACCTCTGGCCGTAATAACGGTCTTGATACGCCTGGGCATTGAGTTAAACAGCTTGGATGGCGTGTACGGGTACAGCTGCTCATGCAGCTTTAACACAGTACCACAGTTGATCACGAGTAGTGACTGGCGTATTGTGACGAGCCAGTTGCTCGGCCACCATTGACCACACGTTTTCAATTGGTGAGAGACCTGGGTCGTAACACATCTGAAATATAACGTCCACTGTTCAAAATGCCGTCAGTGCGAACAAGAGGTGACCGAGACGTGTAACCAATGGCACCCCATACCATCACGCCGGATGATACGCCAGTATGGCGATGACGAATACATGCTTCCAATGTGCGTTCACCGCGACCATCATGATGCTGTAAACAGAACCTGGATTCATCCGAAAAAATGACGTTTTGCCATTCGTGCACCCAGGTTCGTCATAGAGTACACCCTCGCAGGTGCTCCTGTCTGTTCAAAATGGCTCTGAGCACTATGGGACTTAACATCTGAGGTCATCAGTCCCCTATAACTTAGAACTACTTAAACCTAACTAACCTAAGGACATCACACACATTCATGCCCGTGGCAGGATTCGAACCTGCGACCGGAGCGGTCGCGCGGTTCCAGACTGTAGCGCCTAGAACCGCTCGGCCACCCTGGCCGGCACTCCTGTCTGTGATGCAGCGTCAAGGGTAACCGCAGCTATGGTCTCCGAGCTGATAGTTCATGCTGCTACAAACGTCGTCGAACTGTTCGTGCAGATGGTTGTTGTCTTGCAAACGTCCCCATCTGTTGACTCAGGGATTGAGACGTGGCTGTACGATCCGTTACAGCCATGCGAATAAGATGCCTGTCATCTCGACTGCTAGTGATACGAGGCCGTTGGGTTCCGGTACGGCGTTCCGTATTACCCTCCTTAACCCATCGATTCCATATTCTGCTAACAGTCATTATATCTCGGCCAACGCGAGCAGCAATGTCGCGATACGATAAACCGTAATCGCGATAGGCAACAATCCGACCTTTATCAAAGTCGGAAACATGATGATACGTATTTCTCCTCCTTACACGAGGCATCACAACAACGTTTCACCAGGCAACGCTGGTCAACTGCTGTTCGTGTATGAGAAATCGGTTGGAAACTTTCCTCATGTCAGCACGTTGTAGGTGTCGCCACCGACGCCAACCTTGTGTGAATGCTCTGAAAAGCTGATCATTTGCATATCACAGTATCTTCTTCCTGTCGGTTAAATTTCGCGTCTGTAGCACGTCATCTTCGTGGTGTAGCAATTTTAATGGCCAGTAGTGTATATTCGTCGCTCGTCTCCGTCTACAGCGTTCACCCTCAAACACTCTCCTCCATTACAAAATTGGCGATTCCTTCATGCCTCGGGACGTGTTCTATCGACGTTCTTTTTCTCAAGTTGTGCCACAAATATCTTGTTCCCCAGTTCTGTTCAGTGTCTCCTTATTAGTTACACGATCTACCCATCTAATCTTGAGCGTTCTTCTGTAGCACCACATTTCAAAAGCTTCTATTCTCTTCGACTCAGAACTACCTGTCCCCCACATTTCACTTCCGTACAAGGCTACACTCCAAACACACACCTGCAGAAAAGACTTCCTAACAATTACATTTATATTCGATGCTAGAAAATTCGCTCTTCAGGAACTCCTTTCTCGCCACTGTCAGTCTACATTTTATATCCTCTCAACTTCGGCGATCACCAGTTATTTTACTATCCATGTAGCAAAACTCTTCTACTCCTTTTACAAACTAGCGATCTACTTCCTTCAGCACCGCCTGATTTCATTCAGCCGCATTCCATAACCTTCATTCTACTTTTGTTGGTGTTCATATAAGAGCCTCTTTTCAACACGCTGTCCATTCGTTCAACTGATCTCTCAAGTCCGCTTTTGTCTCTGAGAGAAGCATCATGTCATCGGCAAACCTCAAAGTTTCTCGATGAACTTTAATCCTTTATCTACATTTCTCCTTGGTTTCTTTTACTGCTCGCACGTGTACAGATTGGATAACATCGAGGAAGAGCTGGGATCCTCTCCCACATCCTTCTCAAATTCTAACTGCTTCAAATATTTACTATCAAAAACAGTCTTGATCACAGTTTATTTATTACGGTGACCGGTTTCGACCACTCATGGGGTCATCTTCAGACCAATGAGTAAGAAACTCCTTCTGGTGGTAAATCACTACTCACCACTATTAGCGTAGTGTAGGCAGTAGTGGTTTACCACCAGAAGGAGGTTCTCACTCGTTGGTCTGAAGATGACCACAGTAGTGGTCGAAACCGGTCACCGTAATAAATAAATTGTGATCAAGACTGTTTTTGATGGTAAATATTTGTAACACATTGGTCACTGTTCACTCACACAATGAATTCATAAGTAATCTAACTGCTTCGCTTTCATGTTCGTCGACTCCTATAATTCCAGTCCGGTTTCTGTAAATGTTGTCAATAACCTTTTGCTTCACATATTTTATCCATGCAACATCCCAAATATCGAGCTTTTCTTTTCTCCAAACGTCTCTTTAATTTTCTTGTAGGCAGCATCTATCTTTCTGCTAATCATAGGCAGGGTCCCCATATGAAACGTCCCCTTAGAAAAATGAATGAATTACTGTGCTGATAAACCTCTTACATATTTGCTTTTCAAACAGCTGAGCAAAACTGAACGTACTCAGACATTACTCTCTTTACTTATTCTCATCAACACTAAACTGACACAGAATATTTTTAGCGCAACGCAATCTGACTTCTAATAATCCCTACAAAAGTATGGCCCTGACTAACAATAACCTATACCTTTCATGAATCACTTACCTCACAAAAATCTTCGTTACTCGAACTACTGCAATACAGCGAGCGCCACTATTGCCAGCTAAATAAAAGATTCAAACTACTGAAGGCACTAACTACTGATAGGCATAGTTAGCAAATGAAAGATTTTGATACAGAACAAACAATGTATTCACCTTAATAGTGTTCAAAAGTCATTATATATATATATATAAGTTCATGACATCCAGTCTTACAAATTTATGTCTCTGTCCAGATCATTCGCTCTCAAAACTCCGCCATCTCTCTCCCCACATCCGCCACTGCTGGCGGCTCACCTCCAACTGCGCAACGCTACGCGCTGTTAACAGCCAACTGCCCAACACTACAATAGCGACTATTTCAACAATGTCCACCAGCCACAGACTGCACACAGCACAGCCAGTGGTTTTCATACAGAGGGCTTCGTGGCGTTACCAATAATAAAACCTATACAGCCTACTTACAACATATACTTCTATATCGATATATTTCTTCTCTACCAATTCCTGCTTACCCATTTTGCATTAAGCACTCTTGCATTTTGCTATCATCATTCTTTTAATTTAGCCAACTCTCGCTTTCATATAATAATAATGCCATCGACACACTTTAATGCAATTTGATTTTTGTATCTTTTCGAATTTCGTAGTTGTACTACACAGTGTCCGGAGGGGGATACGATAGGATCGATGATTCGAAGCAAAAATGTTTAGTAAACATAGGCTGTAAAATCCGTATATTGATAGCTGTGAGCACTTCTTCAGTAGAGCAGCGGTGACGAACAAGGGCTCATAGTTTTTCACTTGTGCCTTTTAGAGCCCACGTACACTCGACGTTTTTGCTTCGAATGAACGTTCCTACTGGGTGCCTGAACACTGACCGCCCCCTTCTGTATATTCCTTGAAAGTTCCTTGTTATTCATATTGCTTGTAAATGGGCACCTTTTCATTTATATTATTATCATACCTCATCTCGCAGACCAGAGTTCTCAAATGTTCAGTTATTTCGTTTTTAATTATCACCTTCTACCGAACAACCTTCAGAATCTTGCAGTGAAAGTGTAAGATTGCAATGAAACTATAAGATTTTGGTTCAAATGGCTCTGAGCACTATGGGACTCAACTGCTGAGGTCATTAGTCCCCTAGAACTTAGAACTAGGTAAACCTAACTAACCTAAGGACATCACACACATCCGTGCCCGAGGCAGGACTCGAACCTGCGACCGTAGCGGTCTCGCGGTTCCAGACTGCAGCGCCAGTACCGCGCGGCCACTTCGGCCGGCCTGTAAGATTGTATTTTGTGCATATTTGATCTCTTTGTATCTATCCAGTGCAGGTGACTGCGGTGAATGCGTGTTAAGTATCGTTTTTGCGATAGTGAATTCGATGGGAGAGAAGGGAGAAGGTGAACGCCAGTGTGAACACAAAGCCCACTCTTCTGGAATAGCACCGAGAGGGCTGCCGGTCTTAGTGTACGCGCGAACTCAGTTGACAATGGGCGCGGTGGCTGACGGGAGCGACCGTAAAGGCATTTCCCATTTTACGATCGCAAACATCGGGCGCCGCAGCGAGTGTAACCGTAGTTTGTGCGTATGGTAGCCTTCCCATCCGACGGACGGGCCAACCACCATCAACGGTGTACGTGTATAAATTTTTCTCTGTCTGTCGCCCCATCAAATTAGTGTCGCCAAAGAGGCCGCAGAGATCAGGATGTTCCACAGTAACTTCAATCGTGACAGTGGCTGCATGGGAGAGGAGAGACTCGTAGAATTATTTACGTTCCAGCAGCTCAAAAAAATGGTTCAAATGGATCCAAGCACTATGAGACTTAACATCTGAGGTCATCAGTCCCCTGGACTTAGAACTACTTAAACCTAAGTAACCTAAGGACATCACACACATCCAAGCCCGAGGCAGGATTCGAACCTGCGACCGTAGCGGCAGCGCGGTTCCGGACTGAAACACCTAGAACCGCACGTTCCAGCAGCGTTTCGTGGCGCAGACATGGGCACCATCTCATGGTGCGTGACGTACATAGGTCGACCACTCACAGTACGATTATTCGTTACACAAGATCTCCACAGCAGCAGTTACGAGAGTCATTGGTCCTGAAAAAGAAGACTGCGGTTATTGTCAAAATCTCGAGTTTTTACCCGACTTTCACTTCAGAAGAAAACTGTAAACATGTTACACAAGCAAGTAGCAGTGAGGAACTTGGTCCCAATTTAGTGTAACAAGCTATTACTCCGTGAAAACTGTGGAGGTGTTTCGAATTTAACCCTGAATTTGGCGTAGAGTCTGGTGAACAGGAAATATACTGGCGTTGGAAATATTGGCTACTCCCTCGAGTCGGGCGACACGGCACTAACTTATGTTAAGGACTTCACCTAAGAAGAGCCACGATAATCAACAATATGATGCAAAACACCTTGTTTACTTATTTATTCCCCAAACTAGTTTCGGCGACAAATATCGTCAATATCAGTGGGTTCCATGAATCTAAAACATGCAGAAAATAGCATAGTTATAGAAACACAGTAACACATTATTACGTTTTTACCGTTCGTTTTCTGAAATATGTTTTTCTATGGATACTTTCATACTACCTTATTTGTAGTATGATATGGCGAGTTTTTAAGAATTATTGTTGCTGTTTGTGGCATATTTTCTGTGCTTTTATCTGTTGCCGTCTTTTTCTCAGTGTACGTCATGTCATCTGCAATTGTGTGAGCGGCATTCAGTAAACAAATACTAAAAGGTGAACTTACATGTGTCACACTTCGGGTTACGGTAGTGTTGTGGAATACAGTTTTGGTGTGTACTGGGCTGTTACTTAGTCATTCGTGTACTCACGTTCGTTGGACGGCATGTAGCTGATTTTATACACAGAAAAACAAAACATTCGCACTTTGTTTATGATCCAGAACATGACGCCGTCTTGCTGTTCGCGTGTTTCGCGAGACACGTATCGCATGTTGCGAGAAGGCTATGAAAACTGTAGTGGGAGTTAAGACGACTTCTGTTCCTTATTTGTGTCTCTGTATGTTATGGGGAAGTGGTTCTTTTGCGTGTGTGTGATTTCTGTTCTGTGTCCTTGGTCAGTTCTCTCAGAACGGTAAAGAGCGTGTTCTTACAAAGCGTTGTGTTTTCGCTTGTAACATTGTTCGTTGTCTGTATAGACTGTTACTGTGTTTCAGAATGTGAAGATCGCTTTCGATATTAGTGGGGTTATGGTTTTTGTTCATTAGGTGTTCTGCGGAAGTTGAATATGTGCTGTCACTCTTTATGGCTCTCATGTGCCTCGTTCGGAAAATTCTGCTTGTTTGTCCTATGTATTGGACCTGACGGGAGTTGATGGGAGTTGATACATGTGTGTTTAAACAGGTTCATATATACTCCACACTTAATATGACTGACTTTCCAAAGAATCCTTTAACTGAAGGGACAGTGTTTGCCTTGTCGTAGTGACGTCATTACAGACGGGATTCTCGGCATTTTCCTGAGCCGATTTGTTGTGCTTTTAATTTATGAATCAAGGGGCCCAGACAAGGAAGTGATATGCGAACAGGAAATAAACAATAAGTTTTTATTCTGGCGTGCTCAGTTTTCAACAAGCGAAAGGAAAAATAGGCGTGGTTTCTGCTGATCAGAGTATTCGAAGAAGTGAACCTGCCCACAGCTTAACGCTTCATAAAGACATGAGTAAGACATGAATTACGGTTCGTAAAATATTGTTGTATGATCTTGACTTTAAGTAATGTCTACAAGTTACAAATTTTTGTATACGGCGGTGTGCACGAATGTGGTTAATGTTAGAACACGTAATACGTTCAAAACTTCATTTCTACTCCAGCACATACGATAAAGCCTTTCGTAGCTGTAAAACTATGGCAGTATCTTGTATCTATGGTTCTACAATGTATCTGTGGAGCTTTCCAAAACATGTTTGTTTGTTTGTTCCAGGTATGTACGCAGCCTTTGTGAGCGCCTTGGGGTCACCTCTATAGTCCTGACAGAAGCAGTCGTCCCACGCGGGTTGGTAGGTGTACAGTACGAAATATATCGCCGACAGACGGCCGGCGCGTACCCTGGTGTAGTGGGCTCGTATAAAACCCGGATGGCAGACCCGGAAATGGAATCCGCTTGTATTCCCTGCTGTGCAGTACGTACGTTACGCAGTCTCCTTTTTGAGTCAGCTGAAATCGAGGAGCAGAGTGTGAACTGACGACGCAGCGTTTCAAAGTCGTTTACTTCCCGCTACACAACGTCGACGCTGAATTTTCATGAACGTGACGAAGATTAGTATCTGCGGATTTGTTGCGACAATGAACGTACGGAGCTCTAAAAAATTCAGCTATCGCTACTTTCTGCAGGTGTTCTAATCATTCAGACGTATCGAGTTGTATAAGGCGACTAAACATTGGGTGTACATATCCTTCCTTCTACATCTACATCTACATACATACTCCGCAATCCACCATACGGTGCGTGGCGGAGGGTACCTCGTACCACAACTAGCATCTTCTCTCCCTGTTCCACTCCAAAAACAGAACGAGGGAAAAATGACTACCTATATGCCTCTGTACGAGCCCTAATCTCTCTTTTCTAATCTTTGTGCTCTTTCCGCGAAATATAAGTTGGCGGCAGTAAAATTGTACTGCAGTCAGCCTCAAATGCTGGTTCTCTAAATTTCCTCAGTAGCGATTCACGAAAAGAACGCCTCCTTTCCTCTAGAGACTCCTACCCGAGTTCCTGAAGCATTTCCGTAGCACTCGCGTGATGATCAAACCTACCAGTAACAAATCTAGCAGCCCGCCTCTGAATTGCTTCTATGTCCTCCCTCAATCCGACCTGATAGGGATCCCAAACGTTCGAGCAGCACTCAAGAATAGGTCGCATTAGTGTTTTATAAGCGGTCTCCTTAACAGATGAACCACATCCTCCCAAAATTCTACCAATGAACCGAAGACGACTATCCGCCTTTCCCACAATTGCCACTACATGCTTGTCCCACTTCATATCGCTCTGCAATGTTAATCCCAAATATGTAATCGACGTGACTGTGTCTAGCGCTACACTACCAATGGAGTATTCAAACACCAAGGCATTCTTTTTCCTATTCATCCGCATTAATTTACATTTATCTATATTTAGAGTTAGCTGTCATTCTTTACACCAATCACAAATCCCGTCCAAGTCATCTTGTATCCTCCTACAGCCACTCAACGACGACACCCTCCCGTACACCACAGCATCATCAGCAAACAGCCACACATTGCTATCCACCCTGTCCAAAAGATCATTTATGTAGATAGACTCTTTTATAGCTTGGACACAAGTAATGTAGTGTCAACGGCTATGCGCGAACCGTATTTGAGGAGAACACATCCGAATACCTCTCCCCATTCGCTTTCGCCCCTCTTCATGACGCAGTATTCGACGAGATGTTAAATAGCAGTGTTCCTTACCGCCTTCCAATAGAGAGTAACATTAAAATTACACCGTTTTTACCATCCTGGTTCATTTTTCCGAAGACAGCTACGGCGAGTCTCCTTGCAGTGTTGACTATAACGCATGGTTTGAATTTCTCCCGGTTCCCAACTTCCTACCTAACAAAACCAGCAAGATATTCCCTCCTTCACCGTTATTTCGCTGAAGTGTGTGTCTCCCTTAACCACATTTGCCCCTCGATCCTTTTACCGATACGGAGGAAGCATTCGGCGAGGAACCTATCTACTGTGGAAAGCCTGGTTCTGCGCTGCGCGCTGCGTCACCGGAAAACCCCGGCCAAGCCGGGCCTCTCACCACATCACACCAGATCGATGCCATTTACCGCATGCTTCTACCGATATCTGTCTTCTTGTTCGACAGGCCACCCAATAAACTGACATCGTCTGTCGCCGTAGCGTCTCTCTCGCCAAAATCGTCTGCCATTCACATGTGGACAAGAGATTTAGCAGAGAAATCGTTCACGTGCTGTGAGTCAGTTCAGTTTCACGTATACATTTCGCTAAAGTTGAGAGGTCCTATGCTCTCGTTCTTTCATGTCTTCCACGACTTCATTGTTTTAGATTATATTAATTGCGCTTAGAAACAGATTGTTACCCAACTTGAACATTTTCCAGAGTTGCATGCTGTCACAACGTCAAGAGGTGACGACACGACACAAATTTTAAAAGCAAGCACAATTGTGTAGAAGAAGTGATCGAGCAAAAAGTTAATTGAAACGAATTATGACTTATTCAGTTAGTAAAATTGAATGTTAACTTCGAGTATTTTACCGAGGAGAGATAAAGAGAGAAGACGGTAGCAAAATGATGTTGCTTAGATATAGAAATATTTATCCGGCTTCAGAAATATTAGCATTAGTAAGTTACAAATCATCGTCAATACAGAGATTTTCGTTAGAATCTTACCTGAACTACGCCTTCACGCACACAGGGATATTGCTGCGAGACGAAATTTATGGTTTGCCAACCTAACATCATACAGTGAATCCTTCAGAAATTTTTGAAAGAAATAAGCTTCTTACTTTTTATTTCCACTTGATTTTTTTTTTGCATAGTACGATCTTTCGGCTGTCTAACCATTCTCAAATAACTTCATACGGGTCAGTAAAACATAGAGTATAAATTACAAAGCAACCATTAGTAACAGTCACCTGAATAACGCCAGACTAAAAGCAGAATAAAAAGAGTACTTACAATGTTTAACCTGTTAACTACATATGTTTTCGTGTAGTCATTTTCATGGGCTGTCCGCGGCTGGCCTTGTGTACAGTAAGATAAATAAAAATTTGACACTGTGTGAGTACAAGTAAAGTAGAAAGTAAGCGTTGTTTGAAAACATCGTATAATAAAATGTTTTGCCACATTACCGGCCGTAAAAGCTGTAACCATGATACTTGGTGCAGTGAAAACAGTAGCACACAACGACGCCATTTCAAGTGAATTGTGTGCACTGACACCTCGTGGCAAACAAGTTAACGATAACCTTGACGGACAGGCACCTCTCTGTGTGTGGTCTGTGCTGTCTAAGATATTAAAATGAACGATACGAAAGGAGAGGAGGAAGGATTATTTTCTCTTATTTTGTGTACAGAGATCTTAACCGATACTTTTGAAATGTAATTTTTTTCTTCGTAGTTTTGACATTTTATCCAGAGGTTCTCTTTCACCTGCTGTGTTAAAGAAGTGTGTAGGCGCACGAACGTCATCTTGACCTGTATTTTTATAACATTCGATATGAACTAGAATGTCACGAAAATAGTGTCACAGAAGTAATGGGATTATATTATTTATCATTATGTTTTAATGTTTCCAATGGCTCTGTCTTTTAAGCAGGAAACTGAGACTCCGCAAATGATCTTACAATTATTACTTCAGTTTATTGTCTACATCTACATGATTACTATGTAATTCACATTTAAGAGCTTGGCAGAGGGTTCTTGGAACACAATCATACTATCTCTCTACCATTCCACTCCCGAACAGCGCGCGGGAAAAACGAACACCTAAACCTTTCTGTTCGAGCTCTGATTTCTCTTATTTTATTTTGATGATCATTCCTACCTATGTAGGTTGGGCTCAACAAAATATTTTCGCATTCGGAAGAGAAAGTTGGTGACTGAAATTTCGTAAATAGATCTCGCTGCGACAAAAAACGTCTTTGCTTTAATGACTTCCATCCCAACTCGCGTATCATATCTGCCACACTCTCTCCCCTATTACGTGATAATACAAAACGAGCTGCCCTTTTTTGCACCCTTTCGATGTCCTCCGTCAATCCCACCTGGTAAGGATCCCACACCGCGCAGCAATATTCTAACAGAGGACGAACGAGTGTAGTGTAAGCTGTCTCTTTAGTGGACTTGTTGCATCTTCTAAGTGTCCTGCCAATGAAACGCAACCTTTGGCTCGCCTTCCCCACAATATTATCTATGTGGTCTTTCCTGTGGTGTCACCGCCAGACACCACACTTGCTAGGTGGTAGCTTTTAAATCGGCCGCGGTCCGCTAGTATACGTCGGACCCGCGTGTCGCCACTGTCAGTAATTGCAGACCGAGCGCCACCACACGGCAGGTCTAGAGAGACTTACTAGCACTCGCCCCAGTTGTACAGCCGACGTTGCTAGGAAAGGTTCACTGAGAATTACGCTCTCATTTGCCGAGACGATAGTTAGCATAGCCTTCAGCAAAGTCAATTGCTACGACCTAGCAAGGCGCCATTTATCCTTTGCTATGTATCTAATGAAGCATGTACAGTAACAAGACCAATGTTCACCAATTGTGGATTAAAGTTAAGTATTCCAGAAGCTACGTACTTTTCTTTATAGCATTCATTAAGTATCCTGTTTCAGACCTCACGCCATCCTGCGTGAGCTTATAGCGTGCATTTCGGCTTCCTCAAACAACACGGTGTTGGCACTTTTGCCGACACTTCATTTCCAACTGAAGTTGTTCGTAATTTTAACATCCAGGTACTTAGTTGAATTGACAGCCCTGAGAATTGTACCATTTATCGAGTAATCGAATTCCAACGGATTTCTTTTGGAACTCATGTGGATCACCTCACAGTTTTCATTATTTAGTGTCAACTGCCACTTGCCACATCATACAGCAATCTTTTCTAAATCGCTTTGCAACTGATACTGGTCTTCGGATGACCTTACTAGAAGGTAAATTACGGCATCATCTGCGAACAACCTAAGAGAACCGCTCAGATTGTCACCCAGGTCATTTATATAGATCAGGAACAGCAGAGGTCCCAGGACGCTTCCCTGGGGAACACCTGATATCACTTCAGTTTTACTCGATGATTTGCCGTCTATTACTACGAACTGCGACCTTCCTGACAGGAAATCACGAATCCAGTCGCACAACTGAGACGGTACCCCGTAGGCCCGCAGCTTGATTAGAAGTCGCTTGTGAGGAACGGTGTCAAAAGCTTTCAGGAAATCTAGAAATACGGAATCAACTTGAGATCCTCTGTCCATAGCGGCCATTACTTGTGCGAATAAAGAGCTAGCTGCGTTGCACAAGAACGATGTTTTCTGAAACCATGCTGATTACGTATCAATAGATCGTTCCCTTCGAGGTGATTCATAATGTTTGAATACAGTATATGCTCCAAAACCCTACTGCAAACCGACGTCAATGACATAGGTCTGTAGTTCGATGGATTACCGCTACTACCCTTCTTAAACACTGGTGCGACCTGCGCAATTTTCCAGTCTGTAGGTACAGATCTATCGGTGTGCGAGCGGTTGTATATGATTGCTAAGTAGGGAGCTATTGTATCAGCGTAATCTGAAAGGATCCTAATCGGTATTCAATCTTGCCCGTATCAAGCGATTTGAGTTGCTTCGCAACCCCTAAGGTATCTACTGCTAAGAAACTCATGCTAGCAGTTGTTCGTGTTTCAAATTCTGGAATATTCCATTCGTCATCCCTGGTGAAGGAATTTCGGAAAACTGCGTTCAATAACTCCGCTTTAGCCGCACAGTCGTCGGTAACAGTACCATCGGCACTGCGCAGCGAAGGTATTGACTGCGTCTTCGCCGCTTGTGTACTTTACATACGACCAGAATTTCTTCGGATTTTCTACCAAATTTCGAGACAATGTTTCGTTGTGGAACCTATTAAAGGCATCTCGCATTGAAGTTCGTGCCAAATTTCGCGCTTCTGTAAATTTTAGCCAATCTTCGGGATTTCGCGTTCTTCTGAACTTCGCATGCTTTTTCTGTTGCCTCTGCAACAGCGTTCGGACCTGTTTTGTGGACCATGGGGGATCAGATCCATCTATTACCAATTTATGAGGTATGAATGTCTCAATTGCTGTTGCTACTATATCTTTGAATTTGAGCCACATCACGTCTACATTTGCATAGTCAGTTCGGAAGGAATGAAGATTGTCTCTTAGGAAGGCTTCTAGTGATACTTTATCCGCTTTTTTAAATAAAATTATTTTGCGTTTGTAGTAAACTGCGGATAACAATGTTACATAAATGTTAGTATTGGAAAAACTTGTATTTCGATAGTATCGATTATGATCATTGTACGCAGAATAAAGAGAAAATAGTCCTTCCTTCGCCTCCTAACATTTATATTAATATCTTAGATAGCATAGACCACACATCGATCGCACCTGTCGACATGTTTATCTTTGACTTATTTGCGTCGAGGTGTTGCTGGACACAACTCTATGGCACCCTCAGAAAAGTCTGTTTTCACTTTGATGACAAAAACCAATGACTGCTTTGTATTTTGTATTCTAATTATGTGTTTCTGATATGATATATATGCAGTTGATTGAGAATGGCTACACAAAACGGTTCAAATGACTCTAAGCACTATGGGACTTAACATCTGGTGTCATCAGTCCCATAGACTTAGAACTACTTAAACCTAACTAACCTAAGGACATGACACACATCCATGCCCGAGGCAGGATTCGAACCTGCGATCGTAGCAACAGCGCGGCTCTGGACTGAAGCGCCTAGAACCGCTCGGTCACAGCGGCCGGCAATTGCTACACAGCCGAAACGCAAAATAAACTTAGTACCTGTACGCAAAATAAAAATAAAATGGAAATAAATAACAGTCATTGTAGAAAGTTTATCGCGGCTGTGGACCCTGCTGTAACAAAATCCTACAGAAATTTATGTAAAAAGGGCCCAGTTAAATTGTTCTCGATATAAGTCTTGTTGTAGGAGCCTGGGAGAACCTCCCCCTTAACCTTTTAGCCAGACTTCCGACAACGTTCCGTAGGTGCCAGATGTTGCGAATAAGGCAGCTGTTGTAAAATTTCGCACTTGTGCCTGAACAAAGAGTTACAGTTTTTCAAAGAGTATGAGCAAGCGCTTTGTGCTGGAGCCGTATACCTTTTATAGTCATTCCGTGCCCCTTCTGTGTGATCACAGGACCCATCCAGATTACAAGAGTTTGGTAATAGTGCACCATAGTTTGTTGAAATGATAACTCAACAATCCAAAAACACAAATAGTATAATGTTTTCGAAAGTGAACGGCGTCTTTGTCTTCTATGCTGAGGAGACATCTGTGCGTTTCCAGTGTTTGCTCCTTTACTTCGTTTCTGTGTCATAGTGGTGAACCAGCAATGTCCAATGTGATCACATGACTGGAATCTCGTCTTCCTTGTCGTTGGGCGTTCCCAGCATTTTCGTTGCAGATGTCGTGCGCCATTTTGACAGTTGTTTGGACGGCTGATGCCTCCGTCGTAGAACACCAAAATCTTTCATTTTTGCAACGATCTTCGGTTCCTGTATCAGATTATCTGCCACATCCAGGTACGTCTTCCAGATCCCTGTGACCAGACTCGTTTTCAGTGGTATCTGCTGACTTATTAACGTCTTACACCAAAAGCATTTCTTCGTGGGGAACGGCCATGTTACTCATCGCAGCAACCATCTTGCTTCTTTTTTCCATATTTTTTTATTTAGCGTATCACATTACAAAACATTTTTTGTTTAAAAATACATATAATTATGAGTTAAACCAAATTCACAGCATTTACAAAGCGCAGTCGCTGAGAGACATATATCCATCTGCTGAATATATTCAATAGAGGTCATTGTCGCCACCAGGAACTCATCCGGGTTGCCAAGAAGATTCGTTTTGGGCACGCGCATATAATATGCTAAATAGTTTATCGTTCTCCACCACAACCAAGCTGGGAGATGTTGTTAATCCCCAATTGAACACTGAGTCAAGGTATCTTCTACTATCTGTCCTTACTCTCTTAAGCGCAGAACAGATCTTGCGGTGGTCTACGGAACCTGGTGACCTGGTCGAGATGCAGGGCATCTTAAGTTGTTCTGGGGTAGCGTCGTTCTGCCGTATTTCTGTCCATCGATCTGTTGTTGTCACTCCGTTGTCCACCAAACATTTTGCATCTTGTAAAATGACAGGAGCAGAGTCTGCTTTTATTGAGTGCAGGAAGGTCGTCATGTACAGGGAGATAAGGATCGGTAGCTGTTTTTGTAAACTCCCGCTTTTTTCCACAGCAGCTCCGCCAAGCGACACCTATCAGAACGAACTGTCTAACATCACAAAAACCTGAAATTCCAAGGCATTCGCGAGTATTTTAATATTAACTTTCTTACCAGAATAAGGAGTCAAAAGTATGATGTAGTTTGGAACTGGAAAAAATGATACATTTTTTTATGCCCATGTTTTGGCCTTTGACTGTCAATTTTATTTGATCACCGCGGCCGGCCGGAGTGGCCGAGCGGTTCTAGGCGCTTCAGTCTGGAACCGAGCGGCCGCTACGGTCGCAGGTTCGAATCCTGTCTCGGGCATGGATGTGTGTGATGTCCTTAGGTTAGTTAGGTTTAAGTAGTTCTAAGTTCTAGGGAACTGATGACCTCAGCTGTTAAGTCCCATAGTGTTCAGATCCATTTGAACCATTTAATCACCACGACTGTTCTTTCTATTGCACAAGTGCAAGATTTCTTACGTTTGCACACCCCACGATACTTCAACAACGTCTAGCATACTTAAAAAATTCATTTCATATTCAATACAGTTCAAGAAGTCGAATACAACAACCTACTGATTTGACTTGGGGTTATTACCTTGGAATCTAGTAGGACGGACCGCAAGCTTACGTTGGATTAATGTGAGCCAAGAAATTGGACATGGCAGTTTTCAAAGCAACTCTGCGCGCATCCGCCTTGAACTGCTGGAGGAAACCACGAAATGCTCAAGCAAGCTCTATAGACGGGAGATGGACCCTCACGCCGTCCGCTGACTGTTGTGGTGTCCTAGTGCGTGACCTCTCTAGATAGTCGGTGTTGGACTGTAGGGAGTTCGGCGACGAAATTAAATGATTGGGCGGTGCGCGTTGTCCCTGCTCTGACCCTGCTGTCCAGTAGGGTCAAAACTTTATCAACCCTTCTAACCTGCACCTTTATCATATTGGATCGAAATCCCCATCCATTCTCGTGCGCGCTGGTATTGTCTCTTGTGTTTTTTTGGTTTTTGTGGGTAGTGGGGTGACTTCACCTTGAATCTAGAACTCACGATCCCTTGTTCCGTTACGAAACGTAACTGGTGTTATGCAAATGAAGGATCTCGCGACGTGCCATCGCAGCAAAATCTTCTCTGGTTTCTCAACGCGTCAGCCCGCAGCGTGTCCCGGAAGGCACGTACTTCCTTCCACCTTGGTCCAAAGTCTGGCAGTCCGCTTCGTTATGCCTGAGGCGCGCTCTTCAGTCCCCGCAACAGCCGCTCCGCGACCATCGGACCGAGCGACCGCCCGTCCTCCCCAGCCAGTCTCCTGTTTACATGGCCGGTAGCACGCGCTCGCCGTCACCCGCTGCCTCAAGCGACGGACAACGTTATTTTCTTTCTAACTTTATGGCTTTCGGAACTTGAAATTTCAGCCAGATAGCCACAGGAAATGTCATATTACAACTGATTTTGACAATTCATGGGGTAGACGTTATTTACGTCGTAGCCTGGTACGATGTAACATAGAATTAATGAAGGACTGATTCGACATAAAGTAAGATGTATAGTCAGAATATACCGAAACGGTTAATCAAGACGAAATTGGAACAATGGCAGTATACTATAAAAATCCTACTATTAACACAGTAAGAAATGTATCGCCATTGGTACGCATTTGGGATATTTCCAGTTCAGCCCACATTAATAATTATACATCTAAAATTAATAATTATACATCTAAATTAACAATAAAATGTTCTTCGCATGTCCTGTGAGAGTTTTTCAAAAGTTGCGGGTGGAGAACTTAATATTTGTGCAAGTCTGTAAGTACCGTCTAGACAGAACAGGAGCATAGTTACCAGAATCAGAGTTGTGTATGACAGCCACACGTATAGTTACAGTTTTATTCAGACTCGTACACATAGGAGGTACACAGTGACGTACATCTAGAGACTGAGCGTTCCATATTCTGCAGAGTAGCTCGCGGGGATACAGTCAATTATTGAGCTGTGGTCTTCCCCTGGAATTGTGACTACCAGGATCATTCTATTATCAGCACAGGGAGCCTATATCTTGATGTTGGCACTGTTGACGAACTCGTTCAGTAGCTTACACGTTGCTAACAAGTTTTGGAGGCTGCTTGGGAACTGATGACCAAGAGCCCGAAGATTATTGACATGGGCGTTTATGTGGAAATATATGGTTCGGTTCTTCTTCCTCTCCTCAAACACAGAGGGGTGGCGCTTAGGTTAAGCCGATAGCGGTGTTTCTTGAATTTATAATGATTAAATTTCAGCCATACCGTAACTGTCGTGAAGCTCCTTGATGTTTGTGCCTTATTATACCACGGTACTCTTACAATAGTAGGGTAAACTAGTGCGTAGCGGCTGCCTTTGATTTTAGAGGATGGTGGTTTGTGGCGCGCTCAACGGGATGGTTATCAGCGCCCGTACAAATTTGCGATTTTTCAGTTGTCGAGTCTCGCCATGCTCCTGAAAGATGATGAAATGATGAGAACAACACAGAAACCCAGACCCCGGGTGGAGAAAATCTCCGACCCAGCCGGGAATCGAACCTGGAACCCTCTTATCCAGAGGCAGAAAAGCTAGCCACTAGACCACGAGCTGCGGACTTCGATTTTTAGATGCAAATATGGAGATGGTACAGCTGTTACATGGTTTGCAACCAGTTGAAGGGCTGACATACATCAGAGATGATAATACAGCAGAGATGATAACTATTGTGTCTTCTGTGGACGTCTGTGCGAATAGTAGGGCTTCCAAAACGGCAATCAGCTCAGCTGTCATAATAATGGAGTGTGGATGCAGCTCGTATAGACCTCGTTGTTTGCTTCGGGGTACCCAATAAGCGCTACCAGTACCGTCAATATACTTGGACCCATCTGTACACACGATGCACGCTTTGTGATAGTAAGACAGGAATTCCATTGCTGTTGGGTTAGCTGATGTCTTGGTTTTGACAAGTTCAACTGGTCCTGGCATCAGTATCCAGAGTAGACGTTTCGTATGGCCTGTTGTAGTGCATTAGAAGAGGACTTTCCCACACCGGGTGCCTCAATGTCTGCATCTCCGTATATTCAACCGCGAAGGGCGGAAGTTGCTTATTTACCCAATATCTTGCGTACACACAGTGGGATGTTAATTCCGGATTTTTTTGACAAGGGGCTCATATTCGTCGAAACAGAGCCGCAGGATAAATTTCTTGCAGAGGTATATTCGTCACAGCTTCAGCGGTGGTTCATTCGCTTCAACCAATAAATCGTTGGTTGGGGTTGACATGAACGCCCCAGTAACGATGTTCAAGGTTTAGTGTGTGGAGCGTCCTGTCTGATGCTGATCCGCAGCATACGCGTCTCCAATCAGTGTGTGTCCTTATTAGGGACCGGTATAAAGACATCACTGTCCTCTGATCACAGCCACACCATACGCCAGTCGTAGCTGATGCAATTGCAGGCATTTTCACGTCTGGTAATGTTTCTGACATTACGAGCCCATCTTAGCTTATCATCGATAATGATCACAAGATATTTAGTTGTTTTGGCAACTGGAAAAATATATTGTCCCACCTGCAGTGTTTGGGGAAGTGAAATCCTATGGTGAGTATTGATAATAAAAGTAGACTTGCTATAAGATGTAACGTATATGCAACAAATATGTGACGTATTTACAGCCAATATCGTCTATGTTCGTCAGTGAACACGTACTCGATAAGCAACCTGAGATATCAGTAAACGGACTCTAACCTGCATAACACTGTTTGCGTGTTGTTTGAGTGTCAGTTTCACTGTCATTTAAGCCCTAAACAGATAGTTACATGAAAAACCTAAAACTAACATTTGGATAAGCTACCTTACTGCGTATCTGAATATGAAAAACTACAGGAACAAATGAACCTGTAACAATGAATACCTAAGCTATCTGCCGGCCGGGATGGCCGAGTGGTTCTGGGCGCTACAGTCTAGAACCGCGCGACCACTATGGTCGCAAGTTCGAATCCTGCCTCGGTCATGGATGTGTGTGATGTCCTTAGGTTAGTTAGGTTTAAGTAGTTCTAAGTTCTAGGGGACTGATGACCTCAGAAGTTAAGTCCCATAGTGCTCAGAGCCATTTTTGAACCTAAGTAATGTGACTGCGTTTTTGATCAAGAATTTACAAGTGATACAGAATCTGACTTGTGCAACGGAATTTACTGGATTAGAATACGTGACATGTTGTGATGTGTCAGCGTTTCTGTTTTGGCCCTACGTTTTGCACTCACCTCTTTAGATGACTGCCTTTCTCCATGTAGTTTACAGCAATTCGTAGCAGCATGCAGCAAAAACGGCTAAAGCTTATTGTTACTAAGAATGAATTTAATAAAAAGGAGTTTGCTTGGGTCTTGTTAACCACTAAATAACTTTTGAGAAGGTATTTCATTAATTAAGTCTATTTAAAACTTCGAAATCATCATGAACAAGTATTAATAATGCCAATGATTTATGGGTCAATAATGGCTGAGTGCCTGATCAATAAATTATTTCAAATTCAACGTTAGATTATCATTTAGTAACCACAGCATATTATTTAGATGTGGAGAATAATTATTATTATCCGGAGGATAAGGAGGCTTCTTTCACTGACAAGCAAAACAAGGGATTAATGCAAACTCGGATTAACAAATCATGAACCTAACCCTGAAATTGCTTTTGCGCTATCCTTCCGAATTTTACCTTCGATTCCATCTTCAAGCGTAGTGAAGCCAACTTAATATCTACCGCCTATATAAATGAAATCAGGCCTATTGGTTCAAATGGCTCTGAGCACTGTGGGACTTAACTTCTGAGGTCATCATGAAACGTCCCCTTTGAACAATTAAACATGACTGTGCTTAAACTGACACACAATATTTTTTTAGCGCAACGCAATCTGACTTTCAATAATCCCTACAAAAGAATGGCCCTGACTAACATTAACCTATACCTTTCACAAATCACTTACCTCACAAAAAATCTTCGTTACTCGAACTACTGCAATACAGCGAGCGCCACTACTGCCAGCTAAATAAAAGACTCAAACTACCGAAGGCGCTAACTACTGATAGGCATAGTTAGCAAATGAAAGGTTTTAATAGAGAACAAACAATGTATTTACTTTAATAGTCATAATATATATAGCAGTTCATGACATCCATTCTTACAAATGTACTGTTTCTGATGGACACGCCTTCAGATTATCTATTCTCAAAAATCCGCCATCTCACTTCCCCACATCCACCACTGCTGGCGGCTCACCTCCAACTGCGCAACGCTACGCGCTGTTCACACCACTACAATGGCAGACAACAATGCAAACTAGTCACAGACTGCACACAGCACAGCCAGTGATTTTCATACAGAGCGCTACGTGGCGTTACCAATAAGAAAACCTAAACAGCCTACTTACATAGCCCCCATGCTCCCCACAAAAAATTTTACAAATTGTTTTGGGCAGTGGCCAATACAGCTTTGAAAAAAAATTTTTTAATTACAATAACAAAGAAATCAAATGCACACACTTGATACAATGTTGGTCAAAAGCTAAAATTTTCTCACAGTCCATAAAGACAGTCCTGATCGTTCATCACAGTAAAATAGCAGTGTTTTTCTCAAAGTCTGAGCAGTAAAAGAAAATACACACGGAAGTAGTGGATTTCCATGCAGTCTTGAAGAAGTAGTGTTGTCCTTCCAACGGAAAGACGGTGCTGACTCTTGACATGCAGACAGGTAATGGGCCACAACAGAGCAAACCCACAGCAGAGTCAGTCGAAGTTTTGAAGAATATTGGTAGGTAGGTCATCAAACAGCAGACCCACTGTAGTCCTGGTAGAGATTACGGTATTGGTGGGCCACCAGAGGTGCAGACCCACTGCAGTCCTTGTAGAGATAGCTAGCAGCCATCTGTAGCGACTGTGCAGGTGCACAATCGTCATCGAAGAGTCTTGCGGACAATATAGCAAGTCCATAAACCACCACTTGTGCAGGCACAAAGTTTTTGGAATTGTCCTTAGAACCAGCAATGCTGTTATCCAGTCCCTTGCTGAATTATTAACACACGTGCAAACACTAACAGTCCTCCTTTTTTTCACATATTGTGCATATACTATGACCAATAGAAATGTGTGCAGTGAAATGAATGCTTACAAGTTACTTAATTTGATGAACTGGTGTCTATACAATCATAAATTTACTACATAAGAATACAATTACAAAGGTTCAAAATACATCATTAAAGAACATAACAATACAGATAACATTTGTAGTAGTACAAGCTTTACAAAAGAATAGAAATAAACAGATACAACAGTGTTACAGGATTTATGACATAAGTACATACATAAAATAATGAGAATAGTTTTCGAAACATTAATTTCACACATGAGCATTAAAACAGAACAGAATAAATAATGTCTAAACATCTTTACAATGAAGGTAACATATTATTAATGCAAATTATATTTGAGGGTAACAGTATTCTTCATCATAGTGAATGTAGCTTAGTACTAGAAAAATTCTACAACATAAATCTAATTACTAAACACATAAAGACAGGAAGAACACAAATACACAAGAGTACACAAACACATAGCAGAATAACACAGGAGGAAAGGACAGGGTTTGTTTTCAGTGTAACATTTGGTACTGCAGTCCAACCCAAAATTTCATTCCATAGATCTTTCCTCTTATTTCAACATTTTCTCCTGAAAAAAAAAACTATCTAACCCTGTTAAATAAATATTTCTCATTGTACAATATTCATTTTTGCCCAAATCTTTTTCATATAACTTCTCAATGCATTCTTTCCCTATTCTTCATAGTTAGTTTCTTATATAGTCTACCCCGTCTTAAGCTAACTTAAATCTACTGAGCTCAGATATATATACCAAGGGACGAGGCAATGCAGCAGCACATAACAAATTAACACAAACAGCAATGCCAAAAAAATGGAAATTGGCAAAGCAAGCAGCAATATATATATAAGATAGCAGAGAAAATGCAACATTACAACTAATATGAGCCAATGTGCAGCAACAAGAAAAATAAATCAGTAGTAAAACTGGTTTAACAGAGTAAAATACAAAGTGAAATTCAGTAGCACTATGCCTGGCAAACAGCAGCAGCAAATGCAATAACTTATACCTAAACGTGACAAAGTTCAAGTTATTACACATATACATATTCGTCGACACATCAATCTTGCATCGACACTTCAATATTTCATCATAATAAATACATAGCATAATCAGATTCCTCATATAGCACCAGCTTATTTATCATAAACATACCTCAACAGCATAATACATATTGTCATCGTAATAATAACATCATAACAGATCAATCACATCTCAAAGTCGTCGCAGCTTCTTTCAATAATTTCAATACCTTCAATAAAGTCATCTACCTCAAACGTACTTCAAAAATCATGATCCCTTACCAAATACATAATTCAAAGCTCTCATAGTATCACAATGGTTCCGAAAAAATATGAACAATTCACACAGTACAGAAAAAATACAGTTTCCAACTGTGTAATTGTGTAAACATGTGTCACTGATGTAGTAAAAAGTTGTTTGTTTCTCTGTCAAATAATCAGATAGCTGTGTAATTCTGTTTTAGAGGAATATGGTACCGATGTGTAAAGTTGTATAAGCAAATACCATATTAGCTAGGGCTCCTTGTGTTTGCCAAACACATGGTACACAAAGTAAGCGTGTACCCCCCTGAGGATTAATGTAATTATACCCTCAGGTGTTACAGATTACAGCAACAGAATGAAATGTATCACGCAAAACCTTTGTATCATTGTAATTAAAAAATCTTTAAAAATAAATGTTTTAAGTTCAAAATTAATCACTCAAATGCGTGTCCTGTAGCGCTAAATATGTGTCTTGCTGTAAGATAATTCTATGGAAGTGTCGTAGTTATCGTCCTCCGAAAGCTAAGTTCTGCAGAAGTCAATGAACTTACCTCATCATAAACAAAAGTGAAATGCTTTGCGTATAGATATCGTAGTTGTTACGTACATTACCGTGATCAAGATAGTACTATACTGTAACGTATTGTTGTGCTACGGAAAAGGCTGTCTCATTGTAGCTATACCACAAAAGTTACTACTAAAACATGTTTTACTTTCCAGAATAATACAGAAAAACTGTGCAGATATAAAACAGATACACTGCAAAAGCAACAATGTAAATTGTGTCACACATTAGTAGCGTCGTGATATAGTCGTGTAGCTGTCAAATAAACTAGCCACTGTGTCATCTGATATCTCTCAGAAACCACTTTAAATCCATAATGTATTTTCAAGTAAACCAAAATGTTGCATTAAAATCTCATTAGCAGTACCTGTATATGTTCTAAGTATGTAAGCCTTATAGTCGTTACGTAATCGTGCAACTAACAAGCAAGAATGTACACACACAATAACACTGTGTCGTCTGTTCACTATAACAATGCATTCGTAATTACTGTCTAAATATGTTCCCTAGGTTCTAGACTGGATAGTTTATTTTAATATATAGTTGCTTGTTAACAGTTTCTAAGTCTGACGAAGCGTATTGGTAACGTGAAGTGAAAAGTTTTATAGCAAAGACTAAGTTAAAAAGCAGATTATCTTTCAATAAACGGTTTTACATGTGAAATGTGGTGTAAACCTTTACTCTTCCTAGTACGCAGAGTTTCAGCTTCAACGCAATTATCATGTAGTATAGGTCGGTAAGGAACGCTAAAATTTTTCTCAAGGTTAGCGTCTATGTTATTTTCCTCTGAGTCAGCCGGCGCACGTGGCTACCTGCGGTGCAAGTCATTGTCTGTCTCTTTGTTGGCGCGCGTCGTTATTGGGATTAGGAGACCTGACTTCTACAAATTCACCTTGTCGAGAGGGCCCTGCCCTGTTTGAATCCCGCTAGTTCTGATGCAGTTCAGGTCTGTCGTTACGATTATATCGTCTGTCGTCATGTCGGTAATTTCTGTAATTAATTTCTTGTCGGTCACGTAGTGGAGAATTTCTCCCTGAATCGTAACTGCACGCTGAACTGTTGCGTCTGAAGTTATTCCGTCTCCCTTGATAATAATTATTTTGGTTCCCATATTGTCTGTTTCTCTGGTTGTCTCTGTGATAGGCATTACTATGGAAATGCGATCTTTCTCTGTAACTATTACAACTCTGCCAACGGTTGTCATATGGGTGGTGTCTATTTTGGTCACGATTTACGTTGTAAGAATAGCCTTGTCGTGTCCAGTTATTATTTCTGTCATCGCGGAATTACGACGGATGTGACCTGTAATTGTTGTGTTCCTGTTTTCGCGTTCCGCGATTGTCGGTGTCAATTTCTAATTCTTGTAAGAGTCCCTGAAAAGCTTCAACGTCGTCTTTGCAACGTCCTGCCAAAATAATGTGTCGTAAATGTTCAGGCAATTTGATTAAGCAAATGCGGATGAGTTCTGAGGGGCTACAAAAGAATGGCCCTGACTAACATTAACCTATACCTTTCACAAATCACCTACGTCACAAAAATCTTCGTTACTCGAACTACTGCAATACAGCGAGCGCCACTACTGCCAGCTAAATAAAAGATTCAAACTACCGACGGCACTAACTACTGATAGGCATAGTTAGCAAATGAAAGGTTTTAATAGAGAACAAACAATGTATTTACTTTAATAGTCATAATATATATAGCAGTTCATGACATCCATTCTTACAAATGTACTGTTTCTGATGGACACGCCTCCAGATTATCCATTCTCAAAAATCCGCCATCTCACTTCCCCACGTCCACCACTGCTGGCGGCTCACCTCCAACTGCGCAACGCTACGCACTGTTCACACCACTACAATGGCAGACAACAATGCAAACTAGCCACAGACTGCACACAGCACTGCCAGTGATTTTCATACAGAGCGCTACGTGGCGTTACCAATAAGAAAACCTGAACAGCTTACTTACAGTCAGTCCCCTAGAACTTAGAACTACTTGAACCTAGCTAATCTAAGGACATCACACACATCCACGCCCAAGGCAGGATTGGAACCTGCGACCGTAGCGGTAGCGCGGTTCCAGATTGTAGCGCCTAGAACTGCTCGGTCACCCCGGCCAACCAGGCGTATTGCCATGGCTTCTTTTAATACTAGTGTTGCTGTTCACATTTATTGATTTTTACGTGCCAACAGGGCATACAACTTTGTAATACGCTGTGCTGCTGTGTTTTACTGTTCAGTGGTTTTAAATAGTTAACTGTTTTTGGTAAAGGATTAACAAAGCAATAGTTTTATTATTGACTTGTAGGGTTATTGTATTAATCGTTGTATTCTTGATGGTTGGAGAATATTTTAATAAATAAAAATAGGTTTCCTATAACCTAATAGGGCTTCCCTTTCTTGACGTTTTCTTACGGCAGCGGGAGTTATATGTAAGCAGTATAAACGTTCATTGCACATTTTTGACATTGTCGGCTATGTTACGTAAGTTTCGAAACGATATGTTCTGTATCTTTGGCATATGCTTAAAATTTTGTTAATAACTGTATTATACATTATGTAAATTTGGTTTTCTGCCCTTTATGAGTTTTGAAAAAGGGTCTCGGACCGAAGCTGTCATCGAATGAATGAAGAGTAAAAATTTGCAACTTGGATTGGTTTTTCGTTCTACTGATCAACAAAAGTTGCTGACCTAAGCTACTACAGCGTGCTGGAAGTCCCTTGCTATAAGAGATTTCGAAGCAATTTTCTTGTACACCAATCGTGCAGACATATGAATGTGGTGTGCATTTTCAGATGGCAAGACAAAAGTACTGACTTCGAAATATGTGCTTACGTCATATGCGTATTGTAATGTTTGTCTGGGGCCCTGATAACTTCGCCGCTGAGTGCCCGTAAGCATCAAACACACACACTGTTTGGATGTCACTGGCAAGTAGATCATGGAGGTTTGCTGTGTAGAGATTGAATGATAAGGGAGCCAAGTCTGATCCCTGCGGCAGTCCTCTGCTAGTTTCTGTGAGTCCCAGTACAGCTCCGTATTGCAAAATTATTGTCTCCCTATTGCTCAGAAAGCTTACAATGTTATGCACGAGTGTTTTTGGAATCTGGAGTTTGTTCAGTTTTTTCCCCCTGAGACTGACAAGACGACGTATGCTTTAGTCAAGCCTGTGAACGCAGCTATCATATTTGTATAATTATTCTGAGAGAATTTTAGCTGTTTGCCAATAACTAATCGTAAAAGGATTTCAACTGTCCCTCTTTCTTTTCGAAATCCAAGTTGGTTTTCCGGTAATAATTTCTTCTTCTCACACCGCTGTTTAAAGCGTCGCTTAAAATCCTTTCCATTACCTTGGCCGAACGCGGCATTAAAGTTACAGGCCAATATGACTCGGGTTTATCACTTTTCTTTTTTCCGATTTGTGTATGGCGACGACACGACATGTTTCTAGCGAGTCGATTTTGATCTTTTGTGTTCATACACTATTGTAAGTCTTGAGCAGCAGCAGCAGCAGTTGTCGATTGTGTGAAATGTGTCGTAACATTGGGTGGTCAGTATAATTCGGGCCATGTGCAGTATCCTCCCCTTGGGAGACCGCAGTCTGCATGTCTTCCAGAGAAAAGAGGTGTGTATTGACACTGCTGTCCTCTTCATATTCCGCCTCCTCTTCCGTGTCCTTCACGTCAGGTGGAGCTGTAATCCACAAGAACGACCCTAAAAGCTTGTCGGATGCTGGAAGTGTGTGCATGTCCATTGTCAGACAGGTTATAATGTTCCGCATTACATTTCAAAAAAATGGTTCAAATGGCTCTGAGCACTATGGGACTTAACATCTGTGGTCATCAGTCCCCTAGAACTTAGAACTACTTAAACCTAACTAACCCAAGGACATCACACACATCCATGCCCGAGGCAGGATTCGAACCTGCGACCGTAGCAGTCGCGCGGTTCCGGACTGAGCGCCTGAACCGCTAGACCACCGCGGCCGGCATTACATTTCAGATCCTGGTTAATGGAGTTTCTTTGCAGGCAGTAGTGCAGAAATTTAGCCACGACGTTCTTCTTTTATTCTCGAATATTTTCTTGTTTGCTACTTGTGTTTTCCTGAGGGCAAGAAAGTCTGCATCATTGGAGAAATTTTTGTATTTTCTTAATGCCTTCCTTCGTTCCTTGAGGACTGCATCACATTTTGAGTCCCGACAGGGTGAAGGCCGACGATTAGTCCGCTCATGACCTTTTTGAGATACTGAGACTTCCGCTTCTTCCTTGATAAGCGATAATCAAGACCTCATGATCCCTTTCTGAATTTCCGGTTTCGATGATCGATTCCTGTTTGTCTTACGGTAGTGATTCGTATGTGTTCCAGTTGGCTTTGTGTTCCATTTCCGGCTGGTGGCGTGTTTGAAAATCTCCATAGGTTCGATGCACAACATTATGTCGTTCCTTTGTCACACTGAAGAGGAGCCAAAGGAACCCTGTGACCGCTGCCCCCCGATGAGACTGAGTAGCGGCCGTGGCGATGCGGGTGAAATGGCTCTGAGCACTATGGGACTTAACATCTACGAGGGCTGTCCAGAAAGTAAGTTACGATTCATCGCGAAATGAAAATCACAGTGAAAATCAGAAATGTTTCATTTGTAACAGTTAGCTACACCTTTCAGCTACTTCTCTACGTAGTCGCCGTTCTGACTCAGACATTCGTCGTAGCGTTGTACCAACTTTCCAATACCCTCATCATAGAAGGCAGCCGCCAGTGCTTTGCGCCAATTCTCTACGCTGGCCTAAAGCTCGTTGTCTGTGCCAAAATGTTGTCATCATAGTCAGCGGTTCGTTTGAGCAGAGATGAAACTCAGTGGTAGACAATTACGGGCTGTATTGTGGGTAACCAAACATTTCCAATTGAAACGATGCAGGAACATCTTCATTGCCCCTGCGGAATGAGGCTGAGAATTGTCGTGAAGAAGAAACCGCACGACGGTTATGTAATGTTGGTTGCATAGCTTCAGGGGAAAATTCTCACGAGGCCCTCCTACTTGGCGGGAGACACTATTTTATATAACATCTTTACGTGCTCACTAAGAGCTCAGGAATGAAAAGAGCGACATAATTCTACCTAGAGTCATACTAGAGACACTGCCCAACACATCTTTGCAAAGCTTTATCGGATTTTCATAGTCGTTTCCATTTCGCGACCGATCGTAACTTACTTACTTTCTGGACAGCCCTCGTATGTTCACCAGTCCCCCTAGAACTTTGAACTACTTAAACCTAACTAACCTAAGGACATCACACACATCCATGCCCGAGGCAGGATTCGAACCTGCGACCGTAGCGGTCACGCGGTTCCAGACTGAAGCGTCTAGAACCGCAAAGGCCACACCGGCCGGCGATGCGGGTGAGGTTGGTTGGTTGATTTGGGGGGGGGGGGGGGGGCTAAACAGCGAGGTCATCGGTCCCATCGGGTTGGGGAGGGGTGGGGAAGGAAATCGGTCGTACCCTCTCAAAGAAAACATCCCGGGATTTGCCTGAAGTGTTCTAGGGAAATCACTGAATACCTAAATTAGGATGGTCGGACGAGGGTTAGGAACCGTCGTCGTGCCGAACGCGAGTCCAGTGTGCTAACCACTGCGCCACCTCGCTACCTGATGCGGGTAAGGCGGTAGTCTCCAACCGGCAGGAAATTACACCCTGGCTGCTAAAATGGAAATTATCTGAGCCGCGACATTATGTTTAAAAGATTACTATTTCGTAACACTAATCTGCTGAAGATTAGATTGGTAGATCACATAACTAATGAGGAGGTATTGAATAGGATTGGGGAGAAGAGGAGTTTGTGGCACAACTTGACAAGAAGAAGGGACCGGCTGGTAGGACATGTTCTGGACCACAACAACAATCTGAATACATAGGTTATCAATAATTAGATCAAAGCGTAAAATAATATGGTGGAAGTTACAGCTTGTGAAGCGAATGTATGAACATCTTCATATAGTCCACCCACTGTTTTGCACTTTGTAGATTGTACCACGCATATATGACAGGAAAATGGAGACATATACATCGTATATGCTTAAATACTCGTCAAAATTCCTTCTCCGAAGTGTAGGTACTCCCAGCAATAAACTTGAAATTCCTTCATTATTCACTGCGCAACAATAAACGAACTGGCAGCGCAGCAGTAGCCACATAAGATACTGGGTCAAAAATGGTTCAAATGGCTCTGAGCACTATGGGACTTAACTTCTGAGGTGATCAGTCCCCTATACTTAGAACTACTTAAACCTAACTAACCTAAGGACATCACACACATCCATGCCCGAGGCAGGATTCGAACCTGCGACCGTAGCGGTTGCGCGGTTCCAGACTGTAGCGCCCAGAACCTCTCGGCCACCCCGGCCGGCCATAAGATACTGCTGTAGGATCTGGCAGCCTAAGTCTTATAGTTTCTGGCAGTCAGAAGTAAGGAGTGATTTACAAAGAGGTAAGTTTAGTGCTCGCTAACTTGGTCGTTTTTAAACGAGGGTGCAGGGCGTGGGTAAAGCAAATGTCGCTATGCAGATGGGTGGAGCAGAGGCAGCATATTTTGTGACAAGGTCTACCATCAGTGTCGGTAGATTGTTAGCTTTCTTT
Source organism: Schistocerca piceifrons (assembly GCF_021461385.2). Taxonomy (NCBI): domain Eukaryota; kingdom Metazoa; phylum Arthropoda; class Insecta; order Orthoptera; family Acrididae; genus Schistocerca; species Schistocerca piceifrons. The sequence continues at coordinate 294,918,519 of NC_060139.1, read as the reverse complement.
TCTGAAGAAGAGTTTTAGCTAGCACTCGCGATGTATTCAGAATTGCTTCATCGTTTCATGAAATAAGATTTTTAGAAATAAGCAGCAGAAATTGTGTCATTGACTCATTAGTTCCTTGATTATTAAAAAACTTACCAAAATTAAATATCATTTTTATTTATCATCACTTTAAAAGTAAAACTGTTCAAAGAAAATTCTTTTTCGTTCTGAAGTTCTGTTGCACGCTAATGTTGATAATAATGGATAGGTGGGGTGTCCTAGTTATCTGATATCTGATTTCTCAGGGGCAAAGGAGTCAGAAACAATGGGAACCACTGCGGTAAGCCGGCCGGGATGGCTGAGCGGTTCTAGGCACTTCAGTCTGGGCCGCGCGACCACTACGGTCGCAGGTTCGAATCCTGCCTCGGGCATGGATGTGTGTGATGTCCTTAGGTTAGTTAGGTTTAAGTAGTTCTAAGTTCTAGGGGACTGATGACCTCAGCTGTGAAGTCTCATAGTGCTCAGAGCCATTTGAACTACTGCGGTAAGGAAACTATCGTGCTGTCCGCTTAATCTCAAGTTGACGCTCTGCGCTGTGGCTCATGGGAGCGACCATAAAGGCGTCTCCCATTTACAGTCGTTGCTTCCATCAGCAACCACGCCGAGTGTCAACTTGAGTTTACGGACAGTAAGCGCAGCAGAGACGAACGGTGAATCATTCTTGCGACGGTTTGCGCCGCATACAGGGATTTCCACTTGTAAGGCATTCACGTCCCGTCGCTCACCGATCACACAGTCCACAAACGGTTTATAAATGTCGATTCTCGGGCTCGTAGCATCGAGCGCTTTGTCAGCGGCTTGTTGCTCAGTTGTTAAAATAAATCGCGGGAAAGAAGCCAGTGGCAGGGCTTGAAGTAGCAGATGAAGATCTCGCCCTCACCAAGGACAAACCTTCAACAAAGAGCACTAGTTACCTAATTAACTTTCCATCGTGGGGTACCGTAGTTACGTAGAATTTTTTGAAAGAAATTTCCGGTTTGACTGTTGTTCGCAGTTTGACTGTTGTTTGTTCATCCATCTTACGCAATCATGATTTCGGCTTTGTAGTCGTTCTCAAATGCATGTTGAAAAATGTTAAAACATGTCTGATCTCTCTGTAACAAGTTATATTTCAAAGACCAGAAATAAATTTTCGATGACATGTCACAGACAGGTCGGACATATTTTAACATTTCAATATGCGTTCGAGAATGACTACAAAGCCTCAGTCATGATTGTTTAGGATAAATGAACAGTTAAAAATCAAATGGCAAAAATTTCTTTAAAAAATAATTGCGTAATTAGCGAGAAAGCGTATTTTCTGTTGAAAGTGCATAAAAAAGAGAACTGTATAAATAGAATGTGGAAGGGAGTTATGGCAATGTTCACATCAACGGCACCGAGAACTGGTTGATTGCAGTACTGATTGTATTATATTGTTGGAAATGCATTATTGTGAAGAATTTTAACAAAGTATACCGGTGGGATCAATAAATTCTTTTTACCACACCTAATCTCTCTACTTTACCGATAACATCTGTTTTCTGTCCACGTCACCTCGCATTTACCTTAAGAGAACTGTCAATGATGGGTGCAAACGGATAGGAAGAAAGATACATAACTATAAATAATTTAAATTAAAAGTAATTGTTCATTTATTTAAACAAATTTACAATATCATAATTTTCTTTTGGACTTTTGTCCCACTTCAACATGGGGTCAGCCTAGTTACTATGGATTTAATATCAGGGGGTGGCCAGAACGCCTTCCTGTCGCCACCCCGTATCCCCCAGGAGGGATTTGTGTACCCCAGCTGTCTGCGTCTAGCGAAAGCCATGAAATAGTGTGAACGTGTTTCAAATGTCTGCGAATCATGCAACTGAGGCGGGACGTGGGGACCAGCCCGGTATTCACCTAGTGGGATGAAAACCGCCTAAAAACCACATCCAGGCTGGCCGGCACACCGGCCCTCGTCGTTAATCCGCCGGGCGGATTCGATCCGGGGCCGGCGCGCCTACTCGAGTCCAGGAAGCAAGGCATTAGCGCTCTTGGCTATCCTGGCAGGTTAACAAATTTACAATATAGCACCATTTGTAGACTTTCAATACTGTCCAAATACTTGTATTTAATGCGAGAAGTACGAAAAATACGTATTTACGTAAATACATAAATTTTGAAAATACTTCGTTAGAGAGTCGAAGTTTTTTTATCTCCCTCTGCTTGGAAGAAGATACGTTATTTGTCTCCAAAATAGTTGGCAACCTTAGTCATTGCTCTCGTATATTCGAAAACTATGAACATGTATGTAAGTAAAATGCACCCAGATATTGAGTGAAAACATCCATACAGTTGGTATGGCTATTAAAGTCTGTTTTGGACATCGCCTGCTCCTGTTTCCACCAGCGTGACTTATTTGCTATATTTCATAAAGACAATTTGCATGCATGCAATGTAGTAGTGGATTTTAGAAAAGTTTGAGAACATTCTTTCATTAAGAAATACACTAGCTGTTTTTTGAGGTAACATTATCGCTATTTATCTCAACAAAGAACTTGTTAAGGTACGAATGTGTGTGGAGAAGACGTCAGTGCAGGAATTTTCGGTCGATAAGCGATGAGATGCTCTCCTGCACGGACGCTGTTGTGCACAGCAGGTGAACAAAAAGACTCGGCTATCATCACCCTCTGTCAACGTCAGATGCGGGAGCTGAGGACTGTGGTGGACAGTCGGCTGGTTGGTGCAGCGCGGAGCCGCCAGGAGGCAGCAGCACAGTCCGGGGGGTTCCCCGCTATCTCTGGTCGCAGCCACAATGACACCCCTGCTCCCCCCTGACCGCCCCGGCAGCGCTAATGCCAGCGAGCTGCGACGACCGGTCGATATTGGCTGCTCTGATACGGCCCAGTCGAGTCGGCTCTCAAATTTCTGAATAGCGTCGCCCGCCCCGCTCGCGGAGGAGGCCGGTCGGTTGTAATTGGTTCCCAGCGTCCCGCGGGGACATTAACGTCTGTGGCAACAACAGACGTCCGCTGTTGGCGGCACGAGGCAGCGAACTGTGCGGCCGCAGGCGGACGTTTTGTAGCGAACGCACTATGTGATAAGCGACTGGAGTTACTAGCATCGGCGTGGTGTTACGCAGTAACATGAAAGAAATGCAGAAGCTATGCAGTTTTCTACGAAGCAAGAAAAACCTGCACCGGAGCACAACATGGGTCTCCGGGAACCGAAGAGGTTCATAAAAAGGCACATTACTTGAGATGCGCCTGGTGCCTCCAATGAAGAACATTCCACTTGTGCGTCGATTTATATTAATTATTTGTCATTATTTATTGCTCGAAATAGAGCAGACGGTAACCTTTTATCGTTTATAATATATATTACTGTATAATTTATTTAGTAACTATTTCCTTAGGAATAACAATTTATAACTAATTCATTAATTACTAAGATAACTACTTACTAACAAAATTTATCAACATACTAATTACAAATCAAAATCTCGGTCATTTTACTTACAAATATTTATTTTCTCGGGCAGTTTCGGTTGAAAAACTGGGGTACTTGCCGTGGGACATGAGGAATTTCAGCTTTTTAGCCCCTATAGTTTCACGAACTTCCTGCAGGTGGCAGCATCATACGTAGGCTTCAACGGATGTGCGTTTCAAGGAGAGAGCTGTAATTGAGTTTCTCTTGGCGAAAAACCAGAGCATCGCAGATACAGACGCGCCTGCAGAATGTCTACGGAGACCTGGCAGTGAACAAAAGCACAGCGAGCCGTTGGGCGAGGCGCTGCTCACAGCTGTGACTCCCGCGATGTTGGAACGTGCGGACACTCTCACTCGCGGTGATCGACGTATCACAGTCAAACACCTCGTTGCTCAACTGGCCGTCTCTAGTGCTGGCACACTCGTCCCCCAGTTGGAGCACTCAAGTGTGTGTGCTCACTGCGTTCCTTGCCGCCGAAAAACCATAAAAAGCAACGAAGGACGACCTGTGCGAAATTGTTTGCGCATTACGAGGCTGATCGTGACAGACGAGAACAACATGGGTTCACCACTTCGAACCGGAAACAAAAGGCAATTCACGGAGTGGCGTCACGCAACATCTCCTCTGACGGAAAAGATTAAAGCCGGCAGGGTCAAGGTGACGGTCTTCTGGGACCATGAAGGGGTTATTCTGTTTCAAGTCCTCCCTCATGGTGCAACGATCAGTTCTGAAGTTTATTGTGCTACCGTCGGGAAACTGAAGAAAGGACTTCTGTGTCTTTGTCACCACAAAAATGCAAAAGAATTTCTCTTTTTCCATGACAACGCATGGCCTCGCACAAGTCTGCGTACCCACGAGTAGTTCACAGAACTTCGTTTGACTGTTCTCCCTCATCCACCCTACCACCCGGATGTTTATGCAGCAAGGCGTTGGCTGCGGCGTCGGTCGTTAGAGTGGTGCCATGTGGGCACAGAGGCCATCGCACTGAACGGAGATTAAGTTGAAAATTAGGGTCTTGCAGCCAAAAGAGTGGGAAATAATATATTGTATTGGGATCCCGAGTAAAACCAATCTGCTTTCAGAAAAAATACATACGTACATACAGCTAGGTTTTGCGTCTTCCGGCGCAAGGTGTTTCTGGAATCCAGAAGGCTTTAACCAGGCCAAACAGCTCAAATCCATTAACGTCTGCAGTTTATAAGAAGTTTCTGCTACTCAGCAGTATGCCTACCTCCTCCCGCCGCCTTCACTACGTCTACTTCTGTGCTAAGGAAACATGGGGCATTAACGGCTTGTGCCCAGTCTTGTCCCGGCTCACAGAGCTCATCAGTTACACACCAATGAGAACCGAGTGAGGAGGCGCAGTGATTAGCACACTGGACTCGCATTCGGGAGGATGACGGTTCAAACCCGCGACGACTATACTGATTTAGCTTTTCCCTAATTTCGCTAAATCGCTTCAGGCAAATGCCGGGATAGTTCCTGTGAAAGGGCACGGCCTACTTCCTTCCAAATCCTTCCATAATCACATGGGACCCGTGACCTCACTGTTTGATCCCGTCCCCAGAATCAACCAACCAACACCGACGAGCAAAAAAATTATGGCCACCTGTTTAGTTGCGTGTTGCTCCACCTTTTGAATGTAATGCAGCAACGATTCTGAGTAGCAGGGATTTAACAAGTCTTTGGTAGCTTTCCGGAGGTGTGTGACAGCTGATATCTGCCTCACAGCTCTTGCATTTCCCGTGAATTACAGGCCGCTGGTTTGAGGGCGCGTAGGAAGTTCCCAATAGCGCCAAAGATGCGTTCCACCGGGCTCACATCAGACGGAGACGGTGGGCAAGACGTCAGTTCACTATCCTGCTCCCACTGTAGGACGATTTTGATCGCGTGACACAGACAATTATCCTACTGGAAGATGCCATAGCCGTTAACGAATATATCAAGCGTGAAGGCATGCGGGTGGCACAGTCCTAATTCTATCCCTGCCGGCCTACGTCCGTTGCACATGCGGTTTGCCTGGACGATGGTGTAACCAGTCACGATCATCGACCCGGCGTTAACAAGAAAAGTGATTCATTGGTGTAATGGATCACACATTCCCATTGATCCATAGTGCACTCTTCATGATCGCATGCCCACAGCAGTTGTAACTGACAATAATGTTGGGTCAAGAAGGGAACACGCAGGGGGCTTCTGCTTGGGAGCAGTATGTTCAGTAATGTGTACTGAAAGGTGCGCAGCGAAATACTTGTGCCTGTACTCTGTCGTCGTACCTAATACAGATCGCCGCCTATCCTGCGTTCCAGAGCGGGCAAGCCTCCGACATCAACTTTCTGTGATGAGGTTTCAACGCCCAACACCTTGTCGCCTACTGGCGGTTTGATTGCCCTTCATTCACTTCCCATAGATGCTAACGGCAGAAGCACGCGAACCGCCAACCAAATTATATGTTTACCAGATGCTCATTCCCAGGTATCGGGCCATAACAATCTGTCAAAATCGCTCATGGCAGTGGGTTTCCTCAGTTGCGGCCCGTATCGTCGCCAGAGTGATTTCCCATTCGTCTCCTCTCAGCTTATGCAGGGTGAATCGACTAAAACTTGCACCCCAAATATTGCGAAATGGAAAGCGCTATTGACGTGCGGTTCTCACCGAATGGATTGGTATTCAGGGCCTCGTATTCTTAACCAGTAAACAGTGTACTTTTTGTGCAAACATACACACAATGCCTATTGACATTAACAAACTACAAGTGGGGTAAATTAGAGTGTCAGTAGTGTTTGTTGCAGGATTCTAGTGCGAGTCGTTTACGAGATATCGTATTTTGAAAAGTTTCCACACCGGCACTTGTTTGTGCCATTCAACCTGTGTAGCTGCTAGGTACGATGTTGTTACGTATGTTTGCTTACAATGTACTTGCATGTTCCTTGATTGCACTACGACTCGCTAGTCAGTTTGTGTATGAAAGTGCAAGCAGGAGGTCGTGAGTGGACAATGGGATTTATCAGTGCAGAAAAAGCCGACATATATCGAGAGTGTAGGAAGAGCACAGTTCGGCCAGTGTGACCGAGCGGTTCTAGACGCTTCAGTCTGGAACCGCGCGACCACTACGGTCGCAGGTTCGAAGCCTGCTTTGGGCATTGATGTGTGTGATGTCCTTAGGTTAGTTAGGTTTAAGTAGTTCTAAGTTCTAGGGGACTGATGACCTCAGATGTTAAGTCCATTAGTGCTCGGAGCCATTTGAATCATTTTTGAAATACCGTTACCAAGACTCCGCTGGGTTCCCAAACACCCGACCTCATCCTCTTCATGTTGAGGATAATCCGAACAATAGCCCCTGCATCTGAGAGGCACCGCTCCACTTTCAGATATCTCCGGATGACATATTTCAGCACGTCTACATTTACACTACATATCGAAGAAGTGCAATGTTTCTCGACTCATTTTGAAACTTCGCTCTCGGAATTCTGTAAGGCGCTCAGCGATGGACAACGTTCTTTTGTTTTTGTCTCTCTCCACAGTTCGCTGAGCACCTGTGTGACTCTCTCAGGCTGAGTAAAGGATGCCTTTGCGAATCATGAAGTTCGACTTTTGAGCCTTTTCTATCTCTTTCGTTTATTATTTATCATTCAGGAACTCCTCAGATTGTCCGGCCGAGGCTGCCAGTGATCATGTCTGCACTGAATGCTGGACTGTTCGCATTTAGGCTCCACAGTCGCCCTTCGGAGATGTATTCAGTTTCCATTTAAACGATGAGTCCGCACATTTGCAATGGTTGGTTCTAGTCCAATTTAGAATTATCCAAAATTTTCTTGGGAGGTTCAAGGCAGTCTGTTTTTCAGAGATTTTTTGAGGTGTGGAGCTACAGTATCTTCCCATGCATTGCGTAATATCAAACCTGTTATCTTCTAAGCACGTGGCATCACCAGATGATGGTTTGCTGGAGCGGGTTCGTTTAATGAAATGGCTCTGAGCACTATAGGACTCAACATCTGAGGTCATCAGTCCCCTAGAACTTAGAACTACTTAAACCTAACTAACCTAAGGACATCACACACATCCATGCCCGAGGCAGGATTCGAACCTGCGACCGTAGCTGTCGCTTCGTTTAATCTTAATGTAATCAGAGAACAATGATGATGATTGCTTTGACTTTTTATAAGTGCTCTAGCAAGTGCTTGCTGTCTTCGCAGCTGTGGTGGAGGTGTATGGTTTACGATTGGTGGCCAGAAGGTGGGAGTACACTTACTCGTACACAGATTAATTCCCATTGGGTGATTTAGTTCGATGTTTATTTTCTTGACGTGATGGAGTAGCAGTGTTCTGCTAAAGAGCCCAGCTTGGTGCCACGTGATTTCTGTATGATGTTACTCCTTGTACCGAATCTTGCTTATAGCTTAACGTGCTGTCTGAAGTTCTTAACCTACCTGAAATCCGCTTTCTGCTGCTCCCTGGACCTCATTAACGAACAGAGCAAGCTAAGTTCGACATGATCAGCGCTTGTGGAAAACAGGTCGGTTCCTACGTTGGAGTTGCCCGACTACCATTTTACTCGACGAACAACGGGCATCAGTAGCTCCCGCGCCTGTACGTCGTAATCTTGCATGTCTACGATGCAGTTCATAGAGAGCTGATCATCATACAAATTGCGTACAGGTAGATTTATCAGGGTTACATCCCAACCCTGTACGGTTCCACGCCACGGCGTTTAAGGGTCCTTACTGCGGCCGTAACGCTTCAACGATGTTTCATTCTGTCTATATCGCGTGTAATGCGGTATCAATGTATACAGATCAATTACTACAGCTGTCACAGAGTACTTAAATATATAAAAGTTTCCTATAAAGCACTTTTCCTCTCGCAAAGACTTAGTAAATGTCTAAAGACGAAAAGAGAACAAGTGATAGTCCAACTAAGGGAACATACGCAGGTCTGAGCTAACAAGTAAGGTTCGCCCAGGTGGCAATTAGGCGGTAGGGCGGCATGTTGAATCCGAACAGTGAGGTGAGACAGCTGTAAGTCATGTAGCAACTGGCTCATAGTTCACGGAGCTTGAACGGAAATAGAGAAATTTCGAGGTCTCCGCAGGTTGCGAGTATGTTACAAAATGTTCCGAAATTTTCAGGAAACTTCGCTGCTGTTGTGTGCATATACACTACTGGCCATTAAAATTGCTACACCAAGAAGAAATGCAGATGATAAACTGGTAGTCAATGGACAAATATATTATACTAGAACTGAAAAAATGTTCAAATGTGTGTGAAATCTTATGGGACTTAACTGCTGAGGTCGTCAGTCCCAAAGATTACACACTACTTAACCTAAATTATCCTACGGACAAACACACACACCCACGCCCGAGGGAGGACTTGAACCTCCGCCGGGATCAGCGTCACAGTCCATGACTGCAGCGCCTTACACCGCTCTGCTAAACCCGCGCGGCCTGCTACAACTGACATGTGATTAAATTTTCACGCAATTTGGGTGCATAGATCCTGAGAAATCAGTATCCAGAACAACCACCTATGGCGGTAACAACGGCCTTGATACGCCTGGGCATTGAGTCAAACAAAGCTTGGATGGCGTGTACAGTACAGCTGCCCATGCAGCTTCAACACGATACCACAGTTCATCAAGAGTAGTGACTGGCGTATGGTCACGAGCCAGTTGCTCGGCCACCAGTGACCAGACGTTTTTCAATTGATGAGAGATCTGGAGAATGTGCTGGCCAGAGCAGCAGTCGAACATTTTCTGTATCGAGAAAGGCCCGTACAGGACCTGCAAAATGCGGTCGTGCATTATCCTGCTGAAATGTAGGGTTTCGCAGGGATCGAATGAAGGGTAGAGCCACGGGTCGTAACACATCTGAAATGTTACGTCCACTGTTCAAAGTGCCGTAAGTGCGAACAAGAGGTGACCGAGACGTGTAACCAATGGCACCCCATACCATCATGCCGGGTGATACGCCAGTATGGCGATGACGAATACACGCTTCCAATGTGCGTTCACCGCGATGTCGCCAAACACGGATGCGACCATCATGATGCTGTGAACAGAACCTGGATTCATCCGAAAGAATGACGTTTTGCCATTCGTGCACCCAGGTTCGTCGTTGAGTACACCATCGCAGGCGCTCCTGTCTGTGATGCAGCGTCAAGGCTAACCGCAGCCATGGTCTCCGAGCTGATAGTCCATGCTGCTGCAAACGTCGTCGAACCGTTCGTGCAGATGGTTGTCTTGAAACGTCCCCATCTGTTGACTCAGGAATCGAGACGTGGCTGCACTATCCGTGACAGCCATGCGGATAAGATGCCTGTCATCTCGACTGCTAGTGATACTAGGCCGTTGGGATTCAGCACGGCGTTCCGTATTACCCTCCTGAACCCACGGATTCCATATTCTGCTAACAGTCATTGGATCTCGACCAACGCGAGCACCAATGTCGCAATACGATGAACCGCAATCGCGATACGCTACAGTCCGACCTTTATCAAAGTCGGAAACGTGATGGTACTCATTTCTCGTCCTTATACGAGGCATCACAACATCGTTTCACCAGTCAACGCCGGTCAACTGCTGTTTGTGTATGAGAAATCGGTTGGAAACTCTCCTCATGTCAGCACGTTGTATGTGTCGCCAGCGGCGCCAACCTTGTGTGAATGCTCTGAAAATCTAATCATTTGTATATCACGGCTTCTTCTTCCTGCCGTTTAAATTTCGCGTCTGTAGCACGTCATCTTCGTGGTGTAGCAATTTTAATGACCGGTAGTTGTACATACACCGCACTATAGATGAGAGGCGTCATAATAGTCGTGTAGGTTGTAAGGGAGAGCTAATTCGAATTGTTACACAATCTGATAATCACAGTTGTTACAGTGTGGCAGTTTGAGCACCAGGAAATGAAATGAGCGTACGGCATTGTGGGCCCGGAATCCCCCATTCGGGGAAGTTCGGCCGCCGAGGCCAAGTACTTACTGGATTCGACGCCACATTGGGCGACTTGCGCGTCGGAGATGGGGATGAAATGATGATGAGGACAACACAGCACCCAGCCCCTGAGCGAAGAAAATCTCCTGCATTCCGCCGCGCTGACTATTCAGCTAACGGGGGCGGACTGAGCACCAAGGTTTCTAGTATACAGAGTTAGTCAGATACAGATACTAGTCTATTCTGTTGTGATTTGTGGAAGCTGGGCAGCAACGACAGTCGCTGGCAACTGCGTCCCTCAGAAGAGTAGCGGAACCAATGGCAGGAATCAGACTGAGTGGTGACGGAGTCTCCTATCGACCTGCTATAGGGACTCTGCCTGCGAGATGACACCAAATAGCATTTCATTTCTATAGCTGAAATAAACTGCTATTGAGCACGATTGTATCAGATGGGAACAGAGAACACTATGATGGATCACTTTGCATCTAATTGTAAGCTCTTACTAGAGAAATTTCGGATGTTGTATATACATTGCTGCTCATAAGAAAGTAACACCAGGAGGGGCAGCAAATGACGAAATTTTAGTTGTAGTACCTGTAAATTATAGTAGGAAGAATGGATGATTGATTTAGTAAGTGACTGGGATACGGAATTTGGTACATACACGTGCCACTTCTAACTGATTGATTTAGTAAGTGACTGGGATGCGGAATTCGGTACATACACGTGCCACTTCTAACATCAACTCAGATTCAAGCCCGGCTGGGCATTGCGTCACGCTGAGTTTGGACCACATTTGATTTCATTCTGAAACATTTCTGTGCCACTTCTAACTGATTGATTTAGTAAGTGAGTGGGATGCGGAATTTGGCACATACACGTGCCACTTCTAACATCAACTCAGATTCAAGCCCGGCTGGGCATTGCGTCACGCTGAGTTTGGACCACTGATTTAGTAAGTGACTGGGATGAGGAATTTGGTATATACACGTGCCACTTCTAACATCAACTCAGAGTCAAGCCCGGCTGGGCATTGCGTCACGCTGAGTTTGGACCACATTTGATTTCATTCTGAAGCATATCTGTACATACACGTGCCACTTCTAACATCAACTCCGATTCAAGCCCGGCTGGGCATTACGTCACGCTGAGTTTGGACCACATTTGATTTCGTTTTGATACATATCTGTGGTATATACACGTGCCACTTCTAACATCAACTCAGATTCAAGCCCGGCTGGGCATTGCGTCACGCTGAGTTTGGACCACATTTGATTTCATTCTGAAACATTTCTGTGCCACTTCTAACTGATTGATTTAGTAAGTGAGTGGGATGCGGAATTTGGCACATACACGTGCCACTTCTAACATCAACTCAGATTCAAGCCCGGCTGGGCATTGCGTCACGCTGAGTTTGGACCACTGATTTAGTAAGTGACTGGGATGAGGAATTTGGTATATACACGTGCCACTTCTAACATCAACTCAGATTCAAGCCCGGCTGGGCATTGCGTCACGCTGAGTTTGGACCACATTTGATTTCATTCTGAAGCATATCTGTACATACACGTGCCACTTCTAACATCAACTCCGATTCAAGCCCGGCTGGGCATTACGTCACGCTGAGTTTGGACCACATTTGATTTCATTTTGATACATATCTGTGGTATATACACGTGCCACTTCTAACATCAACTCAGATTCAAGCCCGGCTGGGCATTGCGTCACGCTGTGTTTGGACCACATTTGATTTCATTCTGAAGCATATCTGTACATACACGTGCCACTTCTAACATCAACTCCGATTCAAGCCCGGCTGGGCATTACGTCACGCTGAGTTTGGGCCACATTTAATTTCATTTTGATACATATCTGTGCCACAATTCTACAGTATATTAGGGTGCGACGAATTCATATTGTGGTGAACGGCATATACCGGCTGCGAGAATCGGACGTACCGTGCTATGAACGCATCTCTGTGTCTTACCGAACCAAAGATTTGTTTTAAGGACTCTTTGTTAAGGATATGGGTAGATCGGACCTATAAGAGGAGGCGAGAGATTGTATTGTTGTGAGACGACATTAAGGTATATTGTAAATGTTCAAATAGTTTTTTGCACAAAATAATATCCAATAACTAACATCAAGTATTCAAGGTGTGTATATCTCCACACTGAAATTAGTTAATTATCACAGTACAGATATTACGAGACATAGATCGCTCGTAGATGAAGTTTGGAACGATAGTGCGAACCTGCATTTTCCACGGTCATAATTCGTCCAGAGATCATCTCCGCCGGCCGAAGTGGCCATGCGGTTCTAGGCGCTACAGTCTGGAACCGAGCGACCGCTACGGTCGCAGGTTCGAATCCTGCCTCGGCCATGGATGTGTCTGCTGTCCTTAGGTTAGTTAGGTTTAATTAGTTCTAAGTTCTAGGCGACTGATGACCTCAAAAGTTAAGTCCCATAGTGCTCAGAGCCATTAGAACCATTTTTTAAATTAACTAACAAATAATAAGATATTAAACTAACTGTAGAGGCTGGCAAATGATGACACGCCAGTTTCTCGTCAATCCGTGACCAGATCTGCTCAGTAAATGTGAGACCTGGAGGGCGTCCTGTAAGACGACGATACGCAAACGACAGTCACCGGACTTAAAGGATCAGAAATGCAACCCATAGCGCCCCAAACTATCAGACCAGTTGAACGCCCGTATGACCGTGACGATTGCAGTTTTGCAATGTTCGTTCTTCTCGGAGCCTACACATACATATACGTTCATAATGTTGGTGTAGACAGAATTGGGACTCGTCTGAAAAGACAGCTTGGTGCAACTGATTGTTGTGGCTGGGTGCTCTGTTTCCGGCGCGCCTCTCTGTGGTGATGTATCGAGGGAAACCTCAACAATGCTCACGGTGCAGAGCGTTCTTGGTGCTCCAGACACCGACACGGCTTTCTGTGAGAATGCTTACCGTGCTACGAGCAAACCCATATCATGACTGGAGCTGCATAATGTGACTGTGGGATCTCATATGGCCCAGTGAACGATAGTGTGTCCTCTTGGGCGCTAGTCGCTTGACGCCAGTGAAACGCTTCATGGAGCTGAGTATGGCCCTCCTGAACCCATCGATTGCAGTCGTGGTATCCCGGCCATGGCGAGCACAATATTGTGGTATGTAGACGTTTCTCCTTCTTGCACGTGGCGTAACAAAATATTTTTGCAAATAATCAGCATTCAAATGCGACTGCTACATGAGAAACCAGCTTTAATCTTTTCTTATACAAGGTGTTATACGTAAAAGTGCAGATATTTTTATTGGTGATTGAGAACAGCGTACTGAACAACAATACGTTAGTATTTGCTTCATTTAGCAGACCAATAATTGTTGTTTTTAGGAGTAGTATGTTTTTAGCGGGATACCACGACTGCAATCGATGGGTTCAGGGGGGCCATACTCAGCTCCGTGCAGTTGAACGGAATGGACAGTGTCTTGAAAGGAGGGTATAAGATGAACGTCAACAAAAGCAAAACGAGGATAATGGAATATAGTCGAATTAAATCGGGTGATGCCGGGGGAATTAGATTAGGAAATGAGACACTTAAAGTAGTAAAGGAGTTTTGCTATTTGGGGAGCAAAATAAGTGATAATGGTCGAAGTAGAGAGGATATAAAATGTAGACTGGCAATGGCGAGGAAAGCATTTCTGAAAAAGAGAAAGTCGTTAACATCGAGTGTAGATTTAAGTGTCAGGAAGTCGTTTCTGAAAGTATTTGTACGGAGTGTAACCATGTAAGGAAGTGAAACGTGGACGATAAATAGTTTAGCAAGAAGAGAATAGAAGCTTTTGAAATGTGGTGCTACAGAAGAATGCTGAAGATTAGATGGTTAGATCACATAACTAATGAGGAGGTATTGAATAGAATTGGGGAGAAGAGGAGTTTGTGGCACAACTTGACTAGAAGAAGGGATCGGTCGGTAGGACATTTTCTGAGGCATCAAGGGATCACCAATTTAGTATTTGAGGGCAGTGTCGTAGAGGGAGACCAAGAGATGAATACACTAAGCAGATTCAGAATAATGTAGGTTGCAGTAGGTACTGGGAGATGAAGAAGCTTGCACAGGATAGAGTAGCGTGGAGAGATGCATCAAATCAGTCTCACGACTGAAAACCACTACAACAACAACAAATTTTTTTTTTAGCTTGGTTTGTGCCTCCAAATACATGTAACAAGGGCAAGCCATTAATGCTAATTTTCCCCTGGGCAGCGCGTCAGGAGTTGAAGTATGGATGCGTGGACACAAAACGATTAGTCTATACCGACAGGCGTAGTCCACTTAGTGGTGCAGATACTATCGTGCAGAAAACATCCGGCTGTACATTATGTGACGTGTTTGTGGGAAGACTGTTCGATGTAGAGAAAAGCCAACGAACACACTGATGTGTGTCTGTATTAAGTTACCCCAAATAAAAATATCTTCACTTATGCCAGTTACACCTTGTATAAATAATTGTGAAGGCGCAACCTCTACCTGTTTTGTTAGGTTTCGACAGTGCTGAAATGCACATTATTTGAATAAGCATGGATGTAGTACACTTCGTCCCTATCTGACGTTTGATACATGCTGTCGTCATGGTCTGGTAATTTTAGTAGTCAGTAGTGTACATGCGTAGCTAATACGTCTTAGACTGATCCCAG
Organism: Schistocerca piceifrons; assembly: GCF_021461385.2. Classification (NCBI taxonomy): domain Eukaryota; kingdom Metazoa; phylum Arthropoda; class Insecta; order Orthoptera; family Acrididae; genus Schistocerca; species Schistocerca piceifrons. The sequence continues at coordinate 294,903,386 of NC_060139.1, read as the reverse complement.
AATTACGAGCTAACACTCGTCTTTGAGCCCTTTTGATTCTACCCCTTTTACGGCAGTTGTGCTTATAAGGACGCATTGCCTCTCGCCTTAGCAGACTCCTACCGCCCACTGCGAGCCCTCTGCCTTCCAAAGTCCTGGTTGTAAATGGCGAACAGAGCAAGGTTTATCTACTACACTGCGGAACAAGGCTCCTGCATATTCATCCTGTGTGCCAGCGGAGGACCTCTGGAACCCGGCATTTCTAGGAATCAGAGAATACGTACAGAGAGTTCAGTACGGCGACTCACTAACGTCCGAACACAGAAACACGCTGACACGGCGTGTGGCACCGTCGTATACGTCTTCACGGCCGCGTCTAATTTGCAGGAGACGATTCTCTTCATAGTTGCTGTCAGACACTGTTCTCGCTGCATTCGTGAATGGCCCGCAGGCAGAACGGATTCTCGCACGCGACTGAATAAAAGATACCTCGAGGGATGCCGTCAGGGCGGGCGGGCGCGAGCCATGTCTGAAGTTCCACACAAGGGCGCGTGACCTGGACGTTGATGTTCTCATTCAATGTAAATGTCCGGCAGATAACGTCGCACTTCGGCGATATCTGCATGTAAACGTGCCTACAAGTTCCGTGTGTTTACAAATTGCCGGCCGCGGTGGCCGTGCGGTTCTGGCGCTGCAGTCCGGAACCGCGAGGCTGCTACGGTCGCAGGTTCGAATCCTGCCTCGGGCATGGGTGTGTGTGATGTCCTTAGGTTAGTTAGGTTTAAGTAGTTCTAAGTTCTCGGGGACTTATGACCTATGATGTTGAGTCCCATAGTGCTCAGAGCTATTTGAACCATTTTTTTTGTTTACAAATTGCTGTGGACAGAATCAACACATCGTTCATGCTAAAGGCGACGTCACTTTTACGTAAGCACAAATCGAAGCCCTTAAACAGAACCGTGCTTCGTTTGTAAACACGTTATTGACACCGACATTGAATTACTTCTGGCTGTAGTATCTACACAGATGAAAGGTATGAGCAATCTCACTTCCTCCTCCCCAGCTCGTACTCCGTTAATGATTTGATCGTGGGCGGGATATTAACTCCAGACCACCTCCTTGTAGCTGCAACAAGCGGAAGATTCAAGTTTTTTGGGAAAGGCCAGGAAAATTGAACGTTACGTACCAAGTACAGCATCTTCCAATGCTCCTGTGCGTCTTTCTGTGCTATTGCTTCCATACGGGATATCTAGTAACCAAGTCCCCATCAAACTCAAAACGCGAGTTCGTGGCCGGTTTAGTCACTGTCAAACTGTCACTGGCCGGCCGGAGTGCCGTGCGGTTCTAGGCGCTACATTCTGGAACCGGGCGACCGCTACGGTCGCAGGTTCGAATCCTGCCTCGGGCATGGATGTGTGTGATGTCCTTAGGTTAGTTAGGTTTAATGAGTTCTAAGTTCTAGACGACTGATGACCTCAGAAGTTAAGTCGCATAGTGCTCAGAGCCATTTGAACAAACTGTCGCCGGCCGCGGTGGCCGTGCGGTTCTGGCGCTGCAGTCCGGAACCGCGAGGCTGCTACGGTCGCAGGTTCGAATCCTGCCTCGGGCATGGGTGTGTGTGATGTCCTTAGGTTAGTTAGGTTTAAGTAGTTCTAAGTTCTCGGGGACTTATGACCTAAGATGAGTCCCATAGTGCTCAGAGCCATTTGAACCATTTTTGAACATTCACTGGGAGATGACCGATTTTCACGGATGGAAAACTTTGTATTCGAAATTACGTGCCTTCCGGCAAAGATTCTGAGAGCCCGTGAGAGCAAATTTTCGGAGTGCGTTCTAGAGCTAATAAACTGCCTTCATCCTACGTTTTACCTATGACTGGTCTGAAGAGACACAAACTGTGGTATCTGCGAGTGCAACATATAAACTTCGGTTTCGTAGGTATCCACTTGACAATGGTTCGCGATGCAGGTGTATGTAGAACAACATCTGTTGGATTATCCTGTCTCTAATGTTTGTTTCGCAAACCGCTATATAGCATTTACGTGCGACTTTGCCAATCGACAGCTGAATGAACAGTTGTGGGGAAAACTTAGGTACTGTACTTGCTAAACGGACGCAGCAGTACATCGCTTAGCAGTTGACGGACAGGTACAGATGCAGACGAACACCTCCATATTGATCTGTTGTGAAGCTGGCGCTCCCCTCTGCAGGCGAGACTGCGAAAAGCACGCAGGGACAGTGGCACCGGACACGGAGGTAGCTGGTTACAGTCCAGGAACTGGAAAAATAGGGTTAAGTTCAGCATGTAATTCGTTATATAAAAAAAACTAAAAAAACTGGCCAGATGCTGCTAGGACTCGCGCACTGAGGTTTCCGTACGAACTTAGTTACGAATATAGACAGTTCCTCCGTCTCGGGAATCGAAAATCTCGACCCTTTTTGCCTGTTAGCGACACTGATACTGGCAAGATATCGTTCCCAGGGATTCCAAGACTTTCGAGAATGTTTCAATTTCAAATTTGACGGATGGGAAATGACTAAAGAAATATTCTGGGATTTTATCCTATACTTGTCTTGTTTATTACCACATTACATGGTTCTAAGTCAAAAGCCAAAAGCAAGTACCCTATAGGTTCTGATGATTGAGGCAAATGGCCGTATCTTTAGATTGAACTGACTTAGAAGCTTACCATTTATTACGACTCCAAGGCACCACTGACCTTAGAGTGGTCATAAATTTCAGCCTGATGCGTGTACCAGTCCCTGAGAAAAAAGGAATCGTAACACACGGACGGACAGACATAGAGATAGTCTGATAACAAATGACAAAACAATATCTTTCGTGCAATACAATAACAGAGTTACAGTTTGCAGATTTTTTCTTTGGTTGCACTGCGAAACCTTGCTTCTTACCAAATTTCATCATTCTAGGCGAACAGGAAATACCCTAAGGGTTTTGATGAGTGAGGTTGTGAGTATCAAAATATATGACATAATAAATGGCCGTATCTTTTGACTGCAGTTCTAACACCTGTTTTTGACCTAATTTGTATCTGTATAGATATTTCTATATCAATTTGTAGTATTGCTTATATATAATGTTGTATCTGTCATGGAAATTCTTTGACCATGTATACATGTTTCAGTTATGTGAATTTTTGAATGCTGTTGTTTAAATTATGCTTGTGAATTTAAATAGGAAATGAAATAATTGTTATACAATGTACTATAAATGACTTGGTCCATAGTTAGGGAACAGGGGGTTGAATGTAAAAGATGTAGGGAAGCCCCGCAGCTACGGAAGCAGCCTGGCGGAGTGGAAAAGGTGTGTTTGGCGCGCAAGTGGCAACTCGTCTTTTGTGAGGGGTAAGGCGTCTGGGCTGAGCAGTGCTGTGGTTAACATCTCGCTAGCAGCAGCGGATCATAGTGGCTCATATTCCTGGAGTTTTCAGGCCAGAAGAGCTTAAGGGTAGTAACATACGTTTTTCAGTGGGGTCCGCCTTCAGCAAAACACAATTTTTTTTGTCCCAGACATGTTTCACTGCAGTTGCAGCATCATCAGCGGTTTTTTTATTATTATTATGGCTGTTAAACATAAGGAACATATGAATCTTAGTTTCTAAGTCATAATTACAGGTTTTTGAAGAGCATATAAAATTGTGTATTCATACCTTCTTACCACACGGTGTGGTTTTCCTGCTGTATTACGTTTTTACACTGACTGGTTTTCCTTACAGTTTGTCGCCTGCATCTATATACAACAGTCTGTTTAGTTTACTCAAACTGAGTTTAAGAATGAACTGTTTGCTGTGTTATCTATTCTAATGAAGGTGGTTAATGCACAGACATAGAGACCCTGTATTAGGCGATGAAGTTATAGCTTATGATCATTAGTAGACCCCCTGATTTAAATTCAGAATCATTTCAAGCTTTTCCCTGTTCAGTATTGCTACTAGCTTCATGTGTGTTGCACCTAGTTCAGTTAAGTACGTGTTGTTGAGAGGCATATGTTGCTGTTTACCATCTGAGTGGCCATTTGCTTATCGGACTTACTAGCACATTTATCTGCAAGGTCTGTTAACAGATATAAGGATAGAGTTAAGGGTGTGAGTCAGGGAAGTTTAGGTTAGCTTTAGCTCAGCGTTCTGCTTTATCATTTTGCGTGACACAAAAATGCATAATTAGGCTGGCGACCTGTTTTAATATGTAATGTTACATCTTGCTTTTGTGCTGGAAATCGTCTGTTCCAGACCCACCGTTTACTATTGTTTATATTCGGCTGGAGTGTTTCGGAAACGAATCCCAGTTTGATTGCTCTGTTTCCATTAGGTTATCTCACGGTCAACTTTCTCAAAATTTGCTCGCAGAGGTATAACGTTAGCAACGATTGCCGTTTAAGTTGGTCGGTGGTAACGTTACACAGTGACTTGGAAGCTTCAATGTATCACACCGTCAAGGAACCTTATTCCTTAGTGTGTGACAAATTTCAAGTTGATACGTCTACCCGTTGCTGAGAAAACGGTTTTTTTTTAACAGACGTACAGAAAGACAGACAGACAGACAGACAACAGAGTGCTCCTATAAGCTTTCCGTTTTAACCGATTGAGATACGGAACCTTAAAGTCGATTTGTCATTCCTCTACTGGGCGCAAAAGTATAAGGAAACTGTACGATATGGGATGTATTTTAATTTGACGCCTAGCGCGCAGTTAAATAAAAATATCAACTACCGCATTGCAATGTAGACCTTGCAGAATGAATGGGATATGTGAATACTTCGGGGATTTATAGCATGAACATAGCTACACAATACAATGAACATGTTAACTTTATAGAGAGACGATATGTTTGCCCACACAGGAGACTTCTGCGTCAGTCGTCTGGCCAGGGTGTCAGTGAATGTGACTGTCTACGTAGAGGAGTCATTTGATCTGCTTGCCGTGGAGTCCTACCGTCTTTTCACTTTGTGTATACAGTGATCCGTCTGGAGTTCCAGGGCCGGATAAACTACCAGAACTGAATTGTCGGCTTACTGCAGACACTCCTGTATCGGAGGCCCCTCGCGCGGCAGCGTGGCGACAATAGGCCGCCTCCGACTGCGGCGTGAAGTTCGGTGTTGGCCGCGCACTAACTGCAACTGTCTCGCAGTCAAGTCAGCCTTGTGGCAGCAGAATATGCAGCTGATTGGCTTAAGACGGGACAAACTCAGGGCCACCAATTGATTTGTCTTCCCCCAGTACGACTGAACCGCTCCCTTTTGAAATTCCTTTCTGCTTCTGACGAGTATGGTTCTTGCATTCTGTTGTGTTTCGCCAGTATATCTACTTATTTCGGTTGTAATGTCTGGTGATACAAAGACTCTCCAGAACAAATGAAAGAGTTGATAAGCGATGATGATCGCTTTTTTTACGAGATTGGTGAATATACGAGGGCTATTCAGAAAGTAGGGAACGTTTTGGCATTAAAAAAAAAGAGCAAATATATTTTATTATATACATCTGGAAGAGCGACTGACAAACTACTTTTCCACATAGTCACCAAACACACTGAGGCACTTATCATAGCGGTGGACAAGCTTTGAAAGAGACTTTAGCCAGTGAGTCACGCCCGCCTGGAGTTCCGCGTCGTCGTCAAAGCGCTGCGTTGCAAGCCAGTTCTTCATCTTGGGAAACAAGTGGAAGTCACTTGGTGCAAGATCGGGGCTGTAGGGTGGATGGGGAAAAATTTCCCATTTGAATGAAATAAGGAGTTCTTTAGTGCAGTTTGCCGTCTGAGGTCGGGCATTGTCGTGCAAAAACAAAATTTGAGGTATGAAACTTCCTGACAGATTAAAACTGTGTGCCGGACCGAGACTCGAACTCGGGACCTTTGCCTTTCGCGGGCAAGTGCTCTACCAACTGAGCTACCCAAGCACGACTCACGCCCCGTCCTCACAGCTTTACTTCTGCCAGTACCTCGTCTCCTACCTTCCAAACTTTACAGAAGCTCTCCTGCGAACCTTGCAGAACACATCAGCGCACACTCCGCTGCAGAGTGAAAATCTCATTCTGGAAACATCCCCCAGACTGTTGCTAAGCCATGTCCCCGCAATTCCTTTCTTTCAGGAATGATAGTTCTGCGACGGATGCGACCATCATGATGCTGTAAACAGAACCTGGATTCATCCGAAACAATGACGTTTTGCCATTCGTGCACTCAGGTTCGTCGTTGAGTACACCATCCCAGGCGCTCCTGTCTGTGATTTAGCGTCAAGGCTAACCGCAGCCATGGTCTCCGAGCTGATAGTCCATGCTGCTGCAAACGTCTTCGAACTGTTCGTGCAGATGGTTGTTGTCTTGCAAACGTCCCCATCTGTTGACTCAGGGATCGAAACGTGGCTGCACGGTCCGTTACAGCCATGCGGATAAGATGCCTGTCATCCCGACTGCTAGTGAGACGAGGCCGTCGGGATCCAGCTCGGCGTTCCGTACTACCGTCCTGAACCCACCGACTCATTATTCTGCCAACAGTCATCGGATCTCGACCAACGCGAGCAGCAATGTCGCGATACGATAAACCGCAATCGCTATAGGCTACAATCCTACCTTTATCAAAGTCGGAAACGTGATGGTACGCATTTCTCCTTTTTACACTAGGCATCACAACAACGCTTCACCAGGCAGCGCCGGTCAACTGCTGCTTGTGCATGAGAAATCGGTTGGAAACTTCCCTCGTGTCAGCACGTCGTAGGTGTCGCCACCGGAGCCAGCCTTGTGTGAATGAAAAGCTGATCTTTTGGATATCACAGCATCTTTTTTCTGTCAGTTAAATTTCGCGTGTAGCAATTTTAATGGCCAGTAATGTATACGCAAAACTTCGAGATGTGAAAATATAGGGGAGTCCATAGAGGTTGGAAAGAGGTTGTGCCAGACAACTTGTGAGAGTTAGATAATGAACGTGAGCGTTCAGAGAGGATAGGCAAAACGCGACATGACGCAGGAGGGCGGAATGTGCGGGCTGATTATTCCGCCTGTCCTAGAACGAATAGAATACGAGCACGGGAGTAATCTCCACCGCGTATTGTTACCCGATGCACCGAACATTACCGCAAGCCAGCGCATTGGAGCACAGTAATCGCAATAGGAGGATAGCTGCTGGCTATGAAAGCAGCGCGTGATAAACTGTGTAAAGGCGTGCGCGGGACGTGACGCGGCGTGACGTCGATTAACGAGCGCCGTGCCTAATCTGGCGCGCCGCCCGCGTGCGTGAGCCTGTGCGTGGTCGCGCACCTCTGGCGCGTATTACACAGCTCTGCTGCGCCCTCACCTGATCCGGAAGCTGTTCCTCTCGCAAACTTCCGGTCGCGCCTGCAGCCGCCCCAGCTTCTTCTTCGCTGGCTCCCGCCTCTTAGCGTGTGGTGCAGGTTTTAACCACCGGTGTTTTGCAAAAATAAATGAAAAACCCTTACTAGTTGCTAGACACAGAGTCCAAATCAGAGTTACACAACCAACCAGTCAGCGTGATTACATCTTTTCTACCTCTTACCTAACTAGAATCTTCTGATTGGGGGTAATCACTACCGGTGTACCACAGGGCTGGATGTCAGGTCCGGTCTTGTTCTTCTTACATACAACTGGTTTCCAGCACTTACACTACTGGCCATTAAAATTGCTACACCACGAAGACGACGTGCTACAGACGCGAAATTTAATCAACAGGAAGAAGATGCTGTGATATGCAAATGATTAGGTTTTCAGAGCATTCACACAAGGTTGGCGCCGGTGGCGACACCTACAACGTGCTGACATGAGGAAAGTTTCCAACCGATTTCTCATACACAAACAGCATTTGACCGGCGTTGCCTGGTGAAACGTTCTTGTGATGCCTCGTCTAAGGAGGACAAATGCGTACCATCAAGTTTCCAACTTTGATAAAGATCAGATTGTAGCGTATAGCGATTGCGGTTTATCGTATCGCGACATTGCTGCTCGCGTTGGTCGAGATCCGATGACTGTTAGCAGAATATGGAATCGATGGGTTAAGGAGGGTAATACGGAAAGCCGTACTGGATCCCAACGGCCTCGTATCACTAGCAGTCTAGATGACAGGCATCTTATCAGCATGACTGTAACGGATCGTGCAGCCACGTCTCGATCCCTGAGTCAACAGACGTTTGCAAGACAACAACCATCTGCACGAACAGTTCGACGACGTTTGCAGCAGCATGGACTATCAGCTCGGAGACCATTGCTGCGGTTACCTTTGACGCTGCATCATAGACAGGAGCGCCTGCGATGGTGTACTCAACGACGAAACTGGGTGCACGAATGGCAAAACGTCATTTTTTCGGATGAATCCAGGTTTTGTTTACTGATGGTCGCATCCGTCTTTGACGACATCGAGGTGAACGCACATTGAAAGTGTGTATTCGTCATCGCCATACTGGCGTATCACCTGGCGTGATGGTATGGGGTGCCATTAGTTACACGTCTCGGTCACCTCTTGTTCGCATTGACGGCACTTTGAACAGTGGACGTTACATTTCGGATGTGTTTCGACCCGTGGCTCTACCCTTCATTCGATCCCTGCGAAACACTACATTTCAGCAGGATAATGCACGACCGCTTGTTGCAGGTCCTGTACGGGCCTTTCTGGATACAGAAGATGTTCGACTGCTGCCCTGTCCAGCACATTCTCCAGATCTCTCACCAATTGAAAACGTCTGGTCAATGGTGGCCGAGCAACTGGCTCGTCACAATACGCCAGTCACTACTCTTGACGAACTGTGGTATCATGTTGAAGCTGCATGGGCAGCTGTACCTGTACACGCCATCCAAGCTCTGTTTGACTCAATACCCAGGCGTATCAAGGCCGTTATTACGGCCAGAGGTGGTTGTTCTGGGTACTGATTCCTCAGGATTTATGCACCCAAATTACGTGAAAATGTAACCACATGTCAGTTCTAGTATAATATATTTGTCCAATGAATACCCGTTTATCATCTGCATTTCTTCTTGCTGTAACAATTTTAATGGCCAGTAGTGTACTAGTTGCTAGACACAGAGGCAAAATCAGAGTTAAACAACCAACCACTCATCGTGATTACATCTTTTCTACATCCTACCTAACTAGCATCTTCTGATTGGCGGGTTAATCACTACCGGCGTACCACAGGGGTGGATATCAGGTCCGTTCTTGTTCTTCATACATTCAACTGGTTTTCAGCACATATGAAAGAAGCATAAATAGTTCTCTTTCCTGACGATGGAAATATTGTAGTCAATCCTAACGCAGTACCACCAGCACTTGAAAACGAAAGTAATAATCTCTTGAATATTAATAACGATTCTCTGCAAACAGACCGTCGTTTAATTTAGACAAAACACAGTGCCTTCATTTCGGCACTGCGCAACGCCTGACTACACCGCAAGAAATAATGCATGAGCGTAAATCAATTAATGAACAGGATGAAACTTCGTGGCAGATTAAAACTGTGTGCCGGACCGATACTCGAACTCGGGACCTTTGCCTTTCGCGGGCAAGTGCTCTACTAACTAAGCTATACAAGCACGATTCACGACCCATCCCCACAGCTTCAATTCTGCCAGAGCCTCGCCTACTACCTTCCAAACTTCACAGAAGCTCTTCTGCGAAGGTTGCCGCAGCCAACACGGATGTTCAGTTGCCCAATAATGCATGTTATGCAGATTAACATTTCCATCGTTCGTGAATGTAGCCTCGTCACTACATAAAATCAAATTAATAAATGTCTCATCCCTGTGAATCTGAAGTTGAGCCCATGGGTAGAATTCAATGTGACGCATACAATCCGTAATTGTTATTTTGAAAAGTATTATTCTTTGTAAATGTTGTAGATAAAACAAAAGGAAAGAAAACTGTAAAAAGATGAAAAACGAAAATTGTAAGATGTGTGACGTGTTTTAAACGTAAGGTAACAGGTCTATAATTTGGCAATAAATAAATAAATAAAATACAATCCGTACCAATTAATTCTAGGTGGAGACTGATATGGTAGAATGATACTTATGGCGATTCAGAACACGAACAACACTTCTCTGGCTCATGCCAGATTTCCTTGCGATTTGACGCGAACTAACTGAAGGATCTCGAACCACAGTGGCAAGAGTACCAATTTCCGTTTTCTCGTGAGTAACTTTGTTTTGCCGCATATGTTGCCGATGCATTAAAGATCCAGTTATTCTCAATTTATCATACACAAATTTGAATGTACGACGTGTAGTGTGAGTACATTGAGGATATCTGTCAGGGTATAAGTCTCTAGCTCTCGCTGAATTTCGTTGGCATTCTCCGTAAATGAGAAGCATATCGACTTGTTCTTCGAAGGAATACATCGTTCACATTCGCTTGATTCGACGATACTAGTCTTACCGTTCCTATTACTGTATTGCGAAACCGTCGAATGGTGTTTACGTGTCAATGGCACGATAGATGTATACGCCGTATTCGGCGAATATCTACTATTTGCACGATGTACGAGAGAGAATTGTCAGAGCATGTGCTTCGATAGGTGCCGAAGTGTTAAGGAATACCATTCAATCCATGATAAGAAGTTCGCAGCACTGCACTGATACCAATGGTCATCACTTCGTAAACTACAAACTAATCCCCTTAAAATGATAGTGGAGTTTCTTTTTTATTTTTATTTCATTAATCCATTAAATCATAACGTACATAGTAATTTTATACAGTTTTTCTTCTTTGGGGCCAGCAGCATAATAAATGTCTGATAACGAAATGGTTATTAGAGTAGATGCACCAAATAGCTGCTTATAATAAGTAAACTTTATTTACGACACAACTTTTAGAACACCAAAATGGGTAAATCGGAAGTAACGTACGCAACAACCAAAACCAATAGTAACAAATTTTGGTTAATAAAATAATATCGCTGTTCATCTGCACAATCTTTGTGAACATATAGCGTCGTAAGAGTGGAACTGTCAAACGGCTGTCACGTCGTAATTAACATTTTATTTTGAACATTTTAACATCATTTACCATCTCATTAAAGCAGTCACAGTTATAAACATAGTCCAATGACCACGTAATACGGACGTCACATCAGTCTAGACATGAGTACAATACAGCTACTTTTAATATAAATGACGTTGACATCTATACCCATAAATTGTAATTGCAGGTACTTGAAAATGGCGATAAAGCGAAACAGTATGTCGTAAATAAAGTTTACTTGCTGTAAGCAGCTCTCTAATAATTTTTATACAGTTCAATGATGAAACTTACATAATGAATTACAGGCTTTTAATTCGAAAACTGCTATAAAAAGCTGTTTTTTTGTAGGTTGGTTATCAAAAACTTCTCCGCGCTAGGGCCCACAGGTTCGGCCTAGGCCTAGGGGAGCAGAGATCCTTGTTACAGGCGTGGTACCACTGCAGGAAGGCGTGTTCCAGTTGCAGGTCATATATCCTGGCCTCCATCCAACGTACCAGCTGTAGGTTGGCCTCCACTCTGAACTGGTCTCACAAGCACGGTGTGTGCAACTGCGGTGTGAAATCGACAGTCTGCTACCGGTATTCTGTGACGGTTGTAGCCACCGCAACTTGCGCTTCGGGACTGCACGCAACAAGCGCCGGTCAACTTACTACAAAGGGATTCATAAAAAAAACACATGCCAATCGGATTTCGCGTGAATTGTGCCAGGGGTAGACGCTGCGGTTACCCGCTGGCGGATGGTGCGCGGCCTCTGGGGAGATGGGGACGTGTGTAGTGCCTTGAGGAGGAGCGGTAGCCCGCCGCTGCCAGACTGTGTCGAGCGTGGATCGGCGAACGCCGCACGCGTGTGAGTGTATCGTCCAGGACTAATCCTCAGCTAGGGAGCTTCTTGGCTGGCGCTCTCGTTGCGCTGAGCTGTACGTGCTGCATACACAGCACGTGAGCGATCGTGGATCAGGACGACTCCAGAATAGGCTCGAGGGCCATGTGGAGGGCGTGCTGCCGGCCGGCCTCCTCCGTGTAAGGGGCTGCTGCAGTACGTGTCTCTCATATCACGTATATACATATATGCGAAAGGGCGATGAGGTGCATTGTTCTCTCCATGAACTGATAGAGCCGGCCGGGGTGGCCGAGCGGTTCTAGGCGCTACAGTCTGGAACCGCGCGACCGCTACGGTCGTACGTTCGAATCCTGCCTCGGTCATGGATGTGTGTGATGTTCTTAGGTTAGTTCTAGGGAACTGATGACCTCAGAAGTTAAGTCCCATAGTCCTCAGAGCCATTTGAGCTGATAGATGGCAATGAGATCGTAGCTATAGGACTTTATTATAAAGCTTTTGCCAAAAAATAAGTTCCATCCATAGTTCGCGAAATGGGTAAGAGATCTCGTCGATGTGACGCTGAACTGCCTCAAATAGAAAATACACTGCAGCGCCAAAGAAACTGGTATAGGCATGCGTATTCAAATACAGAGATATGTAAACAGGCAGAATAAGGCTCTTCACTCGGCAACACCTATATAACACAACAAGTGTCTGGCGCAGTTGTTATATTGGTTACTGCTGCTACAATGGCAGGTTATCGAACTTTCAGTGAATTTGAACGTGGTGTTATAGTCGTCGCACGAGCGATGGGACACGGCATCTCCGAGCTAGCGATGAAAGGGGGATTTTCCTCTACGACCATTTCTCGAGCGTACCGTAAATATCAGGAATCCGGTATAATATCAAATCTCCGACATCGCTGCGGTTGGAAGAGGATCCTGCAAGAACTGGACCAAAGACGACACAAGAGAATCGTTCAATGTGACAGAAGTGCAACAGTTTGGCAAATTGCTGCAATTTCAGTGTTGGGCCATCAGTAAGTGTCAGCGTGAGAACCATTCAACGAAACATCAAGGATGTGCGCTTTCGGAGCCGAAGGCCTACTTATGTACCCTTGATGACTGCACGACACTAAGCTTTACGCCTCGCCCGGGCCCATCGACACCGACATTGGACTCTTGATGACTGGAAACATGTTGCGTGGTCGGACGAGTCTCGGTTCAAATTGTATCGAGCGGAGACAACCTCATGAACCCATGGACCCTGCATATTGTCAGGGGACTGTTCAAATTGGTGGAGGCTCTGTAATGGTGAGGAGCGTGTGCAGCTGGAGTGATCCGGGACCGCTGATACGTCTAGATACGACTCTGACAGGTTACACGTACGTAAACATCCAGTCTGACCCTCGGAATCCATTCATGTCCATTGTGCATTCCGAAGGACTTGGGCAACTTCAGCAGGACAACGCTACACCCCACACGTCCAGAATTGCTATAGAGTGGCTCCAGGAACACTTTTCTGAGTTTAAACACTTCCGCTGGCCACCAAAGTGCCCAGACATGAACATTATTGAGCATATCTGGGGTGCTTTGCAACGTGCATTTCAGAAGAGATCGCTACCCCCTCGTACTCTTACGGATTTATGGACAGCCCTGCAAGGTTCATGGTGTCAGTTCCCTCCAGCACTACTTCAGACATTAGTCGACTCCACGCCACGTCGTGTTGCGGCACTTCTGCGCACTCGCGGGGGCCGTTCAAGATATTAGGCAGGTATTCCAGTTTCTTTGGCTCTGCAGTGCATCACAAGCTGCTGTCTGGTCTTGGTCTCGTTACTGTAGCACAATGACTCATTTGATGTTATTTTCCTCTGATAAGCTAGCAGTTTTTCGGAATTAACTGTCAGTAGAATTGATAGTGGACTGTATTATAGCTTTCACGCACCAAATAACAGAACTCATTAATTATATAACATTAAACCCTCCAAAATACGTGGACTTTAAAAACAAAAACGATAGATTTACTGTAGGTTTCAGTGATCGTATGTATTTGCAGCTGTGGTTGACAACTCCGATTCGTAACAATATCGCAGCGAAAGAAACATAGCAGTCAGAACAGAAGACAGTAACATACTCATTCGCGGATTTGCGTCAGCATAAATACACTTCATCACACGTGCTAGCAATCGTATGGCGCTGAACACACAAAATGATAATCAGAAAGATGGACGACAGCCATGTATGTGCAGTGTCGTAGGCTAAAACACATATCTTAATTTGAAACACAAGGCGTCATGCAAGAAAGTTTCTAGTACCTCACTCTTTACATAAGCACTTTAAATACGACAATATTAATGGTGGATACTTTTTACTACTATCCAGGACAGAGGAAGATTTCAACTAGTGACAAGATAATTGGCACGACAGCACAAAGACAACGTTTACCGCTGTCAGTGAATTGTTTGTGAAAATGTAAGAGCTAACTGAGATGTCACTTTACAAAAAAGTGCGGGCCATGACTGAAGTACAACGGTGGACCCACACACTGCATTACCGTAGCTATTATATCTTAGGAAATACTGGCGGCGCCTTCGGTTTTTTGTGAGTGCGCGACTCCTTAGTCGCTTACGCTTCTTGTAGATCCTGCAGCACTGGTAAGGGCACCTTGCTTAATGCTGCCATTTTTACTATTCGAACGCTATCTGAAGCGAGCGATCGTTCGACACGAAAATTAGTCTACTTTCCTTATTTTCATTCTCATATGTCGTAAGGTATTATATTTTGGAGTAACTCCTCCCATTCTAGAAAGATATTTTTGGCTCAGAAACGGGCGGTTCGGGCAATAAGTGGAGTAAGTTCGCGAACCTCTTGTCGACCCCCGTTCACTAGTCTGGGTATTTTGACATTGGTCTCTCAATATGTATATCCTTACGGTCTTTTCTTGTTAACAAAATCAGCTTATTCCCAAGAATAAGCAGCTTTCACTCAGTTAATACTCGGCAGAAATCCAACCTGCGTTTGGATGGGACTTCCTTAACTCTTGTGCAGAAAGAGCTGCAGTACACTGCTGCATCCATTTGCAATAAGCTACCACAACAATTCAAAGATCTTAGCAATAATCCACGCGCTTTCAAATCAAAATTGAAGAGTTTCCTCAACGATCACTCCTTCTATTCTGTCGAGGAGTTCCTTGAAAAATTAAGCTGATTCTTGCTTCATTGTTGATTGCGTTTACTTAAACTTATGGCTTAGGTTCATAAACGTTATATTTTTTAACTATTATTACTTTTACGTTGTAATCTCATGTACTGACACGTTCCATGACCTTGGAGATTTGCTCCTCAATTTGGTCGTACGGAACTTGAGGTGTAAATGAATAAATAAAACGGAAGTCAAGAATGGACACTTGGTTCCTCCATCACGACAACGCTACAGCTCACCGCGCCAAAGCGTGCACCGAATATCTGCAGGGTACAGGACTGAAACTTCTCGAGCACCGTCCTTACAGTCCAGACCTTGCTCCTTGTGACTTTTCACTGTTCTCGCACGTGAAAATGAAGCTGAAAGGAGTGCAGTTTTCAAGTGATGAGGACCTGCTTAGGGCTTGGAACAACCAGTGTGCCTTACTCCCTACAGAAACTTGGGAGAACTGGTTTAGGGATTGGTTTCGGGGGATGGAGACGTGTATTCAATGTGACGGAAATTACTTAGAGAATATTAAATAAACAACTCTGTATTGCGAAACTTTCCTAGTACCCTTTATAAATTTAGAAAATGAAACTCACGCGAAGAGGAAAACAAGGACCAACACTTCTGTTCTCTGAGCGACAGCGAAAGCATGTTTGTTTGGAAAGCAGAGCGAGATTTGTCCCCAAGGCCGTGTGGCGGTCTGTTCTCTTTCTTTCTTTCTTTCTTTCTTTCTCGTCCTTTTTCAGAAGCCGTAGCCGAGCTGTCTGAGCGCTGCACAAAAAGCGTGGCCTGTGCCCCATACCGCGCCCGTCTCTTCTTGCGGGTCGGCTGTAGGCCACGACTGCCAAACACTTCCGTTATGAACCTCACCGTAAAAACGTACACCGTACAGTCCTAATTTTGCTACAAACAAGTGATTAAAATATAGGACTGGTTTTACGAAGCTATCCTGCAGGGCAGTGCGGTGGGACCAGAGGCGCTGGGCGTAACAGTCGGGCACCGTCTAATACAACGCTGTCGCTGGCCGCGGGTCAAGCAAGCTACTCATCCAAACGAAGCGCGCTGCGCTGTCCACTCGTAGTACGGATGCTAGTGGGAAACGTTTCAACTTAGCCGGGTTGCACAAAATAAAAGGACACGCCGCTGTAACAAAATTCTTCCGTCCGAACTCGTGGTCTGACGTTGTCTTTCATTTCCCATATGCACTGTAACATATCTGGAAGTATTGTGTGAAAATATTATGCCTGACAAGTATACGCAGTTGGGTTTGTGTACCATCATACAGGAAATTACAGACTTCCATATAGGGCAAATGCCGCTTTCAGCTTCGGCGCATTCGTGACAGCAGTCGCAGGTACGCTAGGGCTGTCTTAGAACTACATCTTCAACTGTTGCGACGACGTACGGAAGTTCGTGGAGAAACTTCGTCAGCTAAGCGCGGCGATGGAAGGGGAAATACGCTCACTGAGACAGCAGGGCGTTCAACGGATGTATTACCTATATCAATACATCACAGTAAATTCCGAGCTTATTACCTTTCTAGACCACAATATTCGTTAAAACAATGAGACGGGAAAGACAGACGCGAAATATTTGCGATAAAGCAGCCGTTAACAATCCGCCTTTAAATTTTTGCAAACATTGCGCGGGTTCTGCGAGGGTGTGAGTGGATATATATCACTTAGGCCGGTATTACACTATCAAATTTCTTTGTCAAAGATTTGATCAAAGATGTGATCCAATATTCCGTCCAATATATTTGACAACGATCTTTGACGTAGCGCTAGAAGGGGTATTACACTGTCATCAAATTTTTCGTCAAAGTTCAAGATGGCTGACAACAACTTGTTATTTAACCGCAGCGGTTCTACGTACTCCAATTGCATTGTGTGCACATGCGGAAAAGAAGTGGGGGAAAAATGGAACCATACATACGAGGTTGACAGTCTTAAAAGTCCTGGGATTACAACTTGATAATAAATTCAGTTGGGAGGAGCACACCACAGAACTGCAGAAAGGCCTTAACAAATCTGTATTGGCAATTCGAGTGTTAGCAGGCATAGGCAACATAAAAATGAAAAAGCTTGCATACTTTCATTCCATAGTGTCATATGGGATAATATTTTGGGGGTAAATCTTGAAGTCAAACAAAAGTTTTCAAGGTCCAAAAGCGTGTAATACGTATTATTTGTGGAGTAAATTCACGGACCTCCTGCAGAAACCTCTTCAAAGAACTGGGTATACTAACTACTGCCTCTCAGTATATTTACTTCTTAATGAAATTTGTCGTAAATAATATATCTCTTTTTCCAACAAACAACTCAGTTCATACATCCAATACCAGGAACAAAAATGATCTGCACAAGGACTTAAAAGCACTTAGTTTAGTTCAAAAAGGGGTCCACTACTCAGAAACACTCATCTTCAATAATTTGCCAGCAAACATAAAAAATTTAGTTAGAAATAAAGATCAGTTTAAAAGGAGCCTGAAAGACTTACTACTGGCCAACTCCTTCTACTCCATTGGCGAAATTTTTAATAAAAACAAATGATGTATTGTATTTATTCATACTATTAGTATTGTTATTTCAGCTTAAAAAATCGACATGTTCCACATCCACGAGGATCTCCTCAGCACGGATCTATGGAACGAAAAACTAATCTAATCTGGGTGAAGCCGTGGGTTTTACGACGACACGATAAAAGCATTCAACAAAACTTGTTACGTGAGCTTACAGTGGAAGACGTCAAGTCGTACATCAATTACTTAAGAATGGATGAGCATACATTTCTGTATGTGCTCAATGAAGTGTATCCTCATATCACAAAGCACAATATTCACTTAAGAACTGCTACATCTTCAGAAGACAGGCTCACTATAACACTCCGATTCCTTGCTACAGGAGAGGGTTATGTTAGGTTGGGTTAGGTTAGGTCAGGTTAGGTCTCCAATCTTCTTAATCTATTTTTGTATTCAGGGTGCCTCACGTTGTAAAGCGCCTCATCAGCTTCAGACATCTCTATTAATTTTGTAGTTGTCGGCACACACCAATTGTATTTACCGGCAATGGTTATAAAAACACTACAGACGACAGAACGCTGCAGCGATGCTACTAGCGCTCCATGTGGTATCATGTCACATTGCAGTGAACAGAAGACAAGCGGTTTCTTTGATCAAATATACAGCGGGGCCCTAGATTTGATCAAATATTGGACGACATTTGACAAAGTCCCTATTACACTATCAAATATCTTTGACAAAGATATTGGACAAAGATATTGGACAAAGAAATTTGATAGTGTAATACCGGCCTTAGATATAAGTTCCTTAAAGCGTGCTGTCACCTTTATGGGCCTGCACCTTCCCAATGTATGTGTCGAAGACTGTTCCAGTGGGCATGTTGATGAATCAGCACTTCTCCGTTCCCCACTAAGGTTCGGTCCGAATATTGTCTGCTTTTCTGGTGCGTAGTTCGAAAACAGCCCAGAGCCTGTTTACTGGCCCCAGAGCGCGTTATTATGACGGAACAAAACGCGCTTTCGACGGATCAAAACTTCAGGACAGGAAGCGTATGAGAAAAAGATCCGCTGCTAATATCGAATGGATGTTAAACTATACGTCTTTCGGGATAGCTTTACCTTGAACGGATCCCACTAGTATTGAAAAAAATAAAAAAAAAAGGTTCTAAGCACCATTGGACTTAACATCTGAGGTCATCAGTCCAATAGACTTAGAACTACGTAAACCTAACTAACATAAGGGCATCACACACAGCCATGTCCGAGGCAGGATTCGAACCTGCGACCGTAGCACCCGCGTGGTTCTGGACTGAAGCGCCTAGAACTGCTCGGCCACAGCGGACGGCACTAATATTGCTGTTTGACAGTATATTTTCGAATGTCAGGCAGGACCAGAAAGGAAAGTCGTGGAGCAGCCTTTCTTTTTTATTTGGTTTGCGTTTATTCAACCACATCGCCAGCGATTTCGAACAAATAGGAAAAAAAATGACATAGAAATGTCTCAAGGAAGACAATATGAGCTATAATTTAAGAGTACGCTGAAAGATGAAAATTAAAACACCTGGATCCGTCCACAGCTCGAGGCCTAGTGGCTAGCGTTGCTACCCTTGGGTCACGGGGTCCCAGGTTCGATTCCCGGCCGGGTTGGGCATTTCTCTGCCCGGGGACAGGGTGTTTATGTTGTCCTCATCATTTCATAATCATCATTAGTGACAGTGGCTAGACTGGACTGTGAAAGAAAATGGGACTTTGTACGGGCGCTGATGACCGCGCAGTTGAGCGCCCCACAAACCAAATCTACGGTCGCAGGTTCGAATCCTGCCAGGGGCATAGATGTGTGTGATGTCCTTAGGTTAGTTAGGTTTAAGTAGTTCGAAGTTCTAGGGGACTGATGACCTCAGCTGTTAAGTCCCATAGTGCTCAGAGCCATTTGAACCAACCAAATATCAACACCTGCATCCCTCTCTTTTACATTTAATTTATTTACGTAACCAGTTTTGGTGATTCATTACATCATATTCTGGTCCCTTGACCAAAATAAATTGTGAGAAATCCATTTTCGTGATGTACGTTGATCGAGACGCCTGAAGATGATGGTGCAGTGGAACACCGAAACTGGTTGCGCAAACCTATTAAATGCAAAACAGAAGGCTGCAGTGTTTTAATTTTCATTCCATATTGATTAGCAGAAGTCCTCGTAATTTACAGGGATGGACACACAAAGAAACGATGAAATTTGTATCAAATTAGCCAGACCACAAATCGCGTAGCAGCGCTAGCGAAAGAATAACAATAACACTAAGAAGAAATGGTCTGTACTGGCGTACTGCTGTTATCGATCTCCCCCTCCCTCCCCCCCCCCCCCTCTCTCTCTCTCTCTCTCTCTCTCTCTCTCTCTGTATCTTTGCTTGTTAAAAGGACACAGCGGTGAGGAGATCTTGCGAGCTCTTTCCATTTTGCAACGTTCTGCTGGAAACGCCTCTGTTGGCGACGTATGATAATAGCTGCGCCAGCATTGCGAAGATGCAGACATGTCACGGGTCAGAGGTGCGATAGCTCAGGGCCACTGCATCGCATTGAACAACGCGCAGCTAGGGTCCATGTCCGTGTTTCGCAAGGACTTGTCTCCGACATGCGGGTCCACCAGACCAGTTAAAACTTGTTATCGTCGCTGAACGAGAGTCAAAACTTGACATCGCTGCTTATCGAGCAACGGCGATGCTAAGCGCATGTAGCGGCCGGAGGGGGGAAGTATTGTACGCAAGGCACTCTGTGCCCAACCACAGCTGATACGATGTCTGTTCACCCGAGGGGCTGGCATTCCTCGCCTTCTGCGTGCGAAGGTACGGCAAGCTCGTTTGGACTCTTCTGACCGAGCGAGGGAATACTACTCGCGTGGAACACGGCTTGCTTTATTCACATACGACGTCTTGCAGACAATAACCGCAGGAGAACAAGTAGAGTCCGTCTTTCTGGATTTCCGTAAAGCATTCGACGCTGTTCCACATCGCCGACTACGACCGTGGCACACAGTGAACTCCAGCGAGAACATGCTAGGTAATGAAGATCTGGACTACATCTTAAGTGTGATGAGTCAAATAGATCGGTCCATAGAAGTATATCCCAAATACATAACGCGTATCTCTTGAAAATGGTTAAAGCCGGAAACGAGTAGCTAACAAATACTCAGCACTGTGGTGCAGACAATTAAACATGTCTTTTCTTCAAAGGATTGTTGTTTTTATGTTGTAATGCAAGTGGTTGTTCGAGTAATTGTAGAAACTGCGAACTACCGTAATTAAACGAATATTCGCGTTCATACCGAGTACCGGGCGAGTGGAATATACATTTTCATGCACATTATTTCAACGGCAGATGTAGAGGTTTTCGTGAGTGGGCGAAATAACCCGAAGTCAAGTAGCGACGTCAGGACATCAGGATAACTGCCGACTTAGGAACCTTCACGAGAAAGGCTTGCGAGCAGCCACACTTGTCTCTGGCCACATACCTGTTGTTATAGTTGTGGTCTTCAGTTCGAAGGATGCTTGTCTACAGCTCTTCGCCACGCTAGTCTATCCTGTGTGAGCTTGTTCGTCTCTGCCTAACTAATGCTACTTACACCCGTTCATACCTGCTTACCCATCCTCAGGTTACAATTTTTTCCTAACTGAGATCGGTCGACAAGGACATTTAATGGGACATCTGACAATAATTAATTAGCTAATGGAGAGAAATGTTCATCTTTTTTTGAAATGAAAATGATGAACATTTCTCTCCATTGCTGATGAAATCTTCTCGGGCTTCCATCCGGGTAACTGCGTCGAAAATCCGCTACGTTTCGATGAAAAGATTTGATCAGCAGTATACAGTGGGAAAGCCTACATTCACATATTTCTCTCCATTAGCTAATTAACCGTTGTTTGATGTCCCAGTAAGTGTCCTTGCCGACCGATCCCTTCTTTTAGTCAATTTGTGTTAAAAATTTCTCTTTTCCACATTTCAAACGCTTCTATTCTTTTCTGGTCTGAACTGTTTATCGTCCTCGTTACAAGGCTACACTCCAGACAACTACCATCGGCAAAGGCCTTTTAACACTTAAATTTGTATTATGTGTTAATAAACTCTTCTTTTTTCAGAAACACTTTTTCGTGCTATTGTCAGACAGTATTTATGTCCCCTGTACAGTTGCACAAATTATATAAGTCATCGACTGCTTTTTATGTCTCATTTTCAAATATAATTCCCTGAAAGCAGAATTAATCGATTCGACTTCATTCTATTAACCTCGTGTTAGTTTATTGATACGCATCTTATAACATCTTGCTATTCCCTGGTAGACAGCAGTCGGCCAGTCAGAGCAGGCAACTTTCAATGCAAACTCATTGTTGAAAACCGGAAAACTAAAACATCTATCAGATACGCTAAATAACCACAACGTACTCGCAACAGCCATTCAAGAAACACGATACATGGATAAGAAGACACATGAAAACAAAAGTCTCCTCCAAATTGATGAAGAATTTGCTAAAAACAACGTAAGAAGCTTTTACAGAACTTTCAAACAAAGATTATCAAGATACAAAGCACCCACCCTCCAGTTTCGAGATGTAAATGGGTCCATCGCTCACAACAACACGGAAAATTGCAAAATACTAGCAGGCTACTTTGAGAAACTCTTGAATTGTGAACCCATCCTTGAAAAATTTGCCGGCCGCGGTGGTCTAGTGGTTCTAGGCGCGCAGTCCGGAACCGCAGGGCTGCTACGGTCGCAGGTTCGAATCCTGCCTCGGGCATGGATGTGTGTGATGTCCTTAGGTTAGTTAGGTTTAATTAGTTCTAAGTTCTAGGGGACTTATGACCACAGCAGTTGAGTCCCGTAGTGCTCAGAGCCATTTGAACCATTTTTTTGAAAAATTTGAATCCATCCCAAATAACCGCGAGAAGCCGGATTCAGAAACTGAGAAAGACCTAGTAGAATTAAAGATTTCAGTAAATTCACTTATTGATCGAACAGCTAAATTAATTACTAAAAATGAAAACATAGGATTCCAAGACAAATCTACACAAAAGTCCAAACCCTTCATCTCGGAAGAAGAGAGGAAAAGAAGATCAGAAAGAATGAAGAAATATTGGGCCCTAAGAGAAGAACAACGCTCAAAGAAATTATTGATCCAGCGTACCCCAAAGAGGGTGAAACGAAAGAAAAAAGATGTTTCGCCAGCTAGCCAGCCACAGAGGTCTAGCCGCATTATGGGACTGGTACGTTAATAAGGAGCCCTGACGTGTTCCGCGATACGTGGCACTGTACTTGCCCCGCCTTTTGCCGCCTACGGAACTCGTCGATCAGCTGCCGTGACTCACGAGGAGGAAGGCGCGCTCTGCCTGCTGAGCGTCAGCGGGCTTTCCTCGGTGGGAGGACCGTGGTGCACGTTGGCCGCCCAAATTCTGTCGCGGTGTGCGCCCAAGTATTGCCGCGCCGCTACATCTTCCCGGGCCGTGGTCTCCGATGTGATTGGCCCCCGCTCGCCTCGCCTCGGCCTGCGGCACGCACTATCGACCTGCGTAGCGGCCGCAACAGGCGCCACAAAGGGCCGGGCCTTCCCTCCTGGCCTCCCTCCCTCCCTCCCCTCCACCCACCCCCTTCGGTATTTAAGCAGGCGGAAAATTATTTTGTGCTGCGGCGCACGAGGGCTGGGGCTGGGGGCTGTCTACCGCACTCTGCCCGAGCCTAGGGCGCGCCACTTAGTGCGGCGTTTAAAGGCGTCTCTGTCGCTCAACACTCAGCAAAAGGGGTCCACTCTGTTCGCGAGGTCGCCCAGTGTCAAAGCACCGGTGCAGCTGCAACTGTAGACAAGGAACACTGAAGTGGACGCACTTACATTCCATTCTGACTACACCTGCCTTCCCCCCGCTGATTAATTGCCGATAAGGCTGTCACCAATCAGCCCAATAAGTCACAGGAACTATCGATCATATTCTTCGAGACTAATATAGTCTTTTTCGATTATACACACAACAAAAATGTTTTGCATCACCCCGGTTTCCAAAACTCCTGAAGATAGACGTTGACTGTGGCTGTTATATCACAGACACAGTCCCATTCACTGTTCAGAGATGTCACTAAACCAAACCCACCCAAAGATGTGAACAACCGTGCATGAGCAGCGCCTATTAGACGGAGGGGGCGCCACAGCCGATCAGTTCCAGTCATCCCACCATGAAGGAGGTACGCGGCTAGTGTTGTCTGTAGTTCAACAATGCCTAGACGGTCAATACCGTTGTTCCATCGCGTCCGCATTTTCACTTTGTGCCAGGAAGGGCACGGGCACTCAACAAGGGAAGTATCCAGGCGTCTTGGAGAGAACCAAAGCGATGTTGTTCGGACATGGAGAAGATACAGAGAGACAGGAACTGTCGATGACATGCCTCGCTCAGGCCGCCCAAGGGTTACTACCGCAGTGGATGACCGCTACCTACGGATTATGGCTCAGAGGAACCCTGTCAGCAACGCCACCATGTTGAACAATGCTTTTCGTGCAGCCACAGGGCGTCGTGTTATGACTCAAACTGTGCGCAATAGGCTGCATGATGCGCAACTTCGCTCCCGACGTCCGTGCTGAGGCCCATCTTCGCAACCACGACACCATGCAGCGCGGTGCAGATGGGCCCAACAACATCCCGAATGGACCGCTCAGGATTGTCGTCATGTTCTGTTCACTGATGAGTGCCGCACATACCTTCAACCAGACAATCGTCGGAGACGTGTTTGGAGGCAACCCGGTCAGGCTGAACGCCTCAGACACACTGTCCAGCGAGTGGAGGAAGGTGGAGGTTCGCTGCTGTTTTGGGGTGCCATTATGTGGGGCAGAAACACACACACACACACACGCACGCACACACACACACACACACACACACACACACACACACACACACACACACACCTCTCTCTCTCTCTCTCTCTCTCTCTTTCTGTGTGTGTGTGTGTGCGCGCGCGCGGGCTCTGTCCTCCTCTCATGGAATAACGGAGCAGGTTTTATGGTCTCCTAGCGCAATAGACAGCGGTGGGCCTGGTTTCTGGCTCGACTGAGTATTCCTACAAATAGATCTCAGGATTTAATTAAACGCATAATGTATACATTCACTGGCATCTGATAGTTGAATTTCTTATATTTTGCAACCATTTCGGTCATTTAGACCATCGTCAGGTGCAAAAACACCACAGCGATGTGCATACGTTCACGACATTATGTTTATTAGGTCAGTCTGTGTCAAAAGTTCAACAGACCAACGAAACAAAAACCTCACACTAGATATCTCTAATGGGAGACATTTTCGAATACGTTTGACAATATGTTTGTAAGAGTTTCATGTTACATACATCTAGTGTGGAAAAGCCATATCGTTTAGCGTGTTGTTAAGCGCAAATTACGTTCTACCACTGCTTATGTAATTTTTATATTTTACTGTCCTACTTCTTAAGTTAAGGGCACGAGAGCAATTCAACACCGGCTGTACGCTTAAAAAGTGTGATGTTGGTGTGTAGAACTTTCCCGACTCTGTGGTCTGTCCTAGAAATTCTGGGTTTCACTGCGTGCGCCGTATGCAGGGAGTCCGTATTTTCCTAGTGCTGGCAGCACATTAGTCTACCAGTCTCAAGCCGTTCATTCGCGTAACTTCACTACATATCTAGGTTTATCGCACCTTTTCCTTACCCTTTCGAATTGCTAAGCCAGACTGGATTGTGGTGGCGGCAAAAGAAACGGCACCGCTACCGCTGGGAGCACGCGACCATAAAAACGACAGGCTGCGGTCAGCTGGCGGGCTTCCCAGCAAGGAAACTGCCCCCTGCTGCTACAGTCCGCAGCGCAGCATTCAGGCTCCGATTGCCCCATACGTATTCGCGGCTTTGGCACGCCGCGCATTCTCTTAGAAAGTGGAGCGGCCGTCAAACCGAAGGTTTGTTTCAACTGATGAAGGTGCCTCATTATTGGCTTCCTACTTTATGTGGACCAGCTCACCCTAGTGCCTTGTAAATGCGGTGGAGCGTCTGGCAGAAGTTCCGTGTTACAGTAAAATGCAAGTGTCGCTGCAGCTGAACATGTTGTCAGAGAAAGCTTTGCCCGTGCCCTTTTCATGTGATGCCCTTTGAATCGTGGGTGAAGGCAGATTCCATATTTCTAGATTCCCAGAAAGCGTTTGCTACGGTGCCACAGTGCAGGCTGTTACCGAAGGTCCGAGCGTATGGAATACGTTCCCAGGCAGGTCAGTGGCTCGAAGACTTCTTAAGCAACAGGACCCAGTATGTTGTCCTCGACTGCGAGTGTTTATCAGAGACAACAGTATCGTCAGGAGAGGAAAGTGTGATAGGGCTGATCTTCTTCTGTACATACATAAACGATCTGACGGACAGATGAGCAGCAATGTGCGGCTGTTTGCCGGCGAGGCAAAAAAATGGTTCAAATGGCTCTGAGCACTATGGGACTTAACATTTGAGGTCATCAGTCCCCTAGAACTTAGAACTACTTAAACCTAACTAACCTATGAACACCACACACATCCATGCCCGAGGTAGGATTCAAACCTGTGAGCGTAGCGGTCGCGCAGTTCCAGACTGAAGCGCCTAGAACCGCTCGGTCACACCGGCCGGCACTGACGAGGCTGTTGTGTGCGGGAGGAGAATACAAGATGACCGAGACAAAATTTCTAGTTGGTGTGGTGAATGGCAGCTAGTACTAAACGTAGAAAAATGTAAGTTAATGCAGATGAATGGGAAAAACAAACCCGTAATGTTCGAATACATCATTAGTAGTCTTGTGCTTGACACAGTGACGTCGTTTAAATATCTGGGCGTAACGTTGAAATGCGATATGAAATGGAATGAGCATGTAAGGTTTGTAGTAGACTTCAGTCCGGAACCGCGTGACTGCTACGGTCGCAGGTTCGAATCCTGCCGCGGTCATGGATGTACGTGATGTCCCTAGGTTAGTTAGGTTTAAGTAGTTCTAAGTTCTAGGGGACTTATGACCTCAGATGTTAAGTCCTATAATGCTCAGAGCCATTTGAACCATTTTGTAGTAGAGAAGGCGAATGCTCACCTTCGATTTATTGGGATAATTTTTAGGAAAGTGCGATTCTTCTGCAAAGGACACCGCGTGCAGAACGCTAGTGCAATCCATTTTTGAGTACTGAACGAGTGTTTGGGTTCCCTGCCAGATCGGATTAAAGAAAGACATCGAGGCAATTCAGAAGCGGGCTGTTAGATTTGTTACCGGTAGGTTCAAACAACACGCAAGTTTTACGGAGGTGCTTCGGAAATTCAAATGGGAATCCCAGGAGGGAAGGCGACGTTCTTTTCGAGGAGTACTGTTGAGAAAATTTACAGAACCGACATTTGAAGCACACTGAAGAACGATGTTACTGCCGCCAACGTACATTCCGCATATGGATCATAAAGATAAGAATAGAGAGCTTAAGGGTGATACGAAAAGGCCTCCG
The DNA here is from genome assembly GCF_021461385.2 of Schistocerca piceifrons. Lineage (NCBI taxonomy): Eukaryota > Metazoa > Arthropoda > Insecta > Orthoptera > Acrididae > Schistocerca > Schistocerca piceifrons. Next base: position 294,876,407 of record NC_060139.1, on the reverse strand, counting down.
TATAGACAGTTGCTTTTTCCTCGCTCTGTTTGCGAGTGGAACAGGAAAGGAAATACTAGTAGTGGCCACGCATCGTACGGTGGCTTACGTAGAATGTATGTACATGTAGATGTAGACGAAAAAAAAGGAAACACGACAAAGTGTAATATAAGCCCAGAAAATTTTTCATCTCGTAAATGTAACTCGGATGTGTTATTTTCCTGAAATGTGTTAGCAGGTACATCACCTGCCAACAACATGTAGGGGAAGGTGAGCTTAAAGCAGTCATTGCGTTCAGTCGTCTGACGTTGTGAAAATCTCTACAGAACAGACGCCACACATGTGCCTCGTCGGCATTTCATGTCTTCAGCATGGAGACACCCAAAGTCCGACCTGTTGCAGGAATGATACCTGATGCTACGGGCAATGAGGAATGGATAGCTGGAGCCACGGAAGTAGTGTGCGACAAGTTGGGGAGTTAGGTTGGATGTGAAGCGTGCACGGATAGCCGAAACAGTTAAAGTGATCGCTTGCATAAACCGGGAAATCCGGGTTCGAGTCTCGGTCCGGCGGAAATTTTCACGAGTCGCCACTGGGTTATTTCCTCGCCCTCCTACGGCTGATGTCGGTATTTCTGTTTCATCATAAAAAATACAGCCTATTTGACAATGAATGTTACACACTTCTAGAGATTGTACAGTGGACTTCGTAGATCAAATTTTACATAAGAACCCATGTCCGGAAACGACGCAGCAGAGCGTTAACGTCATAGGCGCCGGCGCCTGTAAATGTAGGTGACTTCGTGATGATGTTACAAACTTTCAAGGTTGACGGAAAAGGATACGTACATAATTTTGAAGTAAGGGTCCCTGTACCGGAAACGAAAGAGCCGAAAGTTATAAGCGAAAACCGATCTAACAGTGTGTTGCCGATGGTATGGTCTCTTTTTGTAAAAATACGAGAGGAGTAAGAATTACAATAAACTTTTTACTTATCTTCTTTTCTCGTAGTTGGCTCTAGTTCTTCATGTCTAGGGGCTGATACTTGAAGCTGAAATTTTCATATTTTAGGATCTCATGGTTCCAATTGTCGTAATTAACTCTGAAGTGAGACGGTGCAAATTTTTTTTCTCAAGATAATTTTATTCCCTCACATTTTTCTATATCACATTGTCTTTTGAATTTTCAAGTTAACAAACCAGAAATTACATTGTTCTTCCCAAATATAAATGACGTCCGGTCACATCAGGGGCATGCCCACTGCTACTTCACTCTGCGGTAATAACAATATTCCAAAGGGTTTACAAATTTTCTTGACAAATGAATTTCAATTAATTTATATTGTTTTTTTTAATAAATCCACAAATAAACACAATAAATAATACCAAATTGCGTAATTAATAATAGAAATTTTAAGTTGCCAAATATTTCGTAATTTCAAATATTTCTAGAAAAATTTATCTGGACGTTCAGAGCTAGTACATATCGATTGTAACAAAGAAAATAAACTAATTTATTTTTATAGATTCTAGCCTGAAATATAACGCATAGTGTACAAAATCATATGAAATTTTTGAGAAAAACAGCTGAGATAATAATATTAACCTTTTCAAAATTTGAAAATATTTCTGGTATCGACTACTTCCGTTGAGGAAAAGTAATGCTATTGGAGAGTGTCCCTTTACAATTGGAATACATGTACTGGTACTGTTGTTAGTAAGGTTGTAGAGAAGGCAACTTTCAGAGGTGGTAGTAAGGACCAAAATAAGAAAAAGTGTCCAGTAAACACGGGCTCTAACAGGCATACTTTAAGAGCTATGAGCACTGGTTCAACAGAGGACATGTGTTTCACAATAGCGAAGAGAACGAGTGCTCATAACTCCTAAGATATGCATTTCAGAGGCCATGTTTACTGGACATTTTCTCTTGTTTTGGTCCATACTGCCATCTCTGAAAGTTTCCTACCCTACATTCTTGGCAACAGGAGTACCGGTACAGGTATTACATTATCAGATGTATCAAAATGATTTTCGCTTGCAACTTCCACCTCGTCCGTTTCCGAACCGGGGACCCTTACCAAAAAATTGATACATTTATCCGTCTTCATCATCCTTGAAAGTTTGTAACATCATCACGTATTCACCTTGTATATACGTAAATTTACAGGTGCTGGTGCCTGTAACTTTGACGCTCTATAGCGTCGTTGGTGAAGTTTCCGCACATGGGATCCTGTGTAAAACTTTATCTACTGTGCCCCTTCTACAACCCCATATAAACCTCTAACGCCGGAACTGTGAGGCACCCTGTGCAGGAGATTTTCGTGAGTTGTTGTTTCCGGCGTGTTTGACTGCAACATTCTGGCTCCGTCCAGACGGTGTCTCGCGTCGTTCGGTCGCCTTTACTGCGCGGCTTTGTCGTCTCGATTTACGCTTAGCTCTTCGTGCAGGTCATGGCGCCGAGGTCCAGCGTTCAGGGAGCGTTCACGACGCGCAGGGAGCGTAGTGTTTCATTGCCAAGCTGTTCAGCGGGTGTCGTAAGAAGTTCTCTCTGCAAAGTCAGCGGCTTGACGTGGACGACTCGCTTTCTCTGAAGTTGCTCTCCACGCGCCAAAAAGCCTCTTAGTAACACACCCGTCTGCAAAAAACGGACTAAAAGGCTGATTGGAATGAAAATTTGTTGTAAGGTTCGGCAGCCATTCATCAAAATACTGTTTCAAAAGGTGGCGATAGCAATACGTCTGAAAATAGAGACCAAGATACTACAGCACCTACCGAGCACCCTAGCGGACTCCCTCAGTTTGCGGGATCATAAGTAAATACACCGATCAAAATGAAAGGACTACAGTAAAATAATATTTATTTATTTATTTACAAGTGGCAAGGGCCTTATCGACCATACGCCTGCTCTACAAGTCTCTTCCATTTCCTTCTGCTGAGTGCACTGTTTGTCCCTTCAGTGTTCGTGTTCATCCTAGTTGTGTCCTCCTGGATGTTATCTCTCCACCTACTTCTGGGTCTTCTTCTTCGTCTCGTTCCCTCTATTGTCCTTCTGAATGCTATTTTGGGTAGTCTGTTTTCTGTCATTCTTGCTATATGGCCTATCCAGTTCAACCTTCTCTCCTCTAAAACATGTACGATGTTACGATGCTTGTACAGCTCTCTCTCTTAATTCTTCTTTTTTTCTTATCCTCCATTCCATATGATGTTCATCATATATTGGACCAAAAATTTTTCTTAGTATTTTCTTTTAAATGTTAACAGTTTTTCTTCATATTTCTTTCTGAACATTAATGCTTCATATCCGTATAATGTCGACTGCTACAATCGGATTTTGAAGTTAGTACTGTTGTTGTTGTTGTTGTGGTCTTCAGTTCTGAGGCTAATTTGATGCAGCTCTCCATGCTACTCTATCCCATGCAAGCTTCATCATCTCCCAGTACTTACTGCAACCTACATCCTTCTGAATCTGCTTAGTGTATTCATCTCTTGGTCTCCCTCTACGATTTTCACCCTCCACGCTTCCCTCCAATACTAAATTGGTGATCCCTTGACGCCTCAGAACATGTTCTACCAACCGATCCCTTCTTCTATTCAAGTTGTGCCACAAACTCCTCCCCAATTCTACTCAATACCTCCTCATTAGTTTTGTGTTCTACCCATCTAATCTTCAACATTCTTCTGTAGCACCACATTTCGAAAGCTTCTATTCTCTTTTTTTTTAAAAAAAAAGAGGTGGAGCCCCTCCACGCCCACACCGGCATGATGGCCAACACAAAAGGGCTACTGCCATCTCTGCATAAGGGTTAGTATTCACTAAAGTGAGGTGTCGCAGGATGAGGGTACTGCGATGTCTGCGTACATCTGGTTAGGATTAACCATTAATACGCGCTCATCTGGAGATAGATTGGTCGAAATCTGACGAAGGGTAGCTGTTTGAAGGGCAGAGGAAAAAAAGTGCCAAAGCAAGAGCCAAGGGAAAAAAACCTCTGCGAAAGTTAGGTCGGGCGGCAAGAGCAGTAGCGGTTGTCTTGCTACCTGCGATAGGTTGTGTAAGGATAGGCTTTGTTAGTAGTGGGTATCATGCATGTCGATACCTTGACGTTGTGCGTTTGTGCTGCTCGGCGGCTGGCGCTGGGTGCTGGTACAGAGTCCTCGTTCAGCGTCCTGCAGCCTGCAACAGTTAGGTTTGTTATCGGTCGTGTGTCCGATAGGTCATATACCGGAGGCACAGTGTGAGGGAGTGTTGGCAGATTGTTCGTGCGTCTGTGGGCGAGCTCGTCGGTGTCCCTGCTGTGGCCTGTTGGTTGGCTCTAATAGCAGCTGGTAGTTGCCAGTCAGTGTTGCTGATATGCAGGGGCTTACCGGCGTTTGTCGCTGTTTGCGTATGTTAGTTTACCATAGGTGGTTATGCCCTAGCTAGCAGTGTCTTTGGCCGCTTGTGTTTCCACCTGTGGTTGTGATCGTAGTTTCCCAGAGTGAGGATGAAAGGATTGTTCGAGTGTCTCGAGTTCCTGTATAGTCGTGTGGCGTGTTTTTTGAATACTTCCTTGAGGGTATCAAGGCGGTATTCATGGTGAAGATCCACGGTGCGTGTGTAGCGTGGAGCATTGCTGATGATTCGTAGCACCTTGTTCTGTATGATCTGCAGGCGGCGCAGTCGTGTGGGAGCTGCATATCCCCAGACGGGAGCTGCGTACGTCATCAGAGGTCTAATCAGTGTCATGTATAAGGACCTCGACACCCTCCTATTCAGTGTGCTTGCCCTGTTGAGCATTGGGTAGAGCTGTTTGAGCCTCGCGTGCGCTCGGTTGGCAACGTATTCGATGTGGTCCCCCCATGTAAGTTTCCGGTCCAGCCAGACACCAAGGTATCTGACTTTCTCCCGGAAACGTATTGGGCGTGTATGTAGTGTTATCGGTCTACAGTGTTGGTGTTTGCGCAGTAGTTTCGGTCTGCGTGTGAACAGAACTGCTTCGCACTTGTCGACGTTTACTTTAATACGCCATCGCTCCAGCCAAGGCTCAGCTGTTCTGAGTGCTGTCTGTATTCGTGAGTTTATGTTCGACGGTTTCCAGTCTTGCGCGAGGATGGCTGTGTCATCTGCGTAGACGGCTAACGTCGTGTTTCGTGTCGCTGGGAAGTCATTAATGTACAGGTTAAACAGGATGGGCCCTAGGATGCTTCCTTGGGGTACTCCAGCTTGGATACCGTGTTGTGTTGATTATTTATCCTGCACGTTAGTGTTGAAACATCTGTTCGTGAGATATGAGTGTATGAGACGCACGAGTCCGTCCGGGAAACCAGCTTCGCTAAGTTTGCGTATGAGTCCGTTGTGCCAGAGACGATCGAAAGCCTTTTCGATGTCTAGGAACACGGCCCCTGTGGCTTTGTTCATGTTGTAGCCGTGTGTTAATGTTCGACTACGCGGAGGAGTTGTTGTGTTGTCGAGTGGTGATTCCTAAAGCCGAATTGCTCCGGTCTTAGGGTGTCGTTGGCGATGCAATGCCTAGTGATACGTTTTAGTATTACCTTCTCAACAATCTTGCTGAGCGATCACAGCAGACTGATAGGTCGGTAATTTTGTGGGAGGGAGTGGTCTTTCCCTGGCTTCCTGAACATCAGGACCTTGGCCGCCTTCCAAAAGTCAGGGAAGTGTTGGTGTGTCAGGATGGCATTCGTTAAGTGTGTGAGGTATTCTACGGCTTTATCCGTGAACTCCTGGAGGACACGGTTTTGAATGCCATCAGGCCCAGGGACTTTTCTAGCGTTGGTGTGCTTGATAGCCCATGTGACTTCATTTGTGCTAGTACGTCTTATTTCGGTGCGCGAGGGCTGGGCTACAAGTCGTGTAACCTCCTGGTCCGTTTCAAGTGTGAATGCTGGGTCTGAAGGAACCAGATTCGGCATGAAAGACGCTGCAAGTGTTGTGGCCATAAGCTCTGCCTTCTCCGTCGCGGAGTAGGCTGGGCCGTCTGGTCCTTGTAACGTGGGAATGTAATGTTTCTCCCTGGTGAAGTGTCTGGCCAGCTGCCACACGCCAGGACGTGTGGTATCCAGCCCAGCGAGTTTCTGTCCCCATTGTTCGTTTCTGAATGTTTGAATTTTATTCCGTATTATGCCCTGGAGTCTGTTGACGTGCAGTTTATAGAACGGGCGCCTGGTACGCTGCCAGTATCTCCTGAGGCGGTTCCTCATTGAGATAAGGCCCAGGATTTCCTGGGGCAGGGCCGTCGAGTGTTGTCTTGGTGTTGTAAATGGAATGGCGTCAGTCATTGCGTCTTGGACGGCAGTTGTGAGAGCCTCCACAGCCTCATCAATTTGCTGTGTGTTGTTAATTTCGTGTGTGTCAGGAATGCGAGTATCAAGCGTTTCCTTGAACAGTGTCCAATTCGCACGCTTGTAGTTGAGCATCCTGCGTGGTTCGATGTCCTGCAGTGTCTCTTCCATGTGCAGTATTACAGGCATGTGGTCTGAGTCCAGATCGTTTTCAACCGTCAGGTTGAGTGTACATGTGATGCCCTTTATGAGGGCTATGTCTAACACGTCTGGCCTATGTCGGGCCTGTGTAGGCACGAACGTGGGAACGTCCGGTCCAAGTATAATGTAGTTTCGGCCTAGCGCGTGTTCGTACAGTTTCTTGCCGTTGGAGGTTCGTACTCGTGAGTTCCAATCAGTGTGTTTTGCGTTGAGGTCTCCAGCGGCTATTACCCGCGGTGCTATGTTGAGTACTGTGCTGATATCGCGTGTTACTATGTTATTAGGAGGATTGTATAGCGATACCAGTGTGGTGTTGGCTCCGTTGAAATTGACCCTGACGGCCGTAGCCTCTAGCCTTTCAAGTGCTGGGAGCTCGATGTTCGTGTGGTCTATGTCTCTGTGTATGATGATTGCCGTGCCGCCTCCCCTCCTGCCATCCGCTCGGTCGGTACGATAGACGCAATAACCTTGGAAGTTTAGTTGTTTGCGAGGCGTAAGCAGTGTTTCGTTCACAAGAGCGATTCGGATACAGTTCGCTCCATGAACGCGGCCATCTCGGCTTTTTTGCTTGCGATCCCGTTGGCATTCCAAAACAGGATCTGTGTGATTGTGTTTAAGTCTGCGTTTCGGGGCTGGTGTGGTGTATTATCCATGTAGTAGTGTGAAAAGCGGTATGATAGTGGCTTGGAAGCTAGTCCAGTTGAGCGTACCCGACATGAACTGCATGAAGAGTTGTGAGACACACCCCATAATCTTCGAGACTATTTCGGTGGTCGTGCGTCCGGGGAATAATGTTTCCATTCTCTTCTTGTCCAAACTATTCATCGTCCATGTTTCACTTCCATATATGGCTACACTCCATACAAATACTTTCAGAAACGACTTCCTGACACTTAAATCCATAGTCGATGTTAACAAATTTCTCCTCTTCAGAACCGCTTTCCTTGCCATTCCCAGTCTACATTTTATATCCTCTCTACTTCGACCATCATCAGTTATTTTGCTCCCCAAATAGCAAAATTCCTTTACTACTTTAAGTTAGTACTAAGTAATCTTTTTTGTATGATTTTGATAAAACTAAAGAGTGTTTCGTTCGCTGTTGCTACGCGGGCATGTACTTCTGTATCCATTCCATTATTGTTACTAAACAGACTCCCTAAGTACTTGAGCGGTCAACTGTTTTGAATGTGAATCCGTATACAGCCAAAGCTGCATCACTTTGGTTTTTCTTACTTATGACCAGATATTCTGTTTTTTCTTCATTAACATGTAATCCTCCTTTCTCAGCAATTTTGTAATGATTTTGCTTCATTTTGCTTAATTCTGTTTTGGAACTACTTACTAATGCTACAGTAAAGTAATAACTTCAAAAAATTCTAAATACTGCAGAATGTTCCTATATATCTTCCTGCAGTAGTAGTTTGCCACAGACCGTGTGAAACATCCCAGTGTTTGCACTGTCTGAGTTCCAACGTCACAATATCTGTTCCTCTCTCCTTGTCAGACTGAACTTTTCCAGGGTTTTGCCAGCTTCGATTGCCGAAGGAACGTTAAACGTCGATAACTAAGAACGTTCGTCGTGTATACTCCGCAACTAAATATCCTGGATTGGCAATGTTCAGCAGCTACTGGTTTCAATTTGAGACTGAGACTCGCGAATTGCGAACTTCCAGTTGGTCCCCAGAGTCGCAGCTTTTGTTCACCTCCCACTTTTCAATAACTGGGATTAGTTGTAGCAAGTTCTCCAACTTCCGAATTCCACCTGGAAACTTTCTCAGGGCGGCCTCCCTTTGTGGAAGTTTTCTTACAGGTTTTCAATAGTGCTCTACTTCCGCCGAGAAAGAGACACGACAGAAATTCCTCTGTCATCTTTCTCGAACAGCCTCAAGAAGTCGTTCGTCCTGCATCTGCAGCTAATACTCGCATCGGAATTAAGGCTTTCAAGAATAGATAAATTGTGCAAAATTAATTTAGGTCGTTCTAGCTAAATTAGTGAAATGTGCAAATAATAATTTAGTGAAAAGATGGAAAAGTTCAGGAAATACGGAACACTGGGAACAATTCAGAAAACAAAGAAAAGAAACATCAAGGATATTCCGCAGAGTCAAACGATCATTTGAGAACGCAAAACTACAAAATCTCCAGGACAGCTTCACAAAAAATAATAGCAGAGATTTCTTTCAAACTTTCAAAGACAAGCTCAAAGGATACCAACTCCCAAGTGTAAGCTTCAAAAGTGAACAGGACACAACTGGATTGAACAATCAAGAACATTGCTGTATACAAGCCAGATATTTCGAGAAGTAGCTCAACTGCCCACCTCCAACCTTATGGCTCCTGCTGAGAACCTAGAAGATGGTATGCCGCCAACAAAAGAAGAAATAAAGGAAGCCCTAAAAAGTCTCAAAAACAAAGCCAACGGAGAAGAATCAATATAGCAGAAATGCTGAAATCGGCAGAACCGGAAGTCCTAGACGACCTAAACCGAATCTTCCAGTAAATATGGGAGACAGAAAAACTGCCAGACGAATGGAAAACGGCGCTGATCCACCCACTCCATAAGAAAGCTGACAAACAAGATGTAAACAGAATGAGTCGGGGCGTGAGTCGTGCTTGAGTAGCTCAGATGGAGAGCACTTGCCCGCGAATGCAAAGGTCCTGAGTTCGAGTCTCGGTCCGGCACGCAGTTTTAATCTGCCAGGAAGTTTCAGGATGTAAACAACTACAGAGGCGTGTCATTACTGGCAGTCACATACAAAATCCTGTCAAAGATACTGCTGAACAGAACTGAAGGAATTCTAGATACACAACTTGGAGAATACCTTGGTGGGTTCCGGAAAGGCCGCTCTTGTGCCAAACAAATTTTTAATTTGAAGTCAGTAATCCGACACAGAATGCTGAATGGCAAAAATATAGTGGTCTCTTTCATTGACTTCAAAAAAGCCTTTGACTCGGTGGATAGAGAGACCCTAGATAGAATCATCAGCGAATTTGGGGTCAGAAACAAGCTGGCAAACATTATCAGAGAAACCTTAACAAGTACAACTTTCTAAGTGAATTTTATGGGGGAATTGTCCCAACCGTTTGAAATCAAGATACGTGTGCGACAGGACAATGGATTATCACCAATAATGTTTAACTTTGTCCTGGAGAAGATCATGAGAATTTGGAATTCCGAACTTGAAAATCAAGAGATTAGCGCGATCTGTCTATGAAGAAAATCGAGAGGAATCAAACTGCTTGGCTTTCGCTGATGATTTTGCAATACTATCAGAGAAGTCAGAAAAAGCGACCATACAGATCAACCTATTAGAAAGGATCGCTTGCAAAACAGGACGTAGGATCTCGAAAGAGAAGACCAAATTCATGATAAGTGACAAACATGGACCACAGTTCCTTGAAACACAGATTGGACGGATTGAGAGGGTGAAAAAAATTCAAATACCTCGGTGAAGCCATACAAGGGAACGGACTGGAGAAAGCTGCTGTGGGGGACCGTATCTCAAAAATGGAGAGAGCTTACGGATTAACGAAAAAAATCTACAACAAAAAGTGCATCTCTTGGAATGCCAAAATAAAGCACTACAATGCTGTGGTAAAAACAGAGCGGCTGTATGCCAGCGAATGCCTCTCAGTGAGTTACAAGTTGGAAAAGCTCGAGATACTAGAAAGAAGAATATTACGGAAAATCATGGGTCCAACCCAAGTTTAAGCTGGCTTGAAACAACAATGAAATCTACAAAAAGTTGGAGAAAAACTCGGAGACCATGAAAAAGAGGAGGTTATCATTTCTAGGACACCTGTACGGAATGGACAGAACCAGACTAACCAAAAGGATATTCGAGTACCTGTGGTAAAAGAACACTACAACGACGTGGATACATTTCGGACTAATATTCAAAATTTGGAAGAATTTCAAGTCGGAAGAACTAAGAAGACTGGAAGAGTCTGGACGGATGAACAGAAGCAACAGCACAGCGTCCATATGAAGGAGTGCTGGAAAAAGAGGAAACTTCAGACAAAGAAGAAATGAAGTTGGAGCGTGATCCTAAGTGATCAATTCGCAAATAAAACAAAAAGAGGTAGTGATTATCTAGTAAGACTCAGTTTCTATCAGTATCATGTTTTCGCTAGAAATCCACTTGCACAATGAAAGAACTAAGGTGATTGAAAAACCGTTTCTGAACCTTCTGGACGTATGTTCTCCGTATTTTCATTATGTACTGTACAGAGATTTATAAGAACGTCTTACTACTTATGCTCTGGAAAAAAGGAATTAAGCGTCCAAGGTTCTGTGGTGCATACAAAGAATTGAAAATTTTATATGTGATAAGATTCTCAGCGTGGTTAACGTCCCCCATTTTTCCTTATTTGCGGAGTTAAAAAAGCTGCTTCATTCTACAGTTCGATAGAAGTCCAAATGTGGTATTTTGTTTTTGTTTTCGTTATTGACGAGTGGCTGGTATATGCAACAGTTCCTGATGACAGGCTTACACAGAATAATTATTGCTTGTTACAGTTCTTGCGCTATCGATAGTTCTTTTACAAATTTAATAACATGAATATCTAGATCATTTATTGTAGTGAGTTACAGCGTAACTATGTAATGAAGAATAGAAATAAAGGAAAATGTGTTTGAAAAATTCTATTTTCTTTGCAACTTCACGTACTTTTAAAAAATACTCTTAGTATTTTTCCAAATAGCCATCAAGGACTGTTAACAAGGCTGTTGTAGGGACTGTGTACATTTTTTTTAAAACCCTGCTTCGACGAACAGTTTCTCCAGCTTCCTCGTTAATTTAATAACAGCTCCTAGCTTTCACGTGTCTGCGAAAGTGCTTCTACCTAGATCTTCCTTCAGGTCGCGTGAAAGCCACGCATGATTTCTGGATTGGACGACGAGTGGGCCAGAATTTCGCACCTTAGACTCAAACAGTTTGCGGTAGCAGCACGTAACGTGCGGACGGGCATCGGTTGTGCAGTACACAAACACACTTCGACATGTCCTTGGGGATCGAAACAAACAGCCGGACTGAATGTTTTTAACGTCTGTCTCTGGATATCAGCAAAGGGAGCGCTAAAATTCGACGAGGCGCGATTGTTTCGTGTTCCAAAGAATGGCTCCCATGTTTCCTGAGCTCGTAGTTTGAGTCCTACAACATCTCGTTGATCGTCGTCCTCCAGGTTTACACGCAACAGGAAGACGGAAGATTAAAAAGATTCTCAAAAGTCCCTTCACATACAATTACAGCCTACCGTAACTATTTGCTGTATATGTCAACCGAACGAAACAGTAGATTGAAAACAGTCTGTTTGAGGGACACGACCGGACTTTCAACCTCGCATACGCTGAGACTGTAAGATGCGCCCTACTACCTCCCCACTGGCCTTTCCTCCGGCCTTTCTTCCCATATTTCAAAGACGGTAGCGGTCGCAAATTTAATTAAGACAGACAGAATTTAGGTATTTGGAAGGTAGGTCTCAGATACAGATAACTGGGAAGTAAAAGCTGTGACCGCTTGATCTCCATGTTTTGTTTTAAATACGAGTACAATTGATCGTCAGTCACATTTGAAAATAATCGGCTGTAGGAGGTATTGTCTGTGTTTCACAATGCAGTACAAATCAAGTCGTGATAAGATCACTGTTCATTTCACAAACATAAAATCTGAACGCCAACAGTCGAAGATCACACTAGCATTCTTCACTTTTATTACATTGATATTTTAGTGAGATGATATGCTACAGCTGTCAGGAACGAGGAGAACTGCATTTCAGCTGTCAGCTGTATGAATTATTCTTTATTATTAACCGGTTTCGGTCGCAGCGGCGACGATCACAGTAAGAAAGAAGTACTGCTTTTTCTTCATGTGATGATGGTCGCTGCGATCGAAACCCGCAAAGAATAATTCGAACACCTAATGCTAACATGCAGTTCTTCAAGTTTATTACGTTATCCACAACTTAGACTGAGGGCCATATCGCTATTACCAACTAGTTTTTACAGAGGGTAGTTTAGTCTTCGTCTCAATTTAAATACGGGATTTAGTTTAAAGATTATAATGTCAAATTACTGTTTTTTCTACTGATATCTTATTGTTAACCGTAATTAGTTGTATTTGACTTACTTTTCTACACATATGCATCTACATCATACTCCGCAAGCCACGTAATGGTGTGTGGAGGAGAGTACTTTTTGTACCACTGACTGAACCCTCCAACCCTATTCCAATCGCGAATAGCGCGTGGGAAGAATGACTGTGGGTAAGCGTCTGTGTTGGCTCTAATTTCTCGAATTTTCTCCTGATGGCCTTTAAGCGAGAAGTATGTAGGGGGAAGTAACATGTTGTCCAACCCTTCCAGGGTACTGCTCTCTCGAAATTTCAGTAGTAAATCTTTCTGTGATGCACAACGCCTCTCTTGTAACGCCTACCAATGGAGTTTGTTTAGCGTCTCCGTAACACTCTCTCGCCAGCTAAACAATCCCGTGACGAAACTCGCCGTTCTTCGTTGCATCTTCTCTATCTCTTGTATCAGTCCTATCTGGTAGGGATCCCAGATAGATGAACAACACTTAAGAATGGGTCGAAGAAGCGCCTTACAAGCCACTTCCTTCGTTGATGAGTTACATTTCCTCAAGATTCTTCCTATGAATCCGAATCTGGCATCTGCTTTTCCCACTATTTGTTTTATATGGTCATTCCACGTAAGGTCGCTCTGGATACTTACTCCTAGAAATTTTACTGCAGATACTGTTTCCAGCGGTTTGTCATCAATAGTGTAGCTATACAGTTGTGGATTTCTTTTTCTATGTATGTTCAATATGTTACATTTATTTACGTTCTGTGTGAATCACCAGAAACTGCACCATTAATCGATTCTCTGAAGGCCATTCTTCGAATCGTTACTATCTTCTGGCGTTGCTATTTTGTTATTCAACCGCATCATCTGCGAATAGCCTTAGAGAGCATCCGACGCTTTCTACTAGACAGCAATGCTACTATTTTAATAAGTTGCTGTCTCAATCTCTTGAGCCGTATTATTAATTCATTTCTTATTCTTTCATCACGTTTCCCCACTTCACTCAACCTCTATGTTATTCTCATATTTAAATTTCCCACTTACAGGAAATTCATGGATGGGTCGTTTGAAAGAGCACGGCCGATTTCTTGCACCATCGTTCCCCAACCCGAGCTTCGTCTCTGATTATTTTGTCGTCGATGGAACGACAAACCCAGTCCGCCTTCCTTTGCTTAGTCTCAAATTTCCGCTAAATTTATTCCATTCTCACTGTCGCGTACCAGGTGTAGAAGAATGAAACCGGAATTCCTCTATAGATGTTGCTAGCCGTCAGTGTAGCGACCGTAAAACCGCGTCTGAAACGCCATCTGCTTCCTGTAACGGCTGACGACGAATGTCAACACACAGTAACCAAAGTTCCATACATAGGTTTCTTTTCAAACCGTAAACATGTCGAGTTTTGTGCCGACGAACCACGATTTGCGGACAGTGTTGGTTTTCTGTTAACATCTAAAGAAAACTGCTGCAGAATCGCATCAAATGCTTGTTGAAGCTTTCGGCGAACATGCTCTTGGGCAAACGCAGTGTTGTCGTGGTTTAAAAAATTCAGGAGTGGTGATTTTGACGCGAGAAACGACGAGCGCGGGAAACCACCGTGAAAGTTCGAAGACAATGAATTGCAGGCCTTATGGGATGAAGATGATCCTCAAACTCAACAGGAACTCGCGGAACAATTGAATGTGACGCAGAAAGCCGTTTCTCTTCGGTTGATAGGTATGGGAAAGGTGCAGAAAGTGGGAAAATGGGTTCCGCATGAACTGAATGTAATCGAAAAACCAGTTGTGAAATGCTGCACGTCAAATACAAAAGGAAGTCGTTTCTCCATCGAATAGAGACAGGTGATGAAAAATTGATCCTAAGCGTCGTATATCATGGTGAAGCCAGGCACTGCAAGACCAAATCACTTTGGAAAGAAGACAATGCTCTGTGTTTGGTGGGATCAGAATGGTGTCATCTGTTATGAGCTGCTAAAACCTGGTGAAACCGTTAACACTGATCGCTACCAACAGCAAATGATCGATTTAAATAGTGAGAAACGATCGGAATATGGAAAAAGGCAACACGAAGTCGTATTGCTCTATGGTAACGCCCCATCACACACAGCAAAATGGGTCAGGAAAACGATCGAGGAGTTCAGTTGGGAAATATTAAGGCATGTGGCTTATTCTCCAGACTTGGCTCCGTCCGATTATCATCTGTTTGCATCACTGGGACGCGCTCTCGCTGAACAACGCTTCAGTTCGTACGAAACTGGCTCGCTGATTGGTTCACTTCAAAAGAAGAATTGTTTTTTTGGCGCGGCATTCATAGCCTGACGGAGAGGTGGAAGAAATATATAAACAGCAATGGAGATTATTTTGAATAAAATATTGTTTACCAGTTTCAAATACGAGGGCCGTTCAGAAAGTAACCTCCGGTTGATTTAAAAAAATACACCAAGTTAAATAAAAATATTTTAATATATACATATTACAACTACATCTTTGCGCTATTTTTCTACATAGTCTCCATAGCGATTGAGGCACTTATCGTATCTCTTCACAAGCTTTGAAATTCCTTCTGCATAAAAATCACCCGCTTGTGCCTGGAGCCAGCCTGTGACCGCATCTTTGAGCTCTTCGTCGTCATCAAACCGCTGTGACCCGAGCCATTTCTTCAAATGCATGAAGAGGTGATAATCACTTGGCGCCAGGTCTGGGCTGTAAGGTGGATGGTTGATAACGTCCCACTTGAAGGACTCAAGAAGGGCCGTTGTTCTGCGAGCAGAGTGAGGACGGGCGTTATCGTGTAAAAAAACGATACCGGAAGTCAACATACCACGGCGTTTGTTCTGTATAGCCCGTCGTAACTTTTTTATTGTTTCACAGTACACGTCTTGATTAATTGTCGTACCACGTTCCATGAATTCAACCAACAACACCCCTTTGGCATCCCAAAACACCGTTGCCATCAGTTTTCTGGCAGAAAAATCTTGCGAGGCTTTTCTTGGTTTGGTAGGCGAATTTGAATGTGCCCACATCTTTGATTGTTCTTTTGTCTCAGGGTTCACGTACTTAATCCAGGTTTCGTCACCGGTCACGATTCTGTTTAACAATGGTTCTCCTTCGTCCTCATAACGTGACAGAAAGTCTAATGCAGAGGCGATTCTTTGAGTTTTGTGGTGGTCGGTAAGAATTTTGGGCACCCATCGTGCACAGAACTTACGGTAACCCAGTCTTGCTGTCACTATCTCGTACAAGAGAGTCTTGAAATCTGTGGAAAACCAGTAGACAACTCCGACATTGAGAAACGTCGATTTTCACGAACTTTTGCATCAACTGTCTGAACGAGTTCGTCAGTCACCAATGATGGTCTACCACTCCTCTCTTCATCATGAACGTTTTCTCGTCCACTTTTAAATAAACGTACCCATTCACGGACAACTCCTTCACTCATAACTCTTGGTCCGTACACGGCACAAAGCTCACGATGAATAGCTGCTGCAGAATATCCTTTGGCTGTAAAAAACCTTATGACAGCACGCACTTCACATTTGGCGGGGTTTTCTATTGCAGCACACATTTCAAACTGCCACAAAAACTAAACTAGCGCAGGTACGACGTTCACTCGACCACGGCTTGATGCCGACTGACCTGTTGAGTGCGTGAACGCACAGATGGCGTCGCTACTCCCCCCACAACCCGCACTGTGACCAATCGGAGGTTACTTTCTGAACCGCCCTCGTAACAGATGTGTAGTTATTGCAACCAAATTCCCGTTTCATATTTCTACACCTGGTATCTCCACTGCTCGTAACGCTCAGCGATACCAAAATTGTAAATGCAACTTGCTCAAACTGACTGACTATAGTTAAAACCGCACCCGCGTTCTGGAAAGTCCACACTGTCAATATTGCAGTGCCAAAAGAACGTGTCTGTCGCTGTCGAAGTACTCGGGTTGGTAGACACGGCACGCTTACGAGACGCAGCGGAATCTCCTTGTCGCCGGTCCCGTTCAGCGGCGGGTACAGACCACTTGACCCGGAGCGCTTCCGCCATTCTTTCCTCTCAGAAACCTGCTTAGCGCCCAATTACGGCGCCGCGCCGTGTTCTCGGCTGTCTTTTTAGGCGCGATCTCCCCCCACCCCTGTTCCCGCGGGTCGTGGCGCGCGCCTTATTGCTCGAGACTCTCGAGGCGATACGAGAGCGGAGTAACTGCGGCCATCGGCGAGGCTGACGAGACGCGACGAGACGGCGGCGTTTATCTGCGCGCTTGATTTCCGCCGGGGCCCCGGCCGTTGCAGCAGAGCAGAGCAGAGCAGAGCGGAGAGCCCTTATCTGCTCAACAGGCGGCCGGGGTGGCCGCCCCCCTCCCCACACACACCCTAAACTCGCAAATGCTCGCCCCGCTGTGGCGTCGCGCGAGCTTCTGATTGGTCGGTCGCGACAAAAGCGGTGCAGGCATTTCGGGGATTCCCCTCAGGAGTCGTATCGCTGTTACTACACTGCAGAGATCCATACTCTTCTCTGAACATTGACGAAAGTTTCTCTTAATATTTTATTTCGCAACTTCTATGCTCTGGAATTTTTTGTTTTCCGAATTCGGAGTAGGTATTAAAATCCATGGAGAAGAAATAAAAACTTTGAAGTTCGCCGATGACATTGTAATGCTGTCAGAGACAGCAAAGGGCTTGGAAGAGCAGTTGAATGGAATGGACAGTGTCTTGAAAGGAGGATATAAGATGAACATCAACAAAAGAAAAACGAGGATAATGGAATGCAGTCGAATTAAATCGGGTGATGCTGTGGGAATTAGATTAGGAAATGAGACACTTAAAGTAGTAAAGGAGTTTTGCTATTTGGGGAGCAAAATAACTGATAATGGTCGAAGAAGAAAGGATATAAAATATAGACTGGCAATGGCAAGGAAAGCGTTTCTGAAGAAGAGAAATTTGTTAACATCGAGTATAGATTTAAGTGTCAGGAAGTCGTTTCTGAAAGTATTTGTATGGAGTGTAGCCATGTATGCAAGTGAAACGTGGACGATGAATAGTTTGGACAAGAAGAGAATAGAAGCTTTCGAAATGTGGTGCTACCGAAGAATGCTGAAGATTAGATGGGTGATCACATAACTAATGAGGAGATATTGAATAGAATAGGGGAGAAGAGGAGTTTGTGGCACAACTTGACTAGAAGAAGGGATCGGTCGGTAGGACATTTTCTGAGGCATCAAGGGATCACCAATTTAGTATTTGAGGGCAGTGTCGTAGAGGGAGACCAAGAGATGAATACACTAAGCAGATTCAGAAGGATGTAGGTTGCAGTAGGTACTGGGAGATGAAGAAGCTTCCACAGGATAGAGTAGCATGGAGAGCTGCATCAAACCAGTCTCAGGACTGAAGACCACAGCAACAAAACATGCCCTGGAAGCAGAGCGAATCTAACGTAGACAATCACGCTCTCGCGCTGCTTGTTGTTAAACCTTTACTCACTACACTGTACGACCTTCGACGGGGTAGAAGGACACAGTGGAAAGTTACGACTCAGAAAGAACCGTCCATATTTTCCTCATTGAGCCACTAAAGAAACAGTGTCCCTTACACTCTTCGGTCGGACTATTCGTTAGAAATAAAGAGGTGAGTAGTTTGGTGTACGGTGTCGGGAAGATATCACGCTAAAAGCGTAAACTGGCCAGTGAAAATAATGTTTATTCAGCATCGCACCCTGAACGAGTCAGGTGTCACCATTCCGCGTACAGTGTTCAGTCTTCAAAATCATCGTTAATGGCCCGCATCTCGTGGTCGTGCGGTAGCGTTCTCGCTTCCCACGCCCGGGTTCCCGGGTTCGATTCCCGGCGGGGTCAGGGATTTTCTCTGCCTCGTGATGGCTGGGTGTTGTGTGCTGTCCTTAGGTTAGTTAGGTTTAAGTAGTTCTAAGTTCTAGGGGACTGATGACCATAGATGTTAAGTCCCATAGTGCTCAGAGCCATTTTTTTCATCGTTAATAAACAATAGAGTGAGACGTCACAGTGGCATCTGACTCTTCGCTGACATGAGCACTTATCGTTGGCTGCACAATAAATAATACTAGTATACGAAGGTAGACCCAGCACGGATGAAATGTCAGGTTCAAGGCTGAGTAACGACTGCCCATTCTTTGAACAACAGTTACCACATCTTCATATAAGTTCGAAAATGCCAGTTTCATCATACTAACTTCAATTGTCTTCATCCTCACTGATATTTTAAGGCTGACATATAATTATCGTATGGTAAATAAAATGAGTTTCTTTGAGATATCTGCGACCGTAACAGTTACAGACTGCAGTGGGGGAGCTTGGACCTGCGAAACAGACCGGTGACCTTTGTAACAGCCTAAATTACAGAAGTTTGTCTCTTGGTCGTAAACTAGTTTATTAAAACCCATGACCGGTGTAGACTTTGCAGCCATCATCACACCCAACGTGTGCAGCAGCAACGTGTATTGGCCGCGCTTCTATTCTCGTTGGATCTGATGATGGCTGAAAAGCCGGCACATGTCACGAGTTTTAGTAAACTAATTTGCGACCAAGAGACTGACTTCTGTAATTTAGTGTATTGCGGGATTTTGTTACTAGTGAACAATAAGTCTTGGCGCTTCGGAGCCTTCATCGTTAGCCTTTTCCAGCTGCAACGTGGTAAACGTCCGCCCTCGATCTCTTTTCAGCTAGCGATAGTCACCGGCCTCTGAGCTACACTCCTGGAAATTGAAATAAGAACACCGTGAATTCATTGTTCCAGGAAGGGGAAACTTTATTGACACATTCCTGGGGTCAGATACATCACATGATCACACTGCCAGAACCACAGGCACATAGACACAGGCAACAGAGCATGCACAATGTCGGCACTAGTACAGTGTATATCCACCTTTCACAGCAATGCAGGCTGCTATTCTCCCATGGAGACGATCGTAGAGATGCTGGATGTAGTCCTGTGGAACGGCTTGCCATGCCATTTCCACCTGGCGCCTCAGTTGGACCAGCGTTCGTGCTGGACGTGCAGACCGCGTGAGACGACGCTTCATCCAGTCCCAAACATGGTCAATGGGGGACAGATCCGGAGATCTTGCTGGCCAGGGTAGTTGACTTACACCTTCTAGAGCACGTTGGGTGGCACGGGATACTTGCGGACGTGCATTGTCCTGTTGGAACAGCAAGTTCCCTTGCCGGTCTAGGAATGGTAGAACGATGGGTTCGATGACGGTTTGGATGTACCGTGCACAATTCAGTGTCCCCTCGACGATCACCAGTGGTGTACGGCCAGTGTAGGAGATCGCTCCCCACACCATGATGCCGGGTGTTGGCCCTGTGTGCCTCGGTCGTATGCAGTCCTGATTGTGGCGCTCACCTGCACGGCGCCAAACGCGCATACGACCATCATTGGCACCAAGGCAGAAGCGACTCTCATCGCTGAAGACGACACGTCTCCATTCGTCCCTCCATTCACGCCTGTCGCGACACCACTGGAGGCGGGCTGCACGATGTTGGGGGGAGAGCGGAAGACGGCCTAACGGTGTGCGGGACCGTAGCCCAACTTCATGGAGACGGTTGCGAATGGTCCTCGCCGATACCCCAGGAGCAACAGTGTCCCTAATTTGCTGGGAAGTGGCGGTGCGGTCCCCTACGGCACTGCGTAGGATCCTACGGTCTTGGCGTGCATCCGTGCGTCGCTGCGGTCCGGTCCCAGGTCGACGGGCACGTGCACCTTCCGCCGACCACTGGCGACAACATCGATGTACTGTGGAGACCTCACGCCCCACGTGTTGAGCAATTCGGCGGTACGTCCACCCGGTCTCCCGCATGCCCACTATACGCTCTCGCTCAAAGTCCGTCAACTGCACATACGGTTCACGTCCACGCTGTCGCGGCATGCTACCAGTGTTAAAGACTGCGATGGAGCTCCGTATGCCACGGCAAACTGGCTGACACTGGCGGCGGCGGTGCACAAATGCTGCGCAGCTAGCGCCATTCGACGGCCAACACCGCGGTTCCTGGTGTGTCCGCTGTGCCGTGCGTGTGATCATTGCTTGTACAGCCCTCTCGCAGTGTCCGGAGCAAGTATGGTGGGTCTGACACACCGGTGTCAATGTGTTCTTTTTTCCATTTCCAGGAGTGTAGTTGCTGTCATCCACCGTGTGATGACAAACGGGGCCTCGCAGTTAACGGGACGGCCTACTTGCCTTCTGTCAATAACGTTGTATTTGTTGCACTTCAGGCTTCTCCATGTGATTTCTAATCGAATATAATGACTGGAGTAAAGTGGAGTAAACAAAAGAGGTTATTTTTATCATAAAGATGTCACAAAAAGTATTCACTGCTCGAAACAAAGTGGTTAGAATAATGTGTGGGGCACATAGTCGCACATCTTACAGGCATGTCTTTAAACGGTTGGGAATTCTTACAACTGCCTCACAGCACATTTACTCAGTAATGAAATTTGTTCTCAGCAACATGGACCAGTTTAAAAACAACAGTGTCATTCATGATTATAATACCAGAAGAAAGGGAGACTTACACTATGCTCTACTTAGTCTATCTTTGGCACAGAAAGGTATAAAATATGCTTCTGTAAAACTTTTCGATAAATTACCAAATGAAATAAAATGTCTGACAGACAGCAGCAACAGTTTTAAGAATTAATTGAAATCATATCTCCTTCACAACTCCTTCTATACCATACATGAAGTTTTGAATAGGAGTAAATAAATCTATAGGTACAATATATGCGTTTTGTGCCATTTAAGGAAATGGGGTAGGTAATAAAATTTTTAAGCTTTTTTTTTTTAAAAAAAGAACTTGATTTATGCATTTCTTATGCATATGACCCCTTCCACATCATAACGGTTACCGTGAGATTGATCAGTGGAACACGTAACTAACTATCCTCATTTGAAAGGGTTCTTACACTGACAGGGTTCTTACAGTAATTATGAATATTTCTCGCCGAAGTTTAAATTATGAATCAGTCTTTAGGAGGTTACTTGCCTTAAAGGAAACCTGTGGTCTTTGTGCGTATTATGTGCTCAGTATCGTTGAATCCGACAGTTGCACACCTGAGCAAAGATTACTCCCCAGGCTTTCCGAGAAGGGAATAAGAAGCGAGTTTGTTTTATGTGTCAGAATTTGGCCTAACAATGGAAGACGATGTTTCGTGCGGTAACCTCAAAGTAACATAATCCAAATGTCATAGACGAACACCAGATAAATCCTTGTTAGTAGTTACAGATTTCATTTTTTGTATTACTTTACGCACTCGCGGTAGGCGTAACCGAAAAATGTTTCATGAACAGTAAGGACTTGCCGAGGGTTTCACTTCATTTCATCCTAGGGTTAATCCACATCCTGGACTAGGTCGAGTGGACAGAACAGATCGGTGAAGATGAGTTTTCTCCGTGCTTCGAACGTCCACTAGTGGTGGTCGTGTGGTAGTGCTAACCACTTTGCCGTCAGAAATGGTGTTTGTGTTGTCCTGGGTGAAGTCACTGCTCTTATGTAGCAGCAAGAGAAACGAATGAGATGATGGAGGGGAGTAGCGTATATGCCGGCAACGGATTTCACTCTTTCCCTTGTTTCTGATCCATAACTATCGCTGAAAAACGAATCACACTTCTAATCGAATGCTCTGCTAGCGACGGTCTTACTGACGTTTCGTTGTTTCCTTTCTGAGAACGAACGCAACGCACCGAGACAGTTATAAGGGGCTTGCAGCTTGATTAGAAATGCAAAGCACAGTGCTGCGTCATCTTTTTACACATTTAAGCGATGTCAAATGTGAAAGACGTCTTAGGTTCCAGCGCCATTCGTGAATACAAACCCTGGAGCTTCGGGTTCATAGTTTGATTCCCATGCAATCTCTAAGCTACATTTCGATATCTGCGAAAATAATGCTATGTTTCCGTCATCACAGGACAGAGACAGACGCTGACTCATGAAGCACTGGCTGCTGCAAGCCGACGATAATGCAGCTGCCGGAAGGCCGAGCCAACATAGCTTTGCGGTTTTACTCGTTTCCGGCAGCTCTCGTTTACATAGTCTACATTCTCGATTTTTTGTTTTTATGCAGTGTCCGTAGAGCAAACAAAGTGCTCTTTGTCAGAGGCTTGGAGTTTACACTTTTCACAATAAATTTATAGAATGTAACCTTGACAGTATCTGTCTTTGGTTTACCTCTCATGCTGTACCGCAGGAGTGTCCCTTTCTAACCTGCAGCTACAATTTCTAAAGAGGGCAGCTACGCACTTCCTTGGTACCTTTGCTGCATGTGTGACATATAATGACGAAGCTGTGAAAGTTTGGCGCTACTGTAGTTCTTAAATTAACTGCATGACACATGCCTCTTTCAAATTCTCGGATGTATGCTTTACGAAAGCTACGTTTTTCGGAACTTCAATTTCTTTGGCATTATGCTAGAGCAATATGCTATTCACTGATCTAAACTAATTATTATTACATTAAAATATTTTGTATACTTAATTATAATTATGCAATTTAGTATTATTTTACTAAAACAGTGTATACATTTTATTGTTATTATTATTAAAATGGCACACATCTGTGGAACGATGAAATTGGGAGTGACTGCAATCATATTTCAATGGGACCTCTCTCCACCCCGCCCCCTCTCCAGAACATAACTCTGGGTCCGCTGCACCTGCCTCGACCATCCAATCATGTATCCGATCAGTGGTCATGGTAATCAACACAGATTGCTGCCACATCTCACCCAGGAGTGTCGCACTTCGCAAGGTAGTAGTGTGATTTTCTGGACTGGCGTAGGGAAAAATCAAAACAACGGGCCCGCTATGTTATGATATGGGCTGTGGTCTCATCACGATACCTGTTTGGATCATTTTTATTAACTGAATGTGAATGGAAATTTTTATTTCGTCACATCGCAAACTTGGCTCGAAGACAGGGGGAGTGTGAATCATGTGTGGTTACAGCATAATGGTGCTCCAGCACACTTTGCAATTCAGGTACGTGATTTTCTTTATGAACTATTTCTAGGTCACTGGATTGGACGTTTTTCAGCAACATCTACAGTTCCATCAAAATGGCCACCACAATGCCCGGACTTCACCACACGAGACAACTCATTGTGGGATACAATCAAGTCCCACGGGGCTCTACGGCGGTACAAGACTAATGAAGAATTGTGTAAACGCACTGAAGATACCTTTCGAAGCTTAACCCCGAACTGTTCTGAAGGATGTCAAGGGGGACACTGAGAGGTATAGATCTCTGTGTGAGGTACGATGGTGCAGATACAGAGCACCTGGGTACATAGTTTGTAAGTAAATCAATACAGAATATACGAGGGGCGTTTGAAAAGTCCGTGCACAAATAAAAACTACTTTCGTGTTTTGGGTAAACCTTTTTTATTTTTCGACATAGTCTCCTTTTAGACTTAGGCACTTCGTCCAATGCTGTTCTGATTTGCTGATCCTTTCCGAATAATAGGAATTGTCCAAGTCTGCAAAATAGCTATTAGTTGCAGAATCACCTCCTCCTTTGAATAAAATCGTTGTCCCGTCAGCCATTTGTTCAAATTGGGGAACAAACGGTAGTCCGTGGGAGCCAGGTCTGGAGAATAGGGGGCATGTGAAACGAGTTGGAATCCTATTTCCATTAATTTTGCGACCACAACTGCTGAGGAGTGTGCTGGTGCATTGTCGTGATGGAAAGGACCTTTTTGCGATCTAATCGCCGGCATTTTTCTTGCAGTTCGGTTTTCAAACGGTCCCGTAACGATGAATAATATACACCTGTAATACTTTTACCCTTTTCCAGATAGTCGATGAGGATTATCCCTTGCGAATCCCAAAAGACAGTCGCCATAACCTTTCTGGCCGAAGGAATGGTCTTCGTCTTTTTTTGTGGAGATTCTCCCTTGGCAACTAATTGTTTGTATTGTCCTTTGGTCTCAGGAGTATAATAATGTATCCATATTTCATCCACACTGACGAAACGACGTTTAAAGTCCTGCGGATTCTTCCTGAACAGCTGCAAGCCATCGTTGCAACATTTCACACGATTCCGTTTTTGGTCAAGCGAGAGCAATCGCGGAATCCATCTTGCGGATACCTTTCTCATGTACAAATGTTTATGAAAAATATTATGTATCCGTTCATTCGAGATGCCCACACCACTAACAATCTCACGCACCTTAACTCTTCTGTAATCCATCACCATATCATGGATTTTATCAATGATTTCTGGAGTCGTAACCTCCACAGGGCGTCCAGAACGTTCATCATCACTTGTTCCCATATGGCCATTCAGAAAACTTTTAAACCACTTATAAACTGTTCTAATCGAAGGTGCAGAGTCACTGTAATGTTTATCAAGCTTCTCTTTAGTCTCCTGAGGCGTTTTGCCTTTTGTAAAGTAATGTTTAATCACCACACGAAATTCTTTTTCGTCCATTTTTTGACAGTCACTGAACTAACTTGATTCACACGAATGCCACACACAAAGAACCAGACCAATATGGCTGACACTTGGTGTGCGTTCTTTCCAAAGATGTTACTAACTAAACATGACCTCGATACGCGTCGGTGGTGCCATCTCTCGGACTTTGCACGGACTTTTTAAACGCCCCTCGTACAGGGTCGTTCAAACGAAAGCGGCCCGGACGAGTGGATACAATTGGAAGTGAATATATGCATATAACCACATGCCAACAGGAGGGAAAAACTGCCCATACAACCAGCCGAACCTTGGAGCACATTTGCACAACATTCACGCTTAACAGAGTTGCTCGCAGAGATCAGTCTGGTCGCGGCCAAACTGGCCACCCAGGTCACCTCATCTCGCCGCAATAGTATCAGACAAAATAATAAGATCAATAATAAGCACATAACGTTCAACTAATGAGGCGAAAACAGACTGCCAAAAGAACATAGCTACAAGCTCCGAAAAAGTTCTTTTACGTGTCAGGAAAATGGTCTCCGCCAGCCGCTGTGGCCGAGCGGTTCTAGGCCCTTCAGTCCGTAACCAGCCTCGGGCATGGATGTGTGTGATGTCCCTAGGTTAGTTAGGTTTAAGTAGTTCTACGTTCTAGGGGACTGATGACCTCAGCTGTTAAGTCCCATAGTGCTCAGAGCCATTTGAACCATTTTTCACCTCATCTGTCAGCGTGCGATTACTTTTTGTGGGGAACCCTCAAGTCTAAGGTGTATCGCAGCAACCCTCATAATCTTGAAGAACTGTAGCATCATAATCTTCAAGGACTGCAGCGGAACATTTCGGATGAGAATGCAGCAATTCCAGCAGCCCATCTTCGATGCGTCGTCAGTAACTTGCCGATTGTTGTCTAAAGGTGCCATGAGGTGAAAGTTGTTCACTTTCAACATCTGCTATAGTCAGGATAGTTCTGTATTTCCTTTCCACTGCTGTGTTTCCTTGCATCCTGAAACTCTCTTCTCCGGGCCACTTTTATTTGACCCACTCTATACTAACTTCTGGTCACGCTTTCATGTAGCTGGCAACAATAGATCATAAATCATTCGTTATTTCTCAATATGTGTCCTGTCTGCTTTTTTCCCTACTTTTTACCGCACGCGGTAGTTGTCTCTGCTGTAAAATGTAAACTTTCACGGTCTATTATGCCGTGATCTAGGGGATTTCACTTCAAAACCCGACGTTTCGTTCCCATCTGCGGAGGACATTTTCAAGGGGGATCGTTGCGCACGGGTATTCAAACGCACGCCACTGCGCAGTAATTCACGGAAGCGGAATTTTGCTGTAGTCTGAAGCGAGCCAGGGTGTGAATCGGACATTCAACAAAGCTGCGATCCCCCTTGAAAATGTCGTCCGCAGATGAGGACGGCACGTCGGGTTTTGAACTGAAATTCCTTAGACCACGGCATTATGACACCTTTGTGTTCTGCCTTACGGCAGGTCTTATCATGGGGAAAGCCTCGTCAGAGAGGTCCACCGATTGAGCGTCTAGGGAAGTGATTCCAGTGGTGGTTTCCCGTTGCCTTCCACTGATGATGAAATGATAATGAGAACAACACAACACCCAGTCCCTGAGCGGAGGAAATCTCCGACCCAGTCGGGAATCGAACTCAGGCCGCTTGGCGCAACAGACTGCCGCGCTGACCACTCAGCTATCGGGGCGGACCACGGCATAATCGCCCGGAATATTTTATTAATTGTGAGTTGTCTCTGCTCTTCCACATTTCTCAGTGCTTACTTTTTCAGCGATGTAGAATTTCCTAAATATAAGTAAAAACTTCTGGCACATTGTTTAAAACAGTGATGTGAATGAAAAACGTAGTAAGTACCATCTCCAGAATATTTCACTCATGCGTAGCTCCCCTGTTAGGAGACTGTACAGTAGCAGAGGCAGACCAAGGCCAAACGCTATCACTGAATAGCGTATTGCTCTACGATAAAGTCAAAGAAATTGCAATTCCGAAAAATAGAGCTTTTGAAAAGTATACGTCCGAAAATCTGAAAAATACATACGTCTCAGGCAGTTCATTTAAGAGCTATAGCAGCAACAAACTCACACAACTTTGATTACGACATAACTTACCCCAAATAAAATCGAAGTATGCATTCACGCTTGTCAATATTAAATGCATTACGACTGCGAACAGTAGCCTGCAAGCAAAGGCTCTACAATGCTCTTTGGATTTCCTGTTGGGTGCGGGTGCGGTCGATCTGAAAGTGTGTGCGTTGGTGCCTGTTGCGATGTATACTGCAGGCGTTCAGGTCATAGGCCTATCCGCGTGAGCACACCATCCCGTACACAAGTGGGAAGTATCCTCAGTTTGATGCAGCTTTTAAGTTCTAGAATTTCTCGCCGGTTTCGAGACTCAGAGTTTTCATGTTACTTAATCTTCCGCAACTTAGTCGGGGAATTAGGCAGTCAGTATGTCTACATACACTATGTGATCAAAAGCATCCGGACACACTCAAAACATATGTTTTTCATATCAGATGCACTGTGCTGCCACCTACTGCCAGTTACGCCATATCAGCTACCTCCGTAGTCGTTAGACACCGCGAGAGAGCAGAATGGGGCGCTCCGCGGAATTTCGAACGTGGTCAGGCGATAGGGTGTCACTTGCGTCATACGTCTGTAAGCGAGATTTCCACACTCCCAAACATCCCTAGGTCCACTGTTTCCGATGTGATAGTGAATTGGAAACGTGAAGGGACACGTACAGCACAAAAGCGTACAGCCCGACCTCGTGTGTTGACTGACAGAGACCTCCGACAATTGAAGAGGCTCGTAATGTGTGATAGGCAGACATCGATCCAGAACATCACATAGAAATTCCAAACTGCATCAGGATCCACTGCAAGTACTATGACAGTTAGGCGGGAGGTGAGAAAACTTGGATCTCATGGTCGAGCGGGTGCTCGTAAGCCGCACATCACGCCGGTATGTGCCAAACGACGCCTCGCTTGGTGTAAGGAGCGTAAACATTTTACGATTGAACAGTGGAAAAACGTTGTGTGGAGTGACGAATCACGGTACACAATGTGGCGGTCTGATGGCAGTGTGTGGGTATGGCGAATGCCCAGTGAACATCTGCCAGTGTGTGTAGTGCCAACAGTAAAATTCAGAGGCGGTGATGTTATGGTGTGGTCGTGTTTTTCATGGAGAGGGCTTGCACCCCTTGTTGTTTTGCGTGGCGCTTTCACAGCACAGTTTTAAGCACCTTCTTGCTTCCCACTGTTAAAGACCAATTCGGGGATGGCGACTGCATCTTTCAACACGATCGAGCACTTGTTCATAATACACGGCCTGTGGGGAAGTAGTTACCCGACAATAACATTCCTGTAATGGACTGGCCTGCACAGAGTCCTGACGTGAATCCTACAGAACACTTTTGGGATGCTTTGGAACGCCGACTTCGTGCCAGGCCTCACCGACCGACATCGATATCTCTCCTCAGTGCAGCAGTCCGTGAAGAATGGGCTGCCTTTCTCTAAGAAGACCTCCAGCACCTGATTGAACGTATGCCTGCGAGAGTGGAAGCTGTCAACAAGGCTAAGGGTGGGCCAACACCATATTGAATTCCAGAATTACCGATGGAGGGCGCCACGAACTTGTAAGTCATTTTCAGTGAGGTGTCCGGATACTTTTGATCACATAGTGTATATCCGAGGCTTTGTCCTGACTGACTGATCATCGCTCAGCCCAAACGGCAAAGGACAGAAACTTGAAAGGGTGTAGGCGTCGTTTAAGAAAGGATTTTTCGAAATTCCACCCCTAAATGGATGAAACAGGGAATGAATTTTTTTTTCGAAAATACGTTGCTATTAAGGCAATTCTGAAGGTAGACCTGCGAAAACTGTCAGAAATAAAGAAATACATACGTGTGTTAGCACTTTTGGAAATTCAATCAGTAAGGGGGTAAAATAGTAAGTGAAAGGTTTTTTGAAATTAATGCTTATTAAAGAACTACTAAAGCGTTTTTACAGCTGCATCTATCAAAAGTGGTATTTGATTCATCGGTTACAAACAAAAGAAGTTGTTTTCACTGTTTTTTGAAATTCAACCCCTAAGGGAGTAAGTAGGGGATGAAAATTTAAAACAGAGAATTTCGTTGTATCTAAAAAATTTTAAAAGCTAAATGTATGTGTGTGCGGTTCTAGGCGCTACAGTCTGGAGCCAAGCAACCGCTACGGTCGCAGGTTCGAATCCTGCCTCGGGCATGGATTGGTGATATGTCCTTAGGTTAGTTAGGTTTAATTAGTTCTAAGTTCTAGGCGAATGATGACCTCAGAAGTTAAGTCGCATAGTCCTCAGAGCCATTTTAAATGTATGAATATTTTATTTCACTTCTCTGTTAAATATAAAGAAATGTGTGTTAGGGGATGAACGTTTCTATGGAAATATCACCACAAGAACTCAAAACGAATGATTAACAGTAAACTTGGGCTCTAGCTACCAGAATAGCTTTTTGGTCAGAAGTACGTTCGGAAAAGACCGTGATTCTATGGCCGTTATTGGCGTGGCAAGTTTAGAAGGTGTTTCAATTTGTGAACAACATAAAATTCGATTAAAGAACTCTAAGCGAGCGAAGCAGAGGGCACTAAGCTATTGTTAAAATATAAGGGCTTGTACTAAAACATATTTGGGGGGAGGGTCATGACCCATCACGATCTATCCCGCTCCCCTCCCACCCCCATCCCCACGTCCTTCGAGCTGTCTGTGTTAATTGAGATCACTGTTTTCTGCTCGCTTGGCGTCTCGACTAGCGTCCGTTGTCAGGTGTAGGCCCCACCTCTGCACGACGGCGTCCTCCGACAGCTAGACTGCTGTGCCAGACGCCGTGGACGTAACGTGCGTGGAGTACACAGTGAGTGCAGTGCGTGTACTACGTATGCGCGGCGCGCGCCGCCCGTGCCGGAACCGGTTGGGCGGTTACGTAATGGGCGCGCGCAGCTCCCTCCGTCTTCGCTGCACCTGGCAGCGACTGGACACTGAACAGGCAGCCAGACAGAGGGGAGTCGCACCTGTAGTGGCGCCCTGCCGTGCTAGCCTGCTTTGCGTCTTCCACAAACCATGCCAGGGCGCGGTTCTTCACACACGGCCACGACCCCCACACACGCCAACCTCCAACAACAGTAATGACTCCGACGACGACGGGTCGCCAAAGTCTAACCTTCCCACCGTCTGCTGTAAGAAAAATTCCTCTGTGTCGGTTGTCATATAACTAACGGATGCAGCTCGGTTACGTTCTCGAAAAGGCCGACGTTTCGATTTTCGACTGGGAGAGGAACACCTGACAAGAGTTTGGAAGGGGCCTCACTGTGGGTCCCCATTTGGCCGGCTGGTCGAATCGCCCAAAATCCAGGCTTGTGGGTCATTTGGATGTCAAATTGGCCTAATGTTGGGATGAGATCATGACGCCCGGCATGCGTGTCAAGGTTCTGGTGGACCACGTCTGATGACCGCCAGAGCGTCTCGCTGTGCTGTGCTCCAAGGACATTGCAGCCCTTCATATTTGCGTCCGTCATCTGACAGCAAGTAACGGACTCACTGCGAGGTGCGTTTCAGGGTCATTTTTGTACGTTTTTCTGGAATAACTCGAAAACCCTGGCCTCCAGGGGAAATATATTAGAGTACAAAATTTAACCACATTCAATTTCCTACAAAAAAATGCTGTTCATTTTTTCTACAGAACTAATAGTTAGTGCGTAGCGAGCGAGATTACTTGAAAATTTCGCGCGTGGTTATTGAAGACTTGTATTGTTGTTGTTGGATTTTGTGTGCTCTTTAAAACGTTGCAGAAACTTCCTACAAGTTTCTCCGATGTGCAATATGTCACAATCGTCACATCCAATTTTGTATATCCCTATCTTATTAAATGGATCTGTTGCACTGGGTTACTGCTTACAATATTGTTTTCAGTGGGGAACCTAATGTATATACTTATATTTTTAAAATTTTTGGTTATTTTATTAGAAATGATTCCATAATAGGGCAGAGCTACGAATTTAATTTTCTGTTTGGTTTCGTTTCTTTCTATACTAATTTCGGTTGGGTCTGATGTTTGCTTTACTTTCAGTTTCTATCTGTACATTTCTTTCTTTGTGGTTTGAAATTACTTACTTCGGCTAAATTTTCTAGTGTTGCTAATTCTTTGTTGATCTCGTGGTCTTAAAGTTGAAAATTTCTTAATCTCCGTATCACTGAGTGAAAATACGCTATTTTTATGGATTTCTGGGTGGTATGATTCGTTATTGGTTGATGTGTCTGTACTAGTTGCTGGTAAATGTATTTAGAATTCGTTTACATTCACATCTTTTGCGAGGTTTACCCAGAAAATAGTGCACCACATTTTTTTCTTCAACAATTCTTTGTTAAACATAATGAGAACACGCACACGAAAGAATGGAGGTTTGTCTACACACCCTATTTTTCCACGTAATCTCCATCCCGTACTATGTCCTTCCTCCAGCGCGAAACAAGGGTGTGTATGCCCTGTCGGTACTAATCCTTGTCCTGGTAGCAAAGACAGTGCTTCACTGTGTGAACTTTCTTTGCTGATTGACAGACGCAGCGCCAACTGCCGAGTCATAATGCGTCTATTCTTGCGAATGACAACATCAGCTCGCTGCAACATGTCAGGTGTGACATCCGTGGATGGTCTCTCCGACCGCTGCAAATCGTGGAGGTCCGCCGATCCGCCTTTTGACGACCTCACCCTCTGTGCCCAGCAACTAACTGTACTTCTGTCGACAGGTGATGCTCCACAGAGTTTGCACAAGCATTCGTGAATACGAGGGGGGCCCAAAAATAACCATAATTTCTTTCTAGAAATCATATACTTTATTGTTTTCAAATACAACCTTAATCTCCTTCGAAGTACTCTCCATTAACACTAATACACTTGTCGAAACGTTCATTCCAGTGTTCGAAGCACCTTTTAAATTCGTTCTCTTTCATACTTTCTTGCACTTTCATGACATTGCGTTTTACATCTTCCACATCCACAAAACGTTTCCCTCTCAAGTCTTTTTTCACCCTCGGGAATAGGAAGAAGTCCAAGGGTGCTAAATCCGGCAAATAGGGCGCGTGGGTCAAGGTAGTCGTCTTCGTTGAGGCCAAAAACTGGCGAATGCTGAGAGCCGTAATGCAGGAACCACACGTCAGAATCCCACAAAGCCGGACGGTTTCGCGACAAACTTCTGCGAAGCCGTTTCATAACCTCCAAATAGAATTGTTGGTTTGCTGTCTGGTTTTCAGGGACAAATTCAGAGTGTACGATCCCTTTGATGTCAAAAAAACAGATCAACATCGTTTTCACATTCGATTTCACATGTCGAGCTTTTTTTGGTCGAGGTGAGCCAGGTGACTTCCATTGTGATGACTGTTGTTTACTTTCTGGATCGTACCCATAGTACCATGACTCATCACCTGTTATGATTTTGTTGAAAAAATGTGGATCATCTTTGAACGCCTCCTTCATTTCGAGACAGGCTTGAACGCGACGATCCCTTTGAACTCAGGTAAGAAGTTTCGGCACAAATTTTGCTGCCACTCTTCGCATCCCCAAATCGATGGTCAAGATGCGCTGGTTGGTCGATCTTCGCTGATGAGATCACGGATTTTGTCGATGTTGTCTTCGCTTCGAGCAGTTGAAGGTCGACCGGAATGGGGCTGATCTTCAACCACCATTTCTCCCTTTTCAAACCGAGAAAACCATTCGTACACTTACTGTCTGAATCCTCGCAACAGTTTTTGCTGCGTTCTTGCCGAGCGAGAAACAAAACTTCACTGCCGCACGTTGTTCGTAAGAACTAGCCATTTCCTTGTGTCACGTCTGCACTGTACGCACACTCAAAGAACTGCCAAAGATAGCAC
The DNA here is from genome assembly GCF_021461385.2 of Schistocerca piceifrons. Taxonomy (NCBI): domain Eukaryota; kingdom Metazoa; phylum Arthropoda; class Insecta; order Orthoptera; family Acrididae; genus Schistocerca; species Schistocerca piceifrons. The sequence goes on along the minus strand of NC_060139.1, from coordinate 294,843,516 downwards.
ACTTCTCACTGTTGGGTGACGCCGCGTGGAAGACTGAATCAGTTCAAATGGCTCTGAGCACTATGGGACTTAACATCTGTGGTCATCAGTCCCCTAGAACTTAGAACTACTTAAACCTAACTAACCTAAGGACATCACACACATCCATGCCCGAGGCAGGATTCGAACCTGCGACCGTAGCAGTCGCGCGGTTCCGGACTGAGCGCCTAGAACCGCTAGACCACCGCGGCCGGCACTGAATTAGTAAAGCTCCTACTACAACCCTCTGGTGGCGCAACCTGCTACTACAAGTAGACGATGTGCAGCATTACGATTCCGGTTACTTTTGGGTCCACCCTCGTATTCCCCACAGTTTCTTTCTCTGCTGTGAGAAATTCAATGACGGCACGTTACTTGTAACGTTCATCACCTGTAGACGCCATTTTGGATCTGTCCTGCAGCTACGCTGTCTGTTGGAGGTGACGGAAACTTGGAGCGCTCACTCAGGAGTCTTCAAATAATACATACGTAACGTTTCGCATTCGTAGCATTGTTTTCTGCTGAGGAAAAAAAGTGCGGTGAAATACTTTCTGGTCAACCCTTATACATTCTATTTTGTACAGAACCATGAAATAACTTGAGAAGGCCTAGAAGTCTGAAACTAGTTGTGAAAAAATAAAATTAATACAGCAAAAATTGAAAGTGAACAGTTTTTTTTTTTTTTTTTTTTTAATGGAATGGCCAGCAACGGTACAAAATGCACTCTTCAGTGGCTTGTAGAATTTGTATATTGGCGTCACAGGCTACTATAAGCCGGCGGTACGTAATCAAGTGCGATAAGAGAGTGTGGAAGAGGTGTTCGTTCTGTACTGGATCGACAACGTGAAGTGAAGAACACTTAAGGCCGGTTCCCACTAGGGCTGCCGCGCGTCAAAACCGCGCGTCAGCGGCGTGGTTGCCATGGAAACGGCGTCAACGGCACGGCGCGGCGGGCTCTGCGTCGCGGTTTGACCATGTCGAACCGCTTCCGCTGCCGCGTGCCGCGCTCCAGGTGCGCGCCGCCAATCACAGAACGCGCTGAGCGTGACGTCAGGTACGGAACCCCGGGCCACGCGAACTTTCGCCGAACCGCTGGCGCGGACGCGGCGGCAGCTATGAAATACTTAACATCCGATTCCAAGGAAACTATTCGGTAGAAAAATTTGATTCTTGGACATGTTACAGCCAGATATCTTCTCTCGATAAAGAACCGAATTTCTTTTCGTTATTCGTGGTGGTTACTTGCTGTATCGCATTTACGTAAACCTTTACACGAAATTTTAATGAGTGTGCAGAGGTAAAAACGCATTGCGTGGACTTTGCGTACAGTTCATTTTAGGTAATACATTATTGCGTATGAAATTTAGTCAACATATCGAAATTGTTTTTAAAGCTGAGAGCAGATCGATAGCTATCACCGTTCTCGAGATATTGACTGATATGTCGGCGGACGGGCTGTGCGGTGACCGCGTGCGGGTTGCTCGGCGACGCGATCGGTACTTCGTCCTGCTCGTCGTAAACCATGTGGTTGTATCAACCGCAAATTTCGTAAACGGTTCAAGAAATCTAAATGTTTTTTTTTTTTTTTTTTTTTTTTTTTTTTTTTTTTTTTTTTTTTTTTTTGCAAACGATAACTTGTGAAAAGTCATGTATTTCGTCGCATGATAAATACCCTAAATCTGTTTATCTACCGAGATATGAAAGTAACTACAGTTTTTCAGAAGGGATAGATGAATTTTTTTAAATGGCATTAATAGCATGTCGAATGAGAAGTTAAACCGAAACTAATTTGCTGGTATGTCATAAGATGTAATTTACTAAATATGTAGAGTTATTGATTATTTCCTTTCTTCCTGGATAAAGAATCCAGTGTACTTTACTGATTCAAGACGCGTTTCGCCTTTTACTTTAAGGCATCTTCGGTGGAATCTAGAATGACTCAGTTTTGTTTTGATCTGTGATACTTGCAGATTATAAAACAGTTTACATCTTTTTTTACGTGAATGGCTGATTACTTACAGTGAATCGAGTTTTTGGCGGACATATACGTTTCCCCTCACCTGGTCACATGCTGGAGGTTGAACTAAAACTTAGATTATGGAACATAAGCACATTTTCATGTTCGCTCTTTTTTCTTCTGTCACTAGCAGTAGACGTTTTACCGAAAACTCTGATTTAAAGTCGTAACTACAGTGTGTTCACCTCATGTCCCTTCCTGTCTGGTTTGTTTATGTACATGTTGCCAACCTGCAGAATTATATGCTGAAAAACTAATGTTTGTTTATTTTTGTTCTCCTTATATCTGTATGTGTGTGTGGCTAGCCAGTGATAGTTATAGAAAGTTGAAAGTGAATCCAGTAGTTGTCAGACAGTGGTTGAAAGATTTGGTGTTCAGCTGATTTCAGTTTTGGTTTAAATGTTTTAAGGAGTGCATGGAAGAGTAAATTCACTGCTTACATTAATAGATAAAATAGTAGAATAGTATTTCAGCAGATGATTATTATCAGAATACTATCACCCAACCCCTTTGTCCTCACTCTTTGACGCCCCACAATACGTCCTGTCAACTAACCCCTATTGTTGTCAAAGTTGTGCCGTAATTTCCTCTTCCTCCTCTATTTAATTCCGTACCTCTTTTTTAGTCACACGATCCTCGTATCTAATGTTCAGCATTCTTATGAATCACCACGTTTTGAAAGCGTCCATTGTCTTCTTGACAGAACTGTTCATCGTCCACGTTTCACTTACATACAAGGCTGCACTCCACACAAATACCTTTGTAAAATAGTATCCAACCATTAGCATTTATATTCGGTGTGAACAAATTTTCTTTTTCAGAACGCTTTTCTTGCTATTCACAGTCTTCATTTTATATCCTCTCTACTTCTGCCTTCTCAATTACTGCTTCCCTTTCAAGTCATTGAAGTCTTAGAAATGCAGTTTGGTTTCTGTACAAGTTGTAGATAATCTTGTGTCCCTGTGTTTTATCGATGACATCTCCAGAGCTTCAAAGAATGTTTTAATTAAGATTGTCAAAACCTTTCTCTAAACATGCAAATGCTATAAACACAGTTTCGCTGTTCTTCAGTGTGTCTACTTAGTTAAGTGGTAGGATCAGTATTGCCTCGCGTGTTCAGACATCTCACAGGAATCTAACATTGTACTTATGTTAGTTTGTACAACCCCTCCCTCTCTCCTGTCTACATATTCCTTCCACTATCTAGCCTTCTCTTATTTGCTTAGTTCTGGCTTGCCAAATGAGTTCTTGACAGTTGCTTCTCCTTTGAGCAAAGATTTCTTTGTTCTTTCTCATTTTCATTCCCTTATGTTTTCCAAGTGCAAAATCACGTTGCAATTTTGGACTTCCTGTCAACGTCATGTTTAGACATTTCTATTTCCAATGGCCTACTTTATTTGCTGCATTTTTATATTTTTCCCTCTTGTCAGATTTAATATTTCACGTTTTATCTAACGATTTCTACTGTACCTTCTTCCTATTCTCATACTCTGCTGCATTCACCACTTCTTCTCTCAAAGATATCCATTCGTATTCTAGAGGATTCCTTCCTCTGTTTCAGTCAGTCGTTGCATTACGCTAACTTTAAGATTATCGAAAAACTGTGGGTCTTGACTTATTCAAGTTCCATTTCCTTAATTTGCTACCGTTTACTGTCTCTTTAGTTGTAAACTGCAGCTCGTAACTAATAAAGTATTGTAGGTTTGCGTCTGCACCGGAAAATGTCTTATAATTTAAAATCTGGTTTCGAAAACTTTGTTCCAAATATGTATTATTCTTTCATGATTCTTACGCAATGTGCTAGATAGTGAAGAATGATGAACGGTAGTCATGAATCTGTTTATGGTGAAATGAGAAAACATGCATAATGGAATATGTGAAAGAGTACATTGTACAGAAAATGGAAAATTGGTATGTCTTCACCCAACTTCGTCTTTCCTCCATGTAGGTGTAAGATATAGTTTTTCAAACGCACCGGGAGTTTCAGTGGGTCCCACCCCGTACCTCAGTAGCTGTCCGTCATTGGCTACCGCTAGCGCCTGCCGCTTCCAGATGTGAACGCCAATTCCGCGAGCCGCCGCGTCAAAGCGGAAAACGCTTGCCGCTGCCGTTGCCGCACGACGCGCTGCCGCGCTCTAGTGGGAACCGGCCTTAAGTCTGTGAACAACGCTTACCAGAAGAAGAGTGGGGAATATTACCAGTGGGCCGAGACAGCGGCCAGCGACGCCTTTTTGGTTGCTGTGGATGCGTGGAAACGACAGAAAGAAGCAGAGAAGAGAGTGCGCCGACTGAGAAACGGCCGACTGGGAGAGAAGGGCGCATTAGCTAATGCAAGTGGAGCGGCGGCTGCTGCCGGAGGGAATCAGTGGCCGCGGCGCTGTTGAGGTCTGGTGGCTCAGTTCGCCTGTGGGTCCGCCGTCTGCCCGCAGCAGGTAGCTTCGCCAGCGGGCGACTTTTTGCAGCTCGTGTTTATTTTGCTCCCCGCTGCCGTCATTACTCGGAAGCGCGGCCTGGATTCAGCGCGGCCGCCTCTTCTTCCGATCCCTAGGAGACTTGTTTTACTCATTACCCGCCGCTATAATGTCAGCCCGAACTGTCGCTATAGAAATGCCCCACGGACGCTGATTACCTGTTCGTCAGTTCGTGGATGTACCTGAGTCAGTTACGAATCCGAACTTGAGTTGCTTTCAAGTTGAGAGCACGTGTATTGTCAGTGCAACTCTCTCTCTCTCTCTCTAATTACCTAACGTGCGTCGATTGGAGATTCGGATAACATACACTACTGGCCATTAAAATTGCTACACCAAGAAGAAATGTAGATGATAAACGGGTATTCATTGGACAACTATATTATACTAGAACTGACATGTGATTACATTTTCACGCAATTTGGGTGCATAGATCCTGAGAAATCAGTATCCAGAACAACCACCTCTGGCCGTAATAACGGCCTTGATACGTTTGGACATTGAGTCAAACAGAGCTTGGATGGCGTGTACAGGTACAGCTGCCCATGTAGCTTCAACATGATACCACAGTTCATCAAGAGTAGTAACTGGCGTATTGTGACGAACCAGTTCCTCGGCCACCATTGACCAGACGTTTTCAATTGGTGAGAGATCTGGAGAATGTGCTGACCAGGGCAGCAGTCGAACATTTTCTGTATCCAGAAAGGCCCGTACAGGACCTGCAACAAGCGGTCGTGCATTATCCTGCTGAAATGTAGGGTTTCACAGGGACCGAATGAAGGGTAGAGCCACGGGTCGTAACACATCTGAAATGTAACGTTCACTGTTCAAAGTGCCGTCAATGCGAACAAGAGGTGACCGAGACGTGTAACCAATGACACCCCATACCATCACGCCGTGTGATACGCCAGTATGGCATTGACGAATACACGCTTCCAATGTGCGTTCACCGCGATGTCGCCAAACACGGATGCGACCATCATGACGCTGTAAACCGAACCTAGATTCATCCGAAAAAATGACGTTTTGCCATTCGTGCACCCAGGTTCGTCGTTGAGTACACAATCGCAATCGCTCCTGTTTGTGATGCAGCGTCAAGGGTAACCGCAGCCATGGCCTCCGAGCTGATAGTCCATGCTGCTGCAAACGTCGTCAACTGTTCGTGCAGATGGTTGTTGTCTTGCAAACGTCCCCATTTGTTGACTCAGGGATCGAGACGTGGCTGCACGATCCGTGACAGCCACGCGGATAAGATGCCTGTCATCTCGACTGTTAGTGTTACGAGGCCGTTGGGATCGAGCATGGTGTTCCATATTACCGTCCTGAACCCACCGATTCCATATTCTGCTAACAGTCATTGGATCTCGACCAACGCGAGCAACAATGTCGCGATACGAGAAACCGCAATCGAGATAGGCTACAATCCGACCTTTATCAAAGTCGGAAACGTGATGGTACGCATTTCTCCTCCTTACACGAGGCACCACAACAACGTTCAACAGGCAACGCCTGTCAACTGCTATTTGTGTATGAGAAATCGGTTGGAAACTTTCCTCATGTCAGCACTTTGTAGGTGTCACCACCGGCGCCAACCTTGTGTGAATGCTCTGAAAAGCTAATCATTTGCATATCACAGCATGTTCTTCCTGTCGGTTAAATTTCGCGTCTGTAGCAGGTCGTCATCGTGGTGTAGCAATTTTAATGGCCACTAGTGTAGCAATAGTACCGGTTTTGCATTCTCCGTTTCAACAGCTGGGTTTCAGTTACAGCTGTGAGGCGCGATTTTCGATACCGAGTTAATAATAAATGCGTATGGCACAGTGACCGAATGTAAGTCTTTGGATTGGGCGCCGCTTCGGCTGCTTGGGTATCCCTAATGTACCACAGTTATCCAACCGAGAAAACAAGACCCTATTGTTTAACGTGGAATTCTAGCCAGGTGTCCGTCCAGGTGGCTCCTCAGATCGCAGTCTACAGGCAAACTCAGAATTTCCGTGGTCCGACGGAGATTCGATTCCGCGACCACTCGTTTCCCAGGCATGCGCTTTACTGTTAGATCGCAAGGCTACAGGACACCAAGTTGCGAAGTTCGAAACTGCGCTACCGGCCACTGCGCATGCGCGCTGCGCGGTTTCGCCTTTTGCTATCGAAACTAAACAGTTTCCGACGCGAAACTAGTAGCCACGCGTGGCTTGAGGTGAGGTGCCGTATGGGTTGCATATTAACAACGTGAACAAAGAGAGGTACCAAGTGTGGAACGGAGCAAATCATTCGCTTCCTGGACATCTGTACTGTGCATAGGTGTTTATGGGAGTTCAGTGATGTTAACCAAAGAAACAAGCAGCGCCGTGTTCCTTGCGTTCCGTCTTGGAAAATTTGACTCTTGCGTTCCATTGATGTAACATAGTTCACACTCGTTTAGTTGCAGTTTCCATTTCTGTGAGACGTCTGTGCGGCATCTCGCCCAATCTCACTATTCATCACATTTAATTGCGTCGGTTATGTCTTCTTATCACATGATTCATATTCTACAACCAATTTATAGTATGAAAATTGCCAGGAGTACACAAAGAGAACAGTCACGTCAATGACCGGACGGAAAGTTCATAATTTTGTGCAAAAAAAAGAGACGACTGCGATTTGAACACGGGCCTTGCGCTTTGCAGTCCAACACTGTGACCACAGAACCACGACGCCGTGATTCTAGCAATGCGCTCGAAGTTGCACATATTGAGCTTAGACAGTTCACTGTTTCTATTTTGCTGCTTTTCTCATAGTTGAGCACACCTTCTTCCTGTTTTCATGCTTGATCTGTGTGCAGTTCTTGAGGGGCTGTCCACTGGCGCCATTTTACCACTAAATCTGAAGGGGTTGTGATGGGGAGTTACCCTCGTTAGTTGAGGCCGTCCTTCACTACCTGAACGTGGATGGGATGGCAGTGTCTAAGATGCAGAGCAAACTTCATTCCATTCGAAACGTATACATATGAATTACGAAAATACTAGCAAGGAAAACATCTGGCTGTGAACAAGACAACATCTACTGTAGAGACGAATATAAATCCTCACTTACCAAAAAGCGCAGTGTGATCTATAGTTTGACTTCTAATGACAATTTTTTCAAGCGTTATAGCGTTGGTAATGTTTGTAAGGAAAAGAAAAACGTGAACTGGTCTTGTGGCTTTGTCAGATGGTTCAAATAACTTCCAGGGTCTTCCAAAATAATTAGCCGGCCGGAGTGGCAGAGCGGTTCTAGGCGCTACAGTCTGGAACCGCGCGACAGCAACACACATCCTGCCTTGGGCATGGATGTGTGTGATGTCCTTAGGTTAGTTAGGTTTAAGTAGTTCTAAGTTCTAGGGGACTGATGACCTCAGAAGTTAAGTCCCATAGTGCTCAGAGCCATTTGAACCATTTGAACCAAAATAATTTCTTTCAGCAAGGTCGTTGAGCAACCTTTTTTCCTATCGAATCAGGAATCCTGACACATTTCTTGTATATTTTCTTGTGCGTGGATTTTATGCCGGCCAACGGCCTTGCTGCAGTGGTAACACCGGTGCCAGTCAGATCACCGAAGTTGAGCGCTGTCGGGCTGGCCTAGCACTTGGATGGGTGACCATCCGGTCTGCCGTGCGCTGTTGGCCAGCGGGGTGCACTCAGCCCTTGGGAGGCAAACTGAGGAGCTAATTGATAGAGAAGTAGTGGCTCCGGTCTGGGAAACTGACATACGGCCGGGAGAGTGATGTTCTGACCACATGCCCCTCCATATCTGCATCCAGTGACGCCTGTGGGCTGAGGATGACACGGCGGCCGGTCAGTACCGTTGGGCCTTCATGGCCTGTTCGGGAATCTTTTTAGGATTTCATGCCGACAAGTATTTACTGCGGCACTATGTGTTCAGCTGCCAAAACTTCCATTTCAGAGACGACTCCGACATTCACAAAACTAAGAAACTGAACTGTACACTGGTGTCGCTGTCTCTACTGTCATAAAAGAAATCAGCTTCGTGAAACGTAATGTTGTCGTGTAAAGTAGGTTTACGGGGGCGTAAAACTTACCTATTACACCACTGGCCTCTAACGTCGCTCCATCTTTTTTGTGATGGTTTGCGAAAGTCTCGGCGCATGTGACTCCCCTTGCAACAGCACTGGGTGAACTGCAACATTAAGGAATGCACGAAGTCCAGACGTTCTCGTTTGAGTATGGGACGAGTTGGCCTATCGTTTGAATGTCCGTTGTGCGTCCGGTGCAGGCCATGTTCAACGTTTTTGAAACGTTGATCGAAAGTTTGATCCTCAACGTACGTAAATGGTAAAAGTACACCAAGTTTGTATGTGTACTCATGTAAAAGACGAATCCTTGTAAAATCGGATGTTTCAGTTGAAAATAAAAACTTTCTCATTCTGTGCGTATGTTAAAATGTACTGAAAGTCTCCATCTTCATGCGCGTAGAAGATATAGTCCAGTAAAATGGGATAAATCTTTTTGAAACACATTACTTTTGTATATGAAATACAGCCAAGTCTTGTCTTTGGTCGCGGTGACACACGTGGTAAACGCTGTGTCATATGATGCACGTGAAAGAGTGCAGTACTGCACGTTGGAACTTAGGGATGCTGAGGGGTCACTGTTTCCTGTATGAAAAAGAGCTACGAGGCACAAAGTAGGCTTAGCATTCCATTAACTAATATTGTGAAGTCACAGGTGGTGACATGCGAATTTAGCATTGTAGTGCCTTTGTATTGAAACTACCTCTTTAATTGTTCTTTTTTTATTTTATTTATTTATTTTTTTTTTTTTACTAGGCACTGACCAAAAGAATTTTCCCTGACAAAGACAACTCAAACTTAACCTATTCATTTATTACCCACAATATACAAGCCCAACGCATTCTGACTGCTATACATTGGCAACATGACTTTCAATAATTAACACAAAAGAATGGCCCTGAATTGCAAGAAATCCTAAAAATAATACAAATCCAAAAAATATGAAATTAAAGACACATGAAACTACCTCCAACTCCGTTAATTGCCTAAACTTATTTCAGTCACGAATCCCGATAGGGGAAACCCCATTCTTTTTCATAAGTCACTTACCTCACAGAAAATCTTCAAAACACGAACTACAGCAATTACAGCAAGTAGCAACAACAGTCAGCTAAATAAAACGATTCTAATTACTATAGACTCTAACTACTGGGAGTCATATGGTTAGCAAAAGAAAGATTTTGTTGAAGAGCGAACAATGTATTTAGAAAATTTTACCTTATTCATGTGACATCCAGTTCCAAAAATTATATGGTTGTCAATAATTCCACTATCCAAACATTATGAAAGATATTCATAATCATACATTTCCTTGCATATTTTCTTAAATTGGTTCAAATGGCTCTGATCACTATGCGACTTAACTTCTGCGGTCGTCAGTCCCCTAGAACTTAGAACTACTTAAACCTAACTAACCTAAGGACATCACACACATCTATGCCGGAGGCAGGATTCGAACCAGCGACCGCACCGGTCGCATATATTTTCTTATAAACACATCATTTCATCTCACTTCACATTGCCCGTCCTACCAACACAGAGTCTCCATTAACAATATCATGGCCATACACTTCCCTATCCACTCGCTAACTGCTAGTCCGTCCAACCATAGAATCTCTTGCTGAGGGCGCAGAGCGCTGTCAGCGATATTAACACAGTCTGTAGCGCTGCCAACATACAAATAGGTTACTTACAGTATTCTTTTCAAATAATGATCGTCTCTGTGTAAGCGAGAATGCTGTAATGCGAATGTTCGCGTTACATAACCTGTGTCCTAGAAAATATTCCGCGAGTCTCTAGAGCTGGAGTTCATGAATAAGTAATTAAATTGCTGCCTGCTGTGATCAGTGGACGGCGGCAAGACTGTGAGGTAATAAACAACGTGGATAAATTATGAAATAGTTCCTGGAAGGGAAAGAAAAGGGGGGAAATGTTGTTTAGGTGCTTTTGTCTCATTTATTTCGGACATTGCACCCGATGCACAATTAAATAACACGGAAACACTTGTGACGTCACCGTGCGTGTATGGCGTATAAGGACGAGGAGTGTCAAGTATTTTGCGCTGTTTACGCGGCTTGTTTGCAGCGCCGGGCAGCTTCCATACATTGTATTACGCAGGGCGGCGGATGTTGGACGGAGGCCAAGTATGGCAAAACAGGCCGTCTTCAGCTGCGCAGACCGCAAAGGCATGACGGACTCTACCGTCGTGTGTGTTTGTGTGTGTGTGTGTGTGTGTGTGTGTGTGTGGATGGGTGGGTGAGGAAGAGAGAGAGAGGAGACCGGAGGGGGGGGGGGGGGAGGCTCAGGTTTGGTTGGCAGACTTCCAGCAGCGCGCATCAGGGCAGCCACAACAGCAGGCTCAACCCTCATGGGCGCCGCTGGGAAGTGGCTCTATTTTTCCCGTCTGTTTCCATATCTCCTGACCGTAGCATTTGACTATAGCAATAACACACACGCGCACTCTCCTTCTCTCTCAGAAAAACAGACACACTATTTAGAACAGCCTATGAATACCCCTCTGTTAAAAGGGCTACAATGAAGACGCCAAAGTAACTGGTATATGCATGCGTATTCAAACACAGAGATATGTATACAGGCAGAATATAGCTCACCGGTCTGCTACGCATATATAAGACAGCAAGTGTCTGACGCAGTTGTTAGATCGGTTACTGCTGCTGCGATGACAAAAAAAATGGTTCAAATGGCTCTGAGCACTATGGGACTCAACATCTGAGGTCATATGTCCCCTAGAACTTAGAAAGACTTAAACCTAACTAACCTAAGGACATCACACAGACATCCATGCCCGAGGCAGGATTCGAACCTGCGACCGTAGCAGCAGCGCGATTCCAAACTGAAGCGCCTAGAACCGCTCGGCCACATCGGCCGGCTACGATGACAGGTTATCAAGATTTAAGCGAGTTTAAACGTGGTGTTATAGTCGGGGCACGAACGATGATACACAGCATCTTCAAGGTAGCGATGACGTGGTGATTTTCCCGTACGAGTGCACCGTGAATATCAGGAATCCGGTAAAACATCAAATCTCCGACATCACTGCGGCCGGAAAAAGATCCTGCATGAACGGAACCAACGACGACTGAAGAGCGTGACAGAAGTGCAAACTTTCCGCAAACTGCTGTACATTTCAGTACATGACTATGAACAAGTGTCAGAGTGCGAACCATTTAACGAAACATCATCGATGTAGACCTTCGGAGCCGAATTCCCACTCGTGTACCCTTGATGACTGAACGACAAAGATTTACGCCTCTCCTGGGCCCGTTGACACTGAAATTGGACTATTGATGACTGGAAACATGTTGCCTGGTGGACGAGTCTCGTTTCAAATTGAATCGAGCGGATGGGCGTGTACGGGTGTGGAGACAACCTCATGAATTCATGGACCCTGCATGTCATTAGGGGACTGTTCAACATGTTGGAGGCTCTGTAATGGTGTGGGGCATGTGCAGTTGGAGTGATATGGGACCCCTGATACGTCTAGACACGACTTCAACAAGTGATACGTACATAAGCACCCCGTCTGCTCACCTGCATCCATTCATTTGTCAATTCCAGCAGGACAATGCGACACCCCCCACGTCCAGAATTGCTACAGAGTGATTTCAGGAACACTCTTCTGAGTTAAGCGCTTCCGCTGGCCGCCAAATTCCCCAGACATAAACATTATTGAGCATATCTGGGATGGCTTGCAACGTGCTGTTCAGAAGAGATCTCCACCCCCGGTAGTCTTAACGGATTTGCGGACAGCCGCCGCGCGGGGTAGCCGCGCAGTTTAAGGCGTGTTGTCACGGCCCGGGTGGCTCCCCCCGTCGGAGGTTCGAGTCCTCCCTCGGGCATGGGTGTGTCTGTTGTCCTTAGTTAGTTTAAGTTAGATTAAGTAGTGTGTAGGCTTAGGGACCGATGACCTCAGCAGTTTGGTCCCGTAAGACTTTTCCGCTAGTTTTATGGGCAGCCCTGCAGGATTCGTGGTGTCAATTCCCTTCAGCACTGCTTCAGACATTAATCGACTCCGTACCACGTCGTGTTCACTTCTGCTTGCTCGCATGGGCCCTACGCGATATTAGGCAGATGTACCAGTGTCTTTGGCTGTTCAGTGTATTTTTGTATGCTTTCGTGGTCATTGTCATTGACGGTAAAATATCCTAAGTTGTTAGGCTGCGTCATATAATTCCCCTTCAGATTTCTCCAGTACTTGACGTTTCGTCCCTCGTGCTGGAAACTTCTTCGGGAGTCTTCTGTTGATCCTGGCTAGCTGAGTACTGTCGAATATCAGTGCCGCGTCCACTTACAAAAGGCTGTTTTCGTACTCAGTTTCAAAGTGGAGTTACTGGCTGAATATCTTCGGGTTGCTGTTGGGCTGTCGGCTTTGGGTACATGCAGACAGCAAGTAGTGAAAGAGATGGGGCGTGTTATCAGAATATTCTGTTACCGTGCCGCCGAGGTGTGTTCCAGATAGTTGTAACGTTCCTCGCGTACCGTCGCTGATGGGCGTGTAGCCACGAAGCTGGGAGATAGCCGTCGCTTGCTGTTAAGAGTTTTCAGGTGTAAGAAGCATGTTCATTTTGAATGTATCGTGCTGTTCACTCACATCCTCAATAGTCTTCATTTTTCACCCGCCCACTGCGCCAATGTCTTATAACCTCTCACCGGTGTTTCTGAGAAGGGGACGGGTAGCAGATCGGCGCATACCTAGCGTAGCTTCACGGGAAACGAATTGCGCGGAGTCAAAACTTGACACCTCTCTTTTTACCCGTGCTTCTGCCTGGTCACAGAATGTCAGTGAGCTTGTTAAATGCGTTTCCTCCCGTTTCTGCATAAACCAGGCACCAGGCAGTATCGTTCGCGAGAGTTTCGAGGATTCCAAAACAATAAGTTACCTGAGATGCTGCGAGAATCGTCCGTTTTACGAATGAAGCTGTACAGGATGTCCCGGGAGGATTGGTCAACATTCAGGTATATCCTGGAAACAATCATTCAGAGCAAAAAAGCCCAGTTAACATGGACTGTAAAGTGCATACCTGAAGAGCTTTGAGCGCTTGTTCTGTAGAAGACATGTGTTTCACAATAGCGAGGATGAACAAGCGCTCGAAGCTCTTAAAGGTATGCACTTTAGAATATACGTTTACCAGACTTCTTACTTGGAAGGATCGTCTCTCTGATATCCGTGAATATTGACCATTCGTCGTCGGACTGCCTCTATAGGCCTGTTAAGTGGCGAGGTACCTCGAACTCGTTGCACCAATAATAAACTAAAGCAAGCACTAGAGATTGTTACCAACTACATTCATTTCCTTCCTGCAATTACCCGGACGTTGCGGAGCGGCAGAAGCAGAGCTGTGGATCCTCTCTGCGATTCGCCTGTTGCTCGACCCCAGGGACGTCGGACGATACTTACTCGCTCGTCCGTTACTACTTCTAGGAGCGCCAGCCACCGCTCGCGGCCTCGCAATACGGCTAATCAAGCGGCAATTGCGGAGCTGGATTGCTCTCGATCTCTGATCGAAAACAGCAGTAATAACCGATACGGGCGCCACACTGCCCTCTTAAGCAGCTCTGCGGCTCTGTACACCCGTTATTAAACCCAAATTTCCCGTGTTTTACTTTATACGTGACCGAGAGTACATCGAAAATCAACTACACGAGTAATTTTTGCTGAATCGCAGGTACCGATTTTGAGCTTTGTTGCTACATTATAGAAATATTAAATGTCTTTCATATATGCGTGCTTGCGTTTCTCTTAATTCAAAAAGATAGTCCATTAACTAGTAAATCGTGGAAGTATCTTCCGATAATACTTAATGAAAGTCTGTCATTTTCTTTTACTCGTATTTGATCAAAGACAGCTTTCGATTCGAGCTGTAATGTTGAGGAAAAGGAGGAACAATGATCACAATAACAAGCACAATAAAATTTTGGCCAGACCAGAACACGTACTGAAAGAAACGATAGAACGAATAACCGGAAGTTCTGTGGACATCTGCGCTCGCACACACAGGCGCGCGAGCGCGCGCACACACACACACACACACACACACACACACAGAGAGAGAGAGAGAGAGAGAGAGAGAGAGAGAGATGAAACTGCATAGGACGTGGAACATAAAAAGTGGATCGTGAGGTACGATGAGCACATTAGCAGTACCCTTCGCAATTTAATTCGTTACAAAACAGTGAACAGAACCGACAGACTAAAATTTAAACTGTTGATTAGGTTGGAAGAAAATATAGAGGGAACAAACCAGTATCCGAATGAGACAAATCCAGGGAAAAGCCTGTTGTTGCAGAAAGTAACACATTCAAAATTGTTTTACAGCATTTAGTGAGACGGTGGATACCACCCACCCAAGAATTAATAGAGCCCTAGCCGCGCGGCATGGGGAAAAGTGTTACTCCTACAGCAGAAACAAACTCTACCAGAGGAATACAGCTGCACTCCCAAAAGGAACGACATCAGATATTTCGTTATTCATCATTCAGTTCATAGCTTGCTTCTTTTGTTAACTGTGTACCTACAGATCTGCTAGCTGTGCAAAATCTACCTCGTTCGCTGATGATATGGCAATAGTCACCAGTTGTTAGAACTTAACCATACCTTGCACTTGGAAATGTTCCTTCGCAATCGCTCTCAAATAGCAACATTTTATATACCTCGTAAAGAAAACATATTAATAAGCACGCCGTAATAAAAGCACAGTATTTATAATTATTTGATTTCTAAATGAATCGCACTCTAAATTTGAGTCAGCACATAGATAGCAGATAAAAAATCGATTGTTCTAATTTAGAAATATATCTCAGAAACTGATTTCAGTATCTAACTTCTAGGATGAGCCGATTACTTCCATATACTGTTACATTCCTATGTAATCACTGGGGATAGTGCTAAAGGTTAATATGTTTGAGGTAAGAACGTTGCGAAAAGTCGGTAACTGAAGATACAGGATGGATTCGTGAAAGGTTGTACTATTCTTAAAATTACATGACAGTGCGTTTGATCTTCAGCAGTATATGTGATTAGGGAATGAAAAAAAAAAAAGACGTTTACGTGTTGTCGGCGACGGGATCATTGGCTGAAGCCGTGTCCGTCTCAAAGAGACCGCCCTGACGTTTGCCTTATCCCACTTAGGGAAACGACGGAAAAAATGAATCTGAGTGACTGACAGCGATTTGTAATTAATAAAGAAGTTAGTCCCTGTTGAACCTTCACTTTCGTGATCACGAAACGTGACGAGACTTGAATGCGGAAATAACTTTACCTTTTCGTCTAGCGTTCTAAGTGCTCTACTGAATCCTGAGACAAGACTCTAGACGTTTCCCGCAGAGTTATAGGAGCGAAATCTGAGACTCTACCAATACAAGGATGTATTAAAAGCACGTACGCTCCTTATCTGTTATACCTGTTACAACTGCGCTGAACGGCGAAAGCGGGCTTGATCTTGCCGGTGGAGTCCCAGTTTAAGTTGCCAAATGTCAGCAAATGGATTCGACGAGAAGTCACGACCCTTGAACGATTACATCGGCGACTGGATAGTCTTCGGACGGGGCAGTCTCTCCGGGTACGTGGGCGCCCACAATTACGTGGCTGCCTGGTTTGTGGAGTTGACGCCATCCTTAACAGACAGCGCCAGACGTCTCTTAGTTAAGCTCTGCGGTCAGACCCAGAGAATCACACAATGCCAATTGTCCGCCCTGCCATCCGCTGCCGTGTGGCGTCATTTGAATCCGATGTGGGTGGACACCGATGTCTCAGCCGCTGCCAGCTGCTGCAACTGATTCACGTACCTCTTTAGATGGCACCTCGAGCCTGAGTGCGCCTCGTTCCAGTCCTCCCACCAGGGAAGGCCCTTGACGGTACCTGGAATTGAACCCAGGGGGCCGGCCGCTGTGGCCGAGCGGTTCTAGGCGCTTCAGCCTGGAACCGCGCGACCGCTACGGTCGCAGGTTCGAAACCTGCCTCGGGCATGGATGTGTGTGATGTCGTTAGGTTAGTTAGGTTTAAGTAGTTCCAAGTTCTAGGGGACTGATGACCTCAGAAGTTAAGTCCCATAGTGCTCAGTGCCATTTGAACCATTTGAGCCCAGGGGCTTCGCACGGCAGTCAAACGTGTTGACTTCTCAACTGCTGAGGAATACGTCGCTGTGTTATCGCCCTGGGTAATCAGACTCTGTTCATTAATTAATTGTGTCAAAACTGTCTCTTCGAATGTTTACATTTCTAAGTTCGAAAAGGATTTTTTTTTTTGTCTGGGCGTGCGTTCTCGTGTTGTACATGTACATGAGTACTCTCAAATTCACCCAAGCTGCTTGGCAGAGTGTGCAAGATGTTGTTGTTGTGGTCTTCAGTCCAAAGACTGGTTTCCTGCAGCTCCCCATACTACTCTATCCTCTATCTTCATCTCTGAGTAACTACTGCAACCTGCATTCTCCTGAATCTGCTTAGTGTAATCATCTCTTTGTCTCCCTCAACGATTTTTACATTCCACGCTTCCCTCCAGTACTGAATTGGTGATCCCTTGATGCCTCAGAACGTATACTACCAACCGATCCCTTCTTCTAGTCAACTTGTGCCACAAATTCCTCTTCTCCTCTATTCTATTCAGTACCTCCTCATTAGATACGTGATGTACCCATCTAATCTTCAGGATTGTTCTGTAGCACCACATTTCAAAAGCTTCTATTCTCTTCTTGTATAAATTGTTTATTGTCCATGTTTCACTTCCATACATGGCTACACTCCATACAAATACTTCCAGAAAAGACTTCCTGACACTTAAATCTATACTCGATATTAACTAATTTCTATTCTTCAGAAACTTTTGCATTGCCATCGCCAGTCTACATTTTATATCCCCCATAATTCGACCATAATCAGTTATTTTGCTGCTCAAATAGCAAAACACATCTACTATTTTAAATGTCTCGTTCTCTAGTCTAATTTCCTCAGCATCACCTGATTTAATTCGACTACATTCCATTATCCTCGTTTTGCTTTTGTTGATGATCATCTTATAACTTCCTTTCAAGACAGTGTCTTCCAAGTCCTTTGCTTTCTCTGACAGAATTACAATGTCATAAGCAAACCTCAAGGTTTTTATTTCTTCTCCCCGGATTTTAACTCATACACCAAATTTTTCTTTAGTTTCCTTTACTGCTTGTTCAATATACAGATTGAATAACACCGGGGATAGGCTACAACCCTGTCTCACTCCCTTCTCAACCATTGATTTCCTTTCGTGTTCCTCGACTCTTATAACTGCCTTCTGGTTTCTGCACAAATTATAAATAGCCTTTCGTTCCCTGTATTTTACCACTGCCACCTTCAGAATTTGAGGATAGTATTCGGGTCATCATTATCAAAAGCTTTTTCTAAGTCTACAAGTGCTGTAGACGTAGGTTTACCTTTCCTTAACCTACCTTATAAGATAAGTCGTAGTGTCAGTATTGTCTCGCGTGTTCTAACATTTCTACGGAATCCAAACTGATCTTCCCCTGAGGTCGGTTTCTACCAGTTTTTCCATTCGTCTGTAAAGAATTCGAGTTAGTATTTTGCAGCCGCGACTTATGAAACTGATAGTTCGGTAATTTTCACACCTGTCAGCACCTGCTTTCTTTGGAATTAGAATTATTATGTTCTTCTTGAAGTCTGAGGGTATTTTGCTTGTCTCATACATCTTGCTCACAAGGTGGAAGAGTTTAGTCATCGCTGGTTCTCCCTAGGCTGTCATGTAGTCTAAAACGAAATGTCGTCTACTCCCGGTGCCTTGTTTCTACTTAGATCTTTCAGTGCTCTGTCAAATTCTTCACGCAGTATCATATCTCCCGTCATCTTCAGGTGCGTCATCTTCAATTTCCGTAATGTTGCCCTCAGGTACATTGATCATGTATAGAACCTCTTTATATTCCTTCCACCTTTCGGATTTCTCTTCTTTCCTTAGGACTGGTTTACCATTTGAGCTCTTGATATTCATACAGGTGGTTCTATTTTCTCCAAAGCCCTCTTTAATTTTTCTGTAGGCGGCATCTACCTTACCCCTAGTGATACATGCATTTACATCCTTACATTTGTCCTCTAGCCATTCCCGCTTAACCGTTTTACTCTTCCTGTCGATCTCATTTTTGAAACGTTTGTATTTCTTTTCTCCTGATTCATTTACTGCATTTTTATATTTTCTGCTTTCGTCATTTAAATTAAAAAACAAATAGTTCAAATGGCTCTGAGCACTATGGACTTAACATCTGAGGTCATCAGTCCCCTAGAAATTAGAACTACTTAAACCTAGCTAACCTAAGGACATCATACACATCGATGCCCGAGGCATGATTCGAACCTGCGACCGTAGCGGTCGTGCGGTTCCAGGCTGAAAAGCCTAGAACCGCTCGGCCACTGCGGCCGGCCTCAATTAAATTCAATATTTCTCGTGTTACCCAAGGATTTTTACTAGCCTTCGCCTCTTTACCTACTTGATCCTCTGCTGCCTTCACTGTTTCATCTCTCAAAGCTGTCCATTCTTCTTCTACTGTATTCCTTTCCCCTGTTCTTGTCAACCATTCTCTAATGCTCCCTGTGAAACTCTCTACAACCTCTAGTTCTTTCGGTTTGCCTAGGCCCCATCTACTTAATTTCCTAGCTTTCTGCACTGTCTTCAGATTTAATCTACACTTCATAACCGATAAATTGCTGTCAGAGTCCACATCTGCCCCGGGAAATGCCTTACAATTTAAAACTTGGTTCCCGAATCTCTGTCTTACCGTTATATAATCAATCTTAAACCTTCCGGTGTCTCCAGATCTCTTCCACGTATGCAGCCTTCATTCTTAAACCAAGTGTAAGCGATGAATAAGTTACGTTCTGTGCGAAATTCTACCAGGCGGCTTCCTCTTTCATTCCTTACCACCAGTCCACATTCACCTACTACTTTTCCTTGTCTTCCTTTTCCTATTATCGAATTCCAGTCCCCCATGAATATTAAATTTTCGTCTCCCTTAACTATGTGAATAATGTCTTTTATCTCATCATACATTTCGTCAATCTCTTCGTCATCTGCAGAGCTAGTCGGCGTATAAACTACTGTGGTAGGCGTGGGCTTCGTGTCTATCTTGGCTACAATAATGCTTTCACCGGGCTGTTCGTAGTAACGTATCCGCGTTCCTATTTTTTATTCATTCCTGCATTACCCCTATTTGATTTTCTATTCATAACCCTGTATTCTCCTGACCAGGAGTCCTGTTCCTCGTACCTTCTCTAATACTTCCTCTTCACTAATAACCTTTTTTAAATTTTCTAATCTACCTGCCCGAATAAGTGATCTGACATTCCACGCTCCGACGTGTTGAACGCCAGCTTTGTTTCTCCTGATAACGACGGGTGGAAGACGTAGCTTTCAATTTCCGTCATCCAGTTCTCTGACAGCGCCTGTGGTACGCCTCTAAAACATTCCATGTGTCTTATTTTATCGCGATAGTTATATTCGTCGGAGGAATCAAAATATTTGGACATTCGAGGGAAAAATTTGATGATTGAAATGTGTTGAAAAGGTGTCAACGCAATGAAAAAGTCTGAGTTGTATTAGTTGCCGTTACACTTTTTCCCTGTTTAGTGACAACAGGAATCAGTTCGCCGTCGTTCGAGTTTTTGCGGTGTCTTCTGTCAGGGTTATCCGGTAAGGGTCGCATACTACGCGGTAATAGGTTGGAAGAGGACGGCCAAACGTAGTGATTTTGTTGCACTTCCAAAATTCTCTGCCGACAAATCGTAGAATCTCGTTCAACATTGTTAGAAGCTTTCCCACATGATGGTCCGAATGTACACTGTTTCTGAATTTAATCCCTAGATACTTAGTTGAGTTGACAACGTCAAAATATGTGCCAACCAGTGACGGATAAATAAAGGGTGGGGGGGGGGGGTGCGGGCGCTACCCCCCCTTCCCGCCCCCCTTGGCGGGCAGTTCGCATTCCCACCCGCGCCGTGCGCCGCCCCCGCCAGTCAGCCCGCACCCCCACGCTATTCCTTCTTTTTTTCGTCAGCCGACCCGACTGAATGGAGTTATCGAGCAGTTGTACTTTCCAGTGTAGCACGCGCGTCCGCGTCATCGTATTTTATACGTTTCTGTCTGGCACATAGATAGCTAACACATACCTACGAAAAACCCCGAGGTAATTCTAGTGATCTCGATAGGTTATTCTCTCTGGCGTTTGTTTGAGAAAAGTCGATAATATTTTACTGTTTTCTTGCACAGAGAACCTTCGATACGGTAAAAGTAAAGGTAGCTCAAGATATCTTCAGCACCTCCTCGAGGTTTTTCTGTATCCGCCACTGGTGCCAAGTATCCTGTAATAGAGTATCAACGGAATTCTCTTCGCAGTGGTGTGGCAGCGTCGTTTTTGTTATTGTCCACTTCCTTCGCGCACCACGCTGGTGGATATTTGCTGCTGTTCGTAATCAGTGGATTGCTACAAGCCAAACTGATCGTGTGTACCGTCTGCCCAATCACCACCGTTTACAGACGCCTCTAGAATCGCAGCGTGCGGCTAACGTTGCATCTTCCTCAGGGTTCCTTAAAGCTATAATATGCGGGGAACGGCCATCAGGTGGTGGTGTTGACCGCACAAGGCAACTTCCAGGTAGAGCTTAAATGTCTTCGCGTCACAAGCACCAGTCTGAATATCGAAATGACGTCGCTGTGGTGCACTCTGACTCGGCGGCCGGTTTCCTGCGCTCTTGCCCTTCTTGCACTAAAGTGGCAGTGCGCACCAGGTCTGAGCGCGGAAACATTCCTGGAGGCCTGTTTTCGGACTGAATACTCGGTGTACACGAGCAGCATCGGCTGTTTCATGGTTCAAATGGCTCTAAGCACTATGGGACTTAACATCTGAGGTCATCAGTCCCCTAGACTTAGAACTACTTAAACCTAACTAACCTAAGGACATCACACACATCCATGCCTGAGGCAGGATTCGAACCTACGACCGTAGCAGCAGCTCACTGTCATCCATAAAAATTCCATCGTTGTTTGGGAACTTGAACCCCGCGAATGGTTCCAAATGGTCTCCAAGTAGGCGAAGATAACGACTTCTACACAGCGATCGGTTCAGTTGTACCAGGGGACCCAGTCCATTCCATGTAAACACAGCCCACACGATTATGGAGCCACAACGGCTTGAACAGTGCCTTTTTGGCTAAGCCATGTCTCCGCAATATCCTTTCTTTCAGGAGTGCTAGTTCTGCAAGCTTCGCAGGAGAGCTTCTGTAAAGTTTGGAAGGTAGGAGACGAGGTGCTGGCAGAAGTAAAGCTGTGAGGACGGGGCGTGAGTCGTGCTTGGGTAGCTCAGTTGGTAGAGCACTTGCCCGCGAAAGGCAAAGGTCCCGAGTTCGAGTCTCGGTCCGGCACACAGTTTTAATCTGCCAGGAAGTTTCATATCAGCGCACACTCCGCTGCACAGTGAAAATCTCATTCTGGAAACATCCCCCAGGCTGTGGCTAAGCCATGTCTCCGCAATATCCTTTCTTTCAGGAGTGCTAGTTCTGCAAGCTTCGCAGGAGAGCTTCTGTAAAGTTTGGAAGGTAGGAGACGAGGTGCTGGCAGAAGTAAAGCTGTGAGGACGGGGCGTGAGTCGTGCTTGGGTAGCTCAGTTGGTAGAGCACTTGCCCGCGAAAGGCAAAGGTCCCGAGTTCGAGTCTCGGTCCGGCACACAGTTTTAATCTGCCACGAAGTTTCATATCAGCGTACACTCCGCTGCAGAGTGAAAATTTCATTCGGGACTCATCTGTCCAGGCAACGGTTTTCCAGTCGTGTGAGACGCCTTGCCACGGTTCGCGCGGAGGTTAAGAGTCCACCCTCGAGTACTGGTGTGTGTGCGTGCGCGCGTGTGTGTGTGTGTGTGTGTTCTTTAGCGTAAGACAGTTTCAGTTAGATTAAGTAGTGTGTAAGCCTAGGGAGAGATGACCTCAGCAGTTTGGTCCCATGGGAACGTACCACAAATTTCCGAATTTTTTCCAGTCGTCTAGGGTTCAACCGACATGGTCACCAGTCCAGAAGAGGCGCTGTAGGCAATGTCGTGCTGTTAGTAAAGGCACTCACGTCATTCATCTGCTGCCGTAGCCCATTAACGCCAAATTTCGCCTAATGGATACGTTCGTCGTACGTCCCACATTGATTTCTGCGGTTATTTCGCAGAGGGGGCCGCCCCGTGTAGCGCGACGTGACGAAGCAGCGCGCAGGGCGCGTGTAGGCCGGCGGCCGGCCACTGTTTGCGCCCTTTGTGGGCGGCCCTATCCCTGTCCCTGAGCCTGCTGGTCCGATATTGCGCGGGTCGCCCTGTTTGCCGGCGCTATGCAGATCGCCGGCTGACCCGGCCTCTACTATATTGCTGGCGCAGGCGACAGCTTTGTGCTGGGGCTGTCCTCGCGGAGGTATTTCCAGGAGGGCGAGGGCGACCAAATGACCGCGTCTGACAAAATATTAGTCATCCACGTGTCTGGTACTGAACTGATACCAGGCGGTCACGTGACCCTCCACTGCTGACGTAGGCACTGAAGTGGTGTGTGTATGTTCCAGGCGAGTGTATGGAGTCAGCGCAGTAAGACGTTCGGGCACCGAGACGTGACAGAATGGCCTAAAGGCTCTACTGTTGACGAAAAGCTGTAGGGTTTTGAAACGGGTGGCAGTGTGAAAACAATACCACGACTGTTCAAACAAATTTCGGGCTTGCAGCCGGTCGTTGTTCAATACTTCGCACGATATTTCAACTGGGCACCTGCCAGTCATCTTCAGGTGAGCCGTCGCAGACTGGCGAAAACGTCCTCCGTCTGCGACGGCTACCTGAAGATGACTGGCAGGTGCCCAGCCGAAATATCGTGCAAAGTATTGAACGACGACCGGCTGCAAGCCCGAAATTTGTTTGAACAGTCAATTCGACGTGAAAATTTTAAAATTCACACAATATCACGACTTTTCGAAGCGTGTTATACTCATCATTTTCTGCCGAATTGTGGAGATATGTATATAACTGTAGTCGCATAAATCTAGGGCCTCGCCGTAGATTTGATCATAAAAGTCGTTAATCTTCTGTTCACTGCAATGTGAAATGTAACCGCTTCGAGCGCTGGCGTCGCTACAGCTATTTGACGTCTCCTTAGTGTGTCTGTAAAAATGGCTTCAAAGTTGGTTTGTTCGTTCGACTCTTCGTTTTTAATAAACTTGCTGCGGTTAACGTGGGAGGAGAGCGAGAGCCACAGTGCATGCTATTAATTGTGTGGTGATGGGCAGTGAAACACGCTGCAGGCGACATCATGTCCACAGACACAACCACAGACATCCACCTCTACACCTGGAAACATCCAGGCAGCTTTTTAGCAAGCCCCAATAGAGGATGTGGTCATACTCTAAAATTAGAAAATTCTTTCTTAACTTTTCATCCTACTTTGTCTATTTTTGAACTCTGGATGGCACAAGTTAAAAAGCGCTTCATCAGTTTCGTATTTTTTTTATTAGTTTTGTAGTTGTTGGAACACTAATTCCATTAATTAAATGATTCAAAATTAAAAATAGCTCTTATTGCCCATATAGTATACTAAACATTTATTTACCTTCACATATTCCCCCTTCAGTGTGGCCGACCGGTTCTAGGCACTTCAGTCCGGAACCGCGCTGCTGCTACGGTCGCAGGTTCGAATCCTGCCTCGGGCATGGATGTGTGTGATGTCCTTAGGTTGGTTAGGTATAAGCAGTTCTAAGTCTGGGGGACTGATGACCCCAGATGTTAGGTCCCATAGAGCTTAGAGCCATTTGAACCATTGAACCCCTTCAGTGCTTCATAAATTGCTTCACATGTTTCTGGAATTATTTTGGTTAATGTGCAATGTGATATTCGAGTGCTGTGTTGTAAACTAGAGTAGCTCTCTTATGTCTCAAGAAATCGAAGTGTCACATTTTGCCTGTCTTCTGCACATATAGCACTTCTCAAGAGAGTATTCTGTTTTGTAATAAGATAAGTCACTTTACTGAGCAAATGCTGAAATACACGGTCATCCTTTCGTAAGTAATATATATATTAAGACTTGACTTCCTCCACTTACAGCTCTCGTAACAAATTTTTCTGAATGCTTTTGTTATCTCGACTAATACCTATCGCTTCATCCAAGTATGTTTTCTTCTTTTTCGCCGCCTTTCTTCCACATAGACACACAACGTAACTGTGGTTCTAACAACTGCACCGCATAATAACGAGTTGTCGTCCGCCATCTTGAAATTTGACGAAAAATATGACGACAGTGTAATACCCCATTTTAGCGCCATGTCAAAGAAATTTGACGAATATTTGATCATATTTTTTTTCTTAAAGACACATGATCGAGTAATACCGGCCTAAGCGAAATAGCCAGCCCTTGTGACTGATGCGCTGCTGCAGATCCGAGTGGCGAGCGTTCTGCCCTCTGTTGCCTGCAGCCTCCAGGTGACGTCTCGGGCGGAAGACGGGCACAGTTGTGAACCGTGTGCAAGCGCACACGTGCTGCGCTGTTCTGTTATGTTGTGTTGTGCGCTGCCCGCGCCGCATTGCATTCCGGAAAGAGCCCCGGCCGGCTGCCTCGCAAATGGCTCGCTGCTCGCACACAATTAGCGAGACGTAGCACAGCAGGAAGACAGCGAGCAATTATCCTCCCTCTCTCGCTCCCTGCTCTTCTCTCGCACTGAGGAGATTCGCTTTAAGAGATGCACTTTCGAAGGCTTCTACCACCTGCTAGATTTCACTCGCGCAATTTCTCCCCCAATTCCGTCGCCGCGTATTTCGCCAGTCAGCCAACACATTGCACACGTATGCCGTATACACGCAGTTCCTTCTGACTTGATCTCACGTTTACTAAAACTGCCTATTAGCAGTCACCCTTCCCCTAGAAGGAACAAGACAGCAATTGAATATCTCTCTACCGAAGCTGATGGTACCTAGATAGCGCATGATCGTTGGTTTTCATGCGTTAAGGTAATTGCACTCCGGGGCGCCTTTCCGTTATTTTGGTATTCCCTATCCGAAAATTCATGGTTGCTTCCTCGGTGGGCTCCGTGATACCAAACCAAGCCAGGTACAGAAAATTAAACAAGTTTCCCCTGCACTTTGCTATCGAAACTGACGAACGGTACTCATCGTTAGCCGGCCGAAGTGGCCGTGCGGTTAAAGGCGCTGCAGTCTGGAACCGCAAGACCGCTACGGTCGCAGGTTCGAATCCTGCCTCGGGCATGGATGTTTGTGATGTCCTTAGGTTAGTTAGGTTTAACTAGTTCTAAGTTCTAGGGGACTAATGCCCTCAGCAGTTGAGTCCCATAGTGCTCAGAGCCATTTGAACCATTTTTGAACTCACCGTTAACAGTGACGTCTCGAAGACGACGTCCGAAGGCACACTACACGGTGTGCCTCCATCTATACAAAGAAACAATTAACTACATTCATACTCATAAATTAAGGATAATGCTGATACATGGTGAAACAATACTCTGGTAGGCGGTTTGCTGGTTTAAATCACCTCGGCGTATGACCATACGGTGTATTTGACCTGCGGTCGTCGCACGGTGGCGCTGGCAGCAATCCACATACGCAGAGGTGTGTTTGTGCACGTCAGAGTACGGTGCAGCGAGTAAGTGTGCAGAGGCTCAAACAACACATATTTATGACGTTATGAGGGGTAGAATACTAGGGCGACTGGAGGCTGCTCAAATACAGCAGGTCGTAGCACGGGCCCTCCGCGTGCCACAAAGTGTGATCTCAAGATTATGACAGAACAGACATGGTTTATTCGCCCGGAGACCTGCAAGGTGCATTCCACTGACCCCTGGTCACAGGATAGCCTGTAAAGCCTGGTGTCAAGAACACAGTACATGGTCATTAAACAGTGGTTATGTTCACAGACGAGTCCAGGTATAGACTGAACAGTCATTCTCGCCGGGTTTTCGTCTGGCGTGAACCAGGAACCAGATACCAACCCCTTAATGTCCTTGAAAGGGACCTGTATGTAGGTCGTGGTTTGATGGTGTGGTGTGGGATTATGATTGGTGGTCGTCTTTGACATGCCTTTGACAGAGGAACTGTAACAGGTCAGGTGTATCGGGACGTCTTTTTGCACCAGTATGTCCGCCTTTTCAGAGGTACAGTGGGTCGCACCTTCCTCCTGATGGATGATAACGCACGACCCCACCGGGCTGCCATCGTGGAGGAGTGCCTTGAACCAGAAGATATCAGGCGAATGGAGTGGCCTTGCCTGTTCTCCAGACCTAAACCCCATCGAGCACGTCTGGAATACTCTTGGTCGACGTATCGCTGCACGCCTTCAAACCCTTGCGACAATTCAGGAGCTCCGACAGGCACTGGTGCAAGAATGCGAGGCTATACCCCAGCATCTGCTCGACCACCTGATCCAGAATATGCTAACCGTTGTGCGGCCTGTGTATGTGTGCATGGTGATCATATCCCACATTGATGTCGGGGTGCATGCGCAGGAAACAGTGGCGTTTTGTAGCACATGTGTTTCGGGACGGTTTTCTCAACTTATCACCAATACCGAATCTATGCCGTGTATGTTCCCTATGCGCCTATGCTATTAGCGTCAGTTTCGTGTAGTACCACGTTGTGTGGCACCACGTTCTCCAATTATCCTTAATTTATGAGCATGAGTGTACTTCTTAACACATACGCTCCTCCACCCCAAAAAATGTAAAAATTGGTTCGTATGCGAAAATAAATCATGAGTATAAAGGTAACATAGATGCTTGCGACTTGCGGCAGTGAAGAATGGGTGGTGGTAGTGGGGAACGAGGAAGAAGACTGGGAGAGGGGGGAGGGGGGTTGAGGGTAATGAGAATTTACTGCGGCTGCAATCAAAGCCGGCTGGGTTAATCGTGCTAGTAGCAGTCATGCAAATGCTCTTGCGGAGCGCGCTACATAACAAACGCTTAAGAGCCACCAACGTTGGGATCATCTGCTACAGCTCTCTGACTCTCACCGAGCGAGGTGGTGCAGTGGTTAGCACACTGGACTCGCATTCGGGAGGACGACGGTTCAATCCCGTCTCCAGTCATCCTGATTTAGGTTTTCCGTGATTTCCCTAAATCGCTTCAAGCAATGTTGCCTAACTCCTAAATAAATAAATAAAACCCAGTCGCGTGGTCTGACGCACCTTGTCACAGTTTGCGCCCCCCCCTCCCCCCTCCCTCGTCGGAGGTTCAAGTCCTTGTCCTAGGATAGACTGCGCACGCGCAAGCTGCCGTAGTGCTGTCCGATGCACCAGGCCACTGAGCTACACGAAATTATTATTCTGTTACTCTCGTTAACAGGTGTTAGAGCTTCGTCACACGGGTCGAATTACCTAAAATTCCACGTGTCGCTCTAAGAGTTTTCTGACGCCAGTTCATGCTATTTCGCGTTGAAGAGCTATTTTGTCACGTGAAACACAAAATAAATATCTGCGATATTTCGGCAAAGTGTCAAGTACAGTAGAACCAACAGGAAAAGAGAACGCTTCGTACGTCACGAGTGAAAAGCCTGAACAAAAAGCAACACGCCACACTGTGTTTGAATTGACAACCTATTTGTGTGATTTATCGTGTAACCGAAATTTAACGGATACCTTTTAATACTGATGTTGATCACGTCACACTTTTCGTCATTTAAGACCAGTTGTCACTTTTCGCACGAAACATTCGCTGCTTGCTCTCTGAAACAACGCACTTTACTTTGACTTGGATCGCGGCAGTACCTACGGGCAGTACTGTGAACAGGTGAATTACACGTGTTGTTAATACGGTAATGTTAATACTGATGACTCCTTAAATGGCTCTGAGCACTATGGGACTCAACTGCTGAGGGCATTAGTCCCCTAGAACTTAGAACTAGTTAAACCTAAGTAACCTAAGGACATCACAAACATCCATGCCCGAGTCAGGATTCGAACCTGCGACCGTAGCGGTCTTGCGGTTCCAGACTGCAGCGCCTTTAACCGCCCGGCCACTTCGACCGGCCGCTGCTGACTCCTTAGGACGATGTCGAAGCGCAGTCTAGCGTGTGTGCTCTCCTCGGAGTCTCCACACCCCGTCACGTCCACGATGATATAATACACGGAAACGGGACTCATCTGAAAGGACGCAGTGGCGTCCTGTGCCATTGGCGCAATATTGTCGGCGCGCCTCTCTCCTCATTCGAAGCGGTAACGAAGGTCGCCGTGGTAACAGACCACGGTGCTTCAGACGCCGTCCTCCTGTCCTCGTGGAGACTTGCGTCGCTGCAGACCGACCCAATATCTGCCTCAAGCTACGTGAAGTGCCTGTACGAAAAGTGTGTCTGCCCTCTCGGGCGCTAATCGTACGGGGCCGTTAAGATCCTGCATAGTGCTGAGGGAACCCGACCGACGTGAGGACCAGTAGAGCAGAATGGTAAACTGCAGACACCTGCCCTGGCTCTCTGGTTTTCAGACACGTGATGGCTGACGTTGCTCCTTATTACACAAAACATAGCACGATATTCTTATAAACAACCAACATTTAAATGAATGCGAACACGTTGTGTTCTTTCATAATGTACAGAATGTAGTCACCTTTACTCCCAAATTCTTTCTATGGTTGCGCTTAGGTACTGCTCTTTTACGTACAAAACTATGAAGTAGCACACTTCGTAATAGTTTCGCGTCTGTTACAAGCCGCCTTCATGCAGTGACCGTTTTAAAGCCCAGAATTGAGGTTCAGCCTTAAACTTGATCCCGGCAGAGCGCGAATGTATTCGCGAGCGAAAAGCTGAGTCAGGAAGTCGATACGGGAGAGTGAGGAAGTGCCGTCGCGCGCGATCTGGCCTCACCTCACGTCACCTCATCGCGTTGCTCCCGACTTGCGATTGTTGCTGATGAGCCGTATCCGGCGCGCTGGCGGGATAGGGCGGCGGGCAGTCGGCGGTCATCCCGATTAAGCTGCGCGGCGTAATGAGTGACCGGCCTGGTCGAGCCTCGCCTGCTCTGGCCTGCCCTGCTCTGTTCCCACTGCAGCCAGCGGCGGTACCCACTCTGGCGCGTCATGTGTCAGTAATTAGGCCGGCTCTCCGCCTCTCGGGTCCGATATCTGTCCCAGTAGAGCTACAACACACTGTGTACATACGAAACGCAGTATACAGCTGCCCCTACCGATACCGTTCTATGCAACCCGCCCCACGTCTGTAGCAGGGATACGTAATAGGTATAAGTTCTCTCTCAGCGCTTTGGCTGACCTTTAGCAAAGGGAATCATACAACAACTGAGAGCTAGTCGTGAGTTACATTGTGTCTGTGGACCCAAGATATACCTTAGTCCTGCCATTCTTTCCCAAATGTCTCCAACGTTTCTTTGTGTAATTAGCGGTGTACCCATTCAGTATTGAATATCCCTGTAACTTTATCCCGTTTATGTTACTTAATCAACCGTAAATTATTCAGAAACATTCTTTCATAAAGTGTGTTTCACTATCAGAAACAACGAAATCAGCAGGTGGCGAAATGGAAAGCATAGAAGTAACAATTTTCCGGTACATAACCCAATCAGAAAATCAATATGTGACTCGCAGTGTTAATGTGCTAAAGTAGTTTTATAAACAGAAATTGTATAAGAAGTCTGTGATGTCTTCGTATACTTTATCAGTTATTCTGCGAGATTTAGACAGTGTGTTCTACATTTCCAGAGCAAACTGGCCAACAACATTTTTTGTCACGTGGGGTTGCATAGAACGACATCGGTAGGGGCAGCTGAATCACACTGTACAGGATGGTCCATTGTTAGTGACCGGGCCAAATATCTCACGAAATAAGCATCAAACGAGAAAACTACAAAGAACGAAACTCGTCTAGCTTGAAGGGGGAAACCAGATGGCGGTATGGTTGGCCCGCTAGATGGCGCTGCCATAGGTCAAACGGATATCAACTGCGTTTTTTTAATAGGAACCCCCATTTTTTGTTACATATTCGTGTAGTACGTAAAGAAATATCAATGTTTTAGTTGGATCACTTTTTTCGCTTTGTGATAGATAGCACTGTAATAATCACAAACGTATAAGTACGTGGTATCGCGTAACATTCCGCCAGTGCGGACGGTGTTTGCTTCGTGATACATTACCCGTGTTAAAATGGACCGTTTATCAATTGCGGAAAAGGTCGATATCGTGCTGATGTATGGATATTGTGATCAAAATGCCCAAAGGGCGTGTGCTATGTTTGCTGCTCGGTATCCTGGACATCATCCAAGTTTCCGGACCATTCGCCAGATAGTTACGTTATTTAAGGAAACAGGAAGTATTCAGCTACATGTGAAACGTCAACCACGACTTGCAACAAATGACGATGCCCAAGTAGGAGTTTTAGCTGCTGTCGCGGCTAATCCGCACATCAGTAGCAGACAAATTGCGCGAGAATCGGGAATCTGTAAAACGTCGGTGTTGAGAATGCTACATCGCATCGATTGCACCTGTACCACATTTCTATGCACCAGGAATTGCATGGCGACGACTTTGAACGTCGTGTACAGTTCTGCCACTGGGCACAAGAGAAATTACGGGACGATGACAGATTTTTTGGACGCGTTCCATTTAGCGACGAAGCGTCATTAATCAACAGCGGTAACGTAAACCGGTATAACATGCACTATTGGGCAACGGAAAATCCACGATGGCTGCGACAAGTGGAACATCAGCGACCTTGGCGGGTTAATGTATGGTGCGGTATTATGGGAGGAAGGATAATTGGCCCCCATTTTATCGATGGCAATCTAAATGGTGCAGTGTATGCTGATTCGCTACGTAAAGTTCTACCGATGTTACTACAAGATGTTTCACTGCATGACAGAATGGCGATGTACTTCCAACATGATGGATGTCCGGCACATAGCTCGCATGCGGTTGAAGCAGTATTGAATAGCATATTTCTTGACAGGTGGATTGGTCTTCGAAGCTCCATACCATGGCCGTATGTTCACCGGATCTGACGTCCCCGGATTTATTTCTGTGGAGAAAGTTGAAGGATATTTGCTATCGTGATCCACCGACAACGCCTGACAACATGCGCAGAGCAATGTGCGAACATTACGGAAGGCGAACTACTCGCTGTTGAGAGGAATGTCGTTAGACGTATTGCCAAATGCATTGAGGTTGACGGTCATCATTTTGAGCATTTATTACGTTAATGTGGTATTTACAGATAATCACGCTGTAACAGCATGCGTTCTCAGAAATGATTAGTTCACAAAGGTACATGTATCACATTGGAACAACCGAAATAAAATGTTCAAACGTACCTACGTTGTGTATTTTAATTTAAAAAAACTTACCTTTACCAACTGTTCGTCTAAAATTGTGAGCCATATGTTTGTGACTATTACAGCGCCATCCATCACAAAGCGAAAAAAGTGGTCCAACTAAAAGATTCATATTTCTTTACGTACTACAAGAATATGTAATAAAAAATGGGGTTCCTATTTAAAAAAAAAACGCTATTGATATCCGTTTGACCTATGGCAGCGCCATCTAGCGGGCCAACCATAGCCCCATCTGGTTTCCACCTTCAAGCTAGACAAGTTTCGTTCTTTGTAGTTTCTTTCGTTTGACGCTTATTTCGTGAGATATTTGGCCCCGTCACGATCAATGGACCACCCTGTATAACTATAAACGTATACGTATCCAGGCAGCGGATTTTTCTCATCTTTAACTCGATTGTAGAACATATTGAGATGTAAGAAATGTCGTTCTAGTACGATGCACTTCTAGAGCGTTTTAGATTAATCGATCTTCAAGGTTTTACGGGGCTGCTGGGCGCCAGCCACCGAGCAACAGCCCAGGAGCAACCAGACGAGGGGGCAGATGACGCCAAGTCTGCTTGCTATTGCGTTTCTCGCTTATCACTTTGCTTTTCTTCTTATCTTTTACCAAACACTCGTATCGCCACAAAGAATCATTATTCTTTGGAAAGGAACAATAACAGTAATGATCATGATAGTCAAGATCCTTGGCGAAGTGTACAGTTATTTATTGATTTCATTCTTGCACGCACTAAAAGTTATCCTTGTCAAGTCAGTCGTATATAAGCAGTATTTATCGTAAAAATGTGAGAAATGTAGTACAGAGTTGCACCAAGCACGTTCTATGAATGCCACTTTGTGATTGTTCATAATGGTAGTGAAACAAAGATTTCAGTGCTTTTTTACGAGAACAGCAGTCAAGGAATAGTTTTCGACGCAGTGTGTGTGTCAACACAGTTACGAATGCCGTAGCTGTCAACTGATGCAGTAGCAAGGATTGAAGAGGAATGCTATCTTCACGGGACGTTACTTCTCTCTGTGCCTGTAACGGTGTACAAGGGTTCTGCAATCGTTTCAGGAGATTCTAGACTTGGCTATAAAAAGTATACGTCGCAAGGTAGGTATAGCCCGTTATGACTTCACTGCGATACGCACATCAATATATCAATAAACAAATGTGCCTGTCATGAAGCTTCCTTATTATATCTCCACTATTCATCGCCAGGATTGTACAATTATGATTATCATAAATATTGTTACTTTTCGAGGAAACTCGATTCGTTGCTGCGACACAAGTGTTTGGTGGGACATTATGGTAACGAGAATAAAATGACGAGTCTGGAACGCAGCCGAGACTTTGTAGTCCGCCGCCTTGGCTGGTTGCGATATCGTCTCTTCTCGGCAGCTAGCGCTCTCGTACGGTATTCACTAGGCTCTAAAACTTTGAACATCAGCTTCCTGGAAACTCTGGAGGAGCACATCGTAGTAGGGTAGCATTCGCTGCTTCTAACCACGTTCTACAACAGCGTGAAACAAGAGAAAAGTCAGTTTCCTTTGGATTTGTCGTCCCTTGTCAGATGAGCGAAGTGGGCGAAATCCTCAGGGGAGCTGTGGTAGATAGTCTGTCCAAAGTTCAGTTCTGTTACAGCCGACACTGTTGCCAACTACACCAGCTTCACTAAAAGAGCTCACACTGTAAACTCTTTCATCGTTTGTATGTGTTGCCCTGTCTATCTTGAGTGTTGGCTTTTCTCTCCTACTCAGCGTAGGCGGAACACAGTTAATGGTCACTCGCACTGCAGGTGACGAAGAGACGGGTGTGGAACAAACAGGCGGTTCCTGAGATCGATGACGACGGAGTTCACGAAGTATACAGCTAACCAGTGTGCAGCGGAAGTCATCGTAGGCATGTGCAATCAGTCCAGGGGCTAATTCGAGTGGAAAAACGTAAACGCAGGCAAGGTCGATCACTTTACTACCAACGGCGAGTACTGAAGGCATCGTAGACGAGCCAGGACCAACTGGCAGGCGTGGGTCCGCGGTGTTTAGGAACGTTCGCGTCGGTGGACGGGGCCACGTGACACACCTGCGGTGGCGGCGGAGCCCTCTGTGAGAGAGGCGGTGCTCGGGCTGGGCGGGGAACCCGAATCACTGTCAAATACTAAGCTTACATTCCTTCCATCGTCGTCATCTGCTTGCAACGTTTAGGTGTTGTAATCGCCTGTTCCGGTCTCCTTCCATCCATGCATCCCTTACGAGGTCTGCCTAGTTCCCTCTTCCAGTTTGCCGATAATTCGTTATGTTTTCTCTCATTCTATGAACGTGATCCACTTCATTCTATTCTCTTCTATTTTGTCATTAACAGAAAAGATTTTTAAACCAGCTCTTTCTGTTTCATTCCTTATTTTATTCATTTTATTACAGCATCTTGCGTATCTCATGAACTTCTCCTCTGCTGCATGTAGATGTGATTTTTTTGGTGTGTGTGTGTGTGTGTGTGTGTTACTCTCCATGATTCGGAAACGTATACCAGAGCAGGTACAGCTATAACTTAACAGAATTTCATTTGTGTTTCTCTTTTGTTTTTCTTCCCAAAGTTGTTCCAATCGCTTGACAGACAGCTTGATATTTATTAACCGTCTTCTCAATATCTTAGTCGTAGGTAAAACTTATATCACCTTCTGGATAACTGAAGTGGGATACTTTTGCATTAATTTTCTCAATTATTATTGTGACTGGATTTTTTCCTTTGGAAGCCATTATTTTTTGTCTTATTTCCCGAGAGAGTCGGAATATATTGCGGTTTGCCTTAATCTGTACATATATAAAGGGTGTACATAAATTCCGGGAACACTTTCAATTATTTATTGCACAAGAACGAAACATTGTACAGATATCATACATATGTCATTTTGAAGAGAAATTCTGAAAGTTTTTTTTTCATGTATACCGCCACAGAGTAGTTTGGTAATTTGTCGATAGTCACGCTAGTCGCAAACATGGCGAGTTCAGGTGCGGAGCGAGCTTTCTGTGTGTTGAAGTTCGACAAAGACAAATGTGCTACAGCGATAAGAAGCCACCAACAAGGAAGGCCATTTACCACTGGCACAACAAATTCGTTACGGCGGGTTGCTTGTGCCAGGCAAAAGATGCGGACGTCCCAGTGTAAGTGAAGTGAACGTGGAGCGCGCACGAGAGACATTCATAAGAAATCGGTGCGTCGTGCATCCCGTGAACTCGAAATGGCTCCATTGACACTGTGGAAAGTCCTGCGACAGAAGCTGTCTATGAAGCCATCCAAATTGGAGCTAGTGCAGAAGCTCAATGACGACGACAAAGACAAGAGTTTTGAGTTTTGTTCGCAGTCGTATGAGGATTGGGATGGCATTGTTGATCGCTTAATTTTTAGCGACGAAGCCACTTTTCACACTAAAGGGAAAGTGAACAGGGATAATTGTCGAAACTTCGGTACAAAGCATCCACACGAATGCATAGAATTTGAGCGTGATTCTCCAAAGGTAAATGTTTTTGGTACCTTGTCACGTCGAAAACTGTACGGGCTATTCTTCTTCGCCGAGAGCACTGTCACTGGATATTCTTACTTGGGCATGTTGCTGCAATGGCTGATGCCTCAGATGCAATCAGATTCTCTGTTCATATTTCAGAAGGATGGGGCTCCACCCAATTTTCATCGTGAAGATCATGGGTACCTGAACACGGAGGTGCCGCATGGATGGATCGGCCGTGCTACAGAAGGGGACAGCTGTTTCATGAAATGGCCTCCCCGATCACCAAATTTTACTCTGTGTGACTTTTTCTGTGGGGACACATTAAAGATCTGGTGTATGTACCGTCTCTACCACGTGCTGTAGCAGAGCTCCGGGAGAGAATACGGGAAGCGACTGCCACAGTCGACGAGGCCATGCTGGGACGCGTGTGGCAAGGATTCGATTACCGTATTGACGTCTGCCGGGTCACTCATGGTTCGCGTGTCGAATGTTTGTAAATAAAACTTTCGGAGTTTCTCTTCAACATGCAATATGTGTGATATCTGTAAAATGTTAAATTCTTGTGCAATAAATTATTGAAAGTGTTCCCGGACTTTATGTACATCCTGTAAATCTTTGTTAAGTATTTTCTGTTTCCTGTGTGATTGTCTGGTCATCATATTTCCAACATTTTCCACTAGGTGGTCTTTCTACCTTGTCAAAGGCGCATTCAGGATCAATAAATGCTAAATGCGTTTCTAAGCCAAATCCCCGACGTTTGTCACTAATTTGTCTTGTTATAAATATATTATCATTACACGAACTTTTCTTTCTGAAGCCTGAGTGTTCTTCTGAGATTATTATTGTTTGTAGTCTTCGATTAAGAATTTTTCCGTAAATTTTATACGATACATTTAGTAAACTTATTCCTTTCTTTAGTCCATAATTGTGATTGTATATTTACTAAAATAATCTCATCCAGCATTGCAAGAAGGGCAGCATCGGTCGTAGAATTTTAATCTGTTTATTGTACATCGATTTCAGCTACTCTGCAGCTATCTTGAATGCAATTACAAGGGTTGGAAGTTGAATAGTGGCAACTATTTATTTACAGCTCGTAGCTCGTACAAAACAGATACTTGTTTCAAAGTTTTACTACCCTTCAAAGTAGTCACCAGCATTGTGTATAACCCGTTGCCAGCGATGTGAAAGTCGTAGGATACTCTTAGCAGTGCCACCAGTTGTGTTGACAGTTCGAGCGGGGGGGGGGGGGGGGGGGGTGTCTAGTGCCAGACGAATTTGTAGCAGTCCCTTCACTTTAGAAGTCGAGTTGAACTCACGAGGGCTTAAGTCAGGGGAGTGCAGTAGCTGGTATAGCACTTAGCAGCCCCATCAGTCAAACAAATCAGTAACAGCTTGCACTGTACGTACTTGAGCATTGTCCTGCAAAATGATGGTCAGGTTCTGCAGAAAGTGTCATCACTTCTGTCTCTACGCTGTTCATTTTTGGAACACACCCTACTTCCAGCTTAAAGACAGAAGTGATGACGCTTTCTGCAGGACCTTACCATCATTTTGCAGGACAATGCTCAAGTACGTACAGTGCAAGCTGTTACTGATTTGTTTGACTGATGGGGCTGCTAAGTGCTACACCACCTACTGCACTCCCCTGACTTAAGGCCTCGTGAGTTCAACTCTATTTCTAAACTGAAGGAAACACTTCACGGCCTTCGCTTCAGAATTGCTACAAAGTCGCAGGGCAATAGACCGCGCCGCTCGAACTGTCAACACAACTGGCACTGCTAAGAGTATCCTACGACTTCCACATCGCTGTCAACGGGTTATACACAGTGCTGGTGACTATTTTGAAGGTCAGTGAAACTTTGAAACACGTATCTATTTTGTACGAGCTGTAAATAAATAGTTGCCACTATTAAAGTTACAACCGTCGTATGTCTAAGTCATGATGACTCATCGTAAATAAATTCGCACATGATAGGATAATGGCATTAGAGATAACAAACAGTTTAACTATTAAGCATACACTGAGCTGACAAGTCATGGGATAGCGATATGCACATATACAGAGGTCGGTAGTATCGCGTGCACAAGGTATTAAAAGGGCGCTACATTTGCGGGGCTGCCATTTGTACTCAGGTGATTCATGTGAAACGGTTTCCGACGTGTTTATGGCCGCACGACAGGAATTAATAGACTTTGAATTCGGAATGGTAGTTGGAGCCAGACGCATGGGACTTTCAATTTCGGTTATATTAAGGGCATTAAATATTCCAAGATCCACAGAGTCACGAGTGTGCCGAGAATGCCACATTTCAGCCGTTACCTCTCACCACGGACAACACAGTGGCCGACGGCCTTCACTTAACGACCGAGAGTATCGTCGTTTGCGTAGAGTTGTCTTTGCCAATAAACAAGCAGTGCTGTGTGAAATGACCGCAGAAATCAATACGACGAACGTATCCGTTGGAAATGGAAATGAGCGTTTGGCGTCACTGGTCGGGAGGCCCCTTTCGACGCCACATTGGCGACCTGCGCGCCGGATGGGGATGAAATGATGATGAAGACAGCACAACACCCAGTCCCTGAGCGGAGGAAATCCCCGGCTCAGCCGGGAATCGAACCCGGGCCATTAGGACGGCAATCCGTCACGCTGACCACACAGCTATCGGGGCGGACAACGTATCCGTTAGGACAGTGCGACGAATCTGTCGTTAATAAGATATGGCAGCAGATGACCGACGCAAGTGCCTTTGTTAGCAACACGACATCGCCTGCAGCACTTCTTCTGGGCTCGCGACCACATCGATTGGACCCTAGACGAGGGAAAAACTGTTGCTGGGTCAGATGAGTCCCGATTTTCGTTGGTAAGAGCTAATCGCAGGATTCGATTGTAGCGCAGACCTCACGAATCCATGGACCCAAGTTGTCAACATGGCGCTGTGCAACGTGGTGGTGTTCCATAATGGTATGGGCTGTGTTACATAGAATGGACTGTGTCCTCTTCTCCAGTTGAACCAACTGAGACCATCTGCAGCCATTGATGGACTTCATGTTCCTAAAGAACGACATAATTTTTTTGGATATAATGCGCC
Organism: Schistocerca piceifrons; assembly: GCF_021461385.2. Taxonomy (NCBI): domain Eukaryota; kingdom Metazoa; phylum Arthropoda; class Insecta; order Orthoptera; family Acrididae; genus Schistocerca; species Schistocerca piceifrons. The sequence goes on along the minus strand of NC_060139.1, from coordinate 294,805,057 downwards.
ATGTCACCGGGCCACAGTTGTTCGCGATTGGTTTGAAGAACATTCTGGACAATTTGAGGAATGATTTGGGCACCGAGATCGCCCGACATGAATCCTATTGAACATTTATGAGACATATTCGAAGGTCAGTTCGTGCAAAAAATCCTGCACCGGCAACACTTTCGCTATTATGGACGGCAATGTAGCCAGCATGGCTCAATATTTCTGCAGGGGACTTCCAACGGCTTGATGAGTCCATGCCACGTCCAGCTGCTCCACTACGCCGGGCGAAAGGAGGTCCGATACGATGTTAAGATGTATCCCATGACTTTTGTCACCCCAGTCTACACACATCCATATAGTTAAAACAGTATAACTGTTTGTTATCAGTAATATCAGTGTGGTACCATGCGCGATTTTATTTTACGATGAATTGTCATAATTTGGATATACCTCCACTGGAAATGGAAATGCCGTGTGGTTAGCGCCTCCCATCGGGTAGACCGTTCCCTGGTGCAAGTCTTTCGAGTTGACGCCACTTCGGCGACTTGCGTGTCGATGGGGATGAAATGATGATGATAAGGACAACACAACACCCGGTCCCTGAGCGGAGAAAATCTGCGACCCAGCCGGGAATCGAACCCGGGCTGTGAGGTATGAAATTACGTCGCGCTGACCACTCAGCTACCAGGGGTCGACATACCTCCACACAAGATATTGATCAGTAGTTCAAATCGATCTGCAATAAGCAGATTAAAAAAAAAAAAAAATACGGCCGATCCTACCCTTCTTGCTGTTTTGGATCACATTAATATGGTCGTGGAGCACGCTCTTCCTAATGGAAACAAAACTGAATAAAATAGTCTTCTTTCATCATATTAGTTAAAAATATTCCTGTAACTTTTCCTTCCCTTTCCCAGCTACTAAGCTTTTATGTTTAGTTGAAAGTGGAAGCTACGTTTATCTTTGTTTCTCGTCGGATGGCAGTCACTAAACGGGACTAGAATTTATTAGATTGTGTTTTGGCTGCTAGTTACCGAAGAGGTATACAGTTCATCATAGAATAATTTGATATTTGAGAAACAAAACACAATTTCGTTGCCTGAAGATGGCTTGGTGATCGTAGGACCGGATAGTGACAGTACTAAAGGGGAGTATAATGTTCACAATCCTAAGTTTTCATCCTGGCAGTTGTTAATAAACATCACGTAAGTTGATATGTTTCTTCAAATGCTGGAATTCAGAAAGAAGAACACAATATGGACATAGTACACATGTCACAGGCTACACAAGATAGTTGTATGCCACTGACAACACATCTCTTCCGTGAACTAAAACTGCTTGGTCATAGACCGAGTCACTAAATGAAACAACTTATAAAAATAGTGATTTATTAGATACTGAAACATTTCTACGATCATCTCTGCAGTTCTGTAACATATTATATTGGAAGGAACTAGACAGCAGCAGGGAACTCCTGTGCAGAGTAAAAGTGAGCCACTTCGAGGTCTCTCAATGTAAAATTACAAGTTTGGGTCTTACCATTAAAATTTTTCAGGTCTGCTGTCAATTTCAGAAGAACGTACATCTTTTTGTACTGCGAAACAGCTTTACGGAGCATGGACTTCTCCCTCCGTGTGTTTTCTTGGGTCTGTGCTGTAGTTCTATTTGAATGAGGCCGCGTTATTAACGACAAATCTTATGAGGAGTGTATCTATAGCAATTGGAGAGCTATAATTCTAAAATGCTGGAACAACGGCCTGGACAGAATTCGGGAATTGTCCGCTGACAGCCCTTTTCTCGTCTAGTAATGTGAATGGACACACTCTCGCCTAAGATATATTGCTAATAATCGTATATTATGGAAAGTAAACAAGTTTTCGCAGTCTTAAGTGTGTAGTGTGGCTGTTACTGTAATTCCACTTTGGTTAGGCGCTGTACTACCACATCTCCCTGCTTTAAGGACACAGGGAACTTTTCCGGCTCAATATTATGTAAAAAACACCTATTTCTTTCAGGCACTGTTTATGCTTTACAGATTTTTTGTTGAGATCAGGTAATGCAGCACACTTTCTAAACAAATTAGAAGTATTTTGAATATTTTTTAACCTGCTTCGGGTTATTAAAATAATTACAAAGAAATTGAGGCATTTTTTTTTCAAAATGCTTTCTCAAATTGAGGTACCGTTTAATCTAAAGTTATACATTTGAAGGAGACCCAATTTTTACAAGATATGCATGACATGATGGCTGAGTTACTAGACCTTTTTAATTCCACCTATTATGTATATAACAAGCATAAAAAAATATCATCTTACATTTTAATTTTTTGCCTAGTAAAAATGTTATTTTTTCTATAATTTAGTTGATTCTTCAATAAAGTTTCGGTCTACCACATAAGTATGGACTATTGCAAGTTACAGAAAAAAATTAGAGTAATGCTTTATAAACTTTAGGAAATATTTGTATCTGAATTCTGGAAAATACAACTTGCGGGAAATTGCGAATGAAGATATGAGTCCAATTAAACTGTGCCTCAGAACATTCTTGAATCATAGTCTTCATCCTGCAGCATTTCTTCATCTTCAAGGTTCCTCTTGGCATTCTTTTTAGCACTTCTTGCATCTTTGGTAACTTGAAGAGCGAATCTTTCAGCTTCATGCACCCGTTGTCTGTCACATGCAAGCAATTGATCATCCATATTAGAGCCACATTTTATGCCTAAATTTCTCAGAACCTCCAACCTTCCTCTCACTCCATCATTGAAACATATCACTGCATATAGTACACCAACTTTTAATGTATTTAGTCCTACAAAAACATTCTTGGGTAATCTTTCCCACATGCAATGGTTGAAACTTTCATTTGTATTCTGAGTGCCCCCATGAAGACATTTACTAAGCAAAACAAGGTCACTCAGGTCTCTAAAAATTGGTTTTATTTCATTCATAACAGCTTCAGGAAGAGAATACTTATGATGGTATATTGGACCACTTTCTTTTGCTTTTTGGTAACCACACCAACAATCTGCTCCTTTAGGGCAAGGTCCGCGAACAGGGTGGTCATCTGTGGGCAACTTAGGAAAATAGGTGACGCATACAGCTTTTCCCATTGCTGTAACATCATTCAGAGGTGCAGTTCGTCTAATGGCCAGTCCATAATAACTCTGAAGAAGGTCTATTTTAGTTTCTGTCAATCTGCCTCGGCCAGACAGAGATTTTCCAACAGATAGCAACTTTCCTTTCATTTCTCTTCGTAGCTTCCTCAATCTAACACGCATCCTCTTTTTGCACATGTCCACAACACTCAAGTTTTGTTACAAAGGTGTTATCATAAACATTGAACTCATTAATTTTATTGAAAGCTTTAGAGTCCCTATCGCTTAGGTACTTCTAACGTTGTAAACGGGCACCAACCTCTGAAATATTTTTATAGCTCCATCACACTCCATATCTCCATTGTAACATAATAATTCGTAGAACACTGATGTTCAATATGACTTTCAGTGTTACCATGGCAGGTGTGGCAGCACTTCGTCAGCAATTTTTCCATTCTCTAGAGAAGTAGCACTTACAACACCATTCAAGGAACAATGTCCTCGACGTTGCACGGACCCATCACGTGTAACAGCAATGTCCCTGGTTTACAGTTTCTTCTACTGAACGTTTCATAGATGCTTTAGACACAACCGTCAACACACCTTAAAGTATTTTTATGTACTTACTGAAGCTACTGGGAGGAGGAAGGTCCATCAAACCACAGAACGTTTGAGCAACCTTTTTTCCTTTTCCTATTGCACGCATTACATACACTAACTTCAAATTCACATCATATGAATTATGCACAATGTTCGAAGTCATTTTCGAGGTAGATTTATTGCAGGATCTACACAGAACAACTAATTTTGATGCTAAAACCTTCCTTCTACTTTGTTGTTCAATTATTTCGAGCCAGCCTTCGCCATCACATTGTTTAATTTCGCCACTTCCTTTATCAAAGAAGATAAGATGCCCACATCAACAACAACAAATCCACTACAAACAGTGTCATTGTTAACACAAAGTTTGAATCACCAGGGGGCGTGCCATGTGGGAGTTTCTTCCCCGAAGAATTGACAGTGTGGCTTTCTTTGTTTGTGAACTGGTTACCACGGAATTTCCTTTTATTTAATTTCTTTATGCGTGGCATAGTTCGTATTTATTGCACACTAAAGGATATGTACTTCCACAAATATATGTAGCACTTGGGCAACAAACATTCAGTAACACGTGAACAAACTGCCTCAGCGAAACAAAAGTAAATTCTATCAAAGATAATCATTTAAAGGCACTTGAAACCTGCACTGTTACCAACATACACAATGTATCATACGTATAATTGCTGTAAACAGGAAGTTCACAGTTCTCTTCGAAATAATACTGGTTTCTACAACAGAAATAAAGGGGGCGGGGCGGCATACATGACTGTAACTTTAAAATTTAGTATATAAAGGTCATTTTTCATTTGAAACCCTACAATGTATATATCAATGTAATCAGGAAAGACTAAAAGACTACAGATTTGAATAAAGTAATAAAAAATTTCGATTTTTTCCACCATTTATAAGTACCCTGTATCCTTAAAATGCAGTGCGAACTGAGTTTATCCGCCTGCGAGAGCACGACTTCTCTGAGTTATTCGAGGGAAACGAACAGAGCTGTTTATATACTTAGGGAAAACGGACAAAAATAACCTTTCTATCCCGTATTATTCAGCTCTCGAGGGAAAGAAATCAAAATGAGTATGAACAAAGTCTGCGCAGTGCAAGCAGTTAAAAAAAAAGAAAAAAAGACACCATAGCCCTTCTAGAAACTTGGGTTGATGTTTCCTCTGCAAGTACAGTAGTGACAGTTAAAATAAACGATTCGATACCGTTTACTCGACAACTGCATTCACAGCTGTGTTCTACGAGCACCTTAAGGTGTCTGGCGCAAGCTACCACTGTATAACTGTCATTTCTCCTGAGATGGGAGGTTCTCGAAACCCTTCTGTACGGGCCCGAATTTTTCTAATTTTAGCGTCACGGTCGTCATGTGAGATGATACGCGAAAGGGAGTTATAAGTTTTCTCATTCGTATTAGAACTTCTATTGAAATTTTTTTAAGTGTAAATCTGCCCGAGATGCACGACACCTTCTTCCTAACACCTGCTACTGCGCCGGCCGGAGTGGCCGAGCGGTTCTAGGTGCTACAGTCTGGAACAGCGCGAGCGCTATGGTCGCAGGTTCGAATCCTGCCTCGGGATTGGATGTGTGTGATGTCCTTAGGTTAGTTAGGTTTAAGTTCAAAAATGGTTCAAATGGTTCTGAGCACTATGCGACTTAACTTCTGAGGTCATCAGTCGTCTAGAACTTAGAACTAATTAAACCTAACTAACCTAAGGACATCACACACATCCATGCCCGAGGCAGGATTCGAACCTGCGACCGTAGCGGTCGCTCGGCTCCAGACTGTAGCGCCCAGAACCGCACGGCCACTCCGGCCGGCCTAGGTTTAAGTATTCTAAGTTCTAGGGGACTGGTGACCACAGCAGTTAAGTCCCATAGTGCTCAGAGCCATTTTGAACCTGCTACTGCGGTTTGTTGAACTTCTCTGTGCCACTGTTACGCTGAATAAATAAAGCCGTAACGAATTGTGGAGGTCTTTTTTGAATATTTTTTCAATTTTCCGTTAATCCAAGTTTTTCAGGAACGCATACCAATAGCGGCGCTACGAGCCTACCTTTAGGTACCTCAGACGTTTCTTTCCCTTCTGACGATACCTCTCCATTAAGAGCGACACGTTTGAGTTACAGAAGTCTTCAATCGAATCGCATATCTGTTCTGATATTCGGTATGCACGTATTTTGATTACTAGGCGACTTTACCGGGCTGTACCGAAGCCTTTCGGAAATCCAGAAACATGGGCGAACCTGAGATGCGCTGTCTACTGCCTTTTGGATTATATCAACCAACAGGGTAAACTGAATTTGCAGACACAAAATTGATACCTGCATAGAAATTGGCTATGCAGTACGATTGGCAATTACAATAAGTTCACGTACTCCAGTGCTAGACAATGTACGAGTTGCGAGAGGCGGGCACTTAATTATCCGGGGGCGTGAGAAAAATGCCCGTTGCCTGCCGGCTGCTTCCCGCGCACCTTGGCTGCAGCGGGAGTGTGTCAGGCCGGCCAAGGCCGTGTGTGCAGGTAGGCTGGAAGGCAGGCAGGCAGGCAGGCAGGTACAGCTGCAACAGCGTGACTCACTCGCGTCAGCGGCGCCCTACCTCGCCACCTGGCACTGTGCTCTCTGCGGCTCCCTCACCGCCCCGCCCATCTAGGAGAGGCCGCGCTGTTCTTCTCCTACCACTCACTGTATATGTCCACTTGTGTCCAAAATTAAACCAACCATCGGAGATTTGGCAAGGTTGCATTTGTTTTGCTACAAAACAGTATAAACAGGTGATAGTAAAGCAGGAACAATGTAAAGAACACAGAACAACTCCAACATGCATAACGGTAGACAAAAATGGTCTTCGTTTATTCCAACTTAACAGATTTGCGCACACATTCCGACTACTGGTTAATGTGCTCAGTATGGGGTGTCACCATCTCTGGCAGCAATACAGGCTATGAAGAAAACGGTTCAAAAATGGTTCAAATGGCTCTGAGCACTATGGGACTTAACATCTGACGTCATCAGTCCCCTAGAACTACGCTACTGGCCATTAAAATTGCTACACCACGAAGATGGCGTGCTACAGACGCGAAATTTAGCCGACAGGAAGAAGATGCTGTGATATGCAAATGATTAGCTTTTCAGAGCATTCACACAAGGTTGGCGCCGGTGGCGACACCTACAACGTGCTGACATGAGGAAAGTTTCCTACCGATTTCTCATACACAAACAGCAGTTGACCAGCGTTGCCTGGTGAAACTTCGTTGTGATGCCTCGTGTAAGGAGAAGAAATGCGTACCATCACGTTTCCGACTTTGATAAAGGTCGGATTTTAGCCTATCGCGATTGCGGTTTATCGTATCACGATATTGCTGCTGGCGTTGGTCGAGATCCAATGACTGTGAGCAGAATTTGGAATCAGTGGGTTCAGGAGGGTGATACGGAACGCCCTGCTGGATCCCAACGGTCTCGTATCACTAGCAGTCGAGATGACAGGCATCTTATCCGCATGGCTGTAACGGATCGTGCAGCCACGTCTCGATCCCTGAGTAAACAGATGGGGACGTTTGCAAGACAACAACCATCTGCACGAACAGTTCGACGACGTTTGCAGCAGCGTGGACTATCAGCTCGGAGACTATGGCTGCGGTTACCCTTGACGCTGCATCACAGACAGGAACACCTGCGATGGTGTACTCAACGACGAATTTGGGTGAACGAATGGCAAAACGTCATTTTTTCGGATGAATCCAGGTTCTGTTTACAGCATCATGATGGTCGCATACGTCTTTGGCGACCTCGCGGTGAACGCACATTGGAAGCGTGTATTCGTCATCGCCATACCGGCGTGTCACCCTGCGTGATGGTGTGGGGTGCTATTGGCTACACGCCTCGGTCACCTCTTGTTCGCATTGACGGCACTTTGAACAGTGGACGTTACATTTCAGATGTATTACGACCCGTGGCTCTACCCTTCATTCGATCTCTGCGAAACCCTACATTTCAGCAGGATAATGCACGACCGCATGTATCACGTCCTGTACGGGCCTTCCTCGATGCAGAAAATGTTCGACTGCTGCCCTGGCCAGCACATTCTCCAGATCCCTCACCAATTCAAAACGTCTGGTCAACGGTGGCCGGGCAACTGGCTCTTCACAATACGCCAGTCACTACTCTTGATGAACTGTGGTATCGTGTTGAAGCTGCATGGACAGCTGTACCTGTACACGCCATCCAAGCTCTGTTTGACTCAATGCTCAGGCGTATCAACGCCGTTATTACGACCAGAGTGGTTGTTCTGCGTACTGATTTTTGAGGATCTATGCACCCAAATGGCGTGAAAATGTAATCACATGTCATTTCTAGTATAATATATTTGTCCAATGAATACCCGTTTATCATCTGCATTTCTTCTTGGTGTAGCTATTGTACTTAATCCTAACTAACTTAAGGACATCACACACATCCATGCCCGAAGCAGGATTCGAACTTGCGACCGTAGCGGTTGCGCGGTTCCAGATTGAAGCCGGCAAACAGTTCCTGGAGATTTTACGTGACCGTGAATCTGTAATCTGAAAATATTTAAAAGAAAATTGCATGAAGTAAATTAATATTGTTTAAACCCCAAGATCCCGTATTACTTCCGGAAACTTCAATACGCACACCTCCATATGAAAAGTTTCCCAATCCTGTTAAAATTCTGATAATAAAATCCTTTGATTGTGGAAAACAGTAAAACCTTCTGAGGCTAGTCTGATGATTAAGGGCACACTATACTGTAATTTTGCTTACCAGTAACAATTAAATCCAGATAAAATTGCATCTAAACATAAATGAATGTAAATATGACGTTAAGTGACATGTAAACAAAGATCGCGTACTTTGACAGCTGTTAGATTCAAAGTTCAATACGCTAACTTGAACCAATGGCGAGTAAGCTACTTCTTTTTAATTGGTCGCCGGCCTCGGTGGCCGTGCGGTTCTAGGCGCTTCAGTCTGAAACCGCGTTACTGCTACAGTTGCAGGTTCGAATCCTGTCTCGGGCAGTCCTTAGGTTAGTTAGGTTTAAGTAGTTCTAAGTTCTAGGAGACTAATGACCTCAGATGTTAAGTCCCATAGTGCTCAGAGCCATTTGGACTATTTTTAATTGGTCGGTGTAAATAACTTTAATGGCAGATAACTCAATTTACGTGTCAGGCCAAATTTCAGAATACAACATAAATTCTCCTGCCTAAACGACTGTATATATACGTCGAAGACACCCCTCCAAAAGACACACATAACGCAAGTAACGACTGGTACAAATATACTGAAAAGCATAAACAAATGAATGATGGCAATAATTACTGTTAGCGCTGGGGTCAACACTGAACAGCCTTTACAGTACACTTCTTTTATGTGCGGAGAGAAACATTAAGAGATAGATTGTTACAAAGCAGAAAGAAATTAAATTGGTTACAATTTTAAGTTTCGCGAAGAGAGAAATGGTTTTGAGTCTTATCTGTTCTGGGTCGGCGTGATGTGGCGATGGCGATAGAAGCAGTTTGAAGTTGCTGAAATGAATCCTGTAAATTCATCCAGTCGCGAGACTGGCATTAATATATCCTCTTTCCTTACATCCTGTTTCGGCTGGCGGTGGTAGTAAGTTGCGTATCATCCATTTGTCGTAGGCTGGAACAAAGTAACTGTTTATGCAGCACTTGAAGGTCGTATTAGTTCAGCTGCTCTTTCACACACGATAGTTCGGCACAGTCCACACGTCGTGTTTAAATTAACATTCCACTTGCTATAATTTGCCAGTGCGAAGTTAGACAGTCCCTCTGCTTTTAATGTTCATGGTTCACGATAACACTGTTCCCGCGAAAACAGTCATTTACGTAGCAACACAGTTCACAGTTTCCACATTGGTGATTAGTGTTTTAGCAGACGTCATTTGTCGTAGTAAAGAAAATGAAGAATATTAAATTCACAGTCAATGTAATGCAGTCCAGTTCTAAACCGACGATAATACTGTCTGTTCACGAATGCATTGTCACTGCCACAAGCATCATTCTGCAAAAACCAACAGCGTTCGCGCAATACAACGTTCGTTGGAATGTCCATCAAAAGTCACATTTCAAACCGTGTCTAACACATGAAAGTTCGGTATTAACATCGCGTTAAACTTACACCATTACTTCACACAATACTTGCTTCCGAACAGCCACGCTCACACGCCATCCGCGACTGTCTACCACACACTGTTCGACCCGACTAGTATCGATACCTCTCTCGCTCCACAGTTCTTACAACACTTCTGCCTATTGCATTCCGTTTCACACAATACGTTTAATAAAACTGTTTGAAAGATCATCAGAAAAAATCTAAGTCTTGACATAATGAACTCGTATAGAAAGCAGCAAAGTAAACATAGTCACTCTTCATGTTCTACACTGTATAACCAAATGAAAAAATTCTACGTCAGCAAAATATATCTATGAAGTACAAGGTAGTAAAAAAAATGGTTCAAATGGCTCTGAGCACTATGGGACTCAACTGCTGAAGTCATAAGTCCCCTAGAACTTTGAACTACTTAAACCCAACTAACCTAAGGACATCACACACATCCATGCCCGAGGCAGGATTCGAACCTGCGACCGTAGCGGTCGCGCGGTTCCGGACTGTAGCGCCTAGAACCGCTTGGCCACTCCGGCCGGCTACAAGGTAGTAGAAGACAGGCAAAAAAATTATATCTCCTTATTAATCATGGTAAGCAAGGATAGCAATGGCAAAAGAGGCGTTTTATAAGAAAGGGAGAATCTTCTGCAGCGGTATGGACAGAGAACTCAGAAAGAGACTCATAAAATGTCTTGTATGGAGTGTTCTTTTATATGGCGCTGAAACATGGACTATGAGGAAAAAAGACAGAGAAAGGCTGGAGGCTTTTGAGATCTGGACGTGGCGGAAGATGGAAGGAATAAGTTGGATGGACAGAGTAAAAAATGAAGAGGTACTGAGAAGAGTGGGAGAGAAAAGGCAGTTACTAGATGTAAAAAAGAGAAGAAAAAGAAATTGGATTGGGCATATATTAAGAAAGAATGACGGACTGATAAAAACAGTTTTAGAAGGTTATGTAGAAGGGAAAAGGAAGCGAGGAAGGAAGAGAAGAGATTCCAGATACTGGATGACATGATGGACGGTACAACATACAGCAGCCTTAAGAAGGAAGCAATGGATCGCAGAAAATGGAGAGGCAAAGGACCTGCTAATATAGTAGATAACTGATGATGATGAATCATGGTAACAAAAGGCTTGAAAACGGCGGGTCATGCTGGGAGTGATGAGATCAATCTCATGTTGACGCAGTAACGCCCATTCTTCCTGCAGAGCTGCTTGCAAGTCTTGGAGAGTGGTTGGTGGATGCTGACGTGATGCAACCCGTCTCCTTAATGCATTCCAGACATGCTCTACGGGGTTCAAACCGAAGAGCGAGCAGACCACTCCATGCGTGCAATATCTTCCGTTTCCAAGAAAACATCAACCCCGTGCTCTATGGGGTCGAGCATTATCCGTCCTTCAATGCGGAGTCTAGGCCTGCAGCACCGCGTAACAACTGCATACGAGGTCCAAGATTTCATCACCTTACCTAACAGCAGTTGCATCTTACCGATTCACCTGCATAGTTTCATGAAGAGGTGTTCAAGAGTTCAACATAAACCCTGCCCATGCCATTGGTCATCCTCCTCTATATCAGCCTCTTCCTACAATGTTTGGGTCCCAAAATCGTGTTATACCCTGCCTCCAGGTCCGAATCCGTCGAAAATCAGTCTCCAGACCAAATCTGGTCTCATCTGTGAAAAGAACGTTGTCCCACTGTTCGACCGTCCACGTGGCTTGTTGATGAGTCCATTCTAGACATTCCTTTCTGTGAACACGCGTCAGAGGTACACATAAAGCAGGTCTCCGACAATAAAGGTCATTCTGCCGAAGCCTTCTGTAAACCGTTTGCTCGAAACAATAAGTCCAGAGGATGTTGCGGTACCGTGATGCCCTTACATGCCCTACGGTCATCTCTTTCTAATGTCACACGTGGTCGCTCCTGCCCCGATCTTAAACAACGGCACGATTCACATTAGCCGACCGGTGTGGCCGAGCGGTTCTAGGCGCTTCAGTCTGGAACCGAGCGACCGCTACGGTCGCAGGTTCGAATCCTGCCTCGGGCATGGATGCGTGTGATGTCCTTAGGTTAGTTAGGTTTAAGTAGTTCTAAGTTTTAGGGGACTGATGACCTCAGATGTTAAGTCCCATAGTGCTCAGAGCCATTTGAACCATTTGATTCACATTAAGCCATCGAGCCACATCAGTATGTGACTCCGGTGCTTCCATTTTTCCTATGGCCCTCCATCGCAGAGACTCTGGTAGCCGTCTTATCTGTGCCATACAGCTCCGTCTGTGACTGTGTACGCAACGATTATGGATATGGGACTGTTCGGCAACCTCTACCGCGTTTGTTAGGTGCCCTGACGTCATTGTTGGCGTGGTTGTCCATTGATTGCAATGCCATTTTGCGCGCAGAATACGGTCGTACGGACATCTGTTGACAGTTTATGTGAGTATACCGTGAATTATATACAGAACGGGGCGTATATGTGGAGCTTGTTTTCAAATGGCACCAAATCCTAAAAGAATCCCTTCTAATAGCTTGCTGGATCGAACAAGTAAATATTTTCTATCAATAAGTACCAAATCTCTTGTAGAGAGGCTGTCAAATGCAGCATTTTACACCACATCCCTTTGAACTTTCATAGCGAGAAGCACCAAATTCTCTTGCATTTATATGACTGAGTGCTGTGACGTCACAAACGGGCTTGGCTAATAAGTTTGTTATTGTGTTTTTTGATGTAATATGATTGCGTTTTCTGTTGTGTTTGCCTATGTTTAACACTTAGAATGAATTCTGATATGTTCCGCACACGGCGAGAATTTCTACTGCCTGTCTTCGTGCTTGCCAAACATTAACTTGGCCAGCAAGGTCGCCAGATCTCCCCCCAATTGAGAAACTTTGGAGCATTATGGGCAGCGCCCTCGAACCAACTCGGGATTTTGACGATTTAACCCGTCAGTTTGGCAAAATTTGGCACGATATCCCTCAGGAGGACGTCCAACAACTTTAGCAATCAATGCCAAGCCGAAAAACTGCTTGCATAAGGGCGAGAGGTGGACAACGCGTTATTGACTTGTTGAATTTGTGTACCTGTTTCTCAGGAATAAATTACCCAATTTTTCTGAAATTATAATCACTTATCTGTACATATACATCACATCTACCGATATCCGTCCCATCCGGATAATTCCTCCGTGATGCCTCGTTTTTTTTTTTTGTCTTCTTAGAGTCTATTTACACAGACGTATGCATAGATTGATGGGACGTCGAATGGCGCCAGCACCGCACGGCAAGCAAGTTCAGAACGCATGACACTAACGAGATTCTTAGAGAGATAATTGGTGGACAGTCTTGGAATTTGACAAGGGACTACGAGGTTGGGAAACAAAACTCATTGTATGCAAATTATCGATGCTGCTTTATCCAGAATTGAACCTTTTATAGAAATTTCTCGGTACATTAAGACACCTATATAATTATTTATCTGAAGACAATGAAGCAGTTTATTATCTTTTTTATAGATTCTGTCTTTCATTCGGTAGATTTATTGTTTTTTGTTGCGACGTTTAGGCGCCTATGAAATGTAGTTTCCCACATTTAATGTGGAGACAGGCAGCGTAACTACGGAAGTGTAGAGAAAACCTATGTTAAAGACTGCTAACCTCGCCGCCATTATTACAATATGCTAATGCTCTTCAGTGTCCTTACCAAAGGGAAAAAAGATTCGTGCCATTAAAGTTTACTGGTCATGTGACGGTGTATCAACTGATGTACCTGTAATTAAAGCAGCACTCATTTTAGCCTTTCCGGACGTTGTCTGACGTTGGAGGCAGAGTGGAAAATCGGTAGGCTATGTTTTTTTTTTTTTTGTCCCGTTCGCGGTGCAACACGTTTCGCCATGTTGTAACGACTCTGACTACCAAGTACCGTAAGTTGTCCGTTTTTTATGATTATGGGCTACGTGCTTAGACATGAGCTGTTCACCGTGAAATTCTCCTGTACATTTGTTTTTTTCCCTTTCTTCTTCGGTTGAAGAAAACATGCAGAAGGCGTGTAAGTGGTAATTATACAAGTTCCACTGATATGAAATTAGTGACGAGGAGAAGTGACGATAGTGGGCAATCTGTCGCGTAGGACAGTGCTGACGTCCTCTTTAGCAAATTCCTGAAGTGCTCGTCGAACAAAATGATTCGAATATTTCCAACTCTTTTTTTACAGGCGACCTTATTTACGGAAAAGCAACCACAACAAAATGTGCCTGCAGCAGAAAAACTACGGAAGGTGTGATACTCACGGAAAGATATTTCATCGGAAGAAATGAAGGCATGCCTTTACTGAATATGGCTCTGAAATCAATAGAGGAATTAGCTGATTTTTCACCGATGGTTTATTAGACCAGAGGCAGTCAACCTAGCTGCTACCACCCACTAATGGGCGTTCCATCTTTTTACGTGGGCGGTGGGCTATAAAAGCGTTTTCAAAGGTTTCCTTCAAATTGTGCGCAACAGTTTAAATTTCAGAAAATATATCGAACTATTTTATCGCCCCTGCGTAAGCTTAGCTCACTCTACGTGAGTAAGACTGAATGACGCTACAGTGCGACCGCAAAGATAATAGCTCCCTCTCAGAATATCTCGCGCGCCTCCTCACGAGACCCAACTCATCTGTAGCAGACATTAAGCGCTGGTATCCGGTGCCGCCCCCTCCCCAAACTCAAACCCATACCTAATCCCAATCCAAGATGCGCGGTGGGCATGCGCAGACGGTCGCACTGATCAGTACGCAGATTTATGACAGGGAACACGACCTTCTAGCTTCCAACAAAGTATTGTGAGCCCATATCACAATATATATATATATATTTGTGGCTATTTGTAAGAGTATATGAAAATTGGTTACGTAGAATCTGTTGTAAATAAACAGCATCCACAGTTTTATTATGTCGTAAAGTATCCAGTGAGGCAATGAAGTCAAGTCAATCGCGAGAACAGCTTTCGACAAAGCATCCAAATGACTATCGCAAGTCCTTTCAGTATTTTCAGGAAATCTGTGAAAAATTTCAAAATCGTTCAACAACAGCCCCATCAATTAAGCAGCGAACAAGGTGGATCATTTGCCACATTTCAAAATTAATTACGAAAGGAGATAAAGCCTATAATGTTCGAGAAACTGTAATAACACTCTCTGTAAAAGGATTTGTCTCTATAGGGTAATGCATTAGGATATACCAGAAATTTCAAAAACATTGCCCCTGATAATCATGCTCTACAATGCTGGACGCGCCTTCACATCGCAAGAAGTGGGAACACGTAATGTACCCAGGAACACTGTCAAACATGATCTCTTTGGAAGTCCAGGTGCTATGGTGTGGGGAGGCATAATGTTGCGTGGGCGTACTGACCTCCAAATGTACGAGCACGATCCACTCACCCTTCGACATTACTGTCACACTGTGTTGCTTCCCCACGTGAATCTTTTCAGGGGTGCGTTCGGCTTTGACTTCGTTTTTTTCGGATGTCAATGCGCTATCGGAACGAAGAGCGCTGGTGGTGGAGTTCTTGGAACGAGAGGATATTCGACGACTGGACTGGCCTTTCATTCCCCTGAAATAAATCCCGTCGAGCACGTGCGGGATGCGTCGGGCACACGTACTCAGCACATCCACATGCAGCAACGCCCACGCACCAGTTGTCAACGCGCTGGTGGAGGAATGGAACGCCCCATCACAAGAACCCCTCACCAACCTTGTGGCCAGCAACGGAGGACGTTCCACAGCGTGCACTGCCGTGCGTGGCGACCACACTCCTTATTAAGAACCATGTCCCACCTTTTGTAGTGTCCAGACCACCATGAATCGCCGTGACTTGAGTATAATTATTGTCCTTGAATAAAAGTGTCATTTCTGTTCGTTTCAATGTGTATTTCTTTGCTACCTTCTCTACTACACTACGTACGGTTCAAGTTTCATCGAGCTATGATACTTGGGAGTGACACGTCATGCGAAAATTGCTTCCGTCCTTAAGTTTCCCGCGCCAGTGTATTGTTGCGTGCGCTACTGATGGAACACCATCGCCGGCCTCTGTGGCCGAGCGGTTCTAGGCGCTTCAGTCCGGAACCGCGCTGCAGCTACGTCGCAGGTTAGAATCCTGCCTCGGGCATGGATGTGTGTGATGTCCTTAGGTTAGTTAGGTTTAAGTAGTTCTGAGTTCTAGGGGACTGATGACCTCAGATGTTAAGCCCCATAGTGCTCAGAGCCATTTGAACCATTTGGAACACCATCAACGGTAGGTCACTGTCGTGAATATGTTGCTTATTTGCTGGAAGAAGTACCAGATGTTTTACGTATTCAATGTGTGTTGCACAGACATCATCCTGTATGGAAACATCTAAGTAAAAGTCTCCATTCATCATTAACCATAATAATTAGAGCTGTGAACGAGATCAAATCCAATTCAGAAACTGACAGAATGTTTCGACGATTGCCAGGTCAATAAGATTTTAATAGGTTACTTTTGCAAACAGAAGTTTCGGTGACTTTCGAAGGGTACATCTTTGGCTCGTTTTCTAGCATTATGTGATAGTGTCATACAATTTGTTGAAAGAGATAATCAGACCAATCGATGTGAACAATTAAAAACAGGAAATAATGGTACCTTTTATTTGGGTACTATTTCCACGAGATTTAATTAGGTCACTTTGCAGGTTCAAGGAGCGAATAAAAGTCATTCAGGCTGCCAAAGCATTGTGTCATTGTTTATTGACTAACTGGAAGTACTTCGTTATGATTCTCTGAAATGAGAATTTATCAGTTTCCGGAATTATCACCTATAAAAGATCATGTTACTCGTAATTGTACTGCCGAGCGGTTCTAGGCGCTACAGTCTCGAACCGCGCGACCGCTACGGTCTCAGGTTCAAATCCTGCCTCGGGCATGGATGTGTGTGATGTCCTTAGGTTAGTTAGGTTTAAGTAGTTCTAAGTCTAGGGGACTGATGACCTCAGAAGTTAAGTCCCATAGTGCTCAGAGCCATTTCAACCATTTTTTTGAAATTATACTGATAGATTCAGTAAGCTTCAGAACGAATTGAAACTGGACATGGAAAAACGATTTGAAGGTATTTTGAGACTGAAGGTGTATGACTGGATGAAAAATTCTTTTACTGCAAATGCTGAAGAACCTGATAAAACTCGCCAAAAAGAACGGTTAGAAATTAGGTATGATGAAGAAAGTACACATAAATCGATGCTGGTGGATATGGAAACCTAAGGCAAAATTAAAAATGCCTGTGTTATGTCCAAATGTGTGGAAATCTAATCGACAATGCTTCGCAATTCCTAAATATGTTTGGAAATTGGATACATTTAATAATTTCTGTCTCCTCCGTCTCCATATATATATATATATATATATATATATATATATATATATATATTAGGCAGAATATTATGAGCACCTATAGCAGCGTCGCCTGGCGAGGAATGACTGCTAGTCAGACACACGCACGATGCATGTAGTCTCAGTGAACGTGCTGTCCGTGAGATGAATGGGGAAGGCGCGCCATCTATCTGTCTGACCGAGGGCAGACTGTGATCGTCCCGAGGCTCGGACCGAGCATTGCGAAAACCGCACGACTTGTCGGCTGTTCGAGGAGCTCTGTGGCGGGTGTCTTCAACATGTGGCGAAACCAAGGTGGAACCACGTCCAGACATCGTGGGGTTGAGCGGCCACCCATTATTACAGAAATCGGACGTCGTTGTCTGGGCAGACTGGTAAAACAGGACAGGCGGCGAACTGTGGCGGAACTGACATCGGACTTCAATACTGGACAGAGTATAAGTGTGTTTGAACACACAGTGCAGCGAACACTCCTAACAATGGGCCTCAGCAGTCAACGATCCATGCATGTGGCAATGTTAACACCACGACAACGGCAACTAAGACGGAAATGGGCACGTGACCATCGGCACTGGACCTTGGGGCAGTAGCAAAGCGTTTCACGGCCTCATGAATCGTGATACCTTCTTCATCACGCAGACGGGAAGACACGAATCCGTCGTCTTCCAGTGAACAATTCCTTGACACCTGTACTGAGGGACGAAGACAAGCTGGCGACGGCTCCATTGTGCTCTGGGGAACATCCAAGTGGGCATCCATGAGTCCAGCTGAGCTCGTGCAAGGCACCATGACGGCGAAGGAGTATCGTACACTGCTTGCAGACCACGTACGCCCCTTCACGACAATCAAGTTTCCTGGGGGCAGTGACATTTTGTAACAAGATAATGCGCCATGTCACAATGCCAGGAGCGTGGTGTAGTAGTTAGACGAAAACAGTGCGTAGTTAGAGTTGTTGTGCTGGTCCCCCAGCTCGCTAGATCTGAACCCGAGCGAACACATTTGGGATGTGATTGAATGTGGCGTCAGAGTTCTTCGCCCCCCCCCCCCCCCTCCCGGAAATTGCGGGAATCGGGTGACTTGTGCGTGCAGATGTGGTGCCAACTCACTCCAGCGACCTACCAGTGACCTCTTTGCTTCCATGCCACGACGCATCGCCGCTGCTATCCGTGCCAAAGAAGGACGTTGGGTAGATGGTCTAATGTTCTGGCTGATCAGAAAAGCCTGTGTCCGCCCAAATGCTCACTAGAGTAAAAAAAGTAATTGAATCATGAACTGCAAGAGTATTTTAACGACTAATTTTCTCTTTATACAACGTGTTGTTTTTGTTGTTGTGGTCTTCAGTCCTGAGACTGGTTTGATGCAGCTCTCCATGCTACTCTATCCTGTGCAAGCTTCTTCATCTCCTGGCACCTACTGCAGCCTACATCCTTCTGAATCTGCTTAGAGTATTCAGCTCTTGGTCTCCCTCTACGATTTTTACCCTCCATGCTGCCCTCCAGTACTAAATTGGTGATCCCTTGATGCCTCAGAACATGTCCTACCAACCGATCCCTTCTTCTAGTCAAGTTATGCCACAAACTTCTCTTCTCCCCAATTCTATTCAATACCTCCTCACTAGTTATGTGATCTACCCATATAATCTTCAGCATTCTTCTGTAGCACCACATTTCGAAAGCTTCTATTCTCTTCTTGTCTAAACTATTTATCGTCCACGTTTCACTTCCATACATGGCTACACTCCATACAAATACTTTCAGAAACGACTTCCTAACATTTAAATGAAATTTCTCTTCTTCAGAAACGCTTTCCTTGCCATTGCCAGTCTACATTTTATATCCTCTCTACTTCGACCATCATCAGTTATTTTGCTCCCCAAATAGCAAAACTCCTTTACTACTTTAAGTGTCTTATTTCCTAATCTAATTCCCTCAGCATCACCCGACTTAATTCGACTACATTCCATTATCCTCGTTTTGCTTTTGTTGATGTTCATGTTATACCCTCCTTTCAAGACACTGTCCATTCCGTTCAACTGCTCTTCTAAGTCCTTTGATGTCTCTGAAAGAATTGCAATGTCATCGGCGAACCTCAAAGTTTTTATTTCTTCTCCATGGATTTTAATACCTACTCCGAACTTTTCTTTTGTTTCCTTTACTGCTTGCTCAATATACAGATTGAATAGCATCGGGGAGGGGCTACAACCCTCTCTCACTCCCTTCCCAACCACTGCTTCCCTTTCATGTCCCTCGACTCTTATAACTGCTATCTGGTGTCTGTACAAATTGTAAATAGCCTTTCGCTCCCTGTATTTTACCCCTGCCACCTTCAGAATTTGAACGAGAGTATTCCAGTCAACATTGTCAAAAGTTTTCTCTAAGTCTACAAATGCTAGAAACGTAGGTTTGTCTTTCGTTAATCTTTCTTCTAAGATAAGTCGTAGGGTCAGTATTGCCTCACGTGTTCCAACATTTCTACGGAATCCAAACTGATCTTCCCAGAGGTCGGCTTCTACCAGTTTTTCCGTTCGTCTGCAAATAATTTGCGTTAGTATTTTGCACCTCTGACTTATTAAACTGATAGTTCGGTAATTTTCACATCTGTCAACACCTGCTTTCTTTGGGATTGGAATTATTATATTCTTCTTGAAGTCTGAGGGAATTTCGCCTGTCTCATACATCTTGCTCACCATATGGTAGAGTTTTGTCAGGTCTGGCTCTCCCAAGGCTGTCAGTAGTTCTAATGGAATGTTGTCTACTCCCGGGGCCTCGTATATATTATAAATGCATAGCCTACGTCTATCTGAATGTTTATTAGGGTATTGTGTAAAAATTTGGAGATAAATAGCCAAGAACTTTCGGTATTTTAAAATACCACTTGTCTTTATACATCGTGTAGATTATATGCTTTAACTTGCTGTAACTGCCTTATAAACCTTATAAAGTGCTTCTCTATTTTATAGACCTCCGATGATATGGAGCCGGTGGGCGGTTAAAAAAATGGCAACTAACAGGGATACAGAAGTGAACGGCACGTATATCAAGGTTGACTACCCGTGAGTTAGACCGAACGCGATTATTAGATGATTTTTCAATGATTTTTTCAGCCCTCTCTTATTTCCCTAGATATAGATTAACTCTGTTTTCCAACCAAAATAAACAGCAGCTGAAGGGAACATGGTTAAAAAAAGAAAATGAGAGAGAGAGAGAGAGAGAGAGAGAGAGAGAGAGAGAGAGAGAAGAGGGTAGGGGTATCACTTTGATGGAATATCACAAGCCGAACCGATGACGCTGCCGGCGATATTGGGTCCGCGGGCCTTGTTGTATTTCGCCCTCAGACCTTGGGGCCTCTGGTCAGACGACAGTACTGTGTGTGTGTGTGTGTGTGTGTGTGTGTGTGTGTGTGTGTGCAGGCAGAGGCTCCTGGCTGTCATCACAGCGGAGGCTGCCGGCGCCAACTCGGCCTCATCTGCATTTCTTGTCTGCAATTCAGATGGGGCTGCGCCGCGGCTTACTCACCGTCACTTTCACAGTTTGGCGCTGCGTCTCTGTTTCCCTGTGCCCTCCCAGGCAGTGTCGTAACGATCTGACACGTCAGGAAAGGAAGCGTCCACTGCCGTCCCACCAACATCTGCGTCGTCACAGATTAGCTGTGCCGGACTAAATTCCTCTGAACATGTTCAGAAAAACCACGAACAAACCTAACCCCGGCAGGAAAGATCGAATCCATGAACACCTGTTTCATCCAGATGCAAGTCCAGTGCCTCAGCGATTTACACCTACGATCTTGGAGTGCCTGAGTTGTTAAGCAGTAGACATGCATGCATGTCCGAAGGAAAGGGCACTGCAGCGATTGGAGCCGTTATCAAATATATGAGATGTATTAGCAGCTGCGAATACGGAGAACCATCAGCTACACAAGGAAAAGACGACAGGGAAAACTTGTGTCGGACCGGGCCTCGAACCCGAATTTACTGTTTATCGCCAGCTGTCGCCTTACCATTAGACTATCCGAGCATGCTCGACAGCAAGACCGAAGCTTTCAATACGTCGTCAACAGTGTGTTTAAAACCTGTGCTCGTGCATCTACTACGTGTATTCCCGTACATGGGAGACATTTTAATTGAAAGTCGTTTGCTCGGTGTCGGCAAATAAATACGATATTGAATTGCCTGTGTTGTTCAGAAGCACGGTGCAATGTTACTTCGGTCAATTAAAATGTCCTCCCCTGTATGGCAATTAGGTAATGTGTCTACAAGTATAGGTTGTGAGGTATGAACAAGAGATGGAAGTTTGGTATTGCCGGCACGGTAGCTCAGCGTGTTCGGTCAGAGGGTTAGCAGCCCTCTGTAATAAAAAAAAACTGAGCTAATCGATCAACAACGAACTTAAAACGGATGTCTTTCGACGTCCGCCCCGAGCAGATTAAAAAAAAAAAAAAAAAAAAGCGGTTAAGGCGACCGCTCGCGTAGAGCGAGAAATCCAGGTTCGAGTCCAGGTCTGGCACAAATTTTGATTGTCGTCGTTCCGTTGTACACCTGATGGTATTTACATCTGAAACAGTAAAATGTATGGCAGATGTTCCTGCATTTCATCGTTCACTCGGAATTCCAGTTACGTTTTACGCTGTGACATCGTAGGCTTTCCCGGCGTAATAAGTCTTGAAAGTCTCTTCGGGTTTGCTGCCGGATCCTAAAATCAGCTCGATTCGATATTTCGGCGATCCAACTGGTCGCCATCTTCATGAGAATGCTGCTTCTGCTGATGAGTCCCGCTGAGAACTGACCCCAGGCTGCGAATCCTATGTCCTATATAGGCCACCGTACCGTACACGGCGGATGCGCCGCCCATTACAGTTGCTGCCCTCGAAGACTGCCGCCCTTAGTAGAAGACTGGCGACAACGATATATCGCACTCAGGGACGATATTCGAATACTCGGACTGCCCGCACCGAAGAACGTTCTGTTTTGATGCGGGATAGTACAGGATTCCACGTCTTGCTAAGAGGAAACCCATTGCCTCTGTTAACTAAATTATCCGCCAACCTAATTTCAATTGCTTCTTTGTAGAAACTGTTCCAAAAACCGGAAGTGTTGGCCAATATCACAGTTACGTCAAATTTCATACCGTATCCCTCATTTAATCAGTGTTCTGCTAATGCCGATTTTTCCGGCTGTTGTAGCCTCGTATGACGGCGATGTTCCACACACCTGTCATGAACTGTGCGAATCGAACGGCCGTAGTAAGCCTTGAAACATTGACGCGGAATTTTGTATACACCGGGTTTCCTAAGCCCCAAATCATCTTTCACAGAGCCGAGTAGTGCCCTAATCATAGAAGGTGGACGGAACACACTCTTAATGTTAAAATTCCCTGAAATTCTTCCTATCTTAAACGATATGCCCCCCAGCATAAGGGATAAAGGCCACCGATCTACGTTCCTCTTCATGCACCTCCAGTAATGGTCCAAACTCCATAGTCCGACGAATCTGATTCTCAGTGTATCCATTTTCTTTAAAAACAGCCTTCAAATGCGCAAGTTCTTCTGTTGAGCTGTCTGCGTCGGAAATGGCATATGCTCTGCGTACCAAAGTCCTAAGAACGCCACTGCGTTGGTGTGGTGGATGACAGCTCTTAGAATGAAGATACCGATCTGTGTGCGTCGGCTTTCGGTGAACATTATGTCCCAGAGTACCATCTGGTTTTTTTTATAAACCATAACATCTAAAAATGGAAGCATCCCATCACTTTCAACCTCCATGGTAAATCCGGGTATGAAGACAGTTGAAGTAGTCCAAAAATCTATTAAGGGCATCACGTCCATGTGGTCAGACGAAAAAGGTGTCATCCACATATCTCCAGAAGCCCGTTTTACGTTCAGTATCTCCTTTCCTGATTCGTGTCTGTGGAGAATGTCTTTTAATTTGATAAACGATTGTAGTGTGTCAGGAAAAGAGAGCAGGTCAGTTCTGTTTCCAAACAAGATTAGCTGCACAGAGTTACAGACCAATATCACTGATGTGTCTAAGAGTCGTATCGTTTCCTCAATATGACGTTCGTGCAAGGAAACAACCTATCCTCAGAGAATCAGCACGAACCCAGGAAACACCACTCGTGCTTAATTCATAAACGGACGTTTGCAACAGTTAAATTCCATCTTCGTAGATTTCTGTGAGACGTTCGACTCTGTGCCCATTAAGCGTCTAATAAGCAGTGTACGAGGGTTGTTCAATAAGTCATCATCATCATCATCATTTAAGACTGATTATGCCTTTCAGCGTTCAGTCTGGAGCATAGCCCCCTTATAAAATTCCTCCATGATCCCCTACTCAGTGCTAACATTGGTGCCTCTTCTGATGTTAAACCTATTACTTCAAAATCATTCTTGACAGAATCCAGGTACCTTCTCCTTGGTCTGCCCCGACTCCTCCTACCCTCTACTACTGAGCCCATGAGTCTCTTGGGTAACCTTGCTTCTCCCATGCGTGTAACATGACCCCACCATCTAAGCCTGCTCGCCCTGACTGCTACATCTATAGAGTTCATTCCCAGTTTTTCTTTGATTTCCTCATTGTGGACACCCTCTTGCCATTGTTCCCATCTACTAGTACCTGCAATCATCGTAGCTACTTTCATATCCGTAACCTCAACCTTGTTGATAAGGTAACCTGAATCCACCCAGCTTTCGCTCCCATACAGCAAAGTTGGTCGAAAGATTGAACGGTGCACAGATAACTTAGTCTTGGTACTGACTTCCTTCTTGCAGAAGAGAGTAGATCGTAGCTGAGCGCTCACTGCATTAGCTTTGCTACACGTCGCTTCCAGTTCTTTCTCTATGTTGCCATCCTGTGAGAATATGCATCCTAAGTACTTGTAAACGTCCACCTGTTCTAACTTTGTTCCTCCTATTTGGCACTCAATCCGTTTATATTTCTTTCCCACTGACACTACTTTCGTTTTAGAGATGCTAATATGTTCAATAAGTAACGCCCACATTCTTTTTTTAAAAAAAGCCATTAATATACATAGACAAACGACTTTGTTGGTGCTTCACATTTGATGTTTGTTTTGTGCGCCGGTGAAGTTTCGAACCGTTCTGGAAGATGGCAGAGCCGCCGCGTCAAAATGGCGTCTACATACGACTCACATTACAAAGAGCGTGTTGATTGAATTCTTGTGCGCAGAAAAGGAAACCGTGTTGAACATGCATAAACGGTTGTGTACAGTGAATGGCGATACTATAGTTGATAGGAGTACAGTTGTGCGTTGGGTAAAGAAAGTTACAGCCTCAGGAAATGCAGAAACAGAGTTCCACCATCAGCCACACTTGGGACGTCCGGTCACAGCCACTGCTGTAGGCATGCTGAATCGTGCGGACGCCATTATTCGTGCCGACCGGCGCATCACAAGTCGACAATTGGCCCTACAGTTGTCGGTCAGCATTGGAAGTGCGTCTGCAATGATTGAGACTCTCAGATATTTAAAGAGTTGCTCACGATCGGTTCCACAAATGCTCACAGCGGACCACAAGATTCAAAGAAAGGCCATTTCTCTGAATTGTTGGAGCGTTTTGAGACCGACGGAGAGGCCTTTCTGTCACGGATCGTTACGGTGGACGAAAGCTGGGTGCACCACTTTGTGCCGGAAACAAAAAGGCAGTGGCATAATCCTCATTCACCATAAAAGAAGAAATTCAAGACAACCCCCTCTGCCGGAAAAGTCATGGTGACAGTCTTTGGGACTGTGATGGCGTCATTCTCGTGGATGTGATGTCAAGAGGGTCAACCATCAATTCAGAGTCATACGTGAAGACTCTGAATAAACTTAAAAACCGTTTCCGACGTGTTCGATTGAACAAGAATCCAGTAGAAATCTTGCTCCAACATGATAAAGATTCTCTATGGGGAACACACTTTGAAATGACGAGAGTGTCAGTTATGCAGTGAAGACATGGCTACGCCTACCGGACAAGAGCTTTCACCAGCAGGGAATACATGCTCTACCACAATGGTGGCGTACGGCCATAGAACGTGATGGAGATCTCGTACAAAAATAGAACATGGACAAGACATGTATATTGTCAGCAAATTCTGACTCTTAACAATAAATATGTTCTGAGAAAAAAATGTGGTGCATTACTTATTGAACGACCCTCGTACGATCAAAGGCAGTGTCTTTGCAGACATGCAATTGGCTGGATGAATTTCTTGCTAGCACATAACTAAAGTGTAGCCTTGTACAGAACACAGAAAAAGACATACGGCGGAAGAATTCTGAAGATTAAATGTGGTGACTGGATAGATATCAGGAGTTTCTGAACCGAAATGAGGCAAGAGAAATGAGAAATGTATATTACAACTTGAGTACTAGAAGAAATCATTTGATAGGACACATCCTGAGCCATCCACGGTTAGTTAATTTGATAAACGATTGTAGTGTGTCTGTAAAAATTATAGTGTGACGTCAATGCTTGACTACACTAAGCATGTTCGAATGGATGTAGGATGCAAAGGTTATTGAGAGATGAGGAGACTTGCGCACGGTACACTCTTTTTAAGTACTGTATCAAACCAGTCTTCGGAATGACGACATCAACAACACGGAACCAGATGCGTTATGAGATTAAAGTCTTATCATATAAAATGAAATGATGAAATCATCGTGCGGCATTGATGGCCGGGAGGCCCCATCCGGGGAGCTTCGGGCGCCGGTTTGCAAGGCTTATTTCAGGTGACGCCTCATTGGGCAACTTTGCGCGTCGATGGTGATGAGATGATGAGGAGGAGGAGGAGGAGGAGGAGGGGGAGGAGGACAACACGACACACAGTCCCCGAGAGGAGAAAATCTCCAACCCGGCCGGGAATCGAACCCGGACCCGCTGCTTGGTAGCAAACACGTTACCACTAAGCTATTCAGGCGGACTCACCATATAAGGTCTTATATTACAAAATAAAGTAGAAAATAGTCCAAGTACGTTAAACTGGAGTCCTATATTACACACAACAGAAGTAACATCGGGGGTGAGCGAAGGCAGAGTAATAGGACTACTATTGCTTTGAGTATATAGAAACGATTTACCATATACACTGAAACGCCAAAGAAACTGGAGTAGGCATGCGTATTCGAATACGGAGATATGTAAACAGGCAGAATACGGCGCTCCGGTCTGCAACGCTTATATAAGACAACAAGCGTCTGGCGCAGTTATTAGATCGGTTACTGCTCCTACAATGGCAGGTTATCAAGATTTGAGTGAGTTTGAACGTGGTGTTACAGTCGGCGCACGAGCGGTGGGATACAGCATCTGCGAGATAGCGATGAGGTTAGGATCTTCCCGTACGATCATTTCACGACTGTTCCGTGAATATCAGGAATCCGGTAAAACATCAGATCTACGACATCGCTGCGGCCGGAAAAAGATCCTGCAAGAACGGGACCAACGGGGACTGAAGAGCGTGGCAGAAGTGCGACCCTTCCGCAAACTGCTGCAGATTTCAGTGCTGGGCCATCAACAAGTGTCAGCGTGCGAACCATTCAACGATACATTATCGGTATGGGCCGAAGGCCCACTCGTGTATTCTTGATGACTGCACGACACAAAGCTTTACGCCTCGCCTGGGCCCGTCAACACCGACACTGGACTGTTGACTGTTGATGCCTGGTCGGACAAGTCTCGTTTCAAATTGTATCGAGCAGGTGGACATGTACATGTATGGAGACAACCTCATAAATCCAAAGACCCTTCATGCCAGCAGGGGACTGTGAAAGCTGGTGGACGCTCTGTAAAAGCGTAGGGCGTGTGCAGCTTGAGTGATATATGACCCCTGATACGTCTAGATACTACTACGACAGGTGAAACGTACGTAAGCATCGTGTCTGATCACCTGCATCCATCCATGTCCATTGTGCATTTGGACGGTGTTGGGCAATTCCAGCAGGACAAAGTGACACCCCACACGTCCAGAATTGCTACAGAGTGATTTCAGGAACACATTTCTGAGTTTAAACACTTCCGCTGGCCACCAAACTACCCAGACACGAACATTATTGGGCATATCTGGGATGGCTTGCAAAGTGCTGTTCAGAAGTGATCTCCATCCCCTCGTATTCTTGCGGATTTATGGGCAGCCCTGCAGGATTCATGGTGTCAGTTGCCCCCAGCGCTATTTCAGAGATCAGTCGAGTCTGTGCCTCTTCGTGTTGCGGCGCTTCTGCGTGCTCGCGGGATGCGGGGGCCCTACACGATATTATGCAGGTGTACCAGTTTCTTTGCTTTTCAGTGTAAGATGAACAGCACTAGCAGACCGTTCACTGGTGATGTGGCCGTGTACAGGGAAGCAGGGTCGTTGGACGATCTTAAAGAAATCAGAACGGCGTGGACAAAATTTCCGCTTCGTACATCGAGTGACAGCTCTTTTTAAACGCGGATAACTGCAGGGTAATTGCTATAAAAAAGAGAAGGAACACGCTAGCGTCAGATTAAAGATTCAGTGGCGAACTTGTGGAGTATGTGACCTCGTTTAAATATCCAAGGATTAGTAATAAGAATCGAAATGAAATTACAGGAACACGGGATTATTAAAATACTTAGATTCACTGGAAAGGCTCTAGGAAAATTCAAAGGACATGGCGCACAGCACGGTAGTTGGACCAGTTCTCTAGTAATGCTTCGGCGTTTCGAATCCTTACCGCGTAGCCCTGAGAGCAGATCTACATCTACATCTACATCTATACTCCGCGAGCCACCTTACGGTGTGTGGCGGAGGGTACTTATTGTACCACTATCTGATCCCCCCTTCCCTGTTCCATTCACGAATTGTGCGTGGGAAGAACGACTGCTTGTAAGTCTCCGTATTTGCTCTAATTTCTCGGATCTTTTCGTTGTGATCATTACGCGAGATATATGTGGGTGGTAGTAATATGTTGCCCATCTCTTCCCGGAATGTGCTCTCTCGTAATTTCGATAATAAACCTCTCCGTATTGCGTAACGCCTTTCTTGAAGTGTCCGCCACTGGAGCTTGTTCAGCATCTCCGTAACGCTCTCGCGCTGACTAAATGTCCCCATGACGAATCGCGCTGCTTTTCGCTGGATCATGTCTATCTCTTCTATTAATCCAACCTGGTAAGGGTCCCATACTGATGAGCAATACTCAAGAATCGGACGAACAAGCGTTTTGTAAGCTACTTCTTTCGTCGATGAGTCACATTTTCTTAGAATTCTTCCTATGAATCTCAACCTGGCGCCTGCTTTTCCCACTATTTGTTTTATGTGATCATTCCACTTCAGATCGCTCCGGATAGTAACTCCTAAGTATTTTACGGTCGTTACCGCTTCCAATGATTTACCACCTATGGCATAATCGTACTGGAATGGATTTCTGCCCCTATGTATGCGCATTATATTACATTTATCTACGTTTAGGGAAAGCTGCCAGCTGTCGCACCATGCATTAATCCTCTGCAGGTCTTCCTGGAGTACGTACGAGTCTTCTGATGTTGCTACTTTCTTGTAGACAACCGTGTCATCTGCAAATAGCCTCACGGAGCTACCGATGTTGTCAACTAAGTCATTTATGTATATTGTAAACAATAAAGGTCCTATCACGCTTCCTTGCGGTACTCCCGAAATTACCTCTACATCTGCAGATTTTGAACCGTTAAGAATGACATGTTGTGTTCTTTCTTCTAGGAAATCCTGAATCCAATCACAAACCTGGTCCGATATTCCGTAAGCTCGTATTTTTTTCACTAAACGTAAGTGCGGAACCGTATCAGATACCGGACAAATTCAGAGACGTGCTGCCAGAATAGGTCGATATAGCCCGTAGGAGATATACGCAGGAGCGAACTGAATTGTCAACCTTTTGGGATACAGATGATGTTGTTATTCCTGTTGCGTAAATTTATAGATACAGTATTCCAGGAAGACTACGCGATAAGTCAACCGCCACTATCGCTCATCTCGTGTACGGATGGAGAGAATAAGATAAGATGGATTAGGGCGCGTACACAGACATGTGCTCATAACTTCGCCACGCACAGAACCGTGGTTTGCGGAGAATTTCTATAGATATAACTGCAAACAGAGCGTGGGAAAACTCGTGGCAAGTTCGAACCCACGCGTCTTTCGCGCTCTTATCATTTCCTCTGTGGGATACAACACCGAAGCAGTAGAATAGTTCTGTGTATGTCGAAGACGGGTTCTCCACACCTGCTAACACGCGTTTCTCGGGTAGTGCACTGTCTGTGTCTATGAGAGCTCTCCCGTTAGGTCTAAGCCGATCGCCTGTGGGTAGGGCACGACTGTCAATTCCTTCGGTCGCCTTCCTTAATCTGGCATGTTGAGGACACCAAGCACTCAGACCAGAAATAGGCTCGAAAGTGTATTGCTGGTGTCTCCTTTTTCTTGACACGAATTCTTCCGGTATTTCGTAGTCTTTCGTCTGGTTTCCCCGCACCAGACATTTTGCACTCGACCTACCTCATATCGCCCTAAAAAGCTGTGCAGTGCATGTGACTGACTACAGCGGCATACTATTAATGTTACATTCGTTAGCTACCAGGTATTTTTATCCTACAGTATACATTTTGTTATGTTATTTTTCATTGTTTAGAACGTACCGGTATTCATTACGTCCAGTAACCTACTGTCTACATTGTTTTGGATTTACTTGCATTTTTCCGATGAGGATACGTTCTTCTATACTAGCACGTAATGACAATGCCGTCACAGTCTACAGCTCTGGCTATCCTTTATGGGCAACTGATTGCACTCGATTCTTCATGAACGGCTCAAGACGTGGAAGCCAGCAAATGACAATAAACAAAAGGTCGACTACATTGCTTCTATTCAACGCTGGTATACTCGTCAGATGTTGTTCGTGGTGATGATGATGATGACGACGACGATGTAGTGATCATTGCGAAAACGGTTTGATGCAACTCTTCATCTCAGTCTTCCTCGTGCAAAGGTAAAGCGCTAGAAAGAACATATTGTTGGCCCAATATTAACATGATGGACTAGAAATTCCAACTTATCTTCATCTTGAGGGCATTTTCGTTCTGTCGTTGCAACAACAAAAAATACATATTTTTTTCATGAGACGCGTTTCGCTTTATTGCTGCAATTAAGTTATTTACATTTTGATTTGCTTTAAGATCGGAAAACAGTTTGTGAACAATATGTTGGTTCTTACTCACGGTGATTTTCGCTTGATTTCTCGCCTACATCGGGAAATGCCGTCTGATAACACATCGATGATGTTCTTCTTCCTTAGGAACTGATAGTAGTGGTCTAATGTTAAGTTTCTCTGCAGCACTATCCATTTTTTTACGTTTTTCACAGCACACTTTTACGCACACCACTATTTTTGTTTGTTTTTTATATTTCTTTGTATTGTGGGTTGCGTTTTCAGGTGTTCAGAAAATAACCTTGCCGCTAGTTTGTCTTCCATCTATACTCTCTTTTTTTTCTTAGTTTATTGTACGTGTGTGATTCTATTTAATTATGCTTTTGTGTACTTATGTACTGTGTAAGAGCAGGGAAGGAATGGTGATAGAGGATTTTTTCGAAAAGAGGAAATTGGGTGGGGAGGGGGGTGCTTGGGTGGGAAAGGGTGGAGGATGGAAAAGGCTCTTTTCATTTTCATGTCATTTCATCAATTATTTTACGTAGAGTCTGGTTTCCAGTACGTATTGGGTCATTGAGCAACTATTTATTTTGTGTTGTGCTGTGAAGAACATAAAAAATGTATATTGCTGCAGAGCAACGAAACATTAGAACACAACTATGTGTGTCTAAAGAAGAAAAACATCAGCGATGTTTTAGCAGACGGTATTTCCCGATGTAGGCGAGAAATCAAGCGGAAATCACCGTAAGTAAGGGCCGACACATTGTTAACAAACTGTTTTCCGATCTTAAAGCAAATCAAAATGTAAATAACTAAACAGCAGACCACTGATGATGCTTTACCTCAATGCAGCGAAACGCGTCCGGTAAAAAAGACAGGCATTTGTTGTAGTTGCAACGACAGAACGAAAATACCTTCAATAATTGTAAAACAACTACCGATAATATGGCCACATAAATGAAGAACTTATCTTCATCTGGATTTCTTCATTACTGAAATTATTTCACCTAGACATATTGACCGAAACGTCGCGAAAGTCGACGCTAGGAAAGTGTTCTGCGTGTGTTTGAGACGAGGTATGTGAATAGGGTAACGCATCTCTGTTAAAGCTAAGAATTCGAAGAATATGCCTGCAGGCATTATTATAAACGGGCAGTATCCGCCTTGTGTGTTGGCAATGGAACATTTCGCAGCAATCCGTTTTCAAAGTGTGAAACCCACAGAACAGCACTTTCGTGACAAGAAGTAAGTGTTCAGAGTGTGAACACACGTCCAGTTTATGAATATTCCTGTTTATTGCGACTGAGGATTTACACACGTAGGAAGTTTCAAGTTTCGACGTTAGCGCTAAATGTGTTATACCCGTTTTAAACGATGAACGAACTTGTAATCGATTGACAACCAATTGCGTCATTGGCGGCCGCCTATCGTGTGAACGGGTTCACTATTATCATCGCGTTAGTAGCGACGAGTGATGATTCTAGGGGTAAGGGAATAGGGCCACTTCTAAATTCGGTACTAGTGGCCTCACTGCGCATGCGCGAGCTGGGGTTGCTGTCTGCTGTGGTCTGCCACATTGCTTTCTGGTGCACTTAACGTATGTTGACTTTTGTTGCTGTTTATGGTCGTTTCGTTATCACAAGGAACTGTCTGAGCAAGTGAGTGTAGTGCACTTTTCGTAAATATGTTCACGGAAGTTTTTAAATCTTTGTAAATTTCATAAGTAATTAATGATACGCTAATGTGAAATCACGGCTTTTTATGGTAGTAGCGCAACGCTGTGTTTACGTTTATCATTTAAAAACGCTGATACTAGATCTTTTACGGGTTCATAGTTCGGGTCTAGTGCACTTGGATCACTTCAGTAGACTGTAATCTTTGTTGGACACTTTCGTTCATCGTGTAAAAAAGGCTTTAGACCTATAACAACTCAGCCTCCATCTCGAACATGCTGCAATGCTCTGAAAAGCACTGGAGTCATTTGTACCAACGAATGATACCATTCGTACGTACGTACGTACGTACGTAGTCGTTGATTGTGGGGAGGACGGGATGGCAGTCGAACTTTTAAGTGAAACTGCGCTCCCGTTTCGTAAATAAACAAAGTTGCTAAGTAACACTGCTCTTTTGTTTTCGAAATTAGTAAAGTTTTTTCCGCTAAAGTCTGTGATAGAAATTAATGTTTCACGTTATATCACGCCGCTTCGGTGCTGTGTACAGCGGCAACATCCTTGCTCCGAAACAAAATAAAATGTTTATTAAAAGTTGAGCCTTACACGCGGAGTTAACCCGGTTACACGGAGCTCGTGCGAGCGGCGCTCCCAATTAATAGCGCTTATTCGGGGATTTATAGGCGCCAACTTAGTTACGGGCTGGCGCGTGAGCGCTGTATGGCTGGGGCGTTCATTAAATTCTGTGCCGTGGCGGTGCAGTCTGCAGTTTACAGCGAGCCAGCCAGCCAGCCAGCTGTACAGCTGTATATTGCTCCACTGTGTGCGGGGCCCCGTTCTGCAGACTTGCAAGATCAACTAAGTTTGAATGAAGCCAAGTTCGGAAAGTTGTAGCCAGATTTGCATCTCGATCCCTGTGCGGGTCTCGAGTTAACGGCCGCCATCTGCTACAGGTGCGCTGGCGGAGGTGCCGATCCCGGTCTGGGCATCGTACCTCACCTTCTCCTCAAACACCTGTAACCCTAACCAGCCCTCTGCAAAAACGACAGCCTTCCACCACCTTAAAAAAAAAAGTTCAAATGTGTGCGAAATCTTATGGGACTTAACTGCTAAGGTGATCAGTCCCTAAGCTTACACACGACTTAACCTAAATTATCCCAAGGACAAACACACACACACACCCATGCCCGAGGGAGGACTCGAACCTCCGCCGGGACCAGGCGCACAGTCCATTAGACCGCTCGGCTAATAACACGCGGCACTCCACCTTCAGGAGGTTGATCGAAGGAGGTCTGATTGTCAGTATCCGCTTCACATGGTAAAAGCCACACAGTTTGAAACGCATCACATACTCTGCTCGTGCACTTGGCAGCCTCTCCCCACAGCACATGTTGGCTGTAATGTTCAACATGATCAGTCAAACTTGAATAGTACAGCTGTCAAACAGGCCGGTAGGATTTTCCGTGCTACATGAAAGTCCGTGCAGATCTTTCGCAAGACATAACGTTCATGAACATACTGCAAAACGTTTGTGAAATTAATAAGAATAAAACTAAAATGGTGATGAAACAGATATTGGCAATAATGTTTGTGTTTATGTGTGTAGCATGACGACAAGAAAAAAATATAGTGTACTACAGACAACGATGATGAAAATGGTCACAAGCTGGTTTTATTAGCCAGAGAGTGTAACAGAGATGTTAAAAAAAATCTCACGTATAAGACACTCGAAGAAAGGCACGGTTCATTTCGGGAGAAGCTGCTTAAAAAACTAAAAGAACCGTTTTTCAGGGCGGAAACTATGAATATTCTTCAGCTTGCTGTGTGTCTGAATCAAAGAGAGGGCGCAGAGAAAATGACACAAATGCCTCTACGTGCAGGGGAGCACAGGCAGAGTACAGATGTAGATGATGACATGAGTGTGGTCCGGCGAATTAATGGACAAATGACGCATCAAGTAAAACCGCACTGAATGGAAGCTGTCACGTATCACAGAGATCGTGGCAGGGTATGATCGTAGAACTGATTTTAGTCTCACTAAATTACTTGCGTCCACAGACATATACGTTTGGTATGTCGATTTATGTTCCTGCGTGGTGCTCCGAGAAATAGCAAGTTTACCACACAAACCATATTCCGAATAGGTTACTCCTGGTAGAAACTCCGACAAATTTGTATCTCAGTGTAAAACCATACACACGGGTTGGACAAAAATATGTAAACACCAAAAAACAACACATTACCATGCCTAAGACGGCGTAGTAAACCAGTTGGCATTCACAACAGCTTCCAGTCGCCTTGGAATAGATGAATACGGCTCCTGCATGGTTTTCAAGGGAAGTTGTGCCATTCCGCCAGCAAAACAGTAGCACGTTCAGGTAACTGAGATCGAGGTGGATGGCGACCACGCACCCTACTCTCCAAGGAAGAAGACAAAAGCTTAATAACTTCCTGATCTGGTGAATGTGATGGCCTAGAAGTTCCGACAATACATCCTCGTACTCCAAAAATCGGTACTGGACGATATGAGCTGTTTGCGAAAGAACATTGTACCGTAGGGTGGACCCGATCATCCAAAATGATCTCACAACTGTTGGCAGTGATGCGACATTCCGGATTAACCATGGGGCCCATGAAATATCACGATATGCCTGCCCAAATCACCACCGAACCCCGTCATGTTTCACTCTTGGGACGTAAACTCGGCCAGACGTTGGGAACAGTGTGAAACAAGCCTTATGCGACCGAATGACTGTCTTGCGTTGCTCCGTAGTCCCCGGTTTTACGGCTCCGGCATCACGTTTCCCTGTTACGGGAATTTGCATCAGTGATGACTGGTTTTGGAATTTCGCCTCGCCCTGTAATTCCCTGCTTCTGGAGCTTTCTTCGTGTTGCTTTGGTGCTGACAGGGTTCGCGAGTGCGGCATTGAGTTCTGCAGAGACTTTCTCATCTTTCGTCCTCTTCTAGTTTATCACAGTCCTCTCCAGTAACCACCTATCATTACCATTCAGCACACACTTTCGTCCGCGTTGTGACTTACCGGATGATGTTCTTCCGCTTTCACTGTATGCGGTATAAATCTTCAAGAGAGTGTCTCTTGAAACACCTAATACTTCGGCTACCGTGGTTACGGAAGCATCCACCATAACTGTACTAACAATTTGCCCCTGTTTTAATTCACTCAGTCCGACATAATCCACTCACAGCTACACAGAACACTGTTCTGACCACGACTGACGCTTGCATTACTGCCAAGAACTGTGAGATCATTTTGGATGATCGGGTCCACCCTACGGTACAATGTTTGTCCGCAAACAGCTCATATCGTCTAGTACTGATTTTTGGAGTACGAGGATGAATTGTAGGAACTCCCTGGCCGTCACAGCCACCAGATCATAATGTTGTTGAGCTTTTGTCTTCTTCCTTGGAGAGAAGGGTGCGTGGTCGTCATCCACCTCGATCACAGTTACTTGAACGTGCCACTGTTTTGGTGGCGGAATAAGTTCCCTTGAAAACCATGCAGGAGCCGTATTCATCCATTCCAAGGTGACTGGAAGCTGTCCTGAATGCCAACTGGTTTACTACGCCGTCTTAGGCATGGAAGGTGTTGTATTTTGGTGTTTACATAGTTTTGTCCAACCCCTGTGTATGGTTTTACATTGAAATACAAATTTGTCGGAGTTTCAACCATGAGTAACCTACTCGGGATATGGTTCGTGCGGTATTGAGGACATAGATCAAATACAACAGCGTAACCTGCAGCCTTGGCTAGCATCTACGTTTATTTTCAAGCATGCAATTCTCGCAGTTTTTCCATATTTCCGATATCTTTAAGAATGAAACTCCCGTGTATGAAACAGCTGCAAACATCTGATTACTACACAAATGAGGTAGTTTGTTACATGTTTGATATAATCTAGAAAGGTTTGAAATTATGTCAAGTTGTTTGGAAGTCTATAAGTGCTCTCATTGCCCAATACTGGATGAATATAGTTTGTGTAATTTGCGCGCCTTGAGTTACACTGCCTGCTCACATATAAATATTTTCTTATTTTCTAAGCATATACTTCTCTTACTATCTTAAACCTTTAACATAAGATTATAGCTCGTAAAAAGTAGTTTATGACAGCATGTTGAATTTTTAAGTTCGATCGGTAACAATGTGAAATATTGAAAAACAAAGTTTTGTTGCCCCAGAAAGCCGTTACACAGGCAACATGCAACTGGGGCCCCCGGTGACTGTACCCCGGGTTAGCCGCTTAGTAATACAGATTTTTTTGTACGCTCCTTTTACAGTAATCTCTTTCATTTTTGTTCCAGGTACGTTGACAGCTGCCCGCCAGAGCATCACCAGGCACTGGTAATGAGCCGCTTGCGTTACGGGTAACAGTAGCCAGTAATACAGCAATATTTTGCGGTACAAGTTTCTTTTGAGTGGAACAGCTACTCTGAACATTTGTCCTTCATTATATTTCAACTCATACTTGGATCTACGTTCATGAGCTTATCATTGTTAATTCGATCCGTAGGCCTAGAATACACCAAAAAAAATTGTAACTTATTTGTCTAGTGCACCTACGTAAGGTTAACAGTATGGCTCCTTTTTTACTTATTCATTCATCCAGCGACATCACGTAATGATACAGGATTTGTCGACGTAATTCAGTTGAAATCTATAGCTCAAAAATATTTATATACGCAGAATACGTAAGTATGCTCTTATGTGGAAAGGACAAGTAGTCGACTGTGACTTTGATGAAGGAACCATCCCGACATTTGCATGAAATGATGTACGAAAAGCACGGAAGACATCAGGGTGGCCTGACAGAGAAAAGCCCATCCTCCCGAAAATGAAGTTAGTCTCTTCACAACTGCACTGCCTCATTCCGTTGGCCCCTACTGTACAACGGTCGCCGTGCTCTCTGAAGCGCGTTGCCACGGTTTGCGCGGCTCCTCCCGTCGGAGATTCGAGACCTCCGTCAGTGTGTATGTTGTCCTTAGCGTAAGTTAGTTTAAATTAGATAACGTAAAGCCTATGGACCGATGACCTCTGCAGTTGGTCCCACAGGAACTTACCACAAATTTCAATTTTTTTTACAAAGTTCGCGTATATATTTTTTAGTCATCAGTTTTCTGACTGGCTTGATGCGGGCCGCCACGAATTCCTCTCCTCAGCCAACCTCTTCATCTCAGAGTAGCATCTGCAACCTACATCCTCAATTATTTGCTGGACGTATTCCAGTCTATGGCTTCCTCTACAGCTTTTACCCTCTACAGCTCCATCTAGTATCACGGCAGTTATTCCCCGATGTTTTAACAGATGTCCTATCACCCTGTCCCTTCTCTTGTCAGTATTTCCCAAATATTCCTCTCCTCGCCAATTCTACGGAGAACCTTCTCGTTCCTTGCCTTATCAGTCCACCTGCTTTTCAACATTCGTCTGTAGGACCACTTCTCAAATGCTACGATTCTCTTCTGTTCTGGCTTTCGCACATTCCATGTCTCACTACCATACAATGCTGTGCTCCAAACGTACATTCTCAGAAATTTCTTCTTCATATTAAGACTTGTGTTTGATACTAGAAGACTTCTCTTGGCCAGGAATGCCTCTTTTGCCATTGACGTCTGCTTTTTATGTCTTCTTGTTCCGTATGTCATGCGTTGTTTTGCTGCCTAGGTAGCAGAATTCCTTAACTCCATCTACTTTGAGATCACCAATTATGGTTTTAAGTTTCTCACTGTTCTCATTTCTGCTACTTCTCATTACTCTCGTCTTTCTTCGATTTGCAGTTCACTCTTGATGACATAACGCTATAACATAGTTTTGCTCTTAATCGCTGGATACGTCAAGGACGCCCGGTACTGACTCTGGAATCGTGAACACGCTGCTATGCACCTAGCCCGAACTGCATTCTGTTCGCAAAACTGACTCCAAGCCAATAAACATGCCACTACGTCCCACGCACGTCTTCACGTCTTCCACTCAGCCCACCTGAAAAACTGAGTTAGCATTCCCTCCATGATGAGTGAGAACTCAAGAGAATGACAAGACATTTGTGCTACATACTACTGGTCTTGAAACGCGATTTGTAAAAACATTGTAATGTGACAAGGTGTTGTACTTATATCTTTTATTAACCACTATCCTGAGTCCTTTAACTAATCTTTGATTGTGTAATATGCATAACTTATGACGAATGTGTTTGCACCTTGTTTAGATAAACTAGTTTTTGTTAAATGTACGTCCAAACTGCTATTTTTAAGTATGTATTGCTCAGCGGTAGCCGTCTCATGATTTGTTGTCTGTTTTTCCTTTAAAACTATGGACACTAATTATATTCCAACTTCCATTGCTACTGTGACTATTTCATCCACAGTGGATTCAGAATTTCCGGAGGATTCGTTGCCACTGTAACACACAGACGCCCAACAGAGCCCAAAAGCGCGTTATCAGCAGTGTGAGAGACAGGTGGCATGTCCTGCGGGCTCTTCATCCACTACTCCTCTCTTTCCTCCCGAAACTCTTTGTCACCAAAACTGTAAATATTAGACAAAAATCTGTACGTGTAACGCAGCCAGCTGACTTCCGCATCAGTGACTCTTTTCAAGTGATAGAGAGGCACAGATAGCTGAGGAAAATAAACGTTAAGTCAAAATTACATTTATAACTGTACGATCTAAGCGGACATATTTCGAAATTGAATTGTCAGCGAACCAGACACTGCGTTGCTTAACTACTTAGAATTGGGTTGGGTTGTAGGGCAGGAGACCAAACAGCAAGGTCATCGGTCTCATCGGATTAGGGAAGGACGGGGAAGGAAGTCGGCCGTGCCCTTTCAAAGGAACCGTCCCGACATTTGCCTGGAGCGATTTAGGGAAATCACTGATAACCTAAATCAGGATGGGAGGACACGGGACTGAACCGTCGTCCTCCCTAATGCGAGTCCAGTGTGCTAACCACTGCGCCACCTCGCTCGGTTAACTACTTAGACACACAAAAGTAGACGAGGCAGTGTTCGAATAACGACACTTGAGTTGCATCTCTTTACATTCGAACTCGGTGGCTAAGTGCACAAGTTCCAGGTGACGAATCCAAAACTCCAGGGCTCGGTACCTAATCGTTCCTAGGACTTTCGCTTGTTTCACCTGTGATAACAATCCATGTATGTGAAAACATTCGAGTTGCGCCGTGGTTCGCAGTCCATGTTAAACGGCAGGCCTCTCTCTAACTGGTTGGTTAGGTCAGTTATTGCAAGAAAGGGCGAGGAATACAGAATGAAGAAGAGCGCAAGGAAGACGAAAGTGATGATAATGAGCAAGAAGGAAGCTCCAGTTAACATGTACTTAGACGGATAAAGGTAGAACAAGTAAAATCATTTATCTACCTACGAAGTTAACTAGATGGGACGGAAGGTGCACCAAAGAAATGAGGAGGAGGAGGGTACCTAGGGGAAGAAAACCATTTTAAAAGGTGGAGAATTTCCTGACATTGAGAAAAATTTCAGTGGACCAGAGGCAAATATTTATATAATTGTTGTGACTGGAGTGTAGTGTTATACAGCAGTGAATCGTGGAAAGCTAAAAAGAAAGAAGAAAGATCAGTAGAAAATTTTGAAATGTAGCCATGAGAAGAATACATAAGATGAAGCGGACTGACAGACTTAAGAACGAAGAAGTAATGAAGAAAAAAGGGGAAACAAAGATTATTGAAAGCGATCAAAAATACGAAAATATCTTTGTTGGGACATATACCGTGTAGGAGTTGTCTCGAACATAGAACTGTAGAAGGAAAAATGGAAGAGAACTGGAATTTTGACGACATTAGAAATGGACGAACTTACAGACATATGAAGGAATATTCTCTGTAAGATGGCAAGAACTATGCCCCTTAGATGAAGTCATTAAAGATCACCGAACTCACGTAGGGCTGAACAAAAATGACTGACAAGGCACAATGCATCTTGTATGGATGTATTGGAATAATTAATGTTTGGTGATGATTTTAAAGTAATTCACGCGACATGAAAACTTTGTGGAAACGCGTCGATTTACTGGAGGCTAGTTTATCCCGGGTCAGAGTTTCAGAGTTGACTGCGGCTGGGTGGCAGCGCGCGGCTGGGGAGCAGCGAAGGTAAGCGGCAATAGGCAGCTTAGGGCGGCTCGAACTTTGAGAAAGCGGTAACGGGGCGCGGCCTCCATCTGCCTTAAGATGAGTGACAGTGAAGTGATGGTTGACCCCATGCTGGTTCACATGGAAGCAGACGGAGAACTTGTACGCCTGTTGATAAATATCCGTCGTCCCGTTTTCAGTGAAACATGCGAGAAAGCCGCGCAAAGTTACGGTGGAGTGGTCAACAGAGGCCGAAATATGCGTGTTCGTGACTATAGCAACTTCACGCTGAATTCATGGTCCACAGAGTCTGAAGTAAATCAGGTGAAGAGCGACAGAATGAAATAGGCCGGCCTCCAATGGGAACGTAGGACCATGGAATTTGAAGTACTCTCCTGAGAGTCAGAATTTCGGAAAAAATTTGTGTTTTATGCAGATGCTAACCTTGATGGGTGGCCTGGGAGGACCTAACTAGCAGAAGTTGAGAGGAAGGGAAATTTTGTGGGAATTTGTTCACTTTCCAGAGCAGGCATTGGTCGGCGCTGGGAAGCGACGCATAATTAACGCGACTTGCCCTGGAATTGGCGTAACTGATTTTGTTGGAGGGGAAACCGAGGTGAAGAGCAGACTGGCAGAAGTCTCCGTAGAGGTCTTCTGTTCCCAGCTTGCCTAGAGTGCAGACGTGGCGTTTTTTACTCAGGTTGCCTGAGAGAGAGTGAGCATCTCTGCAGTTTATGACTTAGCAAACGGAACGATTGAGCTTGGAGGTAGAAAGTTTTCGTTCAGCTATGTACTGAGCAAGATAGCTAGGAGTGAATAGACGAGCGCGGCCTTGCAGCACCACGAGGCCGGCCGACGTCCGCACAACGACACCGCCCCGCCACGCTGAATTCGGTGATATCGCGTCCGCTCCGGCTTGAGTTAGGCCACTGATTAATTTGTTGGATCACGCCGGCAAAGTTTCCACGACGGTTTCGTGGGCCGTGTATTGCAGAATTCTTCTCGCACTTCGCATTACGCCTGGGTCAGTCGATAGGAATTAATTTTGATTTATCGCGTTTTACTCCACGTAAACGCAATTTATCCGCACTGCCTGTTAGGAGAGTCATGTAACGCGATGATTGAAGGTCGCTGTCTCCCCATTTGTGCTAATCAACTGCATCTGTTTTCAGTCAAGTAGTTGAAATCCCAAGTCACTTTCTTAATTAATTGTATGTTCAACATTTGCATCTGGTGTTCAATAGCTGAGTATAACATCAATGTGCACCCCTTTTTAATTAAAAGGGATCAATTCTGAATCAATTAATGTCAACACTGCCACCGCAGTTCAATCAGGAGTTACAGGGCCTTATTACTTTCTTTGCGTTATCCGATATTGCGGCAGTTTTGCACTCTCTGTTGATGTGTTAGTCAATTAGCTGGGGTGAACACACGCTAAAACCAGATAAGTGACGGGTGGGGTGTTTCAACTCAGAACAGAACACGATGGAGAGCCTCCAGTTGAAACCTGCCATAAGACAGATACCCTGAAGAAGAAGTCAGTTATAAAGGGGAATGGGACGTTCAAACCAATGTTGGGGTCGAGGATGTTACTTGCAGTTGAAGGAGGAAGAAACGACAGTTCGACGTCGCCTCACGTTACGTTGTCTATTTACATCAAGAACGCAGAACTGAGAATGAGCCACTGAATGTTTGCGCACCTTTCTCCGCTGAACTTGCTGTTGCGAGACTGTTTAGAGCCTTGTCGTTCACAGGAATGGGAATGGAAAGGAGCAGCAAAGCTCCTCTCTGCAGAGGTCAAACGGCGGCGGCCTCGGTATTGCGAGGACGATAAAAGCTTCTTCCAGGCGGTCTCCGGGGGCGGGCAGGGCATTATGCAGCAGCAGGTTAGCGTCGGCTGCGCTCGCATTGCTGCTCCGCCCCGCAATGTAGGTCAAGCGAGCGGCGGGCGGCCAGACCTTTTGTTGCTGTCGTAGGCGGGGGCGGGCGGTCGCGCGGCGTGGAGTAGCGTAGCCTAGGATATTGCGCACGCCGATTCCCGATCGGTTGAAGGAGCTCCTCGGCTGGGCCTCAGAATAACGCAGGCGGCGGAAACTTGTTTACTCGACCTCTCTCTCTGAACTGCGCGAGCAAACTTGGAAAAGTTTCGCGACAGGCGAGGAGACGTGCGTCGGCAGAGATTACAGCTCATCATGTACACCCACTAGTGACGCCAGAGTTAACGCCTGAACAACGCTGGGAGGCGTCGAACACGAAACCTCATTCGCCCAGAAACTTTTTAAGACTCGGATTTCTCGTTTCAGCAGAGTGTCAAGCGATACACAGCGGATCTCATTGCCGAGTTTCAGTTATCAAGTCACACGTACGAGGGTAACTCCAAAAGAAATGCACACTGTTTTTTTTTTAAATCCACCTTTTATTCTGCATGTTTGAAAGTTTTACAGTGTGTAGATACATCCTTAAGGAACAATATTTTCATTTCTCCACATAATTTCCATCCCTCTCAACTGCCTTACGCCATCTTGGAACCAGCGCCTGTATACCCACACGGTAAAATTCTGGACCAAACTGTTGGAGCCACTGTTTGGCAGCGTGCACAAGGGAGTTATCACCTTCAAACCTTGTACCACGAAGAGAGTCTTTCAGTTTCCCAAAGAGATGATAGTCACGTGAAGCTAGGTCAGGATTGTAAGGCAGGTGTTTCAGTGTTGTCCATCCGAGTTTTGTGATCGCTTCCATGTGGCCGTTCATTGTCGTGCAATAGCAAAACATTCTGCTTTTGCCGATGTGGTCGAACACGACTCAGTCGAGCTTGAAGTTTCTTCAGCTTTGTCGCATATGCATCAGAATTTATGGTGGTTCCACTTGGCATGATGTCCACAAGCAAGAGTCCTTCGGAGTCGGAAAACACCGTAGCCATAACTTTTCCAGCAGAAAGTGTGGTTTTGAATTTGTTTTCCTTGGGTGAATTTGCTTGATGCCACTCCATTCAAAAATGGTTCAAATGGCTCTGAGCACGATGGGACTCAACTGCTGTGGTCATAAGTCCCCTAGAACTTAGAACTACTTAAACCTAACTAACCTAAGGACATCACACACATCCATGCCCGAGGCAGGATTCGAACCTGCGACCGTAGTGGTCGTGCGGTTCCAGACTGTAGCGCCACTCCATTGATTGCCTCTTCGCCTCTGGTGAAAAATGATGGAGCCATGTTTCATCACCTGTCACAATTCTTCCAAGAAATTCATCTCCACCATTCTCGTACTGTTCCAAAAGTTAGCTGCATACCGTTTTTTTGTTTCTTTGTGAGCCACTGTCAACATCCTGGGACCCCACCTGGCACAAACCTTTTTTAATGCCGATACTTTCAGTATTCTGCAAACACTTCCTTCCCCTATCCCAACGTAGAGTGACAATTCGTTCACTGTGATGCGTCTGTCAGCAGTCACCAATTCGTTACTCTCTGCACATTGTCTGGAGCGTGTGCAGTGTGAGGCCTGCCACTGCGAGGACAATCCTCAATATTGCCGTGCCCGCTTTCATCACGTAACCTGCTTGCCCACCGACTAACTGTACTGCGATCGACAGCAGCATCTCTATACACCTTTTTCAACCTCTTGTGGATGTTTCTCACTGTCTCGTTTTCACAGCACAGGAATTCTATGACAGCACGTTGCTTCTGACGAACGTCAAGTGTAGCAGCCATCTTGAAGACATGTTGTGGCGGCGCCACTCACGGTAACAGATTGAACTAAGTTTGAAAACAAGCGGGAAGAATGTATCTACACACTGTAAAACTTTCACACATGCAGAATGAAAACTTTATTTTTACAAAAACAGTGTGCATTTCTTTTGGAGTGACCCTCGTAAAATTAAATAACCTCATACAAAAGTGTTTTGGTTTACTTCCTCCTCGCTGTTTGCAAAGCAGTATACGAAGCCTCTCCACTGGAGAGGAAACAATTTTTTTAAAGAAATTGAAGACATGCGCGGAAAAACGGGCTAACCTTCAGATGCAAAAATTTAGGGGTGAGACCATTGTCAATTTTGATAGTTCCCCATACCTAGTAACAGATGGGAACACTTATCTCTAAGCTTTTACATTCGAGGGATAGCATGTTTTTCCGCGCATGTCTTCAGTTGCAAAAACGGAAAAACGCGTAGAGGGCTTCCAAACTGAGCAAGATAATTCTGTCTACAAATTAAATATTGGAATATTTAAATAAACTATATTACAAGAATCTCAAACATATACCTTTGTTTTACTTTTATTTTCTGTGTAATCGCCATTGTCATAAGTTATAAGGTTCTGTCATATTTCTTAATTAGATGAAAATTTACCTGTGCGCGAAAGGCTGCCGTCTGAGGCCATTGTAAGCCCGTGAGAGGCTGTCTAAACGCTTCACAAGATTCTCACGTTAGCTTCGCGGT
This sequence comes from Schistocerca piceifrons, assembly GCF_021461385.2. NCBI lineage: Eukaryota > Metazoa > Arthropoda > Insecta > Orthoptera > Acrididae > Schistocerca > Schistocerca piceifrons. Next base: position 294,760,504 of record NC_060139.1, on the reverse strand, counting down.
CAGTGACGGCACAGTGTCGAGATTTCACGGCAGATGCCGTGGGTGCACTTGCCAACTGTACAGCAGTATCTATTACAAGTCATGCGGACGCATTAGAAGCGATTTCCTGTGATTCCATTAAGCTTCTCGTTTAGCCAGTTTTAGCATTACGTGGCTGGTTGCAGTGAAACAATACTATGGCTTTAGTGTGACCAACTCATTTATACAAGAAATGTCAGTTTTAGGGCACTCAGACTTTGGCGGCACGTGTAGCAGATTAGTGGCTAATTGACGGACCAAGGGAGTCCTTCGCTAGGTGCCGACAGAAAAGAAAAGAGCATTACAGCGGCCTGTTAGTATGTGGGTCAACGACATTATAAAACATGAGAGCAGCGTGGATGCGCATAGCTGGAACCGCAATGCATAGGAAAGTCTATAACAGGAATTCTTTCAGCAGCGGATGTCAAGCGAATACTGCTGCTGCTGATGTTGTTAGGGTGAAACCTTTACAGTCAAAATCATTGTGATGATAGAGGTTTCGAAACTGAGCATTGAGATATAGAAACAATGATCGGATGCGAGTACTTCAGGTACTAGAAAGTCTTCAGTGAGCAACGCTTTGTGGCAGTATCTTCAAGGAAGGAAGTAAGTAAGGAAGGAAGATGGGGACTGACGTCCCTTCGACGACCACGTTATTACAGGTGGAGGAAAACCTCGTGTTGCGGAAGAAATTCGACCGTGGTCATTCAAAGAATCTATCCTAGTGTTAGCCCTAATAGATTCAATAGATTTAATGAATCTACCGAAATCCTAAACCTGGATGGCCGGACGCCAACTTGAACTCCTGTCCTGGACTACCTCAGACACCTCGTTCGCACCGCTGTCTTGAAAAACAACACGCCGTCGCCTTTGGTGCGGTTGCAAAGTAGTCGGTATGTGAACCTTTCTTGAAACATAAGAGGAACTAGAATGAATCTATTACTCTGCAGCGGAATGTGCCCTTGATAGAGATTTCCTGGCAGATTAGAACTGTGTGCCGTAAGGGGGTACAAACCCAGAACCTTTATCCGTCGTAGGCAAAGCTCTACGGACTGAACTATCCAGCGGCGACTCGCGACCCACCACACTGTTTCACTTCTTGCCAGTATCTCTCTCTCTCTCTCCTACTTTTCAAACTTCTCAGTAGTTCTCCCGCTTACGTTGCGGGACGAGCAGTCCTGTAGTGAAGGAAAAGTTCCTGCTTGGAATCACTGTCCGGCGTACGGTTTTAATAAAAATGTTCAAATGGCTCTGAGCACTATGAGACTTAACATCTGAGGTCATCAGTCCCCTAGACTTAGAACTACTTAAACCTAACTACCTTAAGGACATAACACACATTCATGTCCGAGGCAGGATTCGAACCTGTGACCATAGCAGCAGCGCGGTTCCGGACTGAAGCGCCTAGAACCGCTAGGCCACAGCGTCCGGCTACGGTTTTAATATGTAAGGAAGTTTCAAATCAGCGCACACTGACGTGCGACACTGAAAATTCGTCAGGGAAACAACTTCCTAGGCCACTGATTTTGAGCGTGAACGTTCGCTCCTGCTCAGGCGCTTGCTCGCGAGCTGACAAATTCCTGCGTGGTGGGGAGCTTGGGAAATCCGCGCTCACAATGATGCAACGACAACTCGTCACTTTCGACAGCAGCACTGTATGATACCGACGATATTTCCCCATTTAAATCTGCAGCGCGAGGAATGTACTTCCTACACAAAAACGTGTGTTCGAAAAATGATTGGTGTAGCATAGCACATCGAGTACTTTAAGGAAGTTCAGTTTACAGGGGCAATACATGTCTTACCATGCCAAAAAAGTTCTTTCTATGTCCAAAGCTGTATACAAGTAGCGACTGTACCTGTGCCTTCGAGTCCTTTGGGATCAACAGATCAACCAGTTCCCCGACCTGAGGTAGCAAATGCTCTGTACGGTTCTTTCACACTGACATCACCAAGAATCTAACAATAACACAGATTTTTCTGCCATACTGGGTAAGAAAACATCTTTCAAATATATTTTGACCTGGTCAGACCTTTGTTTACCAGATTTCGATACTATCACAAGGACTTCAAAAAGAGATTCTTGATTTCTCGGTTCAGTCTCACCGTTAGTTTCTTACAAAACTATGAAAAGGTTCAGTGGGGGAAAACCATTTTGACCATTATAACCGAGAACAAGAAACTTGTTCATCCGGTGATCCCAAGGGACTCGACGGCACAGGTACGGAGGTCATACGTATACGGCTTTCGATGTTGAAAGAACTTTACGAGAAGATTTTCAGATCTAGTCCTGTTGATTGATTTTGATGTCAATGTCCAGTTGAGAAGCTACACTACTGGCCATTGAAATTGCTACACCACGAAGATGACGTAAAACAGACGCGACATTTAACAGACAGGAAGAAGATACTGTGATATGCAAATGATTGGCTTTTCAGAGCATTCACACAAAGTTCACACAAAGCATTCAAATGGCTCTGAGCACTATGGGACTTAACTTCTGTGGTCATAAGTCCCCTAGAACTTAGAACTAATTAAACCTAACTAACCTAAGGACATCACACACATCCATGGCCGAGGCAGGATTCGAACCTGCGACCGCAGCGGTCGCCCGGCTCCAGACTGTAGCGCCTAGAACCGCACGGCCACTCCGGCCGGCTCACACAAAGCATTCACACAGAGCATTCACACCTACAACGTTCTGACATGAGGAAACTTTCCAACCGATTTCTCATACACAAACAGCAGTTGACCGGCGTTGCCTGGTGAAACGTTGTTGTGATGCCTCGTGTAAGGAGGAGAAATGCGTATCATCACGTTTCCGACTTTGATAAAGGTCGGATTGTATCGCGACATTGCTGCTCGCGTTGGTCGAGATCCAACGACTGTTAGCAGAATATGGAAAATGTGGGTTCAGGGCTGGATCCCAACGGCCTCGTATCACTAGTAGTCGAGATGACTGGTATCTTATCCGCATGGCTGTAACGGATCGTGCAGCCACGTCTCGATCCCTGAGTCCACAGATGGGGACGTTTGCAAGACAACAACCATCTGCACGAACAGTTCCACGACGTTTGCAGCAGCATGGACTATCAGCTCGGAGACCGTGGCTGCGGTTACCGTTGACTCTGCATCACAGACAGGAGCGCCTGCGATGGTGTACTCAACGACGAACCTGGGTGCACGAATGGCAAAACGTCATTTTTTCGGATGAATCCAGGTTCTGTTTACAGCATCTTGATAGTCGCATCCGTGTTTGGCGACATCGCGGTGAACGCACATTGGAAGCGTGCATTCGTCATCGCCATATTGGCGTATCACCCGGCATGATGGTATGGGGTGCCATTGGTTACACGTCTCTGTCACCTCTTGTTCGCATTGACGGCACTTTGAACAGTGGACGTTACATTTCAGATGTGTTACGCCCCGTGGCTCTACCCTTCATTCGATCCCTGCGAAACCCTACATTTCAGCCGGACAATGCACGACCGCATGTTACAGGTCCTGTACCGGCCTTTCTGGATACAGAAAATGTTCGATTGTGCCCTGGCCAGCACATTCTCCAGATCTCTCACCAATTGAAAATGTCTAGTCAATGGTGGCCGAGCAACTGGCTCGTTACAATACGCCAGTGACTACTCTTGATGAACTGTGGTATCGTGTTGAAGCTGCATGGGCAGCTGTACCTGTACTCGCCATCCAAGCTCTGTTTGACTCAGTGCTCAGGCGTATCAAGGCCGTTATTACGGCCAGAGGTGGTTATTCTGGGTACTGGTTTCTCAGGATCTATTCACGAAAATTGCGTGAAAATGTAATCACATGTCAATTCTAGTATAATATATTTGTCCAATGAATACCAGTTTATCATCTGCATTTCTTCTTGGTGTCGCAATTTTAATGGCCAGTAGTGTATATAATCAAGCTGCCGTCACTAGTACATAATCAGTTTTCTTCGCCAAGGCTTACCAATGTACTGAAATATGCATGATATAAAGCAGGTTATTTAGAGGGTGGCCCGCTATAATTTGAAATCCTGCTGAATTTCGTTTTATATTGTGATCTCCGTCATGTATGTAATGTGAAGAAATTTCATTCATTTTATGTGCATGGCGTACGAAAACGTTATGTTTTAAGCATTTATTTAGAGATTATCGCATTGTATCACAATAATGCGTTACTAAATATTTTCAATTAACAAAATACACATATCTGAAACGGTAAACTAAAAAGCAAACAAAATGAATAGAAGACGTAAAACAAAAATTTAAAGCAGAAAACAAATACAGATAAAATAGATAATGGACTAATAATTAATGAATAGATATTTTAATTCATGCTGAAAATACTGTGACAGCACATTGTGTAGAAATTATTTTCCAAAGGTGGTATTTCAGAAACCAGCTTTATTACACATGGATGTATGTAGCTTGAAAGCTTCTTTCATTTATGTTATAATAAAAGTTTTCATTCTTAAAGATTAATTGATAGTAATGGAATGTTTTGGCAGATTTCAAATTATTACAAAATTCGATTACAACGTTTTCAAGAACGTTAATTAAATATCAACTTTTACATGAGAAATCTTTTTTTATATATCAACGTTTCGAAGATATTCCCTCTAGACCCAATATGGCAAATTACCTTTTGGGGTGTATTTTACCACTTAAAAGTGAAATTGGGCACAAACAAGAAAATACGATTCGCCTTATTTTGCGCTCACTACTCAACAGTCAAGTTTCATCTAGATCGTTTTTTGAATGTTCCCTTGACAGCACCACGAAAGAGAAGATCGGTCTCTGTTAGATATGTGCAAGTTCCTGCAACCAAAACGCAAACAATTTTACAGAGGTCTGCAATGTTACCAGTGAATCGCAATGCTCAATGTGACTTCATTCTCCATTCGAAAGAGACGAAACCTTGCGTTAATATTTTGTTCCGGTAAATCATGTATTACACTCGTTTCTTGTTATTTTCATGAATTTTTCGGAATTCGCTCTTACTGACAGCGACATTAAAAATAGTTTTAAAGACTTTATTCCACTCACTTTGTTGGGGGTTGTTTCTCAGGAACGTGTGTGCTTCGAACTACAATCGCGGAATCTGTACCATTGAATGTCTACCACTAGTCCGTGAAAAGTTTCCATTATAGTGCGTTGTTTATTATTCATCCGTCTCTCGTTCGTTACTCGCGTTGGTGGTGCCGGCCATTCTTACGGTGCAGCGCGTTGTTCCAGCAGGCAGCCTGGAGAACTGCTGACTGCAGTCACTCGTGTAGTGTTGCAAATGACGGCCGCCGTGGGAACTGCCACCACAAGCGCAGTGTAGTGTAGTAAATGGTATTTTCCCACCAGAGATCCAAGATCCGACAAAATGTCCAAGCCTGCGTTACCCGAGTGTGCGCTTCGTATCAAAGGCGATACCACGAAAGGGCAGCGGTGACGTTCGAGTGCGGTATTTTCCGACAGCAGAGCGCAGCGCAGCGCTTCAGAACGACGGGCCTGATGCGGACAATGATCTGGACGCCGAGCGGAAGTCGTGCAAGAGGAGAGGAGAGATTCCAGCCACTTGCTGGTCGAGCCGAGTCGCCCACCGCCAGCCCACGCCGCGTTCTCCGCTGGTGGACCACTGTCCTCTCCCAGCCCGATGGACGACACTCAAAATAGTTGTCGAAACGCTGGTTCGTCCTTTACAAATACGACACCATCTACAGACCAGGAGCATTACGTAGCCAAAGAGAAGCGCATTGTTACAGCGCAGCTTCACTGCCACAGTGTATACTACCTGGTATCGTAGAGTGTTGTCACCTTCCCAGTCAAATCGTTCAAATGGCTCTGAGCACTATGGGATTTAACATCTTAGGTCATCAGTCCTCTAGAACTTAGAACTACTTACACCTAACTAACCTAAGGACATCACACACATCCATGCCCGAGGCAGGATTTGAACCTGCGACCGTAGCAGTGGCGCGGTTCCTGACTGAAGCGCCTAGAACCGCTCGGTCACCGTGGCCGGCCCTTCCCAGTCATTAATTTTGAGCAGTAATATTGTTTTATTTCTCTTTGTAGTGATACATCTACATCTGCACTTCACAAGCCACCGTACGGTTTGCGGCGGGGTCACTTATGGTATTACTACCATCTTACCCTCTAGCGGGTCCATCAGGGAATGGCGGTTGGGAAGAATGATTGACCGTAAAGCTCCTCATGGCATCTAATTTCTCTGTCTTCCTCGCACGGGCCTTTCTCGAGAGGAAGTGATACGCTGCCCGATTCCTCTTGGAATACGCTATCGGAATATCAATAGTATACCTCTTCATGAGCGTCTGTCTATAGAGTTGGTAAGCTATAGCGCGGACCAAGCGATCCCATAACGAAACGCGCCGTCCTTCTTTGGATTCTCCCTACATTGTCTGTTGATCCTACCCCATAAAGAGTCTCAGATTAATGAGCAATACTCGATAATCGCTCCAACGAGTGTTTTGTCAGCCACCTCTCTCGTACGTCAATTACATTTCCTTGACATTATTACGATAAAATCCTTACATCTGTTCTCAAGAATGAAGCTAAACGTCGACGCCAAAGGTTTACTTCTTTTCTATTGTTCCCAAGCGCTGGCGGGAAGTGTTACTGTAGAGGAATATTTCGATTGCATAACGTCATAAATTCTTTTCCTTCTGCTCCCTCAAAATTTATTAAAGCAGCTATTGGGCCACGAAATCTGCATGTGGTTCTATGGACCCTGTGACAGGCACTTAAGTGTGAATTGCCACATAGTCGTGTAGATGTACATACATGTAAATTTATTACGTTAGGGCTCGACAGCCAGTCCTTGTCCGCCCCCGGTAGCTGAATGATCAGCGTGACGGATTGTCAATCCTCTTGGCCCGGCTTCAATTCCCGGCTGGGTCGGGGAATTTTCTCCGTCCAGGGACTGGGTGTTGTGCTGTCCTCATCATCATCCTCATCGACTGCAGGTCGCCGAAGTGGCGTCAAATTGAAAGACCGGCACCCGGCGAACGGCCCGCCCGACGGGGGGGGGGGGGGGGGGGGGGGGGGGGCTAGCCATACGATTAAATAAAAGCAGTCCTTGCACCAGTCCTCAATCCTGAGTAAATAGTCCTGCGTTGCTCAAGTCTTCTGGCAATTGAAGGAAGAAAACTAAGAATACAAAATTTTAGAATGTATGGAGGAGATAAAAAGAAACATTTTTTATGTGAGAAAAATTTCACACAAGTGTACCGTTTTGCTACTAGGTAACTATAAAGATTTCGACGTTAATGGTGTACAGAGATGGTGTTCAGAGTGCCGCAGAATGAATATTATTTTACGATGTTGCTGAATATGTCGTCCCGTTACATTAATGCTCATGTGGCATCTGCGCTCTAATGATTATCTAACGCGCTCAAAACAACCACGTGTTTCAGGCGTAATGGATGCAGCTTAAGCTAAACGAACAGCCAGTGTTATTGGAGTGTATTTCGGTGTCTCGTACACCAAGCGCTTCATCTCTCTCCACAAAAAAGAAATCCTTAGGGGTGAGAGGGCGGGGAGGCCGCGATACTGGCCCACCCCTCCTGACGTCAGCGGCAAAATAAGGTGGCGCCCTGCGATGCTGGAACTATAACCGTTGCTCTATTGCTAGCTCTGTTCTCCAACATTTTCTCTGATACTTGACAGAGAAAGATACGGTAATTTCCTCCATCGACTGTCTTAGGCAGAAGATATGTCCCAATCAGACGGTCGTGAACAATACCAGCCCACCAACAAATCTTTGTTGATGGTGGAACACGAGTTTTCGATTTCTTATTGATGGGTATCATTCCTGTTGAATTGTGAACGAACGTTGGCCTCAGGGAAGCCTAGCGTGAAAACCCTCCATGTACCACTAGCGCGGGTTGGGGTTGGGTTGTTTTGGGGGAGGAGACCAGACAGCGAGGTCATTGGTCTCATCCGTTTACGGAAGGCTGTGGAAGGAAGTTGGCCGTGCCCTTTCAAAGGAACCATCCTAGCATTTGCCTGGAGCGATTTAGGGAAATCACGGAAAACCTAAATCAGGATGGCCAGACGCGGGATTGAACCGTCGTCCTCCCGAACGCGAGTCCAGTGTGCTAGCCACTGCACCACCTCGCTCGGTAGCGCGGAAACGTTGCTCCTGTGACTTACAGAACAAATGTGTTTCGCCTGTAATAACTTGTCAAATTTATGTGGAAAGTTTTTTTTTTCATCGTCTATACTTTAAAGAGTATCAGCCTCCCCTGTGTGAATTATTCTCAAAGTAACTGTAACAACTGGCGACTTCGTTCCGTTAAGAACGACGTGTTGATTTCTATGGGCTGGGATATCCTCAATTGAGCCTCAGATGTAGTCAGTACTTGGTAGAAACAACTGCGCGGAACTTTATCGCATGGTTCATTAACGTTCTGTTGACGTCGTGACATTAGGTCGTATAAACCTCCTGACAAAAACAGGGAAGTAGCCAATGTAACTTCGTACACTTGCACGCAATCGGCGGATATGTTAGTGATTGGAGCTGCAATTCTGTTTGACAGTAGTGCAGTTAGCAGGCCTGCCGGGCTATGTAAGGGGGCGCGAAAACCGTCAGATCTAGAGTGAAAGACACGAAGATGCGGCGTACACGTGTGAGACAGCGTTATCAGCAACTGACGAGAGTTTAGGGGACTCATTGTGCGTGTCTATTTGGGCAGTTGGTCAAACTGTCCAATAACCGGATTTGCGGGACACTCGGATGTGACAGTGATCAGCTGTTGGAGTGCATGGGATCGTGAGGGTAGGCATACCCTTCGTTAAGGTCACGATCGACCACACCTACCATAAAAGAGGATTTTTGTTATTGTGTACCAAGTACATCGTAACCCCTTCACATTTGCGCCCAGCATCTGAGAAGAAGTAGTGGATTCGGTGCAACATTCTGTGTCACCCCAGAACATTCGTCGGAGTCTATCAGCAGCCACAAACTGTTTTATATTCTGGGCAACGCCGGCTGATGTTGGGAAGAATTCTGCTAACAGCTGGTAAATTGTTGTTTATTAAAACACAGCCGGTTTCGCGGCCTAAAAATGGTTCAAATGGCTCTGAGCACTATGGGACTTAACACCTGAGGTCATGTCCCCTAGACTTAGAACTACCTGAACGTAACTAACCTAAGGACATCACACACATCCATGCCCGAGGCAGGATTCGAACCTGCGACCGTAGCGGTCGTTCGGTTCCAGAATGTAGTGCCTAGAACCGCTCGCCCCCCCCCCCCCCCCCCCCCCGCCGGTCTCCTTCCGTAATCCGATGAGACCGATGACCTCGCTGTTTGGTCTCTTCCCCCAAACAACCCAACACAACCAACCAACATCACATACCTTCTGAACCAGCGAAATTTCGTTTCCTTCTCTCGTCCTAGAGGGTGCTTACACATTTTTTAGTCAGGTACTGTATCTCGCCCAGTGACCTGTACGGAGCGCTGCAACCCGCCGGCCCGCAGCTCTGGACACCTGGAGGCGATGACTCGTCGCGGTAAAGGAGGCGCTGACTCGGGCAGAGAGAGTCACACAGCCACTCCTTGCCTTTTTACAGGCACGCCGGGCGTCGTGAAAGGGCGAGGCGGTCTGCGTCGGTCACCTGGCGGCGAGCCGCGTCACCTCTGCGTCAGCCGCGCGAATACACTACCGGCGCTTGCTGAATACGCAAGCGGACTTTCACCTGCGGTCCCAAAGCTACCCACTGCTGGCCTGTCCCTTATACTAAAATGTAGACTTTCACCGCCGGAAATGTCATGTCCATTATAATTATCCGGGCTGTTATGCCGTGGTCGGTTGATGAATTCTGTGTCAATTCCCAAGGTTTCGTCCCCGTCTGCGGAGGACATCTTCAAGGAGGTCTGCAACTCGATGGAAGGTCCAACACACCCACTGGCTCGCTACTTCAGTAGCATAACAGCCCGGATAATTATAATGGACATGGCCTGTCCCTTGTTTGAAATACCATTTACCGGTACAATGAACCCAAAATTTGAGTGACGATCCAAAACACTACGACCGTCCGCTACATAGCGTGTTGGTCCACCTTTGGAGCGCTGTACAGCAGCCATTCTGCCTCACATGGCTCTGACAAGTCCTTGCCAGGTATCCAGAAGTGTGTGGCTCCAGGTGTCTTCGCAAAGGACCCTCAGTTCCCCTAAATTATGGGCTTGTCCTTCGTGGGCGGGGATGTGGCGTCCGATATCGTCCCAGATGAGTTCCATGTCAAGGAGGTTTGGTAGTCAAGATATCAACCTGAGATCACTATCGTGCTTCTCAAAACACAGCAACAGGATTCTGACCATGTGACACGGACAGCTTACGACAAGAAAGGAAGAATGAATTGAATTGTAGGTATTAATAACGATCATCCTCCTTTACCTCCTCTGCATTACTGCAGATGACGTGTCACTGAGCACATTTGTTCTGTGCATCCAGTACACGTGAGGCGCCTAGTTGTTTCCACTGCATTGTGTGGAATACGAATGTTCTGTTATAGTTTACGAACCTGCTGTCTTCAAGTTGATGTCCCCAGCGCAGAAAACAGCACGCAGGTCGTAGATTCTGTATCTTGAGGCTGAAACTGACTTTTAGCGAGGTTCTGTTCTGAAATAATGTATCACTTCTTTGGGATGCCACTCGCGTATTTTAATGTAGCCACACGAGAAGACTACATGATCTTAGTACAACACCTTCTGATACAGCAAAGTACATGATCAAACACAATGTTTACGAAAATGTATCTTTACACTATTTGTGGCAGGTGTCTGTGCCTCATGACTACCGGAGTGAATCTTTTAATACTGAATACTGGCAAACACATTCTGCCACAGACAACGTGACAGTACATCTCGACTGCCTAATCCAGAGTGGCGAACAGGAACTTAAATAAAAATTGGAAACACATCCTACGACAGACAACATGTCTGTTCATCTCGACTGCCTAATCCAGAGTGACGAACAGCCCGAAACACTTCGCGCGCCATACCAGAAAAGGCGTGACCCGAACGCTTCCGAAGTGCTTCGTCTGCAATTTCGTCAGTCTTTTGTTTTTGATTTAAATTGTTTTTAATAATTCTAAAATGACTGATTGATAGTCAGCTGTTGAGAGATAGTTTTATTAAAAAATGAACTAATAATAATAATAACTATACTTTAACGTTTTGGCGCCCTTGCTCCGAACACAGCAGCCAAACACAGAGCAGTAGCATTATGCGGGCGGTCTTTCTCACGGGAATGGTACCAAGTCTAACATCTATCACAGGTACCTCACACCACATTTCGTCATCTATATACTTCTTGCATCTCCACTGCTCTGGGAACAGCTTCTTGGAGCCTAATATGATGGCTGACTAAGCCAGAAATATTACAAGCTATCGTACTTGAAGACGTCATCGTCGAGGTCCGCGGGGGGAGGGAGGAGGGGGGGAATGTATACATTAAACATGAAAGGCTGATCCGCAGTATGGCTCATGTGGTCCACATCTGCCTCGGGTCCAGGGGAGGTCCCCATGAAGTCCTGCATAGTGTGATACTGCCTCCATCGGCCTGCATCCGTGGCGCGGTGCGTATTTCGATAAGCCGTTGGCCAGGATGAGGGCGTACGTGGACACGACCAGCGACCTGGTATAACAACAAACTTCGTTGCTCCGACAAGGCGACTCGTTTCCATTCACCGACGGATCACGTGCCCAGTGCAGTCGTACTTGACGATGTCGTTGAGCCAAGACGGGAACACGTAGCGGTTTTCTGCTACGGAGCCACGTGTTCGACAATGTGCACCGAACGATATGCTCAAAAACACTTGTGCTTGCATTGGAATTGCATTCTATCCTCTGATCTGCCACAGGTCGCCGCCGTCTGCCGCGCGGAGTAGCCGCTTGGTTTGAGGCGCCAAGTCGCGGATTGCGCGGCCACTGCCGACGGAGGTTCGAGTCCTCCCTCGGGCATGGGTGTGTGGTTGTTCTTAGCTAAGTTAGTTTAGTAGTGCAAGTTAGTTTAAGTAGTGCGTAGGCCTACGAACCGATGACCTCAGCAGTTTGGTCCCTTAGGAATTCACACACATTTGAACATCTTGAGATCGCCGTCTGTCCTGCTTTATACGTTGGGTCTGCCTTCGGCCTCGATGTTCCGGCACGAATCGTGGACGTCCAACACGCCGTAGCCTGCTCGTGTTTTCACCAACGACAGTGCGTTCATGCTCACTGCATTGCAATGCGAAGTGCCGGCCAAATTAATCGTTTCCGGCGTGCTCTGTCGCAGGCGCCAAGCCATAACAATCTCCCATTTTTCCAGAGCGAGTTGTCAGAAGATTTCCTTATTTGCGGCCCATATAGCCGAAAGATTCATCCCCCATTTGTTTCTGGCTCATTTTTGTGTAATGCCTGCCCATCATAGTATGAATGAATATGTAATGACATGTGGAAATAGACTATATATCAGAGCGGGATTCAAACCCAGACCTGCTGTGTATCGCCAATAATCGCCTTGACCATTACGTTGCCTAATCTCACCTCGAAGTGTGAATAAAACATTCACTTTCACTAGTACTACTTTCTGTTGTGTCCAGACCACCGAGGAAAGTGGCGCGCTGGTGAGGCACGGGACTCCGAAGGACAGGGCTTCAGTTCTTTGTCCTGCTATTCACATTTGTATGTTAAAAACTCTCCAAAGCCAAGTTCTCACAAATATTTCTTTACTTACAAACAACCGGTTTCGATTCCATGAATTACATTTTATCCACATGGCAACTTAGCTCCAGGTCCAACTCAAAAGAACACATTTTATAACATAAATTTTTGAATACCAGAAGATGACAGCAATGTCCCTCGAAACTGTTTGTTTGTAAATAAATAAATATTTATCCGAGCTTAGCTTTAGAGAGGGCAACGGCCTTGCCGTAGTGGCTACACCGGCTCCCGTGACATCACCGAGGTTAAGCGCTGTCGGGCGTGGTCGGCACTTGGATGGGTGACCATCCAGGCCGCCACGCGCTGTTGCCATTTTTCTGGGTGCACTCAGCCTCGTAATGCCAACGGTGGAGCTACTCGACCAAATAGGAGCGGCTTCGGTCACGAATACCATCATAAAGACCGGGAGAGGGGTGTGCTGACCACACGCCCCCCCTATCCGCATCCTCAACTGAGGATGACACGGCGGTCGGCTGGTCACGATGGGCCACTTGTGGCCTGAAGACGGAGTGCTTTTTTTAGCTTTAGAGAGATTTTGAGAATAAAAACAGATCGCTCCTTCTAATTTCTCAGCATGAGAAAATTCACATCTATGCCTTCCATTGTTTCCTTATGCCGCTTACGGTGAATGGTAGGACGCTTCCTCTGGAAGGGGGAAGGGCATGTCCGATTCCCAATTCCTTCCCCCCCCCCCTCCCCTTCCAGTGCAAGCTTCTGCTCTGTCTCTAATGACCACTTCGTTGACAGAACGTTACACCCCAATCTTCCGTCCTTCGAAACAGTCCAACTGCAGGTTGTCCCACGGGGTATTTACGATAGCATTGGCCATATAATTTGTGCACACATGCTGTGAGTAGGTAAAGGATCGATTGTCGAGCGCCGAGAGCGCATGGCGCTGTGTGCGTGCATATGTGTGTGTGTGTGTGTGTGTGTGTGTGTGTGTGTAGGCCGTCGTAGTTGTGACGACTTAACGGAAGGTGGTGCATTGGACGTAGTATCGTCTCATTGAATCCCCAGCGCCCTGGCCTCAGCCCCAGTAAATCCTTGTAATTATACCGTTTAGTGGCAAATGCCAATTATACGCGTCAGCATCTACCGTGCTGGCCCTTAGACTGCGTTGACCACATGTGCACGCACATTTCTATAGTAGCGTGTGCCGACATTATTATCTACTGGAAGTGTGTTCAGATTAGACGTGAGTATATGTATAACACGAAAGTGGTGAATGTCTCCGATTGTGTTGAACGATCTCTCATTGTGTTTAACGAGCCTGTATTACTTAACATAGTGCAAACTCACAGTGACCTTGATTATTCCAAAAACCTTATTTGGTGCCTATAAACTATTAGACACCCGAGACTCGTCGTAGCTTCTCCAGTGGCAAAACCAATCCTCCATTAGGCCATGATCACAAGGGTAAAAGATTAGGATGCTACGTTATTCCAAGATTTTAACAATGGAGGTTGAAACTGGGGTGTTGAAAGCGCTATTGATGGAACGGTGGCTGATCTTATTACGGGGATATGTTTCCATTCGATTGAAACTGACAGAAATGAAATGAATGGACAGTTTGTGGTAGTTGCTGAGGCTTTGTTAGGTGTTCTACTTTATTAAGGCGATCGCTCGTGGTAAACTGGAGATGCTCGTTCAATTCCCGTTGTGGCAAAACCTTTAATTTTTCACAACATATTGTTTACATTATAGATTAACCTTTTATCAGTGCATTTCACCGATTTCATTTCATGCCACTGAATTATGCCCATCGATTGTTCGTTTCATGTAGAGATTATTTTCCACATAAACGGGCTTGCCAAAACAATATATACTGTATAACTTTAACGCCGGACTTCTGCAGCTTATTCTCTAACTTACTCGTAACGCACTGTTTGTATTTTTGCTCACATTTTGTTCTAGCGCAGCAGCTCTGAGCATGCATATTCAGTTAGCCCTCTTCTTCCATATATCGTAGCCGCATGGTCAAGGCGCCTTGTCACGGTTCGCACGGCTACCCCCGTCGGAGGTTCGAGTCTTCCCACGGGTAAGGGCGTGTGTGTGTTTGTGTGTTGTCCTTAGCGTAAGTTATGTTAACTTAGATTAAGTAGTGTGCACGCTTAGGGACCAATGACCTCAGCAGTTTGGTCCCATAGGAGCCACCACCATGTCTCGCTTCTACATCTAAAGGACACTCCGTGCCAATATTAGCATACTGTGCTTGGCCAGCACCCCTGGAAGAAACGAAGTGGTGCAAGTTGCTCAGCCACAGCGCTCGGAACGGATCTTCGACTACTTTCCTCCCGACAGTAATTCGCAGAGCAAAGTGGATTTGGATCGCGACGACATGGAGCCGAGGGCCTCATACACATGCCACACGCCTGTCACATCACCTTCCGATCCCTGTTTTTTCCCACACGCCGCTGTGCGTGGTGTACGAAATCAATTTACCCCTTTTCTATTCCATTAACTGGAGGGGGGGGGGGGGGGGGGTGCGTGCGTGCAAAGAACTGGGTTCAGTTGCTCTTCGTAAAACGTCAGCCCAAGTTCACCGCCTGACACTTGTTGGAGGAAGTATAACGTGTCTCTCAGCTCTTCTTGGAACTCGAACTTTCGGAATTTTTCCGCGATGCGCAGTGTGTTTCCTGTAGGGTCCGCCAGTTGAGCTCCTTTAGTGTTCCTGTGAGACTCCCGGCAGGTCAACAAATCTGTATCGATTCCCACAGTTCCTCCTAGATTGCTCTCTGTAGTGTCATTAGCCTAAGTCCCTGATAGTTTAGTTCATCACTGTTATCATTTCCAATATTATTTTTTTCGCAGTTACTTGCCTTTCGGATTGCAATTTACTTGTCCAGCAGTAAACTTGTCTAATTAAATGTAAATGTCGTGTGACCGTTCGCCGGGTGCAAGTCTTTTGATTTGACGCCACTTCGGCGACTTGTGCGTCGATGGGGATGAACTGATGATGATTAGGACAACACAACACCCAGTCCCTAAGCGGAGAAAATCTCCGACCCAGCCTGGAATCGAACCCGGGCCCTTAGGACAGACATTTTATCGCACTGACCACTCAGCTACCGGGCCGGACAACTTGTCTTAGGCAGCGAAAAGGAGCATCCAACGGAACTTTCAGCAACCTTTGACTATTCCGTAAGTCACGACTGAAGTCAATCATGGGGCACACAGATATCATGGAACAACAATGCGGAGGAATATTAAGTCCAATGACCACATACGCTCATTTGTACTTGAAAACCGAACGAGGTGGCGCAGTGGTTAGACACTGGACTCGCATTCGGGAAGACGACGGTTCAATCCTGCGTCCGGCCATCCTGATTTAGGTTTTCCGTGATTTCCTTAAATCGCTCCAGGCAAATGCCGGGATGGTTCCTTTCAAAGGGCACGGCCGACTTCCTTCCCCGTCCTTCCCTAATCCGATGAGACCGATGACCTCGCTGTCTGGTCTTCTTCCCCAAACAACCCAACAACGGTACTTGAAAGGAAGTGAAAGCTTCGATTGATCGTAGGACACTGAGGATCTGCTGTTAGATATGAGAAGTCGTGCATTAAGAACACTTGTGCGAACTGTAGCGCTCGATAATATGGGGGACGCATTGTACTGGACTGATGGAATTTGGGTGGCGTGGCAAGGAAGATATCGGCCTAGGTGACGCAGAGGTCGCCACAGTGGTGTAGTTCTCGGGAGGACGGCGGTTCAGATCCTCATGTGGCCATCCAGATGTAACTTTTTCCTGGATTCGCTAGCTCCTTTAAGGCAAATTCTTGGTTGGTAGGACACGGCCTGTTCCCTTCCCTATTCTTCCTTCAACCTGAGCCTGTCCCCGTCTGTGATGTCCAGGCGTTAAACCCTAATCTTTCTGCCTTCCTTTCCTTTACGAATAAGTGGGAGAATTTAACATAACATATGAAAAATGGCGCCTAACATCGGACGAAGGCAAATGAAGAGGCAGATTTCATGGCTGAAATTACCAATATTCTTCAGTCACCAACGAGTTGCTACCGTTATTAACGTGAAGATAAAAATTCCTAGTCGCAGACATCTACACATATACAAGCAGTTATTCTATCTATCATCCATTCGAAAAATTAAAGGAAGAAAAAGGTATGTAGCGTTCAATCAATATCATGCCCTTTAGATTGATATCTGGAATATTCACTCTTAGACAAAAAGACGCACAATGAAGGAATCTTCCGTCTGGGACGAAAATCGGTGGTTGTGATGTACAGACAAACAAATGATTACAATTTCACAGAACTTTGATGATTTATTCAAGAGAGAGAGAGAGAGAGAGCATAAATTGAGCAAGTCAATAACGTGTTGGTCTTCGTCGGGCCCCTGTGCAAGAAGTTATTCGGCTTGGCATTGATTGCTAAAGTTGTTGGACGTCCTCCTGAGGGAGCCAAATTCTGTCCAACTGGTGCGTTAGGCCGTCAAAATCCAGAGCTGGTAGGAAAATGGAAATAAGCGTTTGCGTCATTGGCCGGGAGGCCCCTTGCGGCGTAGGTCCGGCCGCCTTGGTGCTGGTCTTATTACATTTGACGCCACATTGGGCGACCTGTGCGCCGGATGAGGATGACATGATACAGCACAACACCCAGTCCCTGAGCGGAGAAAATCTCCGACACAGCCGGGAATCGAACACGGGCCCGTAGGACGGCGACCCGTCACGCTGACCACTCAGCTATCGGGGCGGACAGCTGGTAGGAGGGCACTGCTCATAATGCTCCAAAAGTTCTCAATTGGGCAAACTTCCGGCAACCTTGCTGGCCAAGGCAGGGTTTGACAAGCACGAAGACAAGTAGTAGACGCCGGCCCATGTGGCCGTGCGTTTCTAGGCGCTACAGTCCGGAACCGCGCTGCTGCTGCGGTCGCAGGTTCGAATCCTGCCTCGGGCATGGATGTGTGTGATGTCCTTAGGTTAGTTAGGTTTAAGTAGCTCTAAGTCTAGGGGACTGATGACCTCAGATGTTAAGTCCCATAGTGCTGAGAGCCATTTGAACCATTTGAACAAGTAGTAGAAGTTCTCGCCGTGTGTTGGCGGGCATTATATTGCTGAAATGTTGCCTTGAAAGACAACCAGATGGGATGTAGAATATCGTTGACGTACGGCTGTGCTGTAAGCGGGCCGCGGATGTCAAACAAAGAGGCCCTGTTTGGAAAACAAATGGCATTCCAGACCATCACTCCTGACTGTTGGGCCGTATCGGGGGCAACAGTCAGGTCGCAGTGGTTAGCACACTGGACTCGCATTCGGGAGGACGACGGTTCAATCCCGCGTCCGGCCATCCTGATTTAGGTTTTCCGTGATTTCCCTAGATCACTTCAGGCAAATGCCGGGATGGTTCCTTCGAAAGGGCACGGCCGATTTCCTTCCCCATCCTTCCCTAATCCGAGCTTGTGCTCCGTCTCTAATGACCTCGTTGTCGACGGGACGTTAAACACTAATCTCCTCCCCCTCCTCCAACAGTCAGGTTGGTATCCCATCGTTCTCTGGAGCGTCTCCAGACATGTCTTCGCTGGTCATCGGATCTCAGTTCGAAGCGGCCCTCATCACTGAAGACAATTCTACTCCAGTCACTAAGATTACAGGCCGAATCTGCCCGACACCCCTGGAAACGGACTTGTTGGTGTAAGGAAGTCGCAGGTAATTGGCGCGAGGGTCGCCGTGAGCTTATCCCCCATCCTGTTAGCCGCCTATTTATGGTCCTTATGGTCACAGAAACACAGTTCCATGTAGGATCAGTGATAATGATAAATCCTGGGCTCTGAGTGCTTGTCTGACGATTGCGAGGTTTTCACCTTCTTTCGTCTCCCCAGGTCGACCGCTTCCTTCTTGAGGCTGTGTTCTACCACGGTCACCGATTCCTGCCAATGTCGTCGAATAATGGCATCGCTTCTATTCAGATGTGGAGCGATTCGCCGATCACCAACTGGCATCTCTGAGTGCAACTACACGTCCTCTCTCAAATGCTGACATCTCCGTATATTGTTCAAGCGTCTGACTGCGAGGCATAATTACTGTCCAGCTGCGTACCGGGATGAAATTCGCAAAGAATTGTATCGTGATGTCCCCTGTTTAATGTCCTTGTAAGGCGCGAGGTGAAATTGCGTTACAGCGTCACACATTCATCGATCAGCTGCCAAAGCTCACAATTTTGCATTTACCTTCGATACCTCTATGAGTATCAGTTTGTGACTAGTTTGCAGAATTCTTTCTTGGTGCACCTTTTTTTTTTTTTTTTTTGTCTGAGAGAGTAGATACAGATGAAAAAAGCTCTATTAATTTCTCTTTGAAATTCTGAAGTTTGCAGGGATAAAATACAGGGAGCGAAAAGCTGTTTACAATTTATACCGAAACAAGGCTACAGTTATAAGAGACGAAGGACGTGAAGGTGGAGTAGTGACTGAGACGACCATGTTATTCAGTCTTAACATTGAGCAAGCAGTGAAGAAAAAGAAGAAAAAATTTAGAAAGGTATTAAAAGTTCAGTGCGAAGAATGAAAAATAGTCCTTTACGGTATATTGATAATTTTTACTTTTTGGACCGTCTGACTACAAATGAATGAATCACAATTTTCGTGCCATTCGCGTTTCGCTTTTATTCTTTCCAAGACATCTTCAGTGGCCTGGAATATGTACATATTTTTACTATTTAGTTTACGTTTTTGGCGATGTATCTATAGGTTATAAACATCTCTGGTGGTTGGTTTTCCTTATTATTTAGTAATATTTTGAATTGTACTTACAGGTTGCGTGGACGATTTTCTACATATTACGCTTCTGTTCCATTTTTGGGGCCGTTCTTCTTCTTATAAGTGCCACTTATGGTTTTTTTCCCTCATTTCACAGCACTAGTAACGGCACCAAAAATGGAACAGAAGGATAACATGTAGAAAATCGTCTACTCAACCTGTAAGTACAATTCAAAATATTACTGCATAATAATAAAAACCAACCACCAGAGATGTTTGTAACATATAGGTACATTGCCCAAAATGTAAACTAAATAGTAAAAATATGTACATGTTCCAGGCCATTGAGGATGACTTGCAAAGAACAAAGGCGAAACACGTATGGCACGGAAATTGCGATTCATTCAGTTGTAGTCACAGTCCAAAAAGTAAATTTATCATCGTTTTCTAATATTACACGCAACTGAGGAAGACAGTACTACAAAAGCTGAAGATGAAAAATAAGCTTAGCTGCTAATATTGTAATTCTGTCAGAGACGGGAAAGGCCTTGGGAGACGAGCTGAACAGAATGAATAGTGTCTCGAAAGAGGTTATAAGATGAACATCAACAAAAGCAAAGCGTTGATAATAGAATGTACTCGAATTAAATCAGGCGATGCCGACGGAATTAGATTAGGGAAGGAGACACTAAAACTGGTAATGTGTTTTGCTCTGAGGAGAGCAAGAGAACTAATGATGTGTGAAGCAGAGGTGATATAAAATTCATACTAACGAGGGCACGAAAAACTTTTCTGAAAGAGAGAAATTTGTTAACACGGAATATGTTGTTGTGGTCTTCAGTCCTGAGACTGGTTTGATGCCGCTCCCAATGCTGCTCTATCCTGCGGAAGGTTCTTCATCTCAGAGCAACTGCTGCAACCCACATCCTTCTGAATCTGCGTAGTGTATTCATCTCGTGGTCTCCCTCTACGATTTTTACCCTCCACGCTGCCCTCCAATACTAAATTGGTGATCCCTTGATGCCTCAGAACATGTCCTGCCAACAGATCCCTTCTTCTGGTCAAGTTGTGCCACAAATTCCTCTTCTCCCCAGTTCTATTCAGTACCTCCTCATTAGTTACGTGATCTATCCATCCAATCTTCAGCTTTCTTCTCCAGCACCACATTTCAAAAGCTTCTGTTCTCTTCTTGTGTAAATTTTTTAGAAAAGACTTCCTGACACTTAAATCAATACTCGATGTTAACAAATTTCTATTCTTCTGAAACGCTAACCTTGCCATAGCCAGTCTACATTTTATGTCCTCTCTGCTTCGACCATCATCAGTTATTTTGCTGCCGAAATGGCAAAACTCATCTACTACTATAAGTGTCTCATTTCCTAATCTAATTTCCTTAGTATCATCTGATTTAATTGGACTGCATTCCATTATTCTCGTTGTTTTCTTGTTGATACTCATCTTGTATCCTCCTTTCAAGACACTGCCCATTCTTCCAAGTCCTTTGCCGTCATTGACAGGCTTGAAATGTCGTCGACGAACTTCAGTGTTTTTATTTCTTCTTCCTGATTTAATTCCAACCCCAAATTTTTCTTCTATTTTCTTTACTGCTTGCTCAAGATACAGATTTAATGACATCGGTGATAGGCTACAGTCCTGTCTCACTCCCTTCTCAACCACTGCTTCCCCTTCGTGCCCCTCGACTCTTGTAACTGCCATCTGGTTTCTGTACAAATTGTAAATAGCCTTTCGCTCCCTATATTTTATCGCTGCCACGTTCAGAATTTGAAAGAGTGTACTCCAGTCAGCATTGTCAAAAGCTTTCTCCAAGTCTACAAATGCTAGAAACCTAGGTTTGCCTTTCCTTAAGTATCTTCTAAGATAAGTCGTACGTTAAGTATTGCCTCGCGTGTTCCTACATTTCTACGAAATCCAAACTGATCTTTTCCGAGGTCGGCTTCTTCCAGTTTTTCCATTCGTCTGTAAAGAATTTGAGTTAGTATTTTGCGACAGTGACTTATTAAATTGATAGTTCCGTAATTTTCACATCTGCTAGCACCTACTTTCTGTGGAATTGGAATTATTATATTCTTCTTGAAGTCTGAGGGTATTTCGTCTGTCTCATACATCTTGCTCAGCAGATGACAGAGTTTTGCCTCTCCAGAGGCTATCAGTAGTTCTAATGGAATGTTGTCTACTCTCGGGGCCTTGTTTCGACTTATATCTTTCAGTGCTCTGTCAAACTCTTCACGCAGTATCATATCTCCCATTTCATCATCATCTACGTCCTCTTTCATTTCCATAATATTTCCCTCAAGTACATCGCCCTTGCATAGACCCTCTGTATACTCGTTCCATCTTTCTGCTTTCCTTTCGTTGCTTAGGACTGGTTTTCCATCTGAGCTCTTGATATTCATACAGGTGGTTCTGTTTTCTTGAAAGGTCATGGGAAGGGGGGAGGTCGAATATAAATATAAATATTAGTAATGGATACCATACTGCCACTACAGATTCGGTAATTTTTTTAAAATATTTATTATCACAGTCTCAATTGCTACTTAGATTTTTATGATAAATGTTTTAAAGAATGAAAAACTTAGGAAATTTCGTGTTACGCCGGCCGTTGTGGCCGTGCGGTTCTAGGCGCTTCAGTTCGGAACCGCGCTGCTGCTACGGTCGCAGGTTCGAATCCTGCCTCGGGCAGGGATGTGTGTGATGTCCTTAGGTCAGTTAGGTTTAAGTAGTTCTAAGTTTAGGGGACTGATGACCTCAGCTGTTAAGTCCCATAGTGCTCAGAGCCATTTGAACCAACTTTCGCGTTATGCTTTTGTCTGTAGTGTAGTCTTGGTGGGAAGTGAAACGGGGACGGATAAACAGCCTGAAAAGGAAGAAGATCGAAGCCTTTGAAAGGTAGTGATACAGAAGAACGCTGGAGATTAGATGGGTAGATCGGATAACTAATGAAGAGATAATGAATCGAACTGTGGAGAAAAGGAATTTATGGCTCAACTTGACCGATAAGGTACATCCTGAGGCATCAATGAAACGTGGAGGGGAGTATCGGGGATGGAAAGATTAGAGGAAGGCCGGGTCTTGGCTACAGTGAGCAGCTTGATATGGACGTAGGACCAGCAGTCGAGGATATCTGCTGCAAACCATGTTCGGACAGAAGGCGGCTACGACGACAACAACAACTCTTAGTTTGATAATTTTCATGTAACTTAGTTATTTATTGCTTATTTAGCCTCTCTTACATCTGACCAGGAGCGACACATACAAAAACTATTACATGGCAATCACAGTAATAATAATGTGCATTATTAATAAAAATAATAATTGGAATTAATGATAATAATAATAATAATAATAATAATAATAATAGTAACACTAATAATGATAATAATAATAAAATGTTGGAGGCATTAAAATGATCCTGATTAATTTAACACTTTTGAAGCGTTTTTAGCACATCTGAAGCCTTGTCTGGTATTAAAAGAAGTTGAAGGGATAATGAAGGAGAGGACTGAAATGAAATTGACAATGGCTGCCAGGAAAGAAGAGAATTTCAATAGAAGACTCTGTAGATAAAGGGATAGTTGATGAGAGTGAGCTGCAAGAAGAGGTAGCTATTGTGATAGAAGATGGGCCAGCTGTCTTTTGACGCCTGAAAGGATTTTAATTTCTCTAATATTTTGAGGAATATTGTTCCAGAGTCGGATTACCGATACAGGGAAAGAATGAGGGAACACGGCAGTGTTGTGTAGTGGTACAGAGCGTATTTTACTTCGTGGACAGCGAGTATTTCTGCTGTGTTGTTCAGACAGTAGCGTAAGGGTTGAAGGTAAATAGGAAGGAGTGCAATGATTGAGAAGACGATGCGGCTTTCAAGTTTTACCTGAGTATTTCAGTTTTATTTATTCCGTAGGACCAAATTGAGGAGCAAATCTCCAAGGTCATGGAACGTGTCAGTACATGAAATAGCAACATAAAAAGTAGTAACAGATAAAGTAAAATGTTTATGAACCCAAAAAAGGTCATGGCATACATCCGGCCGTTGTGGCCGAGCGGTTCTAGGGGCTTCAGCCCGGAACCGCGCGACTGCTACGGTCACAGTTTCGAATCCTGCCTCGGGCATGGACGTGTGTGATATCCTTAGATTAGTTAGGTTTAAGTAGTTCAAAGTTCTAGGGGACTGATGACCTCAGAGCTTAAGTCCCATAGTGCTCAGAGCCATTTTGAAGTCATGCTATAAGTTTAAGTAAACGCAATCAACAATACAACTAGAATCAGCTTAATTTTTCAAGGAACGAGGAAACTCTTCAGTTTCGATTTGAAAGCGAGTGGATTACTGCTAAGATTTTTAAATTCGTGTGGTAGCTAATTGAAATCGATGCAGCAATATACTACACACCTTAATGCACAAGAGTTTGGGAAGTGCGATCCAAATACAGATTGGATTTTTGCCTAGTATTAACTGAGTGAAAGCTGCTAACTCTTGTGAATAAACTGATATTGTTAACAAGAACCGACAGTAAAGAATATATATATTGAGAGATCAACGTCAAAATACCCAGACTCGTGAACAGGTGTCGACAAGAGCTTACACACTTACTGCCCGAACCGCCTGTTTCTGAGCCAAAAACATCCTTTTAGGACGGGAGGAGTTACCCCAAAACATAATACCATATGACATAAGCGAATGAAAAAAAGCAAAGTAGACTAATTTTCGTGTCGAACGGTCACTTACTTCAGATACCGTTGGAATAGTAAAAATAACAGCATTAAGTCTTTGAACAAGATCCTGAACATGGGCCTTCCACGACAGTTTACCATCTATCTGAACACCTAGGGCCGGCCGTGGTGGCCGAGCGGTTCTAGGCGCTTCAGTCGGGAACCGCGCGACTGCTACGGTCGCAGGTTCGAATCCTGCCTCTGGCTTGGATGTGTGTGATTTCCTTAGGTTAGTTAGGTTTAAGTAGTTGTAAGTTCTAGGGGACTGATGGCCTCGGATGTTAAGTCCGATAGTGCTCAGAGCCATTTGAACACCTAGGAATAACCATATGCCCATTCTGTGAAATCAGAACGTCGGGTTTTTGTTGAATTGTATGTTAGAAACTGTAAAAACTGAGTCTTACTGTGATTTAACGTTAGTTTATTTTCTACAAGCCATGATTTTACGTCATGAACTGCACTATCTGAAACATAGCCAATGTTGCACACAACATCCTTTACTACCAGTTTACTGCAGTGTAATTCGTTGCTGTTGTGAGGTGATAGCATTGACTTTTCAGACGTACTGGTGCATATTCGTGTGTCTGAGGCAAGTCGGTGACAGCTGCAGGAAGCCACAGAGATGGCCACACTTCTGCAAAATACGGAATGCGGCAGGTCACAGCCGTACCGCGTCTGACGGACTCTGACGCGACCTGCCCGTAAATGATTCCTGCTGCAGCGTTGCGGCGAGTGACTGTACAGTAGAATAGAACGCAATGGCCCTGCCCCCGCTTGCTAAGCGGCTCACAACGCACAAGGCGCCTCCCGGAGCCTGAACTGAGGTTGCTGCCGGGGCCGAAAGCCGACACCGCGACCACGACCGCACGGCCACGCGCCCGCCCGTCCGACGTCTTTTGCGGTGGCGATTATTTGAATTTTAAATCCGAGGAACAGTTGTGGCGCATTGCCAACTGTACCCACTGCAGATTTCTTCCTACCCAGCTTTTTCGTAGCCTGTCTACATCCCTGGTTCTTCTTTCTTATTGCCAATTTTCGTCATTCTTTAACGGGGTGATATTGCTCTACTGATTACACGGGTCAACAATAAAATATTTTCGGTCACTTTTTCTGAGGTAAAGCTTAAACTCATTGGTTTTGAGGAACTAAATCCATATTAGAGCTCAATTGTTTTCTCCTACCACTTACAGTGTTTTCTCAATACTTGGTTAGGTTACATCTGTATTTTAGACACATTTTAAACTTTCTGTAACACAAAGAACTATTTTTAATTTGTAATACAAAATATTTAAAGGGGATAATGGCAACAATTACATTAAAATCCAAAGTGCTTTTATAAATCAGCCGTATTATAGACAACATACAGTTTTTAGTATATAGTTTTCACACCTCCTTTGGCGCTTACATACCGTTCTTTCAGTACGGGTTATGAAGTAGATTGGGTAGGAGACGGCTGAAAGAGGGAGTTGTGGTTGGGAGAAATTTGTTGTGAGAGGAACAGAGATAAATGTTATATTTGCCGTGAATTTAATAAAAAAAAGTATGCTTAATAGATAAAAGTGAAATATTTCCTCACTATGACATGTGTGAATTTAGCAAATAGCCAGAGATGCTTGAAGGAGGTGATTAGCAACTGGCTATGTTAAAGTGTAGTCAGCAACAAAGTCAACCAGGTACGTGAAAGTCAAGAACTGCTAACATTACACCCCTTCTTCCTTAACAGCTTATCAGAATTAGATAATAGCGACGTCTGCAGGTATATAAGAAACAAAGTTTTGTCATTCAGCAGTAAACAAAAACACCCTGAAGAAGGTCACTCGCAACAGTGATCGAAACGTCGGTAGTTTTTCATATTGACAATGTGGTAGCAAACCCAGAACAATTTTAGTGACTATGTCAATGGCCGCGGAAGCCTACCTTTATACAAATACGAGAAAATTTAGTTGCACTGATTGTTGTCAAGGTTTCGTTAGAATGCATAACATTCGTCATGCTGGAATTAAATGCACATAGAATTGTTAATAGTTACTGAACAACTGCTCATAGCTATTGTCGTACGTGTATAGAGCCAGACTTTTTTTACTGCGAGTGATCGTTCGTGCCATATCCCGGAATATTGATCATTCTTCCCGGGACACTCTGTATATGGTGACTTGGAAACGAGTAAGGTTATGAGAATCAAATCAAGTTTGTGGAGCCTATAGAGTTAATGCATCGTTTTTGTTGTTGTGGTCTTCAGTCCTGAGACTGGTTTGATGCACCTCTCCATGCTACTCTATCCTGTGCAAGCTTCATCATCTCCCAGTACTTATTGCAACCTACATCCTTCTGAATCTGCTTAGTGTATTGATCTCTTGGTCTCTCTCTCTACGATTTTTAACCTCCACGCTGCCCTCCAATGCTAAATTTGTGATCCCCTAATGCCTCAGAACATATCCTACCAACCGGTCCCTTCTTCTAGTCAAGTTGTGCCACAAACTCCTCTTCTCCCCAATTCTATTCAATACCTCCTCATTGGTTATGTGATCTACCCACCTAATCTTCAACATTCTTCTGTAGCACCACATTTCGAAAGCTTCTACTCTCTTCTTGTCCAAACTATTTATCGTCCATGTTTCACTTCCATACATGGCTACACTCCATACAACTACTTTCAGAAACGACTTCCTGACACTTAAGTCTATACTGGATGTTAACAAATTTCTCTTCTTCAGAAACGCTTTCCTTCCCATTGCCCGTCTACATTTTATATCCTCTCTACTTCGACCATCATCTTTTATTTTCCTCCCCAAATAGCAAAACTTATTTACTACTTTAAGTGTCTCATTTCCTAATCTAATTCCCTCAGCATCACCCGACTTAATTTGATTACATTCCATTATCCTCGTTTTGCTTTTGTTGATGTTCATCTTATATCCTCCTTTCATGACACTGTCCATTCCTTTCAGCTGCTGTCTCTGACAGCATTACAATGTCATCGGCGAACCTCAAAGTTTTTATTTCTTGTCCGTGGATTTTAATACCTACTCCGAATTTTTCTTTTGTTTTCTTTACTGTTTGCTCAATATATATAATGCATCACTACTCTACCTATTGCGTTCGGTATACAGAAAAAGGAGTAGAAAATTGTCTGGCTAGTGAACTGTAGGGTCTTTAGAAGACAATGAATTGATTGTGCGAAAGGTTTTTAAGTCCTTTTAAATTATCTGGTTTCCTATGCAAACGATTAGGCACAATTAAAGTGTTGTAAAGTGTTTCAGAGCACCAGGTTAATTGTGACGCTACCTTACGCTTCAGAAATTTCTTTTACACTTTTGTCTCTTCTTTTAAACAAGGTAGATACTGTTTTGTTTCTGCATGCGAATTTGATATTTTTGTCTGATATTATGTATTACGGAAAGCCACTCGCACGCAGAAAATCCACCCATCCATTTTCAGCTGGCAGGCGCTCTTCGTAATATTATATGACGTCATACGTTTACCTCAAATTCGTAGATTTGTTTGCCTGCCTCCTAAAGATGACGATGTGAGCATAGCCAGCATTGGAATAAAAGTCTTGAGCAGCAGCTGTGAGGGTCAGGAATGAGTTTGTGTGAATTACTCAGCGGCTGTGGAACTCTACAGTTGTATGGATACAGTCCTCGGGCTTTGTTGCACCTGCGTCGCTCGGTCGGCGCTCACGTAGGTGCCAAGTTTTAAATGTGGAGGCGGTAGGATTGTTTCCCGCACAGCCGTCAGCTTTAAGTTTTTGTGCGCCGTTTAATTGGGACACGGCATTGTGGCGGTGCTCTGCTCATCTGGTGTGGGCGCTCCAGTTGCAGCGGCAGCGCGCTTTGTGAGGCGCCCGGGCCCATTGATCCGCGGGATGAGACTGCCCGGGGCGGGCGCGCCGTGGCCCAGATGTCGCCGACACCTCCCAGCCCCGTCTCTGGACAACACGCCAGCCACGGCGCGCAACAGGCGCCGTCCGTCCGTGGATCTAATTGTTCTCTCTCCTGCTACACTTCCTCCTGTTCGACGGCGAACTCCTGTTTCCGTTTCCACGCCGACACCATCCGTGTTCTCATAATCCCCGTTTAGAAGGGAGAACCGATAGAGGTACTCAAAGTACCCTCCGCCACACACAGTCAGGTGGCTTGCGGAGTATGGATGTAGATGTAGATGTATTTCCATTTCTTCCGACTATCGCACCTGCTAGCCTTACCCTACTACACTGAAGCGCCAAAGAAACTGCTATAGGCATACGTCTTGAGTTACAGAGATACGTAAACTGGCAGAATATGGCGCTGCGGTCGGCAATGTGCGGCGGCGCGGTTCCTTCCGTTCCTTTGTAACGAACCTGCACTTACCTCTGAACATTGTCTCAGCAGATCGTCAGTAGGGAAGCCGAGCAAAACCTAACTGTACTTCGACGTGAACCAGGCTGCAATTACGTTTCGGGACAAAGTTTTCACTGAAATGAAAGGTTGGAAATTTTGTCCTTAATTAATATATTCTGAAACTTTGGTGAACAAGTATCACTGCCAAGCCTGTGCTAGTCTAAACACAGTCACTCACAATCCCTTTCACTCACGTTATCAAGTTTATGGTGTTGAATTTCCCGAAAACGTAATAGCTACAAAAATACGGATTGTTTTTGATTGAGAATGCTCTGTCAGTACCTAATGCAGTCACAGTTTTTAGCCACCGACCTACTCAATACGCCACGCGGAATTTGTCTTTTCTCGTCACAAAATTCACTTAAAAATTCCGAAATTTCTACACACCCATCGGAATAATTATGCCGTCACTTTACAACACTTTTGATGTATGAAACACTGCTAGATCCGGCAACTTATCATTTCCATCGGAACTACTACAACACACGTCCGAACTGTTTCATGGCGGGGCTCCGACTCCTCTCTAGAATACTCTGTCTTCTCTACCAGCCCCTCTCTAGAATACTCTGTCTTCTCTACCAGCCGAGAAAGGCGCGCGAAGAATATTGCTTTACCATCGGTCAGTTTACTCAACAGCCAATAGCAAAACAACATTCTCCCGCGTCAGTCCGCGCTTTTCATCAATAACCAATCGCAAAATATTAAACCTAACGACTGCACTTTTTACCGACGTAATTATCTAATATGCTGAAGTTTTGTTTATGCATAAAGTTATTTACTATTGTTATTTATATCTGAATTAACTTTCCCTTTACCATAAACTTACTTTACAAATCTATTCTACAAAAATCCCCTTTGTCCACATCCATACTTCTTCGAAATGTTCCCACACTAAATCCCACTACATAACTCGTTAAACAATTATCTTCATATTAACCTTAAACCACACTCAGGCATCATTCATACTGCTAAAACACATTTATAACATTTTATATACACAAAAAGACATAACAGTTTATGAAAAATATTCTATTACTTTAGTGCACTCTTGTGGGCACAATCGAAACTAAATCACAGTCCCCTATCCAATGCTGTCCTCTATCGGCTGATACATAAACTACGTGCATGTCCAGTCTCGCGTCACCATCTGTCACTATCCAGCTCTGAGACACATCTGCTGCTACAATGACAGGTTGCCAAGATTTAAGTGAGTTTTAACGTGCTGTTATAGTTGCCGCACGAGCGATGAGACACAGAACCTCCGAGGTAGCGATGAAGTGGGATTTCCCGCACGACCATTCCACGAGTGTACCGTGAATATCAGGAATCTGGTAAAACATCAAATCTCCGACATCGCTGCGGCCGGAAAAAGATCCTGCAAGAACGGGACCAACGACGACTGAAGAGAATCGTTCAACGTGATAGTAGTGCAGCCCTTCCGCAAATTGCTGCAGATTTCAATGCTGGGTCATCAACAAGTGTCAGCGTGCGAACCATTCAACGAAACATCATCGATATGGGCTTTTAGAGCCGAAGGACCACTAGTGTACCCTTGATGACTGCACGACACAAAGATTTACGCCCCGCCTGGGCCCGTCATCACCGACTTTGGACTGTTGATGACTGGAAACATGTTGCCTGATGGGACGAGTCTCGTTTCAAATTGTATGGAGTCGATGGACGTGTACGGGTATGGAGACAACCTCATGAATCCATGGACCCTGCATATCAGCAGGGAACTGTTCAAGCTGGTGAAGGCTCTGCAATGGTGTGCTGCGTGTGCATTGGACTGATATGGGACCCCTGATACGGCTAGATACGACTCTGACATGTGTCACGTACGTAAGCCATCCTGTATGATCACCTGCATCCTTTCGTGTCCATTGTCCATTCCGACGGACTTGGACAATTCCAGCAGGACAATGTGACACGCCACACGTTCTAGAATTGGTACATAATGGATCCAGAACAACTCTTCTGAGTTCAAACACTTCCGCTGGCCACCAAACTCCCGAGACATAAACATTATTGAGAATATCTGGGATGCCTTGCAACGTGCTGTTCGGAAGAGATTTCCACCCCCTCGTACTCTTACGGATTTACGGACAGCCTGCAGGATTCATGGTGTCAGTTCCCTCCAGCACTTCCTCCGACATTAGTCGAGCTCATGCCACGTCGTGTTGCGGCACTTCTACATGCTCGCGGGGGATCCTACACGATATTAGTCAGGTGTAACACATTCTTTGGCTCTTCAGTGTATTACTCGCTCTTCTGTGGACCAACCAACCTGTTTTGCAGATTAGATTCTTCCTGTACTGGAACCATACCATTCTGTTAGGTCTACAACTTTTCTTCCGCCGTTTCCTCTCGAAGTTCGAGGCTTTATTATAAAAAACTCAAAAAAATTATGATTTAAAGTATCGACCATTGCTGACCATTACTTTCTCGCATCTTTCGGGCATCATAGAAATTGTGTGGCGGGAGAATTGGCCGATCCATGAAACGATCCAATTTTGCATTTGTCCCATCTGAAGGGGGGGGGGGGGGGTGCTGTTCAGGCAAGCCGTGTGCCGTTGATAGTAAAAGATGGTAGTCAGAAGGAGCCATGTCTGGAGAATACGGCGGGTGGGGTAGGACTTCCCATTTCAATGTTCCCAAATACGCTTCGACGGGTTTTGCAACGTGCGGACTAGCACTGTCATGCTACAAAATCATCTTTTCATGTCTATCGCTGTATTGTAGCCGTTTGTCTACTGTTATTGTTTCCGTCGTTTTCAGTAGCTTTGAAAACCTCTTTAGACCACCAGGCCGGTCTCCGACGCCAAAATCGCCGTCATAGAAGCGTCGAAACCATTCTCTGCACGTTCTTTCATTAAAATGTCCTAACTAACCTAAGGACATCACACACATCCATGCCCGAGGCAGGATTCGAACCTGCGACCGTAGCAACAGCGCGGTTACAGATTGAATCGCCTAGAACCGCTCAGCCACACCGGCCGGCTCGAAGCAGAAAATTGTAACTTACCGCAAATGACGGGAAATGGGCTAATAAGTGGACATGTACAATCACAATAACTTTGTGATGCAATCACAAATCGGCTAATATTTTTATGGCTTTATGTATGCAAATGCCTAATCTTATTGAATGACAGTTACTGCCGATCACCTGCACCATCACTTGCCGCTATTGCCATCTATTTGCAGAACGGCAGAGCTGAGTTGACTTACATACCTGTTTCTGTATGTACACACCGCAAGCCACAGCTCAGTGGGAGGTGGAGGGTAGATCGTAGCAGCATTATCGATTTTCTGTCCTATTCCGTTGGCGTACTGCGCGAGGCAAAAATAAACAGTGGAAATAGAGTAGTTCTATATCTCACCAGAATGGAAAAAACAATGTATCTCTGTTTGTAAGTAAATGATTTGTAACCAAAATATTCAGAAGCTTTATCAAGAATATTCCAAGTGCAATAACAGGTAACTGACTGCCTCTCAGTACCAGTCTTTACAAGCTGATTCGTGCAAAGAAGGAAACAGCAACCAGCCACTGTTAATAATGGCACATTGTTGGGCAAAAGTTAACGGCAAAAGTAATTTTCAGGTGATGAGTCATTAGCAACTAATAAAGCTCGAAGAAACTTGGACCGTACATAGAAAGAATTGCAGAAGTATAGTACAGGAGGTAGCTGAAAGAAATACGCATTGAGACGAACAGGAATGAGACTTTTATTCAGAGGCAATAACTACACCGAAGTTACCGCGATTCATGGTCGTCCCCTGGCCATTGCAAACTGCGGCTCAGGGTTCTTAACAAGGTCTGTGATCATCAGGACGGCAAGGCAACATCTCCAACGTGCTCCCATGCTGGCCACAAGGCTGGTAAGTGGTGCTTGTGGTAGGGCGTTCTGTTCCTCCACCAACTAAAGAGACTGCTTGTCCGCCCTATTCTGGAGTATTGCTGTGCGGTGTGGGGTCCGCATCAGGTGGGACTGGCGGATGACATCGAAAAAGTACAAAGAAGGGCAACTCGTTGTGCATTATCGCGGAATATGGGAGATAGTGTCACAGACATGATACGTGAATTAGAGTGGCAATCATTAAAACAAAGGCGTTTTTCGTTGCGACGGGATCTTCTCATGAAATTTCAATCACCAGTTTTCTCCTCCGATTGCGAAAACATTCTGTTGGCACCCACCTACATAGGGAGAAATAATCATCACGATAAAATAAGAGAAATCAGGGCTCGCACAGAAAAATTTAAGTGCTCGTTTTTCCCGCGTGCCGCTCGAGAGTGTAACGGTAGAGAGACAGCTTGTAGGTAGCTCATTGAACCCTCTGCCAGGCACTTTATTGTGAATAGCAGAGTAATCACGTAGATGTAGAACGCGATTGACAACTGCGGGATGGTGGTTGGTGTATGTAGACACTGACCCAATGGGAATTTAGTTGGGAGAATGGACAGGCCAGTCCATTCGCTGAATATCCTTTCGTTGCAAGACAACCTCCACCTGCATTGTTCCATGCGGTTGCGCATTGTCCCCCATCAGAATGAAGCCAGGACATAATGCATCCCTGAAAAGATACACATGGGGAAGGAATAACGTTGACCAGTGAGTGTGACGTGTTCAAAGATCTGGAGCTCAGTACGTCCATACGTCATTGCCTCCCCATACCATAACTCCCGGACGACTAAAATGACCGTGTTCGATAACGCTGGACATTCCCTCAGATGGCGAGAGGTGTGGGCATGTAATGCACCCAGCAACGCTTCTTTCAGTTACCTTCTGTGCTACACTGTAGCAGTTTTTTATTTTTGATCCAAGTTTCATCGAGCTATGTTACATGACAGTGGTGCATCATGCAAAAGTTACATTCGTCCGTAAGTTTTACACACCAGTGTATTTATTTCCACAAATAGCGCCGTTATAGTGCGGACAGTCTCCCAAGACAACGGCCGTGTTTGCAGCACTGCACGCATACATTCCTGTTTGGATGAGCACTCAGGTACTCTGTGTCACCTCCCGCTCACGAAATGACCTGCTCTTAATTGTATACAAAATGTTTGGAACAGTAGGTCAAACACAGTAATTAACATCCCTGTTGTTGGGTAGCTGTAAAGGTACTAACTGTCAGTGAGTGGAAGGAAGAATGTTTTGACTGGTGAGGAAGCAGACCGGAAAGACAAACGGAGAGATGAAAGAGAAGCTAATGCCTTGAGGTAACGTGTTAATCATAAACAACGTACCACTGGTCAAGAAACATAAGATAGGAGAGCGACGTCGTGCCGGCTGCAGGGCATCAGCTTACGACGCCGAGGTGGCGACCCTACCGGGAGCTGGCGATAAGGGCCGCTTTATCTGACTCTTCTCTGCTTTACTGTGCTGCCTTACGTAACGGAGCTTTTGTATTTGCTGCCTTCTGATGTCCCACTCGTTACTGTGTTCATCCAAGGAGAAAAGTAATTGCCTTTATAGAGACAACAGTTTGGCAGATGGCAGTTGGCTTTTCGCTTGTACCTTCTTTTCATGCTAATGTCTCTTTTTATTGTGTCGACGAATTGTGGAGGCGTGACATGCATGTGTGAATTTCTGGAAAGAACATCCTTGGTCGTATACAGCGGTGTTACAGTTGCACTAAACTGTCAGTTTCTATTAGAGATAACTAATTTTGTTGTTCAGAGGAGAGCTTTCAAAAGTAAGTCATAAGATCAGGGAATACGTCGATAGCTAGACAGATGACCTATCGACATTTAAAAGTTCATTTTAATAAAAAATTAAATGTCCATCACCGTTCACCCTAACAGCAAGTAATACACGCAGTGTGTTGCACAAATTGGCCCAAATAGGCACTACATAGCTGCAGACTATCAGGGTCTACCGCAAAAGACTGATTAGCAATAGAAATGCAGGTAAAATGGAGCTGAAACGCTAAGGCATTAATGCTCACAGGAGTGGGGTATACCTGATAGGGGCCGCCGAATCTACGAAGTCTTGTCAGACATCAGGGAAAGTTTTAAAGAATAGTGGGAGGGATTAAAAATAGTAGCACGTTCCATCACTATGCTAACGTATTACTTGTAGATTATAGTAGATTATACAACAGAATATTATAACTTCTTATTCTTCTTCTTCTCCTTCTTCTGATTATTATTATTACGTTATTACTACTGTTACTATTTAATTGTAAGTAGTAATGTACTTAATCAGTAAAAGTATTTTGTTTTTCGACTTTAGGAAGTTCAGCAGTTATTTGTAAAGGTGTACAATACTCTACGTTTAGTATTTACAGGTTGCTGAGTGAATAGGTTGGATAACGTCGGGAATAGGCTTCTCCGTCTTATTTTTGGTACATGATGTTTGTTCTGAGCCCTTATCAGTACCTGTTCTGTGTCAACGCCGTTTCCAAAGTGCCTGCCTGGTCCAGCTCGATGAAATCGGGAAAGACCGCGCCTGATTCTCTGGTTAACTTTTCTAAGTTAGTACTCTGATCTTCTATTAGCACAGATATCTTTTCGAGACGTACTTCAGACTTTAGTCGTTAATTTATGCAGCATTTCGCCTGTTTACATTACGTTAGTGATATCGAGGAGCTGCTCTCGTCCGAGGCATTTTGTGAGGATGCAGAACATTCAGACGCCATGTACTGTGGAGTACAGCAGGAGAACACAACACATTAACACTGCTTACGTTTTTCACTGAATTCCTGCAAACTTTGAAGGTGGCTGACTGAAGTCTGCAGCTTGCGAGCCGAGAACAAAACGCGCATTGAAGTCGTGTGACGACTCCTGTTTCTCACTGCGCGAGGAAGACAGCGGCGTCTGTTTTGCAGCACCAGCCTGCGAATGTCGTGACGCACGTATACGAAACAGCCATTACCCTGCACCTCGCGCTTCCTGAGTTTTACCATAAGATACGTCATGCTTGAAGCTCTTGGTGTGCTCTTGTGGCGCATCGTGAAACAAATACGGATTCTATGAGCCAAACGATAATCCAACTTGTGTGACATGAGGACATAATACGGAACACAGATTTCTCGCTTACGAAGGTCACAGTTCTTTGAATGCAATGGGACTAATTTCAGCCAGACACGACTGATTATGGGGTGAGATAGACGATGTAAGGTGATAGGCCCGTTCTGAACACTGTCCGCATCCAGACAGGTTAGATGTCGCAGCCCTCTCTTCATCCATCGAGAATTAAAACAGCATTTGAGTGAAATATCCCAGAGGGGAAGCACTTAAAAAATAAGAGTTACCTTGCACTATTACGAATTAATCTATTTCGTGATCACGGACAAATTCTCCGGCCACCATCTCTCCAGCGGTGACAATCATTTGCCTTGGCGTGATTGGGACTAGAGCACGTCAAAACACTGCTCAGTCTCGCTCGCTTCTCGCTGAGTACGCAGCTCATTATCGCTGGCACAGGCGCGTCAGGTGGGGATGACTGACGTCACGCTACGAAAGTGAGCTGAGACGAGGATTGTCGGATAGGACGGGTGCTGGCCCGAGACTGCGAGAGCGCGAGCTGGCCGAGAGACTCGCATTATCGTAACGTAGCGGTAGGCAGTAAATTGTCACGGGACTAAACCCAGCATGAGTGGTTGCTGAACCGGGACCAGTGCAATGACTACCGTCACAAAAGATGTTGTGTTGAAGAAACTTGCTCAAATGGCTCTGAGCACTATGGGACTTAACATCTATGGTCATCAGTCCCCTAGAACTTAGAACTACTTAAGCCTAACTAACCTAAGGACAGCACACAACACCCAGCCATCACGAGGCAGAGAAAATCCCTGACCCCGCCGGGAATCGAACCCGGGAACCCGGGCGTGGGAAGCGAGAACGCTACCGCACGACCACGAGATGCGGGCAAGAAACTTGCTGATGGGACGTACATTCTGATAAATAAAGAGGGAGTGAGGAGTGGCAGTTCCAGTTGGGAAAAATTTAAGGTAAGCCCTTCAATTATTACTAAATAATTACAGAATAGAGCTTCCGAATTCGATACGTGATAGTATTTGATTAATCGAATCGCTTCGTTTGCCTAGCATTTTTAATGAACTGATACGTTTGTTGTGTCCGTAAACGAAAAGAAAAATTGTCTTCGTGAAACATGAAGGTGTTTATTACGACTGTTTCAGGTGGTTGTTGAAAGAGATACACATCTTCCAGTTGGTTATGTTAAGTGCCAAAGTGGAAATTGTGGAGCATTGCTTGCTTACAAAGGAAGCACAACTGGATTGAACAGACATAAATGTAAGGATAATCGACACTTGTCAAGCGTTCCAGCTGCCAGTGCTGATAAAATATCTATTAGGGACAAATGTGTTTTAATGTGTGCAACAGACCTCCGACCATTTAATATGGTAAGTGGTGAAGTATTCATAAGCTTAGCTCAAGAACGGATAAATATGGGAGCAAAATATGGACAAGTCATCGCCCAAGACGTGCTACCCCCAAGGACTGTAGCACGACATATTAAGGAATTGCCAAGTCAGGAGTAAACTTATTCCAGTAGTGAAAGACGCAATTGGTAAAAACCAGTGTTCAATGACGTGCGATCTGCGGAGAGACAGTTATCGTAAGACCCATTACCTGGCTGTCACATCCAGCTATATTGATGAGTCGACGGACAAATGGAAATTAAAAAACAGTGTACTCTTAACAACGAGGTTGCCTGATCGTGCCAAGACTGGTGAACATATCATTACGGAAATATATGAACAAATGGCAGAGTTGCAGATAACACCCTCGGAACAAAGACAGGTTACTTTCGTTACAGGTCAAGGAGCTAACATCAAGAAAGCACTAGAAGCACACAAACGATTCCCATGTGTGATGCACTGTATTAATACAGCACTGAGGCACACATTCAATGAAGGTTTCTTAATGGATGAGATTCCTGCAGTGTATGACTCCATCCTGATTGTACGTAAACTAGTAGGCTTAATGAAGCGATATGGCTTAGTCACGAGATTAGATAAAACCTTACACCATAATGTAGAAACCAGGTGGAACAGCGTGTACATGATGTTAGACTCATTCCATTCACAGAGAGACCAAATAGAGGCCGTTTTGCTTGATTCAAACAAACACGAGATGATGACGTCGTATCAGAATGCGACTGTGGAAAGCGTTATTCAATTTCTGAAGGTTTTCAAAGAGGCCACGGACGATTTGGAAGGAGACAATGGCCAACACTACCACTTGTAGTGCCGTGGATTTTGAAACTGATAGGTCTCTGCGAAACTGGAACCGACGATGTGACAATGTGTAAGCTAAAGAAAAGCGCAGAACTGTTTATAAAACAGAAAGTTCTAAATGAACTACATGACATTCATTACATGGCGACGTTCTTGCATCCCTGTTTCAAGGAACTATTAGTTTTTCCCGAAGAAAGAAGAGAAAAAATTCATCAAGATGTGAGAAAAATGTTAAATAACGTTGTTGATACGAACGTAACCAAAGAAGTCACGCCTTCTCCCACAAAAAAAAAGATCAAAATTGAAGAACATTCACCTCAAAATCGAAAGATGAGGTTGAAAAATATATGAACATGGAGAGTCCAAACGATGAGTTCACAGACCTTCTTTCATTGTGGAAAACAAATTCGTGTGCCCTGTCGAAACTCAGCAAAGAGGTTTTCTGTATACCTGCCAGTAGTGCCTCGAGTGAAAGAAACTTTAGTAAGGCAGGGTTGGTACTGACTCAGAAAAGAGGTTGTCTAGATTCCGATCGCGTTAATGATATTATCATATCCATAACAATAAGAGAACCAAATAAGCTAAATTTGAATCACAGAAGCAAAGGCACCTGACAACTGGTTTTCTGAGATGTGTACGTAACCAAATATAATATTGAGAAGTGATAAGTAATGACTGCACAATTATGCAGTGAATATTACATACTTCATACTAAGTAATGTAAATTGTTGTATAACTATGGTACTAACAGGAGAACAGACTCAACTGCAGTGCAACATCTTCAGAAATGGGACTGCTGAATTAAGGTTCAGATTAATTTGCGAAACTATATTCTACATTATTCGTTTTGAATATGTACACTTTCTTTTAATAAAATGTATTTATTATTGTGTACTACGGTCGTTTACATCGCTTGACTAGAAGAAAATTGGTTGTGTATAAAACGCTACTTCTTCACTAAATAACAGATTTTTTCCAACGTACTGTTTAGCAGGTGGATCACATCTTCAGTTGCTGCTTTAAATCGTTTTTCTTTTGGGTGGTATTGTACGACTGCCGGTACAACTGACTTTGGTTGGTCAGTTAGTTAAATGTTCGATAGATCATTTGAATGATTGTTTTATGGAAATGATGTGGAAAGAGCGTCTTTTTTTCTCTGGCTACCACCTTTTCAATAGATATTCTTCAATGGAACAGAAGGAGTTGTCCAGGAGAAGTGATTTTTAAGTTCGATTTAAAACTCACTTTGCTACTTGCCCGACATTTTAATTTTTAAGTTCGATTTCAACTTGCTTTGCTACCTGCCAGACATTTTATGTTATTGGGCAAGTAATCAGAGATATTTGTTGCTGCATATTGAACTCCTTTCTGAGCCACTGTCATCTTTAACAATGGGTAAGATCTTTTTTCCCTCTAGTGTTCTCCGTGTGAACAACACTGTTCTTCTCAAACTGTGATGAGCTGTTTATAACCAATGTCATTAGCAAATATATGTACTTTGACGGCGCAATTAAAATGCCAACCTCCTTGAAGATTATTGTGCCTACATGATTTCCGTGAGTGAACATCGCATATTACTTTCACTGCTCTCTATTGTGCAATCAGTATTCTCTTTCTAAGTGATGCGTTATCTCAGATGCGGCCATAACGCATTTCTCTTTGTTGAGTTCAAGCATCGTAATCTTACGGTTCTTTCAGCTTTAGCAACAGGTGGACCCGGCTTTTTGTAGTTTTTCTTATGTCTGTTGCTGTGGTTTGTATATTTTCAGTCAGCTTTGGCAGCTTTACTTTTGTAATTACGTGGACTGGATTTGTACGAATGTCTCAGTTTTGATTCGTTCGACCGAAATGTGTCTTAAATCTCAAAATGCATTCATACATAGCAGCACAGCGGTGACATGTCACACGCGCATGTTCCTTACTAGTACGCACAACTCGGATAGCGTTCAGAACGGCCCCATGCGACCGGCGGCGCTGCAGGTGGCCAGCTGAGAGTGTGGGGTCGCCTCGTTATGGAGACCACGCTCTCGGAACACGATAATCTCGCAGGCAGCATTCTCGCTGCTCTGTCCCGCTTACGAGAACGAGCGGGAATACGGCGACAGTTGACGGCCTCTAGATTGGACGCGAACTGCAATTGTAAGCCCTGACCTGCGCCGCTGATGCGGGAGATGAACCGCCGTGGGTGGGAAAAGGAGACGGTAATTCGGATGCGCAGAAGAACTACGAACGTGTGCAACGTAACTGGCGAGCAGCTAACCTTCGATGGAGAGACCCCAGCCTCCGTCAGGACGGTGGTTACCGGACTCGTCCTAAACTCTTCCGTCGCTAGTCGAACGCCAAAAAGGTGCACTGGGTCGAATAAATGCAACGCTGAGGCCGCCGCCGAACCATAAACCAGACTCCCATAGCGAAGGCTGGGTTGAACAAGGGCTCTGTAGAGCTCAAAGACCTTGTAAAAAATAACTAGACTCACTGATGGCGCTGCAGTCGCGGGATAATTTGAACCTTCGGCTGGACGCCATTATAGTGGTGGTAGTCTGATGTGTTGTGTAGTACTGTTGTTTATGAAGACCCTGATTCAACGTTGTATATTTGTTGGGGCGTACATACAGTATTTGTTACTCGTAATTCTACTGTCTGTACGTTCCAATCAAAAGAAGTACAATGATGAAGAGTTGTGCAGCGATTAATTGTACAAATAAATTCGAGAAAGGAACGAATATTACATTTCACAGGTATGTGGATATTTTAAGTTGTTTTGTATGTCAGTGCACTTGCTTAGTAAATGTTTTTGTAACACGGTATTAGCATAATGTCTGTGCATATATTTGCAGGTTTCCTTTCTCAAAACCACAGCTGTTACAAAAATGGTTACACGCTGTCAGGAGGCAAGATTTCCGACCGACAGAATACCATTTTATATGTTCCGATCATTTTGAAGAAAGTTGTTTCCTTGAAAATTACGTAAATCGCAGAAAGCTGAAAGATGATGCTGTTCCATCCATCTTTCGTTTTCCAGACCATATACAGCAGAAGATAAATTTTTCTTTGTGAACCACATTTTATTTTAACTATAAAAGTTGAGTTGCAAGCAACACGAAATTTGAGTTAGCAGGTTTTTTATCGTTATAAAATGCAACTGAATGTGTGTAATTGTAATCTGATTTCACAACTTCTCTTGATGGAACAGTTGTTGAGTTTTATTTATTATATGAAAAAAACCACACATATAAACTGAAGTGTACAACGAAAGTAAATATTGTGACTAATGCGATACTGGATGCCTGCCTGAAGTCTTGTTTGTTGTAGCTGTCTGATCGGTAGTGTTTTCATGGTCTAGGTTAGGTTGAAACTTGATAATTTGGTCGTGAGTTGCCAAAGCACTACGCCATATATAACGCACTTTTCGTCATAAAATCTAAAGCAAGGTAGAGTCAGAAAATATCTATTGACATAGTGGGCAAATCTTCGAGTATTTTGATGCATTTTGCGTACATCTATCGTAAATGAACTACGAAAAATGCTAGGGGTCCAGTGCATAACTTTTAGCTACGGCTGATTCCATGTACTACGTAATATAAATTCATAAACAGTGACTAGTTGCTGTTTGTTCATAAATTAAAAAATATATTGTAGTAACGTATTTAAATGAGGCATTATGTTTGTGACCTAACTCTAGGGAAGGCATTTTATAACCAAAAGCGATGTATAAACATTCGAAATCCCGCGCGTCAGTTTACCACTCTAATAGCCGCCGGCCAGCTATTCAATTTGTCCGCTCTTCACAGTCGACCACTAGTGCGGTTGTGGGGGCCCGGTAGAGCTGCAGCAGCGTAGAGCGATCTGCACCCCAGTCGGTATGGCTCAGGCAGCGGAGGGCATTGAGGCACTGCCAGCATTTCCGCGTAAGCTGACGAAGGCGAGGAAGCCAAGTCAATCGGGCGTCAGAAACCAGTCCTCAGAATCGATATGTCTCCACTACAGTGAATGTATCATCATTAAGGTAACGTTCTGATTCCGGATGAACGTTCGACGCAAACAGAAGTGCATAACGCTCGACTATGCGGCCGAAGACTGGATACCGTGGGCTGAAGCCCATGACTGCGCCTTGTCGATGGCTCCCTGTAGCCGCCGCTCAGCGACACCAGTACTGGTGGAGCAGGACGAAATGCAGAAGTCGTCTGCGTACAGAGAAGGTGCTACGAACGGCCCTACAGCTGCTACTAGACCGTTAATGGCCACTAAAAATTGAGACACACTCGATGCAGAGCCCTGCGGGACCCCATTCTCCTGTATATGGGGGGAACTATGGGAGGCACCACCTTGGACACGGAAAGGCTTAGGGAGTTGAGCAATCAGTGTAGCCAATGGGTTCAGGGATACTGCACCATCTGCATACATTGCAGACAGGTATTTCCTGCGTCTTCCGTATCCCGACAACCACAGCTTCAAGAGGGGTTTGAAAAGGCACAGGCTCACTACGTACCGAGTTCAGGACATAGACGCAAACTCCACCTGACATTCTATTACATTCGCTGTGGTTCTTGTAATATCCCCTGTAGCCGCGAAAGGCAGGGATCCGCATTTCCGGGAACCAGGTTTGTTGGAGGGCAACGCGGAAAGCAGGTGTAAAGCTTAAAAACTGCCGTAGCTCAGCCAGGTGGTGGAAAAAACCGCCGCAATTCCACTGGAGGATAACGTGATCGTGAAGTAGTGACAGAAGGATTGCTGAATTTAAGGCCTTCTGTTGCATCTGATAAGAAACAACACATACAAAAATACTACATAACAATCACAATAATAATAATTTGCATTATTAATGAAAATGATAATTGGCAATAATGATGATACAGTAATGGAGGAATTAAGAACGATATTAATTAGTTATTACATAATAAATTCAATAATATTTTGCAGTATTAACAAAAGTAATAATTTGCAATAATAATCATAATAATAAAGACATTAAGAATGATATTGATTAGTTAAGCACTTTTGAAGCCTTGTTTGGTATTAGAAGAAGTGGAAGGGACAATGAAAGAAGTGAGGATTGAAATGAAAGTGACAATGTCGCTAGGAAAGAATAGAATCTCTACAGAGAACTTTGAAGAGAAGGGGAGGAAAAGTGGGGTGGGGAGGGAGGGTTGATGGGAGCGAGCTGTTAGAAGAGATAGCTATTGTGGTAGAAGGTGGGCCATTAGATGTCTTCTGACGTTTGAAAGAATTTTAATTTCTGTAATATTTTGAGGAATATTGTTCCAGAGTCGGGTTCCTGATACAGAAAATGATTTAGGGAACACGGCGATGTTGTGTAGTGGTACAGAGCGGAGTTTACTCTGTTGACAACGAGTATTTCTGCTGTGTTGTTCAGATAGTAGCTTAAGGGATGAAGATGAATAGGAAGGAGTGCAATGATTGAGAAGACGATACAGGAAACACAGGGTATGTTAATCTGTACGCCTATCGGCTCTTAGCCGCGGTAACTGATTGTAGACACGTCGAAATAGCGTACATCACAAATGTATCGCACACAAACATTCATCGCCAGTCCCGGTGGGCGTGAGGTTTCATTCGAAAGTCCTTGGAGAATAGGATCACCGTAATCAAGGATGGAGTATTAGTGACTCTACGCGTTTCTTTTTTAGCTCAGTAGGAAATACCTTTTTATATTTGTTTTTTTACTTATCTTATGGCGACAACACCAAATTTTGAGAAATACGTATAGTTTACAGTTATATATTTAAGGATTTAGGCACAAATTCTTAATGATAGTAATTGAATAATGCTAAGAGGAGGACATTTAAATTATAAAATTAGGACTGTTAACTAAAACAGGTACATTTAGTCAGAGTTCAACATCTGTTGAGTGAAACCAATTTATAACAGAGGGAGTGGCATTAATAAACTCACCGAATTGTCCTGGAGTCCCCACTTGTGCGTGACCAGTTCTTATCCTGTTCA
This sequence comes from Schistocerca piceifrons, assembly GCF_021461385.2. Taxonomy (NCBI): domain Eukaryota; kingdom Metazoa; phylum Arthropoda; class Insecta; order Orthoptera; family Acrididae; genus Schistocerca; species Schistocerca piceifrons. Next base: position 294,716,788 of record NC_060139.1, on the reverse strand, counting down.
ACCATGTCCACTCACTTCTCTTCACGTCAGATCCTGGTAAACTGGCAGATGGATCCTGAACACATTGATGTTTTATTGTTGCAGCATTCCGTTCTCCTGCACAACTCTTCGCTTTAAGGTCAAACTTGTGGTTTTTCCCATTATGCAACAGTGGAGTGCGTGATATCAAGCGGTCTGGAGGAAAGTGATTTAAGACTGTATGGACTGGAACGTCTGGGGGTAATCGAGGTGATGCAGCTTCCTCCATTCTCGATCGGTTGCTTCTCGGCGTCGCAGTTGAGCTGGTGGAATCTTACTGATTGTGCGCATGCAAGGCATTGGTGTGGATTTTAGTGTGCCCGCAATAATTCTTATTAATTGATTCAGATGGATGTTTAGTTTCCTTGTGTGAGCACTGTGTTGCTATACTGGCTCACAGTATTCAGCCACTGGTTGTACTAGGGTCAGAGCCACAGTCTGCAGAATGAAAGCTTCAGCATCCCGAGTCTTTAGCTTTTGGCTAGTGTTTGAAGGGTTTTTTTGTATGTTAACGACCGATCGAGTATGACAGCAAGGTATTTAGGCTGGAAAATATGTCTAATCCTCTGTTGGGGATAATTCTCGAGCATCACCTAGACTGGGCTGAAAACACAACTGCAGTCTGTAAGAAGGTGTCAGAATCACTTAATTCTTTACAGAAATATAAAAAAAGTTGAGCGGCTTAACTTTTTTATATTGCTTTAAAGAATTAAATGATTCTGACACCTCTTACAGACTGCAGATGTGTTTTCAGTCCAGTCTAGGTGATGGTCGATTATTAGATTCTTTGCAGGAGAAGATAATGTGGTTTCTTTGCTGTTTAGATAAGGGTAGAAGAGATTATCTGAACTCGTGAGTGATAAGTCTTTTGTGAGGGAGCAAGACTGCTTGCGTTTTAGATGCGTTAATTTCTATACGTATGTTGTGCGCCCGTTTAGGTGTGACGTAATTTAGTTCAGTCTACTAGGTGACCGCTCTGGACATCTAATCGTAGTAGCTAGCTCTCTGAACATGTAGTGTGGCAACTAAATTAGTTCGCACAGGCAGAGATTGAACATTCCTTTCGTAAGTACTGGTTCTGATGCTTCCAAAGTCGTCGGCATTATACGTGTTCAATCAAGATCGATAAGTTTATAGAGTAATTGGTCTTAGGGAAAGCACTGTTGAGGGATGTGGCTTACGTGTTGAGTGCACAGTTTTCCTTGTCGGCTATATTTTAGCAGCGGAAGGGACAGTCGATGTGTTGCCACGAAACTCTCGACAGCAGTTCAGAGCTTGAGGAGGGGGGGGGGGGGGGGGGGGCGGCGGGCGGGCGGTCGCCGGATGTGGAGCCGGGAGGTAGCCACACAGCCATTCCCGTCTACAGGAGAGGCGCGTGTTGTCGCGGAACGCACGCCCACCTGGTAAGTCAGTTGCGTTCCGGGAGACGTCAGACGCAGATGGGAGATGCCTACGTAATCCGCGGCCTGACTCACCTGTGTGACGTCACGCGGCGCGGCCTTGACCACGCGGCCAGACGGCCAGCTGGCTGTCGCCGCCGCTGAGTCGCTTTCTGCCCCTTCCCCCTCACCTACTCTCACTCCCTCTTTTCCTCTCACAGCTACCAGCTCCACTCGTGTCCAGGGTTTAATGTCATTACACAACACTTTGCAGGACCACTCTTAGGCTCGGTTCACGTAAGGAATTCAAACAGGCGGAATTCAAAGACGGCGGAGGGGGCTTCAGCCGTCCTCACGCGGGACGAGGCAGCTAACGTTAACGTGAAAGCGGGCGGGAAACGCAGCCTCACGGGACGTACTGGTTTACGTGATTTGTCTCTGTAGCGCTCTCCACCAATAACTATCCGCTGTATTTGGCTAGAAAACGACACTGTTTACGCTCGTAACATTCCTACGTTAGTTCTACTACGACGTACATTTCCTGTCGTGTCCATATGCTAGTGATTTTTTTCTCTAGTACGCAAAAATAAAACTGTCAATACCCCTTAACATATTATAAGGTAAAAATTGAAAATATCAGCTTATAAAACTTCAGAAAATTGCACAGACTCACGCTTGGGAGAGAGCAAATATTTCTATTAATTGAATAGAAAAATCTCACAGTCTTTAACAAAAGGCGAAGATAAAAAAAAGTACACAGCAATACGTGAACTAACTCGCCATTCTCTCATCAGCCAGCACCTTTACCGATATTCTACGCTGAATTTCTGCAATCAACAACGCTGTATTTTTGTTACGATCTTCTAAATGCACCGAGCGAGGTGGCGCAGTGGCTAGTACACTGGACTCGCATTCGGGAGGACGACGGTTCAGTCCCGCGTCTGGCCATCCTTAATTAGGTTTTCCGTGATATACCTAAATCGCTTCAGGTAAATGCCGGGATGGTTCCTTTGACAGGGTACGGCTGACTTCCATCCTCATCCTTCCCTAATCCGATGAGACCGATGACTTCGCTGTTTGGTCTCTTCCCCCAGATCAACCCATCTTCTAAATGCTTTCACCGCCGACGTGTTATTAAGAACGAGGCGCTTTTGATGAATCTTCAGTACGTCATCGCCTTAAAACGGCTTACTTTCAAAACGCGCGAGCTACAACACGAGAATAACTAAATATCGTAATTCCTTAACCATCAGTTTGACGTTTCCTTTCACTTTATTACGACGAATCACACCCCAGTAGCGACGCAGATCCTGAATGTGCTGCTGCTGATAAACAGCAGATATTCACAGGCAGCAAAACCAACGAAATATGAGCTTCAATTGCAGGAATACAAATGCAGTATGGCGTCTCGCAAGTTCTGCTTGTGAGGTACAGAACGGTAGTTCCTCTTATTGCTTCAGCCTTTCTTAATACGTTTGCCGAAACAGCGCAGGACTTGTTTTGTGATACAGGCGAGGCTATGGTTCCTCAACGTGAAATAACAGGAACTGACGTCACAGAACTCTTAGAGCTTGACATTAACATTAGCCATCTCGTCCAGTGTGACGACGGGTTCCCTTAGCTTTGTACCACCTGTTGGCGCTTCTTCCCGTTCCAGCCGCGTGGGGAACGCGGGAAAATGACTCTACAAATACACCTGTGCGGCCTGTGCTTAATATTGTCTTATACGAGTATGCCCCTATGTGAGCGACACCTAGAGGCTGAGGTGTATTCCTCGATTCCTCAATCGCCGGTTCTTGAATCTATGTCAGTAGGAAACTTCCTGGCAGGTCAAAACTGTGTGCCGGACCGAGACTCGAACTCGGGACCTTTGCCTTTTGCGATCAAGTGCTCTTGGCGAAAGCCAAAAGTCTCGCATTCGAGTCTCGGTCCGACACACAGTTTTAATCTTCCAGGAACTTTCATATCAGCGCACACTCCGCTGCAGAGTGAAAACCTCATTCGATGTAAGTAGGCTTTCTCCCGACAGTTGGCGCCTGTCTTGAAGCGCGCAGACAGTGCAGTATTTGAGCGTCATCCGTGAGGCCCTCCCGTAGGTTAAGCAAACCTGTCACAATTCGTGCTGCCCCGCTGTGTATACCTCCAGGGTCCCCCGTATATGTGTAGGTCAGTGCACTTGAGCAATATCACAGGCGAACGAAAATTTTTTTTGAAAATATTTTTTTTATTTTGCTAGCTGATCTTTATAGATTTTTATGAGCTGAATCCAAATCTAGCTTTAGTTTTTTTGTGTCACCCATAGTTTTTGAGCAATATGCTTTTTAATATATATTATATAAAAATCCTATGCTATACGTAAACGGGGAAATTAATGAAACGCTTTGTTACAACATAAGCATGGTTTGTGTTTACAGTAAGCTACTGAAAACAATGATCTGTGTTAATAGAGATTTCCCTTGTCAGCTGGAATTGGTTTGTATTTTGTTTCTCTGTCTTCTTTGAAGCTTCTTGTGTAGCTTTTTCTACGATGAGTCGCTTGCTGAACTTCTTGGTGAAGTGACCGACAGTAGTCCCCCATCACGCTGGTGTTCCAGCGGCCTTGGTAGCGTTTTTCCATCACTTTAATGTCTTGGTGAAAACGCTCTCCTTGCTACTCACTAACATCTCTCATATTGTCCGGGAAGTAATCAAGGTGACTCTTCAAAAAGTAAACTTTCAGGCTCATTAAACATCCTAAAGTTTTCAACTTCTTTAACATTGTAGCTATAATAGAAACATATTCTAGGTCTTTTTCATGTCCTAAGAACTTTGAAACGACTTGCTTGAATGGTACCCACGCTTCTTTTTCATTTAAGGTGATTGTGGAGTCATAGTTAACATCAAACATCAATTTTCTAATGTCAGGTCCAGGTAGTTTAGCTTCTGAAGGGTGTCGAAACTTTTGGCAGAGGTACTTAAAACATGGTCCATCTATAGGCAAAGCCTTTACAATCTGTTTGATTAGGCCTAGCTTTATATGTAGAGGTGGTAGGAGTAGCTTATTACCTTCTTGTTTTTCGAATTATGACCAGTAATGTCAACACTGCAAAAGTAGCAATCATCGGAATGATTTCTTGACTCCCTCTACATCATAGGAACAGCAAATCTAAAGGCTGTTTTCTCCTTTTCGGACCATTTTCTCAGATCTTCAACACACACATAACATACCTTATGTGGCGCCCAAGATTTATCTTGATCACCAAGTTTAGATCCAAAGTGTGATAGATAAACCTTTTTCATGAAGTCTGTAACGTTTCTTTGGTGTTTTTTAATCACAGATTCACCACAAATATAACAAAAACTGTCAGCAGGGTTTTTACAACCACGATTAGACATTGTACTGAGCACATGTACAGGAAACGGGAAAGTGAGGTCAGGTTGACAGTAAACAAAACATCATCTATTAACACAAAAATAGAATCGACCTTTTTTTCCAGCAAGTGTTTTTCAGCAGTGCTACCAATGTCATCTACATTCACTATACCCCATTTTTAAATTATTTTAACTATATAAAAGCTGTTAAATTCTTTAAAAATCGCCTAATTTAATAAATTTAACTGTAAATGTGAAGAAATGATGGGTGCTACAGATTTTAAGTATCATATTTGGATTTCCCACCCCAAAAAACGCAAGAATAAGGTATTTTCAGCAAAAAAGTTTTTCCATCGTTGGCCTGTGTATTCCAGGATGGGTCGCACCAGTGTTTTGTGTACAGTCTGAACTGGTAACCCCAGGTGTTTGTTTGACTTCACTGTCTCAATTTGTGACTCATTAATATCGTGCTGTTCGGATACTAAGTATTATTCGGTTTTTGGAGTGCAGAATTTTATATTTCTGAACACTGACAGCACAGTACCAATCTTTGCACCATTGTGAAAACTTATCAAGATCCGTCTGGATATTCGTGTAGCTTTTTTCACATATTACTTCATCATACACAAGTGTTACAATTGAAAAACTCTGAGGTTAGTGTTAGTATTGTCTGTCAATGTGCAACATAAAGAGGATACCTCTATCTCTGTCTGTGAATGACGCTCTATCGAAGATAACAACTGCGTCTTCCCAACCAAAAAAGTAAAATGTGCTTTACATAAAAGCTCTCTGTTCCTTATTCTAAAATTCCGTAAGACTAGCTACAGTTAGTTAATCTTAAGCACTTGATTGGATAAACGAACGTATTTGGTAATTATTCCAAGATATGGGTTAAAAATTCAAGAATGTACGAGGTTGTGCGCATTTATGAGGAAAAGTAAGTAAAAAAAAAATGGTTCAAATGGCTCTGAGCACTATGGGACTTAACATCTGTGGTCATCAGTCCCCTAGAACTTAGAACTACTTAAACCTAACTAACCTAAGGACATCACACACATCCATGCCCGAGGCAGGATTCGAACCTGCGACCGTAGCGGTCACGCGGTTCCAGACTGAAGCGCCTAGAACCGCACGGCCACAACGGCCGGCAAAAGTAAGTCAACTTTTTGACATTTTTATCTGTAAAATTTGATATTGTGGAGCTTAAACATTTCAGAAGCTCTGTAACTTCCGGTTGAGATTCTTGTCGAAATAAACGCCTAAGAATTTGTAATAATGTGTTTCACGTGTTGATTTGGCCTCTTGCAGTATTTCTAATGGTGTGATCAGGCCTCATCAAATACAAAACGACGTGTATTGTTTCTTATTCAAATTCAGTGAAAGTTCATTTATAGAGAAAAAGTTATAAATTTTCGAGCAAATATAGTTCACTAATTCAAATGTTGAAACGTGTTCATTAAGCTCGAATATAATACTTGCATCGTCAGCAAAGAGAGCAATTTCTGCTTCATGTATACGCGGTACCTTTTACAATGTACGACAGCGCCCGTGTTACGCTATGTTTGCATTTTCAGGGCTTACGAGGGCACAGGAACGTTTCTCTGCACGTTTCATAGTTGGTATAATGAATTTCTTTACACCAAGTGACGGGGTGGACGGAAAGAGAGAGCTGTTCCTCCACTGTGAGGGAAACACGCAGCTCAACTCGGCCAGGCCACTTTGTAGTCGCAGCTACAGACAAGAGAGCCCCTCGGCTCTCCTCGTAAGAAATTAATATGTCTGGCCCCGCCGGCAGACTCCCCTTCTCCGGCTGTACTTTTTAATTAATCGGTTTGTTCCGCCGCGAGAGCCGGGGTCTTGATTCCCTCACGCCGCCTGCAGCTCTCAGCCCCTCCCGGAACAAAACGCAAACCCTCTTCTAGAAGCAAAATTGTTCGTTTCGGCGTCAAACAGCGCTGACAGCCCAGCTCACAAGCTGAACAATGTCTACCACTACAACGCCGCATACTGATGCGCGTACGCAATAGGAATCTTTACTTTTAAAATGGCAGTTTGCGTAGAATAGCGACCGAAGCAAGATTGCGCGTCAGATTTTCGCGGAATTCAGTCCACGTTGTCGTTGGACCAGGCAGTTGGCCGAATTGAATAGCTTGTTTCCCTCACAGTTGATAAAATGTAAATGACGTGTGACGAGGGCCTCCCGTCGGGTAGACCGCTCACCTGATGCAAGTCTTTCGATTGGACGCCACTTCGGTGACTTGCGCGTCGATGGGGATGAAATGATAATGATTAGGACAACACAACACCCAGTCCCTGAGCGGAGAAAATCTCCGACCCAGCCGGGAATCGAACCCGGGCCCTTAGGATTGACAGTCCGTCGCGCAGTCCGTCGCACTCAGCTACCGGGGGCGAACCTCACAGTTGATGAACAGTTCCCTCTTTCCGTCTACGCCGTCAGTTGGTGTAAAGAAATTCACTATACCAACTATGAGAGGCAGAAACACATCAAACTTTAACAAGGAACCCCCTGAGTGCGACGCCGCAAGTTCAATCTTCAGTAAGGCTCGTTTCAAAATGACAGGAAAAATATTAGCTGCTAATGACTCACAAAGCCGGCCGGGGTGGCCGAGCGGTTGTAGGCGCCACAGTCTTGACCGGGCGACCGCTACGGTCGCAGGTTCGAATCCTGCCTCGGGCATGGATGTTTGTGATGTCCTTAGGTTAGTTAGGTTTAAGTAGTTCTAAGTTCTAAGGGACTGATGACCTCAGAAGTTAAGTCCCATGGTGCTCAGAGCCATTTGAACCATTTTGACTCACAAAGCGCATCAGGAGAGCGATGGAAAATGAGTGTCTGGGGGGTGCAGAGATCAACCTTCTATGGAATGTATGTATTACACTTCACGAAATGGACATCGTCGACATCCAAGAAGTGTTCAGCACAAACCAGTAATTTGCACCATGAACACCTAATGGAAAATGGCGCACCACAGTGATCACATAGGTTCTCTCCATTTAGAACGACCGAGGGAGGTGGCGCAGTGGTTAGCACACTGGACTCCTCGCATTCGGGAGGACGACGGTTCAATCCCGCCTCCGGCCACCCTGATTTAGGTTTTCCGTGATTTCCTTAAATCGCTTCAGACAAATGCCGGAATGGTTGCTTTGAAAGTGCACGGCCGAATTCCTTCCCCATCTTTCCCTAATGCGATGGGACCGATGACCTCGTTGTTTGGTTCCCTCCTCGAACCAACGAACCAACCATAAAGAACGACGGCGAACTCCCTGGGTATTACAAACAGTGTAGGACGCTCAGCTACGTACCTAGTCTTAAAGAGTGCATATAGAGTCGTACTGAGATAACGGGGTGACGAGAAGTGATGAAATGCTTTGGCATGCAACCGAATGGGCCGGCTGCTGTGACCGAGCGGTTCTAAGTGCTTCAGTCCGGAACCGCGCTGCTGCTACGGTCGCCGCGCGGGATTAGCCGAGCGGTCTCAGGCGCTGCAGTCATGGACTGTGCGGCTGGTCCCGGCGGAGGTTCGAGTCCTCCCTCGAGCATGGGTGTGTGTGTTTGTCCTTAGGATAATTTAGGTTAAGTAGTGTGTAAGCTTAGGGACTGATGACCATAGCAGTTAAGTCCCATAAGATTTCACACACATTTGAACATTTTTTTGTTACGGTCGTAGGTTCGAATCCTACCTCGGGCATGGATGTGAGTGATGTACTTAGGTTAGTTAAGTTTAAGTAGTTCTAAGTCCAGGGGACTGATGACCTCAGATGTTAAGTCCCATAGTGCTCAGAGCCATTTGAACCATTTGAGCAACCGAATTTCGAAACTCTGTAGTGGAGCTTATCGTGACACCGGTTATCCTTTAAGGTGTAGCTGTAGACAGTGCGATAATATGTTTTACAGGCACGGAAAAGACAAATATCCAGAGGCAGAATTTGTGCAGTTGTTCCAGGTGCTATGAACAGCAATGTCACACGCTTTTCGGCAGGGATAGCTTGCTCTAAAGGTGTAAGATTTTTATACGGAGGAATCCAGCAAAAGCAAGTTATTTTGACCAGCTGTCGACCAAAAACAGTGCTCGTATCACAGTTATAGTTCTCTTAGGCCCATTTTCCCACTCTTGCTTGCTGTGACGTCAATCTTCCCGACTGCCCTTGCAAGATCACACGAAAAAGAATCGTAGGGGCGGAGCATCTCCAACTTCTCGTAGCGCACTAAATAACTGTCCAGCCAATTTACCATCCAGGCTCACAATCGGCATAATTGTATAATAATGCGTCAAGGCGTTGATGTTAGTTTATTTTGATACAATTCCCTTGGCACTTCTAATTTCCAGGGTTGCGTTCATACGCATTTCCTCTTCAAATCCCGACTGGTTGGAGTTGAAAACAAATTCTTTACTGAACGATGGGATAAATTTGTTTGCGTCATATATAAATTTTTGGCTCGATTCCGCAGTTTGACATTTTGTTTGAGATTTTGTTATCTTACGTCTTCCAATTCTGCAGCACTATTTGAAGTTACGCAACCATCCACTACTTCCCTCGAAACCGCTGTAATCTCTGTCTCACGCTGTTTGACGTGCATAACGTTGTAGATCATTGTCATCAGCCCGTAAATTGTACCGACCACACTTGGAATGCCTAAAACCAGGTTTTCTAACAAGTGCGCTTCGTCCTCCCTTCAATATTTGTAGTTTTCCTTACGCATTACACTGTCCTACTACTGCGGGCTTATTCCAGATTTCGTTCGTAATTGTTCTTTTTTTTTACCACATGGCTCGCGCCTGATTCAGTATCGATTTCAATGTTAAACATGTATTGTCATCACTGTATTCCTCATGTATTCACTCATTCCACTGATTCATCTTACACAAACGCTAATATTTCATCTGTCACTTCTTCCCCACTCTGCGAAATTCCTTGGGTTTCTTTCTGACTAAAAGTCAACTTCGGCAACTGCTGTTGTGGATATAATACAATGTTTGCTTTGTTTATTGTTGGCATTGTTCTGCTTTGTATCGACACCACTAGCTCTGTAGCACCATTTTGAGTTACTTGTCAACTAAGCAATGCAGCTACGCTCTGTAGCGTCATGCTGCGCTCACCATTGGATACCTCCAGTACCGCCTTGCCATTAGCAGCCAATATTGTGGTTGCATCGTAGACAATATGCGGGGTGTCGAATGCCGTAAACATCATTGGACTTTTGCGACCAAGCACTCGAGGAGTTCCTTGTAAGCATGGGAATAATGCATGTCAAAACATTATAGGCAAGCATGAACAGATCTCCTTCCCCTCCTGACAGTAAAAGCATGCTTGTACAAGAGTTACAGTTGGCGCTTCGAATTCGTGGAGCTCAGACAAGGACCAGATGCTCGTTTTCGCTGGTTTTGTGCTGTGACGTGAATGAATTCTAAAGAGGAAACGAGACGTGTGGAGTAATCCGCAGCTCGTGGTGTACTGGTTCGTGTTGCTGCCTTTACATCGTGGTGTCCCGGGATCGATTACCGCTCGGGTCGGATTTCATCTGCTCACTGACTGGACGTTGTGTTGTCTTCACCATCATCGACTCACAAGTCGACAATTTGGCGTCTAAAAAAGACGTCGTTATGCGGCCGAACTACTCCTAATGGGGGCTCTCGACCTGTAATGCGTTACGGTGATATCATTTCATATTTGATTAATTATACGAAAAACTCCTCCTCGATTAAGTTACTCTATGAGTTGGAAATTAATAACCAGATCTGTGTAATTATTTCCTAGACGTACTTGAAAATCCTATCATTCGTAACACAATAGATTAAAAAAAGTGGTAGAAACATGAGAGAATCTGCAATACCACATGAAATACTCACAGAAACACTTGAGGCTTCTCATGAGCTGAAGGAGCTATGAAGACTAAGGCTATACATCTATACCATCTGAAATGCGCGACTGCTGATTTCTGTTCTTCATCTCCTCTCGCCCCATACTGATAAATATATTGCGATTTTTTCCTCTTTTAGTCGGCTTTGGAAGCATGTCTGCCAGTGACAGGGACAAGCCATTTCCATTTTGTTAAAACTTCAGCGTGTGCAAGATCCTTATTTGTTTTTTCATGACAATTTTACGATGTAATGACCCTGTAACAAGGCTGACTTTCAGATTGTTGAATAGACAGTCCTAGCAATTTGCGACTGATTTTCTTCACATCGCTCGACATAGTGCGCTACGAAGATTGTCCCACAACTGCTGTTTGTTTTTACGAGCCTGCACCTTCTAGTTACACCAACCCAAGCATCAACGACCTGCTATGGTTGCAGAGGCTTGCATAATTGAAGATCGACAAAGCCTCAAGCAGCTTGAACTGTCCGAATGCTTGCGCAAAATTATCCTACTAACTGTCAAACACTCTTGTACAAAATGTTTGTTCATGCGTGCTTGTCAAGCATGCAGTTACGTTGTTTTCAGTCTCGAATCTGCAAACAATTGTGGCAGTTGTCACGTGACCAAATTATGTCCTGTCTCATTGTCAAAACGGTGGGAACATCGGTAGTTGCGCACGCAAGAAACTCCTCTTTCGAGATACGTCATCCAGATTTTGTCGCCCCTGCAATTCCTTTGTACCGCTGTCTCCACCGTCTTACTAAAATAACTATGAGCTCCACGTGTGGACCGTTACATCACGAAGAGTGGTACAGTGTGATGCGAACAGGCAAGGCGCTGTTTCTTGCGGATATAGATACTGTGTCACCGTAAGGGCTTTGAAACGGAGGATGCCACGGAAAAGGCCGAAATTATAAACGTATTTTTCCAAAACTGTTTCACAGACGAAGATCGCACTGTACTGCCTCTTCTTAATCGTCGCACGAACGACAGTATGACAGATATCGAAGTAAATGAACATGGGACAGAAAAGCAGCTGAAATCGTTCAACAGAGGAAAGCCCTCTGGTCCTGATGGGATACCAATTAGATTCTTCATAGTGTGCAAAACAGCTTGTCCGTCTCCTATTGCCTGAAATAAGTTCTGCAGAAATTTTTACAAAGTCTCAGACGGTGTTCAGGAAAGATAGATTAGGCAGAACTGGTGGTGGAGTGTTTGTGTCTGTCAGTAGTGGTTTATCTTGTAGTGAAGTCGAAGTAGATACTCCGTGCGAATTGGTATGGGTGGAGGTTATACTTAACAACCGAACTAAGTTAATAATTGGCTCCTTCTACCGACCCCCAGACTCCGATGATATATTTGCTGAACAGTTCAGAGAAAATTTGAGTCTCATAACAAATAATTATACGGTTTTAGTTGGTGGGGACTTCAGCCTTCCCTCAATATGTTGGCAAAAATACTTGTTCAAAACCGGTGGTAGGCAGAAAATATCTTCCGAGATTGTCCTAAATGCTTTCTCCGAAAATTATTTCGAGCAGTTAGTCCACGAACCCACGCGAATTGTAAATGGTTGCGAAAGCACACTTGACCTCTTAGCCACAAACAATCCAGAGCTAATAGAGAGCATCATGACTGATACAGGTATTAGTGATCACAAGGTCGTTGTAGCTAGGCTCAATACCGTTTCTTCCAAATCCACCAGAAACAAACGCAAAATAATTTTATTTAAAAAGCGGATGAAGTGTCACTAGAAGCGTTCCTAAGTGACAATCTCCATTCCTTCCGAACTGACTATGCAAATGTACACGAGATGTGGCTCAAATTCAAAGATATAGTAGCAACAGCAATTGAGAGATTCATACCTCATAAATTGGTAAGAGATGGAACTGATCCCCCATGGTACACAAAGCAGGTCCGAACGCTGTTGCAGAGGCAACGGAAAAAGCATGCGAAGTTCAGAAGAACGCGAAATCCTGAAGATTGGCTAAAATTTACAGACGCGCGAAATTTGGCACGGACTTCAATGCCAGATACCTTTAATAGGTTCCACAACGAAACATTGTCTCGAAATTTGGTAGAAAATCCGAAGAAATTCTGGTCGTATGTAAAGTACACAAGCGCAAGACGCAGTCAATGCCTTCGCTGCGCAGTGCCGATGGTACTGTTACCGACGACTGTGCCGCTAGAGCGGAGTTACTGAACGCAGTTTTCTGAAATTCCTTCACCAGGGAAGATAAATGGAATATTCCAGAGTTTGAAACACGAACAGCTGCTAGCATGAGTTTCTTAGAAGTAGATTCCTTAGGGGTTGCGAAGCAACTCAAATCGCTTGATACGGGCAAGTCTTCAGGTCCAGATTGTATACCGATTAGGTTCCTTTCAGATTACGCTGATTCAATGGCTCCCTACTTAGCAATCATATACAACCGCTCGCTCACCGATAGATCTGTACCTACAGATTGGAAAATTGCGCAGGTCGCACCAGTGTTTAAGAAGGGTAGTAGCGGTAATCCATCGAACTACAGACCTATATCATTGACGTCGGTTTGCAGTAGGGATTTGGAGCATACACTGTATTCAAACATTATGAATCACCTCGAAGGGAACGATCTATTGATACGTAATCAGCATGGTTTCAGAAAACATCGTTCTTGTGCAACGCAGCTAGCTCTTCATTCGCACGAAGTAATGGCCGCTATCGACAGGGGATATCAGGTTGATTCCGTATTTCTGGATTTCCGGAAAGCTTTTGACACCGTTCCTCACAAGCGACTTCTAATCAAGCTGCGGGCCTATGGGGTATCGTCTCAGTTGTGCTACTGGATTCGTGATTTCCTGTCAGGAAGGTCGCAGTTCGTAGTAATAGACGGCAAATCATCGAGTAAAACTGAAGTGATATCAGGTGTTCCCCAGGGAAGCGTCCTGGGACCTCTGCTGTTCCTGATCTATATAAATGACCTGGGTGACAATCTGAGCAGTTCTCTTAGGTTGTTCGCAGATGATGCTGCAATTTACCATCTAGTAAGGTCATCTGAAGACCAGTATCAGTTGCAAAGCGATTTAGAAAAGATTGCTGTATGGTGTGGCAGGTGGAAGTTGACGCTAAATAACGAACAGTGTGAGGTGATCCACATGAGTTCCAAAAGAAATCCGTTGGAATTCGATTACTCGATAAACAGTACAATTCTCAAGGCTGTCAATTCAACTAAGTACCTGGGTGTTAAAATTACGAACAACTTCAGTTGGAAAGACCACATAGGTAATATTGTGGGGAAGGCGACCCAAAGGTTGCGTTTCATTGGCAGGACACTTAGAAGATGCAACAAGTCCACTAAAGAGACAGCTTACACTACACTCGTTCGTCCTCTGTTAGAATATTGCTGCGCGGTGTGGGATCCTTACCAGGTGTGATTGACGGAGAACATCGAAAGGGTGCAAAAAAGGGCAGCTCGTTTTGTATTATCACGTAATAGGGGAGAGAGTGTAGCAGATATGGTACGCGAGTTGGGATGGAAGTCATTAAAGCAAAGACGTTTTTCGTCGCGGCGAGATCTATTTACGAAATTTCAGCCACCAACTTTCTCTTCCGAATGCGAAAATATTTTGTTGAGCCCAACCTACATAGGTAGGAATGATCATCAAAATAAAATAAGAGAACTCAGAGCTCGAACAGAAAGGTTTAGGTCCAAATGGTTCAACCTAACTAACCTTATGACATCACACACATCCATGCCCGAGGCAGGATTCGAACCTGCGACCTTAGCGGTCTCGCGGTTCTAGACTGCAGCGCCTAGAACCGCACGGTCACTTCGGCCGGCAAAAGTTTAGGTGTTCGTTTTTCCCGCGCGCTGTTCGGGAGTGGAATGGTAGGGAGATAGTATGATTGTGGTTCTATGAACCCTCTGCCAAGCACTTAAATGTGAATTGCAGAGTAGTGATGTAGATGTATTACTAGTGTACCGTATGTGTGTGGACGAGCGAAGGGTTTCTAGTGGAAAAACGCACAGGTCATTCCCGTTTTCAAAAATCGTCAAACAGAGGCACAGAACTACAGACCCACATCTCTGACGTAGATCTGTTGTAGAATTTGGAACATGTTTTATGCTCGCGTATTACGACGAAAACAAGTATCGTGTGAAACCCTGCTGGCTCTGTTCGTAGACGTGGCCCAGAGAGCAGTAGATAAAGGCGCCCTGGTAGATACTGTGTTTCTGACTTCCTAAAGGCATTCTGTGCAGTTCCGCATTGCCGCCTAACGAACAAAATGCGAGCGAATGGAATATCAGGCCATGACTGGACTGAACAGTTTCTGGAAAACAGAACACAGCACGTCAGTCTGAACGGAGACAAGTCTTCAGACGTGAAAGTAACATCGGGGATGCCCCAGGGGAATGTTATAGGAACATTACTTTTTCACAATATATTAGTGGCCAAGTGGATAACGTTGGGCCGGCCGAGGTTGCCGAGCGGTTTTAGGCGCTACAGGCCGGAACCACGCGACCGCTACGGTCGCAGGTTCGAATCCTGCCTTGGGCATGGATGTTTGTGATGTCCTTAGGTTAGTTAGGTTTAAGTAGTTCTAAGTTCTAGAGCCATTTGAACCATTTTGATAACGTCGGAAGTTCCGTGAGGCTTTTTGCGGATGATGGTGCTGTATACACAGAAGTCGCGACGCCAGAAAATTGTAACGAAATGCGGGAAGATGTATGAGGATTCACACTTGGTGCAGGCAGTGGCAATTGACCCTTAACATGCTACGGTCGCAGGTTCGAATCCTGCCTCGGGCATGGATGTGTGTGATGTCCTTAGGTTAGTTAGGTTTAAGTAGTTCTAAGTTCTAGGGGACTGATGACCACAGCAGTTGAGTCCCATAGTGCTCAGAGCCATTTTTGACCCTTAACATAAACAAACGTAACATATTGCAAATACATAGACAGAAAGACACTTTACTGTCTGATTACACGACTGCAGAAGTTATATCCATAAAATATCTAGGAGTATGCTACGGAGCGACTTAAAGTGGAACGGCCACATGCCAGACTGAGAATCAACGGAAAAATACTCAGGGAACGTAGTACCTGAATACCTGAAATTGCTCGTCAGTATGGGATCCGCACCAGGTAGGATTAATAGAGGAAGTAGAGAAGATCCAAAGTAAACAGCATGTTGCATCAAACCAGTCTCAGGACTGAAGACAACAACAACAACTACGTATATCTCTCGAAAAGACCGTGAAGATAAAAGCAGAGAGAGTCGAGCCCACGCGGAGCTTTACAAGCAGTCGTTTTTCCCTTGAACCATTCGCGAGTAGAACAGAAAAGGGAGACATGACAGTGGTAGACGAACTACCCTCCGCCACACACCGTGTGGTGGCTTTCAGAGTATAGACGTAGGTAACTGGTCGGTCTGAGTCTATCTGCGGCCTTATGGGGGGGGGGGGGGGGGGGAGGGTGTTATCGAGTTATGAAATGGGACGTGAAGGGGTAGTTAGGAGCCGTAATTTACTTAATGGTAGGGGAGGAAGGAAGAATGTCTGTCAGGGTGAATAAACGTCCGGTTAGAGTGACCTTGGAACAGCATGGAGAGAGCATGAAAGTAAGAAGTAAGAGGAAGGAGAAATTCTGTGTGTTAGCAGGTTTTTCGGTTTTATATGTTTGCCGAGCCTTCGTTAAGCTACTGGATTGGCTGCGGAGTTGAGAATGGACTTGACGTCACAGCCGGGGACCGACTAGAGCGTGTTTCTGAAGATGTGGGAGTTGTTCACTACCTCTCGTTTGTAGATTATTGTATGTTACGCGCTACTCATGGAGTGTTATTGTGCAGTCAACAGGGCGTCGCCCAGTACGTTTGATTACTGTTCAACATAATAATGGTAAAGATACTTTCTGAAGTAAATTAATTCAGTTTTCCACTTAGAATCTGTGCAGGTGTTACAGTAAGCCACAGCATATGTTTTGATTGCACGTGTCCGCAGAACACACAAACGGTTTTGTTGCGAACTTTTTCACTTGACAAAGGCAATTCCGTGTGCCTGGCTGCTTTCCCAACTATAAATCGAAGAATGAGTATTTCACTTCGTTCCGTTTCGCTAATGAAGATTCTCTACTCGCTAAATGGATTTCTTTCATTTCTGGTCAGTTGTAAGAAAATGAAACGCCTACACTCGTCCTTAAGATCTTATTTATTGTGTAACTAAGGCCCGAAGGCGCGCCATTTTAAGCGCCGAAACTGGTAGCTACACATTAAATAAGATCAAAAGGACGGCTATAGGCGTCTCGTTTTCTTACAAAAGTGAACGGCAGTGGAGCCAAGACCTCCAATCAGAAGGAAGGACATACAAAAATTTCTAATCAGATCTCGGAGCATTAGTTCGCAGAGGGAACATAACAGAAAATGATAACTGTGTCCATTAATGAACTTTACCATATAAAGTTGCAAAACAGGATGTAATGTAAACTTAAGTTTTAAGTGTGCTGATCTGCATTACATTATTCAACTGCTCTTTACATTTTTTACAATAACAGTTCTGTAAACGCCAGTCTTAAATTCTGTTATAGTTTGGGAATTTGTCACACTGGATCTACACCCCTAACGCAACAGTATGATATAGTGTTTGCAGATGGTTTACTTTTTTATTTGCAATTACAGCGAGGTAACAAAATATATGGCAGCATATTAATTTGGGGCAATCATATACCTTAATTGTTAATTCTCTTATTGCAGTTCTCCTGTTACTGGCAAGTATGTTATTAGGAAATTGATTTTAGCTTTATATTTGATGTGGTCAGCGTGTATAGCATGCATCAGAGTATATGGAAGAGCATTTGGCAAGTCGGAATTATTCATTTGAAGCACAGGCATATAGACTATTTTGTAGTTACGCTACTCACAGGTTAGATCCGTTACTGTAACGAAATTTCCAAACTCTCTTTCTCTCCGACCGAAGAGGCCGCTGAAGGCCCAATGACACCGACCGACCGCTGTGTCATCCTCAGCCGATAGGCGCCACTGGTTCAAATGGCTCTGAGCGCTATGAGACTTAACATCTGAGGTCATCAGTCCCCTAGAACTTAGAACTACTTAAACCTAACTAAACTAAGGACATCACACACATCCATGCCCGAGGCAGGATTCGAACCTGTGACCGTAGCAGTCGCGTGGTTCCGAACTGAAGCGCCTAGAACCGTTCGGCCACAGCGGCCGGCTGGCGCCGCTGGATACGTATACGGAGCGGCATTTGGCCAGCACACCGCTGCCCCGGTCGTTGAAAGAATTCAGAAATTCTCAAAAAGATATTAAAAAACCCTTTAAATGACTAAAAAATTTTCAAGGCTGTATTAGCCAAAACAACCGGTTTCCATCATTATAGGTGCGTCTTCAGGTGATGATAACTTTTCACTTCATAAGGTTAGAGAATATCGTAGATTTTCTCTAGCCTTATGAAGTGAAAAGTTATGATCACCTGAAGATGCACCTAGAATGATGTGAAATCGGTTATTTTGCCTAATAAAGAAACCTCTAAACAGCTAATGCAGCCTTGAAGAATTTTCATTCATTTTCAATAAAAACTTTTAAATAATTTTCTAACATTTTTGGAGAATTTTTGAAAATTTCTTTACACTAACGGCCACACAGTCAGAGTGGTGACTTTGAAATCTAATGACAAGCAAGCGGCGCTGAGATGACTACAGTTGCGTCAGTAAGATGTACCTCCTATTTCCGTAAGCTTGTTGGGAGAAGAAATCAAGAATAAAGAACTGACTTAGCTCACAAACAACATAAACCAACTCATTGCTCGCATAAGTGAGAAAGCGTCTTTATTTACGCATTTGGCAAGTCAGAATTACCCCGTTTTAACACAACCACACAGGTTAAATAATCACATAGTTTGAAAAGATGTAGGTATCGTAGAAAATAAAAGATTGCAGCAGAGTTTCGTTTACATTCAGACAATATAAGACGGCCATTTTTAAGTAAGAACAGATTTATAATGGAGTAAGAGGAACTTTATAAACGAAAATTGTATCTCAAACTACAATAAGCACATTTTTTCACTTTTCAGCATAGCCACCATGAACATTTAAGCATCTGTCAAGTCGTGGCACCAGCTTTTGGATCCCAGCATCAAAGAACTCTGCCGCCTGAGCGTCAAACCAGTTAGCAACTGTTTGTTTCAACATGTCATCAATTTCCAACCGCTTTCCACCAAGAAATTTCTTCAGTTTTGAAAACGGATGGAAGTCTGGTGGTGGTAAGTCAGGGCTGTACGGTGGATGATCCAGTGATTCTGAATGAAACTCGTCCAACTGCGTCTTTCTTCTTGCCACAACGTGGGGCCGAGCATTGTCGTGAAGCAGAACGACGCCGCTAGAGAGCAGCCCCCACTGGCGATTTTGAATAGCGCGCCTAAGCTTTAATAATGTTTCACAGTGCCTCTCAGTGTTTAATGTCATTCCTCTTAGCAAAAGTCTAATATAAGAATGCGTTTCCGGCCCCAGAAAATCGTTGCCATGATTTTCCTTGTTGAAAGTTCTTGTCTGAATTTTCGTGGTTTCGTCAGGTGTTGGAATGATGCCACTCACTGGACTGACGTTTGTTCTCTGGAGTGTAGTGCGCAGTCCACGTTTCAGGACCGGTCACAGCGTGACTCAGGAACTCGTCATCATCCTTGCGATAGCGCTCCAAAACGGACAAAGAATCTGCCATTCGCTTTGTTTTGTGTTTATCTGTCGACATTTTCGGCACCCATATCCCACACATATTTTTGTAGTGAAGTTTGTCAGAAAGAATGCGATAAACTACTGATTTTAGACTTGTTGAAGTCTTTGATGCAGCTCGTCAACAGTGAGACGCATGCTTTGGTGAAGAGCCTCGTCAGCTTTCTGTTTCAAGTCTTCATTCATGACAGCAGGCCGTCCAGATCGTTCCTTCATTAAACAGCCTACACGATTTACGCACATTTCCATATTTCGTTACACTTGCATCACAAACTTGAACAAGCTGCCGCTGAATTTCAGCAGGACGAACTTGTTTAGCATTTAAGAACCGAATAACCGAGAGCACTTTACAATCGGCGGGATTACTGATTGACATGGCGACAGAATGGTTCAAATGGCTCTAAGCACTATAAGACTTAACATCTGAGGTCATCAGTCCCCCTAGACTTAGAACTACTTAAACGTAACTAACCTAATGATACCACACACATCCATGCTCGAAGCAGGATTCGAACCTGCGACCGCAGCAGCAGCGCGGTTCCTGACATGGCGACAAACGGAGCTATATAACCACACAACCAACACCGGCAGAGACGTGAAACGTAGTGGCGGCGTACTGAGATACTGGCCTAGAGTGGTCAGAGGGCTGCGTGCTCGCTGTAATAAAAAAACTGAGTCAAGAAATCAACGATCAACTTGAACGGATGTCTTGTGACGTCCACCCATACCAAACGCAACGAACTATATCGAACAAAATGAAAAAAAAAGTGGGTAGCATTGTTGACTCTGGATCACGGCGGCCGGATTCAATTCCCTGCCGGGTTGGGGATTTTTCTGCGCCCAGGGACTGGGTGTTTGTGTTGTCCTCATCATTTCATCATCATCATCATCATCATCATTTGTGGCGGTGGCTAGATTGGACTGAGAAAAAATTGGACTGTGTAACAATTGGGACTTTGTACGGGCGCTGATGAACACGCAGTTGAGCGCCCCACAACCTAAAGATCATCACCAGTGGCCACCTTGAACGGACGTCACGTGACAGTATGAGCGGACACGACGCGCTATCGATCCTTACTTTAAACATGACCCTCGTACATTCCTATTATATGTGTGGTGTCTGATCTTTAGGACATGTTCGAAAGAGCAGACACCACACATTCATTATTCTGCTATCGTATATAGGATGTTACAAAAAGGTACGGCCAAACTTTCAGGAAACATTCCTCACACACAAATAAAGAAAAGATGGTATGTGGGCATGTGCCCGGAAACGCTTAATTTCCATGTTAGAGCTCATTTTAGTTTCGTCAGTATGTACTGCCTCGATTCACCGCCATGATTTCATACGGGATACTCTACCTGTGCTGCTAGAACATGTGCCTTTACAAGTACGACACAACATGTGGTTCATGCACGATGGAGCTCCTGCACATTTCTGTCGAAGTGTTCGTACGCTTCTCAACAACAGATTCGGTGACCGGTGGATTGGTAGAGGCGGACCAATTCCATGGCCTCCACGCTCTCCTGACCTCAACCCTCTTGACTTTCATTTATGGAGGCATTTGAAAGCTCTTGTCTGCGCAACCCCGGTACCAAATGTAGAGACTCTTCGTGCTCGTACTGTGGACGGCTGTGATACAATACGCCATTCTCCAGGGCTGCATCAGCGCATCAGGAATTCCATGCGACGGAGGATGGATGCATGTATCCTCGCAAACGGAGGACATTTTGAACATTTCCTGCAACAAAGTGTTTGAAGTCACGCTGGTACGTTCTGTTGCTGTGTGTTTCCATTCCATAATTAATGTGATTTGAAGAGAAGTAATAAAATGAGCTCTAACATGGAAAGTAAGCGTTTCCGGACACATGCCCACATAACATATTTTCTTTCTTTTTGTGTGTGAGGAATGTTTCCTGAAAGTTTGGCCGTACCTTTTTGTAACACCCTGCATATACAATATGAAAGTGCTTTACCCATCTCAGCTGCACGAGAGTACAGAAATAATTCAACGGCGACAAGTGAAGAAGTAGTGCCGGACCGGGACTCGAACCCGGACTTCCCGCTTGACGCTAGCAGTCGCCTTGACCGCCTCGGCCATCCGAGCACGACTCCCACGCGACCTGATCACTCCACTTGCCGTATATCGCGCTGTACTGTACTATCGTAGTGTAGTGCCCCCCCCCCCCCCCCCCCCCAGTCCAACGTCTCTATTACTCTGAAAGTCTGCATACTGTGGTTTCCAAACGCTTGACTGCTACCTTCACAGTTTGACCTCCTCCAGTGACGCTCTTTCTCCTAGACTGTAGCAAGTGGCGTTAAAGATAAAATGGTTTTCAGCAGTTAGTTTACAGTAACCCATTAATGAAAGCTAATCTTATTGTGGACTTTTTCCTATTCTCCATTAGCCCTTCGACTTCTTTCATGCTCTCCTGTTTCTGTATACAGTGAGGGGACTAAAGTCCTGCAATACCTCCTAATATCGTGTCGGACCTCCTTTTCCCGGTGTAGTGCAGCGACTCAACGTGCCGTGGACTCAACAAATTGAGCCACGCTGCTTCCGTAACCGCCCATAATTGCGAAAGTGTTGCCGGCGCAGGATTTTGCGCACGAAGTGACCTCTCGGTTATGTCCCATGGATGGTCGATGTTATTCTTGTAGGGTGATCTGGGTTGCCAAAGCATTCGCTCAAATTGTCCAGAATATTCTTCAAACGAATCGCGAACAACTGGTGGCCCGGTGACATGGCGCATTGTCATCCATATAAATTCCATCGTTGCTTGGAGAACATGAAGTCCATGAATGGGTGCAAATGGTTTCCATGTAGCCGAACGTAACCATTTCCCGGCAATGATCGGTTCAGTTGGACCATTCCATGTAAACACAAACCACAGCATTAAGGAGCACCACCATCTTGCACAATGCCTCGTTGACAACTTGGGTGCATGGCTTCGTGGAGTTGTGCCATATTCGAGGCCCACCATCATCTCTTACAAACTGAAATCGGGAATCACCTGACCAGGCCACGGTTACGGGCGTTTCATTGACTTCTGTTGTCACTTATACATTGTAGTATTTCTGAATTACGTATATTATCTGTAGTAATTTTTAACATTTTTCGACACCACCACATTCCAAATGCTTCCATCTTATTCTTCTCCGGGTTTTCAATGGTCTGTATTCCAGACATACACTTTCACGAATTCTTTCCTCAGCTCCATATGAACGTCTGATATCATTAGAACTTTACTATTGAAGAATTTCGTCCACATCGATTTTCACATGAATTTCATAAATACTCAGGAAGGCTAGGGCAGCTTATTCCAGGGTACTTAGCGCAGCGGAAACGTTGGCCATTACTGAGAATGTACGTAAAGTGAGACAGAGTGGTAAGCTAGTGAATTACTTCCGTTCCGCTTTCGGACGAATTTCATGAATATTCGAAATGCCGCAGCAGAATAAGTAGTAAGCAGCAGGTAGTAACTACCCTGGAACAAGCCGTCCTAGCGTCTTGATTTCGATTTCGTTTAAGGGAAGCACCGCGTTTTCCGAGAACCCTCCGGCCAAATGTAAGTATTACGTTCTGCCTCCGTATTACTGATTCTACTAAATCGTTCCGTTTCATGTGGCTTTGCAATATTACTGCTAGGTATTTAAACGATTTGATGGCCTCCAAACGTTAACGAGTAATTTTACTATCGGTTACTTCGTGTTTATGAAGGGCATTACCTGGCTTCTTTTTTTATATTTACACGGTATTCTGTTCCAAGTATGCTGTCCGTCCCTTCAGTACGTCTTCTAGTATGAAGGTTTATCTCGCTTACGAACCTTGGCACTTCTACCTGTTCTCTTTACACGTTTATTCATCTTCCGGCACTTTCTTTCACTTAATTCGTTGTTTCTTCGACGTAAAACTCAAACAACAGTAATGATAAGCTGACATTCTACCTGAAACTTTCTTAACAGTGATTTGTCTCCCTTGATCTTTCATGTTTATTTATAATGCTGCTTTCTGTGTTGTGGAATATTTTCAGGAGGTACATTGTGGACTGAGAGCTACATACACATTTCATCAAACAATACGATGAGCTATTTTGTGACGTCTTAGTTACACTCAAGCAAAAGATCGGGATATGTCAGGCGGCTTGCGACATAAAAGTCTAACGTACAAATTCACCGGAATGTACCGTAGTATTTGCAGTTTTTATTAACTGATTATTTTATAACCTTTCAATTTCAGTCCGCGAACTGATATATCTTCAGACCCGTCGGGACACGAAGGACAGTTACTGACGCGATCACTAAGTATTGTAGTACCTTGGTATAGAATTATAGACTGATAACGGCGAGCGCTTATTAAGTAGTATTTTAATCAATAGGACTGGTGGATGTTAAAATGGCTTTTTCATTCAGAACATCTTTATGGTGCGTTTTTCGCAGAATTTTGCCTTTTTGCGCGGTAAAAAAACGTCCGCCGCTTGGCCTCGTTGACTGGAAGGCTCTGATGGGCAAGCTCAGGCGCCTCATCGCACAAATCTTCTTGTCTTTCGCGCACGGTAGATTTGTGTGTTTAAGTGTGTCTGATGTGTGTAGGTGGCTGTAATGGACGGGTGTAGTGTCGCCTTGTGTTCGAGTTGGGTGATGATGAGGGAAGTGAGGGGGTAAAATCCGATACCGGCTCACAGCCTGCTCCTCTCGAAGAGCACTACCACGGGTTCGTCGATCTTAAAGTCTCCATCTGACGTACGCTTCGTTATCAATAGTGTCACGTGCCGTCCTTCACAAAATACTGGGAGAGGTTTGGAATTTTATCCATGACACTGGTGCAAAGTCTGGGGATTACGAATTTTACGCCACCATCCCTCCTCCCCTTTGCCGCAAAAGCCAAAGGGAGACTGCCGTGACGTGATGTATCCGGGCGGTTACCCATCCAAGTACTGGCCAACTTCGGTGACCCGACGAGAGCCAGTGTATTCAACGAGGCAAGGCCGTTGACACTTTTGAGCGGTACAGGGAAGGGCAGTCAGAAAGCGAACGTACCGCCCCCACCAAGCCGTTGACTTGCCAGAGAGCAGGCCTTTGGCGCCCCGTGAGCAGGTTGGCAACCAAACGTAGAGCTCATTCCGCGTTCCAAACACTACCCGTGTTTTTAGAGCGCTGGAACGCAGCGCCCCGGCGCCACTCGCTTCCTGCCTTCACCAACAGCTAGGTGTAACTCCAGACCAGTCAGAGACGACCGCGCCGTCTAGTGACAGGACACCATCTGAATTGAGCCAGGCGCGGTGCAGCAGAACGCGCTGTACGAAACAAAACCGGGAAACTACACAGCAGCGCGCGTTTGTCTGCCGTAGACCAGGCCGTCGCTCACTACCTCCTCATGGGACCCCAGGGCTCAGATTCCAGTGTGTTCATTTTCGTAATGAGGGCATCACCAGGCAGGCCAACTTCACTGCGTTTTAATCATTTTTCATGATGCCATTGTTTGAGAGTTGCAACATCGTGCGTACTTCACGTGTATAAGCTGACTGGAAGAAAACTAATAACCTCCATGAATAAATGATAATTAGTTGAAACCCTCAGATGCCGACAGATGTTGTTGATATACCTCGATGGGGACAGCTGAAAATATGTGCCCCGACCGGGACTCGAACCCAGGATCTCCTGCTTACATGGTAGACGCTCTATCCATCTCTTTTTTTTCGATATAGTTCGTTGCGTTTGGTCTGGGCGGAGGTCACAAGACATCCGTTCAAGTTGATCGTTGATGCCTTGACTCAGTTTTTTTTATATTACAGAGAGCACGCAGCCCCCCGACCGAACACGCTGAGCTACCGTGCCGGCATCCATCTGAGCCACCGAGGACACAGATGAATAGCTCGACTGCAGGGACTCATACCTTGCACGCTTCCCGTGAGACCCACATTCCCAACTGTCCACAATCTACATACGTAATGTTCCTAATAGATATTTGCCCATCCACTAATTACTCGCGCCCACTAAGGTGACGATTACCGTAAGAGTTCGGGCAACCTGTGCGCATTCGCACAGACGAAGGTCAATGGCCGGGTAGCCATTTAACTATATACACTACTGGCCATTAAAATTGCTACACCAAGAAGAAATGCAGATCATAAACGGGTATTCATTGGACAAATATATTGTACTAGAACTGACATGTGATTACATTTTCACGCAATTTGGGTGCATAGATCCTGAGAAATCAGTACTTCTGGCCGTAATAACGCCCTTGATACGCCTGGGCATTGAGTCAAACAGAGCTTGGATGGCGTGTACAGGTACAGTTGCCCATGCAGCTGCAACACGATACCACAGTTCATCAAGAGTAGTGACTGGCGTATTGTGACGAGCCAGTTGCTCGGTCACCATTGACCAGACGTTTTCAGTTGGTGAGAGATCCGGAGAATGTGCTGGCCATGGCAGCAGTCGAACATTTTCTGTAACCAGGAAGGCCCGTACAGGACCTGCAACATGCGGTCGTGCATTATCCTGCTGAAATGTAGGGTTTCGCAGGGATCGAATGAAGGGTAGAGCCACGGGTCGTAACACATCTGAAATGTAACGTCCACTGTTCAAAGTGCCGTCAATGCGAACAAGAGGTGACCGAGACGTGTAACCAATGGCATCCCATACCATAGCGCCGGGTGATACGCCAGTATGGCGATGACGAATACACGCTCCCAATGTGCGTTCACCGCGATGTCGTCAAACACGGATGCGACCATCATGATGCTGTAAACAGAATCTGGATTCATCCGAAAAAATGACGTTTCGGCATTCGTGAACCCAGGTTCGTCGTTGAGTACACCACCGCAGGCGCTCCTGTCTGTGATGGTCTCCGAGCTGATAGTCCATGCTCCTGCAAACGTCGTCGAACTGTTCGTGCAGATGGTTGTTGTCTTGCAACCATCCCAGTCTGTTGTCTAAGGGATCGAGACGTGGCTGCACGATCCGTTACACCATGCAGATAAGATGCCTGTCATCTGGACTGCTAGTGATACGAGGCCGTTGGGATCCATCACGGCGTTCCGTATTACCTTCCTGAACCCATCGATTCCATATTCTGCTAACAGTCATCGGATCTCGACCAACGCGAGCAGCAATGTCGCGATACGATAAACCGCAATCGCGATAGGCTACAATCTGACCTTTATCAAAGGCGGAAACGTGATGCCACGCGTTTCTCCTCCTTACACGAGGCATCATTACAACGTTTCACCAGGCAACGCCGGTCAACTACTGTTTGTGCATGAGAAATCGGTTGGAATCTTTCCTCATGTCCGCACGTTGTAGGTGTCGCCACCGGCGCCAACCTTGTGTGAATGCTCTGAAAAGCTAATGATTTGCATATCACAGGATCTTCTTGCTGTCGGTTAAATTTCGTGTCTGTAGCACGTCATCTTCGTGGTGTAGCAATTTTAATGGCCAGTTATGTATGAAGATAGTAACTGTTCTCGAAAGAACATATACCATTGATGACCGTGTAGCTTCTCTTGAATAAATGATAATTAGTTGAAACCCGCAGCTGCCGACACCTGTTGTTGATATACCTCGATGGGTCTCACGGGAAGCGTGCTAGGGATAAGTCCCTGCAGTCGCGCTATTCATATGTGTCCTCGGTGGCTCAGATGGATATAGCGTCTGCCATGTAAGCAGGAGATCCCGGGTTCGAGTCCCGGTCGGGGCACACATTTTTAGCTCTTTCCATCGAGACATATCAACAACACCTGTCGCAGCTGAGGGTTTCAATTAATCATCATTTATTCTAGAGAAGCTGCACGGTCATCAATGGTATCTGTTCCTTCGAGAACAGTTACTATCTTCGTATATAACCTCTTGGAAGGGAAGTGGTATCGGAGTGTCATGTAATCATCCACTGCTGACGTGTCATGGCGGTGAAAAGGTGTTCGGGTGTCAGTAGAATGTGTGCAAGCAGAACAGTAAGATAGTTCGACGTCGAAACGTGACAAAATCGCACAGAGGAGCCACTGTGTTCGGACGAGAACGAAGTCCCCCGAAGTGTAACTTCCAACGTCTCTAAGGCCATATAACACGACATGAGAACGTTGATAATTGCAAGCAAATATTCTAACACTAATTTTCCATAAACACCTGTATATTGTATGTAAGTAAGAGTTGGTTGTACGGTGCACGCTAAAGCCCAATGAAGTCAATAAAAATCATTAAAAGATCCTAACCCACAGGAACCGAATGGGAGTGTCTTGCCTTGTTACTAAGAGGCAGTTCCAAACTCGACAACAACTGTTTCTGTCAGTGAATGCACGTCCACCTTAACCAGTTTCGAAGCACTGTCTGGAATCAACATTTGGAATGAACCTTGCAAAAGGCCATTGCTTACAGGGTCACACATATGCCGTCTTCAGTGGGCCGAACTCCACAGAAACAGAACATTAGCCAGCTAGAGGCATGTATTGTGGCCTGGCGAATCGGAATTCTGTCTCGTTAGAAACGATGCAAGGCGCTGACCTGCTGTTCAGTCTGGAGGTGGTTCTGTAACGTTTTCAGATGTTTTCCGTGCCGTGCTTCAGCATGTTACCCTCATCCAGGTTACCCTGAGCTAAGATCAGAATGTTCACTTCGACTTCCCCAGTCACCAAATGCGGTCTTTTCTTATATTATGTTGTGGACATCATATGTTGGAAGACAACCATCGTGTTCTCAGCACAGCCAGATACGTTCCTGGTTTGACTGACACGTAGGTGCCATATTACACTTCGACTGGCATGTCAAATCTTACGATCATAATCCAATGCAAAATATCTACGACGTTTGTAACAGGAAGCGGAACATAGTTTTTTTGGGATTGAATCATCAGACTTAGTACACATGAAGAAACTTGTGGAATTCTCAAGCCTAGAAGCGCTAACACAGGGTATTGGAGTGATGTCTTCTGAGAAGAATAATCTTTTGTCCGGTGTGCTAGCGTATCTGCGCTAATTTCTAAGGGAAAGGCGTACTCCCATTCGGGTCATAATATTAAATTAGCAGCCAGAGGCCCAGAATTTCTGTATCCACTGGAGTTGGTGTGTGAAAATAACGGATCACAGAAATGTAGTTGTATCGTTCGAAACACTTCCTCCTCGTAAATGGACCGGAATAGAACCGACGGTGTTCAACTACTCGGACTGCCAATACCCCGATCTGTCTCCCCTGAATCTACCGCGCCGGAAATTTTAAGATAGCTAAAACTAGGAATACTCTACTTTTCTTGAATTTGGCTGAACATTATACTGACACATGCAAGTAATGACCCACAAACTATAACATTAGGAATGATCACCCATTAGCCCAAATCAAGAACGAACTGAACAACTCGTGGCCTGCTTCTGGCTACACACGTAATGGAGGGTAATGCACACCACGCAAACTTCACTGGCACAGCACAATAATTCGTACGAAATTAAATGCAAAACAATGAAACACGCAAATGCAGGCAAACACTTACAAACTAAATAAATAAAGAAACATTGGCAAAGAAAAGCAAATGAAAACAAACAAAACTGTTTAACTCTTATCTCATTAGTATTTCTAGTTCATTGTTTGGAAAAATGACTGCGTCGGAAATTGATGGATTTGCAAAGTTGTTATGATTATGAAAAGAACTAATTCAATGAACGGAACCAAGTTTTAACTACTTTTCTGAATATTATTGAAAATAAATCTGAATAGCATTTTTCCTTTACGATAGCGGCGGGCGCGGCGCTTTTCACAGTATATCCGTTGTCAATGCAAAATTAAATGAAGTCAGTTGTGCTGTAAATCTTGCCCGTGGTTCCGATCGAACAATAAGTGCCGTGCACATGTCTACATAACCTCTTCAGTCACGCGGCGATCAATACACCGTACATTCATTCAGAGTTGTTTGTATCAATGCACGACAAGTAAGTGCGTTACTGTTTTTCAGCTTCATTCCTCAGGCTGTGGTAAGCACTAAACAGTCTGCGTTGTCTACAATCGAAAACTGTATCTGTACGGCGTGCTCACAGTTTGCCGGCCTGCACATCAAAGTTTTATGTTTAATGAGTCAAAAAACAGTTCCGGCAAATAAGCAACGCGACAAATGAAGTTACTAGCAGTAAACTCCGAGATCATGAGTGTAGCACTGTCCAAACATTGATATTTTTCATCGGCGACGGACACAATGTGTAGCAGTACATACGTGACACGACAGTACCTCCGCTGTGCTCCTCTTACTCCAGACTCTCTGTTGGTGCTTTCCTCTGTCGATCTATCGATATGATTCTACACCTATCATAAAGCTCGCTTTACCCAACACACTCAAAGATGCTGATTACAACGATTTACAGTTTTACGAGGGCTATTCAGAAAGTAGGGAACGTTTCAGCATTTTAAAAACTAAGTACAAGATACACATTTTATTATATACATCTGAAAGAGCGACTGACATACTACTTTTCCACATAGTCACCAAACACACTGAGGCACTTATCATAGCGGTGGACAAGCTTTGAAAGACCTTAGTCATAAAATTCTGCCGCCTGAGACTTCAGCTAGTGAGTCACGCCCGCCTGGAGTTCCACGTCGTCATCAAAGCGCTGCGTTGCAAGCCAGTTCTTCATCTTGGGAAACAAGTGGAAGTCGCTTGGTGCAAGATCGGGGCTGTAGGACAGATGAGGGAAAATTTCCCATTTGAATGAACTGAGGAGTTCTTTAGTGCTGTTTGCCGTGTGAGGTCGGGCATTGTCGTGCAAAAACAAACTTTTGGACATCAGATTTCCTCGGCGTTTGTTTTGAACTACTCTTCTAAGGCTGTGCAAAGTTTGACAGTATTGTGAAGAGACGGTTTTCACGAATCGTTTCATCACCTTTAGCGACAAGATCGTCAGTCACAATGCTCGGGCGTCCACTCTTTTCTTCATCATGAACGTTGGTTCGGCCATTTTTAAACCGAATGCACCATTTCCAGACGAGACATTCACTCATTACGATGTTTCCGTACACCTCGCACTGTTCTCAATAAATTTCTTTAGGTTTCAGGTATGTTGCCGACAAAAACCATATCACAGACCGCACCTCACAACTGGCGGTATTTTTGATTGCAGCGTACATTTCAAATTCGAATATCGAAAAGAAAAAAAAAACAAACAAACGCGCAGAGACGTTCCCGCTGTCACGGATGGATGCGGACTGAGCTGCCCTCCACGCCCGCACCAACATGGTGACCAGACCAAAAGTTCTACTGCCACCTCCGTCAATATGTTAGTTATCTAATAGGTGGATCACAGGATGCTGGGCTGTGATGTTATCCGTGCGTCTGGGTAAGACTACGCATTAACACGGTCCATCAGGTGATAGATAGTGAACGCAACGCGAATGAGGGTAGCAATTTGAAGAGCAGAGGGAAAAAAGTGCCAAGGCTCGTGCCGTGGGAAAAAAAAACCTCTGCGACAGTGAACGCACATGCCAAAATATACGCAATCGGCGCGCGCCTGGCGGCCTCACATGGAAACGATCCCTACTTTCTCAACAGCCCTCGTATATAAAATCGTAATTTTTATATTACTCTGCCTGTAGAAAATGAGTTCAAATAACATGTTAACAAAGAAGAAAGCATACAACATAAAAATAATTAAAAATGGTTATCACATTCATAGCAAGTGCATTACGTAAACAAAAGCATAATGTATCCGAAATTAAATTTACAAAAACTTATTCTCTAATAACCTTTTCAATGTATGTTGAAAATGAAGCAGATAAAGTGAAAAAGAAAGTACAGAAAAAGGGAGGAAAATGTGTATCGTTCTGTCGAGTTGTCTTCATAGGTGGCAGCTGTTGAGCTAAGGAACAGCAGCACGCCGGATCGACGCTACGCTTTGTTTTCTTTCGCGGTGGACTCGGAGACACGGACAGCGGGACAGAAGCGGCCTCAGCAGGTACCCTGAGCGGATGTGTGCGGAATCCGGAACGCCACATCGCTGGCTGTTTCGCAGTTTTAGCCGGACGCTGTAGGCCGACATCAAAGACGTGGCGTGAGGTCACAGCAGGGCGTGTCCCCGTGACAGCGTCGGCCTCCCTGAAGGATGCAGAGTGCGGGGAGGCGTCCCAACAGCGCGCAAATCGTGGAAGCGGCGAACACGCGCCACATTCTGTGCGCTCGCAATGCACACAGCGTGCAAACCGCCTCTCGTCGACATTGTGTACTAAGTGGAGCAGCTTGCGGGTGCAATCAATCATTCTCTACATGCAACACGTTCATAGCATTTGTAGATTTTGTAGAAAGCCGTTGACAGTGTTGATTGGAATACACTGTTTGAAATTTTGAAGGCAGCAATGGTTATATTCAGGGGGCGAAACGTTATCCATAACATGTACAGGAACTGGACTACACCTTTAAGGTTCAAAAGGCAGGAAAGGGAAGAAGTAATTGATAAGGGGAAGGGAGAGAGAGAGAGAGACAGAGAGAGAGAGAGAGAGAGAGAGAGAGAGAGAGAGAGAGAGAGAGACAGTGTGTTCCCCATGTATTCAGCTTGTGCATAGAACAAGCACAAAATGCAACAAAGGAGTAATCCGAAAGACACGTTGTCAGTTGGAGAAAGTTTCTTGAAAAGAGATTTTGAGATGAACTTCAGCCGCGCGGGGTAGCTGCGCGGTCTAGGCCTCTTGTCACGGTCCGAGCAGCTCAACCCCTCGGAGGTTCGAGTCCTCCCTCGGGCATGGGTGTGTGTGTGTTATCCTTAGCGTAAGTTGGTTTAAGTTAGATAAAGTAGTGTGTAAGCTTAGGGACCGATGACCTCAGCAGTTTGGTCCCATAAGACCTTACCACAAATTCCAATTTAAGATGAAAGTCAATAAAATTAAAACAAGGGTAATGGAATTTATTCGAAGTAAATTAGACAATACTTAGGAAATGAGAGAATAAAAGTTGTAGATCAGTTTTATTATTTAGGTAGGAAAGGATTATTTTATTTATTTTTATCTGTTATTACTTTAGTGTTCTAATTTCATGCACTGACACGTTTCACGGCATTGGACATCTGCTCCTCAATTTGGTCCTACGGAACTAGACGTGAGAAAAAAATGACAGCAATAGTGGGAGGAAATGAATGAGGTAGTTGCAGTGAGAGAGAGCAACAGGGAGACGGCGACAGCGACAGGAGACAGTAGTAGCAGGACAAAATGAAGATAACTTTAGAATTCCATAGCTCAATCGGTAAAAACGGAACTCTTAAAGGATCACTTTGTTGTCCATTTGTTAGTACCCTTTTTTCTCGGGAACTGATTGTGGTATGATGTTGAAATTTATGTCGCATACTAAGATCTACGGTCTTGGCTGTGTAAATAATTTCAGCTTTTAATCCAACGCAGTCAAAAGATACGCCCATATATGTCGCATATCTTGATACAAACACTCTCCTCAAAACATATGAGGAACTCTTTAAATAAATGTCTATCCTGATGCTTTGCGGTAAAAGTGCCTGCTCGCAAACAGAGATGTTGCGAGATCGAATCCCTGTCGGACCACTGATTTTTCAGCCTTCGTTTCAAGCTTCGCTTCACCTCTCAACGATGTGAGGAGTCAGCAGAAACTGTAGGTCCACTTTCCCCGGTTGGATAACTAACGTAGGCTAGGTAGACGCAAGCCGCCCAAGTGTCGTTGGTCACTGAGCCACACGAGATTATTATTATTATTATTATTACTATGATTATCGTATGTGTACATAATTAAGTATGTACGGAGTCCTCAGAGTGCGAGCCCTACTCACAACTGTCCGGTTTCCTTGAAAATAAGGATCTGTTTTAGTTGTATGCACTGCAGCGTTACGGTCGGCGATCGCACTGGGTCCCTGCAACTATTTAGCTACCTACCGTCGCCAGAAGGAATATTCTCTTGTGTTTACGTTAGTTCGCGTTCATTTAAAATTGCTCAGTTAATTAAAACTCCCGAAAAGTGTGAATTAAATGCACTTTTCATTTCCTGAGTGTAAAAAATGTCAAACCTGTCTAAATTCATTGGCAGGTTGGCGAAGTTTACAGAGGAAAAATCACTGCGAATGACGGGCTGGTAAAAAACTGATTAGAGCTCTAAACAAATGGTCGTGACATAGTGCGAAATGGGAAACCATATGTAACCACGGAAAACCTTGTGCATTAATATCTTAAAAGTTGAACAGAGAGGACACTTTACGATACCCGTCCAGCCATCCGCATTAAATAGTTTCAGGCAAATGCCGGGATGATATCTTTGAAAACAACACGACCTGTTTCCCTTTCCCAGTCCCAGCTTCTACTCCGTATCTAACAATCTCTTTGTCGGCCAGGTGATGGACCCAAAATTTCTGTTCTGTGCACTCAACATCCTCAATTGCTTGTTGGGTATATTTCAGTGTATGTCTTGTCCGGTAATTTTTGCCCTATACGACTCCTACTACCATGACAGTTATTCGCTGGTGTCGTAACACATATCCTGTTACCCTGTACTTAAAACATATCCGCCAGAAGGAGGTTGGTTTGCGGTTGTAAGATCATCCCTGTTGCAAGCTCCTATGCAGGTAATTATATCCGGCGGGCAAGAGGAAGTTTCGCGAAGACCGCATTCCATCTACATCTGCATGACTACTTTGCAGTTGACATTTAAGTGCTTGGCAGAGGCTTCATCGTAACGCTTTCAGGCTCTTTCTCTTCCTTTCTAACCTCGAATAGCACTTGCAAACTCCGATTTCTTTCTTTCTTTTCTTTTCTTTTTTTGCGATTACTCATTTCTTCCTTTGTGGGTGGGACTCTACAAAATATTTTTAATCATGAAAAGAAGATTGGTGATTGAATTTTCGTGAAGATACCACAGATTTGTTGCATTATCTGTTACGCCAGTAAAGCGCAGGCTTTGATTAGCCTTCTGCACATTTTCTTGTGGTGGTTCCAGTTTAAGGTCTACCTATTTGTAATCCCTGGATATTCAGTTGAATCCACAACCTTAAAATTTGTTTGATTTATCGTGTAACCGAAAATTATTGGATTCCTTTTAGTATACATGTGGATGATCTCAGTTTCATGATTTAGAGTCAATATCATGTCTAAATCATTTTGCATTTGGTTTTGAACTTTTGATGACTTATTAGATGATAAAAGACAATATTATCTGCAAACAGTCTAAGAGAGCTGCTCAAATTGTTTCCTAAATCGTTTATATAGATTAGGAACAACACAGGTGCTACAACACTTTCTTGGGGAAAGCCAGATATCACTCTGCTCAATGGATGTCTTTCCATCAGTTGCTACGAAATGTGATCTTTCTGACAGGAAATCATGAATCCAGTAACACAGTTGAGAAGATACTCCATACACACGCAATTTAACGAGAAGCTGATTGTGAGGAAATCTAGAAATCTTGTATCAGTTTGAGATCACGTGTCGATAGCACTCATTGGCTCAAATGGCTCTGAGCACTATGGGACTTAACAGCTATGGTCATCAGTCCCCTAGAACTTAGAACTACTTAAACCTAACTAACCTAAGGACATCACACAACACCCAGTTATCACGAGGCAGAGAAAATCCCTGACCCCGCCGGGAATCGAACCCGGGAACCCGGGCGCGCGAAGCGAGCACTCATTGTTTCGTGAGTATAAAGAGCTAGTTGTTTCACAATAACGATATTTTCTGAATGCGTCGTGACTATATATGAATAAATTGTTTTTTCGACGTGTTTCATAGTGTTCGAACATAGTATATGTTCCAGAGTCCTATTGCAAATCGACGTCAGTGTTACGGGTCTGTAATTCATCGGATTAGTCCCATTTCCTTTCTTGAGTATTCGTGTGACCTGTGCAGCTTTCCAGTCCTTGGGTACGGGCTCTTGGTGGAACGAGCGATTGTAATATGACTGCTAAATATGGAGCTATCGCACGAACGTACTCCGAAAGGGGCGTAGTTGATATACAAACTGTAGCATTTTAGAGCATAATTTTACTGGTTTTTTTCTTGTTTTGATGCATACTACCACTTCCCAAAATATGGAAAGCAAAGAGCTTGCAGTAAAAGAGATTTGTTTCACAATATTGAAAATCAAGATTATTTCATAGCTCTTAAGGTATGAGTTTTAGAGCCCATGTTTAGTTGATATATGTGCTTCTATTATAGTGTACTTTCAGCCGTGTAAGTTTGTGCCATCCTTTTTGATACACCCTGTATATTAATGCTTCTGTACGTAGCTTAAATGAAAGTGTCCCACCGCGTTTTCTATCTGTATGTTCGGGGTAATTTCATGAACTGCTGTAGGGTTTTGAATACGGTTTCCACTAATAGTCAGATTGATTCACGAGGAATGTTTGTGTATACACCGTGTATCATAATTAATGGTGTAAACGCACAGAGTTGAAACTACACAATACTAGAAGCAAAAAAGTGTCAGTAAACGAACCGTTTACACGATTACTACGACTCTGTGGTTACTAGCCATCACTGACTTTATTCTGTGTAAACGTCATCCATGTGAGGAAAAGGTAACAATGCTGTTTAACATTAAGAAAAGTTGTTACAGATTCTTTGGTAGAACTGCAATTGTTTTCATTGAACACAGAGGCAGTTACATGACTGTACTCGTAGTTCAATTAGGTGCTCAAAGTGTTTCGTGTCCTTTCAAACACATCTGGATCAATCGAAATTCTTGACAAGCATTAACAAATCTTTGCTCCAGTTCTTCAACTGTGTTAACCAGAGTGGTGCACAGTACACTTTTAATGTGGCCCCAAACACGGAAATCCACGAGGTGATACTGGAGGCCACGGTGCAAGTTCTCCTCAACCATCTTTGGTCGTATCGATACGTTGCATATCGTCTCACCACAGCAGCAAAATGTGCCGGTGCTCCATCGTACAAGTGCCACATCCCCTGGCGTTGCTCCAAGGGAACATCCTGAAGCAGTCCTGCAAGATGACGCCGCACAAACGGAAGGTAATTCCGTCCATTGAATTTTTTGGTAACATTTACGACCCCACAGGACGATCACCTAGTACTCTTAGAGTAGTGGCTGGTAACCACAAGGTCGTAATTATTTTGCAAACTGTTCGTCTACTGACCTGTGTTTACTGAGACTTTTTTTGGTTCTAGTATCGTGTCCTTTCAACTGTATGCGTTTATGCCACTAATTATGATACACCCCATATGATCTATAACCCATGCGCCGAATAAGTAGTCAGGCCGTAGACGCTAAGTGCCACCTGTGCGAAGTCGGGGTGTGACGTTAGCAACTGTACAAAAAGTATGCGTTATGCGTAATGGGAAATTAAGTATAGGCGACATTTTATGTAGTTGGCAGTTTATAAGGTATACATTCTACAACGGCTGTTTCGAGTGTAATGAGTCATCTTCAGATAACAACTGCGGACTGTTAGTACAGCAAACACTGGCTCGTCCCCCAGATAATGTTGGCTCATCTACATGTTACAAGAGGCAGTCGGTAGATGGGGGGTCGTGTGTGCTGTGGTAACAGCCCAAGGTGAACGGTCTCTCAGTACCACATATCATTTGTGTTTCTGAGTAACTGAGGCGCGTAACTCTACTTTTGTAGCACCTACTGTGTCTGGAGTGTGGCCGTTATGTACTTGCCGATCAGGAAAGTCTGTTCCAGTGCAGAAGCAAATTATACGGCAAACGCTGCTGTATGGTGCCAGGTAAACTAACGACGATCTGCAAAAACGTACCGTGATAAGAATATTACTCACTAACAATGCCGGCCGGGGTGGCCGAGCGGTTCTAGGCGCTACAGTCTGGAACCGCGCGACCGCTACGGTCGCAGGTTCGAATCCTGCCTCGGGCATGGATGTGTGTGATGTCCTTAGGTTAGTTAGGTTTAAGTAGTTCTAAGTTCTAGGGGACTGATGACCATAGATGTTAAGTCCCATAGTGCTCAGAGCCATTTGAACCATTCACTAACAATATCCATCTGTATCTACGTTCATGCGATCCACTGTACCGTGTATGCCCGAGGGTAGATCGTACAAATCTTAGCGATTCCATTTCCTATTCCATTCGCGTACTAAGCGCCCGAAGAATATCTGTCCGTATGCCTTTGTACGCGTCCGCATTCTCTTACTTCCGTCTTCACAAAGCGAGACGCACGATGTTGGCAGAAGAATGGTCGCACATCTTGTAACGATCCTAAAAGCGCATCTCTGAATTCGTTCGGGGTCTCTTCCATGCCTACTTGATAAACTAGCGTCGTGTATGTGATTTCCTTTGCAGATGACTTACACTTTCACAGAACCCTTGCAACAAATCTGTCTTCTATTTGTCTTTCCTAATACTTAGGCTACATGATGATTCCATTGCATATCGTTTCCCAGGATTATCCCAAAGTGCTTACTCAATGTGACGTGCTACACATGTTCATGACTCACGTACTGTTCTCTCTGTTATTGGTTTTGCCTTGGGTCTACCCAAATTTAAATAGGGCAGCCATTCCTTACACCAACGGCAACTTTGTCCAAGTCTTTCTGATTATTATTATGGCTGTCCAGCGACGATATTTTCCATAGACAGCAGCAACGCCAGCAAACAATCTGATGGTGCCAGAATGAAATTTTCACTCTACAAGGCGTGTGCGCTGGTATGAAACTTCTGGGCAGATTAAAGCTGTGTGCCAGGCCGAGACTCGAACTCGGGGCCTGTACATTTCACGGGCAAGTGCTCTACCATCTGAGCTAGCAGGACTCACAATCCGCCTTCCAAACTTCACAGAAACTCCCTGAAAACCTTGCAGACTTGACTTAGCCACAGCCCGTGAAAGGCAAAGGTCACGAGTTCGATCTCGGTCCAGCATACAGTTTTAATCTGCCAGGAAGTTTCATATCAGCGCACACTCCGCTGCAGAGCGAAAATTTCAACCTAGGACGTCACCCAGGCTGTGGCAAAGCCAAGTCTCCGCTACACCCTTTCTTCCAGGTGTGCTAGTTCCGCAAGGTTTTCAGGAGACCTTCTGTGGAGTTTGGAAGGTAGGAGATGAGGTCTGGCGGGATTACAGCTGTGAGGGCGGGTCGTGAGTCCTGCATGGGTAGCTAAGATGGTAGAGCACTTGCTCGCGAAAGGCGAAGATCCCGAGTTGAGCTTCGGTCGAGAACAAAGTTTTAATCTGCAAGGAAGTTTCAATCTGATAGTGGTACTGATCTCGTCTTACATATCGTTTATGCACACTGAAAGCCCTATAGGTCATTACGCTTCCAGGAACTAACAAGAAATGCACTGTAGATGAGCCGCCCTGGGTGACCGAGCGGTTCTAGGCGCTACAGTCTGGTTAGTTAGGTTTAAGTAGTTCTAAGTTCTAGGGGACTGATGACCTCAGTAGTTAAGTCACATAGTGCTATTATTTGTTTTCCCAGGAACTTGTTCTTGCTTATTGAGGTCACTTCAGTGACCACCGGCTTGATAGCTTGTTTGTCCACCTTTGGAACGTAATACGGTAGGATATCTACTTGACATGGATTCAACAAGTCCTTGGTAGATTTCGAGGTACATGTGATGTGCTGGCGAAAGCGCACCAGGCAACAAAGAGGTTGCGAGAAGATGGCGATAGAGGCCAAAGACAGACTCGGGAGAAATAGGCCGCCAACGACCTCTCAGCCGCCAGTATGTTGATCGCCGCCGCGGACCGGAAGGCCAGTCAGTCAACCAGTGAGTGAACGAGTCGAGTCATCAGTCGCAGCCCAGTTGGAGTCGCAGTCGCAGTTAGCTCAGCCTCTAGCTCAGAGTGAGTCAGCACCTAGCGACCAGAGTAGTGTGAATAGCGGAACGTGTACTTCACCAGCAGTGAGGCTAACGTGAACTATTACGGAGAACTCGTACCACAACGCCCGGACTATCTTAAGTTTAGTCCTGTAGCTTCTCCTTTATATTAATAAAGAACCCTGTTAATACATGTGTTTAGTTTGTGTTATGGAAAGAGGGTACCGGCCACCAAACAACATCCTCTCCTCGCTTCCAGTGCTACAGCTCTACAGTAACAACGAGACGACACAAAATGTGACACCACATGTTTGCGGACAAGACACGTTTAATAATTTCGAGCGAGTGATCCGTGAGCGCGGTGGTGGCATCCGATAGTGTCCCAGCTTCGGATAAGGCGAATTTGGTGGTAAAGACATCAACATGAGTTGACTATCAAGCTCCTCAAATTAATGTAGTACGATTCTGGACTTGTGACGCAGACAGTTATCGTACTGCAAGATGCCACTTCTGGATGCAGGATATCCGCAGTTATGTTCACGCAGTACACAGACGTCACGGTGCCTTGGATTACTACCACAGATCCCACGAAAAACCCGGGTGAATATCCCCGACACCATAATACTGTCTCCACAGAATTGCGCCCACATGCATTGATGTCGGCGTACTCGGACACGGATCATCGACGTGCTGCAACCAGAAACCTGATTCGTTCGACTAGATGACACGTTTCCATTGATTCACGATACAATTTCGATGATCGCGTGCCCACTGCAGTCGTAACTGACGATGTCGTTAGGTCAACATGGGAACACGTAGGGGAGTAGCAGGTTCAACAATGTTCGCTGAATAATACGCTGAGAAACACTTATGCCGGCACGAGCATTGTGTTCTGTCATTAGGTATGCCATAGATTGCCGCCTATCCTGCTTTACGGAGTAGGGAAATCCTCGAACTCCGCGTTCTGTGAACAGGGGTGGACGTCCACCACGTTGTCGCCGACCTGTGGCTTCATCGTCCTTCAGCCACTGTCCACAGACGATCACGACAGCAGTACGCGAGCAGTCGACCAGCTTCGCTGTTTCCTAGATGCTTGTTCCCAGGCACCGAACCAAAACAATGTGCCCCTTTTGCTGTCCGTATCATTGCTAGAATGATAACCCATTCGTCTCTTCTCTGCGTTATATACTCTCGTTCCCACATCACGTGCCCGCATTGCCCCAGGCGGCATTCGTTCTTGCGGTGCGCAGTGATCATAATATGTCACCTCCTCAGTGTAGCTGACAGCCGGCCAGAGTGGTCGAGCGGTTCTAGGCGCTACAGTCTGGAACCGCGCGACCGCTACGGTCGCAGGTTCGAATCCTGCCTCGGGCATGGATGTGTGTGATGTCCTTAGGTTAGTTAGGTTTAAGTAGTTCTAAGTTCTAGGGGACTGATGACCATAGATGTTAAGTCCCATAGTGCTCAGAGCCATTTGAACCATTCACTAACAATATCCATCTGTATCTACGTTCATGCGATCCACTGTACCGTGTATGCCCGAGGGTAGATCGTACAAATCTTAGCGATTCCATTTCCTATTCCATTCGCGTACTAAGCGCCCGAAGAATATCTGTCCGTATGCCTTTGTACGCGTCCGCATTCTCTTACTTCCGTCTTCACAAAGCGAGACGCACGATGTTGGCAGAAGAATGGTCGCACATCTTGTAACGATCCTAAAAGCGCATCTCTGAATTCGTTCGGGGTCTCTTCCATGCCTACTTGATAAACTAGCGTCGTGTATGTGATTTCCTTTGCAGATGACTTACACTTTCACAGAACCCTTGCAACAAATCTGTCTTCTATTTGTCTTTCCTAATACTTAGGCTACATGATGATTCCATTGCATATCGTTTCCCAGGATTATCCCAAAGTGCTTACTCAATGTGACGTGCTACACATGTTCATGACTCACGTACTGTTCTCTCTGTTATTGGTTTTGCCTTGGGTCTACCCAAATTTAAATAGGGCAGCCATTCCTTACACCAACGGCAACTTTGTCCAAGTCTTTCTGATTATTATTATGGCTGTCCAGCGACGATATTTTCCATAGACAGCAGCAACGCCAGCAAACAATCTGATGGTGCCAGAATGAAATTTTCACTCTACAAGGCGTGTGCGCTGGTATGAAACTTCTGGGCAGATTAAAGCTGTGTGCCAGGCCGAGACTCGAACTCGGGGCCTGTACATTTCACGGGCAAGTGCTCTACCATCTGAGCTAGCAGGACTCACAATCCGCCTTCCAAACTTCACAGAAACTCCCTGAAAACCTTGCAGACTTGACTTAGCCACAGCCCGTGAAAGGCAAAGGTCACGAGTTCGATCTCGGTCCAGCATACAGTTTTAATCTGCCAGGAAGTTTCATATCAGCGCACACTCCACTGCAGAGCGAAAATTTCAACCTAGGACGTCACCCAGGCTGTGGCAAAGCCAAGTCTCCGCTACACCCTTTCTTCCAGGTGTGCTAGTTCCGCAAGGTTTTCAGGAGACCTTCTGTGGAGTTTGGAAGGTAGGAGATGAGGTCTGGCGGGATTACAGCTGTGAGGGCGGGTCGTGAGTCCTGCATGGGTAGCTAAGATGGTAGAGCACTTGCTCGCGAAAGGCGAAGATCCCGAGTTGAGCTTCGGTCGAGAACAAAGTTTTAATCTGCAAGGAAGTTTCAATCTGATAGTGGTACTGATCTCGTCTTACATATCGTTTATGCACACTGAAAGCCCTATAGGTCATTACGCTTCCAGGAACTAACAAGAAATGCACTGTAGATGAGCCGCCCTGGGTGACCGAGCGGTTCTAGGCGCTACAGTCTGGTTAGTTAGGTTTAAGTAGTTCTAAGTTCTAGGGGACTGATGACCTCAGTAGTTAAGTCACATAGTGCTATTATTTGTTTTCCCAGGAACTTGTTCTTGCTTATTGAGGTCACTTCAGTGACCACCGGCTTGATAGCTTGTTTGTCCACCTTTGGAACGTAATACGGTAGGATATCTACTTGACATGGATTCAACAAGTCCTTGGTAGATTTCGAGGTACATGTGATGTGCTGGCGAAAGCGCACCAGGCAACAAAGAGGTTGCGAGAAGATGGCGATAGAGGCCAAAGACAGACTCGGGAGAAATAGGCCGCCAACGACCTCTCAGCCGCCAGTATGTTGATCGCCGCCGCGGACCGGAAGGCCAGTCAGTCAACCAGTGAGTGAACGAGTCGAGTCATCAGTCGCAGCCCAGTTGGAGTCGCAGTCGCAGTTAGCTCAGCCTCTAGCTCAGAGTGAGTCAGCACCTAGCGACCAGAGTAGTGTGAATAGCGGAACGTGTACTTCACCAGCAGTGAGGCTAACGTGAACTATTACGGAGAACTCGTACCACAACGCCCGGACTATCTTAAGTTTAGTCCTGTAGCTTCTCCTTTATATTAATAAAGAACCCTGTTAATACATGTGTTTAGTTTGTGTTATGGAAAGAGGGTACCGGCCACCAAACAACATCCTCTCCTCGCTTCCAGTGCTACAGCTCTACAGTAACAACGAGACGACACAAAATGTGACACCACATGTTTGCGGACAAGACACGTTTAATAATTTCGAGCGAGTGATCCGTGAGCGCGGTGGTGGCATCCGATAGTGTCCCAGCTTCGGATAAGGCGAATTTGGTGGTAAAGACATCAACATGAGTTGACTATCAAGCTCCTCAAATTAATGTAGTACGATTCTGGACTTGTGACGCAGACAGTTATCGTACTGCAAGATGCCACTTCTGGATGCAGGATATCCGCAGTTATGTTCACGCAGTACACAGACGTCACGGTGCCTTGGATTACTACCACAGATCCCACGAAAAACCCGGGTGAATATCCCCGACACCATAATACTGTCCCCACAGAATTGCGCCCACATGCATTGATGTCGGCGTACTCGGACACGGATCATCGACGTGCTGCAACCAGAAACCTGATTCGTTCGACTAGATGACACGTTTCCATTGATTCACGATACAATTTCGATGATCGCGTGCCCACTGCAGTCGTAACTGACGATGTCGTTAGGTCAACATGGGAACACGTAGGGGAGTAGCAGGTTCAACAATGTTCGCTGAATAATACGCTGAGAAACACTTATGCCGGCACGAGCATTGTGTTCTGTCATCAGGTATGCCATAGATTGCCGCCTATCCTGCTTTACGGAGTAGGGAAATCCTCGAACTCCGCGTTCTGTGAACAGGGGTGGACGTCCACCACGTTGTCGCCGACCTGTGGCTTCATCGTCCTTCAGCCACTGTCCACAGACGATCACGACAGCAGTACGCGAGCAGTCGACCAGCTTCGCTGTTTCCTAGATGCTTGTTCCCAGGCACCGAACCAAAACAATGTGCCCCTTTTGCTGTCCGTATCATTGCTAGAATGATAACCCATTCGTCTCTTCTCTGCGTTATATACTCTCGTTCCCACATCACGTGCCCGCATTGCCCCAGGCGGCATTCGTTCTTGCGGTGCGCAGTGATCATAATATGTCACCTCCTCAGTGTAGCTGACAGCCGGCCAGAGTGGTCGAGCGGTTCTAGGCGCTACAGTCTGGAACCGCGCGACCGCTACGGTCGCAGGTTCGAATCCTGCCTCCGGCATGGATGTTTGTGATGTCCTTAGGTTAGTTAGGTTTAAGTAGTTCTAAGTTCTAGGGGACTAATGACCTCAGTAGTTAAGTCCCATAGTGCTCAGAGCTATTTGAACCATTTTGTAGCTGACACCATATGGCCTTTGCGTAGGCAGCGCGCTGTTTTTACGTTTACGAATGGCAATGCAGTGCATCCTAATTGACCGGTGATCTGAACAGACGTTCTGCCGCAAAGCACGTATATACATTCCAGCACTTGTTATTGTCAATGGTTGAGTATAAAAAATGATTCAAATGGCTCTATGCATTATGGGACTTAACATCTGAGATCATCAGTCCCCTAGAACTTAGAACTACTTAAACCTAGCCGGCCGGGATGGCCGAGCGGTTCTAGGCGCTACAGTCTGGAACCGCGCGACCGCTACGGTCGCAGGTTCGAATCCTGCCTCGGGCGTGGATGTGTGTGTTGTCCTTAGGTTAGCTAGGTTTAAGTAGTTCTAAGTTTTAGGGGACTTATGACCTCAGAAGTTAAGTCCCATAGTGCTCAGAGCCATTTTAACCATTTTGAACTTAAACCTAATTAACCTAAGGACATCACACACATCCCTGCCCGAGGCAGGATTCGAACCTTCGACCGTAACAGCAGCGCGGTTCCGGACTGAAGCGCTTAGAACTGCTCGACCACAGCGGCCGGCGGTTGAGCATCACCACATAAAAAATTCGCAGACGTAATGTAACTGATTTAGTGATGATGCACTCGAAAGTTCAGTTCTCCGTCTTAGTAAAATCGTGATGAATCGCAATCTACAAAATAGGAAATGGGGTAAGATACTCATTTGTGGTATTCCAATCAGGATGCAGAATTTAAATAACGCGGCACGTTTGCCATTTCTCGGCTGTTACCAAGAGACATGGCGGGTAGGGAAAATGTTTCGCTTTGTCGTCGAACCACGTGTTGTCATCCTCAAAGTTTATTGCATAGAACATGGGAGTTCCTCGGACTCATTTCGCCAGCTGAGTACAATTATCGATGGGCGATACGTACTCAATTCATTGGCAATTCGACGAGCAATTTAAAAG
The DNA here is from genome assembly GCF_021461385.2 of Schistocerca piceifrons. Classification (NCBI taxonomy): domain Eukaryota; kingdom Metazoa; phylum Arthropoda; class Insecta; order Orthoptera; family Acrididae; genus Schistocerca; species Schistocerca piceifrons. The sequence goes on along the minus strand of NC_060139.1, from coordinate 294,672,010 downwards.
TTTGAGAAAAGTGGTTCGGTTTCTGATGATAACACACCAAAGCGACTTCGTACCAGCCGGTGCGCTAATAGTGTCGTCCCAATAATGTGACACCTGATCTCGACTGACTGTCGATCACAACAGCTGAACATTTCAATTAGCACTATTCAGTGAATTCTGATTAGAATCTAAATTTACGTCCTTACTAGGATCAATTGGCGCAACAGCTACTGCCAATAATCGTTTGCAATGGCGTGAATTCTCTGGGTAGGTGTTGGGCAACGTAAATGTGGTTGATTTTTGGAAGGAATGTCGTCATTAGCGAAGAGGCACTCTTCCAACTGAACTGACAAATCTGTCAGATTTATGATTACGAGGATTGTCGGATAACGTTTCAAGGATCCAGTGTTTAGTGCGGATTTTGCTGGCAAATGGCATGCGTTATCGCAACGCGGTATGTCACTTTCCTCGGTCCCCAACTGGAGGTTCTTGACCTCGAAAACAAGTGCTTCTGATAAGATGGCGCCACCTGAAATACCGCGCGCGAATCGCGGGCATTGTTGGAGGAGAAATTTCCGGGGCACCTCATCTCACGCCATGGAGACCAGAACTGGGCAGCAAGATCTTGCGACATGACGCCGTGTGGCTGTGGGTTTATATGAGCTCACGTGTTTACGAGAACAAACTGAGATTGATTCCTAAGTTAAAGGATCAAATGCAACACCTCATTGCAGAACGAGTTAAAAGTTCGTCAAAAAAGTTTTTGCGGACCTCTGTTCGATATTGTTGATCGTATGCAACCGCATTGTGTACTGACGAGCTGAAAATAACATTTCACCTTTTGAAATGACTAAAGTGTTTTATTCAAACATTGCGCTTACTTATTGGGATACGGTTTATTTGATGTACGTATCTGCCAGTTTTGGTATTATAAAGTAATACTGGTCGATATTATAAAGTAATAGGAAAATTAACAGCAATAGTAGCCCTCGGTCGCAAAAAAGGAGTCTTTTGACCCAGGTTTCGGTACTCATTTTTTGTGACCGAGGGCTGCTATTGCTGTTATTTTTACTTCGTAACCGGTCACTCACCACGCAGTCATATTCAAAACTTTAAAATAGTAGGTTTCCAGTTGGACCATAGGGATATACTTGGTCAGAATTCGTTGCACGCTTAATTCGATTTGGACCGCCTTGAGCAGACAAGATTACGTAACTGCTTTATCAGTGATCATATTCTTGCACTCTGAGAGGTCATCGGCCGTTCTAATGAATACCGGATTCATAACTGAGTAGTTTTTGTCGATTTTGAAGAGGCATTTGCTTCAGTCACTTACACAGAGGTTTTGCAAGGTCAAGCTGAACAATACGTTGATAGAGTCTATGTATCATCTGCAGCTACATACTCTGTAATCCACCTGACCGTGTTCAACTGAGGGTAGTATCATTAACCGGTGTGTGCCCCCCCCCCCACCCCTTTTGGAATGTTCTATTCGAGAATGTTGCGTGGGAAGGAGGACTCCGCGTGAGCTGTGATTGCCTCGATTTTCTCGCCTCCTGCCGTATGGGGGAGCAAGTAATATGTTTCTCGACTCTTCTTGGACAAACGCTCTAAAAGTTTCTCTCTGTGATGCACAGCGCCTTCCTTGCAGCGTCTGCCACTGATGTTTTGTTGAGCATTTCCTAATTGATCCCGTGAAGAAAGGTGCTGCTTTTCGCTGCATCTTCTCTGTCTTTTCCATAAAACGTCCGTGGCAAGGTATCAGGGCTGACGAGTCATACTGAGCAGTTGGCCATACGTAAGAGACCGCCTTCTTGGATGCCTTTCAATTCCTTAAGGTAATTTCAGTGAATCTCACTCTTGTATTTACTAGTTTTGTGTGCTTATTACGCTTTATGTCAGTCCGGAGAATTCTTATATCACATCCCCAGTCTCTGTTCGCAGCGGCGAACGGACGATAGATCTGCCCATAGGTGTAAAACTAGTACGCTCTATCTCGTCTAAGCCGTTGTCCACTGTCTTGGAAATGGCATTGCCGAAAGTGAACTAGATAGAGGACATAGTCAGTGGAACAAGAACTAATAAAAGGAGATTTTCAGATGATGCTGTGGGTTAAAGACATTGGGAAAACTCCATTCCTCAGATAGTATTGGTGCCCCCCCCCCTCCCCCCTCGTGACTTAAGATAGCTGAACTCAGCTTATACAGTTTAGAAACTAAGATTATGCCCTAAAAATGGAACACAGCACTAAATGTTTATATTGACATAATGTGCCTGGAAAATGCCAGCGACTACGATTGTTTGTCAGCTCGTAAATAAGACTTGTAAATGTCGGGCGCAGCTAACTGGATGATAGCTTTTCCTGAAACACCGGTATGCATTTAGAGCGGAGATGCCAGTAAAACTGAAGACAACGGTTTACGACCATTCCGTTTTAACGGTGTAGTTTCCTTACGCCACTTTACGTGAATATTGGATGGTTTCTTCTAATAACAAATTGTCAGCCCATCTCTCTGCAATGAGAGCTATCGTTCCCGTCCTCATGACGGCGTCGGTATATTAAAGTTTGAACTTCTTTCTTTTTTTATGGCACGCCACATTTAACGTGCCGTATACAACATGCTGCGTGCTTTTGTGATTTATGTGTACTGTGTATTGTCTATTTCGAATACTGTCGATTTGTGACTCACTCCGGAAAAATGCTTATGTGGGGACAGTCACGGCAGATCACATCTCTTTTCGTCACCACCTGCTTCCTCAGTCCAAGCGTCTCTGCACTTTAAAAGATAAGAATGGTACATTAGGTATGAACTCGATGGATGCTGTGTTAACACCGTTCTGCGATTAGAGACTGCGTCGCGCACTGGAGCTTGTTTATGGATTCTGAGCACTAGAGATAAGAGAATTCGGCTGACACAAGAGATGCGCGAGATTCGGTGTGCGAGAGCGGCTCTGCCTATCAGTTTCTCGTATAAGAGCCACGGCATCCAGTGACGGAGATTTCGTTACGATGTTGGAAAGGAACATCGTGTTTCAGGAAGTTGTTGTGCAATCACAGCTTCCATTGCGTCGTTGCCACATCTGCCGCCGCCATATTGGATTCGCCTTCTTGAATAAATTTGGCAAGAATGCAACGTGGGGTGGTGGCGGGTTTGCCCTACTGGTTTTGGGAAATCAATAATCAGTGTAGCTTTCCACGATGTAAAATAATCACTTCCAAGAATGTACAAAGAAATCAGTATTGTACACTAGGGACAAACGGAATGAAGCAACGCTGTTTTTGAACAAACTTGCCTTGTATTCGGGAGGATGGAAGGCCCCTTCTGGTTCTAGCCATTCTGATTTAGGTTTTCCGTGGTTTCCGTATAAGTTACTAACTGCAGGCAAACGCCAGGGTGGTTCATGCTATAAGGCTGCGGCCGACTGCCTGTTCCCATCCGTGTCAAACCAAACATCTGTGTAAATGTCTGTATATATGGATTACATTTTTACCCTTAAACTGTAGTAACACTACATGCCGAATACTGCTGTAAGAGCAATCCAGGGGTGCCCAAAGTAACTACTACTATTTCATGTAGTTTGTTTAATATTGCTCTGACAACCTCGCGCTGACTAAACAAACCCGTGCAGCTATTCTCTGAAGCTTTACAAGTGTTTAGACTGAGGTAGCTATATTTGCACGAGGAAAAGGATGTCAACTCCCTGCGCACTACTGTGTACAGTCTCGGACGGCTACAGGCTTTACTTGCCAGCTCATTTGTGTATACACATCGTGGACGACGGCGGTCAAGTCACACTGTCTTGGAGTACGTCGGACGATGCCTTCGATTCTGACGAATCAGGTTACCATTGTGGCAGTTCTGGACCGCATTTGTAGTCTTCAAAGCGGCAGGAGCATAGCAGAGAGGAGCTGTCTGAGTAAATAATGACCGCAGGCCAAACGTGAAGAAATGAGTGTATTCTCATACACTAAAGATCCAAAGAAACTGGTACATCTGCCTAATATCTTGTAGGGGCCCCGCGAGCACTCAGAAGAGCCGCAACACGAAGACGGATGGACGCGACTAATGACTGAAGTAGTGCTGGAGGGAACTGAACCAGGAATCATGCAGGGCTGTCCATAAATCCGTAAGAGTACGAAGTGGTGGAGATCTCTTCTGAACAGCTCGTTGCAAGGCATCCCAGAAATACCCAGCAATGTTGATGTTCGAGGAGTTTGGTGGCCAACGGAACTGTTTAAACTGAGAAGAGTTTTCCTGGAGCCACTCGGCAGCAGTTCTGGACGTGTGGGGTGTCGAATGGTCCTGCTGGAATTGCCCAAGTTCGTCGGAATGCACATTGGACATGAGTGATAAGACAGAATGCTTATGTATGTATCGACTGTCATAGTCGTATCTAGACGTATCAGGGGTCCGATATCACTCCAACTGCACACGCCCGACACCATTACAGAGCCTCTACCGGCTTGAACAGTCCCCTGCTGACATGCAGGGTCCATGGATTCGTGAGGTTGTCTCCATACCCGTATACGTCCATCCGCTCGATACAATTTGAAACGAGACTCGTCCGACCACGCATCATGTTTCCAGTCAACAGCAGCTCACTGTCGGCGTTGACGGACCAATGCGGGGCGTAAAATTTTGTGTCGCGCAGTCATCAAGCGTACACGAGTGGGCCTTCGGCTCCGCAAGCCTATGTCGACTAAGTTTCATTGAATGGTTCGCACGCTGACACTTGTTGACGGCCCAGCATTGAGATCTGCAGCAATTCGCGGAAAGGTTGCACTTCTGTCACGTTGAACGGTTCTCTTCAGTCGTCGCTGGCCCTGTTCTTGCAGGATCTCTTTCCTGTCGCATCGATGTCAGAGATTTGATGTTTTACCGGATTCCTGATTTTCACGGTACACTCGTGAAATGGTCGTAAGGGAAAATCCCCACTTCATCGTTACCTCGGAGATGCTGTGTCTCATCGCTCGTGTGCCATCTATACCACTACGTTCAAATCTTGACAGCCTGCCATTGTTAGCAGCAGTAACCGATCTAACAACTACGCCAGACACTTATTGTTTCAGATAGGAGTTGCCGATCGTAGCGCCGTATTCTGCCTGTTTAAGTATCTCTGTATTTTAATACGCATGCCTATGCCAGTTTCTTTAGCGCTTCAGTGTACATTATTGAGGGAACTTCAATTTTAAAGAAACATTTTTGCTCTAAAAGTGCTGGACGCTGGAGAACAACGTTTTACCATCGACAGTTTTCGCTACACAAATCAGGGGTGAACGGTGTTGAGCTGTCAGAGATTCGGTTTCCCCAGTGGTACACGCTCCATCCAGTACTTTAAGAAGGATGTTTATAGCGTCATCGTAAATGAATCTGTTGTATGTACGTGATGTTCAGTGGGAGTTGTGTATTGTACTGCACCTTATGGTTACTGTAATAGGGGAATGGCTGGAACAGAAAATCTTTACACGAGCGAGGTGACATGTGGGTCACAGTGCCAGAGATAAGCGAGCGTCACAACAAAGCCAGCCTTAGCACACTCTCGAGGTTATCAGCACTAGTCACTTTTCGTTATTTATTTCGTGGTTTGTTGTGTTTTTCAGATATGTGTTCTCCTAATGACCTAAATCACTTGCCGCTCACTGCAAGTCAGCGAAGGACGTCTTCAGTACTAGATAACGACAGTGCCTCTAAAAGTAGGCGTGGCTATTGACTGAAAAAAATGGGGAGCTGTATATTTACCTATCATAGGTGTTTTGCCTACCTCTTAACTGTGAATAGCCGGCCGCCGTGGTCTAGCAGTTCTAGGCGCTCAGTCCGGAACCGCGCGACTGCTACGGTCGCAGGTTCGAATCCTGCCTCGGGCATGGATGTGTGTGATGTCCTTAGGTTAGTTAGGTTGAAGTAGTTCTAAGTTCTAGGGGACTCATGACCACAGATGTTAAGTCCCATAGTGCTCAGAGCCATTTGAACCATTTGAACTGTGAATATACTACAAACATATGTGACTTGTTAGACAATCTTTCTACGGAAGGTTTAGAGGAGACAGCACTCCAGACAGAGTAGTTGAGACCTACGTGTTCTTGGCGATATATGGATGACACACTTATAATCTGGCCCCCACGGCGCCGCATCACTGGATTCATTTTTAAAACGTTTAAATTCTCTTCATTCGCACACCAAGTTTACGATGGATATGGAGATAAACGGCGAACTACCGTTCCTGAATGTTTTGGTGCAGAGAAAAGAAAATGACATGTTGGGTGACGCAGTGTACCGTAAACATACACTCACGGAATTACACCAACAGGCCACCAGGTGTCAACATCCTGCATAACGAAGTGGCGTGCTTACGACGTTGGCCCACAGATGACGAGCCATATCGGATTCAGAAAGCTTATCTGATGAACTACGCCACATCCGTACCTTATGATTAGAGAGTGGATATTCTGAACGGGAGATTCGCTGTTCCTTACGCCCGGTGCATGCTAGACAAAGTGAGGAGCTGGAAGAAAGTAGAGAACAAGGAGGAATGATCATCCTGCCATACTTCGGTGGTATTTCTTAGAAAGTGGGATAATATTGGAGAAACATAAAGTTAAATGCGTCTTTCTTCCGCCACCGGAACTCAGGGTTCTTTTATGCTCGGTGAAAAATGATTTTGTTTTAAGAAGACCTGATGTCTATAAGATTCCCTATAGCTGCGGGACGTCATACGTTAGACGAACTTGTCGCTCCTTTGAGGACAGATGCGTCGAACATCGACGACACACACGTCTGGACCAGCCAGAGAAATGTGCAGGGGCCAGCTTTGCTTCAGTACAGGGTACAGTATCGAATACGAAAACACAAAAATTCTCACGTCGACGTCTTCGTGCTGGAACAGCGTTATTAAAGAAGCAGCGGAAACTCGCAGCGCGACTAATTTGCTGAACAAGGACGCAGGATACTAACTCGGCACGGCTTAGGATCCAGCTCTGGCAATGTTAAAATCAAAGCGGCCACAGAGAAGAACTTCTGGTCGTATAAGGGATGATGCTGCGGTGGCGACATAGATATTCGGCTGACAACGACGAGAACGAGGGCACACGCTAGCGCGGACACTTATTGAGGTTGTTCGAAAAACTCCGAAACATTCGTAATTTCGCGGCAATATTATGTTGGGGCGAAATGCGGTTGCTATTTCTGCACACTCCTATGTTTAATGTGTAACTACTGGAAGTTTCATTGTTGTATGTCCGTTAGTTATTGTCCAGTGCAGTATTGAGTAGAACGTTGTGTCGCACGGTTTGTGTATTTCGAGCAGGCATAGTCAGAGGAGGTCAACGGCCTTTCCGCAGTGGTAACACGGTTCTCGTCAGATCACCGAACTTAAGCGCTGTCGCGCTGGGCTAGCACTTCAATGTGTGACCATCCTGTCTGTCGAGCGCTCTTGGTAAGCTGGGTGCGCACAGCCCTTGTGAGGCAAACTGAGGAGGTACTTGACTGAGAAGTAACGGCTCCGGTCTCGCAAACAGACATACGGCCGGGAGAGGGGTGTGCTGACCACATGCCCCTCCACATCCGCAGCCAGTGACGCCTGCGGACTGAGGATTACACGGCGGTCAGTACCGTTTGGCCTTCATGGCCTGTTCGGGCGGAGTTTAGTCTCTTAGAGTTAGGGGAGCAACGCGTCTGCATTGAATTTTGCTTGAAACTGAAGAGACCCTTTACAGACAAACATCAAACGATGCAGAAAGCCTACAGCGATGAGTGCTTAAGCCGACGAATGGTTCAGACAGTTTAAAAATGGCCAGACGGAAGTTAAAGATTACCCTCGTTCAGGACGCACTTCGACTTCTACCGACTACGCTCATGTCAGGAACGTCAACGAAATTGTGCGTGCCAATCGAAGACTGACTGTCGGAGAGATTGCAGAAGAGTGTAACATTTCAGTTGGATCATGTCGTAAAATCCTGACACAGCGTATTGGAATGCATCGCGCTGCCAAGTTCGTCCCACGGCTCATGAGTCAAGACCAGGAAAACCTTCGCCTCGCATTTAGTGAAGAGCTTTGGGATCGCGCAAATGGAAACGAGATGTTTCTTAAGAGAATCATAAATGGAGATGAGACGAAGTCCACAGTTATTATGTTGAGATCAAGGTTCAGTCTTCACAATGGGTCGGGAAAGGTTTTCCAAAACAAAAAAAGAAGCTCGTCAGGTCACGTCAAATGTGAAAGCCATGCTGATAGTTTTCTTTGACTGTAAAGTACTAGTTCATCATGAGTTCGTGTCACAGCGAAAAATTGTTAATCGATGGTACTATCGGGACGTGTTGCGACGGCTGCGAGAAAATATGAGAAGGTAACGGCATGAAATGGTGGCGAGACAATTCAAGGCTCTTGCAGCATGATAACGCAACCGCACATTCACCCCTGTTTGTCCGTGACTATTGCACAAAAAACGAAATCACTGTGCTGTCTCACCCTCCGTACTCTCCCAGACATGGCCCCTGCGGACTCTTTTTTTTATTTCGAAAGTTGAAAACCACCTTGAAAGGACAGAGATTTGCAACGATAGATAAGAAAAAATTCAAATTCGCAGACGGCGCTTCTCGCAATCCAGCAGGAGGCATACCAAGACTGCTTCCGGAAATGGAAAGAGGGTTGGGAGCGGTGTTTCAGTCGTGGAGGAGAATATTTCGAAGGAGACCATGCACAATAAGTAAGAGGTGAGCGTAGAAAAATTTTGTGGACAAGGTTGCGGAATTTTTTGGACAGAGGCCAAATACCGGCGGAGAGGCTCCCGACAGAGGGGAGGGGCGGCCGACGACAGCTCCCAGTGTGCGTTCCTCGTACGACAGGTGGCGTAGCTGTCTCTCTCGCTACGATCTGCATATCTGCGCTATCGGTCACGGAAGTCTGGCACGTTCACGCCTGCCAGTTTCTTCTTAGACTGTCATAAATAGGAGGCTTCGGTAACAGACTGAGCTCACTCTAATATACGCAGTTAGCAATCACTACAAAACAGGTGCTTGACGTGGAGCCTGGGCGCCCCAAGATGGGCCAGGACGAGAGAAATACCAGAGATAACTGGAGGAATATACGTCGCTGAGAAGATGAAAGACCAGGCAACTCGTCTCTTTCACAAATTAGACGAGTATCGTGGAAATGTCCGTCAAATTGCGAATGTAGGCTAGTCTCTGCCACGACATTGGCACAAATACAAGCCATTACTACGCCCCCACAGGACCATCAAAGATGGCAGATCTGTCATTTTGGATGATCTGCTTAAAGGTCTCCTTATTCAATCACTCACTGCCGTCGATAGTCTACTGCATCGTGGATTGCCCAGTAGACAGAAATCACCTTCTTTAAATCTGTGCAATTACCGCTGGATAGTGCTGCAATCCACTGTGTCCTCCCCATAAACAGGGAGCAACTTACTGTGAATCGATGTGGCAGAGTCATCGCCGGTCTTGAAGAGGAACTCCATCACCGACCGTTGTCGCAACCTAACATCTGCTTCACGGTCCATTATGGTTCACCTGTAAATAGAAGAAAATACTTATTTATACCAACTTATAGTTAAATTTTCCAAGTATGTTCACAAAAAAGTCAATTCTCCTCCTGCAAAAAATAAAAAAATTAGAGACTACTGTGCAAAACTTTTTGATCGCCCATTGCACCTAACCAACGCCCTCAAAAGACTCAAGGACCCAGAGAGATCCTAAGTCCTTTTGCAAGCGAATACACAATAAAGCTAAACTATGTCGCATATGTTGCCATCCCAGAAGAAAAAATCGCCAAAGGTGATCACCCTTTGGGCACAACATAAAAACAGCCAGAGCAGTGTGTTTGCCGCACCTGAAGACGTCGGTCAATTGCGCCGACAACATATTGTGGAAATTTCACGACATCAGCCGTCTCGCCCGGGAACAATATTTACAATATACTGCTAGTCTATCCACGATCCCTGATTCTCTCGACCGTTATATACGATGTAGTTTGTACGGTTTGAACTAAAGCCGCTACCCGTGGCAGTGACTCCTCTTGCTTGTTGTCGCTGTACGGATGGTATGGCTACTGCAACCGAGTGCACTACTGTAGACTTTGATGTTCTCTCATATGCGTCAACACCACCTCCACATTTAAAACGTGCACAGGAATCCATTGGTGCTAGAATATTTTAATAATAATGAGGTAGCTGGCAATTAAACCGGAAAGCAAGGTGAACACCTTGCTGCAGTCTTGCAGAGCGAAGATCTACCGCGCTCCCAGTTCTGTCTCCTTCCCGTGCAGAAGCCAGAGTTTTTTACAGATTTGTTAACTAGCTAAGGGGTAAGTTTTTATGGTGGATCCGTCATTTGTCAAGAGAAATATTAAGCAAATTGGTCAGTGTCAATTAATGCAGAGAAGAATAAAAGAAGAATTTTTACTAGTTGGTCCTCGTCATTTAGTTCTGCGTCCTCCATTTGCCCACGTTTGTGTCACAGGCCGACTGTGACGTGACAGTGTGACGATCTCACGCCAGCGCACTGTTTTTAGGAGGGCTGTTGGGAAAGTAAGGTCCCATAGGACGCGAAATGGAAACCAGAGCGAAAATGCTATGAAGCGTAACACAATGTGTTGGGCAGTGTCTCTAGTGTGTCAGTCGATCGTGTCACATCACTTTTTTTTCAGATCTGAGCGCACAGTGAAACCGTAAAGTCGATTTTGGCAGTGGTTACCATTTCGCGAGCGATCGGACCTCACTTTCCGAATAGCCGTCGTAGCAGTCATGATAGAGTGTCCCCTGTTGGCTGCGGATGCTTCTCTCGTCGGTAGACAGCGTCGCAACTCCGCTGCAGCCCACTGACGGCTCCAGCAGTGGACTCAGTGAGAGGTTAACGGTGTCTCACGCGGCGAGTGTGCTACCAGGTCCCAGCGTCCAAGTGGGACGGGGTAGCAACAGCGTTCATCTTATTGGATCGTAAGGAAGAAAGTTGGTTCAGCTGCAGCGTTGCGGATACTCCGTGCACTTTACCACTGCACCAAGACCTCCACAAAACGAGTATGTGGATCACTTCACACAAAAAAAACCATCGATCAACGAAAGGACATAGTTACCCCCGAGTTCAGTGCATTCGATATCATGACTGAAGTTGAAGTAAGGGTCCGCAACTCGTGGTCTAGTGGCTAGCGTTGCAGCCTCCAGATCACGGGGTCCCGGGTTCGATTCCCGGCCGGGTTGGGGATTTTCTCTGCCCGGGGACTGGATGTTTGTGTTGTCCTCATCATTTCATCGTCATCGTCATGCGTGAAAGTGGCTGGATTGGATTGTGTAAAAATTGGACTGTGTAAAAATTGGGATTTTTTGTGGGCACTGATGACCGCACAGTTGAGCGCCCCACAAACCAAACATCATCATCATCATCATCATCATCATTGAAGCAAGGCCGTCTAATGCGCCGACCGTAGACCTGGAAGAGAACGAGACCGCCGGCCGCTGTGACCGAGCGGTTCTAAGCGCTTCAGTCCGGAACCATACGGCTGCTACGGCCGAAGGTTCGATTCCTGTCTCGGGCATGGATGTGTGTGATGTCCTTAGGTTAGTTAGGTTTAAGTAGTTCTAAGTCTAGGGGACTGCTGACCTCAGATGTTAAGCCCCATAGTGCTTAGAGCCATTTGAACCATTTGAGAACGATAACACACATTGGCTGCCAGTACTATAACAAGCAACCATCTCTTATCTGCCATCTAGAAGGTCGCGGTTTACGGACTGGATATGCGCAGACTATTTCTAACGTCATCGGTAAGAATAATTGTGCTTCTACGACTGAAGCTTCCTCAGTCACCTCTACAGGATAGACCTCAGACGCCAGGCACCAGAGCGTGGTCTCTCACTGTGATCGGTATTTCGGCAGCCTGAGTAGCTTAATGCAGGAGACTAAGCATCTCGAAGCATCAATTTCCGACAAGTATCATAACTGGCTCCGGATCAGAATAAGCAACAACTTAGACTGTCACCATGAGGCGTTTAAGGGATTGCAGGTTGGACATGCACTTACGAGCGAAAACTTTACTATCAGCCGCTTAATGGCGTGTCCATTCACTTCTGTTGGTTCCTCAGATAAGCGGCAGCAGATGTACAGGGACAAGTCACGCAGTTCGCTGAAATTACGGGCCACTGGTCTGTGAGTGCGGAGCCGGCTTCCCTTACCGTCGCAGAGAGCTCCTTAAGATTCAGGTGAGACGGACGTGACGGCCAGAGAGAGTTCGCCACCATGCTCCTCAAACCGCTGTCGCACGATTCTGGCCTTGTGACATGGGCAGTTATCTTGCTGGAAGATTCCATCGCGGTGGGGAAGACAGCAAGCATGAAGATGGTCCGCAGTATTAATTTTCATATAGTCCACACTGTATAGCCTGCATGGTGCGTTGTATTAGTAAGATAGATCCCATAAAGCCTAGGTTAATGTACCCCACAGCATAATACAGCCCACAACTGCCTATGTCAATAGCGGGTGCACATTTCGTGCAATCGTACGCCTGAATGACGGCGTATCCTGGCACGTCCGTCTACCTGGCGTAGCAGGACACGTGATTCATCCGACCGAGAGACACGTTTGCATTGATCCACGGCTCCGTCTCGATGATACCGTAGTTACTGGAATAGTAATTGAAGATGTTGTAGGGCTCAACATGCGAACACCTAAGAGTTATCTGCTGCGGAACCCCATGTTGAACAAAGTGCGGTGGACGATGTGGTCCGAAACAATTGTGGTTGCTTCAGTACTGTACTCTTGACGCCAGGTCGGCCACATATGGCCGCGTATTGTGCTCTGCAGAGCGGTCACGCTGTGTGATGAGACTTGGACATTCAACGTCCTGCCACCTGTTCACGGTTTCACAGTCCTTCAACGCCTTTCGACAGATAGTCACGACTGTAACGTGCAAACAGCCGACTGTCTTCGCCGCGTTCGAGGTACGCGTTTCGAGACGCTGAACCGTAACGACCTCACCAACGTGAGTGGGTGTCCACATTGCGCCACGTATGGTCGCTAGAATGGTTCACCGTTCGTATGTGCTCCGCTTAATTTGCTTCCATTACAACCCCATGTTCCTACACCATCACCAGGCAGCATTCAGTATCGCGGTGGACAGTGGTCATAATGTTTTGGATCATCAGTGGCCGGCCGGGGTGGCCGAGTGGTTCTAGGCGCTGGAACCGCGCGACCGCTACAGTCACAGGTTCGAATCCTGCTTCGGGCATGGATGTGTGTGATCTCCTTAGGTTAGTTAGGTTTAACTAGTTCTAAGTTCTAGGGGACTGATGACCTCAGAAATTAAGTCCTATAGTGCTCAGAGCCATTTGATCATCAGTGTGTAACCAGGAGTCTGTTCGTACGAAAAAGTTCTGCAGCGTGCCACACAGTGATGACGGGTAATAGCGCCGTATTTACATGTTGCTAGACCGCCCCTGGTAGCTGAGTGGTCAGCGCGACCGAATGTCATACCTAACGGCCCGGGTTCGATTCACGGACGTGTCGGAGATTTTCTCCGCTTAGGGACTGGGTGAAGGGAGAAGAAAATTTAATAGTCATGGGTGACTGGAATTCAGTAGTAGGGAAAGGGAGAGACGGAAACGTAGTAGGTGAATATGGATTGGGGGTAAGAAATGAAAGAGGAACGCCTGCTAGAATTTTGCACAGAGCACAACTTGATCATAGCTAACACTTGGTTCAAGAATCATAAAAGAAGATTGTATACATGGAAGAAGCCTGGAGATACTGACAGATTTCAGATAGATTATATAATGGTAAGACAGTGATTTAGGAACCAGGTTTTAAATTGTAAGACATTTCCAGGGGCAGATGTGGACTCTAACCACAATCCATTGGTTATGAACTGTAGATTAAAACTGAAGAAACTGCAAAAAGGTGGGAAGTTAAGGAGATGGGATCTGGATAAACTGACTAAACCAGAGGTTGTACAGAGTTTCAGGGAGAGCATAAGGGAACAAATGGCAGGAATGGGGGAAAGAAATACAGTAGAAAAAGAATGGGTAGCTTTGAGGGATGAAGTAGTGAAGGCAGCAGAGGATCAAGTAGGTAAAAAGACGTGGGCTAGTAGAAATCCTTGGGTAACAAAAGAAATATTGAATTTAATTGATGAAAGGAGAAAATATAAAAATGCAGTAAATGAAGCAGCCAAAAAGGAATACAAACGTCTCAAAAATAAGATCGACAGGAAGTGCAAAATGGCTAAGCAGGGATGGCTAGAGGATAAATGTAAGGGTGTAGAGGCTTTTCTCACTAGGGGTAAGATAGATACTGCCTACAGGAAAATTAAAGAGACCTTTGGAGAAAAGAGAACCACTTGTATGAATATTAAGAGCTCAGATGGAAACCCAGTTCTAAGCAAAGAAGGGAAAGCAGATAGATGGAAGGTGTATATAGAGGGTCTATACAAGGGCGATGTACTTGAGGACAATATTATGGAAATGGAAGAGAATGTAGATGAAGATGAAATGGGAGATACGATACTGCGTGAAGAGTTTGACAGAGCACTGAAAGACCTGAGTCGAAGCAAGGCCCCGGGAATAGACAACATTCCATTAGAACTACTGACAGCCTTGGGAGAGCCAGTCCTGACAAAACTCTACCATCTGGTGAGCAAGATGTATGAGACAGGCGAAATACCCTCAGACTTCAAGAAGGATATAATAATTCCAATCCCAAAGAAAGCAGGTGTTGACAGATGTGAAAATTACCGAGCTATCAGTTTAATAAGCCACAGCTGCAAAATACTAACACGAATTCTTTACAGACGAATGGAAAATCTGGTAGAAGCCGACCTCGGGGAAGATCAGTTTGGATTCCGCAGAAATACTGGAACACGTGAGGCAATACTGACCCTACGACTTATCTTAGAAGAAAGATTAAGGAAAGGCAAACCTACGTGTCTAGCATTTGTAGACTTAGAGAAAGCTTTTGGCAATGTTGACTGGAATACTCTCTTTCAAATTCTGTAGGTAGCAGGGGTAAAATATAAGGAGCGAAAGGCTATTTACAATTTGTATAGAAACCAAATGGCAGTTATAAGAGTCGAGGGACATGAAAGGGAAGCAGTGGTTGGGAAGGGAGTGAGACAGGATTGTAGCCTCTCCCCAATGTTATTCAATCTGTATATTGAGCAAGCAGTGAAGGAAACAAAAGAAAAATTCGGAGTAGGTATTAAAATCCACGGACAAGAAATAAAAACTTTGAGGTTCGCCGATGACATTGTAATTCTGTCAGAGACAGCAAAGGACTTGGAAGAGCAGTTGAATGGAATGGATAGTGTCTTGAAAGGAGGGTATAAGATGAACATCAACAAAAGCAAAACGGGGATAATAGAATGTAGTAGAATTAAGTCGGGTGATGCTGAGGGAATTAGATTAGGAAATGAGACACTTAAAGTAGTAAAGGAGTTTTGCTATTTGGGGAGCAAAATAACTGATGATGGTCGAAGTAGAGAGGATATAAAATGTAGACTGGCAATGGCAAGGAAAGCGTTTCTGAAGAAGAGAAATTTGTTAACATCGAGTATAGATTTAAGTGTCAGGAAGTCGTTTCTGAAAGTATTTGTATGGAGTGGTGTAGCCATGTATGGAAGTGAAACATGGACGATAAATAGTTTAGACAAGAAGAGAATAGAAGCTTTCGAAATGTGGTGCTACAGAAGAATGCTGAAGATTAGATGGGTAGATCACATAACTAATGAGGAGGTGTTGAATAGGATTGGGGAGAAGAGAAGTGTGTGGCACAACTTGACTAGAAGAATGGATCGGTTGGTAGGACATGTTCTGAGGCATCAAGGGATCACCAATTTAGTATTGGAGGACATCGTGGAGGGTAAAAGTCGTAGAGGGAGACCAAGAGATGAATACACCAAGCAGATTCAGACGGATGTATGTTGCAGTAGGTACTGGGAGATGAAGAAGCTTGCACAGGATAGAGTAGCATGGAGAGCTGCATCAAACCAGTCTCAGGACTGAAGACCACAACAACAACAGGGACTGAGTGTTGTGTTGTCCTTGTCATCCTTATTTAATCCCCATCGACACGCAAGTCGCCGAAGTGGCGTCAACTCGAAACACTTGCACGAGGCGACTGGTCTACCCGACGGAAGGCCCTCGCCACACGGCATTTCCATTTACTTAGTGCTTAATCTTTATCTTTTGGAAACCATTCATAAGAAGAAGGAAATGTCGCAATATTACTTCAGGAGAAATTAGTGTATTTGTACTACTCTTTATTCTCCCTAGTGGTCCAAAATAATTTTGTTTAGTGATTTTGCCATGATGCATTTTTACGATATGTTATCCTCTACTATGTGCTCTACATGTAGCTGCCGTTTTAATCATTTCACATAATAGGGTGCAAGTCATGGGAAGGCACTGGATGTGATGTCGGTCGTCGGCTAGTTGCATGTGTCTTCGTAGAGCACTGCCAGCAATGGGTCCCTGTGCCTGACGTGCAAATCGACGACGATCTGACTGGCAGTACGCCGTCGATCGTCCCGTGTCGCGACACCACGTACCAGGGTCATTCACTTGCGTTGGTCTTCCTGTGCGGCGGTTTCCGCCTGTAGAAACATTGTCTTTTAGTATCGAGACACTGTTGACGTCGGGAACCTGAATTCTTGGGTAATCTCCGATATGGTGCGACCCTCGATTATCATCGCATGTTCAAAGTCGGTTAACTCACGACGGGTTCCGATGTGCACTGGATACCACTCACGCCGTACGCCACGGCTTTCGGGGGTCGTACACGGTGCATCTTGAAATGGGACAGCCCTTCCCGTGACTGTCGGCCTCTCAGTTTCGTGCCTGTTTACGTCACACTTTAAGAGCAGAGTGTACCCTACAGGACGCGCTGTGGTCTCTGTCCACAGGATAGGAGGGAGTGCCGCGCCATGCTGCTGGTGGCTGGACCTCGCCGCCGCCGCTTCCTGTGATGACCGCCGCGAACACTAGCAGGTAGGCAACCCGCACAGCGGCCGACGAATAGCGTGGAGCTTACCTGCCTGCCGCTTCCCCATAAGCCGTGTCGTCCGATCTGGTCAAAGTTCGACGGTCACAGGTGAGTCCACCATTTTTTGGTGTACAATAACTCCGAACTTGATGAATTCCGACACTATCATCATCATAATCATCATTTAACAGTTCCAGTTTCCCAGGTACTGGCAATGAGCCTCTTCCACTTTTGAATTCATTTTGACTATTTTACGACCGTGACTGTCTCAAGAAATATTTAAAGGTTTTTCTAAATTACCGCTACCAGTCACAAACTTTGTTAACTATTGTATTATTAATTTATTTTGCTACATGTTTCGAGGGAATACCCCATCTTCAGGCTAAATGACATTACGAAAACAATTTTACGATAAGATTACACTGTCCTTACGTTTCCACTTTGTCGTGTCCAAATACACCTGTTCACGGAGTACATCATCCACTGTCCATCCTCTGGTCACTAGATCAGTCTTAATTAAGTCCATCCATCGGGTTCGAGGTCTTCCTTGAGGTCTTTTCACATACGCCCGTGTTTCCAAATTTATTTTGGCTGTTCTAGTTGGCTCCATTCTCATCACATGCCCGTACCATCGTAGATGCGCCAATTCGATGTAATAGGGATGTCTTCATTCCGGCTTCTTTCCTCACTTCCTCGTTCCTTAACTTGTCCATCTTGGTCTTCTGGATGGTAGATCTAAGAAATTTCATCACTGATGCTTGCAGCCTTGATGATTCTCTTTTTGTGAGGGTACATGTTTCAATACCGTAGGTCAATATTGGTATGAAATAGCTATTAAACATCATCAGTTTGGACGGTTTTGCAATCAAGTCATCCCACAAAAGTGGCAAGTTAAAACTGTGTGCCGGACCGAGACTCGAACTCAGGACCTTTGCCTTTCGCGGGCAAGTGCTCTACCCACTGAGCTACCCAAGCACGACTCACGCCCCGTACTCACAGCTTTACGTCTGCCGGTACCTCGTCTCCTACCTTCCAAACTATACAGAAGCTCTCCTGCGAACCTTGCAGAACTACCACTCAAGAAGGAAAGGTGCTTGGGTAGCTCAGTTGGTAGAGCACTTTCCCGCGTGTGGCAAAGGTCCCGAGTTCGAGTCTCGGTCCGGCACACAGTTTTAATCTGCCAGGAAGTTTCATATCAGCGCACACTCCACTGCAGACTGAAAATCTCATTCTAAAAAGTGATCTTACTTGCTGGTAGAATTCAAATCCTTTGTGCACTCTGTTGGTGATTGCATTTCTGACCAAATGATCACTGGAGATTACGCTTCCAACGTAAGGAAAACTGTCCACATACTCCAGTTGCCGGTCTCCTAGTTTTACACTTGCTGGTTGTCCATCTCTGTTGACTACCATCACCACTGTCTTGGTCTTGCTGATGTTGAGGTTATATTTCTGGAACTGAGATTTCCATTAATCGAGTCTGATCTATACTTCCTCTTAAGTTTCACTCCATATCATGATGTCATCAGCAAAGGCAAACGCATTCAGTTAACCTGACTTCTCCTTGACGTTCTTCATATAACAGTGATGAACAGTAGTGGGGATAGTGCACTTCCTTGCTGAACTCCATTCTTGGTCTTTGTACATCATCTAAATCCCGACACTGTCATGATGCTTCCAATTGTAGCATCGCGTGTCCTTGATCATGAGAGTTTATTATTTTTTTATAACCAGTTTGTCAGTAGTGACCAGCTTCAGATCAGTCCGCAACAAACAGAAAGAATGTGTGACAAGTGAAAGCAGTTCGCCATGACTGAAAATTATCATCAATATAACCTGCGTATCATGAGAAAACACTGTGATATGAGAAGCACAATAATGTCTTCATCGGACAATTAGAATGGTGAAAAAATATGATATAATTATTGCCAATACTGTCCTCTCTACAATCCTACTAACATAAATGTGTTCTGCCAGTTATTAATCGACAAACGGCACACACACCGCGTCGCAAAACATCTCGAAACCCAAGGCACCACTCGTCCGTCAGTGGTGTTTTCACTCCAGCAGATAGTCTACAGCCATAGCTATACTCCACAAGTCACGTTACCCATGTGTAGTGGAGGGAATTTGTAGCAGTACTATCATTTCCCCCTTTCCGTTCCATTCACGAGCGATGCGTGGGAAGGACAACGGGAGGCAATCTCCCGGATCAGCGCTAATTTGTTTGATTTTAGGTATGACCCTAAATCATTCCCTTCCCTGGCCACACCATGGGAGGAACGCCAGGTTAAGGATGGCAGCGAACTTATTCACCCCACTATGTACTAGAGCTGATGGGGAGTCCTTTGTTGCAATGAAGCCTCAGTTTTTTGTTGAGCGTTTACAGGACAAGTTTGGGGAGATAGAGGGCTTGTCCAAAATGCGGTCAGGGTCAGTCTCGATAAAAACGGCATCCTCTGCCCAGTCACGGGCATTACTCGCTTGTGAGACACTGCGGGATGTTTCCGTTACCATCACGCCAAATACGGTCCAGGGTATTATATTCCACAGGGACCTTCTTCTGCAGTCTGACGACGAGCTGCGCGCCAATTTAGAGTACCGAGGCGTTCATTTCGTCCGGAGTGTACATAGGGGTCGAGGGATAATCAGGTTGCCACTGGAGCCTTCATCTTGGCCTTGCCCGAGATGCTCAAGGTGATGGTCTACCACTGTGATGTCAAGCCATGTATCCCTTCCCCGATGCGGTGCTTTAAGTGTTGAAGTGCTGGAAGTTCGACCATATGTTGTCCCGCTGTACTTCCAGCGTCACATATCGAGATTGTGGACGTCCTTCGCATCCCAATACTCCATGTGCCCCGCCTCCTATCTGTGTCAGCTTCGGAGAACATCATTCCCCTTGCTTGCCAGACTGCAGGATTTTACAGCTAGAAAGGAAAATCATGGAATATAAGACCCTGGACCGACTGACCTACACTGAGGCCAAGAGGAAATTTGAGCGCCTCCATCCTGTGGCTATGACCTCCTCTTTCGCCGCCGCTACGAGAACAGTTTTAGCCCCATCAGTTCCAAGAATTCCAGTCGGCTCTAAGAGCTAGAAGATCAGACCTACTCCTTGATGGTGGGGTGCAATTCTCTCCCTGTTACTGCTGTACCACCTACCCCGGGAGCACTGCCCCACCCCCCTCCCCCCAACCATCAGGGACTCCAGTCCCCACTTCTCAGCTGGAGAAGCGTAAGTCTTCTTCGGCTCCTCTCACTAGGAAGGGGTCCCTTGGGCCACTCACTTCCCAGGTTTCTGCTAGTGGGAAAGATGACACCTGTCAGTAGCTGAAGTGCCCAAATGCAGCTGGTTGTAGGGCTTCGCGATCATCCTCAGTCCCTGAGACTGAATCAGCGAAGCCCTCCCAGCCAGAGAAACCCAAGGAGCAGCGAGAGAAACCCATAAAGAAGATCCCCAAGACAAAAGGAATTGGCATCCACACCACTACTACCTACAAGCTCTCCGTCTGAGGTTGGGGTGGAGATTCTGGGGGCCACTGAGGTCCTAGATCTCGCCAGACCCTCGTGCACAATGGATATAGACTGCTCAGGAAACAAGTCGGTAGCGGCAGGTGACCCTAAGACGTAAACTGCCTCTCTGAATGTTCCATGCGTTCCCAGCCTCACGATCACATTATCCTCCAGTGGAATTGCGGCGGTTTTTTTCCACCACCTGGCTGAGCTACGGCAGTTGTTAAGCTTTACACCTGCTTTCTGCGTTGCCCTCCAATAAACCTGGTTCCCGGAAATGCGGACCCCTACCCTTCGCGGCTACAGGGGATATTACAAGAAACATATCGAATATAATAGAGTGTCAGGTGGAGTTTGCGTCTATGTCCTGAACTCGGTATGTAGTGAGCCTGTGCCTCTTCTAAGCCCTCTTGAAGTTGTGGTTGTCGGGATACGGAAGACGCAGCAAATACCTGTCTGCAACGTATGCAGATGGTGCAGTACCCCTGAACCCATTGGCTACACTGATTGCTCAACTCCCTAAACCTTTCCTACTTTTTGTAGGTTTCAACGCTCATAACCACTTGTGGGGTGGCACCATGCTTACTGGCTGAAGCAGAGATGTCGAAACTTTACTGTCCCAGTTCGATCTCTGCCTCTTAATTACTAGGACCGCCACACATTTTAGTGTGGCTCATGGTAGTTAATCGGCCATAGATTTATCACTTAGCAGCCGAGGACTTTTCCCACCTATCCACTGGAGAGCACATGACGACCTGTGTGGTAATGACCACTTCCCCATCTTCCTGTCACTCTCCCGGCGTCATGGCCACGGGCGCCTAACCACATGGGCTTTCAACAAGGCAAACTGGGAAGCCTTCACCACTGCTGTCACCGTTGAATCTCCCCCACATGGTGTTGTCGATGTTGTAGTTGAGCAGGTAACTACAACGATCGTTTCTGCGGCGGAAAATGCGATCCCTCGTTCTTTGGGGTGCTCCAGGCGAAAGTCGGTACCTTGGTGGTCGCCGGAAGTCGCTGAGGCAATCAAAGACCGTTGGCGAGCTCTACAGCGACATAAGCGGCACCGTTCCCTAGAGCACCTAATAGCCTTTAAACGGCTCCGTGCCCGCATTCGTCATCTTATCAAAAGGTGGAAACAGGAGTGTTGGGAGAGGTATGTCTCGACCACTGAGTGCCTTGCGTCACCTTCCCAAGTCCGGACGAAGATCAGACGTGTTTTTGGGTACCACCCCAACAGAAGTCCCTGGCGTTACCGTCGATGGCGTTTTATCTACCGACGCAAACGCGATTGCCGAGCACTATGCTCGAGCCTCTGCATCGGAGAATTATCCCCCCCCCCCCCCCCCAGCCCAGGCCTTTCGCATTCTCAAACGGCGGATGGAAAGGAAAGTCCTCTTGTTCACTACACGCTACAGTGAACCCTATAACGCCCCATTTACGGAATGAGAGCTCCTCAGTGCCCTTGCACATTGCCCCGACACAGCTTCTGGGCCAGATCGGATCCACGGCCAGATGATTAAACATCTCTCGTCTGACTACAAGCGACATCTCTTCGTCATCTTCAACCGGATCTGGTGGGATGGCGTCTTTCCATCGCAATGGTGGGAGAGCACCATCATACCAGTGCTCAAACTCAAACCTGTCAAGAAACCGCTTGATGTGGATATCTATCGGCCCATCAGCCTCACCAACGTTCTTTGTAAGTTGCTGGAACGTATGGTGTGTCGGCGGTTAGGTTGGGTCCTGGAGTCACGTGGTCTACTGGCTCCATGCCAGGGCGGTATCCACCAAGGTCGCTCTGCCACTGATAATCTTGTGTCCCTCGAGTCTGCCATCTGAACAGCCTTTTCCAGAAGCCAGTACCTTGTTGCCGTCTTTTTTTGATTTATGATAAGTGTATGACTCCACTTGGCGACATCATATCCTTGCCACTTTATACGAGTGGGGTCCCCCATGCCCGATCCCGATTTTTATCTAAATTTCCTGTCGCTTCGTACTTTCCGTGTCCAAGTTGGTGCCTCCCATAGTTCCCCCCATATACAGGAGAATGGGGTCCCGCAGGGCTGTGTATTGAGTGTATATTGTTAGTGGCCATTAACGGTCTAGCAGCAGTTGTAGGGCCGTCCGTAGTACCTTTTCTGTACGCAGACGACTTCTGCATTTCGTACTGCTCCACCAGTACTGGTATCGCTGAGAGGCACCTACAGAGAGCCATCCACAAGGCGCAGTCATGGGCTCTAGCCCACGGTTTCCAGTCCTTGGCCGCAAAGTCGTGTGTTATGCACTTCTGTCGGCGTCGAACCGTTCATCCGGAACCAGAACGTTAACTTAATGACGATCCATTCACTGTAGTGGAGACATATCGATTCTTAGGACTGGCTTCCGACACCCGATTGACTTGGGTTCCTCACCTTCGTCAGCTTACGCGGAAATGCTGGCAGCACCTCTATGCCCTCCGCTGCCTGAGCAGCAGCGACTGGGGTGTAGATCGCTCTACGCTGCTGCAGCTGTACAGAGCCCTTGTTCAATCCCGCCTTGACTATGGGAGTGTGGTTTATGGTTCGGCGGCGCCCTCAGTGTTGCGCTTACTCGACCCAGCGCGCCACTGTGGCGTTCGACTAGCGATGGGATCTTTTAAGACGAGTCCTGTGACCAGCGTCCTGGTGGAGGCTTGAGTCCCTCCATTGCAAGTTAGGCGTGCACAACTGCTCGCCAGTTACGTTGCACACGTTCGTAGTTCTCCTGCGCATCCTAATTATCGTCTCCTTTTCCCTCCCATGGAGGTTCATCCCCCGCATCAGCGGTCCAGGTCAGGGCTTACAACTGCAGTTCGCGTCCGATCCCTTCTATCCGAACTGGAGTCCTTGCATTTACCACCTATACTTGAGGTCCATTCACGTACACCTCCAAGGTGGACACCCAGGCCGCGGCTGCGACTGGACCTGTCACATGGCCCTAAGGGCTCAGTTAACCCCGCCGCTCTCCGCTGCCACTTCCTGTCGATTCTTAACATGTACCGAGGTCATGAAGTGGTTTACACCGACGGCTCGATGGCTGATGGTCACGTCGTCTTTGCGATGTCCATGGAGGACATATTGAACAGCATTCCTTGCCCGATGGCTGCAGTGTTTTCACTGCAGAGCTGGTGGCTGTATCTCGGGCTCCGTTCATGCCCTGGGGAGTCGTTTCTTCTCTGTACTGACTCCTTGAGTAGCCTACAAGCTCTCGACCAGTGCTACCCTAGTCATCCTTTGGTAGCGACCATTCAGTAGTCCATCTATGCCCTCGAACGGTCCAGTCGCTCAGTAGTGTCTGTCTGGACTCCAAGTCATGTCGGAAGCCCAGGCAACGAACTTGCCGACAGGCTGGCCTAACGGGCTACGCGGAAACCGCTTATGGAGATCGGCTTCTCTGAAAGTGACCTGCGTTCTCTCTTACGCCGCATGGTTTTTCAGCTTTGGGAGACGGAATGGCATAACAGTATTCACAACAAACTGCATGTCATTAAGGAGACTATGATTGTGTAGAAGTCCTCCACGCGGGCCTTCCGCAGGAGATCAGTTGTCCTCTGCCGGTTCCGTATTGGCCATACGCGGCTAACGCATGGTTACCTCCTCCGTCGCGAGTACACACCTCGGTGTCGCTGTGGATCACAAATGACGGTCGTCCATCTCTTGCTGGACTGCTCACTTTTAGCCGCTCTGCGGCGGTCTTTTAACTTTCCCAGCATCCTACCTTCGGTGTTGGGCGACAATACCTCAACAGCAGCTTTAGTTTTACGTTTTATTCGGTGAGGGTGGGTTTTATCATTCGATCTAAGATTTCGCGCATGTCCTTTGTCCCTCTGTGTCCTCTACCCTAGCGCTTTTAGGGTGGAGGTTTTAATGTGTTGCTGAGTGGCTGGCTTCTCCTTTTTATTCTCGTGGTCGGCCAGCCACTGTAATCTGCTTTCTTGTTTTACTCTTTTCTAACTGTTTCTTGAGTCTCTCTGTTGTCTTCTTGTCCTCTTTTGTTCCTTTTAGCGTTTGTTACCTCTCCTTCATTCTAGTGGTTTTCCCTTTCTTTCCGTTTTGTGTTGTACATCTCGTTTGTTTTATCCACCCTCCCCCCCCCCCCCCCCACTTGTGGCATTGTTTTATTCGGAACAAGGGACCGATGACCAAGCAGTTTGGTCCCTTCCCCCTTATTTTAAACCAACAAACCAATCTAAAGCTGCCGCCCCTAGGTCCATGCCTAGTGGGCCTGTATGTAAATCCGCCTCTGACCTTAGCCATCGTCCGTTGTTGTGACATTATACTGTAATCCTGTGCTGTCTCTGACGGAATTACCAAGTCATCGGCAAACCTCCAAAGTTTTTATTTCCTCTCCTTGAACCTTAATTCTTGCAACAAATTTTTCTGTGGTTTACTTTACTGCTTACTTAGTGTACAAAAATGGTTCAAATGGCTCTGAGCACTATGGGACTCAACGTCTGAGGTCATTAGTCCCCTAGAACTTAGAACTAGTTAAACCTAACTAACCTAAGGACATCACACACATCCATGCCCGAGGCAGGATTCGAACCTGCGACCGTAGCGGTCTCGCGGTTCCAGACTGTAGCGCCTAGAACCGCTCGGCCACTTCGGCCGGCACTTACTGTACAGATTAACATAAGTGACGCCCTGTTGCTCTGTATTTCACTACCTTCTCAACTCCTGCTTCCCTTTCATTCCCTTCGATTCTGCAGCCTCCAAATTCAGCACACGATGTTCAGTTGATCCGTGCTGTCTTCAGTATTTCAAAGAATATACATTAAAAGCTTTCTGTAAATCCTCGAATGATATAATGCTACGTTTGATTTCTTCACCCTATTTCCCAAGATAAGTAGCGTGGTCGGTATTGCCTCTTTCTTTGAGACAGAGAGAGAGAGAGAGAGACAGACAGGGTGGGGGAGGTGGTTACGCGCGCGCGCGCTTGTGTGCGTGCGTGTGTGTGTGTGTGTGTTTGTGTGTGTGTGTGTGTGTGTGTGTGTGTGTGTGTGTGTACTAGTTTGGCACAGGAGCACGTGATAAAGGCTTTGCAAACAACCGTGTGACGCGGCCACAAGGACGCGCAACAGGTAAACACACACACACACACACACACACACACACACACACACACACACACACACACAGGCGCGCGCGCTATCGCTCACCCATGTAACAGCAGCAGCTACATCTTTCATTCGTACACCTCTCCTCTCTGAAAACCAGCCTCCTTGGTTCTAGCGTTCTCAATCGCACACACTACCTGTTTGTTCCTGCTTTCGCATTTCCTTGTCGCCGTAAAGAAGGAAACGCACATGCAGTCTCTGCTGTTTTCTGTTATACAATCTTCCTGTTACCTCCATAAATACCCACTTATCCACTGTGCGTCTATACTGTATTTCCGAGCGTCATATAGGACTCTCCACTGCATTTGCTGTCTCGTTGACAACAGAGATATTTACACGTCTCCAGTGCAGCACTTTACCCTAAAATTCTCTGTCACATTGATTATAAGTTGTGAAAATATATAAAACTATCTCTATTTTGCATGCTCAGTTTCATAACGTATTGATTTTTCCTAAGTTGTGTGTTGTGATTGATTTTGGTGTTCAGTCCGAAGACGGGTTTGATGCAGTTCTCCACGCTATTCCATCCTGTGCAAACTTCATCATCTCCGAATAACTACTGCAACCTACATCCTTCTGAATCTGCTTGCTGTATTCATCTCTTGCTGCCCCTTTTCAGTTTTTACTCCCTCCTACCTCTCACACCTGTCTCTAACACTAAATTACTGATTCGTTGACGTCTCAAGATCTATCCTGTCAGCCGATCCCCTCTTCCAGTCAAGCTGTGCCACAAATTTCTTTCCTCTCCAGTTCTGTTCAGTACCTCCTCATAAATTACGTGATCTACCCATTTAATGTTCAGAATTCTTCTGTAGAACCACATTACGAAAGCCTCTATTCTTTTCTTGGCTGAACTGTTTATCGTTCAAGTTTCACTTCTACACAAGGCTGCGCAACAGATAAATCCTCTCAGAAGAGAGTTTCTGACACTTAAATCTATATTCCATGTTAACAGTTTTCTTCAGAAACGCTTTGCTCGCCATTTTCAGCCTACATTTTATATACTCCCTACTTCTGCTATCATTAGTTATTTTACTGCCCATGTAGGAAAACCCATCTACTACTTTGTCTCGTTCCCTAATCTACAGTTGGTTTTCCGCATCGCCTGGTTTAATTCCACTACATTACATTATCCTCCTTTTGCCTTTTTCGTTGTCCACCTCATATTGTTTCAAGACATTTTCCATTTCATTCGACTGCTCTTCCAAGTCCTTTGCTTTCTCTGACAGAATTACAATGTCATCGGCACACCCCAAGGCTTTTATTTATCTCGTGCTATAAATCTTTCTTTCGTTTTCTTTATTGCTTTTACAGATTGAATAACATCGGCAGTAGGCTACAACCCTGTCATCTTCACTTCCCAACGACTGCTTCCATTTCATACCACTCTACTCTTATAACTGCCGTCTGGTTTCCGTACAATTTGTAAATAGCCTTTCGCTCCCTCTATTTTACTACACCTATCTTCATAATTTCAAAGAGAGTACGCCAGTAAATATTGTCAGAAGCTTTCTATAAGCCCATAAACGCTATAAATGAAGGTTTGATTTTCCTTGTCATAACTTCTCAGATAAGTCGTAGGATCACTACTACCTCGCGGTTTCCTACATCTTTCCAGAATCCAAACTGATCTTCCCCGAGGTGTGCTTCTACCAGTATTTGCATTCTTCTGTAAACAATTCGTATTATACTACTGGCCATTAAAATTGCTACACCACGAAGATGACGTGCTACAGACGCGAAATTTAACCGACAGGAAGAAGATGGCTCTGAGCACTATGGGACTTAACATCTATGGTCATCAGTCCCCTAGAACTTAGAACTACTTAAACCTAACTAACCTAAGGACATCACACAACACCCAGTCATCACAAGGCAGAAAAAATCCCTGACCCCGCCGGGAATCGAACCCGGGAACCCAGGCGTGGGAAGCGAGAACGCTACCGCACGACCACGCGCTGCGGACAAGGAAGAAGATGCTGTGATATGCAAATGAGTAGCTTTTCAGAGCATTCACACAAGGTTGGCGCCAGTGGCGACATCTACAACGTGCTGACATCAGGAAAATTTCCAGCCGATTTCGCATACACAAACAGCAGTTGACAGGCGTTGCCTGGTGAAACGTAGTTGTGATGCCTCGTATAAGGAGGAGAAATGCGTACCATCACGTTTCCGACTTTTATAAAGATCGGATTGTAGCCTATCGAGATTTGCGGTTTATCGTATCGCGACATTGCTGCTCGCGTTGTTCGAGATCCAATGACTGTTAGCAGAATATGGAATCGGTGGGTTCAGCAGGGTAATACGGAACGCCGTGCTGGATCCCAACGGCCTCGTATCACTAGCAGTCGAGATGACAGGCATCCTATCCGCATGGCTGTAACGGATCGTGCAGCCACGTCTCGATCCCTGAGTCAACAGATGGGGACGTTTGCAAGACAACAACCATCTGCACGAACAGTTCGACGACGTTTGCAGCAGCATGGACTATCAGCTCGGAGACCGTGGCTGCGGTTACCCTTCACGCTGCATCACAGACAGGAGCACCTGCGATGATGTACTCAACGACGAACCCGGGTGCACGAATGGCAAACCGTCATTTTTTCGGACGAATCCAGGTTCTGTTTACAGAATCATGATGGTCGTATCCGCGTCTGGCGACATCGCGATGAACGCACATTGGAAGCGTGTATTCGTCATCGCCATACTGGCGTATC
Source organism: Schistocerca piceifrons (assembly GCF_021461385.2). Lineage (NCBI taxonomy): Eukaryota > Metazoa > Arthropoda > Insecta > Orthoptera > Acrididae > Schistocerca > Schistocerca piceifrons. Next base: position 294,643,685 of record NC_060139.1, on the reverse strand, counting down.
ACCCGGCGTGATGGTATAGGGTGCCGGCCGCGGTGGCCGTGCGGTTGTAGGCGCTGCAGTCCGGAACCGCGGGGCTGCTACGGTCGCAGGTTCGAATCCTGCCTCGGGCATGGATGTGTGTGATGTCCTTAGGTTAGTTAGGTTTAAGTAGTTCTAAGTCCTAGGGGACTGATGACCTAAGATGTTAAGGCCCATAGTGCTCAGAGCCATTTGGTATGGGGTGCCATTGGTTACACGTCTCGGTCACCTCCTGTTCGCATTGACGGCGCTTTGAACAGGACGTTACACTTCAGATGTATTACGACCCGTGGCTCTACCCTTCATTCGATCCCAGCGAAACCCTACATTTCAGCAGGATAGTGCCCGACCACATGTTGCAGGTCCTGTACGGGCCTTTCTGGATACAGAAAATGTTCGACTGCTGCCCTGGCTAGCATATTCTCCAGATCTCTCACCAATTGAAAACGTCTGGTCAATGGTGGCCGAGCAACTGGCTCGTCACAATACGCCAATCACTACTCTTGATGAACTGTGGTATCTTGTTGAAGCTGCATGGGCAGCTGTACCTGTACACGCCATCCAAGCTCTGTTTCACTCAATGCCCAAGCGTATCAAGGCCGTTATTACGGCCAAAGGTGGTTGTTCTGGGTACTGATTTCTCAGGATCTATGCACCCAAATTGCGTGAAAATGTCAGTTCTAGTATAATATATCTGTCCAATGAATACCCGTTTATCATCTGCATTTCTTCGTGATGTAGCGATTTTAATGGCCAGTAGTGTAGTATTTTGCAACCATGACTGTTAGTTCTGCAATCGTCACAGCTTTCGGCAACTGATTTCTTTGGAATTAGAATTACTATATTATTTATTATTACCATATTTCGCCTGTCTCATACATCGTGCACGTCAGATGGAAGAGTTTTGTAATGGCTGGCCCTCCCAAGGCCATCAATAGTTCTGACGGAATATCGTCTACTTCCGAGGCCTTTTTTCGGCTTAGAGCTTTCAGAGCCCTGTCAAATTCTTCTCGCAACATCATTCCCCCATCTCATCTTCATCTACGTTCACTTTCATTTCTATAATACAGTGTCCAAGTTCATTCCGCTTGTATAACCCTTCCATAAACTCCTTCGACCTTTCAGCTTTCCCTTGTTTGCTTAGTATTGGTTTTCCATATGAACTCTTGATATTCATAGAGCTGCCTCTAATTTGTACAAAGGTCTCTCTAATTTTCCCGTAGGTTTTTTCGAGTTGCATATGGTTGTATATCCTTACATTTGTTGTCTAACCATTCCTGCTCAACCATTTTGCACTTCCTTTCAGTCTCTTCTTTTACACGTTTGTATTCCCTTTCGCCTGTTTCATTTGCTGGCTTTTTGTATTTTCTCCTTGCGTTAGTTAAATTCAAAATCTTTTGTGGTATTGAAGGAGTCCTACTAGGTCTTGTCTTTTTCCTGTGTGACGCACTGCTGCCTTCACTGTTTCATCTTTCTACGCTACTGATTTGTTTCCTATTGTACGCCTTTCCGCTGTTTGGAACATTGACTGGTGGTCCCTCTGAAACTCTTAACAGCCTTTTGTTCTTTCAACTTGTACAGGTTTCATCTCACTTAATTTCCACCTTTTTGCAATTTGTTCGGTTTTATTCTACACTTCATAACCAATAAATTGTGGCCAGAGTCCACATCAGCCCCGGAAATGTTTTATAGTTTAAAATCTTGTTCAGAAATCTCTGTCTTACCATTATATAATCAAACTGAAAACATCTGGTGTCTCCAAGTCCCTCCCATGTATGCAAACTTCTTTCATGTTTCTTTTAATGACAGATGTAATCACAACTAAGTAAGTACTTATGGAGTGTGGCACATTTCGAAAGGTGGAGAGCGAAATTCCTTGGCTTCCTTTCTGAAGAAATGTCAACTTCGGCAGCTGTTGTTGTAGATGCGATGCAATGTTTTCTTTGTTTATCGGTGCCATTGCTCTGCTTTGTGTAAACACGAATAGCAGTGTAGCACTGTTGTGAGTTACTTGTTGCCTAAGCATTTCTACTAAACTGCGTTGCCTCATGCTGTGCTCACCGTTGTATGCCTCCAGCCCCGCCCCCTGTTGGCTTTATCGGCCAGTATTGTGATTGCATGTAGACAGTATGTGAGGCGTCGAATGTCGTAAACGTCATTGGCCTTTTGACACCTCTCGCCCAAGAGGTTCCTTGCCAGGAAGCCCCAATACGTCCAGCGATAACCTGCTTATAAAACTCCCTTCATTGCAGAACTTAGGAATATTCTTCAGCCTCTTGTGTAGCAATGCCTTAGAAATTGTGCAGATAAAATTAATTCTCACAGGTCTGTCTGACTGACGGGAGAGTGTCACTGGAATTACAAGACTTCGGCTGACAGATCCTTGAAGATGGGCGCCAATCGTCCCGCGAAAGCTTAATTAAAGTCTTTCAAACAAGGTGAGAAATTCAGAAATTTATACAAGGGGAGATCAAAATGTTTCCTATTGATAGTGTTTCTGCATGGTATATGCAACGTAGCGCGGCTCCGATGTGGGTATACAAGCACCGACATTTAGGAGAGGGATTAGTGTGGTATTCGCATTCGTGTCTTTCCGACGTGCGGGCGGTGAACGCGTAAACGTAAACTATGGCAACGTTATTACCAAATACGTGCAAACAAGGCCAACTTCCTGTTGTTCTTTTCTCGCTGCTGAAGGAGGGACACCGGCAGACATTCAACGGAGAATGAAGAATGTGTATGACTCAGCATGTCTGTCGTAAGGAACCGTCGTGGAATGGTGCGACAAATTCTGTCCTGGTTGCGACTCGATATAAGACGCCAGTCGATTGGGAGATACGTAGAAGTTACGCCAAATGAAGCGCAAGGCACTCAGGCACATGCTTATACTCGTGACCTCTTCCCATGCGATCCCCTAAAAAAGGCCTTAAGGGTCAACGATTCCTGTCCGATGAGAATGTGCAATAGGCACTTCTGCACATCTTTACGCAGCAGGACGTGGTGTTTGCAAAAGGGGTGTGTTAAACCTTGTGCGTCGGTAATACGATTACCTCAATGCTCAGGCGATTTCGCCTGATTGGCATACGCATCCTGGCCGGTACAGCGTTTTTAGGGAAACTTTTCGGTCGCCCCTTGTAGCAAAACACCTTACACATCATTCCACTAGGGACCGCCAAAGCGAGACTGGTCTGATTACAGAGCACAGTGGGACGTTTAAACAGACAGTCTGTCCACACTCCATATGCGAGTGGTATATGTAGTACCATGCACTTCAGTCATTCTCAGAGTATAGCTGTTGATATAGATTAGGAGGAAAGGGAGGATCAAGAAGTGAAATAGGAGGACACTGCAAGTGAGGGTCGGGTGAGATGGACTCTGCCACGTGAGGGCAGGACGGAGACGTAAGCCCAGTGTGGCGCACAGTGGCCTTTGTGCAGCCCTGAGCGGCGCGGCGCGGACAAAGCGGCCCCTGGGGGCGCGCAGCTGCCGCCCCCGCCCCCCGCCCCGCTCCCGCCTTTTCGTCTCTTCTCGTCCCGCCTCGTCTCGTCACGTCACGTCTCACTGCCGGCTCCCGCAGGCCGCCTGGCTAGGCACACGGCACACGTTACACGCCCAACTAGGCTTCGCAGCCCAGTGAACAACCTCTAGCCGTCTAGCCGTCTGGAGCTTGAACCCAGCCCACCTGCAGGTTACGTGTGTATATAAGGGGGAACGGATCTCTGACACTATATTATTGAGTTTTAGGTTAGGACCGTCTGTTGAAACTGAATAAAAGCAATATTTGTTTCGTCACACGCGTTTCGTCTCAAGTAAGGCATCATCAGTGCTTTGAAATACATACATATCTTTTGTATGTAGCACTTTCAACCTAAATGTTGTATAATTGCACACGTAAGCTACAAACAATTCTACATCCATATCAAGACTCCTCAAGCTACCTGACGATTACTGGCGGAGAGTATTTCTGGTACCACTAACTGATCCCTCCTTCATTGTTCCACTCGCGAATGGCGCATGGGAAGAATGACTGTCGGAAAGCCTTCGTTTTACCTCTAATTTTTCGTATTTGCTCTTCGTGGTTATTTCGCGAGATGTTTGTGAGAGGAAAAATACGTTGTCTGACTCTCCTTTGGAGGTTCTCTCTCGAAATTTCAATGGTAAATCTCTTCGTGAGGCACGACACCTATCTAGTAACGCCTACCACTGGAGTTTGATGAGTATGTCTGTAACGCTGATGCGCCGACTAAACGTTCCCGGGACGAAAGACGCAGCTCTTCTTGCATCTTCTCTACGTCTTCTACCAGCTCTACCTGTTAAGGATCCTATATTGACTAACAAGATTCAAGAATCGGTCGAACAAGCGCCTTGTGAACCACTTTTGTCGTCGATAGTTCAATTTTCTTAAAATTCTTCCTTTGAATTTCAGTCTGGCTTCTGGTTTTCCTACTACTTGTTTTATGTGATCTTTCTACCTTAGGTCGCTCTGGATATTTTACGGTACATACTGTTCCCATCTGTTTGTCATCAACAGCATTGGTATAGAGTAGTTGATTTCTTTTCCTGTGTATGCACAATATGTTACATTTATTTACGTTCAGGGTCAACTGCCAAAAAGCCGGCCGAAGTGGCCGTGCGGTTAAAGGCGCTGCAGTCTGGAACCGCAAGACCGCTACGGTCGCAGGTTCGAATCCTGCCTCGGGCATGGATGTTTGTGATGTCCTTAGGTTAGTTAGGTTTAACTAGTTCTAAGTTCTAGGGGACTAATGACCTCAGCAGTTGAGTCCCATTGTGCTCAGAGCCATTTGAACCATTTGAACTGCCAAAAACGGTTCAAATGGCTCTAAGGACTATGGGACTTAACATCTGAGGTCATCAGTCCCCTAGACTTAGAACTACTTAAAGCTAGCTAACATAAGGACATCACACACTTCCATGACCGAGGCAGGATTCGAACCTGCTACCCTAGCAGCAGTGCGGTTCCGGACTAAAGCGCCTAGAACCGCTCGGCCACAGCGGCCAGCTCAACTGCCAGAGACTGCACCGTTCATCAATCCTCTGCAGGTCATTCTCCAAATCGACACTCTCCTCTGGCGTCGCTACTTTGTTACAGACAACCGCATTATCTACGAAAAGTCTTAAAGAGGTTCCGGCGTTTTCTGCTACATCATTTACATACATTGTAAGTAAACAGTAATTCCTTCGGGTACTCCGGAAATTACCTTTACATCAATCGATACTGTCTGTCTGGCCTAGGCACCTTTCGCTCAATAAATGTCTTATTACTTACGTTGATGTATTGTGCTTTGGTATTGCTGTATATGTGCTCTTGCTGTTCTGTTCATCCTGCAGCACTCAACACCACTTTCAACACAGGACACAAACTGCACGCACACACACACACACACACACACACACACACACACACACACACACACACACACACACGTACACGCACTCCCCCTATGTTAACTTTCTTTTTTTTTTTTTTTTTTTTTTGAAGTGCTGCTACGTATTTTGTGTTTTTCATGGTGGAGTGTGTGGGCAGTTTGTATCCTGGGCCATCCAACCCTGGTCCTCGCTGGGTGATGGGCACAAAATTTCACTTTATATCTAGTGTCAAGAGCAAACGTTCTGCGCAGTTACTAATGTTTTTAGTTTTTGAGACGTTGTTCCCTGTAAATTAGTTTTTTTTTACGCTCGTCAATTTAAACATGTTATTGGAACAAAAGGCAGGTTGTTTACTTTTCATCCTTAAACGTCAAGAAATGGCCACAAAAGTCCCAAAATTTCTTGAGAGCGGTTGTCAGCACTGAGTCATAAGCAAGTCATGGATTTACAACTGAAATTTTGTGCTCTATGATGCATTTAGTTTCAGGCTTTTACTTTGTATCCACCATGATGAGGCAAATAATGCAGCAGAATAACGAACACATGAAAGCGAGGAGTTTCAACTGAAGCATCCCACCTGGAATGGCTAAATTCGATTAAAGCGGTTTTACAATATGTTCTACCCCCACACGGGGTCATTTATCTGTAAAATACTGCATGTATCCGTAACAGATCTTTGAGGGTTATCGAATGATAGTACAACAGCAGTATACAACGCTGAAGGAACGATGGCGTCCAGCAGACAGTGACCACCAGAGTCGAAAATCATGTTTTCGTTTGGCAGATACTTGAAACTATGTATGTTAGACGCTACTTGCGGAGTAGTATTTCCCAAAATAGAAGTTGCTGTGCAACCCCACATCTTTTCTTATTCATCATCGAGTTGCAAATACAGTTATTACAACACTGTGGGCTGGAGTAGGTATATGCACTTGACAAGGGTGACCGAGTCCTCCCTCGGCTATGTGTGTGTGGGCGTAAGTTAGTTTAAGTTAGATTAAGTAGTGTGTAAGCTTAGGGGTCTGAGCAGTTTGGTCCCATAAGATCTTACCACAATACCACAAGGGCGACATGTGGACGTGCTACGTCGATTTCGGCCCATCCGCACTGTTGGCAGTTCTGTATCAAAAGCCGACAACTGGCCCGTCACGTTGTGTGTTAGGAAACATGAACACTGAAACGTCCTGGCGGATTAAAATTACCTAGTGCTGGACCGAGACTCGAACCCGGAAACTTTGCCTTTCGCGGACAGTTCTTTTACCGTCTCAGCTATCCAAACACAACTCACGATCTGCCCTCACAGCTATACTTCCAGCATAACTTGCTTCCATGTATACTGTTTGAAACATGTTTTTTAGCTTTTTGACAGCTATTACATTTACGACTCTTGTGAATCTGCTTATTTTAATTATCTGTTACATGCTACTGTCTGTCCAGCAATGTATTTTTCTATAACGTTTTGATTCGCTAACCTTCAAAAAGCACTTGTAATCAAATGCAGTATTTTACTCATAACTGACCAAGACACATCTCAGTATTTTCAATTAATTTTTATTCGATTTCAGCTATTCGCAGGAACAACGTCAGTATATGTCCTGACGTTATAGATGGACGTATGTCAACTTCGAGTAAACTGTTATTCATGTCCATATTTGTTGGTTATAATATTTCAGAAAGTTTTTAAAGCTGTTAGATAATTTGCTATGGCACATACATTACAATACGTTTTTTGCTATATGACAACAGTCAACCTCGAATTTCTGCAACTGCCAGATAGTAAAAAAAAATTTATAAAACATGTGCAACAGCAAATTATCGAACAGCTTTAAAACGTTACTGAAGATAATATTACAACCAAAAGCTACAGACAACAATAGCGGTTTACTCAGAGTCGACGTATGCCCATCTAGAACGTCAGGACATGTACTGATGGAAGCAATAAGGTCGAAATAAGCTTACATAGCAAAATAAAATAGCAAGTAGCATACTGTTTTCCAGTTCTCTGCATAGGATATAGAAGTGATTTCTAGAGTACGCCAAGGAAGTGTGATTGGGCCGTTACTGTTCACAGACCGTATAAATGATGTAACGGATAACGGCGGAAGCTGCGTGCGGCTGTTGACAGACGATATTACAGTCTATTGGAAAGATACAACGCTATGAGGGTTTAGCGAAATGCAGGACACCTGCAGAGGGCTGAACTCTGGTGCATGGAGTGGCAGTTGACCCTGAGCATAAATACACTCCTGGAAATGGAAAAAAGAACACATTGACACCGGTGTGTCAGACCCACCATACTTGCTCCGGACACTGCGAGAGGGCTGTACAAGCAATGATCACACGCACGGCACAGCGGACACACCAGGAACCGCGGTGTTGGCTGTCGAATGGCGCTAGCTGCGCAGCATTTGTGCACCGCCGCCGTCAGTGTCAGCCAGTTTGCCGTGGCATACGGAGCTCCATCGCAGTCTTTAACACCGGTAGCATGCCGCGACAGCGTGGACGTGAACCGTATGTGCAGTTGACGGACTTTGAGCGAGGGCGTATAGTGGGCATGCGGGAGGCCGGGTGGACGTACCGCCGAATTGCTCAACACGTGGGGCGTGAGGTCTCCACAGTACATCGATGTTGTCGCCAGTGGTCGGCGGAAGGTGCACGTGCCCGTCGACCTGGGGACCGGACCGCAGCGACGCACGGATGCACGCCAAGACCGTAGGATCCTACGCAGTGCCGTAGGGGACCGCACCGCCACTTCCCAGCAAATTAGGGACACTGTTGCTCCTGGGGTATCGGCGAGGACCATTCGCAACCGTCTCCATGAAGCTGGGCTACGGTCCCGCACACCGTTAGGCCGTCTTCCGCTCAAGCCCCAACATCGTGCAGCCCGCCTCCAGTGGTGTCGCGACAGGCGTGAATGGAGGGACGAATGGAGACGTGTCGTCTTCAGCGATGAGAGTCGCTTCTGCCTTGGTGCCAATAATGGTCGTATGCGTGTTTGGCGCCGTGCAGGTGAGCGCCACAATCAGGACTGCATACGACCGAGGCACACAGGGCCAACACCCGGCATCATGGTGTGGGGAGCGATCTCCTACACTGGCCGTACACCACTGGTGATCGTCGAGGGGACACTGAATAGTGCACGGTACATCCAAACCGTCATCGAACCCATCGTTCTACCATTCCTAGACCGGCAAGGGAACTTGCTGTTCCAACAGGACAATGCACGTCCGCATGTATCCCGTGCCACCCAACGTGCTCTAGAAGGTGTAAGTCAACTACCCTGGCCAGCAAGATCTCCGGATCTGTCCCCCATTGAGCATGTTTGGGACTGGATGAAGCGTCGTCTCACGCGGTCTGCACGTCCAGCACGAACGCTGGTCCAACTGAGGCGCCAGGTGGAAATGGCATGGCAAGCCGTTCCACAGGACTACATCCAGCATCTCTACGATCGTCTCCATGGGAGAATAGCAGCCTGCATTGCTGCGAAAGGTGGATATACACTGTACTAGTGCCGACATTGTGCATGCTCTGTTGCCTGTGTCTATGTGCCTGTGGTTCTGTCAGTGTGATCATGTGATGTATCTGACCACAGGAATGTGTCAATAAAGTTTCCCCTTCCTGGGACAATGAATTCACGGTGTTCTTATTTCAATTTCCAGGAGTGTAAATGTAACCAACTGCGCAATAATAGTTCCGTTCTTGGTTTAGATTATTGTGACAAATCGCTGGAAAGAGTAAGTACCGTGACAGACCTAGCTGGAGCCGTCCGGCCGACCTGACGTGGAATGACCACATAAAACAAATTGAATGAAAATCAGTTGCGAGGGTAAGATTCATTAGAAGAATCTAAAGGAAATGACGGAGGTGCGTTGAATAAGAAATGCAACAAATTTTGTTATCGGCCAGTTTAGGTTGAAAAAGTGCGGAATTTGTTGTGGGACACAGTGGAATATCGCCTCTTCAGCCCCTGTCCGCCCCGGTAGCTGAATGGTCAGCGTGACAGACTGTCAATCCTAAGGGCCCGGGTTCGATTCCCGGCTGGGTCGGAGATTTTTCTCCGCTCAGGGACTGGGTGTTGTGTTGTCCTAATCATCATCATTTCATCCCCATCGACGCGCAGGTCGCCGAAGTGGCGTCAAATCGAAAGACCTGCACCAGGCTAACGGTCTACCCGACGGGAGGCCCTAGCCACACATTTCCATTCCATTCCAGCCCCTACAGTTTCATGAAGTTCCAATAGGTGGCCTCGGCATACATAGCCTTCAAATGGAGGTGTGTTCCAAGCAGAGAGCTGTCATTGAGTTTATTATCGGGGGGAAACCTGAGACTTGCTTCCAGAATGCCTACGGAGACCTGGCAATGAACAAAAGCACGATGAATCGTTGTGCGAGACGTCTGTCATCATCGCCACGAGGTCGCCATCTCTGGCATGCCAGGCGGCCGCACACAGCTGAGACTCCTGCAATGTTCGAACGTGCGGACACTCTCACTTGTGGTGATCGACGGATCACCATCAAACACCTCGCTGCATAATTGGACGTCTCTGTTAGTAGTGCTGACACACTCGTCCACCAGTTGGAGTACTCAAAGAGGTGTGCCCGCTGGCTTCCTCGCCGCTGGACAGAAGAGCAACGAACCGGCCTCGGTGGCCGAGCGGTTCTAGGCGCTACAGTCTGGAGCCGCGCGACTGCTACGGTCGCAGGTTCGAATCCTGCTTCGGGCATGGATGTGTGTGCTGTCCTTAAGTTAGTTAGGTTTAAGTAATTCTCAGTTCTAGGGGACTGATGACCTCCGATGTTAAGTCCCATAGTGCTCAGAGCCATCTGAACCATTTTTTAGAAGAGCAACGAAGGACCATTTGTGCGGAATTGCTTGTGCGTTACGGAGCTGATTGTGACTTTTTTTTTTGTCGAATATCTCATAGGCGATGAAACACGGGTCCATCACTTCGAACCAGAAACAAAACGGCATTCCATGGAGTGGTGCCACACACCTCTCCTCTGGAGAAAACGTTCTAAGCCGCACAGTCAGCCGTTAAAGTCATGGTGGCGGTCTTTGGGACACTGGAGCAGTTATTCTGTTTGATGTCCTCCCTCTTGGTGCAACCATCAACTCTGAAGTGTAGTTCGCTATCCTCAGGAAATTGAAGAAAATATTACAGCGTATTCGTCGCTACTTCTCCTTGCCCATGACAACGCAAGGCGTAGCACAACTCTGCACACACTAGAGGAGGTCACATAACTCCATTGGACTGTTCTTCCTCATCGACCCTCCAGCCCGGATCTCGCACTCTCCGACTTCCATTTGATTGGCGTAATGACGTATGTGCTCCGCGGGATGATACATGGTGATGGGGAGGTTATTGAATGCAACAAATCATTGGCTCCGACATCGATCAGTAGAGTTGTACCGTGCGGGCAGACGGCTCTCCCAGTGAGGTGGCGTAAGGCCGTCGCGTTGAACGGAGATTCTGCTGAAAAATAGGATTTTGTAACCAGAAGCGTGGAGATTAATGTGGTGTAGTGGAATCCTGAATAAAACCAACATGCTTTCATAAAACATGTGTTGCATTACTTATTGAACGCCCCTCGGAATTCATACAGAAAGAAGTGGGTTAGACAATAGCTGGAAGCCCGATTCTTGAGTACGGCTGAACTTTGCCACTCTCGACTAACGCTTGCAATAGCATAGCATTTTCTATAACGTGTAATACCAAGGGGTGGTTCAAATGGCTCTGAGCAGTATGGGACATTTCTTCTAAGGTCATCAGTCCCCTAGAACTTAGAACTACTTAAACCTAACTAACCTAAGGACATCACACACATCCATGCCCGAGGCAGGATTCGAACCTGCGACCGTAGCGGTAGCGCGGTTCCAGACTGTAGCACCTAGAACCGCTCAACCACCCTGCCGGCCCAACGGGTGGGGTGGGGGGTTGCGCGGAGAAGAGGGGAGCGGGGCGGTTCTTTATTCCCCACAAACAAAATTTAAAATTCGCTAATTGTTGTTACTTGTCATTAGCAAAATACTTTTTAAATAGGTAATGATGTATAAATAAGGTACAGAACCTAAAAATATCAATTAGCTCAATCTTAGCAATACCCAGATATTTTACGTAATGTGTACTCTGAAGGGGAGGGACGGCGGGTTGCTTTGTAGCCATCACAGAAAAATTTACAAAATGCAAATATCGTTAACTGTCGTTGACTTTGATTCACAACATACTCTTTAAGGATATAGTGATGTGTAAGAAAGTCCTGAATGTCAAAACATGAGTGTGCGATTAGGTGCGAAAAGTTTATTGTTTATTTATTTACACGTCAAGTTCCGTAGGACCAAATTGAGCGCCGAGCGGTTCTAGGAACTTCTGTTCGGAACCGCGCTGCTGCTACGGTCGCAGATTCGAATCCTGCCTCGATCAGGGATGTGTGTGATGTCCTTGGTTAGGTTTATGTAGTTCTAAGTCTAGGGGACTGATAACCTCAGATGTTAAGTCCCATAGTGCTTAGAGCCATTTGAACCATTTGAAACAAAATGAGAAACAAACCTCCAAGGTCATGGAACATGTCAGTACATGAAATTACAACATAACATCACTTTCTCTCTCTCTCCGTCTCTCTCTCTCTCTTTCTTTCTCTCCCTCCCCCCCCCCCCCCCCTCTCGCATATGTTATATTTGCTAGGCAGGTAACAACGCACAACAACTAACCAGCGGAAAAATGCTCCTATTGGAGCACAAAAAATACTAATCTGCTCCTGTTTATTAATAGACCCTGCCTAAAAAGTACGGCACCAAATATCTCATTCTGTGTTCCTCAGCACCTTTAAAATAGTACCAAAAATTCTGGCATCAGAGCATATTGGCGCTCTTGCGAGTATAATATGCAAGTCACCTCTGACTCCCACAACATGCACTAACTGAAATTTGCTCACAACCACTAGTCCATCGTCGTAAGTCTCATACCCATCCACTCCCAACTGCCCATTCTTACCCACTCATTCGGCTCAACTCATTGGCATTACCTCTTTGTGGCTATCAAACTGCCACTGTCTCCTGTCTCTCATCCGTAGTTACCTTCATTTTGTCCTGCTACTACTGTCTCCTGTCGCTGTCGCTGTCTCCCTGTTGCTCTCTCTCACTGCAACTACCTCATTCATTTCCTCCCACTATTGCTGTCATTTTTTTCTCACGTCTAGTTCCGTAGGACCAAATTGAGGAGCAGATCTCCAATGCCGTGGAACGTGTCAGTGCATGAAATTAGAACACTAAAGTAATAACATATAAAAATAAAATATTTATGAACCCAAAAAAAAGTCAAGCCATAAGTTTAAGTAAACGCAATCAACAATACAACAAGAATCAGCTTAATTTTTTAAGGAACTCCTCGACAGAATAGAAGGAGTGACCCATGAGGAAACTCTTCAGTTTCGATTTGAGAGCACGTGGATTACTGCTAAGATTTTTGAACTCTTGTGGTAGCTTATTGAAAATGAATGCAGAAGTATACTGCACACCTTTCTGCACAAAAGTTAAGAAAGTTCGATCCAAATGCAGGTTTGATTTCTGCCGAGTATTAACTAAGTGAAAGCTGCTTATTCTTGGGAATAAGCTAATATGTCAAAATACCCAGACTCGTGAATAGGGGTCGACAAGAGGTTCGCGAACTTACACCACTGATTGCCCGAACCGCGCCGGTTCTAGGCGCTTCAGTCCTGAACCGCGTTGCTGCTACGGTCGCAGGCTCGAGTCTTGCCTGGGGCATGGATGTGTGTGATGTCCTTAGGTTAGTTAGGTTTAAGTAGTTCTAAGTCTAGGGGACTGATGACCTCAGATGTTAAGTACCATAGTGCTTAGAGCCATTTGAACCATTGCCCGAACCGCCCGTTTCTGAGCCAAAAATATCCTTTTAGAATGGGAGGAGTTACCCCAAAATATAATACCATACGACATAAGCGAATGAAAATAAGCAAAGTAGACTAATTTTCGTGTCGAACGCTCACTTACTACAGATACCGTTCGAACAGTAAAAATGGCAGCATTAAGTCTTTGAACGAGATCGTGAACGTGGGCTTTCCCCGACAGTTTACTATCTATCTGAACACCTAGAAATTTGAACTGTTGAGTTTCATTAATCATATGCCAATTATGTGGAATTAAAATGTCACGTTTTGGTGAATTGTGTATTAAAAACTGTAAAAACTGACTCTTACTGTGAGTTAGCGTTAGTTGATTTCCTACAAGCCATGAACTTATGTCATGAACTTCACTATTTGAAACCGAACCAATGTTGCACACAATATCCTTCGCCACCAAGTTAGTGTTATCAGCAAACAGAAACATTTTATAGTTACCCGTAATACTGGAGGGTATATAATTTATATAAATAATGAACAGGAGTTGCCCCAACACTGACAATCACTACTAAGACTTAAATATTTTTGTTAAGTTTTAGTAAGAAATTTAAAACCATTACGGAAATTGGTATAAAAAAATTATTAAAAAGATACATACCTTCAAATGTTTGAAATGTATAGTACATGACTAGATTACAATAGATTCGAAAGGTGCGCATAAGCGCCCCATCCCCTCCTGCGTGGAGTTGAGAGAGTTCGTAATAGCGACGAATAAGATCGAACGAAGATCATTTGGCACGTGCGAGTGTGTCACAGATACTCACAACAAACTCCCGTCGCAGGCTCTACAAGAGAGGCTTTGCGCATCACTAAGACGTGTTCTGTTGAAATTATGCGAGCACTCTCTCCCAAAATACGACTTCCTCCACGTACGCGTAAGAAATGACTATGAGGAGAATATCAGAAAAAGCAGAGCTCATACAGATTCTTGCAGACATAGGTCCTTGAAGGCGAATGTTTCTAGGAGGGGGGGGGGGGGAGGGAAGACAGTGGTACAAGGAGTACTCTCTGCTACGCGCCTTAAAACGTGGCTGAGATGTAGGTTGCGGATCTGCTCTTGTGGAACGCAGTGGTGGAGAGGAAAGCGTGGTGTCGCGGTGTTTAGGGACCGCTGGCCCGTGACCCGGCTGGACCGCCGGGGGCTGCAAAGGAGCAAACGTTAAAACCTGCGAAGATCCCAGCGAGGATACCCCCCACTCTACCTCCCTGCGACACTCACCCCGCACTCCAGCTCGCCCACGACGGGTCCTCACCCCACCCCCATACCTCGCTCACGAACGGGACCTCACCCCACCCCCTATAGTTCCCTCACTACGGAAGACCGGAAACAGTACCTGACTACCTGCATTTGCGGTTTGGAGCCCGGGTGGTGTTGCTGCTTTTTTGTGAGTGCGGAGAGCGCGTGATATTTTAATGTTTATGTAACACAATATTTCGGCCTACGTCGCGAGTATTGGGATCTCTATTAAACGAATTGCTTTTAAGAAAAAGTATTACTGAAAACGCTAAATATTTATTTCGTAACAAGAACGGACACTATAGCAAGTATACAAAATAAGAGCTCCTACTTCTTAAGGCACTCCTGCACCCACACAACATTTAAGTCACTACAGATAAACTGAAAGTAGATCAATAAATAGTACGTAATTTTTAAGTGAATTAGTCGTTCCATTGAAGTATTTGGTAATTATAACAATAATTCATAGGTTGCAATATACCTACTTCTAACTTTACATACAGACGCAAATACTATATTAATGAAATATCTCATGTGTCATGTATGGAAAATACGACTGCCTTCATAACGTTTTTGTTATAAGCATGATTTTTATATTCTTCACTTCTTTAGGTCTAATGAGTCAAGCTACATTTTATAAACATAAAAATATTGAGTCAAGTGAGGACATTGTAAACAAGTAGGCCTGTCTATTCTTATTAGATTATTGCTTCTATTCCGTAGCAGAATATTTTGGATGTTTGAGATACAGGGACTAGAAACAAGATAGTGAAGCTAATGAAAATAGTGCAAGCTGTTTGGTGGATAAAGCTTACATTTATGTCTCTACTGACATAGTACAGTATTTTTACTGTGCTGTTTTGGTTTGTGTTTGTTCTGTGTCTTATAATCTGGATAGATTTTTTTGGATGAATAAAAGAAATAAACTCTGTTGCCATCTGCGACATCGTAAGCTTTTATTACCGACATACGTAACATTTCCAATCACATTATTTGCGAAGTGTAGTTTTCCCGAAAGATCACGTTATATTAAGCGATTAATTTGATGCTAATTGGCTCACATTATAATTAACAGACAGCACGTTTGTATTTCGCTTTCATTTATTATTTTAAATCATTTGTGATTTTTTGTTCCGCTTGTTGTAAATACCATTAGGTACCGGAAATCCATTTTAAGTTATAGACACTTCTACTTCTTCAATAACATACAGTTATAATCGTAGTCGTGTCTGTAAACGTTTACATTAATACCTGAAACTTAAAGTCTTTGCATTATACGTTGGAAATTGTTCATTTTCTAGTTCTCGTTCTAGGGGTAACATATCTGCGACGATGTGTATCGTTTTGCTCCGGTTGGGCGGAGCATCTTGCTGATCAGGGGTGGAGCTTAAGTGGGGTGGGCGGGGACTGTGTCGGGATCTTCGCAGGTTTTAAGCTCATGTCTGCAAAGGTGGTGGTGGTGGGGGGTGGGGGGCGGGGGTGGTAGTTGGAGCGAGCGGGACGCACAGTGGAGCTGCTGGAGGCGGCCCGGGACGCCTGAATAATGGAAGCGCGCGCCTTATAGCGCGGGGTGCGCTGCGTCCAGCAGGCGGGCAGAGAGGGCTGCTAAGCGGGCTTGCCTACATATAGGCGACGTGGAGGAGGTTCCATCTGCCGCCAACAACATTTCTGCTCCATTCCCCGCTTCATTCTCACATGGTACGCGGGACGATCAGTTGCCAGTAATCCTCTATCTCACTTTCTCATCGTGATCATTTCGCGAAACTGTTTATGTATTCAACTTCGCAAGGTTCGAACGTAATGAATTACCTCGAAGAAAACGCTCCTATTGACACACAGTCAACATGGATTTAGGAAACATCGATCTTGTAAAACACAACTAGCTCTTTACTCGCATGAAATGTTGAGTGCTACTGACAAGGGATTTCAGATTGATTCCGTATTTCTGGATTTCCGGAAGGCTTTTGACACTGTACCACACAAGCAGCTTGTAGTGAAATTGCGTATTTATGGAATATCGTCTCAATTATGTGACTGGATTCGTGATTTCCTGTCAGAGAGGCCACAGTTCGTAGTAACTGACGGAAAGTCGTAGAGTAAAACAAAATGGATTTCTGGCGTTCCCCAAGATAGTCTTATAGGCCCTTTGCTCTTCCTTATCTATATAAACGATTTGGGAGACAATCTGAGCAGCCATATTAGGCTGTTTGCAAATGACGCTGTCGTTTATCGACCAATAAAATCATCAGAAGAACACAACGGTTTAGTAAAGACATCTGTACGGTGCGAAAATTGACAATTGACCCTAAATAACGAAAAGTGTGAAATCATCCACACGAGTGCTAAAAGGAATCCGTCGAACTTCGGTTACACAATAAATCTTAAGGCCGTAATTTCAACTAAATACCTAGGAATTACGATTACGACGAACTTAAATTGGAAGGAACACATAGAAAATGTTGTGGGGAGGGCTAACCAAAGACTGCGTTTTATTGGCAGGACACTTAGAAAATGTAACAACCTACTAAGGAGACTACCTACACTATGCTTGCCCGTCCTCTTTTAGAACAGTGCTGTGCGGTGTGGGATTCTTACCAGATAGGACTGACGGAGTACATCGAAAAAGTTCAAAGAAGGGCAGCACGTTTTGTATTATCGCGAGAGAGAGTCACTGAAATGATACAGGATTTGGAGTGGACATCATTAAAACAAAGGCGTTTTTCGTTGCGACAGAATCTTCTCACGAAATTCCAGTCACCAACATTCTCCTGCGAATGCGAAAATATTTTGTTGACACCGACCTACACAGGGAGAAATGATCACCATGATAAAATAAGGGAAATCAGAGCTTGAACGGAAAGATATAGCTGTTCGTGCTTTCCGTGCGCTATACGAGAATAGAATAATAGGGAATTGCGAAGGTTGTTCGATGAACCCTCTGCAGGCACTTAAATTTGATTTGTAGAGTATACATGTACATGTAGATGTAGACATCTAACCAGGCATTTTACGTTACATTCATTACGATAGGCATGTTATATGTTACATCTAAAATAGAACACAACATTTGTAAATTATCGTGCAGAAGAAAAACACAGAGTTTACGTTATTATTGATTAATGAGGACCACCAAAACTGTATTGATATACATACGAATATCATCAGGTTGCCGAATTGTGTCAATATCGTGATGTAAGACGCACTAAACATGACAGCAGTGGAGACGAAAACTGCAAAAGTTAAGTATATCTGCAAGTGCGAACCGTGCGCGTGGCGAATTTATTGTCATATGCTGCAAAGTTTTGTGTTTTTCGTTTTTTGCTATAATTCTTCTTCTACAATGAATGGCGTGCACGCTCAAGACGTGCAGTTAAGAGTCCACGGGAAACAGCTGAACGAACAATTAAACGAAGTTAAGAGTTTATCAAATTATGCAATAAATTGCAGAGAACCGTCCAAGTTGGAGTACTAATTTTCTGTATTTCTTAATGACTTCTTTTGAGCCTAAGTTCATTACCAAATCGCCGGCCGGATTGGCCCGGCGGTTCTAGGCGCTACAGTCTGGAACCGAGCGACCGCTACGGTCGCAGGTTCGAATCCTGCCTCAGGCATGGATGTGTGTGATGTCCTTAGGTTAGTTAGGTTTAATTAGTTCTAAGTTCTAGGCGACTGATGACCTCAAAAGTTAAGTCGCATAGTGCTCAGAGGCATTTGAACCATTTTTTTCATTACCAAAGCATCTACTAAGCTATGCATTAACGTCCATTTCGATAGCCACATGCCTGTTCAATGCCGTTAAATAACTTCAGCCCTGCACCAATTTACAAGACGTGTTTAACTGCAATGAATAAACGTATTGCTGTCGTAATGGACGTTACTGTACAGCTTAGTGAATGATTTGATTACGAACTTAGGCTCTAAAATAATCATGAAGTACTACATAAAACTAATAGCGTAACTTGCACGGTTCTTTGCAATTTACTGTGTAATTTTTAAACCATACAATTTTAATAAACACAACTTACGATAATTAGTGTTGACTTTTACTCACAACATACATTTTAAAGAGATGCTGATGTGCAGGTAGTGTCTTGTAACTGAAAATATTGGACATGATATTTACTGTGAGGAGCCACACTTGCTACAGGGAATTAAATTTATGGGTTAAATTTAACTCATATATGCCATGCGGGGTAACCGCGCGGTCTAGGGCGTCTTGTCACAGTGCGCGCGGCTCCCCCCCGTCGGAGGTTCGAATCCTACCTCGGGCATGGGTGTGTGTGTGTGTGTGTGTGTGTGTGTGTGTGTGTGTGTGTGTCGTCCTTAGCGTTTAGTTTAAGTTAGATTAAGTTGTGTGATCTTAGGGACCGTTGACCTCAGTAGTTTGGTCCCATAAGACCTCACCACAAATTTCAATTTCAGTTAAATGATATATTTATAACGTTTATGGAATCTGGTAGAAAGCTTCATTAAAAACAATAAATATTTTTTCAAGAATTTTAAAATATAAAGTACCTGACTAGATTACGGTATTTTCAAAAGTGGGCTCAAAGTACCCCCTCCTCTCCCTCCTTTGGTGTTGTTGCTGGGGTTAAAGCCGCGTAGACAGAAACATTGGAAACAAGTATGTGTTGGAGAAATGTTTCGTGCGCTGTTCTCTACGGTATTCACTTCTGGCAACCCTTAGGCATTTCCATGGATCATATAATTTCGTAAATTTCACAATCTCCGGTCTCGTCAACTCCATTATCGCACTCTTTTCAAAGTACCTGGCCTAGTGACGTGCAGCGGCGACTTCGAGTAGTTGGCCGCAAACATTGTTTCAAAAATTGTTAGAAACATGTAACATACTCAGTGTGTTCGCTGCTTAAGACGACCGGACACGAAAGGCATCCGTGTTTGAGCAAATGAATAGGATATTTTCTATTGATGAAGTAAACTTCATAAACAGCGTGTAGGAACGCAGTTCACTAATGATTTCTGTATAGTAATGTATAAGTAACGCCAAAACTGTCATTCTTTCTTAATGGTAAGATTCATCAGTGTTACACAATCACTTCAGAAACCTCAAATTACTAGTCATGCAGTTCATTTGTGTTACCCTACACGTGCAAGACGTTTTGTTAACAATGATGTCCGTAGAATACCAATTATACTGCGAAAGTGAATTTTATTTTAAGGAAAATGAAAATGTTAGGGCTTATTAATGAAATGTAATTAAACACAAATTATACTTGGCGCTTTTAATTAAAGGTGGTCTGTTACTCCAGTAGTGCCGTTGCATTTTATGTTTTATAGCGAGTTAATAAACCGCACTGTTCTTCGAAATACGCAGTAGTGGTAGGTTGTGCGAACACCGGGCTGTCAGAGTTAAAATACGTTTTATTTCACCCTCGTTGGATATTGGCTCGGAAGTCTGCGGCTATAAATGTAACGACGAACACGGTGAAAATATCGTTCACGAGTACATTGCACGCCGCCACACAGATGAATATCCGAGAACATTTCAAAGCTGGGAAAGCGTGAAATCACATGTTTTTTTGTTCAGTTAAGTAATATATGGTTCAAAAATTTGTTTCATCTCCTGGTAAAATAAAATGTCCCCTTTCCCAGAAGTATACATCGCTTTTGTTTCTCCGCTTATTGATAAATATCAATCACAGTTCCATTCTATTTGAGTCTTTTAATGACAGTAAACCTTCATGGAGATATTCTCTGCGCTTTCGGGTGCGTGAATGTAGCATCACCAGTATCTGGTTATATTCAGATTGATGGGAAGTTGACTTGTGATATGTCTATATCATGCGACTCACAGGGAATGACAGGGACAAGTAACTGTGGTTTGATTTATCCTTCCTTTTCGTAAGTCGTTTAAGTGATAAAGCTACAAAAATAATTATAAAATACATACCAGCTCTGCTTAAAAAATATCTTGTAGAAAAATCGCTAATGCGAACGCATCTGGTTCGAGCCTTTATAGTGTTTATTTTGACTGTCACATGTCGGCAGTGAAAGGACTTAAGACCCTAATGGAAACATGAAATATAGTAGCTGTCATAAGCGTCTGGAAAATGCAAATTACACCAGTACCTATCTTTGAGGTTGTTATTTCGTTTTACAACTATGTAGTTACAACGTAAACACAACCATCCAGGACTTCGTGAGCCGAGATTTTGCATCCTTTCTTCGAATACCTCACAAGGGCTACGCCACAGCACATAAACACCCGCTGCAGTAATTTGACGAGGGGCAAGTTAATTGCGCAGCATTGTTTATTCCGCAGACTCCTGCCAAGTGAATACCTGTGGGAATACTCGTAAGTGGGCAGAATGTTTGAACGGTGAAGCGAGTCTAGTCAGCATTCCTAGTTGTCTACCTAATGAGTTTTGATTCCAAGAAGTACCGGTTACCTGTTATAATAGATCATTAAAAAAACTGTATGGAATAAATACGCTGAGTAGCGGCAAAGAATTAATTTATATACATGAGACAGGCGTAGCAGATATGTAATTTTTACTTGTAAAACAAAAAGACAAGAACTTCAATAATGATTATTCTTCTGTTATAGTCTGGGGAGGAAAGTATTACCGTAATCTAGCAGCCGCTGTACATTTTTTTAGATGATAAACTAAATCACCAAAAAACATTGTGTTTTATTTGAAATTACAGTATCCCGACTCTATTTGATTCTGTCATGAGAGTTTGTATTTGTATGTTAATACACTGGAAAAATGGAAAAAAGAACACATTGACACCGGTGTGTCAGACCCACCATACTTGCTCCGGACACTGCGAGAGGGCTGTACAAGCAATGATCACACGCACGGCACAGCGGACACACCAGGAACCGCGGTGTTGGCCGTCGAATGGCGCTAGCTGCGCAGCATTTGTGCACCGCCGCCGTCAGTGTCAGCCAGTTTGCCGTGGCATACGGAGCTCCATCGCAGTCTTTAACACTGGTAGCATGCCGCGACAGCGTGGACGTGAACCGTATGTGCAGTTGACGGACTTTGAGCGAGGGCGTATAGTGGGCATGCGGGAGGCCGGGTGGACGTACCGCCGAATTGCTCAACACGTGGGGCGTGAGGTCTCCACAGTACATCGATGTTGTCGCCAGTGGTCGGCGGAAGGTGCACGTGCCCGTCGACCTGGGACCGGACCGCAGCGACGCACGGATGCACGCCAAGACCGTAGGATCCTACGCAGTGCCGTAGGGGACCGCACCGCCACTTCCCAGCAAATTAGGGACACTGTTGCTCCTGGGGTATCGGCGAGGACCATTCGCAACCATCTCCATGAAGCTGGGCTACGGTCCCGCACACCGTTAGGCCGTCTTCCGCTCACGCCCCAACATCGTGCAGCCCGCCTCCAGTGGTGTCGCGACAGGCGTGAATGGAGGGACGAATGGAGACGTGTCGTCTTCAGCGATGAGAGTCGCTTCTGCCTTGGTGCCAATAATGGTCGTATGCGTGTTTGGCGCCGTGCAGGTGAGCGCCACAATCAGGACTGCATACGACCGAGGCACACAGGGCCAACACCCGGCATCATGGTGTGGGGAGCGATCTCCTACACTGGCCGTACACCACTGGTGATCGTCGAGGGGACACTGAATAGTGCACGGTACATCCAAACCGTCATCGAACCCATCGTTCTACCATTCCTAGACCGGCAAGGGAACTTGCTGTTCCAACAGGACAATGCACGTCCGCATGTATCCCGTGCCACCCAACGTGCTCTAGAAGGTGTAAGTCAACTACCCTGGCCAGCAAGATCTCCGGATCTGTCCCCCATTGAGCATGTTTGGGACTGGATGAAGCGTCGTCTCACGCGGTCTGCACGTCCAGCACGAACGCTGGTCCAACTGAGGCGCCAGGTGGAAATGGCATGGCAAGCCGTTCCACAGGACTACATCCAGCATCTCTACGATCGTCTCCATGGGAGAATAGCAGCCTGCATTGCTGCGAAAGGTGGATATACACTGTACTAGTGCCGACATTGTGCATGCTCTGTTGCCTGTGTCTATGTGCCTGTGGTTCTGTCAGTGTGATCATGTGATGTATCTGACCCCAGGAATGTGTCAATAAAGTTTCCCCTTCCTGGGACAATGAATTCACGGTGTTCTTATTTCAATTTCCAGGAGTGTATATAATCAGTGCGGACGTGAGAGCTTTGGTACACCCTATTAAACAAACGGAAAAATGGAGGCGGTACAATTGGAGAGCGATCCGCCTTCACCAAGATGCATAAGCAATTCATTAACAGTTTATATATATATATATATATATATATATATATATATATATATATATATATATATATATATATATATGAATTACAAAAAACTAATAATAAAAAAAATTGCATGGCGCGAGATTCGATCCGGCGACTTTCAGATTATGAACCCGAGCGCTTACCGCTGCGCCACGACGCTATAGAAAAGTGTTATCCATAGAGAGTATTTCACCGCAACGGTTTCTTTTAACTGTCGATTTACTCGACAACGGCTGAGAAGTGCATCTTGGTGCTTTGCCACATTACACCTCTGGCCATGAGCTTTTATTATGCGCAGTATGAATCGAATCTGAATTTCACAATTGGCGGCCTCCCCTTGTCAGAGTAGCTAGCAGGTCGCCCCCCTCCCACTTCCGATCTTCTCACCCAACGTCCTCGACTATTCTGTGCGTGATGCACTCAGTTCTTTGTCTTGTCCTAGAATGAATGTATGCTCTCTACGACTTCATCGAGTACCGTGGGAATTATTTCGTGTTGTACTAATTCGTCTCCTACCCGTAGTGGGGCCCTTACTGGCTTGCTGCGGGTTACTGAGGCGGCGAGGCTCTCTACAGTATTCATCATCGATGTGCGGGAAAGCCCGCATAGACACTGAACGACCAGTCGTTCGGCCTCCGCAACGTCCTTCCCACACTACGAGATGGGTTTACCATGGAGTAGCGTCGCAAGGAGACTCCTGCCGACCGAAACGAGACAAGGATTTGATAAGTAATACAATCGAAGCGGTTCTAATTTTTGAAAGATTAGAGCAAACGCCGTTCCTGCATGATTGTGTATTTAAATGAGGGTATAAATAAAACAGTCCGTCGGGAAGCTTTTGCCTAACGAACGACAAAATTAAAAAAGAAGGGCAACGTAATTCATTGTTTTGGAAAATAACGAGAAACAACCAGAAACAATAAAGTGTTTCCAGAATGAGATTTTCACTCTGCATCGGGGTGTGCTCTGATATGAAACTTCCTGGCAGATTAAAACTGTCTGCCAGAGCGAGAGTCGAACCCGGTACCTCTGCCTTTCGCGGGCAAGTGCTCTACCAACTGAGCTACCCAAGCACGACCCAAGACCCGTCCCCACAGCTTCAATTCTGCCAGTACCTCGTCTCCTACTTTCCAAACTACACAGAAGCTCTTCTGCGAACCTTGCAGAACTAGCACTCCTGGAAGACAGGATACTTCGAAGACGTGGCTTAGCCACAGCCTGGGGGATGTTTCCAGAATGAGATTTTCATATGAAACTTCTTGGTAGATTAAAACTGAATCGTGCTTGGGCAGGTAAGACGGTAGAGCCTTTGCCCACGAAAGGCAAAGGTCCCGAGTTCGAGTATCGGTCCAGCACACAGTTTTAATCTGCCAGGAAGTTGCATATCAGCGACACTCCGCTGCAGAGTGAAAATCTCATTCTGGAAACATCCCCCAGGCTGTGGCTAAGCCATGTCATCGCAATATCCTTTCTTTCAGGAGTGCTAGTACTGCAAGGTTCGCAGAAGAGCGTCTGTGAAGTTTGGAAAGTAGGAGACGAGGTACTGGCAGAATTGAAGCTGTGGGGACGGATCGTGAGTCGTGCTTGGGTAGCTCAGATGGTAGAGCGCTTGCCCGCGAAGGCAAAAGTCCCGAATTCGAGTTTCGGTCCGGCACACAGTTTTAATCTGCCAGGAAGTTTAATAAAGTGTTTATTTTATTTCAGACAGTCTGATCCGATTTCACTTTCTTCTGCCGAGATTTTCGCCTTTAGTTAGTTCCAACTTTTTTAGTCATGTTTTCTGACTATGCGGCCCACCACGAATTCCTCTCCTGTGCCACATCTCAAGGTGGCAGTTGCAACCTACGACCTCAATTATTTGCTGTATCCAAAGTCTGTCTTCCTCTACAGTTTTTGCCCTCTACAGCTCCCTCTAGTACCATGGAAGTCATTCGCTGACGTCTTAACAGATGTCCTATCTTCCTGCCCCTTCTCTTTGTCAGTGTTTTCCAAATGTTCCTTTCCTCTCCGATTCTGCGCAGAACCTCATTTCTTACCTTATCAGTCCACCTAATATGCAACATTCACATCTCAAATGCTTCGTTTCTCTTCTGTTCCGGTTTTCCCATGTTTCACTACCATACAATACTGTGCTCCAAACGTACATTTCTTCCTCAAATTACGGCCTATGTTTGATACTAGTAGACTTCTCTTGGCCAGGAATGCCCTTTTTGCCATTACTAATCTGCTTTTGATGTCCTCCATACTCTGTTCGTTGTTGGTTATTTTACTGTCTAGATAGCCGAATTTCTTAACTTCATCTACTTTGTGACCATCAATCCTGATGTTAAGTTTCTCGCTGTTATCATTTCTGCTACTTCGTCTGTCTTCGATTTACTCTCAAATGGTTCAAATGGCTCTGAGCACTATGGGACTTAATATCTATGGTCATCAGTCCCCTAGAACTTAGAACTACTTAAACCTAACTAACCTAAGGACATCACACACATCCATGCCCGAGGCAGGATTCGAACCTGCGACCGTAGTGGTCGCGCGGTTCCAGACTGTAGCGCCTAGAACCGCTCGGCCACTCCGGCCGGCGATTTACTCTCAAATGGTTCAAATGGCTCTGAGCACTATGGGACTTAACATCTATGGTCATCAGTCCCCTAGAACTTAGAACTACTTAAGAGGACATCACACAAACCCAGTCATCACGAGGCATAGAAAATCCCTGACCCCGCCGGGAATCGAACCCAGGAACCCGGGCATGGGATGCGAGAACGCTACCGCACGACCACGAGCTGCGGACTTTACTCTCAACCCATATTCTGTACTCATTAGATTGTTCATTGCAACGAGCAGATCCTGTTGTTCTAAGTTTTGAAAATCGTCTGCCATCGCCTCACATTGTGTTTTCAATGGGACTTCGAGGCTCTGACAACTTTTCATTGTGCCGAGGGATTCCAGGAAACGTTTTCCTGAACATTTCGAATCTCTAAAAGATAAAAATCTTGATTCATTATAAATAATAAATCACGGAATCGGAATTCAGATCGTTGAAACAATCTACAACAGTAGCTGAAGTGTGCGACCTGAACTCGCGGCCATTCAGGGACAATATCACCGTTGGCTCTCCAAGACGGACGACTTTGGAGCGCCACCTGCCTTTGGAAAGATAATTGCGCAATTTCATGATAGCTTAACACTGCTTAATGCTCTGTTTGCTTTTGTTTGACCGTGAATCTGTGTTTAAATTTAAAAGTCGGTGTTTTCAGGATCGCTGCTAGTTACAATTCTTTGTCATCTTGCTTTATTTATTTTAATACTGCAAAATATTTCGAGAGATGGAATCATCAGGCAAAAATGACAATAAAAAGGGATATAACGTGAATATAATCAGTTCTAAATGAACTGTGGACTTGCCTGCGCGGAAGGAGAAGTATAATGTATCTGATACGGCGTTTACTTCGTTTGCTAGTCCGCTGCTAACACGAAAACGTAAAAAACCACGCTTCATGTTCGTCAGAATTGGCTTTCCTCAAGGGGTCTCCTTTGTTGCATCACTGTGGCTATCTAAATCTTTGCTGTTCACTGTTCGTAAACTCGTGAAGTACATTTACAGCACATTATTTATTAGAAACATCATCATTGTGCACTAGAATCAAGACGGCGAACTTCTGTACAACCAGTGTGTTATTCCTCGTGTTACGTCACTTTGTAACTTCTATTGCGCACCTGTGCGAAGCATCTTTAATGTCTGTAGACGAACTGTGTTACGATGAGAGAGGCTATAGATTATTTGTTATTACTAATGACATACATATAATTACTAAATTCCATAACATCAGGAATTACGTACATCTTTTTTTCACTGCCATATTTGCTTGATGATTTTAATACCTCGAAATGTGTTACAGTATCAAATGGAGTACCTTAGCTCTGAAACAGTGTCTGTATGTCATTTCTTAAACGCTCGTTTCTTACTTCTATGATCTGGGCTGTAGTTGATTTCTTTTTCTGAAATTTTACGGGGCTATTTGCTTCTTTAGACCGTGTTCTTTCATCTGGCAGAGATGTCCAACAAAAGAATAAATCTTCACGTTGGCGTTACTTCCAATATTATATGTAGAGATTCTGTATGTCCATCTTTTTAGAGATGGTTGCGGGACTCGGCTGCTCCACACAGGACGTCAAATTAAACACCTTTTCAGCCGTCTAGTTTCCAAACTTATTTTATTTGGCTGCCAGTTTCGGTGATTTACTACGCCATCTCCAGGCACCTGACCGACGTGTAGGAAGATTCCACTTCGGTCCTGATCAAAACAATCGACAGATGATGGTTGAAGGTATCGTTATAGCAAGCAGAAATCGACTGATACCACTACTGCTGGCCCCTGTTTTTATCAGCACCGAGGTGTCGGTCAGGAGCCTGAGGATGAAATAGTAAATCGCCGAAACCGGTAGTCAAATAAAACAAGTTAGGAAACTAGATGGCTGAAAGGTGTTTAATTTGATTTCCTTATATGTAGAGACTTCCAAAAAAAGACTAAATCTTCACGTTCGCATTACTTCCAATAATTTACGTGTAATTTGGTAGATTTCTTCATTGCTTATTTTCCACCCGTCTCTTGTTGGTGCCACTCCAATTATTTTTTTCTGATGATTTAAGTACCCCCCCCCCCCCCCCCCAGTGTATTTAGGTTGTAGTTCGGTGTTAAGCATTAGCATGAATTTATAATAAATAACTTGTGTTATGAACGTCGTAGCCGAGAGATTTCTTTTGCACACGACCAGGGGTTTGACAGACATTCTGTTATTTACCGGCTAGGCCCTATACGTGCTGCTACTTGTCACAGACCAAGTCGAGGCAGCTATACATGCTGACAGTAAAGTACTGAAGTTGTGTTGTTGGCCAACACGAGTGTTGCTCCACTGACAGCGACAAGCTCGGGACGTGGCATCACCAGCTGTTGTCTGTCTGTCTGTCTCAACGAAGAGTGGCCGCTGAGAAGGAGGGCCGCGTGACAGCTGTCTGTCACACAGACGTGGAAATCGTGACCCACCTTGTGTGACGATTGTACAGCGTAGTAGTAACGTCACGAAACTAGCTAGAGAGCAAGGAAAGAGTCATGTGGCGCTATTGACTGGTAGACGGCGAGTGCCAGGTGCAGCCACCTAGTTTCGGAAAGGGGTTTCTTCTCCCGTGGTCAATGGCTTCCTCTCTCGCGTTGTATCGCTATACATGCGATGTCGCGCATAAAAACGGGATTTTCCGGTGCTCACACCTCGGGTTCCATTGCTGATAAAAAGGAGGGGTCAAGTGTTGTGGATAGCCCTCGGTCTAGAGACCATTTATACACCAAACAGAAGAATAGTCTTAGTGTCACTATCCAAAAATACAGGGTCAAAGTGTGAATATCCTTCCTCTTGCCTAGGCAAAAGAAGCAAACCGGTTGGAATTTTACGAAATCGATTTCATTGCCACTCGAGACTGTTTGCAATATCACTTGGAAACGCTTAATCAAGCCTTCTTCTACCCCTGTTATAGCAGCAGAAATGCGTTGCAATTTAGCAGACATGAAATTTTCGATCACTGCATACACTTCAGTCACTTTCTCATTCAAATGACGTTTCAGTATCGAAAAAAAATCCCCTCTTGTCAGGCCGCACGCTTCATCTTCATCAGCGACAGATTCTGAAATTGGAAAACGTAATATCTATATAGGTGGATGATTCCATATTTAACTTGGTTGCAATATATTATTTGAAAGGTAGAAGAGTATATTCATAAAATTTAATTACGTATCATAAAACTCGAAATACAATGAAGAACGCAGATAAATTCAAGAAATACAGCAATATTCTGCTTCGTTGAAGTACGAAATTTAGCAAACTATGTTTTACTTTGCAAGAATTCGTACCAATGACACAGTTGCAGCTAGATGCAGTAAGTTTTTATTTTTTTCTCATTCAATAATAGTTCCATCTACAACGTGCGATCGGTCAGATCGTTGAACTCTGCAGAACTTACAAACTTTTCTCTTCGTGTTTAAAACTCTCCTTTTATTTACTCATAAATGATTCATTTATTGTTATCGAATGGACTATTGTTATTAATTTTATGTTACACAATGATTTTCTACTTACTTGCGACTGTTGATTCCGTACTTAAGAATTGAAATCGATCGATTTTTAGAGATTTGGCGTCCTTTGACTGTAGCGTTGAAATATTTGCTCACTGGGCGACGCGTCTAGCTTGCTGAAGGGTTCCCTTTCAACTTTCCAACAATGGCAGGTATAGAGGCTAGGGGGCTCTGACTACCGGAATTCAACTTTCAGACCGTTACCCACGACTAGAAATTACCGGAACTTGAACTTTATTTTTCAACTTATGGCCAGATTTTTGGGATTTGGCACCACTGTGCGACGGACGGTTCACCAACAACAGTGTCACACGCCCTCGCTTCATGAGAACACTGTGGAGATTTAATGCAGGATATTGGGGCAATGACTGGTGACCAGGAGGTTTCGCCACTACCCCTCCACCCCTCGTCAGCCAAATACTGGCGGTGACAGTTCCTTCCAGCGTTTCCGGGATACTGTCTGTCACCGTAGGCGGGGGTTGCGCTGCACTGCGGCGCCCGCCGCGCCCGCATATGTCAGCGGCGGGTTTTGTTGAGGGCGTCGTCCGTGCGTCACTGGCCGGTAGCTGGGCACGCGCTGCCACGAGCATTCGGAACGCACATGTTCGGTAGAGTCGGATGTTTCCACTCGGCTTAGCTTGCCCGTTGTATATAACTAGTCTGCGACTCGATGCATTTATCTAATGAGAACAGTTAACGGAAATGCGTTACCCCATCCCCCTTCATAAACAGAAGTTACTGGCCGATATTCACTTAGAACTTATCTTAACATCAGGGGCAGTCGCGACGCGTACCCTGGCCGTGCCGTAGCGCTCAGCCTGGTTGCACGCTTCGCCCACCACCACACCGCGCTGTCAGAGCGGGAAGGGGAGGAAACTGCGAACGCGTCGTACTGTCGTGTCCAAAACTAAAGCAACAAAGGGAAATGTTACACGATTGCGTTTACTTTACCACAAAACAGTAAAAACAGATGATATTAAAGTAGAAACAGAACGTAAACAGCTGCAACATGCGTAACGTTGGACAAAAACGTTCTTCGTTCTTTCCAACTTAACAGATTTACACAAACATTCCAGCAACTGGTTAATGTGCTCAGTATGGGGTGCGAGCACCTCTGGCAACAGTACAGGCCTGACAACGACCTAGGGTGCTGTGGATGATGTCATCAATCTCATGTTGAGGCAGTAACGCCGATTCTTCCTGTAAAGCTACTCGCAAGTCTTTGAGAGTGGTTGACGGATGCTGGCGTGATGCAACCCGTCTCCGTAGCGCGTCCCAGAAACGCTCTATGGAATTCAAATCGGCACAGTGAACAAGTCATACTGTGTGTGTAATATCTTCCATTTCCAAGAAAATATCAACCACCTGTCCTGAACGAGGTCGAACATCGTCGTCCATCAATACGAAGTCTGGGTCCACAGCACCTCGCAACAACCACACATAAGGTCCCCAGATCTCGTTACGATTCCTGATGGCAGTTAAACCTTGCCTGTTCACCCGTTCAATTTCTTGAACAGTTATTCCAGTGGTCAACATGAATGTTTGGGTCAAGAAATCGTGTTCCATGTTTCCTCCAGATGCAAATCCGTCGAGGATCACTCCACAGACAACATCGAGACTCGCCTGTGAAAAGAACATTGGCGCACTGCTCGGCTGTCCAAGTGGCATGTTGACGACTCCACTCTAGGCGTTCCCTTCTGTGAAGACTCGTCAAGGGTACGCATATAGCAGGTTATCGACAATGAAGGCCACTCTGTCGAAGCCTTCTGTATACCTCTTCCCTCGATACAACACGTCCAGTGGATGCTGCGAAGTCAGATGCCAGTTGCTGTGCTGTACTAAACCGATACCGTTGTGCCCTTACACCCAAATAACAATGGTCTCTATCTTAGGTGAGACGTGGTCGGCTCTGCCCTGGTCTTCAGGATACAATTTCGGGCTCTATAAACTGTCGCCACATCCGAGAAACAACACAACGATTCACACTAAGCTTCGGGCCACATCTACATCTACTACATCTACATACATACTCCACAATCCACCATACGGTGCGTGGCGGAGAATACCTCGTACCACAACTAGCATCTTCTCTCCCTGTTCCACTCCCAAACAGAACGAGGGAAAAATGAGTGCCTATATGCCTCTGTACGAGTCCTAATCTCTCTTATCTTATCTTTATGGTCTTTCCGCGAAATATAAGTTGGCGGCAGTAAAATTGTTTTGCAGTCAGCCTCAAATGCTGATTCTCTAAATTTCCTCAGTAGCGATTCACGAAAAGAACGCCTCCTTTCCTCTAGAGACTCCCACCCGAGTTCCTGAAGCATTTCCATAACACTCGCGTGATGATCAAACCTACCAGTAACAAATCTAGCAGCCCGCCTCTGAATTGCTTCTATGTCCTCCCTCAAACCGACCTGACAGGGATCCCAAACGCTCGAGCAGTACTCAAGAATAGGTCGTATTAGTGTTTTATAAGCGGTCTCCTTTACAGATGAACCACATCTTCCCAAAATTCTACCAATGAACCGAAGACGACTATCCGCCTTCCCCACAACTGCCATTACATGCTTGTCCCACTTCATATCGCTGTGCAATGTTACTCCCAAATATTTAATCGACGTGACTGTGTCAAGCGCTACACTACTAATGGAGTATTCAAACATTACGGGATTCTTTTTCCTATTTATCCGCATTAATTTACATTTAACTATATTTAGAGTTAGCTGCCACTCTTTACACCAGTCACAAATCCTGTCAGAGTCATCTTGTATCCTCCTACTGTCACTCAACGACGACACCTTCCCGTACACCAGAGCATCATCAGCAAACAGCCGCACATTGCTATCCACCATATCCAAAAGATCATTTATGTAGATAGAAGACAACAGCGGACCTACCACACTCCCCTGGGGCACTCCAGATATATCCTCACCTCCGATGAACACTCACCATCGAGGACAACGCACTGGGTTCTATTACTTAAGAAGTCTTCGAGTCACTCACATACTTGGGAACCAATCCTATTTGCTCGTACCTTAAGAGTCTGCAGTGGGGCACCGAGTCAAACGCTTTCCGGAAGTCAAGGAATATGGCATCCGTCTGATACCCTTCATCCATGGTTCGCAAGATATCATGTGAAAAAAGGACGAGTTGCGTTTCGCAGGAGCGATGATTTCTAAAGCCGTGCTGATGCATGGACAGCAACTTCTCTGTCTCAAGGACTTTACGTTGGGCAACACATCAGTTTGCTTCCACTATTCCTATGGCTCTCCACTGCAGAGGGTCTGACAGGCGTCTTCTCTGTGCCATACTACACCGTCTGTGGCTGTGTACACAGCGATTGATGATGTGGGACCACCCGGCAAACACAACTTCGTTTGATAGGTGCCCTGACGTCATCGTTGGCGGGGTTGTTCGTTGACCGGAATGCCATCTCCTATGCAGAACAGTATCGTACGGAAATCTGTTGACAGTTTGTATGATTACATCGTGAATTAAACACAGGACGGGGAAATAACTGTTTGTTGCTTTAATTTTGGACACCAGTGTATTTAGGCTGCAGTGCAGTCGCTCTGCCTACGACTTAGTTTCATATTTCTCAACAACATAAATTATAAACGAGACAAATGTTCCGTATTATTTAATTAGTTTTAGAGCACTGCAATTTTAACCTTTTACAAACTGTCGGCATACAGAGAGACACGGACAGTTTCTCAGATTTTCGCACTCAAGTTACCACATGCTTGTGATTTATTTAGTTTTATAATCGAAATAAGGTCTGACACATACATGTTGTTCGAAACATTGTAGAGCTTTCTCAGCCTCATTATGGATACGTGGGAACTCTACCTGATGAACCGGCCGGAGTTGCCGAGCGGTTCTAGGCGCTACAGTCTGGAACCGCGCGACCGCTACGGTCGCAGGTTCGAATCCTGCCTTGGGCATGGATGTGTTTGATGTCCTTAGGTTAGTTAGGTTTAAGTGGTTCTAAGTTCTACGGGACTGATGAACTTATATGTTAAGTCCCATAGTGCTCAGAGCCATTTGAACCATCAATGTTTCCCTTTGTGGCCGATCTTATGTCCACCATATGTAACAATGCTGCGTCTCCCCCGCCACAAACAGCTTCTACGGGGTTTCTCTATGACGTAGGTTCTCGTCTGTCTCACTCGCACACTACAGCTCTTACACCTCGTTCAGCCTGTGAATTTCTCATCTCGTGGCGAATCTGCGCTCTTTGTGGCACACGGTCCTTGACGACAGGGCTCGTTTCACAGTTCCTGAAGGCTGACTCTTTCAACCATATATTTAAATGAGAGCGAAATGCTCGTTAACTCACAATGTTGTTAGTATATTTCGAAAAAAGATCGTAATTTGATACACTAAATCCGGCCCGCTTTTTGAAGGACGGTACATTAATTACAGCTCCTTAGTACGCCGAGTACATCGCAACAGAGCTCCACGCTGCCATTTTCGGAGGAAACTGCGAGAGACAGTACGCAACTGGCCGCCAATGGTGAATGTGGGCTCTGCGCGTCCGCTATGGACAACAGTACGAATGTCGCAGCATCGTTGTGTACAGAGGAGGTTGGCAAAAAAGCACCTGGCATGTAACTTGGACCAGTGGCGTCGGCTTCTCTTCATAGACGTGTGAGGAACTTGCCTGATGCCTGATGATCGTAGTAGCAGAATATGGAGGCGGCCAAGCACCAATGGACGTCTCGGGCTTGCAGCGCCACCGGTTCAGGAAGGAGGTGGGCCAGTCACATCTTGGAGCGTGTATCAGACAGGATCTTCAACCCTTTGTTCAGCCCTAAAGTCGACATTTCTGTGATGGACTCAATTAAAATGATGATACACGGGCACAGCGCCCTCGTCTCGTGAACACAGTTTCACAGGCTGCAGTAATCTAGTGAGGCCGGTGACCTGCGGTATATACTGACATGGACATAAATGAACATCTTTCGGATCAATTTTTTGAAAATTTAGTGATTCTCAACTGGAGGAATGGTACCACTCCAAGTCTGAGTACAGGGTGTTACAAAAAGGTACGGCCAAACTTTCAGGAAACATTCCTCACACACAAAGAAAGAAAATATGTTATGTGGACATGAGTCCGGAAACGCTTACTTTCCATGTTAGAGCTCATTTTATTACTTCTCTTCAAATCATATTAATCATGGAATGGAAACACACAGCAGCAGAACGTACCAGCGTGACTTCAAACACTTTGTTACAAGAAATGTTCAAAATGTCCTCCGTTAGCGAGGATACATGCATCCACCCTCCGTCGCATGGAATCCCTGATGCAGCCCTAGAGAATGGCCGTCCACAATACGAGCACGAAGAGTCTCTACATTTGGTACCGGGGTTGCGTAGACAAGAGCTTTCAAATGCCCCCATAAATGAAAGTCAAGAGGGTTGAGGTCAGGAGAGCGTGGAGGCCATGGAATTGGTCCGCCTCTACCAATCCATCGGTCACCGAATCTGTTGTTGAGAAGCGTACGAACACTTCGACTGAAATGTGCAGGAGCTCCATCGTGCATGAACCACATGTTGTGTCGTACTTGTAAAGGCACATGTTCTAGCAGCACAGGTAGAGTATCCCGTACGAAATCATGATAACGTGCTCCATTGAGCGTACGTGGAGGAACATGGGGCCCAATCAAGACATCACCAACAATGCCTGCCCAAACGTTCACAGAAAATCTGTGTTGATGACGTGATTGCGCAATTGAGTGCGGATTCTCGTCAGCCCACACATGTTGATTGTGAAAATTTACAATTTGATCACGTTGGAATGAAGCCTCATCCGTAAAGAGAACATTTGCACTGAAATGAGGATTGACACATTGTTGGATGAACCATTCGCAGAAGTGTACCCGTGGAGGCCAATCAGCTGCAGATAGTGCCTGCACACGCTGTACATGGTACGGAAACAACTGGTTCTCCCGTAGCACTCTCCATACAGTGACGTGGTCAACGTTACCTTGTACAGCGGCAACTTTTCTGACGCTGACATTAGGGTTATCGTCAACTGCTCGAAGAATTGGCTCGTCCATTGCAGGTGTCCCCGTCGTTCTAGGTCTTCCCCAGTCGCGAGTCATAGGCTGGAATGTTCCGTGCTCCCTAAGACGTCGATCAATTGCTTCGAACGTCTTCCTGTCGGGACACCTTCGTTCTGGAAATCTGTCTCGATACAAACGTACCGCGCCACGGTTATTGCCCCATGCTAATCCATACATCAAATGGGCATCTGCCAACTCCGCATTTGTAAACATTGCACTAACTGCAAAACCACGTTCGTGATGAACACTAACCTGTTGATGCTGGTACTGTAGAGCAATGAGTCGCATGTCAACACAAGCACCGTAATCAGCATTACCATCCTTCAATTGGGCCAACTGGCGGTGAATCGAGGAAGTACAGTACGTACTGACGAAACTAAATGAGCTCTAACATGGAAATTAAGCGTTTCCGGACACATGTCCACATAACATCTTTTCTTTATTTGTGTGTGAGGAATGTTTCCTGAAAGTTTGGCCGTACCTTTTTGTAACACCTTGTATAATATATGTAAAATATTTACATTACCACTTTTGCAAACAGCATCTTGAGATGTGACTCACATCTAAAGATGGCAGATGTTGGCGAAACCGGTAATGTGAATTAATGTGAATACTAATATATATATATATATATATATATATATATATATATATATATATATATATATCTGTGTGTGTGTGTGTGTGTTTGTTGACGTAATACGCCGGGTTGTAATTAACCCGACTTTGTTCCGAGTTCTGCAGTGCGGGCTTTGTACACAGCAGGAAGCTGAAACATGTTCATTAATCGCTGTGCTCGCGAAGTATGCTGAAAAGAATAGTTGTCCCACTTGATGCGACCAGATGAAAATATGGCGCCCTAATCCGTCAGAATGGAAATGTTTCCTGTTTTGTCGTCAGCATGCACTTTGTCATTTGGCGGCGCGTGTTGATTTCTCTTGTGAAGTGACTGTTGATGTAAAGGATTAAGAAGATTGAATTTTGCCGTATGAAACACAATAGCTATTGAAAAGGAAGACTGTGCACTGCTGATAAAGAAGCCTCAAGATCAGCTACAACGCCGTGACGTTTGGCACGTGACATGTGACTGGGGAATATTTTTCGGATGACGAGGTACATTTTGCTCTGCAGAGTACCCTGAATTCACAGAACTGACGCATATGGGGTTGTACTCCGCCATATGTTGTGCACGAACGTCCACAGATTATGTGACTGTGTGGTGTGGTTTCACACGCTCCTTCATTCTCACTACGTTTTTCTTCGAGGTGCTCACACCATGCGGGCCTGTTACGTGTATAGTGAAATC
Organism: Schistocerca piceifrons; assembly: GCF_021461385.2. Lineage (NCBI taxonomy): Eukaryota > Metazoa > Arthropoda > Insecta > Orthoptera > Acrididae > Schistocerca > Schistocerca piceifrons. Next base: position 294,607,359 of record NC_060139.1, on the reverse strand, counting down.
TGTGCATTATAAGGACCTCATTGCCCAACGCATAATTCCAGCTTTGCAGGCACGCAACTCTGCCCACACCACATTTTTTGTGCAAGGTAGGGCGCCACCCTGTATCGCTTACAAGGTGAAAGATTTGCTTCAAGAAACCTTCCGCATCCCCAGACCTATATCCGCGTGACTTTTGGTTGCGAGAATATCTGTGAAAGATCGTGTCTGTCAGGAATGTGTCCGGATTCTTCCTGATCTGAATGACAGCATATCGCTGTGACTACACCAGACATGCTGCCGTGTTACAGAGTCGGGGGACCATACTGAACACATGTTGTAATTTGCGACCTTATCCCCATAAACGTACCAGAACCACCGTTATCATGTATTTGGTCGCTCCTCCCCTTTTCCTGCACTCACACTACATTCTGACTGCTTACAGAAACTGGAATTATTACTGTTTTATGCATACTCTGCGAGCTCACCGATTAATGAACACACCTACGATGTTTCAGCGTCTTGCAATGTATACAGCCCACAATGCTGCACTCGGAACACCATCAGTTTAATAACAACAGCCTGGTATTATTATACATGTATTTGGAAACCAGTTGAAGCTTGAAGTGCCTCGTCGGAGGAACCATAACTACTCACTGGATGATCTCAAAAAAATCGTTCAAATGGCTCTAAGCACAATGGGACTTAACATCTGAGGTCATCAGTCTCCTAGACTTGTTGTTGTGGTCTTCAGTCCTGAGACTGGTTTGATGCAGATCTCAATGCTATTCTATCCTGTGCAAGCTTCTTCATCTCCCAGTACCTACCGCAGCCTACATCCTTCTGAATCTGCTTAGTGTATTCATCTCTTGGTCTCCCTCTACGACTTTTACCCTCCACGCTGCCCTCCAATACTAAATTGGTGATCCCTCGATGTCTCCTAACAACCGATCCCTTCTAGTCAAGTTGTGCCACAAGCTCCTCTTCTCCCCAATTCTATTCAATACCTCCTCATTAGTTATGTGATCTACCCATCTAATCTTCAGCATTCTTCTGTAGCACCACATTTCGAAAGCTTCTATTCTCTTCTTGTCTAAACTATTTATTGTCCACGTTTCACTTCCATACATGGCTACGCTCCATATAAATACTTTCGGAAACGACTTGCTGACATCTAAATCTATACTCGAATTTAACAAATTTCTCTTCTTCAGAAACGCTTTCCTTGCCATTGCCAGTCTACATTTTATATCCTCTCTACTTCGACCACCATCAGTTATTTTGCTCCCCAAATAGCAAAACTCCTTCACTACTTTAAGTGTCTCATTTCCTAATCTAATACCCTCAGCATCACCCGACTTAATTGGACTACATTCCATTATCCTCGTTTTGCTTTTGTTGATGTTCATCTTATACCCTCCTTTCAAGACACTGTCCATTCCGTTGATCTGCTCTTCCAAGTCCTTTGCTGTCTCTGACAGAATTACAATGTCATCGGCGAACCTTAAAGTTTTTATTTCTTCTCCATGGATTTTAATACCTACTCCGAACTTTTGTTTTGTTTATTACTTGCTCAATATACAGATTGAGTAACATCAGGCATAAGCTACAACCCTGTCTCACTCCCTTCCCAACCACTGCCCCTCGACTCTTATAACCGCCATCTGGTTTCTGTACAAATTGTACAAATTGTAAATAGCGTTTCGCTCCCTGTATTTTACCCCTGCCACCTTCAGAATTTGAAAGAGAGTATTCCAATCAACATTGTCAAAAGCTTTCTCTAAGTCTACAAATGCTAGAAACGTAGGTTTGCCTTTCCTTAACTTTCTTCTAAAAAAGTCGTAGGGTCAGTATTGCCTCACGTGTTCCAACATTTCTACGGAATCCAAAGTGATCGTCCCCGAGGTCGGCTTCTATCAGTTTTTCCATTTTCCATTCCCCTAGACTTAGAACTTCTTAAACCTAACTAACCTAAGGACGTCACACACATCCATGCACGAGGCAGGATTCGACCTTGCGACCGTAGCAGCGCTGCGGTTCCGGACTGAAGCGCCTAGAACCGCTCGGCCACAGTGGCCGGCTGATGATCTCAGGGACGGGCGCCATTGACGACTGGAACAAGCTGGATCAGCAACTTTTCCACCAGCTTGGGGACAGCATGCCAAGGAGAATCCAACCGTGTTACCATGGACGGGCCGGCCGGAGTGGCCGAGCGGTTAAAGGCGCTACAGTCTGGAACCGCACGACCGCTACGGTCGCAGGTTCGAATCCTGCCTCGGGCATGGATGTGTGTGATGTCCTTAGGTTGGTTAGGTTTAAGTAGTTCTTAGTTCTAGGGGACTGATGGCCTCAGCTGTTAAGTTCCATAGTGCTCAGAGCCATTTTGAACCATGGATGGGCTGGAGCGCTACTGTGCTGCATGTCAGTCCAGCGACAGCATATTTGACTTTACAGATGTGCGAATACAAAGCTTGACAAAAAATAAAAGAAAAAAGAAAAAGCTGAGTCCACGGAAAGGCAGGAATAAATTAAGTGAGTCGAGAGGGTGTATGATGGCTTTCAGCCATTACCACATCGAGTCAGACTTTTAAAAAAAGCTTTGCAATTTGAACCTACTATTTAGTGTTAGATACACCCCCTCTAGCGTGGAGGCATGCACTGAAGTACGCCATAAAGCCGTTCTATCCTCTCCTCAGACAAGAGGGCCCACAACTGCATGCTGGGACAGAATGACCTATAGGGGAGAGATCTGGGGGATCTTGCCGGCCACGTCTCAGCATCAGGCAGACAGTTCATAGGGGCACGTACTATACGTGATCGAGCACTGCCCTGCTGAAAAATGCCAGCGCGGTACTGTCGCATGAGACGACAAGTGAGAACGATGGATGTCCGTTACATACCGTGGTGCCATCATAGTTCAGTACTTGTCCTCACTCATGCGACAGTACTGCGGTGCTATTTTTCAGCAGGACAATTCTCGATCACGCACAGCACGTACCGTAATGAACTGTCTGCGTGATGCTGACGCACTCCTGTAGTCAGCAAGGTCCCCAGAGGTGTCCCCTATAGATCATGTGGGCGTCAACTCCTTCCCACCGCCGGTATCCCGGTTGTCGGCCATCTTGCCTCAGGAGACGATAAAACGGCTTTATGGCACACTTCAGTACTGCCAACCGTGACCTGAAGTCATACTCGATGGTTCTCCACACCATGAAGCCAGTACTAACACCACTGTGGCTCTCCGAAAGATCGGAACAGCGGCACCACGCCCTAGGTGGCCGACGAAGGTCATTCAAGGTAGTGCGGAACAGCGATTCGTCGCTAAAATAATGCGACGCCAATCATCAGACTTTCCATGCTTGCCGGTCACGGCACCATTCCAAAAACGGCCGTTATTTGTGATGTTAACGCCGGCCTACGCATGCGGCGGTAATTCCGCATCCCGTCTGCTGCCATTCTCCGACCATTGGTGCTGGATGAAACAGAATGTCGCACAGAGCCCATTACTTGTTTTCGGATGCCAGTCGTAAATGCGAAGTGGTTGCGGTGTGCTCGGTGCACAGTGCGCGGACCTTGATTATTTACGTATCCGCCGATGGTGTGTACGTGTACGATAACATCTGACAGTGCTTTCTCGGCGTTGTACTGCCAAGTAGTGTACGTGCCCTTTGGGACAGACTCCCCTTACGTACGTTATTCTCTTTTTTCCGCTTACTTTTTCATTCCCTTCTCATCTTCAATCCAATGACAAACACGTTTCTGAATTTTATGTGCGTATCTTTCAAAAATGGCTCTGAGCACTATGTGACTTAACTTCTGAGGTCATGAATCGCCTAGAACTTAGAACTAATTAAACCTAACTAACCTAAGGACATCACACACATCCATGCCCGAGGCAGGATTCGAACCTGCGACCGTAGCGGTCGCTCGGCTCCAGACTGTAGCGCCTAGAACTGCACGGCCACTCCGGCCGGCTGCGTATCTTTCTGTGTTCAAAATAGAGTGTAGGGAATTTCAATCCAAGTACTAATGTTGTTCTCTCGTCTGCAGACGTTTTTATTGCTGTTGCCTTGAAAAGCGAATTAAAATGTTGTTAGCTCCTGTCTTCAGGGTAACCTCTCAGAAGTTAACGAAACAGGTTACCAGATTAGTCACCTATTGTTAACAGTTGTTTCGATGATTCAAATGCCGACCGCGGTGGTCTCGTGGTTAAGGCGCTCAGTCTGGAACCGCGCGACTGCTACGGTCGCAGGTTCGAATCCTGCCTCGGGCATGAATGTGTGTGATGTCCTTAGGTTAGTTAGGTTTAAGTAGTTCTAAGTTCTAGGGGACTGATGACCACAGAAGTTAAGTCCCATAGTGATCAGACCCATTTGAACCATTTGATGATTCAAATGATGACTTTCAGTAGCCTGCAAGGTAATTTCCCACCAGAAGAGGATAATCTGAACCACCCAAACGAGTAATGCATTAACGAATGACCGAGTGTCGAAAGCACATAGTTCATTTGTCTGTAATTATCGGCTGCAGTCCTCAAAGTCAGCTGTTTCATTAGTGAAACAGCTAATCTGTCATTTTATATCATCATTACATCTTACTTTTTGAAGCTTTGTGGTGTTGATAGGTACTATTATATTTTTTCGTGTTACTCCTCAGTTCTCTTTGAGCAACACCTTTTTATATTTAATTCTATTTTCCTCGTTGTCCTCTTAAGGTGTACGTGAAATGTTAGCCGGCAATAGGGCTTCGTACAGTTGTGTTGAAGCGGTACTGCCTGGGAGACTTTTATGTTTACGTGTGTACGTGTGTTATCCCTCTTTCCTCGAGGTTTTGAAGGAGCAGGATATGGCGTGTTTATGGGACGGAGCCGTCGGAACCTCCTCCGAGAGATAAATTTTACAAGCAGTGAAACTGAGAAAGAAACCGTAAAGTATCGCGGAAAATGTGGAAAATGGCCGCAGCTACGTGGACACGTATGGAGCGCTTTGACAGAGAAAATAAATTCGTTGGGCCGTAAATAAATGAGGCGACCCGCACGTAGACGACAAGTTGTCTGTCCGGACATAAACCGGCGCGCGCGTCCTCTTGCGTCAATACCCGTGTGTGTGAGACTGGCTGTAGTTGAGGTCTGCCGGACGTGTGCGCTTTCTGCACGGGGTGTTGCTGTGCGAGTGCAAACACGCGTCGAATCTGCCCGAAGAGCAGTCACGTGAGTAGCTAGCAGTCAAATTCGGTAGTAACTGATTCATTCTTTAATTACGTGTTATATCTTTTGTGTAACTTTTTAATCCAAATTACTTGCAATAGCTAATGTAAGAACAAACCTACAACCAGCAAGATTCATCTGCATGTGTTACGTATAGTTGTAAATATTTATTCTGTAACACAATGCATCTCAGGCCAAAGATCATGATGTGGCAAAGTTTGATATATATCGCACTCATTCTCTTTGTGCCGGCCGCGGTGGTCGAGCGGTTCTAGGCACTGCAGTCCGGAACCGCGCGACTGCTACGGTCGCAGGTTCGAATCCTGCCTTGGGCTTGGATGTGTGTGATGTCCTTAGGTTAGTTAGGTTTAAGTAGTTCTAAGTTCTAGGGGACTGATGACCTCAGATGTTAAGTCCCATAGTGCTCAGAGCCATTTGAACTCTTTGTATTTACATTCAATGTTTAGTTATTACGAATAAGTGTAAAACCGAGTGCAGCTAAATATTGTGTGTGTGTGTGTGTGTGTATGTGTGTGTGTGTGTGTGTGTGTGTGTGTGTGTGCGAGCATGGATATCACGGCACTGTGCACTGTCAGTATCCAAAACATAAGAATCTTTTTGTTTCATAAGCTTTTCGTTACCGGTAACGTAATTTCCGTTATTTCCGGCAGTACCACGACCCTAGCGTACAGCTGCACATGCTACAGAGTATTACGTTCCTGTAACACCTTCATCTGACGATGGTATAGAAAATAAATCCTGTCAAAATTTCAAAAAAGCGACTGGTAGCGCCATATTTATACCCAAATACAGGTTGTTTATAAATGAATATCGGGGTTCTAACGCTTTATAATATTTATTACATTAAACTTACAGTTATAAATGATATGTGAAATCGAAGAGCAACTCAAACAGTTGTGTTTGGCACCAGTGCGCCACCTCACTGGCATGGAGAAGTATGCGGTTGGTTGAACTTCACTGTACCCAAGCGCTGGATAGTCCGCAAGGGGGCCAATGACAGGGCTTGCTTTGCATGGCCTCCACGTTCACCCGACCTAACGCCATGCGATTTTTTCCTTTGGGGCTTCATCAAGGATCGTGTGTACGTGCCTCCGCTACCAGCAGACCTCCGTGAATTAAGAAACCGGATTGAAGCAGCTGTTGCTACAGTCACTGAAGACACACCTATCAAAGTTTGGAAAGAACTCGGCTATAGACTTGATGTGTGCCGTGTGACGAATGTTGCTCACATTGAACATTTATAAGGTTCTTGGTAAAACGGTTTGAGTTGCTCTTTCATTTGACATATCATTTATAACTGTAAGTTTAATGTAACAAATATTATAAAGCGTTAAAACCCATATATTCATTTATAAACACCCTGTAGACCGTCGATTTAAATCACACGTACAGTTCTCATCCATGACGAATATAGCAAAATGTTGTAACTGTTCTGAGGGCTTCCACCAAGACTGTGCTTCCCTTTGTTCCGAGCAGCTGCGGAATGTGTCTCGTGGGAACACCGCAGAGTGCGGTCTCATTCTCAATCAGCTGAGCGCTGCAGCCAACGGGCGTCTTGCGCATCTTGTAAAGCATTTACCAGAATCAAGGTTTTGTAATGGATATGAGTGGGACATATGGGGAGGTCAGTGAGTTCTCTCGCGCTATACACTCAGATCGTAAGTGGACAAACAGGTATCAAAGCCTGCAAGTGAAGCTTCGTACGCACTCACTTTACTGGCAAATGCTTGAACAGTGTAATAGTGCATGCCACCAATTGTGCCGCCTTTACCGACCGACTATTGGATACAAGCGTTTGTCGGGCCACGTGTGCATTTTCGTTCTAGAGGAGTGAGATCCAGTGCCCATCCTGACATGAAATGATTTCCGTGCAGACCTGTCGGAAATGATGAACCTGCCAAGTAATGCTATGTCGTTGCAACTGAAAATTACATTATGAAATTTATTCGCTGACTGCGAATATTTTGAAGTCAGCTGTGTTACGTACAGGTACAGGTTCAAATGGCTCTGAGCACTATGGGACTTAACATCTATGGTCATCAGTCCCCTAGAACTTAGAACTACTTAAACCTAACTAACCTAAGGACAGCACACAACACCCAGTCATCACGAGGCAGAGCAAATCCCTGACTCCGCGGGGAATCGAACCCGGGAACCCGGGCGTGGGAAGCGAGAACGCTACCGCACGACCATGAGCTGCGGACTATAGGTACAGGGTAACAATTATTGAACTATATGAAACAAATCGTATAACTTGCGTTAGGACGTTCGAACTGTACGGTTGGCCGCGGAGCGTGATGGGAATTAGTAACGCATTCATGGTTTGGTTTAGCGACGAAGCCCACTTTCTTTTGGATGAGTTCGTCAATAATAAAAATTCGCGCATTTGGGGGACTGAGAATCCGTATTTCGCGATCGAGAAGTCTCTTAACCCTCAACGGGTGAGTGTGTGGTGTGCAATGTCCAGTCAGGGAATAATCAGTGCGAGATTCCTTGATAGTATGGTTACTACCGAACGGTATGTCAAGGTTTTGGACGCTGATTACCGTCCCATTATCCGTAGTGACCCTGATTTCGGCAAGACTGAGCTCGACCCCAGCGAAACAGGAGAGTGTTTGATGTCGTGGAGTACCCAGAGCCCACTGGCATGAGCCTCAATTGGCCGCCACCTTGTCCGGATGTGAACACATACGAGTCCTTTTTTTGGGACTATATTAAAGACAAGGTGTACAGCAATAACCCCAAAACCATTGCTGAGCTGAAATCAGCCATTCAGGAGGTCATCGACCGTATCGATGGTCCGACACTTCAGCGGGTCATCCAGAATTTAACTATTCGTCTGCCCACATCATCGCCAATGATGGTAGGCATATCGAACATGTCATAACCTAAATCCGAATACCTGTGGTGACGTTTACATGTTGAGTAAAGTGTGTTGAAGCAGTAATGTGGAACTAATTTACTTTTTTTCCCATATAGTTCAATAATTGTCATCCTATACAAGGTGTTACAAAAAGATACGGCCAGACTTTCAGGAAACATTCCTCACACACAAATAAAGAAAAGATGTTATGTGGACATGTGTCCGGAAACGCTTAATTTCCATGTTAGAGCTAATTTTAGTTTCGTCAGTGTGTACTGTACTTCCTCGATTCACCGCCAGTTGGCCCAGTTGAAGGAAGGTAATGTTGACTTCGGTGCTTGTGTTGACATGCGACTCATTGCTCTACAGTACTAGCATCAAGCACATCAGTACGTAGCATCAACAAGTTAGTGTTCATCACGAACGTGGTTTTGCAGTCAGTACAATGTTTACAAATGCGGAGTTGGCAGATGCCCATTTGATGTATGGATTATCACGGGCCAATAGCCGTGGCGCGGTACGTTTGTATCGAGACAGATTTCCAGAACGAAGGTGTCCCGACAGGAAGACGTTCGAAGCAATTGATCGGCGTCTTAGGGAGCACGGAACATTCCAGCCTATGACTCGCGACTGGGGAAGACCTAGAACGACGAGGGCACCTGCAATGGACGAGCCAATTCTTCGAGCAGTTGACGATAACCCTAATGTCAGCGTCAGAGAAGTTGCTGCTGTACAAGGTAACGTTGACCACGTCACTGTATGGAGAGTGCTACGGGAGAACCAGTTGTTTCCGTACCATGTACAGCGTGTGCAGGCACTATCTGCAGCTGATTGGCCTCCACGGGTACACTTATGCGAATGGTTCATCCAACAATGTGTCAATCCTCATTTCAGTGCAAATGTTCTCTTTACGGATGAGGCTTCATTCCAACGTGATCAAATTGTAAATTTTCACAATCAACATGTGTGGGCTGACGAGAATCCGCACTCAATTGCGCAATCACGTCATCAACACAGATTTTCTGTAAACGTTTGGGCAAGCATTGTTGGTGATGTCTTGATTGGGCCCCATGTTCGTCCACCTACGCTCAATGGAGCACGTTATCATGATTTAATACGGGATACTCTACCTGTGCTGCTGGAACATGTGCCTTTACAAGTACGACACAACATGTGGTTCATGCACGATGGAGCTCCTGCACATTTCTGTCGAAGTGTTCGTACGCTTCTCAACAACAGATTCGGTGACCGATGGATTGGTAGAGGCGGACCAATTCCATGGCCTCCACGCTCTCCTGACCTCAACCCTCTTCACTTTCATTTATGGGGGCATTTGAAAGCTCTTCTCTACGCAACCCCGGTACCAAATGTAGAGACTCTTCGTGTTCGTATTGTGGACGGCTGTGATACAATACGCCATTCTCCAGGGCTGCATCAGGGATTCCATGCGACGGAGGGTGGATGCATGTATCCTCGCTAACGGAGGACATTTTGAACATTTCCTGTAACAAAGTGTTTGAAGTCACGCTGGTACGTTCTGTTTCTGTGTGTTTCCATTCCATGATTAATATGATTTGAAGAGAAGTAATAAAATGAGCTCTAACATGGAAAGTAAGCGTTTCCGGACACATGTCCACATAACATATTTTCTTTCTTTGTGTGTGAGGAATGTTTCCTGAAAGTTTGGCCGTACCTTTTTGTAACACCCTGTATATGACGTACTAGTGACACATGAAAATTTGTGCCGGATTGGACTCGAACTGGCATTTCCCACTTATCGCGTTGTACTGTTTCTCCTGGGTAGTCTTAGGTTTTAAAAAAGTAAACTAAATATTACGATAAATTTAATAAAGAACCGACAAGTTACGACAAGGAAGAAGAGATAGAACTACAATGGACATGTTATTCCATGAACCCTTGCGCTTCTATGCATGAACTACCTTTCCTTTGTCATTCACTTATCTTATCTGCTCGGATTCTGACCTAAGAGGACGGTCTTGTGTAAAGCTCTTCTTGCTGTACCAGGTAATAATGTAAGTTATACTTAAAACCAGAAAAAATATAATGGTTATTTTGTCAAAAGAATTTGTGTATGTGGTCAATCAATTTGTAATCTGATACCTGAATTGTCCTAAGTAGGTATATGGGCCTTAACAAAGGATTTTCATCTTAGATAATCTTTAACATTTTTCTTTTAGCTCATCTACGAGACGAGCCGTCGGTTAGGACAATTAACTTTCTTTCAGATCCTACGAGCCCGGCGGTCGCTGATAATAATTTAACAATTTTTACTTACAACTTTTCTTTCGAGATAACATCCCAGGCAGAAAAGGTCAGGTCACAGATTCCAGTTCCATTATAGGATTTCATTTGTAGATGCTACTATTGTTATCTTATATTGGGGATTCGAGACGAAACCACGATATTAATTTACGTATTGCAGTAGTGTACATCGAACAGACTTGTGAAATATACTCTGGTGCAATAGCACACGACTTCTCAGGAGCCTGGAATAATATCTGTGGTGTTGGGTAAAGAAGGAATAAATTTTCGACGATTACGTAACTACCCTGAGAACTGAGCTAGTTTATTAATTACTGATCTGTGTCGGGCTAACTTAAAATATATTGCAATATTAAGAACATTCTTGAGAGTCGTTTTCAGAGAAGTGTTTTCAACAGCTGATAATGAGTCATTAAGAATACCATTACATTGGCAGACTGCCGTATATTTTTTACATATCACTGGTTATATATTTTTACACTACAGCGTACGGTCACCTTAACCACTTCGGCTATCGGTGCGCCTCCATGTGCTACACTGTCTATAAAATGGTTCAAATGGCTCTGACAACTATAGGACTTAACTTCTGAGGTCATCAGTCCGCTAGAACTTAGAACTACTTAAAACTAACTAACCTAAGGGCATCACACACATCCATGCGCTAGGCAGGATTCGAACCTGCGACCATAGCGGTCGCGCGGTTCCAGACTGTACGCCTAGAACCGCTCGACCACTCCGGCCGGCCACTGTCTATATCAATGCCTGAAGGGACAGACATTGTAAAATAGAAATAAATCAAAACTACATTGCAGCTTCTGTGTTTCTGTTATGGTACGCACCGCTATAATTTCATATCTGTGAATCTTCATTGTCCCATCGTCACTGATTCATCCCCCTCAAAGCAGCTAACATACTTCGTGTAATTTAAATATCTAGCGCCAAAGCGAGCCACGGTCTTCTTCCACTTACGATCCCACAAAACCCTTGTGAGAACCTGTGGTCCATACGTGGAAACCTCAGTGACAGAAGTTTGAGTCAGTTCCACAGCCATGCTTTGGTAGATCAACAGTTGAGGCGACTGCTCGTGAAAAGCAGGAGACGTGTGTTTGACTCCTGGTCTGGCACGTACTTACAGGTTGACAATCAATGAAATATATGAAAAAACAAATTAGCTACAAACTACGACATGCACACACTTTTTTCAACATGTAAACGTCACTACAGATATTCGGATGTAGGTTATGACATCTTCGATATGCCTGCCATTATTGGCGATGATGTGGCGCAGACGAATAACGGAATTCTGAACGACGCGCTAAAGTGTCGAAACATCGATGCTGTCGATGACCTCCAGAATGTCCGCCCCGATAGCTGAGTGGTCAGCGTGACGGATTGCCGTGCTACGGGTCCGGGTTCGATTCCCGGATGGTTCGGGAATTTTCTCCGTTCAGGGACTCGGTGTTGTGCTGTCTTCATCATCATTTCATCCCCATCCGGCGCGCAGGTCGCCCAATGTGGTGTCGAATGAAATAAGACCTGCACCAAGGCGGCTGGACCTGCCCCGCAAGAGGCCTCCCGGCCAATGACGCCAAACGCTCATTTCCACTACCTCCTGAATGGCTGTTTTCAACTCAGCAATCATTTTGGGATTATGGCTATACGCCTTGTCTTTAATATATCCCCACAAAAAGGAGCTGCATGTGTTCAGATCCGGAGATTATGGCGGCCAATTGAGGCCCATGCCAGTGGCCTCTGGGCACCCCAGACACAGAATGCGATCCCCAAAGTGCTCATCCAGGACACCATACACTCTCCTGCTTCGATGGGGTCGAGCTCCGTTTTTCACAAACCACAACATGTCGAAATGGGTAACTCTGGATAATGGGGATGAAATCATCTTCCGCCGGCCGTTGTGGCCGAGCGGTTCTAGGCGCTTCAGTCTGGAACCGCGCGACCGCTACGGTCGCAGGTTCGAATTCTGCCTCGGGCATGGATATGTGTGATGTCCTTAGGTTAGTTAGGTTTAAGTAGTTCTACGTTCTAGGGGACTGATGACCTCAGAAGTTAAGTCCCATAGTGCTGCGAGCCATTTGAACCATTTTGAAATCATCTTCCAAAATCTTCACGTACCGTTCCCTTCAGGGAATATAGCACCGATTATTCAATGACTGGACATTGCACACCATACAGTCACCCGTTGAGGGTGAAGAGACTTTTCGATCGTGAAATGCAGATTCTCAGTCACTACAATTTTGCTTATTGACGAAGCCATCCACATGAAAGTGGACTTCGACGCTAAACCAAACCGTGCAGCGGATACCAATTCCCATCACGCCCCGCTGCCACTGTGCATTTTGAACGTCCTTCCGCAGACCGTTTAGAAGTTACAACGATTTTATTTCATGTAGTTCAGCAACTGTCACCATGTACATTAGTTTACCATCTGCCTTACTTTCAGCTCGCTCCACCGTTCGCAGAGAGAACCAATAGCCGCGTCTGTTGAGACGTCTCCGGAGCAGTGTTCTAGTCATAAAGCACGGAAAGGCTCGCGCCGAGGGATGTGTCCGCGCCGCGCGTCCTAGTTTCGGAAATACGTGCGCGGGCCTTGTAGGCGGGCGGCGTTGTTTTTAATTGAAATTCGTCGGCCGCGAGCTGGCAGCGCGCTGCGGGATTAATTAAAAAGTCGTCGCCGTCGAGTGGAGTGGCGGCGGAGGGAGGGGAGGGGAGCGGAGCGGAGCGGAGGGATTAATTCCGGGCGCGTCGCTCGCCGCCGGAAGTGCGTCGGCACGCACCGGAAGCTGCGTCAGGCTCCTGCTCCCAGCTGCGGATCTTCTCTGCACGTCGCCTATAACGAGGACACCTACCATTCTCCGAGAACGCGGAGCCATCGTCTGTAAAGCAGACCGTGACCCGTGTGCTCAGCGAACGCGCCCACTTGACTCATTTTTTTGATACGCTGCCCAAAAGTATAAACTTTTCCATGTGTTTGTTAGAAAATTGGTTGTTCTGTCTGGGCCGGCCGGAGTGGCCGAGCGGTTCTAGGCGCTTCAGTCTGGAACCACGCGACCGCTACGGTCGCAGGTTCGAATCCTGCCTCGGGCATGGATGTGTGTGATGTCCTTACGTTAGTTAGGTTTAAGTAGTTGTAAGTTCTAGAGGACAGATGACCTCAGCAGTTAAGTCCCATAGCGCTCAGAGCGATTTGAACCATTTTTGTTCTGTCGGGTCATTATCTCTATATTTCTGGAAGATGCGTTCACAAAGCACTGAAGTTCGCACGTGGATCGAAGGAATTCTGGGCTGTTTGTGTAATTGGGTACACATGTAATGTTAGTCGCATCATTACACTTGTTATTTAGTTTTAACTACTGCACTTGGATTTCTCGTGTACCACATGGATATGCATACTTTTTCATTCTCTTTAAACCAGTGTTTAAAAATTGACATTCTGATATTTATTTCAGTACTGCGATATTATTGACTCTTGTTATCGATATGTATACCAAAAGTATCGAATCTAAAGCATCCAGACTCATTTACGTAATGTTCCTTTGCATATTATTTCTGAACACCGTTTGATAGCAGATACAGGAATCCTGAGTAACGTAGCATCTAGTTCCTGCACGTCAGGTATGGAGAATGGAGAAGTTGCCACTTGGCCTACATTAGCAAAACATATAAACGTAACAACACTAATACCTATAGATTTTGCAGTGGTCAGCATTTTGAAACTTGTGTTGCAGAAGTAGATTTTTATGGAAAATCAGTAATAGTAGTCCCAATATACAAGGCTTTATGTCGTAATTTTGAATTAGTAATGAACCACCTTGATGCATTATCAAACTTCTTGACTTTCAAGAAGAAAAAGATAATAGTGAGTGGATATTTTAATTTAAATTTTCTAGAGGATATGTAGAGTTATATTTGAATTCCTTGCCATTTCATATAATCAACACAGTCTGCAGTAATAGTTACGGAAACAAGCAACACTACTATTGGTAACTTTTTATAGGTGTATCGAGACTGCAAAGTCATCGTGTAATTCCCATAGTCAAGGGTCTCACACACCGCGACGGGTTATTGCAGACGTTCAGTATCAGAATGCCTAACATAAATAAAAATAACTGAAAAACTACATTTGTGATAAATGAAAAAATAAATGAAAAATTTAAGAAGAAATTGTGAAATGTAGACTCCAAATATCTCTGGTGTAAATGAGAAATACAATGTGTTCTGTAACATAGTCTTAACTTGCTTGGAAAACTGTTTTTCTAAGGAATGAACTGTTGGACCCATATTCAGTGCACTTAAGCTCTGGATACGAGGTGGATCAGAATATCATGCAAAACTAAGAGAAGACTCTACTTGGCATCAGGGTCGCTAGAGATGATTTAAAAATTATACTGTAAAATTCTAAACACATTTATTACAGCATCAAACTGCACATGCCTTCAAGAAAAAAATAAGCTCTTCCATCAACATGATAAAAAGTATTTTCACATAAAAAAATGAGACAGAAAAATTAATCAAGCAAATGAAAAAATTTTTAAAGATAGATGATGAAGTGATCAAAGATAGCCCTAAAATTGCAGAAAATTGCCGTAACTTTTTTCTGGCAGAAGCAAATAACTAACGTTTGAAAACTTCTTCTGCAAAGAACTTACAGTTCCCACGAAAATATTTCTAAAACAAGTTTCCCAAAATTCGACTTCATCCAACAACTCCAAAAGAAGTTTTCAGAGTTACCAGTTCTCTTAAAAATAAATATTCAAGTGATTATGATGAAACAGTAGATGAATTTTGTAATATATTGAGTTGCTTGCCTAGTGAATATTTTCGGAATGGTTCTTTGCAATAAAAAATATACTGTTGTCAAACCACTTCACAAAAAAGGACACAAAAGATAGTAATGAATCACTGGCTCATCTCATTATTACTCATCTCATTAATTTTCAAACGTTTTCCAGAAGACAATGTTCGACGAGCGATCAATAAGTAATGCAACACATTTTTTTCCCCCTGAAAGCAGGCTGGTTTTATTTCGGATTCCAATATGCCACATTAGTCCCCATTGTTTTGTCTACAAAACCCTATTTTTCAGCATAAACTACGTTCGTTGCGGCGGCTTTAGGCCACCTTACTGTGAGGCCCTGTATGCTGGATTGGTACCAGTCTACTGGTCGATGTCGGAGTCAACATCTTGCTGCATCAGTTCAAATGGTTCAAATGGCTCAGAGCACTATGCGACTTAACTTCTGAGGTCATCAGTCCCCTAGAACTTAGAACTAATGAAACCTAACTAACCTAAGGACATTACACACCTCCATGCCCGAGGCAGGATTCGAACCTGCGACCGTAGCGGTCACGCGTTCCAGACTGAAGCGCCTAGAACCGCTCGGCCACACCGGCCGGCGCTGCATCAGTAACCTCCCCATCATCCACGTACTGTTTACCGCGGAGTGCATTCATCATTGGGCCAAGCAAACAGAAGTCGGAAGATGCGGTATCCGAGCCGTAGAGTGGATGAGAAAGAACAGTCCAATGAAGTTTTGTGAGTTCCTCTCGGGTGCGCAGAATTGTCAATCCTAAGGGCCCGGGTTCGATTCCCGGCTGGGATGGAGATTCCCCATCGACGTGCAAATCACCGAAGTGGCGTCAAATCTAAAGACTTGCACCCGGCGAACAGTCTACCCGATGGGAGGCCCTAGTCACACGACATTTTTTTTATTGCACCAGAGGGAGGACATCAAACAGAATAACTTCTTCAGATTCCCTGAAGATTGTCGCCATGACTTCAACGGCTGGTGGTGTCCGCCCCCTGTAGCTGAATGGTCAACGTGACGGATTGTCAATCCTCTGGGCCCGGGTTCGGTTCCCGGCTGGGTCGGGGAATTTTTTCCGCACAGGGACTGGGTGTTGTGCTGTCCTCATCATCATCCTATCATCCTCATCGACTGCAGGTCGCCGAAGTGGCGTCAATTTGGAAGACCGGCACCCGGCCAACTGTCTGCCCGACGAGGGGCCCTAGCCATATGTTTAAATAAATAGACGGCTGGTGGTTCGGCTTTGAACTTATTCTTCGAAGGAGAGGTGGTGTAGGGCCACTCCATGGATTGCTCTTTTGTTTCCAGTTCGAAGGGATCAACTCTGTCTCATCGCCTGTGACGATGCTCGACAGCAAATTGTCACGCTCAGCCCCGTAACGTGCAAGCAATTCCGCACAGATGCTACTACGTTGCTCTTTATGGTTTTCTGTTTGGTGGGCAGGAACACAGCGCTCAAACACCTTTGAGTACCCCAACTGGTGGACGAGTGTGTCAGCATTACGAACAGAGACGTCCAGTGGAGCAACGAGGTGTTTGAGTCTGCTCCGTTGGTTACCTCGAATGAGAGTGTCCGCACGGTCCAACATGGCAGAAGTCGCAACTGTATGCGCGTGAGATTACGACAGGTTTCCACGACCTTTTTGCGATGATGACAGACGCCTCGCCCAACAACTCATCGTGATTTTGTTCACTGCCACATCTCCGTAGATATTCTGCAAGCGCCTAAAAATATCAAAAATATCTGCGTGCGGTGCTCTGGGTTTTCGCGGATAGAAACTCAATGACAGCTCTCTGCTTGGAACGCGTCTCCGTTACGGACGCCATTTTGAAGGCTACGTGTAGCGCCGCCACATATTGTAATTTCATGAAACTGTAGACGCTGAATCGGGAATGTTTCACGGTGACCCACAACAAGTCCTGCGTGTTTCAAACGAAATTTACCGAGAAAAAAATGTGTTGCGTTAGTTACTGAACGCCTCTCGTATGACACACAGCAAACAGTTCGGATTTAAAAAAGAAAAGGATTGTCAACCGAACAGACTGTATTTAGAACTTCCTGGCAGATTAAAACTGTGTACCGGACCAGGACTCGAACCCCTGACCTTTACTGTCGTGCGCAGATGTCTACCAACTAAGCTACCCTAATATGACGCACGACTCGGCTTCACAGCTTTACTTCCGTCAGCACCTCATTTCTCACTTTAGAAACTTAGAGAATTTCTAATATGTAACTTGCGAGACTAGCACTCCTGGTAGAAAGGTTGGTTGGTTGATTTGGGGGAGAGAACCGAACAGCGACGTGATCGGTCCCATCAGATTGTGGAAAGAAGTCGATCGTGCGCTCTCAAAGGAACCATTCCGGCATTTGCATGAAGGGATTTAGGGAAATCACGGAAAACCTACATCGGGATGACTGGACGCGGGTTTGAACCACCGTTCTCTCGAATGCGAGTCCAATGTGCTAACCACTGTGCCATCTCGCTCGGTCTGGTAGAAAGAATATTGTGGAGACATGGCTTAGGCATAGCCTGGGATTTCGTTGGCAGAATGAGTTTTCACTCTGCAAGGGAGTGTGCGCACCCTAGTGGATTAAAACTGTGTGAGTGAAAATTCTTGAGGCTTCGTTTACCTGGACAGATGGACTACTTGAATCAATAAATCAGAAATAACTACCATTAGGAATAATTTTTGACTTCGCTAAGGCTTTTCCTGTGTGACGCGTGAAATCCTAATGCAAATGTTGGAATATTACGGAATAGTAGGCACAGCAGCTTCATAACCTGTATCTGATCTGAATGACCGAAAAGAAACTGTGTCATTCACATGACGATAGCCACTCACATTTCGAAATGATCAGACGTGGTGTACCGCTAGCTTCATTTCTGGGTCCTCTGTTGATTCTGATATACTATACGATCTTCCACTAACGGTTTCGGAACACGCAAATTTTGTACTTTTTGCAGATGATACGAATATAGGACTAAAAAATACTACCAGGGATTACTGAAAAGACAACTAATAAACTATTCAAAAACATCAACGCAAGCTTTGAGGCAAATTTACTATCAACGAATTTTGAGAATACTCAATACAGACAATTCAGTACCTCTCACAGAACTCCACAAGCTAGGAAATTAAGTTTCTCAGACGTCAGAAATACAAGAAGTAGAAAGTCTTAAATTTTCAGGAATACAAACAGATCACAACATCAATTGAAAGACCCATTGGCCAAAATTAATGAAGTTCCTTGGATGAGCTGCGTTTGGTGCAGTATGCATTATTACTGCTGCGGGTGATTTAAGGCTGCAGAAACTAGTTTATTTTACATATTTCCGTTAACTGATGATTTATGGAATCATTTTGTGGGGAGATTTAAGTTGCAAGGACGGTATTTTCTGAATACAGAAGCATATTATAAGAATTATGAATTGACGGCAATTGTAGAACGTCCTCGAGAGACCTCTTCAAGAAACTGGGTTTTGGACAATTCCTTCACAAAACATATATGCATTAATGTCCTTTCTCATTACCAGTATTTATCTTTTCGCAAAAAAGAAGAACGGGAATATAATCCTAAGACCAAAAACAACCTCTACGAAGGCCTCAAGGAGTTAACATTAATACGGAAAGCAGCCACGTACATGGACACACATGTATTAGACAACATACCAGAGCACATTAAATGTTCTATAGACAATGCAGTAGAATTAAATAAATTAAATAACTTTTTATTGGGCAACTCCTCCTATTGCAGTGAAGAATATCTTCGTAGATACTCTTAAATTTAATGTTTTATATTAATATGTAATTACCAATAGCATTGTAATACAGTAATGGAATGTCATTTCCTTGTACTGGTTCAAATGGTTCAAATGGCTCTGAGCACTACGGGACTTAACATCTGAGGTCATCAGTCCCCTAGAACTTAGAACTACTTAAACCTAACTAACCTAAGGACATCACACACATCCATGCCCGAGGCAGGATACGAACCTGCGACCGTAGCAGTCGCGTGGTTATGGACTGAAGCGCCTAGAACCGCTAGGCCACCACGGCCGGCCCTGTACTGGATTTAAATTAAATTTACATCGTTGACTGCTTTCCATCTCGCAGACACCACTCTTCCCGGGATCCGTGGACTACGGCTAATTGCATGACGACCAAAGTCACGGCCCCGTGTGAGCAGACCTGTGCTTCAGTGCTGCGGCACCGTGTTGCTTCAGATGGTGATATGATGTGCGTCCCGTGCCTTTTTAGAAATGACGTCAATAGTACCGTGGAGGATATGCCGAGCTGACTCGGGTCACAGACTTCGGGAACATCTGCTTTTCAATGATGAGTCAGCCGCTGCAGCCAAGTACTAGTTATTTCGGCATACGCAAAGTGCGCTGTAGAATACCCTCTTCAGTGCGGACACGTTCTTTCTGTTTCCTTCCCTCTTCTGATTACAGCAGGTGATATACGGACCGTGGTTCGTCAGAAAGTGCGTCAGGAATTCGTGTGCAGTACACTGCGCGATTGCCTGACGTTTGTGAGGTTGTTATAGGTTCGTCTTCCATTTCTCGGCGCCATCCCAGTCCTGGAGTATTGCTGTGCGGTGTGGGATCCGCATCAGGTGAGACTGACTGATGACACTGAAAAAGTACAAAGAAGGGCAGCTCGTTTTTTACTATCGCGAAATAGGGGAGATAGTGTCACAGACATGATACGTGAATTGGAGTGGCAATCATTAAAACAAAGGGGTTTTTCGTTGCGACGGGATCTTCTCATGAAGTTTCAATCATCAGTTTTCTCCTCTGGTTGCGAAAACATTCTGTTGGCTCCCACCTAATTAGGGAGAAATGATCATCACGGTAAAATAAGAGAAATCAGGGCTCGCACAGAAAAATTTAAGTGCTCGTTTTTCCCGCGTGCCGTTCGAGAGCGGAACAGTAGAGAGACAGCTTGAAGTTGGTTCATTGAACCCTCTGCCAGGCACTTTATTGTGAATAGCAGAGCAATCACGTAGATGTAGATATAGATCCCAGCGTTCCAACCAGAGGAGTGGGGATTCCAGTTTCTTATTGATCTTCTGTCCGTGATCAGGACACCTATGGGATTCTGAACTTGGTCGTAGTCATTCGTCTTCAGCTGTTGTGATAAGGACTTCCTGACTATGGTGTCGCGTCGTATTGTAAAATAACTTGAAAAATGGCTCTGAGCACTACTAGACTTAACATCTGAGGTCGTCAGTCCCCTAGAACTTAGAACTACTTAAACCTAACTAACCTATGAACTCCACACACATCCATGCCAGAGGCAGGATTCGAACCTGCGACCGTAGCGGTCGCGCGGTTCCAAACTGTAGCGCCTAGAACCGCTCGGCCACCCTGGCCGGCGTAAAATAACTACCACTGAATGAAACCGATGTTTCAGCCATGTCTGCAGTTCCCTTCTTCTCCTCCTACTGCTGTTTCATTCAGGGTCACTTATATTTGTGGATGACCAGTCTGCTAGGCACGACGTTACGTCACAATTTTAAAAGCTGCTACTATCATTGGTTGATGGGGGAAGTTGACAGAAAAATTTGTTAGGTTGGTTCACTGTGGTGAATACGGGTCTGCTGTTGTCTGTTGTCCCATACAGTGAGCAGTGACACGCATTTGGGGTGTAGGTAGCCGTTTTCCTCTCGTGAGGCAGCACGAGAAATCTGTGGCACCAAAACATGAGAAAGACTCGCCAGGGAAATAAAATTCGGTGAGACTACTGTACCTGCGAATGGTGGATGGTGAAACGCGAGATCAGGGAGGCCACTGAAGTAGTAAAATGTCATATCAGCATGAAAAGAGTCTGCCCCCGGTATCTGATTGGTCAGCGCGACAGAATGTCAATCCTCAGGGCCCGGGTTCAGTTCCCGGCTGGTTTGGAGATTTTCTCCGCTCAGGGACTGGGTGTTGTGTTGTTCTAATCACCATCGTTTCATCCCCATCGACGCGCAAGTTGCCGAAGTGGCGTCAAATGGAAAGACGTGCACTCGGCGAACAGTCTACCCTAGTCACACGACATTTATATTTTTAGTATGAAAAGAGGGGATGGCTGCAGGCCATCAACATCCTGACTGCCAGCCATCAGAGCCAGACAGGCCACGCAAACAGCTTGCGGCGCAAGCGCTACTGTCGGATAGCTCGCCATGAGGACCGATATGCCACACGAGGAAAACTGGAGTCCGCACCCTATCCCTTGTTGTTAACTACCAGTCACGGCGAGCGCCAATAGGCAACAGGAGACCGAGACAGGCCTTCCCACCCCCCGTCACACAGCAGGAGGGCAAGCCCATCTCCTCCACCGCAGCAAACCAAAAATATCAGCAATTTCTAAAATTGTGACTTAATATCACGGCCAGTAGAGGCATCTATAAATGGACCCTGGACAACACACTACGCCAAAAGAACCAGACAGCGGCCAGGGACGGTTATTTTACAGTATGATATCCAGCACATAAAATCCCGTCTGAGGCCTGCGATCATTTTATCTTAATAATTGGCAACCAATGCTGTACAATCGCAGTAAAGTCATGAGATGTTCAATTGACTCTTTTATTCGAACATGTTACGCGTTTCGGGATTACACTCATCTTCAGACATCACAAACTTCAACTCCTTCCTAACCAACCAGGCGTACAGCCTTGACAATTGAAAGAAAGTGTCCAATAACATACGACTATAAGTGCGACACAAGCAGTCGCTCTGCTACAAGTGCTAAAGGACTGCTTGTGTCGCAGTTATGTGTTACTGAACACTTTCTTTGAGTTGTCAAGGCTGTACGCCTGGTTGGTTAGGAAGGAGTTGAAGTTTGTGAAGTCTGAAGATGAGTGTAATCCCGAAACACGTAACATGTTCTACATCTACATCTACATCCATACTCCGCAAGCCACCTGACGGTGTGTGGCGGAGGGTACCTTGATTACCTCTATCGGTTCTCCCTTCTATTCCAGTCTCGTATTGTTCGTGTAAAGAAAGATTGTAAGTATACCTCTGGCGGGCTCTAATCTCTCTGATTTTATCCTCATGGTCTCTTCGCGAGATATACGAAGGAGGGAGCAATATACTGCTTGACTCCTCGGTGAAGGTATGTTTTCAAAACTTCAACAAAAGCCCGTTCCGAGCTACTGAGCGTCTCTCTTGCAGAGCCTCCCACTGGAGTCTATCTATCATCTCCGTAACGCTTTCGCGATTACTAAATGATCCTGTAACGAAGCGCGCAGCTCTCCGTTGGATCTTCTCTTCTATCAACCCTGTCTGGTACGGATCCCACACCGTTGAGCAGTATTCAAGCAGTGGGCGAACAAGTGTACTGTAACCTACTTCCTTTGTTTTCGGTTTGCATTTCCTTAGGATTCTTCCAATGTATCTCAGTCTGGCATCTGCTTTACCGACGATTAATTTTATATGGTCATTCCATTTCAAATTACTCCTAATGCCTACTCTCAGATAATTTATGGCATTAACTGCTTCCAGTTGGTGACCTGCTATATTGTAGCTAAATGATAAATGATCTTTCTGTGTATTCGCAGCACATTACACTTGTTTACATTGAGATTCAATTGCCATTCCCTGCACCATGCGTCAATTCGTTGTAGATCCTCTTGCATTTCAGTACAGTTTTCCATTGTTACAACCTCTCGATGTACTACAGCATCATCCGCAAAAAGCCTCAGTGAAATTCCGATATTATCCACAAGGTCATTTTTGTATATTGTGAATAGCAACGGTCCTACGACACTCCCCTGCGGCACACCTGAAATCACTCTTACTTCGGAAGACTTCTCTCCGTTGAGAATGACATGCTGCGTTCTGTTATCTAAGAACTCCTCAATCCAATCACACAATTGGTCTGATAGTCCATATGCTCTTACTTTGTTCATTAAACGACTGTGGGGAACTGTATCAAACGCCTTGCGGAAGTCAAGAAACACGGCGTCAACCTGTGAACCCGTGTCTATGGCCCTCTGAGTCAAATGGTTCAAATGGCTCTGAGCACTATGGGACTCAACTGCTGAGGTCATTAGTCCCCTAGAACTCAGAACTAGTTAAATCTAACTAACCTAAGGACATCACACACATCCATGCCCGAGGCAGGATTCGAACCTGCGACCGTAGCGGTCTCGCGGTTCCAGACTGCAGCGCCAGAACCGCGCGGCCACTTCGGCCGGCCCCTCTGAGTCTCGTGGACGAATAGCGCGAGGTGGGTTTCACACGATCGTCTTTTTCGAAACCCATGTTGATTCCTACAGAGTAGATTTCTAGTCTCCAAAAAAGTCATTATACTCGAACATACTACGTGCTCCAAAATTCTACAACTGATCGACGTTAGAGATATAGGTCCATAGTTCTGCACATCTGTTCGACGTCCCTTCTTGAAAACGGGGATGACCTGTGCCCTTTTCCAATCCTTTCGAACGCTACCCTCTTCTAGAGACCTACGGTACATCGCTGCAAGAAGGGGGGCAAGTTCCTTCGCGTACTATGTGTAAAATCGAACTGGTATCCCATCAGGTCCAGCGGCCTTTCCTGTTTTGAGCGATTTTAATTGTTTTTCTATCCCTCTGTCATCTATTTCGATATCTACCATTTTGTCATCTGTGCGACAATCTAGAAACGTAACCACAGTAAAGTCTTCCCTTGTGAAACAGCTTTGGAAAAAGACATTTAGTATTTCGGCCTTTAGTCTGTCGTCCTCTGTTTCAGTACCATTTTGGTCACAGAGTGTCTGGATATTATGTTTTGATCCACCTACGGCTTTGACATAAGACTAAAATTTCTTAGGATTTTCTTCCAAGTCAGTACATAGAATTTTACTTTCGAATTCATTGAACGCCTCTCGCATAGCCCTCCTCACACTACATTTCATTACACTACATGTTCAAATAAAAGAGTCAGTTCAACATCTGATGAATTTATTGAGATCGTACAGCATTGGTTGTCAATTATTATTTTACAGTATAACGCGGCGTCATGCACATAAAACCTTTAACTGAGTCTCGTCGAGGAAGACTACGCGCTTACATGGCTTCATAGGCTGCTTTCTTCTTCTGCATTTCTTGGTCAGTCGGGCATATCCGAACTGAGTTCCAGAACTGCCAAGCTAAGAAACATCACGGGCAGAGCTCCAGTCCCGAATGCTGCTGCTGCCTTGCAGCCGGAGTGTAGTTTATGCCGTGTGTGTGTGTGTGTGTGTGTGTGTGTGTGTGTCGCCAGCCGCGACGCTCCGTGCCGCGGTGTTTATTTTTTTGTGGGCCAGCCGATGCCCTCTGGGGCGACAAGTTGAGCGTTTCCTCCGCTGTCACGAGTCGCCGCCCGTTCTGTGGCCGGCCAGATAGCGTCTGTCGCCCTCGGAAGCTTCTGGAATTCGAAAGCTTTTCGTCCCTTGGCGACCGCTGTATACTTTCAGTGCTGAAGCAAAACATTTCTGGTGTTCCATCTTCTTCTACTGCTATCAGTCTTTGTAGAAGACACAGTTACTGCTAGGAGGGAAAACAATAATTAAAAGCTATTTTCTTTCTCTTTCATTTAGTTATTTAACGTGCTTCATTGCATTCTAACATTACATGCATAAAAGCTAACTTAAAATATTATCCATAGAATTTTAGATTAACATGGATACGAGGGTGATTTGGTAAAAAAAAAAAAAATTGCAAACAACTCACCTTACTTCGCAACACAGTCTCCTTTGAGGGACACAGCACAGGCTTTGTCCAGCGATCGTCCAGCTTTTCCATCCCATCAGAAAAATAGGTTCTGTCAAACTCAGCAAAATACTCGTTGACTGCAACTATCACATTCTAGTTTGGTGAAAATTTCTTCCCAGCAAAGTTTCAAGTTAGGGAACAGTATGGAGTCACTTGGGACTACTATAGTGAATAGAGTGGGTGAGGTACCAGTTCAAAGCCCAATCCGTGCACTTTCGGCGTTGTTATGGCTGATGTGTGGAATTGTGCATTGTTTTGGTGAAAGACCACTTTTTGCTTGCTACCCAAGGGCTTTCTTCAGTCAATCCAACTTTCAGACGATGCAACAAAGAAGCATAGTGTGGGTCCAGGTACGGTTCTGCCTTTCTCCAAGTAATATGTGAGGATTATTCTTTGGGAATCCCAAAAACCAGTGGCAATCACATTGCCAGATGACAAAATGGCTTTTGCCTTCTTCGATGCACTTTCACGAACCTTTTACCATTGTTTTGACTGCCGTTCAGATGCTGGAGTGTAATGACGGATTCAGGTTTCATCAACAGT
Organism: Schistocerca piceifrons; assembly: GCF_021461385.2. Classification (NCBI taxonomy): domain Eukaryota; kingdom Metazoa; phylum Arthropoda; class Insecta; order Orthoptera; family Acrididae; genus Schistocerca; species Schistocerca piceifrons. The sequence goes on along the minus strand of NC_060139.1, from coordinate 294,581,914 downwards.
CACAAATCGTTGTAAAAGTCTTGCGGATTGCCATTAAACATTGCCAGACATTGTGCTGCATGCACTTTTGGTCGATTGTGAGCAGCCACGACACCCTCCTCTCACACAGCTTCTTCATGGACAGTTCTCCTTGCAGGATGATAAGCACTCGCTCATTGGAGATGACTACAGTCTCGGCATTCTCTTGAACTTTTATTCGGCGGGCTTGCATTATACTGTACCATGAATTTTGTCAACGATTTCCTCCGCGGTGATCTCACTGGACGGCAGGATCGCGCTTCGTCTTCAGTGCTTGTCCGATCACGTTTAAATTCATTAATCCAGAAATAAATGGTCGGAGGAGAAACCGCGTGAACTTCATCCAGTTCTGTTTTGATTTGTGTGGCAGTTCAACCCTTCCAATGAAAATGTTTAATAACAGCACGAAACGCGGTATTCACCGTTCTCAACCGCATTTGACACACTGACTAATCCAGACGGCTGTCAACAATTAACTGTACGCTTTACATTGTTGAAATTCATTATACAATCCTTCATACAATCAAGCTTACCATCCATGAACGTGCAACAAAAATGTTCCATTCTTTAATACAAATTTAACAGGCTTATGAAGCCACCCTCATAATACAACTCACAACTCATACAGTTACATGATTTACATTCCATATACAAAATTGAAATATATGAATATTTAAAATTTTACCGAAATAAATTTACATGTACAAGCGTTTCAGTTATCAAAAATTTACTGAAATAAAGTTACATGTACAAGTCTTTCAGTTATGAATACAAATCTGTTAGCCTCCCAACAAACGCCCAGGTTTTTCGGGGCATGAATGAAATTATGGTTGACACGAAACAATGGTCATACAACTGAGAATCTTACTGAATTACAAAAGTTATAAAATATGTCGTGAAATTATGAACAAAATCTCATTTGTTCATGGGTCGTTCTTCTTTAGTTCCTTGCTTCCTGAGTGTGTCCCTCTCTTTCGTTAATTTAGTGCGGGTGAAAAGTAGATGATCAATAGATTAAAACTGTGTGTCAGACCGAGATCGAACTCGGGATCTTCGCCTTTCGCGGGCAAGTGCTCTGCCAGCTGCGCTACCCAAGCACGACTCACGACCCGTATAAATTTTGATTTACTTGAAAATTCAGTCGTCATGTACACCTTAACGAAATTTCCAAAGAGAAAAGCAACTTCATGGTAATGATATCTAAAATAGTGACGAACCAAAATCTAGATACAGATTTCGACGCCTCTCATTTTGAGAGGAGTTAATGAATCAGTCAAAATGGCAACAACTGTTAAAAACTGTTCAAGTTTTAAACTGGCATCTTCTTCCTCGTGGAAGGCACAGTGATACAGCAAAAACCGCTTTTCTGTCTGTCTGGACTGAGCCTCTGTCTGAAGGACGTGGTCAGTTACCTGTCCATTTTCCAACCACGTAGTGGGCAAGGCCTCTGTTTTTTGAAACCTGAAGACTACCAGAGTGCGGTGTCTGTCCGACCTATTCAGTTTGAGCTGCGAAATGGACAAGCTGTTACAGCCTCAACACAGTTGGTGACTACATCTTGCTATAGGAATTTACCGCCAGGCAGCAGTTCTCCCCCTTTGTGGGCTTGATATAACTCTCATGGTTCAGCATTCTGCCTCCGATTTGATCGTAGTCCTGTGTATGTAGCTACGATTCAGTACATGTTTTCTGTGTCGTTTCTGATTGTGTAATGCCAGTGAAGGATACCCTACGCTTAATATTGTGTTTTACTCAAGTCTCATTTCAGAATATATTTGTTTTTATTACTCCTCGATTTCCTTCTTATATCCTCCCAACTTTCCCAGTATCCAAAGAAACCAGGGACACCCTCGGCAAGTGGAAAAAGTTCCGAATCCTTACAAGGTCAGATACTGGATAGGAAATCAATTTAAATCCCTGATCCGCAAAGTGGGGCAAGCTCTATGCAGTTCCGCCGCCCAGGTACTCCAAGAGCTGTGCAGGGCACTTGCGTGAGGTAGCACAAAACGTCTATGCGAGCCAGATTATCGGAAACCTAAGTTGAATTTAGTTTTCATTACATCGCAAGTCGGAATTTTTCCAAACCTAGGGCGATGCTAGGATTTCTGTCACTTAATGTTTCTTTCACCTCTGGACATGGTTAGTTATTGCACCACAGTTCGGAGCTCACCTTAAATTGTGGATCCCAATAAAGAGTGCTGATTGGAAAAAAGTTATTTTGTAATATGCCCCAGAAGACATTTATACTTCGCAAGCCATCTTATGGAGTGTGGCGGAGGGTACTTCGTGTACCACTACAACTTTCCCATTTTCCTGTTCCAGTCGCGAATGGTGCGCTGTAAGAATCGATTGTTTATAGACCTTAGTGTGAACTTTTACCTTAATTGTCTTCTTCCGATATGTACGTAGCAGAGAGCAATATATCTGTTGACTATTTAAGAAACGTATGCTCGTATAGCTTTAACAGTAAACCATCGCTTGATCCATAACGTCTCTCTCATAGCGTCTACCTCTGGAGGTGGATGAGCATCCCCGTGACGCTTTTGGTCTTACTAAATACACCTGTGACGAAACGCGCTTCCTTTCTTTGTATCTTGTCTGTCTCCTTCATAAATACTGTCTAGTACGGTCCAAGGTTGAAGATTAGTACTCTAGTGTGGGTCGAACGATTGTTTAGTAAACTACCTCCTTCGTGGGTGGATTGCATTTACGAGGAATTTCGTGAGTGCGATGTTGCAAGTCTTTAGTATGGCTCATTTGAAAGTGTTGTGCTAACAATTATGTCAGGAAAAATATTATCTGCTAATGACGCACCATGAACGTCAGGAGAGCGACAGAAAATGAATGTCTGGGAGGTGCAGAGATCAACCGTCTACGGGATGTATGTATTACACTTCACAAAATGGACGTCTTCGACATTCAAGAAATGTTCAGAAAAAAAACCCTGAACTTGCACCATGAACACCAAATGAAAAATGGCGCACCACAATGATCACAAAGGTTTGCACCATCAAGATCGAAAGTGAAGTCCTTCGGAGTTAAAAACTGTGCATGACATTCAGCTAGGTATCCACTCTTAAAGAAGGCATATAGAATCATGGTAAGTGATGGCATGTAATCGATATGAAACAGTCTATAGTGGAGCTGATTGTGAAACTGGCTAAGGCATAGCTCCAGATAGTGCGATAATGTTTTGTAGGAACAGATAAAAACAAACATCCAGAGGCAGAATTTGTCCAGTGTTTCCAGGTAGTGTGAACTGCACTGTCACGCACCTTGCAGGAGGGATAGTTTGCTCTAAAAGAGTATGATTTTTATACACAAACTAGGAATCAAACAAAAGCAAATTATTTTGATCAGCTATTGGCCAAAAGCAGTGCTCGTACCATAGTTGAAGATCTCTTACGCCCATTTTCCCACTCTCGCTTTTAGTGACGCAAATGTTCCGTACTACCCTAGCAAGATCGCGCACGCGAGAAAGAATAATAGGGGGTAGAGCACCACCAATTTCTCGCAACACAGTAAATAACTTTCCAGCCAGTTTACCATCCAGATTAACAGTCGGCATAATTGTATACGAATGCTTAAGGGTTTGATGTTTGTTGATACTGATACAACTCTCTTGGTATCTCTGATTTCCAGGGTTCCTTTCATATGCATTTCCTCTTCAAATCCCGATTGGTCGGAGTTGAAAATAAATTCCTTACTGAACGATGGGACAAGTTTATTTATCTCATCTATAAATTCTCGGGCCTATTCCTCAGTTTTCTATGCATCTTCAAGTTGTCGCTTTGTTTGAAATTTCATTGTCTTACGTCTTCCAGTTCTGATGCACTGTTTGAAGTTGTGCAACCATGCACTGCTTCCCTTGAAATCTCTGTAATCTATCCCGCGCGTAGTTTGATGTGCATAACGTAGCAGGTCACTGTTATGCATTTCCTGTAAGTTGTATCGAGCACCCTTGAAACACGCAAACACCAAGTTTTGTAGCAAGTGGGCCTTGTTCTCCTTTTAATATCTGTAGTTTTTCTTATGCACTACACGGTCAAATTGCTGCGCACTTATTCGAAATCTGTTCATAATTGTTTTCTATACTATGCTGCGGATAATTTTCCATGTACTTAATTATGTTTGGTACCCGCTCCTTGGACAACGATTGTCATTTGCTACGTTTCACTGGCGAGGGCATTAGTGGCTCCATGTCCGACAAGAGTGATGAACTACACGGCCCGTCAACTGTTAGAATATCACTTAGACTTGTTAAGAGCGTATCGTCGTCATTTCACTTCTCGAGTAAATTGTCCTCACTGTCGTGCGTATACGACGGCACACATTCCACTGACTCATCTTGCAGAAACGCTAGTGTTTCATCTGCCACTTCGTTCTCACTCTACGATATACCTTGGGTTCCTGTCTGAGGAAATGCCAGCTTCGGCAACTGTTGATGTAGATATAACGCAATCTCTGCTTTGTTTATCATTGCCATTGCTCTGCTTTGTATCAACACCATTAGCGCTGTAGCACTGTTGTGAGTTACTCGTCGCCTAAGCAGTTCAACTGCGCTCGGTAGCCTCATGCTGTATTAAAATTAAAAGGAAGGTCAGCGTTGGCCGTAATATTGATGGTTTAAGGATAGCAAAATAGATTTTCAATCACATAGTGATCACCTTCGGTGCTGTGATGTACAAATTAAACTCATACGCACTGGTATCAAGTTATCAGTAACCAAAACAGAGAAACGATCACAATAACTCAATGCTGTATCCTACATTGGATACCTCCAGCCCCCGCCCTCTGTTGTCATTAGCAGGCAATATCGTGGCTGCATGGTAGACAATACGTGTGGCGTCGAATGCGGTAGACATCACTGCCATTTTGCCACCTCACGCTGAAGGGGTTCCTTGTTAGTATAGATTCTTTCAGTGACCCTGAGCTTGCCATCTGCAGATCCTACGACTAGTTTAATGCGGTCGTCCCACTTCAGACTGCTCCGTACTCATACACCCATATTTTTAATGGATATAACTACTTCCTGAGACTCTTCTTAAATCCTGTAATCACGCAATAATGGAGTTTTCAGCCTATTTATGGGCATTACGTGACATGTAGGGAGTCAAATGTCAGTCCCTGCACCACGCGTCGATCCTCTTGTCTTCCTGCTTTTCGCTACAATATTCTGATCTCCCAGATCATCATCATCATATCATCATCATCATCATCATCATCATACGCGGACAGCCTCCTGACACTTCCGAAGTTATCCACTATGTCCTTTATAAATACTGAGAACAGTAATGGTTCTCCATCACTCCATTCGGGGTAAGCCCGAAGTCTGTTTTACAATAGAAGATTTCTCTCCGTCATTACGATTGACTTAATGTATTGGATTTGGTAGGAACTCTTCAAACTAATCACAAAGTTCGTCTAATATTGCATACGCTCGTACTTTTTGTTGATTAGGTGACAGTGCAGATCTGTGTCGAACGGCATCCGGGTGTCAAGGAACACGACATCAGCCTAGGAGCTGTTATTTATAGCCTTCTGGTCCTCGTGGATGAACAGAGAGAGAGAGAGAGAGAGAGAGAGAGAGAGAGAGAGAGAGCTGGATGCACTCGGTCGTGTTTACGGGATCCATTTTGATTCCTACCTGGGAGATCTCCTGGAAGGTGATCACACGCGAGCATAAGACATGCTCTTTTTGTTGTCGTTATCATGAAATTATATTGAAAGAGGAAATCCTGGTGAAGGAAACCACTTCAGTCTCTGAAACAGCAACCGACATGGTTTCATTGAACATGATGTCGTGCTTCAAGTTACGGACTACTTCCAGACCTGAAAAAAAGTAATACAGTGGGAACATATCCTCTGCATTGATGAAATCTTCGCATGATATCAGCCGAGTGACAGCGCCATCTTGTTGCTACATTTCAGCAGGTCTCCTACATGTCATCTTCAGGCTTCTCGGCAAATATTCCCAAAAGATTTCATCATCGAAATTTACCGAAAAAGCCTCCATTCCCATACATGCTCTAGAACTTTCGTGATGTACATATACTCTTACACATATTTTGTTTTTGTTTCCTCAGGAATTACGAATAAAATGAATACCCTGAAGAACATGTCATCGTCTCAGATTCTACTCGCTATGCGAAACGCGTTAAAAACTTTAACAATCTGACGTGCTCAAAATGTCCATCTCGCAATCATTATCTTGCATTCATCCACAATCTTTTCTGAGACCAGCAGAATGGCTCAAATGGCTCTGAGCACTACGGCACTTAACATCTGTGGTCATCAGTCCCCTAGAACTTAGAACTACTTAAACCTAACTAACCTAAGGACATCACACACATCCATGCCCGAGGCAGGATTCGAACCTGCGACCGTAGTGGTCACGCGGTTCCAGATTGAAGCGCCTAGAACCGCACGGCCACACCGGACGGCAGACCAGCAGAACTTGACAAACTTGTTTTGGATACAGTCTTTAAAGTTTGAAAAGGCGACACTCTTTCACTAGTTGGTAGACAGACAAAGAAATAGCAGGTGGAAGTTTTGGTAGGGAAACTATGAAACAGATTCCGACTGACCTCATTTTTACCGACAGAGAAATATTCGTGGATCGGACTCAATATTTTCAGTAGAACACACGTTAGTTTATTTTTACTCTGAACCATCGTTACTAAAACTGAATTAACTACGTACCATGCACCAAAGGAAAGGCAAAATGCGCCACACGTAGCTGTAGATGAGTTTAAAGCGTACAGGCGACACTCTTTCACTAGTTGGTAGACAGACAAAGAAATAGCAGGTGGAAGTTTTGGCGGGGAAACTATGAAACAGATTCCGACTGACCTCATTTTTACCGACAGAGAAATATTCGTGGATCGGACTCAATATTTTCAGTAGAACACACGTTAGTTTATTTTTACTCTGAACCATCGTTACTAAAACTGAATTAACTACGTACCATGCACCAAAGGAAAGGCAAAATGCGCCACACATAGCTGTAGATGAGTTTAAAGCGTACAGGTCGTTAGTGCCCCAGGAACGGTCCGCCCATCTGTTGTGTCTAACGGAGTTTTCATCCGCAAGTGTTTGCCTGGGCATCGCGTCTCGCGATGAACTTCAGTTCAAAATAAAGTTTGCGTTCGGCACCCGAAGTTTACGCTTCGCGCCATCTGGTGCCGGCGAAACTTCATAGCACAGCACAGCACAGCACATCCTGTGTGCTCTGACGTCACACGCTGTATGAGTAATTCTGCGTACCTGACGCCACCCGTATTTACAATTTTTTTTGCGTAACTCCGCGAAATAAATTAGGAATGTTAATGGAGATGGCGTTCAGCCGGCGACGAAGGCTGGAATTTGCTCGCCTTTACCCCAATAGGACGTCCAATGACGGGCGACAGGTGGCCTTTTCAAATGAATCACGTTTTTTGCTTCATGGAACAGAAGGCCGTAAGAAGGTTCTAGGCCGGAGTAGGGAGCATTATTCTCTGGGGAATGTTTTCGTGACATGCATCCGCACACCCCCTACATGCAGTGCTTTTCATGTCATGTCTGATAAAGATACAAATTGCTCAACGTCTATTGTCTGTCTTGTATAAAGTTCAATATTGGTAGCTAATCTTCCTGTCTGAAATGGTCATCAACGAGGTTATGATTATTAGAACGCTACTATTGTTTAAGATTATTAAGACACTACTGATGATGGGATCAAACTTGATGCTGATGACAGATTTACTTTACTAAGAGTAAAATACGGTTTATCATGTCACTGTTGTCATCAGACTTAACCTTCTGTATTATTGATATTATTATTATTATTATCATTACTATCATTATTCGAGCGTGGCCCTTGCTGGACCACACGACGTGTAACGATGGGCATTCCGATATTTTTGTTTAGCCTTTCTTTGTGCCCATGGCCGCCTCCGTAGGTCAGTAGTCAGCGTTTCTGACTGCTGTGCAGACGACACGGGTTCGAGTCCTGGTACTACCAACGATTTTTCCTTGGTGGGAGAACTGAAACGGGATACAGTGAGCCCCGTGATGCCAGTTGAAGAGCTGCTTAAGTGAGAAGTTGCGGCTCCAAGGTGAAGAAAGCCGGCAACGGCCGGGAGAGCGTGATGCTCACCCTAGACCCCTCCCTACCGCATTGAGATGATGCCATTGGCAGAGGAGGACACGACTGTCGGTCGGTTCACATTGGCCTCTCTGGGCCACAACGCGGAGCATTGCTTCATGCTCATATTACTGCTGTCTCCTCCAGATGATGCGTGACACAGCCTACGTAGAAGATCACCAAGTTGCCTGCTACTCAGGCGCATCTTAGTTAAGATTAAGCTTCAAAAGAGGGGACACACGTCAAGGACTATGTTAAGCAACCGCCTTACGTCACACAAATAGTTCCCAAGTGGACATCCAACCGCCAAATGTGGATATCGGCAGACACACGTCTGCACTTAGAACCTCAAGTGTCTGTGGACTCTTGGAGTCAGTCACCGCCAACAAGACCCCAACTGGACATTGTGAAAGTGATGTAGAATATTGTTCACTGGTTCTAGTACCAAACCACGGTTTAAAGACGGATCAGTGCAAGTGAACGTTGATTTACTTTGCCACAGACAATCTTCGTACTCCAGTTAAGTATTATAAAACTGCCTTCATGAGTAATTGTAAATTGTTGCTAATCTGTGTTGCCATCTATTTTTTCCTTGGATGTTAACTAACCCTATTTGGCCCTATGACAGAGATGTATAAATGATAGTCATTTTTGAAAGGGCTCTCTCTATTCCAAAATTTGAGAAAATAAGTTATGGACGATATCAGATTTGATACACATTTTTCTGCATGAAAATGGCTTTCTTCCACACATTGAAAATGCGTTCTTGCGACTTCGTTACAGCGACGTCATTTTGGAAAGGCTTCACTCCTGGAGTGATCGTCTTCGTATACTGTCTATCGAACACCTAATGCACTATGCGTTCGTTTCGCTTTTCGTAGTTCAACTGTTATCATTTGTGAAACTGTTCTGAGTCGTAAAATGGCGTCAAGAATTGATGTGAAACGTGGTGAAAGTGCCAAGAAAAGAAGGAAAGGAGAACGCAATATTGAAAATCACGAACAGAATGATATAAAAATAGCAAGAGTGGAAGGTCGTGAGTAGTATTACCCGCTGCAGAAAGAAAAGTCGGTGCATAATCCAGGCCAGCGCAATGCTTTCACAGCTGTATCGAAATACATTGTCACTTTTCTTGTTGCATATTGTGTCTGAAAAAAGGAGGACAAAGTAATGTTTTATTCGTTACGCTTTCATCTACTTGCCGTGACAAGTGTTTTGAAAAGCTCACAGGAAATGACTGTTCCGATGTACTGGTGTGCTTGCAAGAGTTTAACAGTCTTCCTACTTTTTGTGCTGGTAAACACTGAATGACGTGAAGTGTGCCATACAGCTTTTGTTTCTTCCTTGGTATAACAGCGATGAGAGTACGGAATTTTCAGCCATTAATGCTTCAGAAGAAGAATCCGCAAGATAAATGTGGAGTTGCACGTGTAAAGCACATTCATGATCATATAGCCTTTTCCTGTCCATGTGTCACGGTTCTCCTCACATGAAGTTAGATATTTGGACTCCAGGCTCGCAATGTATGTACTACTTGTTTCAAACAACACATCACGGCTCTGATATTACATACAAGTATTAAGCCAAATATTTCAGGGAACATTTCGACCAGTCAGTCGGTACACATGTAGTTGACATAGGTATGAAATGCGAAGAACTCAAATTAAAAATGAAAAGTACAGTGCTGAACGACACTGCTAAAAGAGTAGCAGCTGCGAAGTTTGTTGTACGTAGACGCATATCGGATAAGTTCTCCAAGAGCATGCAGGTAACTGAAGAAGAATGCAGACGTAGTGGTTCACTTCTTGGTACTTGTTTTGACTTCATTAGAAACTTGTCTTCGGCAGCTATTGGTAAATGTATTTTGTATCCACAACAAGAATAACGAGTCTGCAACGCATGCGTACCATGAAGGCAATGCGAGAAAAGGAGCGAATGAAGTGTGCTTCTTCCCACTTGATTTACCTAAAAGAATGTGTACTAGAAAATGTCAGTTACTTTTATTTTTCGACGGTTGCGTTGGGCAAAATAAGAATTACCGTTGATTAGAATGTTTGCACTACACTTTGGAGGACACTAAACATTTTAAGGAAGTGGAACAGATATTTCCCTATTCGTGGACATTCGTACGAGTGCCAGGTATAACGTAATCACTGGAAATTTCCCACGGTGAAACGGCTAACCAGAAGAGCTGAAAGAGTGTACACTGTGCAAGAATATTGTGAAATGACTGCCACTGCTTTCAAAAATCGTGAGTCCACCGAAAAGCTAATAGAAACTGAAGAGCCGGCCGGGGTGACCGTGCGGTTCTAGGCGCTACAGTCTGGAACCGCTTGTCCGCTACGGTCGCAGGTTCGAATCCTGCGTCGGGCATGGATGTGTGTGGTGTCCTTAGCTTATTAGGTTTAAGTAGTTCTAAGTTCTAGGGGACTGATGACATTAGAAGTTAAGTCCCGTAGTGCTCAGGGCCATCTGAACCATTTGAAAGAAACTGAGGATATCTATAACTTCTCTAATTGATGGCCAACATACTGTAGGAAATGGGAGTGGCTGAACGGATTACACGATAGACATGTTCTAAAAAGCCACAATGTCAGGTTTCAGCCATGTTCGTATTCGCATTTTGAACATAGTAAGTTACCGATCCACCCAGTTTCTATTTTACATAGCTGAAAAATGTCCTCTTTTAATAGAAGTTTGCATATTTTTAATTTGTCATCCTATGAATACCGCCCTTTGTTGTGCATCATTAGCTGTGTCCTCACTAAATTAAAACTTACCTGTCATTCGTGATGTAGAATTTGTCTCACGTCTTATCTCATGTAGGCCTTGTTGCGTCGCCGGCTTTTAGTTAGCAGTTTTTGAATTGCTCCTACTTGCAATGTGTCCCTTTAGTGCTGCTGCTGCTAGTTATTAATTGGTGTAGGAGTTTTTTACTGTGTTTACTTTAAGGTTAAGCTACCTTCCATTTTGTTTAGTAGCGAGATGTTTTTCGATAGGTGTGTCACACGTGTATGTTCTTTTGACTCATGGCTGTGTTACGTTATTCCACCTCACCACACTCGGCCCCACTAAATTAGAAAATGTGCATGCAACTCATGGAAATCGGGGAAAAAGAACTTCATTGTGTCTTACCAAAGGGGAAAAAAGAACTTTATTGGTCTTACGGTTCATACATGAGCTTTAAGTCGCCGGCTGCCAGTTAAGAGTTCCACTACAGCTCTGTACTGTCTCTGTCCAATATGTTCCTTTATCACTTATAATGTACTCTCAACGCTTTTCACGAACCTTTTTTTTTCATGTAAATCACTGATTCAAGTTGTGAGCGGCCGGCCTAGTTGGTCCCATGTTGTTTTTCCCGTGGATAAATGGCAGTACTTTTGCCTCTCTGATTCACCAGCTTCCTTCCTTCTTGGTTCGAATCCTGCCTCGGGCATGGATGTGTGTGATGTACTGAAGTTAGTTAGGTTTAAGTAGTTCTGAGTTCTAGGGGACTGATGACCTCAGATGTTAAATCCCATAGTGCTTAGAGCCATTTGAACCATTTCGTGTACGCTACTCTGTGTTCTGCGGTCGCTGGTGGTACACCGTGTGCTATACTCGCTCATGGCGGCGCTCGGGGTCACAGCACAAAGTGTTAAGTGTTCCGGTGTTCACTGCATATTTCTGTACCCAGACAGTCGTCATTAGGATTGTCTGGTGTCTGGTGTCCCTTTACCGCACCTAGCCTGACTGCTGTTTTCTAAAATGTTATACGGGACTTACTTTTTGTTTTCTCATACGTATTACTGCGTGTAAAAATTAGCTTCGGCTCTGAGCACTATGGGACTTAACATCGGAGGTCATCAGTCCCATAGAACTTAGAACTACTTAAACCTAACTAACCTAAGGACATCACACACATCCATGCCAGAGGCAGGATTCGAACCTGCGACCGTAGCAGTCGCGCGGTTCCGGACTGCAGCGCCTAGAACCGCGTGGCCACCGCGGTCGGCAATTAGCTTCGGTCTCTTGTTTATTTTCAGCATCACATCTGATGACGGGCATGTAAGAGCCCGAAACCAGTAGTGGTTTAAGTCTGAAAAATGAAAAGAATCTTACAACTGAAGCGGTATTTTCAACCTCTACTTCTGTACAAAAATTGCAGATCAAGCCTTCATGTCATCGCAAAGTGGCGGACCTTTTAATAGACCGGGAACGGAAAAACGGAATGTTTGCATACAGGAGCATCAGTACCGAGAATGTGAATATAGCCAACTGTAGTTCGTATAGCGAGTGCTTCTCTTTTCGTTTTTTTAAAAAGTGTGCTGAATACACTGCCGAGCAGTTGCCTAAAATGCAAAGCGAACCGTTTGAATAGATATACGACGAGCCGTACTTTTTTAGATGCCACGATTCCGCACTAGCGTATTATACTTTGAGCAAGATTTGGCGCCTCCTCGCACACCGATAAAGCCGCTGCTTGGTTTCTATGACTGCGTTCAGAGACGCGCTTTTCAGTGCTCTGCTTTCTCAAATTGCGCAGATAGCGCTCACTCGCTACATTACTCCTCCGAGGGCAGATGAAAGGTAAATACGGCTGCCAACTACTGTAGGCGCACGCACAACACGGCTCTTCCAGTAGACGTACTGCGTTTCAAAGTTCTCCATTTCTATAGACCGAGATGTGGCTACTGATGGGCAGCCTAGTTCGCAACGGCACTGTTATTGTTTACGGTGTCTGTGAACGGTCTTATTGATAATGTCGGCAGCTCCGTGATTCGCGGACGTATTTGTAACGTACAGAAAACTTGCACCGACAAAAGACTATGGCGAAATGCACGAAGAACTGCAGAGGATCGGCGAGGTTAGTGTACGGACCGGGAGTGTAATTAAATGAATAGACGGTGCATAAATAGCAGGCATAACCCATTTCAGTTCGGTTACATTGTTGGTGGGAAATTACTGGCAACAATGAAAATCTATGAGTAGCCGTCAGCAGTAGTCTCGAGGGGAATGACCACTTCAGACCACTTATAGGAAAAGCAGATGCCACGCAAAGATTCAGTGGAAGAAATTTAGGGAAGTATGCCCCATTTACGAAAGAAGTTGCTCACAAAACATTCGTTCGAGCCATTCTTGAATATTGGCCTTCCATCTGCAAACTGTGTAGAAATACGGCTGTTCGTATTATTTACAGACAGTCGGTACACTTAAGACAGTTGAAGAGCTGTTTGTAAACTACATGAACACCAGCTTTTCCTGTAGTTTGTAAACCACTACAAACGGCGCGAGAACGCTGCCATTTGCGTATCTAAGTCGCCTTGCTGTGGCTAAAAACTAGAAAATGTCAGTATATTCCGGAACTAGTTGTGTGACTAAGAAGAGTTCGTAGTAAACGTTACAGCCTCAGTGCAACAGTGTCACCTCATTTGCTGTTGCGGTGGCCTTCAGGCCGAAGACTGGTCTGAAGTGCATTTCACCTGTAAAGTCTCTTCACGTTTATGTAACTGTTGCATCCTACATCAACTTAAACCTGCTTACTGTAGGTGGCATTTAGTCTTTCTCTCTACAATTTTTACCTCTCAAGCTTCCTTATATCACGAAATACACAGTCGCTTTATGTCCCACCAACGTACTCACTGTTTTAGTCAAGTGATGCCGTAAGTCTCTGTCCGCTTCAATTCCATTCAGTGCCCCTTCATTAGTTGCCCAAGCTAACCATCTAGTCATCAACATCTATCCCCTTGCTTATTGTCCATATTTCACTTCAGTGTCAGGGTGCACTCAAATACCTTCACAGAAGACTTCCTAACGCTTTAATTTATATTTCTTTAGGAAATCTTTCTTGCTGTTGCCAGTCTACATTTTATATCCTTTTCACTTCTACCCTCTTCTCTTGTTTTGCTGCCCAAATGGCAAAACTCTTCTACTACCTTTCCTGTCTCATTACCCGATGTAATTCCCCCAGGATATACTTACTTAATTCGACTACATTCCACTATTTTTGTTTTCTTTTTGCTGGTGTTTCCTATAATAACCTCTTTTCATGACACTATCCATACCGTCCAACTGCTCTTACACTTCTTTGACTGTCTCTGACAGAATTACAGCGCCCTCGACAAAACTTTAAAGGTTTATTCCTTCAATATTTTGTAGATGGCTGCACTACAGCAACGGCTACAGAACAACAGGTGTAATAGACAGCCAACCAGTTGCAATAAATGGTGATTTTCAAATACCTTTACCATGGTATCGACGGGTTTAAACCCCTCTTCTTCAGAAGGACAAAAAAAATCGTTCAAACGGCTCTGAGCACTATGGGACTTAACATCGGAGGTCATCAGTCCCCTATAACTTAGAACAACTTAAACCTAACTAACCTAAGGACATCACACACATCCATTCCCGAGGCAGGATTCTAACCTCCGACCGTAGCGGTCGCGCGGTTCCAGACTGAAGCGCATAGAACCGCTCGGCCACACCGGCCGGCAAACAAACTTCATTTTAGCAATCAGTCAGTGACGCTGTCTCCACATAACATGTGCCAGCAACGGTCTGTATGTCCATATGAAAAAGTTAACGACCCTAGACTCAAGGGCTTCACCCATCAATAAAATCAGTCTCTTAAAATAAAACACCATGTTAATAGCTACGTGACGACTGAGGGCATGTAGTTATTAACATGGTCTGTTATTTTAAGAGATTGGTTTTACTGATGTGAGATGCCCTTGACTCTAGGGGCCTTAATTTTTACATATGAACATACAGACCGTTGCTGACACATGTCATGAGGAGACAGCTTCACTTACTGGTTGCTAATATGAAGTTTGTTTGTCCTGAGAAAGACGGGCTTAAATTCGTCGAAACCTTGGTAAATGTTATTTGAAATCCACCATTTATTGCAACTGACTGGCTGTCTACTACACCTGCTGTTTATTTCTTCTCCATAAACTTTAATCCCCGTTCCAGATTTATCCTTTGCCTAGTATACTTTTCGCTCTGCGTACAAATTGAATAATATGGGGATTACAATAGAACCCTGTCTAACTGCATTCTCAACTACTGCCTCGTTAACATGTCCTTCGACTCTTACGAAGTGTACCGTAGTCTGGTTTCCGTGCGAGTTTCAATCTTTCTTCCCTGTATTTCATCCTTCATAATGTCTAAATTTCAAGGCGTGCGAAAAGGAGCAATATTTACGATCACTACCTAAAAATATAAAATAACGTTAAAACCATTTGATGTTGGGAAAACAAGGAACACTGAGGAGATTCTTATTAACAACATTAGAACAACAGAAAGCAGCTACGATAGCTGGGCTAAAGGACGGCATGAAAGCCAATGTTTAGACGATTTGGCTGCTCAAGGAAGACAGGCATCTCACTGGAAACGGCGAAAACTATCGGTGCCGCATAAGGTGAAATATGTGCTGTGGTGTGAGGGGGCAGAGGGGGTAGGAGATACATAAAGCGTGAAGCCTGTCCCAAAAAGGCAGTGGCTTATCGCGTGGCCTGCAGCCGACCGCTGAAACACCGGGCCTGAAGCACCATCCGCTGCTTATCTGTCGGTGTTCACCTGCTGACGGCCTGCGTCAAACTACGCTTTGTCCCCCGTGAGGCAGTCCAAGTGTAAACAAACGCCTGCTCACAGGTCGGTCGCCGGCCGGAGTCCTCATCCACCGGTAGTTGCGACTGCGCTGGAAATAGTGCCCTGCTTGTGTGTTAGCTGTACTGTTGTGGTTGTAGCGCGAATGATCCACTGAGCCACGGTAAGGCATGTAAAATCTTCAACATTCTCATTAGTCACCGTGCACAGTGTTTAACTCACGACAGTCGCTTCCTATGTCCCGCGGACGACTTGTCAAAATGAGTCGAGGTGCTAGAGTTCCAAGCGAAGAATGGGCGCGGAAAGGCGTAAGCGAGCGGTCAGAAGCAGATTTCGAGCAATCAATATACGAGGGGCGTTCAGAAAGTAAGCTCCGATCGGTCGCGAAATGGAAACGACTATGAAAATCCGATAAAGCTTTGCACAGATGTGTTGGGTAGTGTCTCTAGTATAACCTCAGTTAGCATCACGTCGCTCTTCTCATTTCTGAGCTCGCAGTGAGTGCGTAAAGATGTCTAGAAAATAGTGTCTGCCGCCAAGTACGAGGGCCTGGTGAGAAATTTCGCCTGAAGCTATGCAGCTAACATTACATAACTGTCGTGCTGTTTCTTCTTCAAGACAATTCTCAGCCGCATTCTGCAGGGGCAATGAAGATGCTCCTGCATCGTTTTCAAATGGAAATGTTAGATTACCCACAATACAGTCCGCAATTGTCTCCCCCTGAGTTTCATCTCTGGTCACATGAACCGCTGTCTTTGAAGACAACATTTTGACACAGACAACGAGGTGTAGGCCAGCGTGGAGAATTGGCGGAAAGCACTGGCGGCTGCCTACTATGATGAGGCTATTGAAAAGTTGGTACAACGCTATGACAAACGTCTAAGTCAGAACGGCGACTACGTAGAGAAGTAGCTGAAAGGTGTAGCTAATTGTTCACTGTGGTTTCAATTTGGCAATCAATCGGAGCTTACTTTCTGAACAGGCCTCGTATATATATATATATATATATATATATATATATATATATATATATATATATATATATTTTCCCCTTTAGGAGAGCGATTGAACTTGAATTCACGATTTTGTTTTTGGATATTTTCCCTCTTCCTCTTCCAGAAACTCTTCACCCTCTCAGAATGTTCTCTCTTCCGTTCGTCTGTCCACTTTTTACCAAGCTGTTGCGTTGTTATTTGCTCGAACTTCACACTCATGATTTTACTCATATGTTGATCTGTTGCATGCCCCTCTGGACCTCCTTTAGCCACTCCGTGCTGCATTTTCTCTTTGTTACGATGTCGAGTAGTTTCTTTGCGGTTCTGGTGTTCTTCATCCTGTAGATGTGTGTGTAGGGCTCTGCTTGGCGTTTCCTGATTTCTTCGGTTATTGTGTTCGTCTTTTGATGGAGTTAGTTCTGTGGTCTCATCGTCCAGATGCCGTTTTTGTTGATTGCTCCGTAAATTTTCTTAAGAATTTTTCGCTCCTGTTTTTTCTATTTCCCTAATTTTGGAGTGACCACCAATTACCATTGTTTCAGCTGAGTATGTTGCTTCTGGAAGAACCACAGTTTTGTAATGTCTCAATTTTGCGTCTGTCGAAATGCATTTCTTGTTGTAGAAGAGCCATGTTAATTTATATGCCTTTTTGCAGCTTGCTGATCCTTTGTTCATCGGCGGTTCTGTTTAGTCCTGATGACTGTATAGGTTCGCCAAGATAAAGTGGCTGACTTCTGTGATGTTACCGTGTTTCGTGATTAGCGGGCACTTTTCTCTGGCCGTTTTCCATTTACTGGGTTTTTTCGTACAAAATTTGCAATCCAATCTTCTGTGCAATTTTTTGTAGATTTTCAACTACGTGAATCGCTTCTGTCCTGTTGTTTGTGATAATCATAATTTCGTGCGCGAAGGCAAGGCATTTTACTTTAGTACTGTTTTCTTTTCTGATGCCAATTTAGACACCTTTTATATCAGGTTCCCATTCTCTGATAATATTTTATAGAACAATATTGGAAAGTATCGGGGATAGACCGCCCCACTGCCGTACTCCCATTCTATGCCGTACTCCCCTTCTAATTTGAGTGTTCCGATACCTCACCCATGAATTTCGCTTTGGAAGTTTTTCTTGTAAGTATCTGTTGTATGATTTTCCGGGTCTTTTGGTCGATTTCGAATTCTTTTAAAGAGGACTTCGCGGTCTATTGAGTGATAAGATTTCCTGAGATCGATAAATGTAATTACTGTATTCCTGCATTTTCTCATTTGTATGTTAATATATAGCTTAGTGGATGATTTGGTAATGAACTTAGGCTCAAAAGAAGTCATTAAGAGCCGGCCGTGGTGGCCGAGCGGTTCTAGGCGCTCCAGTCCGGAACCGCGCTGCTGCTACGGTCGCAGGTTCGAATCCTGCCTCGGGCATGGATGTGTGTGATGTCCTTAGGTTAGTTAGGTTTAGGTAGTTCTAAGTCTCCTCAGATGTTAAGTCCCATAGTGCTCGGAGCCATTTGATTTGCTCCGCGCATGATCGTCCTTTTCTGAATCCGGCCTGATATTCACCAAGTAGTGGATTCGCTGAGGTTATATTCCGTTTAGAAGTGCTTTGCTTTGGAGAGGATTTTGTACGCCACTGAGGGCAGGAAGGTTCCTCTGTTGTTTTTGATGTCGGTCTTGTGACACTTTTTATCTAACGGGCGCATCAGAGCGCGTTTCCAGTCTTCTGGCACTTCGTCCGTCTCCCATATACCTGAGATTAGGTGATGAAGTTTCTGTGTCAGTGTAGGATCGTTCAGTTTCCAGAAGTCTGCGACAATCCCATCTTCTCTTGGTGCTTTGTTGTTCTTGAACTGCTTGGTTATCGCCGTAATTTCTGCGCGATCTGGGGCTTTTGAGTCCGGTTGTGTGAATACCGGGTTGTGAAGCCACGTTTTTCCTGTTGTGGTGACTGTTAAGAAGGAAGCAGAAATACTGGGCTAGTATTTTGCATAAATTTCCTTTACTTTACGTCTATGGTCACAAACTTTTTGTCGATAGATTACCGGTTTCTGTCTATAATGACCATCTTCAGGTGTGTTTTGTAAGTAAAGGAAATTTATTCTATATTCGGATCACTGTTTTATTCGCTACAGTGTCGCAGCTTGTAATATTTTGCAGTTTTTTTCGAGTTGGTTTCCGGCTTTCGAAGCACAGACTGGGTGCTTGGTATCCCTGTAGGTTTTCTATAAACGTCTTGTAGAAATTTCTTTATATTATTTTTGTTGATATCGTGTTGGATTTCCTGGAGTCTATTGTTGTCATATCCTAGTTTTTGTTTTTGAATCACCTTTGCAGTCTGTTTTCGAGTTCTAAGAAAGTTGTCCCAGTTTTCCTCGGTCTTGCGGCTGTTGAATTTTTTCCAGCCTGTTATTCTGTTGTCTGTTGGCTGATCCCAGACTGTGCTCCACAAGTGGTGTTTTCTGGTGCGAGGGGGTGTCCCAGTTTCATGGCTTCCTGAATTTCCCTTGTTAGTTTCTTCCAGTTTGTCGATTTTTCCTGATTAATTTGTTTGATGATTCGCTTTGTTGAGTTTCAGGTATTCCTGATCTGGCTTCATCTTTTTGGGTGGATATATTTTCCTTCTATTGGGTTGAAAATTTGTCTTTATTTGTAGGAGAAGATAGTCTGATTCAAAAGCGCCTTTGCGAGGTCTGACGTTTAGAATTTCTTTCGTATTTTCCTTGAAAATAGCGACGAGATGAATTTGGTATTCGCCCTGCCTCAGATTGGGCGATCTCCGTGTGGTTAGCTTGTGTGTGTGGTTTTGAAATTGGATGCTCATAACTTTAAGTCCAAAGTTCCTGCAGAAGTTAATTAGTTTCTGACCGTTCTTGTTGGTACGTTTGTGTCTGGTATAAGGCCCTGTTATGTATCTGAATTTTCTCTCTTTCCCTAGCTGTGCGTTAAAATCGCGCCATAGGGTTTTCACATGGTGCTCTTGTATGTTGTTGGTTTCTTTTTGCAGAGTTTCCAAGAAATTATCCACGGTTTCAGGATCTGTTTTGTTATGTTGATTTGTATGGTCATGTACACTAATTAGTGTGTAAGCTTTATTAGCTGATTTTACTGGCAGTAATGAACTCTTTCATTGGGGAGGTGAAGTCAATCACTGAGCCGAGTGCCGAGTTGTGTACGGCGAATCCGGTTCCCAGGAGTGGTAGTTTGTCTCTAACTTTTAAGGCAGGTTTGCTCTTGTAGGTTCTGAATTTCTCTATATTGGCGTGTCCTTCGTCAGTAAATCTGGTCTCTGGGAGTGTGGTAATTTTTATGTCAAATTTTTCCAGGGTGTTGTTGAGATCTTTTAATTTTCCTGTTTTGGTAAGAATGTTCACATTAATTGTGTCAACAAATTCTAATGTTTAGTCTTGAGAGTGTTAAGTGTTCTTGAGGAGCTCCTATTCTTTCCCGCATGGTGTTCCCGATCCCCCAGAATCTGATGATCAGGTGAGTCCAGTCTATCAAGTGGTGCCTCAGGTAGTGATTCAATGATCGTCTTTTCTATGATGTGTTCAAGTTGAAATTCAGTTTTTGTGGAGATCTCGACTGAGATCACATGTGTACGACTCGATTTTTGAGTTCGAGAAGACTTTACTGCAACCGCCTCAACTAGAGGAACAGACACTGAACATTTGCCGTCGCATCCCAAACAGACGCCAGTGGGTTTGTGATGTTTGTGAGCTTTTGGTACTCCCTGTGTATTTCATTTTCCCAGTACCACCTATATCTTGGAGGTTTTCCCGTATCTGCCACCCGATAAGGCGCCCGATGAGGGTACTAACAACCCCACACGGGATATATATATGTATATATCCAAGGTAATCGTCACAAGTCTGGCCTGTAGAGAGTACGCTGTAGGCAGCATCTCTACGTGTACCTGCAGGCCGGCATTTCATCTCTTGACCAATGTAAAACGAGGAGGTAATTTACGTATCGAAAACGCCAATGTTACGTTCGGTACAAAAGCTTCACCAACATGACGGCTATCACGGGATCCACTACAGACGCCAAAGAGGAGATGTGTGTGCTTGTATTACGTGGTTTTTGCGACGTCCTTTTACAGACCCCGTGGATGGTGAAACTTTACCTTTGCCTACTGACGTTTTGTATTAAATATAACTGATTTATAACAGGGGGGCGATGTATGCATGCAGTGTCATGTCGTCATGTGTGTGTGCGTGTGTGTGTGTGTGTGTGTGTGTGTGTGTGTGTGTGTGTGTGTGTGTGTGTGCGCTCGCAAGCGTGTGTGTGTGTGTGTGTGTGTGTGTGTGTGTGTGTGTGTGTGTGTGTGTGTGTGTGTGCGTGCGTGTGTGCGTGTGTCTGTGCGTGTGTCTGTCTGTCTGTCTGTGTGCGTGTGCGTGTGTGTGTGCGTGGCAGCATGCTCCTGTGTCGACACACAGCTCAGTCTGCGGTCGGCTAGCTCAAAAGGTGCGGTCGAGCTGTCCATGCGAAACTGCACAGGGCGATGATCAGGAGCTTTACACTGCAGACTCATGTCACGTTTCTAGTCAAAATACCTCCGGTGAAACTGTTCCACTCCCAGGATTCGAACGGCGTATGTCCTGATGGCAAACTATAGCACAGCGCGCGTAACTGACATTTATCATAGTGGTGGCTATACCGGAAATGATTCGTGACACATTTAATAGGAGGAAACTCTTCTTTCGAGGAAACCAAGCGACTCAATGTAAATATTACCTTGAATAATAAAGTGTCATAATACTCTGGAAGTAAGAAAGTGAGTGAAATGCACTGAAATAAAATGAATATACCGATGTAGTAGCGAAGATGCAGTGACACGAAACGGCATCACAGCAATAATCTCAGGTATACTGGATTAAAGTACAAGCACTAGGTAGTGGCAACTGAAAATTTGTGCTACGCCGTTTATCGCCAACATCCCCCTTATTCATGGGGTTTCCCCGTGGGGGAATGTCTGTTAGTAGTCAGCTTGTCAGATATGGAGGCGTGCCCAGAGGATCGCAAGAAGCAGGCAGTCCTGGTTTGAGTCACCGTCTGGCACACATTTTCACTGGTCATGACACATTCATTTAGAAGTAATTTTTGCACTGGGAATACAACAAACGGAAATAGAAAATGAAAGAATCGTAGTTAGCAGAAATCTGAGATCGAAATGACATAAGCGAAACCAAAAGGAAGTGCCGAAAATTAGTCGTGGAGCCATTTCTTCAGGTGTCGTGAAGGGACTGTCACAGAGACATTACTGTCTGCAAAATATATATCATCTAATGGTCAATATCGGATGGTCCGTGGGTCAGTTGTCAGACGATGATGGTGCCTGCAAGAAGTTGGAATCCCAGAATGTAAGAATGATAGGCATAAATCAACTGACCCTGAATTAAATGATGTAACGTACTGCACCCATGTAGATGAAGAGATCCATTGCGATTCGACTACGCTATTGGCGAAAAGGTCAATGGAAACAGTAACAGTCATAAAATACCAAGAGGTAACCATCTGCAGCGACCTAAAGTACAATATATATGAAGATGGTATCTGTTCTTTCGGACATGTCTGAAAGAACCGTGAAGCTCGTTAGAATGAAATTACAATCAAATCAATACAATGAAATGAATACCCTTAGCTGCATACAGGCGTTTAGATACGTCAACGGGGACAGTTGAAAATGTGTGTCCCGACCGGGACTCGAACCCGGGATCTCCTGCTTACATGGCAGACGCTCTATCCATCTGAGCCACCATGGGCACAGAGGATAGTGCGACTGCAGGGACTTATCTCTGGCACGCCTCCCGTGAGACCCAGATCCCCAACTTATTGTCCCGCACGATATTCGTAGTGCCGCTGCCCATTACACTCATTACTGGCGGCTTTACCGATTCCCGCAAAAGTTCGGGCAATGTGTGTGCATCCGCACAGAAGATGGTCAAATGGCCGGTGAGCCTTAACTATATATATGAAGATGATATCCATTCTTTCGGACATCTTCATATACATAGTTAAGGCTCACCGGCCATTTGACCATCTTCTGTGCGGATGCACACACATTGCCCGAACTTTTGCGGGAATCGGTAAAGCCGCCAGTAATGAGTGTAATGGGCAGCGGCACTACGAATATCGTGCGGGACAATAAGTTGGGGATCTGGGTCTCACGGGAGGCGTGCCAGAGATAAGTCCCTGCAGTCGCACTATCCTCTGTGTCCTCGGTGGCTCAGCTGGATAGAGCGTGTGCCATGTAAGAAGGAGATCCCGGGCTCGAGTCCCGGTCGGGACACACATTTTCAACTGTCCCCGTTGACGTATCTCAACGCCTGCATGCAGCTAAGGGTATTCATTTCATCGTATTGATTTAATTGTAATTTAAAGTACAGTAACCACAAAACTAGTCGTACGTAAAGCATGGGGCTGGATGAGAACGACTGGAAGAATATTAAGGAAAACTAATTTGTAACCAAAGAAATTTTTAATATTGCTCGTAAGTCCTTACTAGATTGGGTTAATGCAAGAGACTGAGAAGATCGAAGCGCGGCGACTTTTTTTACGAGCTCGTTAAGTAAGCTTGAGACTGAAAGTGAGTGATCGAGAAAGCACAAGAGAGGCGTTGTGCATCACCGGGAGATTTCCTGATAAAATACGAGAGAGTAAGTTCCAAGAAGAGTTGGGCGAGCCGGCCGAAGTGGGTGAGCGGTTCTAGGCGCTACAGTCTGGAACCGCGCGACCGCTACGGTCGCAGGTTCGAATCATGCCTCGGGAATGGATGTGTGTGATGTCCTTAGGTTAGTAAGGTTTAAGTAGTTCTAAGTTCTAGGGGTCTGATGACCTCAGCAGTTAAGTCCCATAGTGCTCAGAGCCATTTTTAGTTGGGCGACATATTACTGCCTCCCACGAACGTCTCGTTGAATGTCCGCTACCAGAAAATCACAGACATTATAGTTCATTCGGAAGTTTGCCGATGTTCTCTCCAAGCACCATTTTTGAGCTTTACAGGGAAGGAGGAAAATAATGATACGACAAGAAGCCTCCGGTACACACCGTTAATGTGGCGGAGGATACGCGTAGACAGTTGTGTGCGAAAGGGATACAGCAGTGCGGTGTTATAAAAACGCTGTTAGTCGCCATCTACTGGACGTAAAGGCTGGTGCTGATGTCTGCATCGGCAACATTTGTTACGAATCGGTGGTACACTTTCCCGCCACACACGCAGAGGTGTGGTGATAAGGTCAGCGGCCATCACTTTCTGGTAGCTGCAACGCAGTCGGTTCGGCGTGGGAGCAGCGAGCACAGTTCCTCCAGCAGCTGCGGCTTTGTGAGCGACCCCTCCCACATTTCCCCAGCCAGAAGCTGCAGTACAGAGTGGTGGGAGAGAGAGCGAGAGAGAGTGGGGGAGGGGTGTACCGGTAGCTGCCTCACCTCGAGGTACCCGCCGGTGCTGCCATCCGCGAGTCTGAGTACTTGATGGGCTGACAAAGATATTCCACCTGTCCTCCCTCACTACTAGTAAGATTCAGATCCTGAAGTAGTTTGGGAGATGGGACAGTGCTGGGATCTTTCCGGCTTCTATTACGCACCGCGATGGGTCAGTTGAGTGTGCGCCGTTCTGAAACTCTGGTCGATTGTAAGACTTGTGCCGGACCGGTACTCGAACCCGGAACGTTGACTTCTGCGGACAGTGTTTTCACTGGACGAGATGGGCGGTAAGACGATCGACGATATGCTGTCGTTCAGTTGAATTCTTCCCTCTTTCTGTCAAGCTCGGCTGCAAGCAGTCGATCCCAATCTAAACGGTTGCTTAAGTCGGAGGGCTCTCTGTTCATCATAATGTAGTAAGAATTGCTTCACATGTAATATAATACTCAGACTTCCCTGACAGATTAAAACTGTGTGCTGGCCAGAGCCTCGAACCTGAGACCTTCTTACTTCCAGGAGCAGTAGCCCCGCAAGTTACGTAGCAGAACTTCTGTGAAGTTTAGACGGTAGGTGTTGAAGTACTGGTAGAAGTGAAGTTGTGAGGGCGGGTCGGGAGTCGTGCTCGGGCAGCTCACTCGGTAGCGCACCTGACCGCGAGCAGCAAAGGATCCAGGTTCGGGTGCGGGCCCGCCATACAGTTTTAATCTGCCAGGAAATTTCAAATTAGTCTACAGACCGCTCCACAGTGAAAACTCATTCCGGAAACACTCGTAATACACACTTGCGACTACAATATAAAATTGCTTGAAATTATCAGACTCATTTCATACCAGTCATTTTGCTTATAATTGCGCTGTAAGCTATTATCATGTGTTTTCCAAATTAGGCGTAAGATTACCAAAATTTATTCCCAGTTTTGTGGACGATGACTTACATGGATTGATCTTTCCAAGCCTGATACAGAGCACCGATAAAGTTATTTTTTCATTCTTTAAAATAGTTTTGAAGTAATTCCGATATGTCAGTTAAAGTAACTGGTCAAAATAATTCAGTATGTGTGACTTCTTTCTTCTAAAATACGATTACTCGATGCCTATTAATTAATAAAAATAGCGATGTAAATTCTTCGATAAATTTGAAGATACCTTTGCCGTGATAAAATCGAATTCACGATTTTTTCGCTACTAATCAGACACAGTCGTTCGACATACATATGAACAACATTCTGTTTGAATTTTGTTGACATTTCTATGGTGATTTTTGTTCTTCTGTCTTTTCAGCTCTTCTACCCCCATGTCAAGCTGGCTCAGTCAACATATCATAAGCGTAACCGGCAATCTGGGAGGGACCTATAATTTTATTTTAATGCACCGAGTCTTGCTTCAAAACTGACCTTCAGCAAAATGTGAATTTGTATGAAAAATAATTTGATTCAATAGACATTTTGTAACTGCGCCGCCATTGAGAATGAAGTCATAAGCCAGTGTTATAAAAGTGGTTGTCTCAGCTGGGATGTGCATGTGCCGTCAGGGTGAAGGGAGAGGGCGTGGTGACTTGGTTCGACATCTACAACTGGGCATTACCTCACATGCGACTGTATATTTGTTTAGAATGGTGTTGTATGATAACTGCACTGATAGCGTCCATATTGTTCTGCATCCGATTTTGTTTTTATTTGTGCTGGATGTCGATAGGAAAAAAATACGTGAAGTTTTCGTTTCATATTCGAAGCTGAATATTTTCTCCAACATCAAATGGATCCGTGGAATAACAGCCCTGAACGAAACATCGACTAATCTAATTGTATCATCGGGAGTTGTAACTATCTACTGACCGGGAGTTCGCTATATGAGAGAAAATAAAAATGGGTAGGTCTCAGTGCTGGTTCAAACCCCTCCCCGACCAGCCAGATTTTGGTTCTCCCAGATTTTCGCAAATTGCTTAAAGCGAATGTTGGGATTGTTCCCCCCTCCCCACCTTTCCCTTAGTCGCTGCTTGTGCTCCCTCCCTAATGATCTTTTTGACGACGGACCATTACACCCTAAGCTTCTTACTTACTGGGGTGTCCAGGCAGGACCTGTTTTTCGAGCTTCATGGAAGAGCCCACACAATCCTTGATTGACTAGCAATCTCGGATGAAATGATACACCAGAAAAGTTTCTTAGCCGCAGGTCAGAGGAAATGTCTCCACGATGAACCAGTGGCCCTGCAGCTGGTCGAATCCTGTGACACCTAGATTTTTTGGGCGTTATGATATGGCAATGGACCGATGTTGCACTGTGTAGCAACATGAGGCAGGCGCACTTCTCATCAAGGTTTAAGCCGACCAGTCTGAGTACCCCAAAGGAGGATCGCCGTATCGTGCACCAAGCACATCGTAATCGCTTCGCATCCGCGTCTACCATCCGAGAACGAATAACGAGCTCCCTGCAGCATGCTGCGTCATCCCACAGCATTGGTAAGAGACCAGCAGGAGCCGGGGTAGGGAATAACGGTCCCATAGTCTGGCTGCCGTTAACACCACAACGCATACGTATGCCTTTGGAGTGGTGCTGTGGTTAGGAAGCACGGACTGTTGCTGAATGGCGTCGCATTGTATTCAGCGATGAATCGCGGTTCTGCACTACCACAGATGATCATCGTCGGCGGGTGTGCCAACTACCTGCGAAGATGTGCCATTCTTCCAATGTTTCGAGACGCACAGCGATGCTACTTCTCGCATGACTTCAGGTCACAGCTGGTAGTGATTGAGGGACCATTGCGTCACAGACTTCCTCTGTCCTCATGTGTTGTCTCTGGCCCGACTGTATCGTGGCGCCATTTTTCAGCCGGCCAGTGGTCGTCCGCACATGGTGAAGAGTCTCCGTATTAGCCCCTTCATAACGTTTAAATAAAACTTAATCTTATTTCACATGTCCTTCAGCGCCTTACACATCCGGTGCATTCAATAAACACGCCAGGAGAAATAATCAGCAGCTGAGCATGCTCCAATCAGCTACAACTGCAAACAATCGCTGAATTCATTTCTATTCTATGTCTATTTTATATCGATATATTGATTTATTACAATGTATTAATTGCGTGCATATGGAGTATCGTCTCAGTTGTGTGACTGGATTCGTTATTTCCTCTCAGAGAGGTCACAAAAAATGGTTCAAATGGCTCTGAGCATTATGGGACTTAACAGATGAGTTCATCAGTCCCCTAGAACTTGGAACTACTTAAACCTAACTAACCTAAGGACATCACACAAACCATGCACGAGGCAGGATTCGAACCTGCGACCATAGCGGTCGCGCGGTTCTAGACTGAAGCGCCTAGAACCGATCGGCCACACTGGCCGGCAGAGAGGTCACAGTTCGTAGTGATAGACGCTAAATAATAGAGTAGAACAGAAGTGATATCTGGCGTTCCGCAAGGTAGTGTCATAGGCCCTCTGCTGTTCCTGATTTACATAAATGATCTAGGTGATAATCAGCCGGCCGCGGTGGCCGAGCGGTTCTAGGCGCTTCAGACCGGAACCGCGCGACTGCTACGGTCGCAGGTTCGAATCCTGCCTCGGGTATGGATGTGTGTGTTGTCCTTAGGTTAGTTAGGTTTAGGTAGTTCTAAGTTCTAGGGAACTGATGACTTCAGATGTTTAGTCCCATAGTGCTCAGAGCCATTTGAACCATTTTTTTAGGTAATAATCTGAGCAGCCCCCTTAGATTGTATGCAGATGACGCTGTAATTTACCGTCTAGTAAAATCATCAGACGATCAATTCCAATTACAAAATGATCAAGAGAGAATTTCTGTATGGTGCGAAAAGTGGCAATTGGCACTAAACAAAGAAAAGTGGAAGGTCATCTACATGGGTACTAAATGAAATCCGATAAATTTTGGGTATACGATAAATCCCCCAAATCTAAGGTTCAAATGGGTCTGAGCACTATGGGACTTAATTTCTGAGGTCATCAGTCCCCTAGAACTTAGAACTACTCAAACGTAACTAACCTAAGGACATCACACACATCCATGCCCGAGGCAGGAATCGAACCTGTAGCGGTCGCGCGGTTCCAGACTGTAGCGCCTAGAAACGCTCGGCCACTCTGGC
Organism: Schistocerca piceifrons; assembly: GCF_021461385.2. Classification (NCBI taxonomy): domain Eukaryota; kingdom Metazoa; phylum Arthropoda; class Insecta; order Orthoptera; family Acrididae; genus Schistocerca; species Schistocerca piceifrons. Next base: position 294,553,678 of record NC_060139.1, on the reverse strand, counting down.
CGGCCAAATCTAACGGCTGTCATTTCGACTAAATACCTAGGAATTACAGTTACGAGCAACTTAAATTGGAAAGACCACATAGATAATATTGTGGGGAAGGCGAAACAAAGACTGCGCTTTGTTGGCAGATGCGCCACCCCCTCTAAAGAGACAGCCTACATTACACTGTCCGTCCTCTTCTGGAATATTGCTGCTCGTTATGGGATCCTTACCATGTGGGATTGACGGAGGACATCGAAAGAGTTCAAAGAACTGCATCTAGTTTCGTGTTATCTTGCAATAGGGGTGAGAGTGTCACTGATATGATACGCGGGTCGGGGTGGCAGTCACTGAAACAAAGGCAGTTTTCTTTGCGGCGAGTTCGATTTACGAAATTTCAATCACCAACTTTCTCTTACGAATGCGAAAGTATTTTGTTTGCACCTACCTACGCAGGGAGAAATGATCATCATAATAAAATAAGAGAAATCAGAGCTCGAATGGAAAGATTTAGGTGTTCTTTTTTGCCACGCGCCATTCGAGAGGGTAATGGTAGAGAAGTAGTATGAAAATGGTTCGATGAACCCCCTGCCAGGCACTTAAGTGTGAATTGCAGAGTAACCATGTAGATGTAGATGTGTTTATATTTTACCGCTATCCTTCTTTCCCATTCTTACCATCTTAGAATGACAGAGTGAGTGAATGCGTATGTATATTGAGTTTTCATAATGCCTGGTGACGGGTAAACTTCTCTGCTACCTTGGCAGTTTAGACAATTTTGGTGTAAGCTTAGAGAGTAGCGAAGAGGTTTCGTTGCCTTCTAGTCCATGCACTATTGTGCTTAAGTTAACAAGGTGCGCTAAGGTTGTTCCCTGACAGCTTCGCTGCCTATTGTAGGGACCCTCATGACGTCACGGTGCAGGACATTCGGTCCTGGGATTTTGAAGAGAGAACTTTTGTCGTGGCAGCTCCCCTGCAGTAGGGAATGTGGAGACTGATTCTGTCTAAGTTTCGGTGAAGTAGAAATTTTAATCCGTTTCTTTTCTAGCTTCAGACCTTTATTATCATGTAGAACATTTTATTCGGAATGGGAAATGGTAGCCTTTTTTTGTAATTGTTTCACTTTACTAGTAGTGTTTTGTTCAACCAGAACTTAGAAGCGTGGGAGCGTGGTGTGCGAACTCTGTTGAATCTCAATTAGAATCCGTGTTTGCCAGTTTGAGTGTGCGTGTGTTTGTGTTTCTTGCATTATTCCTCCTTCAGTTTCGTTAATTACGTCGGTATTCCGTAATTTCCATCCGTTAGAGGACGTGACTGTTCGCTCAATTCCATCTGTTCGTCATCGTTTTGGAGAACATTCATTTCTCGGAATCTGTTTCATCTTGCAATTATCCCGCGATAGTTTAGTTATGTGGGTACTTCCTCCCACGGCTTAAGTGACTTTTCGCAATTTTTACATTTTTTGTCGATCTCACTTTGTGTGGCTAGGGCCACATGCTTGAACGAGTCTTCTGCTCGTCCGTTTTCCGTTCTTATTCTATAGGGCTTAAATTACATTCCCCTCATGTGTGTGCCTTGTTTTACAGGAGTTCCTGATTTAATTTGCGTTTCGGATTGTTATTCTCGTTCAGATCCACGGCTTGAGTTTTTCGTATTTCGCTTTAGTCCAGCGGAGTAAACCTTTTGCGGAACGTGTGTGTGTGGTGTATGTTGTAGTTCTTCTAGTTCTTTTCTGTCTATTCTGTTGTGTTAGTGTGAATCTGAAGTGCATGTGTGATACCTTACCATTGAGTGAATCCTGTCTTGTGAGAATCTAATGATTTACAAGCCTATTATGCAAGGTATTCGATTATTTGTTGCACTCACGTGGTTATTTACAGCAGCCACCAGCAACCGCTATGTTTTTATATACATGTGTAGTGCTTTTCTAATTTGATTACGTAAAATAAAAGTTGAATCTAGTTTAAATTAATCTTGACTGCTCATGTTTTATCTCACATATTCCACTCTGTTTCATATGATAAATTCTACAGCGTTTGTCGCTTGTCCAATTCATGCATGCCTATTTATTTAATTGCTTGTTATAAACTACATTCTCCATGAACATATTGCCTGACTGAGGACAGAATACACACTCTAGTTTGATGAGAGGGCCTTAGCCTCCGTGTGGTAAAATGAATTCATTTATTATTGCCGAGTGGTCTAAGGCGCTGCAATCATGGACTGTGCGGCTGATCCCGGCGGAGGTTCGAGTCCTCCCTCGGGCATGGGTGTGTGTGTTTGTCCTTAGGATGATTTAGGTTAAATAGTGTGTAAGCTTAGGGACTGATGACCTTAGCAGTTAAGTCCCATAAGATTTCACACGCATTTGAACATTTTTTTCATTTATTATTCGCGGAATTTTAATAGATACAGTTCATGATTTCCAAAGATACACTTCAGAATCTATTCAGATACCTTATAAGAAGACGTGTCTCGATGAACTATCATCGTGATGTTCAGATACTCCCACGGTCAGCGAGAACCCTAGATCTGCGCCCATAGAACATGGTGTGAGAGCAGCGCGGAGGTCAAATCCTTCCCATTGCCAATATCCAGGATATGGAGGAGGAGTCACAACAGCTGTGGGCCAGTTTGCCTCAGGAGGTGACTCCCTTCCCATCAGTGAATACATCCAGGCCAGAGTGGGTCCGACACTGCCCAGTTCTGTGTAAATTTTGTAATCACTGAAATAATAACAGATACTCTGTCAACCGGTCTAGTTTCGTTTCGTTTCATCCTCGCATTTCGGATGCTGCAATTTCTTTTTGGCACGCAGTGTAGCTGGACAAATACCGGAAAGTTGTAAAGAAGATTGCCAGAGCGAAGAAACGGAAGTGAGGTTCACGGCTTAGACGATGGACGACAGACGTCAACGAGGCTGTGGACTCTAGGAGTCTCCAGGAAGATAAGACTGTAAACTATGAAGGTTGATAAGCGAGTAACGGCGTTAGCTGTAAACAACGCGTATATACAGGGTGTCCCAGCAGAAATAGTCAGTATTCAGGGATGTGACAGGAACGATCATTTGAAGGAAAACTTGATATGGACATATTTCTTATTCCAAATGGTTTACAAGATAGAAGAATTTAATGTATTTTGAAATGAACACACCGCCATTTGACTATATTGTTGTTTAATTACGACCCAGGCGTCGGCCTTTTATGCCATTTTCAAGTGACTGATTTTATGTCATTAACATATACTGCAGGACATCAAGGTTAAAATTGGCAATACATAAAGTAAAGTATTCGCTCCCCACGAAATGCCAGATGTAAGATCATCAACTTGTAAAAACATCAGTAAGTAATGGAGCGAGCGCGTAATATTTAATAAAAACAGGTTTACTTTGGTGTATGATCTCTTTTTACAAGATGATAATTTCACAGCCGGCCGGCCGAGCGGTCCTAGGCGCTTCACTCCGGAATCGCGCTGCTGCTACGGTCGCAGGTTCGAATCCTGCCTCGGGCATGGATGTGTGGGATGTCCTTACGTTAGTTGAGTTTAAGTAGTCTAGGGGACTGATGGTCTCAGGTATTAAGTCCCATAGTGCTAAGAGCCATTTAATTTTACATCTGGCATTTTGTAGGGAGTTAATATTTTTCTTAATTTATGGCCAATTTTAAGCTTGATGTTCGGCAATATATGTTAACGACAAAACTCAGTCACTTGAAAATGACGAAAAAGGCCGAAATCTGGGTCGTAATTAAATAAACAAAAGGACATTTAAATGGTGGTGTGTTCATTTAAAAATTATTGTATGATTGTTGCTCAGCAACATCAAAAACTGTTTACCTTAAATGTACATTTTTATTTGTTTTCTGTGTTATTCAACACGTTATTGTGTTTACGCATGTAAAAAAATAATAAACTTTGTGTACAACAGTTAATAATTATTGTGATGTACGTTTTACAAAATATCAGCTGAAAAATACGTATTTTTAAGGCATTGACCTCTAAGCATCATCGAACACGTCACGTTTCACCTGTCGTACAGTTCACAATAAATGTTCGAATATCCCGCTGTCAACTTCAGTGCATTTGTGCGCTGTTTGGAGAGCGTGTCGTTTTGCTTGTCTGTGTGCATCCGCACGTTCCCTAATGAGGACAGCAGGGTCCATACTACGACCAAGCAGTTCGTCTCGCGTACGTTAAATACGTTGCATCTCGGAAACTATTCGGAATAGGGAATATGTCCATGTAAAGTTACTTTCTTGAAATGAGCGTTCCCATCGTAGCCGGCCGTGGTGGCCGAGCGGTTCAAGGCACTTCCGTCCGGAACCGCGCGGCTGCTACAGTCGCAGGTTCGAATCCTGCCTCGGGCATGGATGTGTGTGATGTCCTTAGGTTAGTTAGGTTTAAGTAGTTCTAAGTTTAGGGGACTGATGACCTCGGCTGTTAAGTCCCATAGTGCTCAGAGTCATTTGAACCATTTTTTTGAACGTTCCCATCATACATCAGGATACTGACCATTCCTCCGGCGACACCCGGTGTAACAGGAAGTTGTATCGTCTGCTGAAGCGAAAGGCAAATACAGTAGAGCGCAGGCAATCACTTGTCGAACGGTACGGATGGGACGGGAAGGCTATTGATTCTGCGCCGGCAGGCGGCTGTTTGTCTGCTCCCCTGCGTGCGTTAAATAGCGGCGCTCGCGCTCCTCCTTTTGTCTTCGCCGGTCCTTAGTTCAGGCGGCGGCTCTCGGCTCCCATTTGCCCGCGCCTTCCCTTATTCCCTGAGCAGCTGCGATCCTTTCAGTCGCGGAGTCTAATCTCTGGCAATTGTTCGCGTGTTCCCACACAATGGCGGGCGTTCTCCGCGCCAGAGACCGCCCAGGGTCGGCATCCGCTCCGCAAACACTGCAGCCGCGAGGGGGCCGCCCGAGGTTGGCAGCCCTGCAGGGCTCTCACCGGAGGAATCGAGTGATTGCTGGTGCAGCTTCTGGGCTGATGTCAGCCAATGTCATTTCCTGCCCCCCTGCGGCCCGGGGCGCGTCACGTTTACTGAGTCACGTCGATTAGTCAGTCTTCGTGATGATGTAATTCAGCTCACGCTTTCTGAGCCGTACCCACATATCTGAACAGAACTGGTAGGGGGACGGCGACGAGCTGTGACTGTGGCGAAATCACCACCTAAGGGCCCGGGTTCGATTCCCGGCTGGGTCGGAGATTTTCTCCGCTCACGGACTGGGTGTTGTGTTGTCCTAATCATCATCATTTCATCCCCATCGACGCGCAAGTCGCCGAAGTGGCGTCAAATCGAAAGACTTGCACCAGGCGAACGATCTACCCGACGGGAGGCCCTAGTCACACGACCGCATGAACTCGTGTTCTATGGGAATGTCCCGTTGTTGAATACATACCAAGAACCGCTAGGGCAGGCTTCAACTCGTTGCCGTACCATTTGGTTGGACGAAATCCGTGCCCAAGTGACTGTTGACCGACACGTGCGAAACGGACCAGCATAATGCGGCAGAAAATCGCCGACAGGCCGGTACCTGTTGCGTAGCTACGTGTTCAATTGTTGCACGAAACATTGCTCTTGTAGACGTTAATACTAATTTAATTCTTGTTCCTTATTGATAAACTGAGGTGAAAGAAGCCTGGCATACTTCCTGGTACCGTGACGCAGCACGTTTTTCCCGACGTAGTGCAGCAACTCGACGTGACATGGAATCAAAAAGTGGTTAGAAGTCCCCTGCAGATAAATTGAGCCATGCTGGCTTTACAGCCGTCCATCATTGCGAAAGTGTTGCCGGTGCCTGATTTTGTGCACAAACTGACCTCCCGATTATGTGTCATAAATGTTCGATGGGATTCATGCCAAGCGTTCCCGATAACAAAGTCATTCGCTCGAACTGTCCAGAATGTTCTTCAAACCAATCGCTGCGCTTCGATTGTTTGGGAACTTGAAGTCTGTTAATGGGTGAAACTGGTCTTCAAGTAGCCGAACAAACCATTCCAGGCCATGATCGGTTCAGTTGGACCAGAGGAGACAGTTCACTCCATTATGGATCCACCACCAGCTTGCACAGTGCCTTGTTGGCAACTTGGGTCCATGGCTACGCGGGGTGTTCGCCACACTAGAAGTCTACCATCAGCGCTTACCAACTGAAATCTGGACCCTCTGACGAGGTCACGGTTTTCCAGTCGTCTAGAGTGCAACCGATACGGTCACGAGCCCAGCAGAGGCGCTGCAGGCGATGTTTGCTGTTATCGAAGACACTCTATCGTCTGCTGCCATAGCCCAATAACGCCAAATTTCGCCCCACTGCCCTGACGGATACGTTCGTCGTACGTCCCACGTTGATTTCTGCTGTTTATCACGCAGTGTTCCTTGTCTGTTAGCACTGACAACACTACTCAAGCGCCGCCATTCTCGGACGATAAGTGAAGACCGTCGTTGACAAAAGGTAACGCCTAAAATTTGGTACTCTCGGCACACAATTGACACTGTGGATCCCGGAATATTGTATTCCCTGACGATTTCCGAAATCGATTGTCCCATGCGTCCAGCTCCAACTACCATTACGCTTTCAAACTCTGTTAATTCCACGCGTACGGTCATTATCACCTCAGACTCCTTTTCAAATGAATTACCTGAGTGCAAATGACAACTCTGCCAGTCCACTGCTGTTTTATACCTGGCATACGTGGTACTACGGCCATGTGTATACGTACGTATTTTTATCCCATGACTTTTGGCAGCTCTGTGTATTTATTTTCTATTACAATATTTCAAACAATAGTAAACAATACTTTAATAGAAATTACAATCTTCTTGGGTGTCTTCATGTGTGACCTCTTCTTAAGGAATGTAATAACACAACGCCTAACGTGGTTATTGTGAATAAAAAAATGTAATTACGAGAATAAAAAATGCTCCTTTTGAACGAATTTCTAGTAGGGAAATGCCCACAACTCTAAAAATTAGTAGTGCTGCATGGCATGTTAATTTCGAAAGTATTGTGATACACGTGGCGCCACTTTACACTCCGTGCGTTACCACGTCGGTTCGCTTCGTTTCGCTATGTACACCCTTTTTGGGTGGTTTCTTTAGGCATCAGATCGACATGTTTTCGAAAATGGTGCCAGTATTGTGCTTGGACTCGAAGAGGTGTTTCACGTGATGATGGCTTTCCACACTTTTCGTAGTCTGCCAGTTCGACGTTTTTTAACGTTACGTCTGCAACATTTATTCGGTAATGAACATATGTTTCCTTTCTCTGATTTCGTATTGTTTTTTTAAGAATGTACGTATTGAACAGAGCCGTATCCGACACATAAAAAAGTGTTAGTCCGTAATTTTGTTCCCACGAGTGTGACTCGTGATGTTTACGTTTGGTCCTCATTTATTTACATGAGTCGGACTTGTTAAAGAATGGGAAAGGGTTAAGAAACGAAAATATTCACGACGTAACTAGAGTAAGAGGGAACTTCGATATTCTGAATCTTCGACAACTACACGCATACTCAGGAAGTTACTGTACACTGCATGCCGAAGGGTACGTGGCACCAATATTATCGATTTTGTTTCTGGTTTCTTTCGCGTACTAAACGACTGAGAACTGAATGTTCATGTGCCTCTGTTTTTGCAGTGATATCTCTCATCGTATACCTGTGATCACTGCGTTAGATATATGTTGGTTGCAATATAATCGTCGCACTGTCTCCTTCAGATACAGGTTCTAAAAATTTACTCAACACAGGGTCTCACGACAACTTCGTCGTCTTTCTTCCAAGGATTCCCTTTTAGGCTCCCCTGGCATTTTCGTGTGGTCTATGGCGAGCCTGTTACGATCGTAGCAGCGCGAAACTGAATTAATTTTGTGTCCGTTCTCACGCCCACTTGATAAGGACCCCAAACACTGGAACAATAGAATTCTCCTGATGGTGTCCCAGAAAAAGCGTAGCTGTAGTCAACACACACTGAAGCAAACAGGGGAAAGGCCACGAAACGGGAAAGAAGTCTAGAGCATCATGGTTTGTTGTAAAACGTTTAGCAGCTCTCAAAGTTTTTTCTGTTATGCCAGAATGTGAATGCATTCCCCATTCGTCTTTCGCAGACAAGGTGATTGTCCAGACGAGCACTGTAGTATCAAGAGTCCTCATTGCTCCAGTGATTCGTGCACCAACGATAGCAACGTCACTGACTGATGTTGTGGACTCGCGATCGTTCACATAACACCGCAGAAAGAAGTATCATTGCGCGACATCGGAAGAGCGCGGCAGTCATGAGGTGAGACCATTACGACCCATCAGCGTCTGAGGAAATGTGTCATTTAGCACATCCTGCACGTTCAAACTCTAATGTGGGTGAGCACTATCATGCTGAAAGATGATGTACAGATGCAGCTCAACAACATGTGGTAGCAGGAACTGTTCGAGGACGTCCACGCGAACATTTCTCGTTAACAGTTTTCTCTGCGAAGAAAAATGGGTGTGTCATCCTACCGCGCGTCAGGCCACAGAAAACATTCAGCTCAGTCTGCGGTGCAATGTCTGAGACACTTCGTTGACAATCAACAATCACATTTAAAAAATGGTTCAAAGGGCTCTGAGCACTATGGGACTTAACTTCTAGGGTCTTCAGTCCCCTAGAACTTAGAACTACTTAAACCTAACTAACCTAAGGACATCACACACATCCATGCCCGAGGCAGGATTCGAACCTGCGACCGCAGCGATCGCGCGGTTCCAGACTGAAGCGCCTAGTCCCGCTCGGCCACCCCCGCCGGCCACATTCAATTAAGAAAGTCGCGAATTGGGACCATCGTTCCGCATCAGCTGTAGGATATTTCAGAAAAAAAGTAACTAAAGAGCAACTTAAACTTCGACAAGAAACCACGATGCTCTATAATAGTTGCCATGTCACGATTTTTTGAAACGGTAGAGGGACTTTATATGAATACCCAGTGCTAGCTTTTGTACATCTACATCTACACTCTGCAAGCCACCCAACAGTGTGTGGAGGAGGGCACTTAACGTGCCACTGTCATTACCTCCCTTTCCTGTTCCAGTCGCGTATGGTTCGCGGTATGAAGGACTGCCGGAAAGCCTCCATGCGCGCTCGAATCTCTCCAATTTTACATTCGTGATTTCCTCGGGACGTGTAAGTAGGGGGGGGGGGGGGGGGGGGGGGAAGCGATATATTCGATACCTCACCCAGAAACGCACCCTCTCGAAACCTGGACAGCAAGCTACACCGCGATGCAGAGCGCCTCTCTTGCAGAGTCTGCCACTTGAGTTTGCTAAACATCTCCGTAACGCTATCACGCTTACCAAATAACCCTGTGACGAAACGCGCCGCTCTTCTTTGGATCTTCTCTATCTCCTCCGTCAACCCGACCTGGTACGGATCCCACACTGATGAGCAATACTCAAGTATAGGTCGAACAAGTGTTTTGTAAGCCAACTCCTTTGTTGATGGACTACATTTTCTAAGGACTCCCCCAATGAATCTCAACCTGGTACCCGCCTTACCAACAATTAATTTTATATGATCATTCCACTTCAAATCGTTCCGCACGCATACTCCCAGATATTTTACAGAAGTAAATGTTACCAGTGTTTGTTCCGCTATCATATAATCATACAATAAAGGATCCTTCTTTCCATGTATTCGCAACACATTACATTTGTCTATGTTAAGGGTCAGTTGCCACTCCCTGCACCAAGTGCCTCTTCGCTGCAGATCTTCCTGCATTGGGCTGCAATTTTCTAATGCTGCAACTTCTCTGTATACTACAGCAACATCCGAGAAAAGCCGCATGTAACGTAGGTTCTAGTCGTCGCTGTTGCTGTGATATGGCAATAGTAACAGGGCCTACTGATCCAGGATGTTCCAGCTGTAACGCAAGCACTGTATGGGGAACAGTACCGGGGAGGTGTACCGGATTTAGACAGACAAGACGAATTAGGACAGGGCCTGGAAGGAAATCCGACAAAACCTTTGCGCCGTTTGGCACTTCACAAAGATCCGTCAGTAGCGCGTAAAACTGTGCACAAATTCAAACTGCAACTTTGCGAAGTAATGGCAGTAGCAGAGCATCGGCTAGCTAATTCAGATACCGTTGCTGGACAGGAGTACGGCAGCAGGTTACTGACTGCTGTCTGTGTGTGCACGATGGAGAGGTTTATCGTAAAATGCTTTTATTTCTGACGAAGCATGGCTGCTTCTATCAGGATATATGAACTTGTAGAATAATGGACGCTGGAGTTATGAAAATCCTCTTTAGCGACACCAAGTTATCCTGAATGATGTGAAAACAGGAGCGTCGTGTAGCATTAGTGCAAAACGCATCACTGAACCGATTTTTCTCCCATCAAATCATAACTTCTGAGAGATATGTCAACGACACACTGCAACATTTTTTCAGTAAACTAACAACTAACGAAAAGTACTGCAACTGACCCTGAATAAATAAATTAAAAAAATTGCTCTGAGCACTATGGGACATAACTTCTGAGGTCATCAGTCCCCTAGAACTTAGAACTACTTAAACCTAACTAACCTCAGGACATCACACACATCCATGCCCGAGGCAGGATTCGAACCTGCGACCGTAGCGCTCGCACGGTACCAGACTGTAGCGCCTAGAACCGCTCGGCCACTCCGGCCGGCCCCTGAATAGATAAAAGTGTGTAGTTATTTACATGAGTACTGAAAGAAACGCGCTAAATTTCGATTACGTGATAAGTGACACAAATCTGAAGACGGCAAATTCAACTAATTGCTTAGGGATTAAAATTACAAATAACCTGAATTGGAACGATCTCATAGATAATGTTGTGGGTAGAGCAAACCGAAGACTGCGATGCATCGGCAGAACACTTGGAAGCTGCAACAGGTATACTAAAGAGACTGCTTACACCACGCTTATCCGCCCTATTCTGGAGTATTGCTGTGCGGTGTGGGTTCCGCATGAGGTGGTACTGGCGGATGTCTTCAAAGAAGGACAGCTCGTTTTGTATTATCGTAAAATAGGGGAGATAGTGCCACAGACATGACACGTGAACTGGAGTGGCAATCATTAAAACAAAGGCGGTTTTCCTTGCGACGGGATCTTCTCATGAAATTTCAATCACTAGTTTTCTCCTCCTATTGGAAAACATTCTTTTGGCACACACCTACATAGGGAGAAAAGATAATCACGCACAGAAAACTTTTAAGTGCTCGTTTTTCCCTCGCTTCGTTCGAGAGTGGAACGGTAGAGAGACAGCTTGAAGGTGGTTCGTAGAACCCTCTGCCAGACATTTTATTGTGAATAGCAGAGTAATCACATAGATGTAGATGTTTCAAGCAGGACACACCGCCTATGCGTTTATGATGGTTTTTCGGAGTTAGTTCCTATATTCATAAATATATTGTAATGATGCCATAGACGCTTTTGCAATGTATGCTCCTGCACTGTTGGGCATGGAAGTTTTATACAGTTCCCTCAGCATTACCGAGCAAGTATTTACAGCAGCTAGCGGTTGTTTAGGTTACCAATATTAGGTCATTGCCGTTTACCGAAATCAGCAGTATTCATCCCTCGCCTACGGAAAGTGCCCATTCAAGTGACCACATAAAACAAATGGCAGACATAATATTTCTTCTCAGTCCTCGCCTATTCCTCTTCGTTTTCACAGCCGTGGCTGCTGAATGTTGACTTAACGCGTAGTAAACAGAGTTAGCATGACTCTGACAAAAATCTCGTATTTGACAGCAGCCGGAAGTTATTCTCTTAACATTTTCAGCCTGTGCAAAGTAGATTGCATTACTGGTAGTATTACATCTATGATATTCAAAAAATGTTCAAATGTGTGTGAAATCTTATGGGACTTAACTGGTAAGGTCATCAGTCCCTATCTATGATATTCAGCAACGTTATAGTCTTCATTGTTTTATTATTCGTAAGTACATTACACATTTCACTTAGACTATGGCAAATGCCAATCATTATCAGCTATTCTTATATTATTCACATTTACTCATAGGAAGTACAACTTTTTCTATGTATAAATTGAAATCTTACTTTGTGGTACCAACGTGAAAATAAGTTTCTCCACAAACAATAAACTACAAAAGATATACAGTTACACTGCCAATAAATAATATCACATACTGTACACTGTTATTCTGGAATTTTTACTCAATTGGTGTATAGGATAAAGAGGGAGATCTTCTGATATCAGATAGAAAGAATATGCAGAGCCACCATAACTAAGAGATTTAAGTAGGTGAGCTTTTGCTTGCCACTTGACTTTTAAGGAAAATCTTGACTTCCCTTAGCGCGGAAGTCATCGATTTGTTATTATTAATTCTATCGGAGTGAAGAACAACTTGGAGGACAACGGAGACTTCGCGCACATTTCATGCAAGTAGGACCATCTTCTTGATTTGAGACTTTTTGATAGTAAATATATGTAAAGTCATTTCAAATATACGAAAATGTACCGAATAACGTGTTATGACGTATCGGTCTCTTGGGATCTTCGGCCAACGGTCGCATAGTGACATTACTGAAGTTTCGCCAGCACGAGTGGCTGACATTATCAGAGATTAACCTTCCATTGCTGTTCGAGGACTGGAGTCAAGCCCGCGGCAGGCGATTACACCTACCTGTCGCGCCAACGTCTCAGCGCCTCTTCCTGCGATTACCGACGTGGTTCTCCACTTGTTGCGTGCTGCAGCAGCAGTTAACTGCAGCAGCGGAATCCGAGCTCCATTTATCTTAAGGTACACCTCCTGCTTGTTAGAGCTAAGTCCATGGAAAAGCCGACGTACGCTGATACGGCGGGTACACGGCAAACTCCGGCCGCAGTGTCGATTCCCATCCGCCGTCAGCGACTGAGGGTGAAATCCTCAGAACGTCAGCCACTCGAACTAATTGTCACGCAAATAATTAAACAACCGTCGCCAGGAGATCACGTGACAAGAGCTAGCAGGCGAGACGTCAACGGTGGCTGGAAAGCTTCAACGTAGTTCTAACATGTATTACCTTTTAGATTTAACAGTCTAAATATTCCTTTTATTCCGTATGTAGTCGATGTAGCATAATAGAAGTACTGAATTAGGTACAGCTGAATAGGAAAGTGTAGGACTCGCCTTTATGGCCATCCAACTGCGGCCAAGGGCCTGCAGTCATCAAAGAATGTCGTGCTGATACGAGGCCGTTGATTGCTTTACCGCAATCAGATTGCGTAGTGCCACCAATCACCAGTGCACTTGGTTATTACGGTAAACTGAAGCCGGCGATCACGCCATTACCGGCTACGCAGGTACTGTTTGAGAACGACTGAATAGGGAACTGTTTCACTCAACGCACCGATCCCCGGCCAGCAGGCCTATGTCTGTCTCGACGCTGGGGCTCAATAGCAGACAACGGAATGTTACTTCTGCACTGGTGCCTGACAGTTCGAGTAGCGAATCTTCTGCCTCCTAGCGCGCACTGTCATCTGACTCCTACTTTCTGTACGCCACAGCTAGCCAAGAACTCTGGGTAGAGCCGTCACTGACTTGTTTTCTTGCGTGTTCGGCGATGTCATCAAGTGTACTGTGTTGCACGTGCGAGCTAACATCCCAAAGATGTTCGGGCTCACATGCGGTTCCTCTTCGTCGAAATACCTTGGATAAAACTCGTCTAGGGGTTGAACCACACGCTTCGCATTAACGCCCTAGATTAGACACTTGTGACACTTTGGTTAAATTGTCTGGCTGATGGCAAGGTTGCGAAATTGTATGAAACATACAACGTTAATATGACATATAACAACAGTAATAATAATATCGGGAGCTAAATGAACGACTCATAAATGATGTAGGTCACACTGTTCCGATTTGGTTAGACTAATTCTGAGGTGTGGGGTTGATCTGTTATTCTGCGCAACGGATTAATCTGAGATGTACCCTTTACCCTGTGGCTCCTGCAAGATGCAATTTCCACCCCCACACTACTACAGAAGTCAGACAGACGCTCCTAACGTTCTGAAAAACTTTCAGCAATAAATATCTTCTGGAGTCGTCTGCTGTAAGGAAATGATACAAAAATTCACAAAATTTATTACATAACTAGTGGGGTACTAGGGTACTGGAGTAGTGTTAGTTAGTGTAAGAAAAACATGAAACTAACGAAAGTTATTATTTATTTTGCAAAAATTCTGAAAAATCACAATGGCACTTTTAGTTATGAATTGAACAAGTTATATCCTGGTTGTTTTCGGAATGTGAAGTTACCTCTCAAGGATAGGATTCGCTAATGAAATTCCTATACAAAGTTTAAGATGGTTGTTGACTTGGCAGAGTGGCTGAGAGGCACGCCTATTCAACTTGAATAATTATCCATTAGAATGTTGCTAGGTATGGTCGAGGCTGCCGCGTGTGAAATGCAGTGAAGTGTACTGTTGTGGAGGAAATATGGGGCGCGCAATAGCTGTAGCACACAGTACCGTAAGCTGCGATGACTGCTGCCTGCGCCGCTCGCTGCTGACAAATAAGTTAACTCCCGTTCTATCTGGATTGACCTTCGCCAAGGAAACTCTCCCTATGCCTTGATGAAGTCAAGGATTCCCATTCGCCCCTACTCTAACTATTGGCATGGCACACCGGTCAGATAACCAGTCCACCGCGATGCCACTCAAAATTCGCTCGCAGGCGTTTAACTATAACTCTGTCCGTTCACACCACACAATAAGTGTGTCGGCCAACACAGTGAACAATGCTTAATCGCAAGGACACAATATAGAGTAGCACTTCGATTTGCTCTCGACAGAGGAGCTCTCCCAGTGAAGTACTGAGGATAGACTTGTTCCTCGCTCCAAGAGCGACAACGAAACGGCGCCTAACCATGCCAGACGTGAAGGTGTATATCTTTCGGTCTCTTCCACTATTCCTTCAGCTCAAGGCGTCAGAAATATCGTCTGCCAATCAGCATTGCTCTTCTAAAACGGGAGAATGACATTTCGTTTAAGGCAACCAATCCTGAAACCTGTAGCATTGGCGTTTGGCGTTTGCTGTCTCCCTAGGAAAATCTCTGAAACTGCGTGCTATGTGTAAAGAATGCGTAGGCTGGCCACTCCCACACAATGTAGCGGAATTTGCTTTTAAGCTGAACACAGAGTTGTTCCCCCCTTTCACTCAGGCCCACGCTGTCCGCTATATGGGCGGTCACCAGCCGACATAGGCTGGGTCGTCCTCTGAAGGGACTGGCGTCCCGTTGTGCGGTTTCTCTCCCGAACTAAAAGCTTCTGTGACTGTCATGTCTGGAATGTATGTGTGTACGCCAGTCTTGAGTATTTCAACCATGGTGCGCTTGCTTGTTAATTACATATCGTTTACATGAATTCATACAACATTGAGTTTATCTTATCGAGTTTGGGTTTGAATGAAGCATCTTGACGTGCGGAATATGATTGTGAGGGCGGAATATGTAAGCAATGAAGGTCAGGAGACCACGATGTCTTACATAATGTTTATTCAGGAAGCAAACTAACAGCGAAATTGGTAGTATTTAAAATTACTATTACACTCGGTTGTATACCCATTTGACATAGCTCGATCATTCACAATCTCATCGTGAATTACAAGTCCAATACTCCACCTCGTTAACTACGCGAAAAGTTAAGAGTTCACACCAGGCGCGCGACTGCTCACCGCTCAGAGACTAAGCCCCCCGATACCACCCAACGCGAAATTTTCTACGTCGTTTCAGTTCCTAGCTACCTTACGGCCGACCGTCCTCTTTCGCGTCTCCACCAGCATTGTCCCTCTACCCGTCCCCAGCCACGTTTTCCGCTCGCCGAAATCCTCACTCAACTGGCTAGGGCAGTTCCCTTTCTTGAAGCCGTCCATTTCATTGACTACAGCTTATTCTACATTATTTTACATTTTAACATCTTTAAATAAGTTACGGTCTAGATAAAATAACAATAATATCAATTACTTAATAAATGTTAATTTATTTTACATAAAGCCAATACAATTTCCTTCTTAGCTTTGAATACCACAGCCAGTGGCCCTGCACTAATGAGCTTTCTGATAAATAAATAAAGAACTAAAGTAACTATTATGCACTAAACTTTATAACAAATATTCTATTACCTAATGATTCAGTAAGGTGTCATGCTGTCATCGTTCAGTGTGTTTTGTGTGGAGGAAATGATGATCTGATGCTTAACTGAAAATACATATAATTGAAATTTACTATATCTTTTAAACATTAAAGTTACAGAGCTGATTTTTACAACATTTGTCATTTTAATGATGCGCTTCTATATGAAATGTCGATGTTAAGATCCACCAAAGCGTTCAACTTTTATCATTTAGGTCTTTGTTACGAAACTTGTTAATTTCACTTTAACAGTAAATCCTAAACTATTATAGAAATGATGAGTATTCAAGTTTTATCGGGATCACCATGAAAATTTATTAAGGATGGTAGATTAAAACGACTATGGCTTTATTCCTTGAATTACTACAGAATTAAATAGTTTTCATAAATGTTTCCCTTTATGGCCAATCTTAGGTCCTCCATATTTAACACTGCTACGTCTCCCTGTCCACAAACAACTACTACGGGTTTTCCCTATGACGTAGGTTCTCGTCTGTCTCACTCGCACACTACAGCGCTTAGGCCTCGATAGACAATAGACGCCCGTGAGTTTCCCCATCTCGTGGCGAATCTGCACCCTTTGTGGCACACGGTCGTGGACGACAGGGTTCGTTTCTTAATTCCTGAAGGCTGACTCTTTCGGCCATATATTTAAATGAGAGCGAAATGCTCGTTAACTCACACACGCTGGGGCTAGACCCACTCTAGCGACCACTGCTTTATTAATCACGGCAGTGGAAGAATTATTTCGACACGGTATAGGACTAGAATGCAATCTGCCTTGCCCCAGTGGTAACACCTGTTCCCGTCAGATCAGCGAAGTTAAGCGCTGTCGGGCTTGGCTGGCACGTGGATGGGTGACCGTCCGGATCTACCGAGCCCTGTTAGCAAGCGGGATGCACTCAGCTCTTGTGAGGCCAATCGAGGAGTTTCTTGACTGAGAAGTAGCGGCTCCAGTCACGAAGACCGACGACGGGCGGGAGAGAAGTGTGCTGACCACATGCCCCTCAATAACCGCTCCAGTGACGCCAGTCGGTTGAGGATGACACGGCGGTCAGTCGGTACCGTTGGGCCTTCCGAGGTCCGTTCGGACGGTGCTAGTTATAGACCTAGAATTTGGTGAACGTATCCGACGACTGTTCTTGGCAACTGGGGGCCACCTACTCCTTTTTCAGGTCAGTCGGAATCCTTCGTCGCTCCAGCGGCCTACGATAGACTGGTGCAAATTTCTCTCGTAGATTTCGCGTTTCTTTTATGTTGCCAAGCTTCGGCCGCGACTAATGGCTGCTTCTTTTTCAGTGCTCTTCTCGTCTCGCCCTCCGCGAAATTTCATTACAGCGCAGCGGCCGCAGCGCCTCCCTCGCTATTTGTCCACCCGCCACACTGCGGAGGCTCGCCGGACGGCGGGACCATTCTAAATCTACATACTGTGTTACATTACACACTGGCCGCCTCTGAAATACGCTCACAGGCTCCCATGGTATAAACGTTTGTCCAGAAATGTCTGCTGAAGAGGCCGGATAAACAAATGTTATGCTGCAATGATACTGCAAATTTTACATTGTACGCGGAAACAAATGGCGTAAATCACAAAACAAATGTTCCTGAAACGTCCTCCAGTTACTTCAACTGTCGCAGAGTTTGAAAAATTCCAGACTGTTTGCGGATAGATTTGCAGGCACACACGCTACGGTTTGAAGTGTCTCCTCATTGGTACTGGCACTTGCAGAAACCAAAAACTTCAGCTGTTTATTCAGTTTCCTAGTAATCACTCAGTCCGCAGCTCGTGGTCGTGCGGTAGCGTTCTCGCTTCCCGCGCCCGGGTTCCCGGGTTCGATTCCCGGCGGGGTCAGGGATTTTCTCTGCCTCGCGATGACTGGGTGTTGTGTGATGTCCTTAGGTTAGTTAGGTTTAAGTAGTTCTAAGTTTTAGGGGACTGATGACCATAGATGTTAAGTCCCATAGTGCTCAGCGCCATTTGCACCATTTTAGTAATCACTCACGACTTCTATCGAGATGATGCAAAAGGAGTCTGTTTACATGTTACGTACGAGATTTGCTTGCGGGTATGGTAACTATAATTTTAATGGTGATTGCTTGATTTGGGAGAGGGAACCAAAACAGCCAAGACATCGGTCACATTGGATTAGCGAAGGATGGGGAAGGAAGTCCGCCGCGCCATTTCAAAGGAATCATCCCGGTATTTGCCTGAAGCGATTCAGGGAAAACACGGCAAACCTAAATCAGAATGGCCGGACGCAGGTTTGAAACGTCGTCCTCCCGAATGCGAGACCAATATGCTAGCCACTGTACCACCACCTCGGTCAGTTTTAAAGATTTATATTTAATGAAAATTCGCTCCTTAGTCTTTTAAATGCCGCATTTAAATGTCTCCATTGATAGAAATGTGGGAAAGCCGTTGCACGGGATGGTGCCTGCCTTCCAGCAGTGGCGGTAAACGTCTGTTCGTACTGCCCGCAGCTCGTGGTCTAGTGGCTAGCGTTGCTGCCTCTGCATCACGCGGTCCCGGGTTCGATTCCCGGTCGGGTTGGGGATTTTCTCTGCCCGGGGACTTGGTGTTTGTGTTGTCCTCATCACTCCATCATGATTCATAAAAGTGGCTAGATTGGACTGTCTATAGGTTGGTAATGTGAACAGGCGCGGATGACTGCGCAGTTGAGCGCCCCACAAACCAAACATCAGCTTCACGTTAGTTACAACAGCCCTGGGACTGCAGTTGAAGTAAGCCGGAGCCTCTTTGTGCGTAAACATACAGTTTCTCAGATTTCTGAAGGAACAAAAAATGGTTCAAATGGCTCTTAACATCTATGGTCATCAGTCCCCTAGAACTTAGAACTACTTAAACCTAACTAACCTAAGGACATCACATAACACCCAGTCATCACTAGGCAGAGAAAATCCCTGACCCCGCCGGGAATCGAACCCGGGAATCCGGGCGCGGGAAGCGAGAACGCTACCGCACGACCACGAGCTGCGGACTCTGAAGGAACACTTTGCTCAACAGATACTATATACGAGTATGGTAGCTCCGAGATGAAAGTGTCCCTCCATCCACGAACAACACGTTCCGCTTTTACAGCTTCCGGTTTTCCCGACCTTCTGATCACGCGACGGGCGTTATTAATGTTCACAACTTCACCTGTAGCTTCAAATTGGACGTTGTGACTTTAGTTGTTCCTTGAGTCATTCAAGCGATGTATACTGTATTATGTAAATGTACGGTTGTTGAGATTTGCATTCTGCATTTAAGAAGAACTGTAAAATTTTTCACGAACGGTACCCATCTCTCCAGTATTCCTGAAAAGCTAGTGTTCAGAAGTTGATAACAAAATATCGGTCCAGTGTCAGTATTTTCATCTGCAAGCACAAACGTATGCCTTCCGCTGAAATTCCGGAAGCGATTGCAAGCATTTTGGAGAAAATTGCTTCTAACCCCAGAAAAAGCTCTCAGGCACCTTTCGCTACAGACGGTATTAAACGTACATCTTGTCATTCAGAATTTAGGTAGTTACACCTGAAACCTTTACGCGTTTTATGTTTTCCGACATTAATTGCAGTTGACAAACACAAGATCGTTGAGTACCAGGACTATCCGCTTGGAAAGTTGTGGATGGCAAACTTCACCAGGCACTACAATTTATGAATGATGAAGCATATCGTCGCCTTTCTGGCCACGCCAATATCCAGAATAATCACTACTCCTCGCATTGTGGATCAAATACTTCTCCAGAATTAAAAGAGAAAGAGAGAGAGAGAGAGAAAGTGAGCGAGTGAGTGGTTCCTGGTTTGTGTAATGCAGTTATGGGTCCCGTGTTCTTTCAAACTAATGTCCATACAGACGTTTGTCCCCGATCATGTTAAATGAACGTCAAACTCACGACAGTCTTTTTTCCAGCGAGATGGAACTACGCACCACATGTCCTGTCATTGGCTGAAGCCTCCACAGGAGAACACGCAATAAGAGTTTGTGGCCGCCTCTTTCTCCGAACTTGTCTGCTTGTGATTTTGATCTCTGTGGACCTCTAAAAGCATCGAAAGTAACCCTAAAACGGTTGAACGACTGAACGAAAACGCATGCAGGAATATAGAAACAGTCGACGCTACAATTACTCTTAAAGTGAGTACGATTGTGGTTTCACCAGCACAAGAATGGTTAGATTCTAAATGCTTAGAGTCTTGCTGAATTCTAGTTATTCAGTATTGAATGCATAACGGTTTGCAACAGGCCTAGTATCGATCACCGTCGTAAAGATTTAACATCACCTGCTCCACATACACCGCGTGCGCATACGTTTGTCTGTAAAACCACGCAGGGATAACACGTTACCGACCAAACATCGTTTTTCGATTTACAATTTCAATGGAAAATCTTCTGCATCCAAAAGCGTGTAATACGACTGCTTTGTTGGGTAAATATGAGACCGTTTTGCAGAAGCAGGTTCAAAGACCTGGCCATACTTCACTACCCATTCATTTACATGTTGTCGTTAGTTTCTTAATTAAAGTGTAAATGAGAAATGCAGATACATTTTCATTTGCTTTTTTATCACTTACTTGATGCCCATTTCACATAGGACCTGCGGAAGAAACATTAGCATGTACACTGGTAAACCAAAACATTACCTCCAATGCCGACCGCGACGTTGGATGCCCCCTGGTGGCGATGCGGGCATGTGACGCGGTAACGGAAGTATGTAAGCTGAGCAGATACGGACGGGGGATCACTCTAGCGAAGATATGGGCCGCAAATGGGAAAATCCATTTTGATAACCGGCTTCGACAAAGGGCAGATTATTTTTAGCAGAGCCTGTGAACGAGTATTTCGAAAACGGCGAGGCTGGTGGAATGTTCACGTGCTACTGTCGTGAGCAGCTACGGAAAGAGGTAGGACAGTGAAGCTACCGCTAGGTGTCAAATGGTTGGACGTCCACGACTCTTCACAAAACGTGGTGTTTGGAGGCTTGTATGCTCTGTAAAGTAGGATAGATGGTGATATGTGGCATCTCTGCCGAAAGAGCACAATGCTGGTGCTAGCACGAGTGTTTCGGAGCGCACCGTTCATCGTACATTGTTGAGCATGGAGCTCCGCAGCAGACCACCCCTACCTGTTCACATGTTGACCTAAAGACTTAGTTACGAATGCAGTGTGCACGGGGCCATCCGAATTCGACCGTCGATCAATGGAAACGTGTCGGCTCTTCGGGTAAATCACATTTTTTGCTACACTAGGTCGATGGCCGTCTCCACAAACGCCTTCATCGAAGTGAGCAGCGGCTAGAAAACGGACAGCACGCCACGGGCGCAGGCTTGTGGAAAATAGTGTTGTGCTATGAGAGACGTTTTTTGCGCCTGCATGCGACCTATGGTAGTAATTCCTTCGTGCTTGTAGTCTTCCACGACGACAGTCTCATCTTTCAGCAGTATAACTGTCCGTGTCTCGGAGGCAGAACCGTGCTACAGTGCTTTGAGCAGGATTATACTGAACTCAGGTTGATGTCTCGGCGATGAAATTCGCCTGATGTAAATACTGTGGAACCTATCTGGGACGCTATAGGCCACCATCATCGTGTACGCGAATCAGCGGCCCGTTATTTACTTGAATCACATGACTTGTGCGTAGACATCTGATGCCACATACCTCCAAAACCCCTACCAACTAGCTCTTGGATCAATAATACACATATTCAGCGATGTATTTCGTTCCAAAGGCGGACGAACGAGCTATTAAGCTGGTGGCCATAATTTTTTGGCCCATCAGTGTCTTTGGTAACTGTGTATTGTGCGTTTTTATTTTCTTTATTGTTGTGCGTCATCGAGAATATGAGAGCGATCAAGGTATCTAGTGTAATCAGCGTATTAAACCGTTTATACGTAATGAGAACAGAGCACAAACTACATACAATACCTAAACCGCCGGCAGCCAGACTTTCCCCTCAGTTTCGGTCGTGACGCTGGACTACGCCGTATTGACGGTAATTATATCGCCACGACCCGTGCGGCCTTTTTTTTCGACTATTTATTTTTTGCTGCCTTGTTTTTTCTGTCGCGTCCGCTCGCAGCGAGGTGCGTTCGGCCGTGGCGTCCGATGGCGCCGCAACTGCTATCGGCGATGCTCGCGTGAGCAGACATCTGCACCAGCCGCTAATTAATGCGCGTGATTTATTTTTTTTCCCGCTTTCCGTCCGGTTAGGGGCATTATTCCACGTCTGTTGCGCCGTGAAATGTTTCATTAGCGATGCGAAATGGGGTAACTAACGCAACATTCGCGCGATCGGTAAACTTTACAAAACGAAGAATCAAATGCAAATAACAGCTTTTAATCTTCACAATTCTGATACGCATTTGCTCTCTCTCTCTCTCTCTCTCTCACACTCTCTCTCTCTCTCTCTCTCCCTCCCTCTCCCTCTCCCTCTCCCTCCCTCCCTGTCTCTCCCTGTTTACCGAACGTTGCGGATGACAAACAGGATGAGCAGATTTCAAATCCAAACCCGACCATCCAGAACAACTATTCTCCTTGTTTCCAACAGATAATATTTTGCGAGTTGCAGCATCTTTTTTTTTAAAAAAGAGCACCTTATTTTTTTCCCGTCTTACCCTTGCCCAACTAATTTTCTTTATTTACTTAACGTTCTTAACACTGGTACATAACAATTTGTTTCTGCCCCGATAGCTGAGTGCAGTCAGCCTTCGGCGGCGCAGCGGTTCGGACGGTGTTTACGTCCCTGCCGCACGTCTGCGCGAGAGGTGTTTACGTTAAGTGTGTAGCAGTGTGTCGCGGTATACATAGAACGAATCATGGCCTTGTCGTTCCGCAAATCGACACTGAAATTTAGTTTTGTTAACGAATATGCTCGACCGAAGTCTTACGAGATCGAACGTTATTTACGGGACGAGGTGAAAATCGAACCTGACGTTCTAGTTGGAATACACTTATCTATAGTCAGCAGCGTGGTCTATGTCAAGCTCATAAATGAAGCGGCATGTGACGAACTACTACTTCGACACCGACAAGGACTTCGTTTCTGTCATTCGGACGGGAATGTTGGAGCGGTAACAGTTGAACACGCCGGCATGGGCCTCCGAACGATCCGCGTCTTTGAGCTTCCATTCGAAGTGCCAGAAGAATTGGTGACAGACGCCCTGCGTCCTTACGGAGCGGTCCTATCCCACGTGGCTGAAAAATGGGCGAGTTTCAAGACGTATCCTGTCCTCAATGGCGTCAGACAAATACGGATCGAACTCCGAAAACACGTCCCGTCATACTTGTACATCGCCGGTTGTCGGGCGATTGTCATCTACGACGGACAACCACGGACGTGCTCTGGATGTGGGAAGGAGGGACACATACGTTCTGTGCTCAACGAAGGTTATTACAGCTGCCACGGGATGATCCACCCCTCGCGCCGCATCCGACCGTGCTCCCAATGACTTACGTCGCCGCATTACGCGATGACGTGGGCCGCGAGACAGACGCGTACCAGAACACACAGACAGCGGCGGATCGTGGCGAGCCACATAAAGACGACGTTGCGCTGGACCGCCTGCAGCAGTCACAGGACGCCCTCTCTTCGGTTCCACTTGCGCTCCCTTCAGATAAGGGACTTGGTGACGTCGATAGTGCGAGGGCGCACGATTCCGACGCCCCCCACGAACAACTGGAGACCATGCTGACCTCTGATTCCGAGGCCCGGCAACGTAAACAGCGATCACCAAAACGCCGGAAGAAGCGCCGCCTCACGGTGGAGAACGACCACGCTGATCTAGCAGACAATTCTGATATGTTTACGGGTACAGAACAGACGACCATGGATACAGAAGAACTGTCTAGCGTGGATGCAACGGTGGCCAGCGGGACGGCCGCACGACCTACCGCTGACGATGCTCCAGACACAGCGAAGGAGCTCGATAGACGGCAACAGGCTACTGTGGAGGCTATGGCGCCTGCACAGCACGACAACGATGGGACACTAGGGGACTGGTCAGAAGAGCCACCCCCGTGGGGAACAGATGATGTCGGAGGAACTGCTCCCACGCACTCTCCCGGTGTAAGACCGGCAGAGTGCACGGAATAATGGCAGACCATATGAGGGGACGGCGGGGGACGTTAGTCCGACAGCAGCCTATGTACGGCAAAATTAGCGACCGTACGGTACCTTATCTACGTTGACCGCCATGCACCAAGCTTATCGGATAGGGTCTGTTAACATCAATAGCATTGGGACGACGGTAAAAATCAAGATGCTTAGTGACATGATAAAGGCTGCGGATTTAGACATAGGATTATTACAAGAAGTTCGGGTACTTTCCCCCTCGGACTTTTACGGTTACGACATTTACCGTTCCCCGTGTGGCGAGAGAGGCGTTGGCACAGCTATACTATTAAAGGAAGGGATACGTGCAGACGACGTAGAGTATTTGCCTTCTGCCCGTGGTACGGCAGTGACCATAGGTGGAATATGTTTGATCAACATATACGCACCGTCAGGCTCAGATAAGAGAAGGGACAGAGCAGATTTTTACGCCCATGAGGTTACACCGTTGTTCCAGGGACGATACGATGGTTGCATACTCGGCGGAGATTTTAATTGTGTGCTCGACAGAAAGGACCAACAACCTAACTATACTACTAGCCAAGAACTTAGGGAGCTGGTCACCGGGATGGAATTAGTCGATACATGGGACCTGAAGTATCGCAACCAACCAGGATATACATTTTTTACTAGCCACTCCGCGGGCCATTTGGACCGGATCTACGTTTCAAGGGCGTTAGCAATGTCGACGGTGGACGCAGAAATATGGCCGACAGCGTTTACAGACCACGAGGCATATATTTATACGGTTAACTTTGATAGACAGCAGGTATGGAGACGGAGGGGTAATTGGAAGATGAACGTCTCCCACCTGCGAGATGCAGAATGCCGACGCATGGTGGAGGACGCGTGGCATGGCTGCCTCCGTCGACGAAATTCTTTCGGTTCTGTCCTGCAGTGGTGGATCGAGTGCGCGAAGCCAGCTTTACGGAGGACGTTAATAGGTTACGGGAAGGAGGTTTCTCAATGGCAGCGCACGACCACTGAGTTTTACTTTACGGCTCTCCGGGAGCTGTTTGCTCAACCACCTACACCAGAACGCCAGACGGCCGTCCACCGAGTTAAGGCGAAGCTGGTACAACTTGCGACGCAGAGGATGGCAGGTACGATGATACGCGCGAGGTCGCAGGATTTCCTGCCCAACGAGGTTCCCTCGATGCATTATGTGATAAAGGAAAGACGAAGAAGACGCAGGAAATTAATACATGAGATCGATCTCGGCGATGGCCGTTGTTTTACAACACAAAGGGGTATAGCACAGGCGTTCACGGATCATTTTAGCAGATTCTATGCGAGCAACGGGGAGGGTCAGAGGGAGCTGGGGAACGTCCTGGAAGAGATCCCAGACGCGACGAGTGTGAACGGGGAAGCGGACGGGTTATCTGAAATTACGTGTGAAGAGCTGGAGGAAGCGATTACACGAGGTGCTTGCAACAAGTCCCCAGGTCCAGACGGATTCCCGTTGGAATTTTACCGTGCCTTTGTGACCATTATGACACCGATGTGGCTATGTATGTTTAATGAGCTTCTGCGGCAAGAAGTACCAGTTCACATTCACTTCACGGAAGGGCTCATGATACCGATACCGAAGCCCCGTGGTGGCAAACGGCCTTGTGATTATCGCCCCTTGACCCTCCTCAATAGTGACTACAAGATCTTCATGCGCATCCTGGGAAGTCGTATCAAAAAGTTGCTGGAGAATCGAATACATGCCGATCAGACTTGTCTTGGCAGCATCAGTAATATCCGCACAGCGTTGGGAGACTATCGTGACGCCGTCGCCCTCGCGGCTGCATGCCGCCTCCGGGGGACGATGGTTGCAATAGATTTCGATCATACTTTTGATCGCGTGGATCATGTGTATCTCGCGGCGGTGATGAACAGGATGGGTGTCTCGCCATTATTGACCAATGCTGTGATGCGGCTGTTGCGAGGCGCCAGATCAGCGATGGTGGTCAACGGAGGGAGAACTGAGTATTTTAAGATCTTAAGATCAGTGAGACAGGGTTACCCCTCGTCGATCCTCCTTTATGCAATCGCCTTAGAACCGTGCCTCGCAGGCCTCCGCCGCCGTCTTACCGGGATCTCCCTACGGCATTTATCATTCAAATACAGAGCATACGCGGATGATATTGTGTTCCTCGTGCGGAATGAGAGGGAGACTAAAACAGCACTGGATTGGCTACAGACGTATGGGATGGCAGCTGGAAGTGTGGCCAACTACCGAAAATCACAATTCATGCATGTGGGGCGTGGACTAGAACCAGGAACGGAAGGACCCTTACCTGCGGTGGAAACCCTCCGCTGTTTGGGTATCACCTTTCATAAAGAGACAGTGAGAACGGCTGCGGACAACTACCGAAGACTGTTACTCAGAGTCCGCACAGCAGTACGACTAAACGCCCTACAGTCGATGGATATGCTGCAGCGAGTGTTACTCGTCAACCTTTATCTCGCGCCCATGATGTGCCACCTGACACACCTTCTCCCCTTGACGCGCACGATGGCTATGAGGATTCAGGCGGCTTTTGGGTACTGTGTGTGCCTGGGACAACTCTTTAAGGTACAGTACAACACGCTTACCCTCCCAGCGCGAGAGGGGGGCGTTGGTTTAGTCAACGTGCACGAGAAGCGCGTGCCATGTATATTAATACTATGCTCAAACGGTGGCGCAACAGGAATCACTCGCTTACGGGGACGATCATCGAAGAACTCGTACCAACATCGCATCTTCCTCCAGTCAGTGTCGGCCATATATCGCCACCGTTAACGTATGTGCGCACGTTCATCGTGGAACACAGTTACGTTCGAGAGCGTTTACCGACGACCCGACAGTCGACATCGAAGGACGTGTACCATCTGCTTCTTCGACAGATCTCCAGGAATAGGGTGAAACGCAAACATCCATTGGCACGTGGTGTGGGGCACGGTCCACCACCCCCACCTACCTACATCAGTCAGATCAACAAGGTACATTGTCGTCAACCGAAAATACCCTATAAATGATAAAAAGTACGCAATACATTTGGCGGATTCGCCCTTGTGCCAGCAATGTGGCGAGCTGGATACGGACGACCATTGGCTGTCTGGACTCTCGCAAGAAAGATAATAGCGTTCATGCGGCGCACTATCTATACAGTAGTCTGTTCTGACATAGTATTTTTTCCAGAGGAAACGTATTTTCCGCGTCATAAGACGAACGTAGTGGCGTGGATCACAGGTATGACGGTCCATTACGTCTATAGAGACACACGTACGAACTTACTGAACGTACTGGATTACTGGCAATACTTGCAAGATGGCCACACAAAACTATTACGGCTACAAAAGTACAAGGATTGGTATGCCAATTTCCTAATAACGGTTTTTGCGGACCCTCCATATACTTGGGGTGTGCCGGGTGCGCAAAGATGAGCGGCGGTGCCTTCGTTGTGCAACCGACCAAGTAATGTGATCGATTAAGAACACTATCCGAGTATGCGACCTACGAAACACTCACGCTTGAACAGTTAGCAAATGGATGTACTTCAAATTTTGTTTTCATATCCATAAATACTTTTCTTTAGGGTGCCGGAGGTGGCCCCACTTTGATTTTGTTGTTATTTCATGCTGCATGGAAGAACGGCAGCGAGGTCCCTTCCAGGACAGTTATCATGTGTCAGGACGTACTATGTTTATTTTGTGAATGATAAAGGTTTCTGTTTCTCCTACCTTACTTCATATAAAATAAATGAATAAAAACTCCATACCCCCCCCCCCCCCCGCCAAAAAAAAAAAAAGTGTCAGCGTGACGGATTGCCGTCCTACGGGCTCGGGTTCGATTCCCGGCTGGGTCGGAGATTTTCTCCGTTTGGGGGCTGGGTGTTGTGTTTTCTTATCATCATTTCATCCCCATCCTGCGCGTAGGTCGCTCAATGTGGCGTCGAATGTAATACGGCCTGCACCAAGGCGGCCGGACCTGCCCCGCAAGGGGCCTCCCGACCAATGACGCCAAACGCTCATTTCCATTTCCCATAACCATTTGTTCCGGGTTTCCCGATACAGTGTTACAAACGATGGTGATTTATACAGTTCCATTTTTCCTCAAGTCAGCGTATGAAACTGACTAATAAATGCCTTCTTTATTACAAACTAATCATTCGGACGATGGATACACACTTACGCGACACAGGTGCTCAGCAAAGCTACCCTGAAGCTAGTTGTACTGTTGTCATTGTTTCGCTCTGTCGATATTCCTGAACATCTGTTCTGTTTTGCACTTCTCATTTTCACTCTGCGGTGTAATTATTTATATGTGTCAATCTTTTGTCAAGATGGCTGCGGGACCTCCGCTGTTCAGCGTGCCAGGTGTAGAAGTATGAAACCGGATTTCCCTATAGATGTGTTAACCGTCAGTGTAGGGCCCGTGAGACCGCGCCTGCAGCGCCATCTGCTTCCTGTAACGGCTGACGACGAATGTCAACACACAGTAACCCAAGTTCCATACATCGGTATCTGTTCCAAAGCCGTAAATATGTTGAGATTTGTGCCTACGAACTACGATTTACGGACAGCATTAGTTTTCTGTTATAAATTCAAAAATGGTGATTTTGACGTGAGAAACGACGAGAGCGGGAAACCACGAAAAAGTTCAAAGACAACGAATTCCAGGCCTTATTGGATGAATATGATACTCAAACTCAACAGGAACTCGCGAAACAATTGAATGTGACGCACAAAGCCGTATCTCTTCGGTTGAAAGCTGTGGGAAAGATCGAAAAAGTGGGAAAATAGCATCCGCATGAACTGAATGAAAGACACGACGCAAATCGAACGACAGCTTGTGAAATGGTGCTCACCAGATGCAAAAGAAAGTCTTTTCTGCATCGAAAAGTGACAGGTGATGAAAAATGGAAATATTTTGAAAATCCTAATCGTCGTAAGTCATGGGTGAGTCCAGGCAAACCATCGACGTCCACAAGACCAAACCGCTTTGGAAAGAAGACAATGCTCTGTGTTTGGTGGGATCAGAAAAGTATAATCTATTATGAGCTGCTAAAACTTTGTGAAACAGTTAATACTGATCTTTACCAACAGCAAATGATCGATTTAAATCGAGCATTACGTGAAGAACGACCGGAATTTTGAAAAAGGCAACACAAAGTCATATTGCTTCATGATAACGCCCCATCACACACAGCAAAAGTAGTCAGGGAAACGATCGGGGCGTTTAGTTGGGAAATACTAGGACATGCGGCTTATTCTCCAGAGTTGGCTCTGTCCGATTATCATCTGTTTGCATCACTGGGTCACGGTCTCGCTGAACAACGCTTCATTTCCTATGAGAATGAACGAAAATGGCTCGCTGACTGGTTCGGTTCAAAAGAAGAACTGTTTTGTTGGCGTGGCATTGATAGCCTACTGGAGAGTTGGGAGAAATGTATGAATAACAATGCAGAGTATTTTGAATCAAATATTGTTTATCAGTTTCAAGCAGTCATGGACTGTGCGGCTGGTCCCGGCAGAGGTTCGAGTCCTCCCTCGGTCATCGGTGTGTGTGTTTGTCCTTAGGATAATTTAGGTCAAGTAGTGTGTAAGTTTAGTGACTGATGACCTTAGCAGTTAAGTTCCATAAGATTTCACACACACACACACACACAATCAATTTCAAAAAACAAACGCGTAATTATTGCAACAAAAACGCGGGGCCGCGCGGGGTAGCCGTGCGGTTTAAGGCGCCTTGCCACGGTTCGCGCGGTTCAAATGGCTCTGAGCGCTATGCGACTTAACTTCTGAGGTCATCAGTCGCCTAGAACTTAGAACTAATTAAACCTAACTAACCTAAGGACATCACACACATCCATGCCCGAGGCAGGATTCGAACCTGCGACCGTAACGGTCGCTCGGCTCCAGACTGTAGTGCCCAGAACCGCACGGCTACTCCGGCCGGCATTCGCGCGGTTCCCCTCGTCGGAGGTTCGAGTCCTCCCTCCGGAATGGGTGTGTGTGTCGTTCTGAGCGTAAGTTAGTTTAGTGAGTAAGCCTAGGTACCGATGAACTCAGCAGTTTGGTCCCATAGAATCTTATCACAAATTTCCAAATTGCGGTTTCATATTTGTACACCTGGTAAACATCATATCAAAACACCTTCAGCCGTCTAAATTTAGAGTTGTTTTTATTTGAACAGCCAGTTTCAGTGGTACATTACCTCCTCTTCAGGACCCCTCGCCTACGTGTAGGAAGCATCCCATGTCTTGTACAGTCGAAATAAGAGCCTGCATTCAGTTACTGGTATCAGTAGATTTCTTCTTAACACAGCGATCTCTTCGATCATCACTTCCGACAGTCGGCACCACAGTAAGTGATTTTCCAGAGGCTTTGCCTTTTCTGAATACTAGTCTGAAGCACGAAAGCAATGTCGTGCCTTCGTTTCTCTTCCCGGTGCTCGCGACACCTGTTTTGGAGAACTCTGCCCCTCGCGGCGGGCTAGAGAGAACCGCCTTGCCGTGCCGTCCGCGCTGTACAGTGGAGCAGTGTAGTGTTTCTGGCCATTAGGCGGCGAGTGTAACGCGATCCCGCCTGCCCCGGGGGACCCTGCCCGGGGCTCAGTTGTGGGAGTTCCCGTAGCCTTAGAGCGGGGCTCATTAGCAAAACGGTAGCTCCCGCCACGAGCTGAGTCATGGGCAGTCGCCAGGTCTACAAATGGCTCTGAGCACTATGGGACTTAACATCTTAGGTCATCAGTCCCCTAGAACTTAGAACTAGTTAAACCTAACTAACCTAAGGACATCACACACATCCATGCCCGAGGCAGGATTCGAACCTGCGACCGTAGCAGTCGCGCGGCTCCGGACTGCGCGCCTAGAACCGCGAGACCACCGCGGCCGGCCCAGGTCTACAAACGCACTGCGATTAACGACCCTCAAAGAGGTGACGGGATCGTACAGATGTGAACGAAGCGGTGGCGGTCGCTGCGGTCAGAGATTATGTTGGTACCAGCGATGTAGCGACACCTGCAGTGTCCCTGTATTCACTACAGTGTTTAATAGGCGGCACGCTCCTATGCGTCGAAGAGGGCACTTCATACCAAGAGAGTACATGCAGGCACTATCTGATGATAAGCACCCGGAAACCTACGAGAGGACATGGAATATGTGGCGCGTCCAGCCTTCACCTGTACGTCGGTTTGGACTCTACTGGGAACACTTTCGATGAGAAGTCCGAATGTCTGAGGAGGAATGGCACCCATTCTTCCTCAAGAGGCAACCAGAAAATGTGGTGATGTTGGGCGCTGGGATCTCGAGCGAGGTCCACGTTTCAGCTCGTCCCAGTGGAGTTCCGTTGGGTTCAGGCCGGGAATCTGGGCAGGCCAGTCTGTTTCAGGAACGTTATTGCCCACAAACAATTGCTCACAGGTGTTGTTTTATGACTGGATGCACTGTTATGCTAATAGAAACAATCCTTGTCTGCGAACTGTACCTCTACTTTAAAATGCGGTTACAAGCTTCCCAATAGAGTTTTCCTATGTGCACTGAGAGGACCACATGTTAGCCGCGAAAAACACCCTCACGTCGTAACACTTCCTCCTACATACTCCAATCTTGGCGCTAAACAAGTGGCAGGTAACGTTGTCCAGGCATTCGTCTAACCCAGACCCTTCCATCGGATCGCCACAACGTACAACGTAATCCATCATTCCTGACCACTCGTTTCCAGTCATCCACTGTCCAGTGGTGTCGTCGCTCTTTCAACCACCTCAGGCATCGTTAAGCATCCAATACAAAAATGACTACAGCTGCCCGAGCATTGTACACCAGTCACTGTGCCAGATGGACTGCTGTTACGTAGCACCTTTGAACTCACAGGTGATTCCTTCCGCTGATTTCGCGTGATTATTTGCATCCAACCTCTGCAATGGCCGCTGGTTCCCGTCCGTCAGTGTATCAGGTCGGCCTGGTCTCGATTTAGATGTGGCTGTTCCTTAATGTTTCCACTTCACAGTGAGGTGTCAGTCCAGAGGGGTGTTCTGAACACAATTTCGACACAAAGCAGCTCAATAGGCTGTGGAGTGGAAGGGGTAGGCTAGCAATAGAACAGTGCATGACCATTGACTAGACACTCATTTATTGAACACATAAGTCAGGTATTACCCAAAAGGAACAATCAGTACAAATTACAAAATAATATTCTTTTCCTTTAAGTCACTCAAACATTTAAACAGGCAGATAGCAATCATTTAACTGAAAGCCTTTTAAGAAAGCAAGACTAGAAAATTTGAATAATCATATTTAAATAGGCTCTGACCGAGCACATATTTTAAAACTAAATACTTCCTTTAAGGAACCAGCGATCAAAATTAATTACATAATCCTCAACAACCATTTTACATCCAAGACATTTAAGATTAAACAGTAATATATAACATCAGAGAGCTGCAGTCCCAAGTTTTAAGCAGCACGTTTCAGATGGACTGCGCTGCAACAGTACAATACAAGTGCCTCAGAGAATCTCCCCACACAGGAAGTTATTGCCGCAATCGACAAAATATCAACATCATTCCGTGTACAGACCTAAAACAAACTAAAAGCTCACTTAAGTTTGGTACAGTTAATTCCCTTTCAACATAACATACATCACAAGTACATCACGGTACCGACACCCCGCAATTTAGCACGCGAAAAACTGCAGCGATGCACTCATCACGTGTCCTTACAAAATCCAAGAACAGAGAGCCGGCTCCCGAATAGCGGAACATGTAACCACGCGCAGCGTGCGGGTTTGCGGGATGCTGATCTCGCCCTTAACCTCAATACCAGTTCAAATACTAGTCAGCCTACAATCTTGAACCACCATACACGTTCCTTCAATTACCGCATAGAAAGCCAATGTGATAGGCAAACAGACCAGCATATGATAAAAGCTTAAGCAATTTCCTTACTAGACAACCCTTATGAATAGTAGCCGTACTTTTTTTTTAAACGTGAGCATACCCACAATCAAAAGACAAACAACGCCAATAATAAGGACAGTAGCACATAAGCAAGTAGCAATGGTAATTTCTGCTTAGATGGTTACAAATCAGCTCGTGATTTAACGCACCAGAGAACAGTCTTTACAACATAACCATCAATACAATAGCAAATTACTCACACGTGTACTCCCCCACGATTTCGATTCGCAAAGCCATAGACAAAACGTAGAGAACGTATCACTTAGACCAACATAATGGTGTTCCCTCAGTTACCCCAAATAACTGACTCTCTTAGTTGCACAGCAAAGAACCAGATCTAATGAAACCACCACAGTTTTCGCCTCTAAATTGTCACAGTACAAGTGAGACTCAATCACAAATGTAATTTAACATCTCCAGTTCCCGTATAGTCAATACAAGCGCCTGATTTTCACCCGTCTATAACGGCAGGCAGCAACATCGTACGGAAAAGAGCGTAGACACAAGCTCTTACCAATTCTCTTCTCCGACAGCAGCCACCGCAACTCTCGGGAACCACTGGGACATCCAATGCAAATCGTTACTCCTTCACACAAATTACAGGACGCCCGCTTCCCGCTGCTTGCTACGGCGCCTTCCGTTCAGAGCCAACTTGTATATCTCCATGCGATAGGTCTGGTCCCACACTCGCTGCGTCAACCCGACAACCGTCTTCCACCACGTCCCGGAGCCCCCCCCCCCCCCCCCAGGACCCCGCCACGCTACTCCTCGCGTAGGCCCCAGAGGGGGCTGCTTACCGTCCTGACCGTGGCAGGAAAGATAACCACCAGAGTGGAACTATCGATATGAGCCGCCACGGCTGACACAGTGACGTCACCAGCAGTCGACATAGACAGTTGTAGGATTGAAATATCTCTGATGGATTTGTTACTAAGGTGATATCCAGTGGCTAGTCCACGACCGAGGTCACTGACCTCGCCTGACCGACTCATTCTGCTGTCACTACTTCTCTAACGACAGCTCAGTACCGCCCACCTCAATTCATAATGGCGGGTCCGGCTCTTATGACGTCTACTCTTGAGTTCCGTATTATATAAAAGATTCTGACTATTTCTAAACAGAGAGTGTATTTTATAAATTTCATTACTTTATAATCTATAGATTGCCCACGAACTTTTCAGCTAAATACTGTTTGCGTTGGTTGTAGGCCAGAAGGCGTTTTTATTTCCAGCATTCGCCTTTCAACCGAGGGAAACCTCCCGAAAACTTTGGTAAGAACCGAGGAATGGGTTGTGTTCTGACTTAATTATGTGCAAAACGCCGAGACAAAAAATGGAAAGCTTAGTGCATGTGAAAGTGTATTTGTTTATGAAAACACAGAGTACAGTCTATGACTTGGTCGATATATGAGGCGTACGTGTATGAGAGAGACAATATTTTCTTTTTTCATTCGCCACTGCAATGAATAGAGCGGGCTGTCTTATATCCAGCCCATTATAGAGTCGCAAATCTTTTCAGCCAGACTCCATATGGTTATGAGGCGGAGTGGTTCCGAATTGGGAGCAGATGAAGGGGCCTATCAGTTTCGTTAGTCATGCGATAACGAGGGTGCAGACGTGGGACAATGTCTTCGTTCGTCCCAGACAAAAATTAAAATGCTGTTTATATGTATGTGTGTTTTGTGTCTGTGTGCGTCACTATTCTCTCTCTGTCTCTCTCTCTGACGCACACACACACACACACACACACACACACACACACACACACACACACTCACACGTCAGGTGTCAGAGTTCCCTCATTATCAGATCCAACCTTCCTTTAAAAGGGTTTCCCTATCAGTCGTTCAGCCTCCTCAGGATGACTGACTAATAAGTACGAGGGTTGGAACTTAAATAGTAGCAACTATTTATTCACGACCGATACAAAAGAGTTACATGTTTGCACCTGTTACTGTCCTTCAAAGTAGTCACCAGCGTTGTGTAGAACTCGTTGCCAGCGATTTGGAAGGCGTAGTATACCGTTAGCAGAGTCTGTTCTGTTGATGGTGCGGATGGAGCAGTCTACTGCCTGTCGAATCTCTGGAACAGTTTTGAAGCGAATGACACGAAGTGGTTCCTTCATCTTCGAAATCAAACCAAAGTCACAAGGACTTAAGTCCGGGTAGCATGGTGGACGGTACAGTACCTCCCAGTCCCATCGACCGAACAGAGCAGCCACAGCTTGCGCTATATGCGCCCGCGCATTTTCGTGGAAAATGATGGGTGGGTTACGCAGAAAGTGTCGGCGCTTCTTTCGCAAAGCTGGTCGCAGGTGCTGCTCCGAAAACGATCAGTGATACTGTGCATTGACGGTCTGCCTTGGAGGAACGTAATGCGTTAGGATAACACCATCACAGTCATACAAGAGAATCACCACAACTTTAGACCGCTCCATTCGCACCATCAACAGAACAGGCTCTGCTAACGGTATACTACGCCTTCCGCATCGCTGGCAACGGGTTCTACATAACACTGGTGGCTACTTTGAAGGACAGTAAAAGGTGAAAACATGTAATTCTTTTGTATCGGTTGTGAATAAATAGTTGCACTATTCACATTCCAACCCTCGTAATTGTGCGTAAAGCAGAATACGCAAACGGCCATCTGGTGTCGCGAGATTTCATAAGAAGTGGTCGTCATTCACTATGGGTGATTCGTAATACTCGTGCACGCAGGTCAAAACTACGGGTTCGCTATCGCTACTCTGGATCGCTTAGTGTTCAGATGTCTCTCTGAATTCAAGCTGGACATAATGTCTGCACTGTCCGTAACAGAGTGGCAGCATTCCTTTTGTGTCAACTATTATGTGGAATGAAATGAAATGAGCGTATAGCTTCGTTGGCCGGGAGATCCCATTCCGGGAACTTCGGCGGCCAAGTGTAAGTCTTATTTCAGTCAATGCCACATAGGGCGACTTTCACGCCGATGATGAGGACGAAATGGTGCTGAAGACAACACAATACCGTCCCCGAGCGGAGAAAATCCCCAACCCGGCCGGGAATCAAACCCGGGCCCACTTGCATTGGAGGCGAGCACGTTACCACCCAGCTAAGCAGGCGGACAACTATTATGTGTTCATTAGCTTAGCAGCTAAATACAATCGGGTTTATGATCAGTATCGACTTCTACGAACCATTTACACATCACAGTTGTAGGAATGATAGCTGGGTTACATACGTCTGTATGCATAAGAGGACAGTGCATACAGAATGCAACCATGAACCTTGCTTCTGATGTCTCGGTATGCGCGTTTCAGGAGGTTTCACGTACGACGTAAGCTTTTGCACAATGTGACAACAGCAGTAACGGGTGCAATTTGTGCAAGACCAATTACAGGACCGATGGTTTTCCTACCGAATCGTAACTTCTGATACCTAGTATGTGAGCAATACACTTCAATCTTTTTCCCATAAAACAAACTAACGAACAGATCTCATGCAGTAAAAACCAACACCACATTGCCAATGCGGTCATCAAAGGGTTACAAAATGGTTCGCGTTTGAGCACACCTCCGACATCTGGCCAATGCTGCTCCTAATGCGCCTAGTTTGACTAAACCCGATTCTTAGCCTGAGAGAGTCCGTGGAGCGGGCCGTGGCGTATGCAGTGAACGGAGCTGCCTACTGGCACATCGGTTCTCGCACGACGCTCCTCTCGTGTCGTTCGTGAGGCATATTTTATCACAGGAGTACGTCCGAATAAAAGTTTCTCCTGCAGTTCCTTCAGCGTTCGCTCCGCCTATGGTACGATAGGTAGTCGTCTATCCGCGATTTGACAATTATTTGCAATGTAATTATGTGGCCAGACGTCAGTCGTGTCGCCACAAACGCCAGAAGGGAAAGTCGTTTGCACTGCCCGCCAGTGGATCGTCTACATTCCTCTCTTATTCTGGTTGTTTGTGTTTGTTGTTTTCTGGTCTACTTCTATATAAATACTCAGTAGGCTGCGGTACAATACATGGTGTGGATACCTTACGCCAGCGTTACCAAATTCCTGTCCTATTACTTTCGCGAGTCTTAACTGACTGCCATTGCACACATGCTAATCTCTCATATGTGTTATTCTCGCAATCCCTACGGCAGATGTACCGTGATTTGTTGTTTGCTGTTGTGGTCCTCACTCCGAAGATTCTTTCAATGCAGCTCTCGACGCTACTCTATCCTGTTCGAGCCTCTTCGTCTCCGAATAACTATTCCAAATTATATCCTTCTGAATCTGCTTTTTGTATTCAAGCCTTGGGGTCTCTCTACAGTTTCACAATCCATACTTCTCTCCATTATCAACTTGACGATGCCTCAGGATGCATTTATCAGTCGATCCCTTTTTTAGTCAAGTTGTGGCATAAACTTCTTTTCTTCAGTACTTCCTCATTAATTACTTGATCTACCTATCTAACCATCAGCATTCTTCTGTAGCACCAGACTTCGAAAGCTTCCATTCTTTTCTTGTCTGAACTGCATATCGTCCACGTTTCACTCCTGTAATAGGCTACATTCCTTACAAATACCTTCACAAAACACTTCTTAATACGTAAATGTATATATATTTCACACTGCGTCACTCGATGGGCGGCGATCTGAAATTTACATTATTCTTGATGAATCAAGTTGGCCAACATCGCTATCAATTCTTTTTATTACTATGGGCGGTTTCGACAGATCTACGCTGTCATCATTGGCTCTTGTAACATTGTTATCCGTATATGCTTGTTACAACACTGAAAGTCACGCAGTGATGTCGCGTCAAATTGTAATAAAAATAGCAGGGAATATCAGCATATCACAAATAAAATAACAAAATGGTTCAAATGGCTCTGAGCACTATGAGACTTAACATCTATGGTCATCAGTCCCCTAGAACTTAGAACTACTTAAACCTAACTAACCTAAGGACAGCACACAACACCCAGTCATCACGAGGCAGAGAAAATCCCTGACCCCGCCGGGAATCGAACCCGGGAACCCGGGCGCGGGAAGCGAGAACGCTACCGCAATAAAATAACACACATTTGTGCTGATATCGCAGCATACACTAATCACTTGACACCACAATCGCCTCTGTTTTGGCCATCATCAGCTATTTTACTGTCAAAGTAACAAAACTCATCCACAGCTTTTAGAGTCTCATTTCCTCATCCATTTCTCTCAGCGTCACCTGATTTAACTGACTACCCTTACCTAACTTCTTCTGATAGTCGTCTTCAACAATCTTTTCAAGTCACTATCCATTCCGTTATTTGCTCTTCGAAATCCTTTGCCGTCTCTGATAGAATTGCAATGTCATAACCAGACTTCAAAGTTTTTATATCCTCTCCCTGAAATTTCATAGACTGAATAACATAGGGTACTGGCTGCGCCTCTGTCTCCGATCCTTACAAATGCTGTCTGGTTTATGTAGAAGGTGTAGACAACTTTTCCACTCCCTGTGTTTTACCCGTGTTCCTTCAGACTGTCGAAGAGTCCATTCCAGTCAAATTTGTTCAAATGGTTCCGTGCACTATGGGACTTAACATCTAAGGTCATCAGTCCCTTACACTTAGAACTACTTAAACCTAACTAACCTAAGGACATCACATACATCCATGCCCGAGGCAGGATTCGAACCTGCGACCGTAGCAGCAGCGCGGTTCCGAACTGAAGCGCCTAGACCACTCAGCCACCGCGGCCGGCTGTCAAATTTGTCAACAGCGTTCTCTAAATATTGACGAATAGTATGAAGGCAGATTTTCCTTTCCTTAACCTATCTTCTAGAAAGCAGTTAGAGTCAGCATTATCTCGCGTGCCCCTACATTTCCCCGGAACCCAAACTGATCTTTTCCGCCGGCCGGAGTGGCCGAGCGGTTCTAGGCGCTACAGTCTGGAACCGCGCCACCGCTACGGTCGCAGGTTTGAATCCTGTCTTGGGCATGGATGTGTGTGATGTCCTTAGATTAGTTAGGTTTAAGTAGGTCTAAGTTCTAGGGGACTGATGACCTCAGCTGTACAGCTACGACACCTGAGGATGGGCTTATAACAGTCCGAAACCGGTCGTGTGAAAATAAAGAAATTTACAAATGAAGCGGTATTTTCAACCTCTGCTATTTAAAAAGAGCTTCGATACAGTACTGCCACTGGTAATTCTGCCCAAGTTTTTCTGGATGTCCTTAAGGTAGTGGAGATAACAGCATCATCAGTGGACAATCATAGTGGTGCAAATCCTCTCTCATAAATCATTTATGTATATCGAGAAAATTAGAGATGCTACTGCTCCTCCTTGGTGGACGCGAAATGTTACTTCCGTTTTCCTGGGACTTTCGTCGTCCAGTCTGACGTACTCCGAGTGTAGCTCAACAACGGATTGACTCAATCATATGTGTGCAAACATACTACGCGATCACGTCTTGGTTATTAGTTATAATGCGGACATTGTATACCTGCCTTTGGATTGGCCAGATGTGATGTGGAAAATGTCGTAAAACATATCCAGGCTGGATGGTGTACCACAGTGAGGCGTGTGGATCCGACCAACATCTACGCCACGTCTCTGTTGATCCATCGTGGATACGGGACAGCGGCCTGTCAGATAATTACCAAAGAACAATCAGCAAACAGTCGTTTGTTTTCAGAAGTTGTTATTTTAGTTAGGTGATGAGTTTCGGCAATTCATTACTGGCATCCTCAGGCCCCTATGCACTCCATGTACAGAGAATCAGGTACATCGATGCGTGCGTAATTGTAGCCACCAGTACCTTGATTCCGTGAAATTTTTGTGAAGTATGTACTTCGAACACTTGATAACAACTCAAGTCTTAGAAGTACACAGCCCACAAAAAATTCACTGAATCCAGGTATGGATGGCTCCAGTTATGGTGCACTGATGTATCTGATTCTCTACAAATGGAGTGCATAAGGGCCTGAAGATACCAGTAATGAGTTGCCGAAACTGACCATGTAAATAAAATAACTGCTGAAAACGTACGGCAGTTTGGTAAGTTTTCTTGGGTATGCCGCGTTCTCTCTCGTAACGATGCACAGCCGCTTTGCATCGTTATAAGAGTTTTCTGCATTAGAACTGGCGTAAATCAACAGCCGCGTTGAACAGGTGTGACAGATTTATAGGGATCTGAACGAAGGCGCCTTCCATTCTCTGGTTCTGATAACGTTGCAGATAAGGCGAAGGCTAGTTCTGGATAGCCCAGTCTGAAGGGACTTACGTTATAAGCCGATGCCACAATTCGAGTCCATGTACAACGTACAGAAAGAGTTGTGCAACAAGGCGGCTTGCTCGGAGGCGACATCTACGTGTACGTAAATACTCCGCAAACCAACATACAGTGCCTGGCGGAGGGTACCTCATAGAAATATTATAAGTTTTCCGCCATATTCCCATAAGAAAATGATTATCTGTACGCTTGTGTACCGTCCAAGATTTCTCTCATCTTCTTCTTCCCATGACCGAGGAAAATACCATACTGGCAGCACAGTGGTGGCACATTGTCCTTAGTATACAGACCCTCTAAATTTAACCAATAGTGTTTCATCGAGAACAAGGGCATTTCTCTAATAGAGATTATCATTTAATTTCCCCGAACATTTGTGTTACGCTTTACCACAGCCTATTCTGACCTGCGCAGCTATTAATTTGTTCGATGTGTGTCTTCGCACATACTTGCTAAGAATTCCGAACGCTGAAACAGTACTCTAGAATTCGTAAAACAAAAGTGATGCATGTGATTTCGTCTACAGATGTGAACCCTTCCGTTGCCTTTCGTAATTGTGAATTTCCGTGTTCGTCCAGTTTCATATTGCTTGTTAGTATTATCCTTAAACACCTGTACGGTGTAACGTGATCTAAATGTTAATCATTAATGTCCTTACCGCATAGTGTCCTTTACTTTTTATTTGTTAGAGACTGTATGCTGCTTTTGCCCGTATTTAAAGAGAGCTACCATTCATTACACCAGCGACTTTGTGTGGCATCGTCAGCGAACAGTCTGACAG
The DNA here is from genome assembly GCF_021461385.2 of Schistocerca piceifrons. Lineage (NCBI taxonomy): Eukaryota > Metazoa > Arthropoda > Insecta > Orthoptera > Acrididae > Schistocerca > Schistocerca piceifrons. The sequence goes on along the minus strand of NC_060139.1, from coordinate 294,512,510 downwards.
TGGTGCTAATTAGGTGTACTGAGAAGATTAAGAGGCCCTCACGTGTAGATTTAGGGGGCCGCGATTTGCCGCAGTGAGGTGTTGCAGCTGGCAGCATCCGTGCGAACCTGGAGGCGGACACGTGTTGAGCCAATCTCGGGCAGCTAATAGCGACAGGAGGACAGCTAATTTGCGACTAGCGCCGCCGGCGCCTCCTAGGACAATGGCGGCAAGGCTGCCGCCGGTAATTGGTTGCTCGCGCCGACCAATGGCTGCGCTGCGATGTTCATGTGTTAACGCTACACACGTCAACAGAGGCGTTACCGCAGCTTTTGTGTGGTCTGACTGTGTCTAGTCTTGCGCACTACCAGCAGAGTCGAAAATTCGAAGATTGAACTTCAGTCCACATTAATAGGCCCACTCCCACTTTATAGGAAGCTTTCCAGGAAACAGTGATTACACGTGTCTCAAAGCAGCTGAGAACTTTCGCCTCCTCCTGGTGCCTCGAGCCACATATCCACTGCAGCACTCACTTGTCGGAATAATTATGTCTTGAAACTTTATGACAGATTAAAACTGTGTACCGGGCCGAGACTCGAACTCGGGACGGGTCGTGAGTCGTGCTTGGGTAGCTCAGTAGATAGAGCACTTGCCCGTGAAAGGCAATGGTCCCGAGTTCGAGTCTCGGTCCAGCACAGACTATTAATCTGCCAGGAAGTTTCACATCAGCACACACTCCGCTGCAGAGTGGAAGTTTCATTCTGGAATTCTGTCTTATTGTGCAGCGCTACAACGGTACTGTAAATAAGCAGTAAATTTAGATTTCTAATTCATCCTAGAGCATTGTTGTTATGCCTGACTCAATTGTACTCTGTCTACTCAGATATACAGGACTATTCAAAAAGAAAGAACAGATTTCAAACTTTTATTGCTTCCAAACTACAAAGGCAAAAACACAGTTCGAACATTCCTGGAAAGCGAAAAGTTCAAATTTTTATGCATTCAGTGTGAGCACCAAATGTCTAAACGGTTTCTCATTTTCTGCCACACACGAAGCAGCTTGTCTCCCGTTATCGAATCCACAACTTCAACAGTGCGATGTCGCAGAGTTTCAAGAGTTTGCCTGACACTCTTGAAAGTGTGCGACGTGGCATTGCTGAAGCTGTGAATTCGATAACGAGAGACAAGCTGCTTTGTGTCTGGCAGGAAATAAGGCACTGTTTCGATATTTGTCGTTTAACACTTGGTGCTCACATTGAATGCATAAAAATTTCCAGGAACTTTGGTATTGTGTTTCTATCGTTTGCAGTTTGGAAGCAATGAATGTTTGAAATCTGTTCCCTTTTTTTGAATAGCCCTGTATACAAAGAATGAATTCTCTAGCATCTATCTACATTTAACCGTTGAAACTGCACAATGTTTCGACGCTACTTTCACACGCGTGTCCTGCGATCCTGCTCTTCTGTACCCTAATTCTGTTTTGTAAATCCATTCATTAGTTTAGATGTGCGTCGGTATTCATAAAACCACGCACATCTCAGTCATATAAATTATTCAAAAACCACTGATAAATATGCTACCACCGCTTAAATGGTGACCTACTGCAACCACCACTCAGAGGGGGACCTTTCCCAACCACTTGCCCCAGCTGAAGTTAGCAGTTTTGCACCTCTATAGTATGGGGAGCCCGTTACAGTTTTCGTCTTGGCTGCTTCACTGCCCTGCCCTGCTTGTGTGATCATTCCTCAGGAATGTCTTCTGTTCTTTGTCGGTTCACCGTGTAATGTTGAAAAACATGCTCACTTGTCCTCTTCCCAATTTCTCTGACTGGCAGCCAATGGGCACGCCATCAAATACATTTAAGTTAGGAAAGTGACAATACAGTATAGTATATAGGGTGGACAAGAAGTCCGCTGACAAAATTCGGAGGTTGTTCAGGGATATTTCCCAAGTGTTTTGGTGTAAGGGACCCTTGGTCTCCAGTGGCTCATTACAGAATAATAACGTAATTATGATTTATTCTGTTTGTTAAGCCCAGTTATCCTTGTTTCCATAAAAATGCCTTCATAAAAGTGAAAACGCCTGTAATAAGCCATCACAAAAGCGTCGAACGCAAAACAGGGAGTAATGTAGAAACGCTCTGATGCAAAAATACTTTGGTGTGGTTGCTATCGCCTTCGTTACAGCGAAGCATTGCTGCGTCGTTGCGTCTCTTTTCTGTCGTGTCTGGATGCCCACAGTCAGTGGATAACAACATTTCCCATTCGAGGCAATGCTGCTAGTTCGAGTGCCAGGTCCGGGACATGCTCTTATTAGCAATTATCGCAGTTCAATATTAAGCATCAGATGTAAACAGAAACTTCAAATATGGGCAAGTTTTACAAATACATAGATATTTCCTTAGCGAGAATATTAAGACCACATCGCCGCCCGCGGTGGCCTAGCGGTTCTAGGCGCTTCAGTTTGGAACCGCGCGACTGCTACGGTCGCAGGTTCGAATGCTGCCTCGGGCATGGATGTGTGTGATGTCCTTAGGTTAGTTAGGTTGAAGTAGTTCTAAGTTCTAGGCAACTGATGACCTAAGGTGTTAAGTCCCATTGTACTCAGAGCCATTTGAACCATTTAAGACCACTTCTGTCGTGCTGACCAATGTGTTCTTACTGATAAAAAGGAAATATTTTAGAAAATAAATCAGTATAAGTATCAACTTTTTGTTCATAAGTGCGTTGCTTCCTAGAATGTGTATGGAAAGAGCTCCATATACTCTGAAACTGGATCTCCCCACGTCTGTGGGGGAAAATACATTGAACTTTTAAAGTTAGCAAGTAATCTTGTACATTCGGAACAAAAACGTGTGATTCAAGCCATCCAGTAACTGCTGTCGCAGTCACAGAAACTGGTCCCCTTTATTTTCAGTCTTTTAACATCAATCAGAAAAATGTGATGACACACAAATCGTGATTATTGATGCTGCGACGTTCCTATTGCATCTAAAATAATGGAAACATGGGCTACTTTCAATATAGGACCAACTTGCTATTATTCCTTTTTTTGTGCCAAAGAGCAGTCACCGGTAGACAGACATCCACCAGAGAATGAAGAATGCGTATCGGGCAGCGTGCCTGTTGAAAACCGCCGTTGTGGAATGGTGTGCCGTTCCGGGCTGGTCGCGATTCTACGCGAAACGGCGGTCGATCTGGGAGGCCAGCCTCATCCATTGGGGACAACTCATGTGGGAGACACTCGAGCACCCTGTAATCTCTCCTCACACGATTAATGCGCCTTCGATGCCTTAAAGAAAAGCAAGGGTCGACGAATCCTGTCGGACGTAGATGTCCAGCAGGCAGTTACGGACTTCTTCACGCAGCAAGGCACGGTGTTTTATCAGACGGGTGCGTCGGATGATTGCTTCACTGCGATGTTGCCTGATTGGCATACCGATTCTGGACCGTACGGCCTTTGAAAAGTAACTTTTGATCGCCTCTTATACCACAGCCAGCTGCTTTCGGCTGTTTTCCAGTTTCATGTAAGCACTTGTATTCTCGTATATGTACCTTCAGCCTTTTTGGATCTCCAAACGTAGACTGCATTTGTCATCTTAATACGTAATCGCTGTCGAGTAAACATGGGCGAGAAAAACGGAAACGCTTTAAAACAGCAAAAAATTGGAAATGTGTGGTAAAGTCTTATGGGACCAAACTGCTGAGGCCATCGGTCCCGAAGCCTACACACTACTTAATCTACCTTAAACTAATTTACGCTATGGACAACTCGCACACCCATGCCCGAGGGACGACTCGACCCTCCGACGGGTGCAGCCGCACGGAACGTGACAAGGCGCCTCAGACCGCGCGGCTAAAATAGCATCACTTCCGTAGTGACATACGTACGTAAACATAAAAACTCGCAGTGTATTGCACGGAACATGAGTTTTTATGTCTACGTACCTATGTCACTACTACTGTAATGTTATTTCAAAGCGTTTCCGTTTTTCTCTCCCGTGTTTCCTCGGCAGTGATTACGTATTAAGAAGACAGATACAGCCTAGATATGTGCGCATCCGCAAAAGGTGGCGGTGTACATTTACGAGAATACGAATACGTGCACGAAAACGGCAAACCGCCGAAATCAGCTGGTCGTTTTGTAATCGACAGTGACTGCGTAATACCCGAGGTGGAAAATGGAACTGTCTTTGAATAAATATTTGGCCGTGGCACCCGAAATGAAAGGAAGGAATCCGTAGAAAAGTGATGCACGGTTGAATAAAGTTGCTATCACCACCACCTGAAGAGATTTTCAAACAGATGTTTTGGAGCCGTATAACTATCGAAGATGACAGGACATTTATGACTGTGACGAAAACTACTGTAACTATCGTCAAATTTAATTCAGCTGTAACACTTGGCTGTCTCGGCAGGAAGTGGGACAAGCATGCAATGGCAGTTGTGGGGAAGGCGGATAGTCGTCTCCGGTTCATTGGTAGAATTGTGGGAAGATGTGGTTCATCTACGACCTATTCTTGAGTACTGATCGAGCGTTTGGGATCCCTATCAGGTCGGATTGAGGGAGGACATAGAAGCAATTCAGAGGCGGGCAGCTAGATTTGTTACTGGTAGGTTTGGTCATCACGCGAGTGTTACGGAAATGCTTCAGGAACTCGGGTGGGAGTCTCTGGAGGAAAGGAGGCGTTATTTTCGTGAATCGTTACTGAGGAAATTTAGAGACCCAGCATTTGAGGCTGACTGCAGTACAATTTTACTGCCGCCAACTTATATTTCGCGGAAAGACCACAAAGATAAGATAAGAGAGATTAGGGCTCGTACAGAGGCATATAGGCAGTCATTTTTCCCTCGTTCTGTTTGGGAGTGGAACAGGGAGGGGAGATGCTAGTTGTGGTACGAGGTACCCTCCGCCATGCACTGTATGGTGGTTTGCGGAGTATGTATGTATATGTAGATATGTAGATGTAGATGAAGATTTTTGAGTAAATATCCACCGGCTAGCATTTGTCATCTTCTATGATGCGGCATTTGCTTACCCTGCACTAGCAGCGTATTTGCTGGGTGTAGATGTCATGTCTCCCAGCCGGCCGCGGTGGTCTAGCGGGTCTGGCGCTGCAGTCCGGAACCGTGGGACTGCTACGGTCGCAGGTTCGAATCCTGCCTCGGGCATGGGTGTGTGTGATGTCCTTAGGTTAGTTAGGTTTAAGTAGTTCTAAGTTCTAGGGGACTTATGACCTAAGATGTTGAGTCCCATAGTGCTCAGAGCCATTTGAGCCATGGCTCCCAAATAAGTTCCGGCACTAGCGCACTGAAATATAGTCATTTTTTCTCGAAATCTTGTGCCTTGGACGGTGATCCAACCACGAGATGCAGCTGTAACACTTGGCTGTCTCGGCAGGAACATTTTTGAGTAAATATCCACCGGCTAGCATTCGTCTTCTTTATCATGCGGCATTTGCTTACCATGCAATAGCAGCGTGTTTGCTGGGAGTAGGTCTCATGGCTCCCAAATAAGTTCCAGCACTAGCGCACTGTAATGTAGTCAATTTTTCATGAAATCTTGTGCCTCGGACGGTGATCCAACCGCGATATCTTTACGCTGTCGGTGTGCCCGGAGACGCGCTGAGCCGTACAGTAGTAGCGAAGTGCGTATCGCGAAGCACCGCTGGAGCGGTTCCCGCCCCAATCCCGGCTCGTTACCCGCGGCCTGGAGCGCTGCCAGTCGAGGGCTGTGGCGCTGGCGTCTCACCAGCTCCGGCATTGCCTCATCCGCTCTGGTCTGCCTACCACCAGTCTCTGGGCCCGGCGCGCCACCGTTTCCCACGGCGAGGTCAGTTTAGAAGGTGAAACGCCTTTCCAGACTACGTACAATAATACCCCCTCCTCCAAACACATCTGTTTTATGTTACATTCACAATTGTTCTACTTATCTGATGCTGACCTTCATTCCTAGAGTCTTGTGCAGATCCTCACATTCCTCAGTGACTGCTACACCAAACCCTCGTCAGCGTTTTGTCTGTGTCATCTCGTCCTGATGCTGGTGCAGCTGGAAAATGCGCTATGAAGAATCCGCACAGTTCCTCGAAGATACGAAACTAGTTCAAATGGCTCTGAGCATTATGTGACTTAACGTCTGAGGTCATCAATCGCCTAGAATTTAGAACTAATTAAACATAACTAACATAAGCACATCACACACATCCATGCCCGAGGCAGGATTCGAACCTGCGACCGTAGCGGTCGCTCGGTTCTAGACTGTAGCGCCTAGAACCGCACGGCCACTCCGGCCGGCTACGAAACTGGTCTGTGGTACATCACGCCATTAGCGTTCTATTGGTTAGCTTTGAGTAATCACAAAACAGTGCCGCGTATTTTGTCGTTTCCGACGGTTTTGTTATCCATCAAAGACACTTTACCTTTCCTAAAGAGTATGAACAAATCCGAGAGCTGCAAGACCACCAATGGTATCTGTACAGATACTAGCTTCATATAGACAAGACTTACCGGCCAATGATCTTCTTCAGTGCGGATGCACTCACATTGCCCGAACTCTTACGGGAATCGGAAGATTGACTGCCGCGAATAATGAGTATGGTAGGCAGGGGCACTACAAACGTAGTGAGTGGGCAGAAAGTTGGAAAGTGTGGGTCTCACGGGGAGAGCGTGCCAGAGATAAATCCCTGCAGTCTCGCTACCCTCTTTGTCCTCGGTGGCTCAGTCGGATAGAGCGTCTGCCGTGTAAGCAGGACGTCCCGGGTTCGAGTCCCGGTCGGGGCACACATTTTTCAACTCTCCCCGTGATATTGATCAACGCCTGTAAGCAACTAAAGGTCTGGATTTAGTTACAATTTCATTCTTCGAGAGCTGCAAGATCACCAATGGTATCTATACAGATACCAGCTTTATACGTGAATGGATGCAGGTGGTCAGACAGGATCCGTGCATACGTGTCACCTGTCAGAGTCATATCTAGACGTATCAGGAGTCCCACATCACTCCAACTGCACGCGCCACATCACTGCAGAGCCTCCACCAGCTGTAACAGTCCCATGCTGGCATGCAGGGTCCTTGGATTTATGAAGTTGTCTCCATACTCGTCCACCACCACCCGCTCGATACAGTTAGAAACGAGACTCGAGCGACCAGGCAACATGTTTCCAGTCATTAACAGTCCAACCTCGGTGTTTACGGGCTCAGACGAGGCGTAAAGCTTTGTGTCGTGCAGTCATCAAGGGTACACGAGAGGGCCTTCGGCTCCGGAAGCCCATATCGATGATGTTGAATGGTTCGCACGCTGACACTTATTGATGGCCCAGCACTGAAATCTGCAGCAATTTGCGGAAGGGTTGCACTTCTGTCACGTTGAACGATTCTCTTCAGTCGTCGTTGGTCCCATTCTATCAGGCCGTAGAGATGTCGGAGATTTGATGTTTTACCGGATTCAAAATGTTGAAATGTTTGTGAAATCTTGTTGGACTTAACTGCTAAGGTCATCAGTCCCTAAGCTTACACACTACTTAACCTAAATTATCGTAAGGACAAACACACACACCCATGCCCGAGGGAGGACTCGAACCTCCGTCGGGACCAGCCGCACAGTCAATGACTGCAGCGCCTCAGACCGCACGGCTAATCCCGCGCGGCGTTTTACCGGATTCCTGGTATTCACGGTACACTCGTTTAGTAGTCGTAGCCGCGCTGATTGGCCGTGAGGTTTGAGGCGCCATGTCTCGGATTGTGCGGCCCCTCCCGTCGGAGATTTGAGTCCTCCCTCGGGTGTGTATGTTGTTCTTAGCATAAGTTAGGTTAAATTACTTTAAGTAGTGTGTAAGTCTAGCGCCGATGACCTCAGCATTTTGGTCCCTTAGGAATTCACACACATCTGAACAACTGAAATGGTCGTACTGAAAAATGCCCACTCCATCGCTACCTCGGAGATGGTGTGTCCCATAGCTCGTGCACCGACTATGACACCATGTTCAAACTCAATTAATTCTTGATAACCTGTCATTGTTGCAGCAGTAACCGATCTAACAACTGCGGCAGACACTTTTTGTATTACGTAGGCGTTACCGACCGCAGCGTCGTATTCTTCCTGTTTACATTTCTTTGTATTTGAATACGCATGCCTATACCAGTTCCTTTGGTGCTTCAGTGTAGATGTAGATGTGGGTGTAGAGTGAAGATTGATGCCTTTAATAGGACGACGTCCCACATCCACAGGCTTCCTATTGGTTGTCGAACGGGTGACCGCAGATGCCGGCCACGTCGCACACACGGAAGACCACCTCGCCCCTGCTGGCTGCGCAACCGCCGTGCAGAGGCTTCTGGGAGGATGTTGGCGTGCGGCCATCACTCCAGGACACGACCCAAGGCAAACAGGACCACGGCCGCTATTAGACCCTCCGACCCCAGTCGTTCTAACTGCACTCTTCTTAGCATACCAAACACAAGTCGTCACTCCGTTTTCCTCTGGCCCACAAAGTGCGATAGCCCTCCTCCCCGCAGTTCAGAATCGTGTTTCTGACTCTTCACATGCGATCCGTTAGTCTAGCCACACACTAGAAGTTTGGACTGCTCAGAAGCTACCCACATTTCTGTTTCGTGCCAGAAGAACCGCAGAGGTAGCTAGTACCTCGCTGAAACCGTGTCTTTCTGAGCTGCGGGGAGTGTTCCAGAGGGCACAAATCATCTCCAAGTTCAGTATTAGCATCATAGCGCAAACCAGTAAGTACGAATACTTATTTATTCAATGAGAAATATGCAAAAAATGTAAATGCCGGATGGCAATGTTGGCGTGGAATCCTAGGGGGTGAAATCAGCCACTAGTCGGAAAGGATGTTCTTCTTCCGACCGCATTGGCCTCTTTCCTTGCGGATATATGAGAGTACAGTCGTGTGTGTATTTGTGGGGTGTATGTGAGTGTAATAGAAGCGTGTGCGGTGTAGTATTGTGCTGCTGCTGCTGCTGATGATCGATGAGAGAACGCAGTCACATAGGGGAGGAGTAGGAACGGGAACAGGCAATGGAGCACTCGGAGTAAGCGGCAGTGCTACCAACAGTTCAGTACAAACTTTACCAATTAGCAAACAAAACACTCGCGCGCAGTCGACCTGTTTACAACATACACCATCGCGCGCAGCCGACGTTTTTGCTAAGGTGATGCCGAATCTTCTCTCGCGTTGTCGGTCAAACAGTGAACCTTCCCGCGCCACCGCTCAGGGTAGCCGTGTCTTGCCACGGTTCGCGCTGCTCCCCCCGTCGGAGGTTCGAGTCCTCCCTCGGGCATGGGTGTGTGTGTTATCCTTAGCGCAAGTTAGTTTAAGTTAGATTAAGCAGTGTGAAAGCCGAGGCACCGATGACCTCAGCAGTTTCGTTCCACAGATGCTTGCCAGAGATTTACCTTTCCGCGCGCAGTCGGTGCCCATCCGCTTTAGTGACCTCGGCTGCGGGGAAGTATGTGACTTGATTATAACGGTGGTGTACGGCTTAGATAAATACAACTGGAATGGATATTTGCGGGCTGATTAAAACTGCAAGCTGGACCGGGACTACAACCTGGAACTACATTTCTTGAAGCAACGCCGATCCAGCGAGGTGTGCAGGAGAACTTCTGTAAAACCTGGAGAGAGAAACTGGAAGAAGTGAGGGCGCGTCTTGGGTTGTACCTGGGTAGCTCAGCCAGTAAGAGCATTGCCCGTAAATCATAAGGTTCCAGGACCCACTACTGGTCCATAACATGGCATTAATCCGCCAGGAAATTTCAGAAACGTGGCATACTCTCCCACTGAGTAAAGGCATCATTCTGACAGCAAATAGTACTTTATATACGGCAATTCTTTACATTGATTGTCGCTTGCTGTATTCCCAATTCTGTGTTCCCTGAAACCTGTACAAATGTTTGTTTGGCACTTGGCGGGCAAACATTTACTTGGCTTCGTAATTGTTGGAAACAAGTTGCTACAAATACGTAAGAGATCAGTATCTCACTCGTTTGAAAATCAGTGTAACTTCTTTCTCGGTGGTCCGGTCCAAAGTGCTGTGATTTGTTTAATACGTCATTTTTTCACTATACTTTAATTTTGCAACATTCACTGTGCCGACGTGGCATAAGTCATATAATGTGATTAAATTGTTTAAACTTTGGCATCTGTTATTTCCAGCTTTATTTGATTTTATCTTGTTTTCATTTCGGATAGGTCAACATTCCGACGGTGCCAATGCCAAGCATTATCAAAAGCTTGTGAACCTTTCCTGAAGACTCATTTAATGCTTGTTTGTTTATTTTTCAGGGACTCCATTCGGTTACGAACCATGCTTTTTCTTTGTCAGCTGTTTTGTTTATTCCAGGAACAATGTCAGTTCTTCCCTGCAGTTGCACCATATAATTTGTCTTGATGGGAAATTAATGTCCAATCGATTTCAAGAGTATGAAATCATTAAAATGCTATAGAAATAGTAGTATTCTAGGGGCGTGACCAATTTTCTCTCGTTTCGGTATACTTTTTTATTTATGACTGTTTTATTTTGAAGACACGTATTACTGCCTGTTTTCGTCGCAGTTACTTCTCTTAAACTATTCACAAGGAGTGTCTTTTATACTGCCCTTAAGCTCCTAGATTCCACATTCCCGTTTAGAGCACAGAATTGCTGTAAGAGTAAGTTAAAATGTAGCTGGCTTCTCTTTGTCTACGGTTGACCGTTCGTTCTGCTGTTTTATATAGGGAAATCAGAACGTACAAAAATGATTGCGAAATGTACCAGCATATGCAGAGAGTCGAAGCTTGCAACATGTATCGCGAGTTGACCCACAACATAAACAACGGTAACACATTGCGTATAAACTCATCTTTAAGAAAGAAAGTCTTCGTAGCTCAAAAACGAGCTGTAAGAATAATATGTTGTGCTCACCCTTGATCGTCTTACACATTTGTGTAAAGGGTTCAGTATTCTGACTACTGCTTCACAATATATCCATTCCCTCATGAAGTTTGTTGTAAATAACCCATTGCAGTTCAAAAGAAACAATGAAGTTCATAATTACAGCCAGAACGAAAAATGTCATTCGTTTGCCAGATGAAGATTATATTTAGCACAAAGATGGGTGCATAATGGTGCAACCAAAAACTTTTTATCACTCGCCCGGGGATATAAAATGTTTGACACTCAGCAAAGCAAAATTTGAAAACAAACTGAAAAGTTTTCTCCTTTATAACTCCTTCTGCTCCGTACAAGAATTTCTATTGTTGAAATGTGTGAAAGGTGATGGGTAGGAATTACTCACTCACATCTGTATGTTAAAAAAACAAAAAAAAAAAAAACAAAAAGTTCAAATGGCTCTGAGCACTATGGGACTTAACTTCTGAGGTCATCAGTCCCCTAGAACTTAGAATTATTTAAACCTAACTAACCTAAGGACATCACACACACCCATGCCCAAGGCAGGATTCGAACCTGCGACCGTAGTGGTCGCGCGGTTCCAGACTGTAGCGCCTAAAACCGCTTGGCCACCCCGTCGGCGTATGTTAAAAAATTAAATAAAAAAGCTAGTGAGTGTTTAGTATATAGCCATATTTTACAAATTAATTTGCGATGTGAATGTAAAATGACTCGTTCCACATCAATACAATATATCGTGCAAAATTATCCACGGTAAATGAAACTAACTAACGAAACGGAAAGACCTACTGCCGTATCATTACATGATTGTCGAAAACGTACCGGAAACAGTAATCTCCATTAAATATCTAATACGGTATGTACGAAACGATGTCGAGTGGAATCAACACACAAAACTAATCGTGGGAAAGGCATTGTAACCTTACCGTCCCACACATCACTATTAAATTTTTCTTAGTGTCTTCATTAGTTTCAAAAGCTTCGAGAGGCGTAAGATCTACAAAAGAAAAACATTTTACTTATCTTCACTTTCTTTTGTTGTTGGCTCCAAGTCTTGCGTGTAGGGGTATACTCTTGTGGTTGAAATTTTGTGAGTTCCTGATGACTAAATAACTGATGAAGATTTGCCTGTATATTTCTTGGATTTTATTCTTTGTGACATTATTAGATATCACACCGTTTTTACAATTTCCACCTAATATTCCAGATCACATTGATAGTGTCGATCAAATAAATACGTCTGTCTCTATCAGAGGCATGCCCACTACTACTTACTTTCTGCGGAAGTCACCGTATTCCAAAGAGTTTACATACTTTCTTGACAAAAGAAGAATCATCACCAAGTCATAAAATTATTTTATAAATGAATCCAGAAATAAATTTAATAATTATCGTCAGATTGTGCAATTAATAATATGAATTTTAATATACCAGAGATTTCTAAAAGAGGAATAATTTTAACCGTACATACAGAGTGTAACAAATTAATTTCTTTTTATACATTTTGGTCTGATATATAATACATTGTATACAAAATCAAATGAAATTCTTTTAGTGAAAGAGCCGAGAATGTTCACCCATACCAGATTCGGGATTAATCCTGGTATCGGCTACTACTATAGAAAAAGGTTATGTTAGAAAAGGGTATCCTATTACAGCATGCAGCATACAAAACCCTTGTTCGACCAAGTCTTAAGTTTTGCTCTTAGTCTGTGACCTTTGGGTTCGATTGATAGAGAAAATAGAGAAGAATCGAAGAAAAGCAGCGCGTTTCATCGGTTAGTAAATGGAAAAGCGTCATGCAAGTGCTCATACAAATTAAGTAGCAGACGCTACAAGAGAGGCACTGAGCGCCACGGGATGGTTTACTGTTAAAATTCCGTGAGCGTACTTCCTATAAGAGTCAGCCGACATATTGCTTCCTCCTACGTAAGTTTTTATTGTTCTCGTTGTTTTCAGTCCGATGACATGTTTGATGTTGCTCTTCATATATTCTGTCCTGTGCAATCCTCTTCATCTCCTAGTAACTACTGCAACCTACATCCTCCTGAATCTGCTTACTGTATTCATACCTTGGCCTCTCTTTACAATCTGCCACCTCCCCCCCCCCCCCACCCATCCCATCCATCATTACGAAACTGAAGATTTCTTGATGCCTCGGGATGTGTCCTACCCTTCTTTTAGCTAAGTTGTTCAACGAACTTCTTTTTTCCAATTAGAATCAGTACCTCCTCATTAGCAACTCGATTTTCCCACCTAAACTTCAGCATTCCTCTGTAGCACCCATTTTAAAATTTTCATTCTCTTCTTGTCTGAACTGGTCATCTTCCCACGGTTCACTCTCGTTTAAGGCTACAGTCCATACAAATACCTTCAGAAATAATTCTTTTTCAGATAAGCTTTTCTTCTTGTTGCCAATCTGCATTTTTTATCATCTCTACATCGGACATCATCGGATATTTTGCTGCACAAAAAAGCAAAACTCATCTACCACTTTTAATGTCTCATTCCGTAATCTAATTCCTTCAGCTCTCTCTGATTTGACTGCGTTCCGCTACAGAATTTTTTCCATTTCATGGCAGTCTGGCACAGCAACTAGTGCTAAACCTATTGAAGAAATAAACAGTCCTGACTGCAAAACAGCCTTTACTATTTGATATTTTGCCGATAACTCGTTTTGTTTAAGGCATCTTCAGACTAGCCTACAAAGTCAAATACAAGCTTTTCCTAGAAAATGACATGACCCAGTTTTAGTAAATCATCGGGCTACCTGGGGAAATTTTAAAACCAACCTACTAGCATAGACTGATGACCTCAGTTGTTAAGTCCCATAGTGCTCAGAGCCATTTTGAACCTACTAGCATAACAGGTATTAAACACGTATGTTGCCGTCCATGCAAATGTATTATCAGGCGAACACCGATGTCAATATCATAAAAACATTGCTTGGTGTCCCTTGAAATAAAAATAAATGAGATATAATAAACGAAAATATTCAGGAGCCACGTTTCAGATATACAAAAAGCCCCAGGGGGTAGTGGCCCTTGTCGAGTTTTAAGAGACTTCGCGAAGTGCCCTTTTAAAATAAAGCGGACCAAAATAAAGCGGACCAAAATAAAGCGGACCAAAAGATAGCCAAAATTGCATTGACCGAGTGAGGTGGCGCAGTGGTACCACACTGGACTCGCATTCGGGAGGACGACGGTTCAATCCCGTCTCCAGCCATCCTGATTTAGGTTTTCCGTGATTTCCCTAAATCGTTTCAGGCAAATGCCGGGATGGTTCCTCTGAAAGGGCACGGCCGATTTCCTTCCCAATCCTTCCCTAACCCGAGCTTGCGCTCCGTCTTTAATGACCTCGTTGTCGACGGGACGTTAAACACACTAACCTAACCTAACCAAAATTGCATTCAAGGCGAGTAATCTGTTTATACCTCTAGGTTACTTACTGAAAAAGGAGGAGGCAGCTGGTTACGTCGCAGATTATATGGCGCATTTCAAAGGACACCAGAAACGGGATCAGACCTACAGAAATGCTTCACAAAATGTAAACATGCAAGAAATGCCGTTGTGTATGTTCTGTCTGCGCAAATGCTACAGGGTATTGAACTATAAGAGATATTAGTTAGCTTGCGTCGCTCACAGCAGATGGCGCAACGGGCATAATTAGGGCAGAGTTATTTTAACAACCAAACATAGTGATAAGTTACAAAAAAATGGAAAACTAATAACATTCCTTATTAAAATATAAATAATATGCTTATGGAAGTGGATTTTAATGAACAGGGGATGACTAATGATTTAAAAATTAAAATATGTGAAACACATACTATTAGAGCGCAGGGGAGTAAAAGTGTACGAAAGAACCTTGAAAGATAATTTTTTGTGGATTAATCGAAATACACCTATGCCGCGCACCAAATGAAAAGTTACGATACAGGTATACTGGAAACGCGTCCCACGGTAACTAGAAGCCCAAAAATAGTCAGAAGCAGTAATAAAGCATCTGAATGTTAGGATAACTCTCAAAACACACTTCATTAAAGCACATGGTGTTAAGAACGTAAAGTTGGATAAAATATAGAGATAAAAGAATACATAATATGGGATTTCAAATAGGCCAGTATCAGCTATATATTTCACAATAAAAAGCATAGCGCATCAGATAAAGTACGAGCGTATCTAAATAACAATCCAGTGCACTGGAGCAAAAAAGCACGAGATGGCACCCCCCGAAACGGTGAAATCCAGGCGTTAACTACTTACGCTAAAATAGGAGTCTCATGGAATCAAAGTACATTTGATTCTTTCCGACCAGATGATCGTTTAGTAATCTTCTGCCTGTTTTTCTACATGTATGGCTATTTCTGTTTGTTCTAAAATATTCAGTTTTTTGCCTTTTTGGGCGTAACGGAGGTTTTTTAAATTCTGTAGCGTAAGGGCTGCATGTCCATCGGCCTTAGGATGTTCTGCGAAGGCCGAGTTGTATTTCACTTCGAGTTTCTTGTTCAACAGATGTTCATGAAACCTGGCTTTAAAAGTTCTGCGTCTGGCTAGTGTGCGGAACTAGACACTCATTGCATTCGAGTAGGTAAACGCCTGAATTTAGATACTTAAACCAGCTCGGCTGCTCATCATGAGTGTACTTGTGCTTAATACTGATATTTGCAGATAAAACTACTCACACGTCCATCCCGCGGAAGAGGTGCTTTTTACATGTTTACATTTTCTGATGCATTTCTGTAGGCCTGATTCCGTCTTTCGTGTCATTTGAAATGCGCCATGTAATTTACAAGGTAATCTGCTGCCTCCTTCTCAGGGCGTAACTTAGAGGCATACGCAGACTACTCGCCTTGAATGCCATTTTGGTTCATTGTATTGTAAAAGGGCACTGCACGAAGTCTCTTAAAACTCAACAAGGGCAACTACTCGCTGAGGCTTTTTATATATATGAAACGTGACTTGCTGTGTAGGTTAGGTTAGGTTAGTGTTGATTAACGTCCCGTCGACAACGAGGTCATTAGAGACGGAGCGCAAGCTCGGGTTAGGGAAGGATGGGGAAGGATATCGGCCGTGCCCTTTCAAAGGAACCATCCCGGCATTTGCCTGAAACGATTTAGGGAAATCACGGAAAACCTAAATCAGGATGGCTGGAGACGGGATTGAACCGTCGTCCTCCCGAATGCGAGGCCAGTGTGCTAACCACTGCACCACCTCGCTCGGTACTTGCCGTGTACTCAACGCTATTTTATACCAGTGATTTGAAAATATTTCTGTCGTGTTTACTGGTGTCTTTGACGGACAAGATCAGAAACTAGCTTCTGAATATTTTCGATTATTACATCCCATTTATTTTTATTTCAAGGGACACCACGAAATATTGTTAAGATATTGACAGCGGTGTTTGCATGCTAAGATATTTGCATGAACAACATACGTGTTTAACACACGTGATGCCTGTACGCTGGTTTTTACATCTTCCTTGGTTGTCCAAAGTTTTACTAAGTCGGGGTGATACCATTTTCTAAAAAAAGTTTGTATTTTTCTTTGTAGGCCCATCTGAAGGTGCGTTAAACAAGGCGAAAAGTATTTTTGGCAAAATATAAAATAATAAAGCCTGTTTTGCATCCAAGACTGTTTATCTCTTCAGTACATTCCGTTATTTTTCTTGTACTTTTGTTGATTTTTATCTTATAAGCTCTTTTAAAGAGACCATTGACTTTATTTAACTGCTGTTTCAAATCCTTAGCTATCAATGACAGAATTACAATGTCATGGGCAAATCTCGAAGTTTGTATTTCTTGGTCCTTTGGCTTCCTTTACCGCTTCGTCACTGTACAGACTGAATGACATGGGGGAGCGGCTGTAACGGAAATGTTCGATTAGTCTCTGTATGTCCATCTTTTTAGAGATGGTTGCGGGACTCGGCTGTTCGACACAGGATGTCAAATCAAACACATATCAACCGTCTAAACTTACTTTATTTGACTACCAGTTTCGGCGATTTACTACGCCATCTTCCTGGTTTTGACCAGAATCGAGATGGAAACTTCCTATATGTCGGTTACGGCCGAAAACAGTTAAAATACGAAACATACAGACAGGTGGCGGAACCGATACCAGACGGGATAAAGCCAGGGGAAAGAAAAGATGAAGAACAGGCTACGATGCTCCCACTCTCCCTCCTCTATTCTGCTTCCCTTTCACGACCTAAGATCCGTCTGGTTTCTGTACAAGTTGTAACTTTTCTCTCCCTCCCAGTATTTTAGTATTGTTACCTTCAGAATTTCGAAGTGTGTATTCCGATCACCAATGTCAAAAACTTTCTGTAAATCTACAAATGCTTTAAACATAGAATTGCCTTTCCGTAACCTATCTTCCAGGATACTGTTATAGGATCAGTGATGCCTCGAGTGTGCCTACATTTTTCCGAAAACCAAACTGATCTTCCCCGAGACCTCTACAAGTTTTTCCATAATTTGTGTAATTATTTTGTAATAATTACGAATTTAACTGATAGTTCGATAATATTGGCACACATCAGCACCTACCTTGTTTGGAATGATTTTCAAACCTTTTTCTCGAAGTCTGTGTTCGACATGTCTCAGATATCTTGTACAAAGGACTGAATAGTTTTGTCACGACTGGCTCTCCCAGGAATGGCAATGATTGAGAGGGAATGTCGGCTAATTCAGCAGCCTTTTTTCGACGGAGGTCCTTCAGTGTTCTTGTCAAATTCTTCTCGCAGTATCATATCCGCCATCTCATCTTTAACTACTTTCTCGCCCACTGCTTGTGTAGCTCACCTATGCCTGTATATGGCGAAGGTAGAATTCGCGAATTTTAGGTAAGCCATACGTATTGTAACCTGTGTTATTTCCGCCCTCCGTTAGTAACTGGTACTGGAAAAGCAGGCTGAGGTGCGGTGAATGACAATCTTACACGATGTGCCCTCCACGATACGTTGTAATGTGATGCGGATGTTAGTGCTGTCTCTGGGTACTGCTTTCTGTTTCTCTCTTGGCCTGGCAATTCTAACTGCTTCCTCTAGACAGTTCTGGTCGCTGTGAGGGAGCGAAACCGCAGAGTCGCGTGTGTCATACTATTACAGCCGGGTGCAGGGGTTTCCCAAGGCGCAAACTTAGATTACCACATCGCAGCCAAGCGCCTCCGGTGCGTGCATAACGAAGTAGCGGTGGAGGAAGGGGAATCTGTTTCCTCATACCGCTGGGACAGCAGTCGCATCCTCTACGTGTCAGATGTGACTGGACTGTGTGGAAACGTGTGTCTGCTGTGAAGTGGGAACTTTGCCGAGAGGCAACTGCGGGCCACAGCTCGGTTTATTTATTTATTTATCGTATCCAAGACATCACTATTTTACAAAAAAAAGATTATATTACAATGCAAGAGAAGCAGTTATAATACAATAATACATGGTTATAAGGTAAATTAACTACAATAATATAGAAAAGTATGTAAAATATAATGATAAGCGCTAAGGATGCGAAACAGAGCGATTTTCATATCCCACGTGAAGCGCAATACACTGCAGCTTGAATAGCCTTGTCATTTGCTTCAAATAGGTCTTGAGTCGAACACGGGTTGTTTAGTTTCCTGCAGACCAGTAGGTGTTGTGGGTCTTGCTGTTCTCCACACTGGCAGGGCTCATCTGCACTGATGTAGCCCCATTTTTCCAAGTTTGCTCTGCATCTTGATACGCCTGTTCGTAGTCTATTCCGGGCTTTCCAGGTCGTATATGGGAGTTCAGAGCCAGCTGTGGGTTCTCCCCTGGGGCTATTACCTGGTCTTCCTGGGTCCACATTTTACCACAGTTCTTCTCGTCGTGCTCTAGGCGATAAAAGAGTTGCTTCAGTTGTTCGTAGGAAACTCTTCCTTGATTTAAGTCGGCGAGGTTGAAGATTGTATCCGAACATTGGATGCCTGGGATCTGTCTCCTGTTTATGTTTCTCGATTTCTGCGGCAGTCCTTCTTCTGATGTCTGGCGGGGCTATGCCCATGAGGTGGTACAGCTGCTTTGTGGGAGTTGGGCGGAGGCATCCTGTCACGATGCGTCCAGTCTCATTCAATGCTATATTTACTTGTTCAGCGTGGGTGGAATTTTGCCAAACGGGTGCCGAGTGCTCCGCAGTGGAGAAACATAAAGCTAAAGCTGACGTGCGGAGAACTGTAGGTTGCGCTCCCCATCTGCTATTTGTTAGCTTGTGGATGATGTTGTTCCTGGCACTCACTTTCATATTTGTGGCCAAACAGTGTTCCTTGTAGGTGAGAGCACGGTCAAGTTTAATCCCAAGATATTTTGGTGTGTCGCAGTGAGATAGATGTTGTCCCTTCCAGCTTATGTTGAGTTTCCTCCTTGCTTCCTTATTAAGTAGGTGAAAAGCACAGACCTGGGTTTTTGCTGGGTTTGGCCTGACGTGGTTATTATCGTAATAGTCACCCAGCTTTTCAATCGCTAAAGTTAATTTACTTTCTACCTCTTCAAAGGTTTTTCCCTGGGTGGCAACGACTGTATCGTCTGCATAGATGAAGGAGCGAGCGTCCATGCTGATCGGTTGGTCATTGGTATAAATATTATACAGCAATGGGGCGAGGACGCTACCTTGAGGTAGGCCGTTTTTCTGGGTCCGCCATCGGCTCTTCTTCGACAGCAGCGTGACAAAATACCGTCTGTTCTGCAACAGGCACTGGATGAATTGCGCCAGTCGGTAGTCTTTTGTGGTGTTATATATTTTTGATATTAACTTACTATGGTTTATGGTGTCGTAAGCTGCTGTAAGGTCGATAAAGGCTGCACCTGTAATTTGTTTCCGCTCGTATCCATCTTCTATATACTGTGTAAGGTTGAGGATTTGTCCGCAGCATGACCTTCCTGGGCGGAATCCTGCTTGCTCTTTAATTATATTCTTGTCTACATGTTCTGAGATGCGGTTAAGGATCATTCTTTCTAAGACTTTATAGAGCTGACAAAGCAGGGAGATAGGCCAAAAAATTTTAGGGTCTGTGGTTCTTTTTTCCAGGTTTTGGTATAGCTACTATATTTGCCTTCCGCCAAGTCTTGGGGATTTTCGTTTCAAGAATTCATTTGTTCATCGTATCTAGTAACCACCGTCTGGTAACAGGTCCGAGCATTTTTATTTGTTCTGGGCGTAGATCATCTAGGCCAGCGGCTTTATTAATTTTCATTATGGAGATGGAATCTTCTAATTCTTTCAGAGTAAAGGGGGTGCCTAGGTGGTCTTTTTCTTGAGTGCCTCTCTGTAGTTTCTTTCTTGGATGCTTCCTGTTGGTTTTACCATTAAGTAGAAGCTCGGTGGTGGGGCTGAGTCTGACAAGGAATCTGTGCGAGATCTCAAGTTCAGTCTTCAGTAAGGCTCATTTGAGAGTGTTGTGTTAACAATTATAACAGGAAAAATACTAGCTGCCAATGACGCACCATACGCATAAGGAGGGCGGCGGAAAATGAGTGTCCGGAAGAGCAGAGATCAACCTTCTACGCGATGTATGTATTGCACCACAAAATGGACATCGTTAACGTTCAAGAAATGTTGAAACGAAACCATTAACGTGCTCTACAACCATTGAAAGAAAAGTGGCACGCCACAGTGATCAGAAAAGTTCGCACTATCAAGATCGAAGGCGAACTCCATGGGAGTTACAGACGTGTAAAACTTTCAGCTAGGTATCCAATTTTAAAGAATTCGCATAGAATTATATTAGTGTAACGGGGTGATGAGAACTGATCGAACGTGATCGCAGAAAACGAAACGGTCTGTCGTGGAGCTTATCGTGAAGCTGGCTATCCTTTAAGCTCTAGCTGCAGAGAGTGCGATAATTTATTTGTTTTATGTTGTTGTTGTGGTCTTCGGTCCAGAGACTGGTTTGATGCAGCTCTCCGTGTTACTCTATCCTGTGCAAGCTTCTTCATCTCCCAGTACCTACTGCAACCTACATCCCTCTGAATCTGCTTAGTGTATTCACCTCTTGGTCTCCCTCTACGATTTTTACCCTTCACGCTGCCCTCTAATACTAAATTTGTGATCCCTTGATGCCTCAGAACATGACCTACCAACCGACCCCTTCTTCTAGTCAAGGTGTGCCACAAATTTCTCCCTAATTCTATTCAATACCTCCTCATTAGTTATGTGATCTACCCATCTAATCTTCAGAATTCTTTCGTAGCACCACATTTCGAAAGCTTCTATTCTCTTCTTGTCCAAACTATTTATCGTCCACGTTTCACTTCCATACATGGCCACACCCCATACAAATACTTTTAGAAACGACTTCCTGACACTTACATCTATACTAGATGTTGACAAGGCCCGAAAAAAAATCCAGAGGCTGAATTTGTCCAGTGCTTCCAGCTGATATGAATAGCAACGTCGCACACTTTTCAGTGGTGATAGTTCCCTCTAAAGGAGGGATGATTTTTATTCGCAGACCGGGGATCAAGTAAAAGCAAGTTATTTTGACAAGATATTGGCCAAAAGCAGTGCTCATAACATAGTTGTATTTACGAGAGGATGCTTGGATAGCCTAACGCAGCGTTTTTCAACCCGTGGGTCGCAAAGCCTTGCTCAGATGGTTGCAGTCGCAGGAGAAAGCAGTTGCAGCGTGACTGGTATCGTATGTTTCGTGACCATCATCTGCTATTGTATAAATGTCTCTCGGAAGTGACAAGGTTTTTTGAAAGCACATTGCAAATTCGCTCACGTTCACGCTTGGTACTTTAATTATACCTTTTTATCACACTTTTATTATGGTTCTGGGGGTCGTCAGAATATTTTTACTCGTAAAGGGGTCGCGTATTCTGAAAGGTTGAAAATCACTGGCCACTGGCCTAACGGTAAGGCGACCGCTCGCGATGAGCGGGAAATCCAGGTTCGAGTCCCGGTCCTGCACAATTTTCATTGTCGTCATTCCATTATACACCTTTCGTTGTCGTCTCCTCTATACAGCTGACTGTAGTCCATACTCGCAATTGCGAATACATTTATTGTAGTGTAGTAGTTCTCTTATGCCGTGTGACGTAAATATTCCCTACTGCCCTTGGAAGATCACGCACACCAGAAAGAATTGTAGGGGGACACCACCTCCAACTTCTCGCAGTACAATAAACAACTTACCATCGAAATTAGCAGTCGTCCAATTGTGTCGCACTATTTGAAGTTGTGCAGCCATCCACAACTTCCCTTTGAATCTCTGTAATTTATGTCACGCGCAGTTTCATGTGAATAACTTAGTAGGTCACCATCATGCACATCCCGTAGAACATTGTATCGAGCATCCATGAAACGTTCAAACATCAGTTTTTGTAACAAAAATGGCTCTGAGCACTATGCGACTTAACTTCTGAGGTCATCAGTCCCCTAGAACATAGAACTACTTAAACCTAACAAACCTAAGGACATCACACACATCCATGCCCGAGGCAGGATTCGAACCTGCGACCGAAGCGGTCGCTCGGCTCCAGACAGCAGCGCCTAGAACCGCACGGCCACTCCGGCCGGCGTTTTTGCAACAAGTGCGCCCTGTCCTCCCTCGAACATCCGTAGGTTTTCTTATGTGCTACACGGTCGTATTGCTGCGGACTTATTGGGAATCTATTCAAAATCTCTTGAACATCCGTAGTTTTTCTTATGGGTTACACAGCCCGCCCGTTTGGCCGTGCGGTCTAACGCACGGCTTTCCGGGCGGGAAGGAGCGCCTGGTCCCTGGCGCGAATCCGCCAGGCGGATTTGTGTCGCGGTCCGGTGAACCGGCCAGTCTGTGGATGGTTTTTAGGCGGTTTTCCACCTGTCTCGGCGAATGCGGGCTGGTTCCCCTTTTTCCGCCTCAGTTACACTATGTCGGCGATTGCTGCGCAAACAAGTTCTCCACGTACGCGTACATCTCCATTACTCTATTACGCAAACAAAGGGGTTACACTCGTCTGGTGTGAGACGTTCCCTGGGGGGGGAGGGGGGGGGGGGTCCACCGGGGGCCGAACCGCACCATAACACTGGGTTCGGTGTGGGGCGGCGGAGGGGTGACGTGGACTGCGGTAGTCGTCGCGGGGTTGTGGACCACTGCGGCTGCGGCGGGGACGGAGCCTCTCCATCGTTTCTAGGTCCCCGGTTCACATACAATACAATACAATGGGCTACACAGTCATATTGCTGCGGACGTATTCGGAATCTATTCATAATTAGCTTTATAAATATTTTTTACTACGCTGTGGATGATCTTACATGTAAGTATTTATGTTCAGTAGCCGCTCTTTGGACAACGATTGTCCTTTACTACGTTTTACGGGAGACGGAATTTGTGGCTTCCTGTCTGACGAGGATGATGAACTACACGGCTCGACATTTGTTTCAGTATCAATTTCACTTGTTAACCACGTACCGTCATCACTGTACTTTTCATGTAAATTGTCAGCCTCATCGTTGTACTTCTCGTCTACAGTGACCGCACAGTCGAGCGTATACGACAACACATTTTCCTATGACTCGTCTTACAAAAACGGTAATATTTCATCTGCAATTTCTTTCTCATTCTGCGAAATTTCTGGGGTTCCTTTCTGACGAAATGTCAACTTCGGCAACTGTTGATGTAGATGAAATGCAATGTTTGCTTCGTTTACTGTTGCCATTGCTCTGATTTGTATCGACACCACAAGCACTGTAGTACTGTTGTTGAGTTCGTCGTCGCCTAAGCACTTCAACTACGCTCCGTAGACTCGTACTGTGCTCACCATTGCATATCTACAGTCCCGCCCTCTGTTGCGATTAGCCGGCAATATTGTGGCTGCATGATAGACAATATGTGTGGCGTCGAATGCCGTAAATGTCATTGGCTTTTTCCGACCCCACACTGCAGGGGTTCCTTGTGAGTCAGTCGGTAGTGTTGCGGAAGCGCTTGGAGGGGTGTGGGCGGCCTTTCCGCGAAGCGATGGTGAGCAAGTTAAGCAGCTCTATGTAGCGACATGGTGCGGACTGATTATACTGGCTGCAGCGTACATCCCTCTGGACAAAATAAGGGAGTTCGGGGTTCGTACAGAGAGACATGGGCAGTCATTTTTCCATTGCTTCATTTGTAAGTGGATCGGCATAGTATGGGCTAAACTATCGTTACGTGTGATAGGCTACAACGTGCCATTTCCAGCCTGATATTAGGTTATAGATATCTATAATTATTTAACAAAAAAATGGCTCTGAGCACTATGGGATTTAACTTCTGAGGTCATCAGTCCCCTAGAACTTAGAACTACTTAAACCTAACTGACATAAGGACATCACACACATTCATGCCCGAGGCAGGATTCGAACCCGCGACCATAGCGGTCGCGCAGTTCAAGACTGCAGTGCCTAGAACCTCTCGGCCACCCCGGCCGGCCGTCACAAGAAAATACGTGGGTTGAAACTTAAATAATGGCAACACTGCTGTGGAGACACTATGCAATGGAATCTACTATTGTCGCTGATAGCACACGTTGTTGACATACCTATCTTACCTCCGAACAAATGGACTCGCCCGTCCCACGTCACCGGCGTGCATACAATCGGGGGAAACACAGTCACTTGTGAGCGAGCAGCAGTCTAACGTAACGGTGTCACTGTGTTTTCGAAAATGGAACAACGGAGTTGGATCAAGATTGAATGTGTCACAGGTCATATAGCACGACAATGTCATCAATATCTTCAAGAGGCGTGCGGGGAATCGGCATTACCGTACAGAACAGTGGCACGTTAGGTAAAAGTCTTCAACGAAGGTCGGAAAACTGTGGCAGACATGCATCGGGCAGGTCGTCCTAGCGTCTCTGAAGAAGTGCCATGCTGTTGCTGCGTTAGTGCACAGTGATCGACGCCATACGATTCGTGAGCTCTCCCACGAAACCGGATTAGCGCTTACGACTGTGCTTCGACTGGGCATTGCATCACGATGGGTTCCGCATGACTTGATGGGAATGTAGAAATGGATGCGTTACGACGCTGCTCAGACGCACTTGGAGCGCTGTGAGCGAGAATGAGAGGCTTTCTTACGCCGTATCGTAACACTGGATGAGACATGTGCCGCATCGTACGAACCAAAACTGAAACGCCAATCCAACGAATGGCGTCATTATGGGTCGTCGCGAAAGTCGAAAGTGCGTCATAGCCCCAGCATGGTGAAAGTTACGGAGATTCTCGTGTACGACTGTGATGGTGTTATCCTAACGCATTATGTTCCTCCACGACAGACAGTCAGTGCACAGTATTACTGTTCGTTTTTGGAGCATCACCTGCGATCAGCTTTTCAAAAGAAGCGGCGACACTTTCTGCACAACCCACCCATCATTTTCCACGACTATGCGTTGGCGCATACAGCGCAAGCTGTGGCTGCTCTCTTCGGTCGATAGGACTGGGAGGTACTGTACCATCCACCATACTCCCCGGACTTAAGTCCTTGTGACTTTGCTTTCATTCCGAAGATGAAGGAACTATATTGTGGCATTTTAACTGTTCCAGAGATTCGACAGGCAGTAGACCGCTCCATTCTCACCATCAGCAGAACAGGCTCTGCTAACGGTGTACACGCTCTAACAATACCACCACTTGCAAAGTAGATTAGAAATCAGATTGATAATGTTGCTCACGCAGCATATGTTCGCTTTATCGGGCAACAACAAAGTTATTGACTGTGGATGGTATCGTCAGAATGGAAATAATGAAGTCACTGTAAAAAAGTGATTAATTTTGGCACTTATCTTGAATGGATTCCCACGTAGATTTCGTCGAAGTTGTTATGGCTCATCTTGTTGATTCTAGGGTGATTCCATTTTGACTGCTAGAAGGTCCAGATCTCTATTTTAGCAATATTTGAAGACCTAACAAATGCCTTTTTCAGGAATTTCTTAATGATCAAACAATCCCAGATCAGAACAATGGTATGGTAGAAATAATTTTTGACTTGGTGTTCACGATCCATATTTTTATTAAACTTCTTGTAAATTCACATACATACTTCTTCTTAATTGTCACATCATCAAGGAAGCAGTTTTGCATCAATCTTCATATATTTAATTTCCACTTTAACCAAACACAAGACTTGACTGTTCGTTTACAAAGCGAAATAACAACTTAACTTCTGCAAAGTGAAACAAAGACTGCTCTGTCGCATTCGCGCCAAAACGGTTACAAGTAAGTCAAAGATTATGACAGTGTCACAGAAATGAATACACACAAGAACCATATCACTGTAATATATCGATACATCGGTGTACCTATACATTAATAAAACCAAATGTGAATATTGTCACAAAAATATGTCTGTTACTTCGCAGAAAAGTAGTACGATATTACTAGTATCGAGAACTGGGGTTGGAGTGTCGTAATGGTCACGTAAATAAAGAACCATTACAACACCTACCACATCGCTGGCAACGGGTTCTACGCAACACTTGTGACTACTTTGAAGGACAGTAGCGAGTGCAAACATGTAACTCTTTTGTATCAGTTGTGAATAAATAGTTGCCACTAGTTAAGTTCCAGCCCTTGTAAAACAAAATTAGTACTCATCACTTATTCATCGTTGGCAGTAAGGTATCTCCTCCAAAGCTTCAGTTCCGTTCGTCCGCACAGCCAGACGTGAAACGGACGTCGGTCTGCTGGCTCGGACAGAACTGGGAGAGAGAACGGAGAGAGGCGGTGAGCTGTTAGCAGACGGGCTCCGGATTTCGCTGCCGGCTGTGTCTGCGTTTTTGCTGCGTGGGAGTCGGGCGAGGAAACTGAGAACTTAATGGCGGACAGAGCGCTGCCGCGGCCCCTCTGCTGCTGTCTGAGGACGGGCTCGCGGTGGCAGAAACGTCGACAGCGGCAGTGCATTGTTACTGTATATTGCAGCTGTTCGTTTTAAGTTGTTCTAGTATGTTGTTCTTGTTGTTGTTGTTGTTAGATAAACACTAGTTTCCTGTTCTTAAACTTTCGTGTATGTCTGTGTTGTAATGTTAACCTGAATGATGCAAGTGGTGTGATTACGCAACCGCTATCTGACAAAAAGAGTCGTCAAATCCAAATGAAACTGTATAAATGTGTTGCTGTTAACTTTTACCAGAAATAATTAGAAAACATAAAACTGTTAAATAGGCTGTCCTGTGAGTCTCTGCGAAGTGCGTGACGTCGCAGTAGTTCACTTGCAGTTCGAACACACAAAACTAACAGAATAAAAGTTCTAGGTAAAAATTACAAATCAAATTTTGAAAGAATAAATGTCCAAAATGCTTCTGTTAAAATTCCCTGTGAAGTAATTTACACGCACTTACTAAATAAAATTCCAAAGTTTAAATGATGCACACGGGAATATAACATCGTACTGTAAGAAGAAGAAGACTGTATGCGTAAGAAACGAGATCTAAACTTAACCTTACCTAAGCTGATCCTGATAATAATTTTGAAATGTAACGTATGACTGTGTATGATTTTACCGCGTCCTGACTGTAATACTAAACTGGCCCTAAATTTTCGTGAATTACCTTGTGGCAGCGGAAACTCGGTAGAGTTATAAAGTGGTGAATATTAAAATACAGCGCAGCAGCAAACCATTCTAGGAAAAGAAACCTTTCGCAGTCTAACGCAATGAAAACATCACGCTTTACTTTGAATGACTGTGTTCCGCTCAAATACAATGCGACGAGACACAATTACAAAACAAAATTTTGGTGAGGAGACGGTGGTAGAAACTCGACGTATTAAATGACTGAGAAGAGACTAGCATTCTTAAGTTAACTGTGAACCCCATTCTTTAACAATTTTAGTCATCTTTACAAAAGTCACTTCTCATAAAATATGACTCCGGTATGAAATTAGTTAACAGAATAGTAAAACAGTGGTGCGTCTATCATTCTCAGTGTAAACCATCTCAACAGATAATTTTACTTCATCTCGTCTCGACAATCAGACTAACTGATCCGAACCAATAAAGAGAAAATTGGTAAGTATTTATCTGTTTCAAACTCAGGATAGATTACGCGCGAGCAAGCAATACAGCGAAAACATTACCTGAAATTCTTCACAGTTCTCAAATCAGTCGTTACCAAATCATATTTCCAAAAAGCAACATCCTGTGCATTTCAGCTTAACCAACACCCGACTCCCTCACTCACTTCTCACTGAATGCTACTGGCAGCGATAATGCTACTGGCTACCATAGATCACGCTGCTTGTACTCAGAACCTCTGTAGCGTAACGTATTGACTACTGAAGACTTCTATTTGAAAAATATCCAGTGTACAAATATGAAGCATCACACATTGAATAATAAGAAGCTGGTAACCTTGAAATGTCCGCAGCAGGCTTAGTGCAAGGAAAACGCGCACAAGGAAAACATAAAAGTTGCGACACCAGTCTATTAGCTAAGTCCATAAAGAGTTGCAAAGCACTTGGTCGACTGGTTTTTGAGTGTTACTCAACAGTCTCGGTCCCTTACCAGTTGAATGTAAGAGAAAGAGAAGGAAAGAAAGGGAGAGAGAGAGAGAGAGAGAGAGAGAGAGAGAGAGAGAGCATCGAACGAAGAGCGATGTTTTTCGTCACGGTTTAATTTTTTCGTGTACGACTGCGTTACGGAAGAAGTTCAGCGAACTCCAGTGACAGATGCTAGAAGAGAGCAGCGTTGTCACTGTCTATTGTTGAAATTCAGAGAGCATTCGTTTCAAGCAGAGTCGGGCAACACGCCACTTCCACCCACACACTTCTCGCGCAATGACCACAACGAGAAATTCGGAGAAATCAGAACCCATGCGGACACCTACCGGGTTCTTCTGACGCACCGTTCCCGAATGGACCCGGGTAGGAAGGAGATCGTAGTGACACCAGAAATACCCTCCCCTGCACACCATAAGGTAGCTTCAGGAGTATTCGCTAAATTTATACAGTATATCTACTTGCTAGTCGAATGAGTTATTTACAAATGCGCAACGTTTCGAAGATTCATTAACATCTTCTGACAAAGTGTCGAAATGACGTAACCCCAAGGCTTGCCAACCTGTGAGGCCTTTTCATGTCAGTTCTGAGCGGCGGTGTGACTGTAAAGTTTTGCTCGTCTGTCCTTTAAAAGAATCGCGTGATTTGAACCCTGGGTGTCGGTTCTCACTTCCATCGCAAAGGGATCAAAAGAAGGGGTGAAACGTGTGTAAGATGGGTTGTGACGACCTTTCCCAACATGTAACTCGTCCACGGTGATGTTGGGCAGAATTGTGGAGAAATTTGGTGCCAATGTGACATCATTAAACCAACCTTACACGTACCTCACACGAACTTCTAAGCTCTGGCCTTTTATTCGCAAGAGTCGACACGTTGCTGTTCGAAGCATGGTGGAGCCCTAGCATGATGTAGCTGAGTGTAACGCTTTTGCACCGTTATAGAGGAAGGCTGCAGGCACATTTAAGCCACATTTCAGACTTGTGCGTCACAATGCACGACAATTACAGGCTTTCGAGAAAGTGGTCCCTTAATTGTGTTGCGCAGTGTAGTTTGAAGCCTAAGACCGTCATCAAATTGCAGCGATATTTTCTAGTGCAAATTTCAGATTTTTGTCGCGATAATTTTTAAATGCAGTGACTGGTTGGAAGTCATCCGAAGGCACGGGATGTCATATAAGGTCTAGGTTTGTCTGGGCAGACCATCTTCACAACGCCCCTCTTCACATGTGGTCTGCAGTGTTTAATTCGCATTTACACTTTCCAATTACAATGCAACTTTCGCACAGTCCTGAATCAACAGTCCGAGAGTGCAGTGTATTTTCTGGCCACGTCTAAATCAATTAAGTTAACTTACGAGGTAATTAAATCTTGTTCCATTGTTTCGGAAGTTATAAAAAGGAGATCAGTACAGAGAAGATAGACAAAAGAATAGCTTCTACAAGGTGTTACTCTTTCGCATATTAATATTTTGAAGGAGCTAAATATCGGAAAAAAGGACGAAGAGACATTACATCTTCTAAAGGTTTCTTGAAATTAGTGCAACCAGTCGCGTTATGTTTTGCTCGTCAATTTTTATTATCCCATTGCCGGTTTCGAACCGCTTATATATTCATCATCAGATGGTACATATTTATTGACTGTTAGCAGGGGTGTGGGAATAGTGTAGCTGTGGCAAGATGTATAAACGAAACATGTAAGCACTGAGTGTGTCAAGAATTATTCACATTATGAGATCGATTTTGTTGCATTAATTTTGTTATTATTACCCGTTGGTTGGTTGTTGGTGTTGTGTTGGCAGAAAAGCCAACACCGTGTTACTAGAGGTGGCCGAAATGCACGCGTTTTCGCTCAAGCAGGCTGGCGTGAGGAGGGAAGGACTATACTGACGTGAGGTCTGGAACGTGACAAGGAATTAGAATTCAGAAAGCGGACGTAATTTGTTTGATACTTAACTTTAATCCATTAATGGTGAACGTTGCTCTTGACGGTACATGATTCACAATATTATCTGTTCAGAACACATTCGTAGTAACTGAATATGGCGCCTTGCTAGGTCGTAGCAAATGACGTAGCTGAAGGCTATGCTAAACTGTCGTCTCTGCAAATGAGAGCGTATGTAGTCAGTGAACCATCGCTAGCAAAGTCGGCTGTACAACTGGGGCGAGTGCTATGGAGTTTCTCTAGACTAGACCTGCCGTGTGGCGGCGCTCGATCTGCAATCATTGATAGTGGCGACACGCGGGTCCGACGTATACTAACGGACCGGGCCGATTTAAAGGCTACCACCTAGCAAGTGTGGTGTCTGGCGGTGACACCACAGTTGGTGTACACAGCATTCTGAAAAACATAATGAATGTTTTCCAGTGATGTTAATTTTACTGTACTTCACAAAGGTAGCCACAGGTAACACGTTCCACACATGCTTTACAAAACGTAAATAAACCAAGGTGTATAGCTATAGTTACGTGAAAGAGTTTCTGTTAGAGCGGAGAGTCTCTTTGTTCAGGTCTTGTAATACACATTGACGACAATAAGTATCTAACTATTTCTCTACTGCAAAAATGAAACGTAATTATATGGCAAAATTTGCATGTGTTGTTTATAAAATTTATCAAACAATGTCTCTGTCTGTCCATCTTTGCCGGCCGCGATGGTCTAGCGGTTCAGGCGCTCAGTCCGGAACCGCGGGACCGCTACGGTCGCAGGTTCGAATCCTGCCTCGGGCATGGATGTGTGTGTTGTCCTTAGGTTAGTTAGGTTTAAGTAGTTCTAAGTTCTAGGGGACTGATGACCACAGATGTTAAGTCCCATAGTGCTCAGAGCCATTTTTTTGTCCATCTTTTCAGATATGGTTGCGGGACTCGGCTGTTCGCTACACGATGTCAAATCAAACACCTTTCAGCCGTCTTATTTCCAAACTTATTTTATTTGACTACCAGTTTCGGCGATTTACTACATCGTCTTTATGCCCCTGACCGACGTGTAGCAAGATTCCAACCTCGGTTCCAATCAAAATAGAGGCCAGCATTCAAATATCTGAACCGAGGTTGGAATCTTCCTACACGTCGGTCAGGAGCCTGAAGACGAAGTAATAAATCGCCGAAACTGGTAGTCAAATAAAATCAGTTTGGAAATAAGACGACTGAAAAGTGTGTGATTTGACATCCTCTATTAAACAATGAGTTTGTAAGATACTACATTTACAATTTTAGCACTGAAATTTCGTTTGACATTTCAATTATCTTTTGTTTAACTAATATTGACCAATACTTATGAAATAAACAGTATTTTGTGCACTAGAAGGAGAGAGAGTGTGTTGAGTAATTGAGCTGGTGTGGAAGGGAGAGAGAGAGATAGAGATAGAGATAGAGATAGAGAGAGAGAGAGAGAGAGAGAGAGAGAGAGTGGGGGGGGGGGGGGGGAGGCGGTTTTGTGAGTTATTTACTTTTTCAATTTTAATGATTCTTTGAAATTTTGGAAAAATGGGTTATTTGCTAAGTCGTTTTGTTCTTTTAAGATGGTGTGAGGTGATTTATTGCTATGAGCGAAAATTTCTAATTGTTTCAGGAGGTCCACTTTTATTCCTTTGTCTGCGATGTGTGGGATATGGTGGTTTGTTTTGTGGTGTTTTGTGTTGAGGTTTGTAACGGAATGACTTTTGTGCTAGGTGGGCCGAAAAACTATATTTACTTACTTTTTTTAACATAGTGCATCGTCTGTGTGTTCTTTGTATCGAATTACATGTGTTGTTTCAGAATATTACGCCGTATACAAGGAGAAATGACACTGTAATAAACAAATCGTTAAGTGCTTATGGAAGACTTTAATAACACTGAGCTGCTTGAAAACTGACAGAAACTATGCTTTTTTTTCATCTTCATCGCCAAGGCACATCATTCCGGAAACATGTGCCGTATGTAAAAGTACTGAAGCACTTCATCTAGTCTGCGTGAATTTAAGCGCCGATGCACTTCGCCCAGCCCGAACGCAGACGGTAATAACACGGACAAACTTTTCGGTCACCGATTCCTTCAATGCAGTGGTTTGTTTGTGCAAACAGTGTCTGTACAGAGCAGTCGGTGCAAAGACATGAGCCTGTAAAGGGCCCATCAGTGGCGGTTCACACCTCCGCGAGCGCTCAGAACTGCCGTTAAATCGTGGAGGCGCGGAAGTCGTGGATCGTGGACTGTGCGAGGCGTTGGAGTCGTTCTGGAGAGGTACTCGTCTGACTGACAGCAGACTGTCGACCGCCCCCACGTGACTCTCTGCGGAGGCGGCGTGACGTCAGACACCTGTGGTTGGGGCCAAAGAGATACAGGTCTTACGAGTGCCAACGGTCAACGGCCGTCTCCGGCTGGGAGCGAGTTACTACTTCCGACGAGTTTAATGCGAGGGGCGTTTGAAAAGTCCGTGCAAAAATAAAAACTGCTTACGTGTTTGGGGTAAACCTTTTCTATTTTTCGACACAGTCTCCATTTAGACTTAACACACTTCGTCCAACGCTGTTCTAACTTGTTGATCCCTTCCGAATAATAAGAATTGTCCAAGTCTGCAAAATAGCTATTAGTTGCTGCAGTCACCTCCTAGTTTGAATAAAATCTTTGTCCCACCAGCCATTTCTTCAAATTGGGGATCAAATAGTCCGAGGGAGCCAAGTCTGGAGAACTGGGGGGATGTGAAACGAGTTGGAATCCTATTTCCCTTAATCTTGCGACCACAACTGCTGAGGTGTGTGCTGGTGCATTATCGTGATGGAAAAGGTCATTTTGCGGTCCAATCGCTGGCGATTTCTTGCAGCTCGGTTTTCAAACGGTCCAATAACGATGAATAATATGCACCTGTAATAGTTTTACCCTTTTCCAGATAGTCGGTGAGGATTATCCCCTGCGAATCTCAAAAAACAGTCGCCACAACCTTTCCGGCCGAAGGAATGGTCTTCGCCTTTTTTGGTGCAGATTTTCCCTTGGTAACCCAATGTTAGACTGTTGTTTGGTCTCAGGAGTATAGTAATGTCTCCATGTTTCATCCTTAGTGACGAAACGACGCTTAAAGTCCTGCGGATTCTTTCTGAACAGCTGCAAACCATCCTCGCAATTCTTCATGCTATTCTGTTTTTGGTCAAGCGTGAGCAATCGCGGAAGCCATCTTGCGGATAGCTTTCTCTTGTCCAAATACTTATGCAGAATATTATGTACGCGTTTATTCGAGATGCCCACAGCACTAGCAATCTCACGCACCTTAACTCTTCTGTCATCCATCACCATATCATGGATTTTATCAATGATTCTGGAGTCGTAACCTCCACAGGTCGTCCAGAACGTTCAGCATCACATGTGCCCATATGGTCACTCCGAAAATTTTGAATCCGGTTATAAACTGTTCTAATCGAAGGTGGAGAGTCATTGTAATGTTTATCAAGCTTCTCTTTAGTCTCCTGAGGCGTTTTGCATTTCATAAAATAAAGTTTAATCACCACACGAAATTCTTCTTCGTCCATTTTTTTGACAATCACTCGACTTCCTTGATTCACCCGAATGCCAAACACAAAGAGATGGACCAATATGGCTGAAGCTTGGTGTGCGTTCTTTCCAAAAGGAGATGGACCAATACGGCTGAAGCTTGGTGTGCGTTCTTTCCAAATATGCTGGTGGCTCGGTGCGGCCGTGCGGTTCTAGGCGCTCCAGTTTGAAGTCGCGCGACCGCTACGGTCGCAGGTTTGAATCCTGCTTTTGGCATGGATGTGTATGACGTGGGTTGGTTGGATGTGGGTGGTTCTGGGTATTTGGGGGATTGATGGCCCCTAGATGTCGAGGTCCATACTTACGCGCCCGTGAAGTTATCTTTCGGACTCTTGCACGGAATTTTGAAACACCCCTCGTAATTCTTGGCTGCGAGTTTAAATGCATGCCCGCTCTCGATAGCACATGAGAAAGTTAACACCTTTAGTGTGTACCTGTTGATTGTCATGTTGATTTCCCGTGGATCCTGCACGGGGCTGAGCTTTCCCGATGTATGGTGGTCGAGTCGACTAGAGTGACGTCACAGGTCCATATCGGGGCCCATATTCTACCTAGGCCTCACCTGCCGTCGTTCTCTGCGGCAGTTAACGAATGTGTAAAAATATTCTGAGCAGTACTGAAGGTCCAACTGATGCACTTTTGAACTCGGAAACATAGATTCTTGCGTGATCTCCGATATGCAATGGTGTACGCGCCTTGTGCCGATAATCATTCAGCTTCAGAGTGCTGGCATGTTCGGCAGACACCTGCCTGTGACAGACCAGACTAGCCAAATACTGCGTCCACACTGGCGCCACACGCCATACCCAGCCGCGACATTCGAAAGTCATACACAGGTCATTTTCAAGTGGGGCAACCGGTCCCATGACACTATGTATATATTACAACACAGAGGGCTGCTTCGCCGATGTGTGACATGTGGAACTATGAACTGGGCTAAAGACAACATGGTGGACACGTGTATCTATGCCTGTTACGTAAACACAGTTGTCAAATCGTGTGTTTACCTTGTCCGCTGATCAAACAGAGAAAGAGCGTAAGGACAATCAACATGAAAGGACAATACTTAACGTTCAGATTGCCGCGTATCAGTGCACATACGACAGAAAACACAGACGATGTACAAGAAACACTCCGTAGAGTGGAGAGACAGTACAGAATTTCCTTCAAATATTCAAGACCCGTATAACATCATGCTGAGTAGTTCACGAAAGATGCTGTAAAACTGGGTGTCAGAACCAGAGGCGATAGTATCCAGGGTGTTCCAGAAGGAATGGTCAGCATTAAGAGCTGTGGCAGGAAAGATCATTCGAAGCAAAAAAATCCGGTAAACATGGGCTCTTAAATGCATACCTCAGAAGCTATGAGCACTTCATCTTATTTTGAGAGGTGGTAGCATCTACCAAAACAAGAAAAAAAGCCCACTAAACACGTGCTCAAAAGTGCATACCTGACGAGCAATGAGCACTTTTTCTCTTCTGTGAAAACATATCTTCTACTGGGAAAATGCTCATAGCTCTTAAGGTATGCGTATAAAGTCAGTGTTTACTACGCCTTCTTGCTTCCATTAATCGTTTCTGTCAGATTCCTGGACATTGACCAGTGCTCCTGGGAGACCCTATATGTGTGCTGCTGCGTATTGAGGGGAAAGGTTGTGTTGGCTGATTATTACCGCAGTTCGAAGCTAGCTAAATAAAAAGGATAAAACGTAAGAGGAATATGACTTAGTAACAATAGACGATGCAAGAAATCGCTTACCAGTATAGAGAGGACAGAAACTTGAAAATGTAGTACGTCTGTCACAAGGTGGACGAGCGTAAAATTAATTGCCAAGCTGCGCCGTTCCTGTCAGAACGGTATTGGGAAAGCACTCCAGTTACACGGAATTCAAATATTTGGCTACCACAGGTTGTGATGTATTTATTGATTACGTGAAGGGAGAGGTATTCAGCTGTATGTGGATAGAGAACCTCCACGTCATACGCCACGCCAACGTTGCTCTTTTGATAACAGGAATATATTCCCTAAATGCGCCCTGCGTCTACTAATGAATTAGCGGGACAATAACTTTTGTTTTATTAAAAAAGCCGTTCAATATTTGAAGAAATAACTTAACACAAAAATTATATGCAACGTTTTACTGCAGATCAGTCTGTGTACAAAAGAAAACTTGATTTCCGACTGGTTTGAGACGTTTATTCTGAAATAGTTCCAAGTTCGACTAAGGTGGTCTAGGCCTAGATTCCACTGTAGTGCTATGGGAGGGTGGCTTTTTCAGACTCGCGGCGTCGTGGCCCACGTGTTGGAAACTCAGACACAAGCCGACAGTCTCACAGCTGAAACAGAACTTATCGCTGAATCACACATCGTATCAGCGTACGTATTCTGTTCCACACAATACATCGACGCGCTGTTGGGTGACTCACTTAAAGATTCCGTGGAGCTTGCCGCTCTCTGTGTTGTAACTCAGTTGTCGCGCCAACCTTGTCCGAATTACGTCCAGATGTGACGTCATACCCCAGTTCTCACTTTGTATCTGCGGTGACCTTGGCATTGCTCTGTTGGACAGAAAACGAACTGAATAGCACATTAATGAGGCGGTAAGACGGTTACGTCAGGAACCGGCTCCGTCGTATAAAAATGGTTCAAACGGCTCTGAGCACTATGGGACTTAACATCTGAGGTCATCAGTCCCGTAGAACGCAGAACTACTTAAACGTAACTAACCTAAGGACATCACACACATCCATGTCCGAAGTAGGATTCGAACCTGCGACATTAGCAGCAGCGCGGTTCCAGAATGTAGCGCATAGAACCGCTCGGTCACAACGGCCGGCTCCGACGTGTACTAACAAGGGGAGGCCACAACGTCGCGATCACGGATTTACTTCAAACTTTGTACACCTTTAGTAGGCTGTCAGAACAACACGATGTGCAAATAGTAAGGTGCACTATTCTGGCAATCCCGACAAAATCCCGATAGAAGTTTTACGCGTCTATTATGTAATTGGATATACAGGGTGAGTCACCTAACATTACCGCTGGATATATTTCGTAAACCACATCAAATACTGACGAATCGATTCCACAGAACGAACGTGAGGAGAGGAGCTAGTGTAATTGGTTAATACAACCCATAAAAAAATGCACGGAAGTATGTTTTTTAACACAAACCTATGTATTTTTAAATGGAACCCCGTTAGTTTTGTTAGCACATCTGAACATATAAACAAATACGTAATCAGTGCCGTTTGTTGCATTGTAAAATGTTAATTACATCCGGAGATATTGTAACCTAAAGTTGACGCTTGAGTACCACTCCTCCGCTGTTCGATCGTGTGTATCGGAGAGCACCGAATTGCGTAGGGATCCAGAGGGAACGGTGATGGACCTTAGGTACAGCACATTACGTCCACATGCTAACACCTTTTTATTGGTCTTTTTCACTGACGCACATGTACATTACCATGAGGGGTGAGGTACACGTACACACGTGGTTTCCGTTTTCAATTACGGAGTGGAATAGAGTGTCTCCCGACATGTCAGGCCAATAGATGTTCAATGTGGTGGCCATCATTTGCTGCACTCAATTGCAATCTCTGGCGTAATGAATGTCGTACACGCCGCAGTACATCTGGTGTAATGTCGCCGCAGGCTGCCACAATACGTTGTTTCATATCCTCTGGGGTTGTAGGCACATCACGGTACACATTCTCCTTTAACGTACCGCACAGAAAGAAGTCCACAGGTGTAAGATCAGGAGAACGGGCTGCCCAATTTATGCGTCCTCCACGTACTATGAAACGCACGTCGAACATCCTGTCAAGGGTCAGTCTAGTGTTAATTGCGGAATGTGCAGGTGCACCATCATGCTGATACCACATACGTCGACGCGTTTCCAGTGGGACATTTTCGAGCAAGGTTGGCAGATCATTCTGTAGAAACGCGATGTATGTTGCAGCTGTTTGGGCCCCTGCAATGAAGTGAGGACCAATGAGGTGGTCGCCAATGATTCTGCACCATACATTTACAGTCCACGGTCGCTGTCGCTCTACCTGTCTGAGCCAGCGAGGATTGTCCACGGACCAGTAATGCATGTACCGTAGATTCACTGCCCCGTGGTTTGTGAAACCCGCTTCATCGATAAACAGGTAGAACTGCAACGCATTCTCTGTTAATGCCCATTGACGGAATTGCACTCGATGATTAAAATCATCACTATGTAATTGCTGATGTAGCGACACATGAAACGGGTGAATACGGTGACGATGCAGTATGCGCATGACACTACTTTGACTCAGTCCACCGGCTCTCGCAATGTCCCGTGTACTCATATGTGGGTTCATGGCAACAGCAGCTAACACACCAACTGCACCCGCTTCTCCTGTGACGGGCCTGTTACGGACCTGTTTGCGTGCTACGACCATACCTGTTGCATACAGTTGGCGGTAGATGTTTTGCAATGTGCGGCACGTTGGATGCTCTCTGTCCGGGTACCGTTCTGCATACACCCTGCAGGCTTCAGCTGCATTTCGTCGACACTCGCCATAGATGAGTATCATCTCCGCCTTTTCAGAGTTCGAATACACGATGGTCACAGTTCCTACAACACTACACTATTACAGACGTCTGGTAACACGGTGTACTACAGTTGGTCTGCGTGCGGAGATGAATGCAGAATAACAATAGCAGCAAGCGCTACATGCGGACACTGCGACAGCTAGACCAAACCACAACAGTGCACTACAGCCACACTCGTAAACACGGTCGTCATCGTAAACATGTCCCTGCAGATGCTGCTCGCCGACCGTGGCCCGTGTTTGTTACAACACGCAACTGAACGTCGGAGGTTTCAAGCGTCAACTTTAGGTTACAATATCTCCGGATGTAATTACATTTTACAACGCAACAAACGGCACTGATTACGTATTTGTTTACATGTTCAGATGTGCTAACAAAATTAACGTGGTTACTACATCTATTTGCTTGAAGTTTTAATGCATTTCGTGTTATTTGACTTTTTACTATTTTTAATTTAATTATTAGAACAAACATATTTATAAGGTGTACAAAGTCTGAAGTAAATCCGTGATCCCAACGTTGTGACCTCCCCTTGTAAGCATCTGTTGTTGCTTTACATTGCTGCGACGTTTTTAACAAGTGATGACTACATGTGTCTGACGAACCGACCTTAGACTGTTGGAACAGCGCCATTTGGGCAGACCTTTGTCAGGAAGGAGGATTCTGTTCTAAGTGAGAGTCCAGTTTCCTGTGTCCATACGGACGCCCTGTTTAGGTAGGCTGCCCAGACGTCCCCATTTTCACAAAAATGTCCTGGTGTCCCTAGCAAATCATTCGGGACACATAATTGTCCCGGTTTTTATCGAGAAACTAAATGCGTGTAGTAATACTTCTACTTTAAATAAACATTCGTGACAAATGTGTTTCGTAGAAATAGAACGCCGTAGAAATATATATTTCCACAATATCCGGCAAAGGCCTGCCTGCCGTTGTGGCCGAGCGGTTCTGGGCGCTTCAGTCCGGAACCGCGCTGCTGCTACGGTCGCAGGTTCGAATCCTGCCTCGATCATGGATGTGTGTGATGCCCTTACGTTAGTTAGGTTTAAGTAGTTCTAAGTCTAGGGTATGATGACCTCAGATGTTAAGTCCCATAGTGCTTAGAGCCATTTGAGGTATTTGCAAAGACCTACCGCATTTGCTTTAACTCGCATTATATCTAAAGAAAGATTGAGAGGTATGTTGCAAAGAAAAGCAGGTATTATGTACCCTGGTCTCTTAATTTGCCGACCTTCCACTTTATGGCCCTCGAGACAAGTTAAACCAAAACCAAACCAGTTATAAAGGAGCACCAAATAAACCATTTCTCCTAACGGGACCTACATGTTCCTTTCCAGTTCACAAAATGAAGATGCGTTCTTGCTATGGGTTTATTCAGCTGCTGCATCGTCATAGACCTGTTATTGATTTCAAAATTTCACGATAAGTGAGCGGAAAGCTAAGCATAAGTGTAGTATTAAAGTTAGTAACGAAGTTAGGTACAAACAAAATTGTCCCGGTTTTTTCACTTTGAAATCTGGCCAGTCCATGTTTAGGAACTTCCGATATTGCAGATATTAGTAATTTGTTTTAGGTCTGTGGTGTCTGTTTTAATACAAAGTATTCGAGAATTTGATAACGTCATATGAAATATCGGATCGTCTGTAGCGTGAGTAGTGGTTTGGGGGGGAAGTAAAAACCTTTCACTAAAAGCTAAACGCGAGTGGAAACCTGTGCAGTATTTACGTAGTACAGAGCAACAACAAGTGTAGCAATGACAGCCACCTGACATGTTCAGTTTGTTATGAAAATATCAGATTTCAGCGACATATATAAGTAATAAAAACTGTGTGTCCGGTTGTACAAACAGGCCAGAGTTCATTTTCTCAACGTGGGTAGCGTCAATCTTCCAGCAGAGAAAACTACTTTCTGGCAGTTTCCTAGAAAAAAAATTAATATTTTTAGGCTCCCAGTCAGAAAAATGGTGCAGATACACATAACTTTTCACGAAGACAGTGGTTTTACTAATAATAATGGAAACTGTGTCTGTTTAAGCGTTGCATGAAATTTACATCAGTGCCTATATTTATTATCCCATATCCAGTATTTTTTCTTGACTGGTTACCTTCGTATTTGATTTTATATTCAAGGCGATTCATGTAAGAATAGTATGTTTTCCATATTTCATCCTGTATTTTAAATAAATTGTTTGTGTAAAAGAAAATTGTAAAAATGTGGATAAAATCAGCCGATATTGTTGATATCGACTTTTGTTTCGAAGTTATGGAGGTGTCGATACAATTTTAGGTATTGGTATCGAGGCCAAATGTGTCGATTCTGGTGCAGCAAGGTCCGCAGCATTGTTTGCCATTTGCGCGCCACGTGTTTAACCTGCCGGAGCAGTGGACCTCAATTCCACGTTCATCACTCGTGAATTCGGTTGCACTGAACCATGTGAGGTAAATGTTGGGAGGGAGGGTTGTGACTAACGGAAAGGCGCAGGCGGTTTCGTCCGTCATCTCCTCTGTATCTTTTTTATTTGCCTTTTACGTCAGCATCCGGTTCTCTGGGAGTGATCTCTCGGTTTTGCCTCGTACTGTTTACTGGACATACTTCGACAATATTATTTTCAAAATAGTTCCAAATACCAAGATATTGCTTGGTTGGTTGGTTGGTTGGTTTGGGGGAAGAGACCAAACAACGAGGTCATCGGTCTCATCGGGTTAGGGAAGGACGGAGAAGGAAGTCGACCGTGCCCTTTCAAAGGAACCATCCCGGCATTTGCCTGGAGTGATTTAGGAAAATCACGGAAAACCTAAATCAGGATGGCCGGGCGCGGGATTGAACCGTCGTCCTCCCGAATGCGAGTCAAGTGCGCTAGCCACTGCGCCACCTCGCTCGGTCCAAGATGTTGCTTCGTCCAACGTACACCTCCGAAAAAACCGTGAAGATAACACCAGAGAGACTGGAGCCCACACACAGGCTTAACGTAAATCGCTCTTCATGTGAACCATTCACTAATGGAACAGAAAAAGGAGGAAGTGACACTAGTCCTCCGGTAAGCTTATTTTTGCCCCCTAACTACTTGTATTCGTTCTATCCACCTTTTCCACGGATTCCTTCTCTTCGCAGATCCAAGTTAGCTCTGGTATTCTCTCATCTGGTATCCTCCTCATGTGTCCATGCCGTGATAATTGCTTCCTCTCTATAGCACCAGAAAGGGTTAATTCTAGATTATAATTACACACTCTAAGAAAAAAAAGAATGGCGCACCACGAAGAGATTACCCGAATGGAACGGAAATCGATAGATGTGATGTAGATGTACGGACAAACAAATGATTACAATTTCAGAAAATTTGGATGACTTATTCAGTAGTAAGAGCTTCAGAAATTGAGCAAGCCAATAACATGTTGGTCCACCTGTGCCCCTTATGCAGGCAGTCATTCGGTTTGGCTTTGATTGATAGAGTTGTTGGATATCCTCGCGAGGAATATCGTGCCAAATTCTGTCCAGTTGGTGCATTAGATCGTCAAATCCCGAGTTGGTTGGAGGACCCTGCCCACAATGCTCCAAACGTTCTCAATTGGTGAGAGATCCGGTGACCTTGCTGGCCAAGGGAGGTTTTGACAAGCACGAAGACAAGCAGGAGAAATTCTCACCTTGTGCGGGCGGGCATTATCTTGCTGAAATGTAAGCCGATGATGGCTTGCTATGAAGGCCAACAAAATGGGTCGTAGAATTTCATCGATGCACGGCTGTGCTATAAGGGTGTCGTGGTTGACAACCAAAGAGATCCTACCATGAAAAGAAATGCAGCCCAATACCATCACTCCCGGTTGTCGAAACGTATGGCGGGCGGCGGTCAGGTTGTTATAGCACAGCTGCTGGGGGCGTCTCTGGATACGTCATCGGTCTGATATCTTATTGACTGGAGTAGAATTGTCATCAGCTATTCGTTCCTCTTCGAACTGAGCCCCCGTGACAAGCGAAAATGTGTCTGGAGATGCTCCGGAGAGCAGTGCGATACCTACATGGCTGCCGCCCGCCATGTGGAGTGATGGTCTGGGGCTGCATTTCTTTTCATAGCACGACCCCTTTGGTTACCATCCGCGGCACCCACCCTGCTTTGTCTAGCAAGGCGAGTGAGTCTGTCCCCAACTGAGAACGTTTGGAGCATTATGGGCAAGGGCCCTCCAATCAGCTCGAGATTTTGACGATCTAACTCGCCAATTGCACGGAATTTGGGACGACATTCCTCAGGAAGACGTCCAACAACTGTGTCAATGTCAAGATGAATAACTGCTTGCCTAAGGACCAGAGGTGGACCTACACGTTAGTGACTTGCTCAATTTGTGAAGCTCTTTCACT
This sequence comes from Schistocerca piceifrons, assembly GCF_021461385.2. Lineage (NCBI taxonomy): Eukaryota > Metazoa > Arthropoda > Insecta > Orthoptera > Acrididae > Schistocerca > Schistocerca piceifrons. Next base: position 294,469,726 of record NC_060139.1, on the reverse strand, counting down.
TGAACAAATCCTCCAATTTTCCTAAATTATAACGAATTGGTTGTCCTTACATGTAGATCACATCTACCGATTTCCGTCCCATTCCGATAATTCACTGCCTGTGCGTCTTTTTTTTGTCTAATTGTATATTGAGATCGCATACTGATTCTGAGGTGTCACTACTCGTCGCAGATTACTGCAATCTACGGCATTTTCTCTATTTTCTGATTTTAGGATCCCGCAAGACAGAATTCATATGTCTTATTCTGACTTTTCTTAGCTCTACTTCAAGGAGCACACTTCTTTCATGTTTATTTCGCAGTTAGTGAACGCCAGATATGTGAACTGTTGAACATTCGGATTTTTTCCCCATACTCATTAAGACGTCTACTCTGAGGCCCCGCAGGCCGCTGTGGACGAGCGGTTCAAGGCGCTTCGATCTGGAACTGCGCGACCGCTACGGTCGCAGGTTCGAATCCTGCCTCAGGCATGGATGTGTGTGATGTCCTTAAGTTAGTTAGGTTTAATTGGTTCTAAGTTCTAGGGGACTGATCACCTCAGATATTAAGTCACATAGTGCTCAGAGCCATTTGAACCATTCTGAGGCCACAACTATCGAACGGCTTTTTCTGATGCTTGTTTGCAGCCTGGCCTTCCATTTTATTGTAAAAGTTTCCTCATCACAGGGGCAATATCTTTTCCATCTTCGGCTAGGATACGTACAATCATTTTTTCAGCTGCTCGTACAACATAACCCGAAGCGCGCTGGCTTGCGAGGCAGTGAGCCGGTTATGAGCCAGATGCGGCCGTTGACCTGGGACACGGTCAGGCCTCAGATCAATTCTTTCGCGGTTTTCCGCGCTCGTTGAGGTTAATGCAGGGTTGGGAACACCTATCTCCGCCTCAGAAAAACCGATACGGAAGTTATAAACGTTACAATACGCTGTAATGGAGGACAAAGTTTAGACGTTTCTCGGATAGATGACTCTTACGACTTCGCTTCCTTGTGTTAACTGAGGACTGTGGCAACCAGAACGGCAAAATTAAATAAAATATACTTGCCAAACCATGAAAAACATAGCATTACACTCTCTAGACCAGTATTTCAATATTTCACTCATATATAATCTGAAAATTGCTGGTGAAAAGCGACAAGAGTGTCCGAAGCATTCATTGTAGCGAAGTGATTCCGTATGTATTTTACATTTTGTTTTGGAAGAAATCTGTTTTCCTGTAAGTATGTTGCTTCCATGTGTTTTCTCTTGCTCGGTTCGTAGTGAATAATACTACTTTCTAGACAGTACTATTAATCATTGATACGTTTTGAGGCCTCTTTCCAAATCTTGTTGTATGATCTTTATCATCTTTTCTAGTCTCCTACTTTATTTCATCCTCTTGCAATTTTCTATAGTAACGTTAGATTCTCCAAGTGCGTTTTTCGGTTCGCATTATTCACGTTTACCAAGCTGAGAGTGGGACCCTGTCCGTGGAACAGACGGTAGCGCAGCCACGCTTCGATCAGCCACCCGGCCACGTCAGATCTGGAATTGCCGCCGGAGGGCGGTTTACGATCGACAGTTGGGGCCACGCCAGGTGTTGGACGTAACACATGTCGGCTACGATCCACCCTCCTTCCTGTAGATAACGCCTCACCCCTGAAGTTGGGAGAGGGCTGAGGGTAGAAACACGCACCATCGCCCAGGGTGCGAAAGAGGTTCAAGGGAACGGCGATGCTCAATGAAACTAGGCTGTTTCACAATTCCTATTACGGGTTATAGAAGGGTTTAGTAGATGAATTTTTATGTAAGATATCAATATCCAGAAGCGTTACGTTTAGATGCAAAATAAATTTGAAGATCGGGTCAGCTTCAAATTCCCCTCTTCACGGTGCACACACACAGCGGAGACGATGAGCTCTGACGTGTGTACTCTACGACCGTCCATGGCACGGCAGATGTTTCGAGTACTCGTCGTCGGGTTCCTTTCTACGTGAAGAATGACGTCCTCTTCGACGTAGAAACTGCGGCTCGTCCGTGGAGCACCAGTCAACCCTCCTATTTACGAACGCACGAGTTTCTCGCAGCCGTTGTGTAGTCGGACCAAAATAGTATCCTACGTCATAACTTCAGCAGGAACTAGCGACTGCGCCTAGTTCTCAGTTTGTGTGTGTACCATGTAGCGGGAGATCTGAAAGTGATCCGATCTTCTTATTTTACATCTAAACGTTACATTTCTGGACATAGGTTCCTTATCAAAAGCTTATCTACTAAGTCCTCTCTGCACCCTCTAGAAGCATAAACAGGAGTTGCCTACTATAGGAGTTGCCCCTGGTCCACTCAGTATCGAGCAGCAAGGAAACAACGACTATAACGACAATTATCACCAACGAATTCGGTGATAATAACAACAAAAAACAATCACATACAGGATCGGGAGGCCGCGAATATGATTTCACGGTCACTCATATAGAAGGTAGATCCCCAACGCAGTATCTACAGTTAGCTTTAACGATAAAGAACCGAAAGGTTTGATACTAGAAATTCATCAAGAAACCAAGCAAACTGATTCAGATCCCCTATAATGAATAATAAGGGAGGTGAAATCATGCAATGACATCATATTAGCGAAAACTGATACTAAGTGTTGTAGGCTACTCGCAGTGTAATGAAACACTATCTTAACCATAATGCTTGTCAATTCCCCCCCCCCCCCCCCCCTTTCCCTCCGCGGCCTGCTTCTTTAGCCACTATCACTGAGTTACATGTCTCAGCAATACAGACTGATTTTAGTAATATATTGGTACTTTCAGAAACGGTTATGAAGGGTGTGATGCTGAAGTCTTAGAATTTGTTCGTTGTGTACATCTACATTTATACTCCGCAAGCCACTGAACGGTGTGTGTCACGTGCCACGGTCATTACCTCCCTTTCCTGATCCAGCCGCATATGGTTCGCGGGAAGAACGACTGCCGCAAAGCCTCCGTGCGCGCTCTAATCTCTCCAATTTTATATTCGTGATCTCCTCGGGAGGTATAAGTAGGGGGAAGCAATATATTCGATACCTCATCCAGAAACGCACCCTCTCGAAACCTGGACAGCAAGCTACACCGCGATGCAGAGCGCCTCTCTTGCAGAGTCTGCCACTTGAGTTTGCTAAACATCTCCGTAACCATATCACACTTACCAAATAACTCCGTGACGAAACGCGCCGCTCTTCTTTGGATCTTCTCTACCTCCTCCGTCAACCCGACCTGGTACGGAATCCCACACTGATGAGCAATACTCAAGTATAGGTCGAACGAGTGTTTTGTAAGCCACCTCCTTTGTTGATGGACTACATTTTCTAAGAACTCTCCCAATGAATCTCAACCCTGCACCCGCCTTCCACTTCAAATCGTTCCGTACGCATACTCCCAGTTATTTTACAGAAGTAACTGCTACCAGTGTTTGTTCCGCTATCATATAATCATACAGTAAAGGATCCTTCTTTCTATGTATTCGCAATACATTACATTTGTCTATGTTAAGGGTCAGTTGCCACTCCCTGCACCAAGTGCGTACCTGCTACAGATCTTCCTGCATTTCGCTGCAATTTTCTAATACTGCAACTTCTCTGTATACTACAGCATCATCCGCGCAAAGCCGCATGGAACTTCCGATACGTCAGGCAGATTACTCTTACCAAAAGATTTTGACTGATCAGCAACAGTGAAAGCTCAGATATTATGAGAATGTCGAAGTACTGTAAGAGGTTTATCCTCTTTGTGTATGTAAAAGCGTACGAATTGTTTTATTTTTTTTTTAAATCCCAGAAAGATCAATATATATGAGTTATCAATCACATGAATCCGTAAAAAAAAAAAAAAAAAAAATCTTTCCTTACAATATTATGAAAGACTTAATTTATATAGCTGGGTTTTGGACGGTGCATACAGGGTGGTAATTATTGGACGGTTTGCGTCAGGACGTTCAAATTGCTGCGGGGCATGATGGCAATAAGTATGGTTTGGTTGGGTATGGTTTAGCGAGGAAGCCCACGTTCATTTGGATAGGTTCGTCAATTAGCGATATTGACGCATTTGGGGGACTGAGAATCGGTATTTCGCAATTGGGAAGTCCCTTCGCCCTCAATGGGTGACTGTGGTGTGCAATATCCAGTCACAGAATAATCGGCGCGGTATTCCTTAATGGCACGGTGACTACCGAAGGTCCGTGAAAGTTTTGGAAGATGATTTCATCACTATTACCCAAAGTGACCCTAGTTTCGGCAAGATGTGGTTCATGCAAGACGGAGCTCGACCTCATCGAAGCAGGAGAGTGTTTGATGTCCTGGAGGAGCACCTTGGGTACAGCAATCTGGCTTTGGGGTTCCCAGAGGCCACTGGCATGGGCCTCGATTGGCCGCCACATTCTCCGGATGTGAACGCGTGCGACTCCTTTTTGTAGGACTATATTAAAGACAAGGTGTACAGGAATAACCCCGAAACCATTTCTGAGCTTAAAACGGCCATTCAGGAGGTCATCGAGAGCATCGACGTTTCGACACTTCAACGTGTCATTCAGAATTTCGCTATTCGTCTGCGCCGCATCATCGTCAGTGATGGCAGACATATCGAATATGTCATAATGTAAATCCGAATGTCTGTAGTGCCGTTTACAAGTTGAATAAAGTGTGTCCACGCCGTAGTTTGTGAATGATTTACGTTTTTTTTCATATAGTTCAGTAATTGTCACCTTGTAGTTGCACTCCTATATAGGGGTACTGCCTCCACAAGCTGCTGAGACAACGCTGCGTGCCGTAGAGCTACGGAGAGAACTTACTGTGTTACTTACTGACATATCTGTCTTCGTTCTTTGTTCCCAGGTCAGTGGAGGCACTACTGAAAGGCGGCCTCGTCGGGGAATCTGTTGCGTGGCGCATGTAAGTCGACACATCACACTCGCAGTGTGGTCTTTAACTTCTGTGTGAGTATGAAGCAGAAATTGCAGCAGCTGAACTGAATTTTGTCGTTCTTTCTACTCATCCCGTAGTAGTTGTGTTCATTCAATACTCGTTATCTGTTATGCTGTGTTGCTGTACTGTGGGTAATACGAATAGTCGTAATGGAGAAGATCGACAGCAAATATTTCAGTTATTTGTTATCATTTTCTCTTGAAAATATCGTATGCCACTCTGAAGTTTAACGGAACTGCAGTCTGTCTGAAAGATGGCTTTCAAAAGTTTGTAAGAGTTATACTGGCATCTACATGAGACTGAACTAACAGGTGACAAAGGACCTAGTCAGATTCGGAGACGCTTGGACAACGGCCTGCGCCAAGTTTTGTGATTAACACAGCAAATAGTTCTGACCGCCCTTTTCTGGGAACCCACTGGCAGGCCTGAAAAGTACGAATCTGTAATAGCGGAAATAAGCGTTGTAAACAAGCCTTCTAGTTTCGTAGCCAGTGAATACATTGCTACAGTGCGGGTAGGAGCACTCGTATCAGAACAATTTAAAAAGACTTTTAAACGAGCTTCGGTCCGAGGAATTCAGAATGTCGCAACTGCCTGAGTACTTGATCACCCTGTGATATTGATTTTTGCTTTTAGGAGAGTTCCCTGTCAGGTAAATGTGCGTATACACAGTAAAGCGAAAATCTGTTCTCTGTAAGCCACGAGCTGATGTTAATCATTACCTTGTTTGCTAAAATTTCCTACATTATGGTCCACGTCTTTTAGAAAGTCTCTTTTACCATCTGTGAGTAAAGACCTTGAATGATATGTAGTGTATTACAGCAAAGCTCAAGCGACTAATTGTTTACCTGAAATAATTTTTACCTCGTAAAAGATATTTGTAATCTGTTTCCAACAAGGGAAATAAGGACCTGGGCTACATGAGACAAAAGAAGTCGCGTTTTTGCAACTTTAGCAACCACCGAGATACTTCTTTAAACCTGAAACACTAAATTACTACGCCATATTTTATTGAAAGGAAGTTATAATTTATAGTTTATGCACAGTTAATTACAGTTATAAGGTCTTAGATGGTATGTCACGTACAAAATAAGTACAAAATGCCCTGTTTCACACCATGTACTGACAATACCAGCTTGGTGAGAAAGGCGAATAGGTACGAGGGTTTAGTAATCTAGAATTAAAACTGATCTATGGTATTTATTTGCGCCCGTGAAGCAGTTCTGTATTAGTTAAACTCAGCTATGTAGCTCACTTGTAGGCCTGACTGTAAACTACACTCTGTATAGGGGACTGTTTTGTTGCTGCTGCTGCTGTTTGAAAAGCCACCGGAATCTGACGCCACTCTGCAAATTGCGCCGCCGGGTTCAGACGCAAGCCTTGCTCGAGCTCTAGACTTTACGCAGGATTAAATAGATTTCGTACCAAAGGAAACCTTATATTGATGAGTCACTCAGTCTCATTTATAGACAAATAAAGTAGCTCTTTCATAATGAACGGCATGTCTCAGGAAATCGTGATCTCCGTTGGTATAACATTTAGAATGACGATCTCCAGTAGATTTTCAATCCCTGATGCGCCCCCTCATTTCGCTAACATCGTATTTATCTAGTCAGCTGGCCGTAGATGGACAGTTGTCCCTGTTGTTTCCTACTTTTGCAATTATGCTTTTAGCTCATAGTATATTATGCTGAGGTGTATTAGGCTAGCATATTTTTTATTTTAAAAATTCTTTTTATTTTATGATGACAGAATCTTCTTCGCACTGAGTCGGTATACTAGACACTGACTTACGTACATGCTACGTTTTTGTCGTTGGAAACTTCCCCATTGTATGCTGTGTATTTGTTACGTAATTTTAAGTTACGTTCTTACCACTGCTGACAAACTGCATCTTGCACCACTAGGTATAACCAAATTCATTCTATTGTAAAGTTAATTTGTGGTACTATTGTTGGTAGTTGGTTGGTTGCTTGATTTTGGGGAGAGGACCAAACAAGGGAGTCATCGATCCCATCGGATTAGGGAAGGATGGGGAAGGAAGTCGGCTGTGCCCTTTCAAAAGAACCATCCCGGCATTTGCCTGAAGCGATTTAGCGAAATCACGGAAAACCTAAATCAGACGGACGCGGGTTTGAATTAGTAGTATTTATAGTATTACGGGCATGTGGTTTTGATATTACAGCACCTCGTTTTTCCTTTTCTCGGTTTAAGATCTGAAGATGATCTACTAGTCATATCGAAACAACAAAAATACTTATGTCACTGAATTTCTCACATACAAGTCTACTATTCTGGCACAAAGAGGTGTAGTTCCATAAAAATGAAGGGCCTTGTCTCAGTGATTAACGAACTTGCGAGAATACACGTTCTTCTTTGTTTCATGAGCTAGTGGTCACCATTTGTCTTGACGAAAAGAGACTACAAATACATTTCACGAGTGAAACGTCATATTATCTGGAAAAGTTAGGGTCTTTACAATATATACAGGGCGTGTCGTAATTAATGGCGAAGACTAACGCTGATGAGAGTATACGATAGCAAGATGAGGACGTGGGTCAACAGGCGAGCCGCGAACTCGGAGACTGAGCTGCAGGTCCTGCTGCAGCTGTCCATCTCCGACCGTTCTGGAGAGCCAGACATCACACGGTAGCTGCAAAATGTGCCGGTGTCCCATCACGCGTGTACCACACACGGCAACCGCCGGCCACGGGTGAAATTTGACCTCAATCAGATGGCGACTTTGTCCAAAACTTTACATTTCAAACACACTTCTAGCGACTAGGGCAATGTTCCACGTCGAAGCAACAGCTGCCAACCACCTCGCGTTTGCCGACCCACCTGTGCTGGAACGTCTTTGATTCTCTTATCGTGTATTTTCACCCGTCACAGTGTCCGCCGTTTATACTCAGCGAATGACCGTAATATGGATGACGGAGGGTGCCTGGTACCGGTATTGCCTGTTCCACTCGGGTAATTAGCGAGGGAAAAACAGCTGCTTGCATGCCTCCGGTTTCTTTTATCCTACTATCATGAAATCTCTGCGAAATATACAACGGTTGCAGCAGAAATGTAGCACAAACTGACTCCATCAGCTGATCTTTAAATTTACCCTATAGAGATTCCAGGAGAACATCATCGTCTTTCTTCCAAACATTTCCGTGTAATAGGATAGACATCCATTAATTTTCATTTCAGGTTCAAATGGCTCTGAGCACTATGGGACTCAACATCTGTGGTCATAAGTCCCCTAGAACTTAGAACTACTTAAACCTAACTAACCTAAGAACATCACACACATCCATGCCCGAGGCAGGATTCGAACCTGCGACCGTAGCGGTCACGCGGTTCCAGACTGAAGCGCCTTTAACCGCACGGCCACACCGGCCGGCTTTTCATTTCAGTTCCCCAATCATTATTGTTACCTTTCCGCAAGGGCTCTACCTCCCTGTTACGATCCCAACAGACAACAGCGCACCTGAATTCTTTCCGTATCCGCTGTTACGACCATTTGATATGCACTCCAAACGCTGCAGAATTTGTCGCACTGGCATCTTGTATGAGACTTACTTTACAGATACAGTGAACCATGCTGGACCCCTTCCAACAAATCAAAGTTTTCTGTTGGTCTTCCTTATTGCGGATTTTACATGTTCGTCTCATTTCCTATCAGTTCTTAGTATTACCCCAATATAGTTTGACGATGTGAAGGAGGGATCCAGATGTTCGTCGATGCTACCGGTCTCTCTCTCTCTCTCTCTCTCTCTCTCTCATACACGTTAATACACATTAGCTCGCCCTTTAAAGAGACCTTGCCTAGGTGCTGCGTGTGCAGCAAATAGCGTTTCTTTTATGATAATCGGACGTGGGCTTCATAGTGTGTGTGCGTGCGTGTTTTTGCTTTCAATACTTACTGCACTGCTATGAGGAAAATACAGGGTGTTCAAAAAAGTGTTCTATATTTTGAGAAGGTCCACTATAGATAAAAGCAAAGGAAATATTTCCAATAGACATAGGCGCTAAAACGCATACCTTATGAGCTATGAGCTTCATTTTCGCTCCTGCAAAACACATCTGTTCCATTTCCACCTCTTTGCTGTTACGAAGGACGTACAGTATACGGTAAACGAATTTCCTCTGTTATTATCCATTGATACAGTGTGCAGGAAACATCTGTTAGCGTTGTTACTGTAAACCATATTCACAGTTCCGCGTAACTGCAGCGCGTACATCACTTTTTATGGAACCAGTTTATGTTTTGATAAAAGTTTGTGAAATGCTTGTACGTTACAGTTGTGTCTTTCCGCTTACGAGGACAATGGAAGCCTATTATTCCACACGGGAAATGGGAGATACGATCTTCTCAAATGGTCTGTCAACGTTACATACTATCAAACAAATTGACTGGTGCAAGGTATCTTCAGTTTCTACCAAATAACCTCCTGTCCTGCTAGAGGAAGTACCATTCCAGTAACTGCTGGAGATATGATTCATGCATTATAGAGCGTCAGCTCATTTCCTCCGAAATGTCCTAGAAAAACCTGAGACAAACATTTAAAGGACAATGGATTAGTTAGGGAGGTCCTCTACGTTGGCCAGCTCGTTCCTTCGATTTTGGGGTGTGGGAACAGTTGAAAATTTTGGTGAATGCAAGCGCCATTAATGATACAAAAACTGTACAGGAACGCGTCACCAAAACCTGCCATCGCACCCTTGACTAAACGTGGGTTTGAAGGGACTGCATCATTCCCTAAGATGTCCCTCATCAACATCGTATTGAGCACCTCCTTTAGCGACGACCCACAAGTGCAGATCGTATGCTATACCATGCAGATTACACTGAGGTGACAAAACTGATGAAATACTTCCTATTATCGCGTCGGACCCCCTTTTGCCCAGCGTAGTACAGCAGCTCGACGTGGCATGGACTCAACAAGTCGTTGGAAGTTCCCTGCAGAAGTACTGGGCCATGTTGCCTCAGTAGCCGTCCATAATTGCGAAAGTGTTGCCGGTGCAGGATGTTTCGCACGACTGGCCTCTCGATTACGTCCCATAGATATCCGATGGGATTCATGTCGGGCAGTCTAGTTGGCCAGACTATTCGTCCCAATTATCGAGAATGTTCTTCAAACCATTTGCGAACAACTGTGGGTTGGTGACATGGAGCGTTGTCATCCATAAAACTACCATCGTTGTTTGGGAACGTTAAGTCCATGAATGGCTGTAAACGGTCTGCAGGTAGCCAAACATAACCATTTACAGTAAATCATCGGTTCATCTGGAACAGAGCACCCAGTCCATTCCATGTAAACATCGCTCACACCAACTTCCACAGTGTCTTGTTGATAACTTGAGTCCGTGGATTTGAAGGATCCGCGGCACTCTCGAACCCTACCTTCAGCTCTTACCAACTGAAATCGGAACTCATGTGAGGAGGTTACGGTTTCCCAGACGTCTAGGGTCCAACCAATATGATCGCGAGCCCGTGAAAGGTGTTGCAGGCGATGTCGTGCTCTTAGCAAAGACACTCATGTCGTTCATATGCTGCTGTAGCCTATTAACGTCAGCCACAGCCACACTGCCCTAACGTATACCCACATTGATTTCTGCTCTTATTTGCTTGTCTCTACGCAAACGCTGCTGCTCTCGGTCGTCAAGTGAAGCCTGTCGGCGACTGCTTTGCCCGTGGTGACAGTTAACGCCTGAAATGCGGTATTTTCGGCACGCTCTCGACACTGTGGCACTCGGGATATTCAATGCCCTAACGATTTCCGAAATGGAACGTCGCATGCGTGTGGCTCCAGCAACCATTCCGCGTTCAGAGTCTGTTAATTCCCGTCGTGCGTCCACAATCACGTTGGAAACCTTTTCACGTGAAACACCTGACTACAAACGACAGCTCCGCCAAGACACTGCCGTTTTATACAGTGTGTACTAGATAATATCGACATCTGTATATGTGCATATCGCTATCCCATGACTTCTGTCACCTCAGTGTATGTACAATAGGAGCACAAGTCTTTCGCGGCAACAGGGAACTGCGTTCTCTTTTGTTTACTCATTTGTCTACTGCGTTTTGTAGATCGTTCGTAACAGCAAATAGGCTGTGTTTGGCAAGTAGCGAAGATGAATAAGCGCTCATAACTCTTGAGATATGAGTTTTAGAGACCAAGTCTAGTGGAAGTTTCTTTTTTTGGTCGTTACTAGTACCTCTCAAAATATATACAATAATTTTTCTAACGCTGCAGATGACGAAAGTCTGTATCAGCTTCTGTTTCCGGGCCCTGTCGCGCTCAGAGCTTCCCGACATGAGCCGGGGAAGCGTCAGAGAGAGGACCCCAGAGGCAGCGCCCCGCCACTGCACGAACATTGCACCGCCTTTTGGCGGTCGCCGGGGCGAATTCAGCCTCAGAGAGCAGAGACTCTGGCAGAAGTCGGCTGCCCGCGCTGCCCGCGCCGGCTAGCTGCCTGCGCGCGTGCCAGTTCAATGCCGCCGCCGCCCCCACCCCGGCTCTTAATTACGTGAAAATTTTAATTAGAAACGTCGCTTCAGTCGCCCCGGGCTTCCTTCCGCGACGGCGACGAATGCTCGCCGACTGTGTTTGCCGGTGCTTACAGCGCGCCCTCGACGGCTTCATCAATTATTCCGACATAACGATTCCCTCCTTACAGGCGCGCCGGCTCTGCCTGAGGCGGACGCTTTGTTTGGCGCAGAAAGCACCCTGGAGGACCTTCACAAGGCGGCAGACGACTGCTGCAGAGCAGAGCTACGTGCTGGTAAAGATCGACACTGTCGCTTGATAAGCAAAATCGAACTGACAGAGTATAGGACCAGCTCTGTTCGGCTACACGGCTGTCTTTAAATCACTGCTAACAGTGGTAAGGTGAAGGGAAAGCACCGCATTCTGGCTCTGCGGGGCTAATAGGGCCCGACCGACCGCCGTCTCATCCTGTGCTAGTGGTGTCTCTGGATCTGCTAACCGGTCGAACAGCTCTTCAGCTGGCCTCGCGAGGCTGAGTGCAGGCCGCACCAGTCCTCCCACCGAACACTACCGGGAATCGAACCCGCGTCCGCGCGTGGAGCTGACCATTCAGCTGCGGAGGAGGACTGCTGGAAACAGTAACAGCCGTAAAATACCTAGGAGCGACCGAATATCAGACTTCAGCTCGAAGTATTGTACATTACACAACTGTGTGCAACGAAATACACGGAATACTCCTAAACAGTGAACAAATATTTTTATATGTATTCTGGGCGTCCACAGCCGTTGAGGGGCATGATGTTGAGAATAATTCCCCTGACAGCTGGCAAAATCCTTGTTTTACTGATACACAAACCGTTTCGGGCCTAAAGTTGTAGCATCAGGTGAATAATGTTACATTACAGGGTGGCAATTATTGAACTATATGGAATAAAATCGTCGTAACTTCTGAAAGGTTACGTTAGGACGTTCAAACTGCACAGTTCGACGCGGGGCATGATGGGAATTAGTATGCGCTGTGTCGTTTGATTTAACGACAAAACCCACTTTTATTTGGATGGATTCGTCAGTAGGCAAAATTGGCACATTTGGGGGAGACTGTGTGGTGTGCAGTGTCCAGTCACGGAAGAATCAGTGCGAACGTTACGTGAAGGTTTTTGAAGACGATTTCATCCCCATTATCCAAATTGATCCTGATACCAAGATGTGGTTCATGCAAGAGGGAGCTCGACACCATCGAAGCAGGAGAGTGTTGGATGTTTTGGAGGAGCACTTCGGGGACCGCATTCTGACTCTGGGGTACCCAGAGTCCACTGGCATGGGCTACGATTGGCCGCCATATTATCCTGATGTGAACACATGCGACTCCTTTTTGTGGTGCCATGTTAAAGACAAGGTGTACAGCAATAACCCCAAAACCATTGCTGAGCTGAAAACAGCCATTCAGGAGGTCATCGGCAGCATCGATGTTCCGACACTTCAGCGGGTCATGCAGAATTTCGCTATTCGTCTCCGCCACATCATCGCTAATGATGACAGGCATATCGAACATGTTATAACCTATATCCGAATATCTGTATTGACATTTACACGTTGAATAAAGTGTGTCCACGCCTTATTTTGCAACTAATTTACCCTTCTTCGTATAGTCCAGTAATAGTCATTCTGTAAAAGGTCGCAGGTGTACCCATCGCTAAAGATATCTTATTCATTGATGTCTACTTTATATTCGACAGAGCCAGCCGCTGTGGCCGAGGGGTTCTAGGCGCTTCAGTCTGGAACCGCGCGACCGCTACGGTCGCAGGTTCGAATCCTGCCTCGGGTATGGATGTGTGTGATTCCTTAGGTTAGTTGTGTTTAAGTAGTTCTAAGTTCTAGGGGACTGATGACCTCAGGTGTTAAGTCCCATAGTGCTCAGAGCCATTTAACCATTTTGAACATTCGACAATATTTAGCGGACAGTATTCAACGAATAATGTATCTTGATTATGAGCGTTGGATACATCGATGACCTTTTAACATTATTTCCCCTGATGATGCAGCCTTAGAGCCGAAACCGATTGGGTATCAATAAAACAAGAATTGCACCAGCTCTCAGCGGAATTCTTCTTAACATCATAAGGAACACACAGTTAACCACCAAGGCCCATCAGATACGATTAAGTATAAAACAATGAAGTATAAATTAATTACTCCACTACCTTTAACGGAAACTAACGTTACTGTGTGCGTCAATCTCTCCCATATTTCACCATTAATTGTTCCGTTACAGACAACGTGTGGAAAGTTATAACGTCAACGAGGAACAAGTGGATGATTCTGCACTTAGTTGCAATCTTGCTAGTAGAGCGTCATTCGCCGGAACAGCAGGCTGAAAGAAAAGTAGTACTTGTTTCTAGTAGTAGCTTCCAGTCGACCTATGGAGGTGAGTCGTGACCATGTGTGGCACACTACACACATGCTACTCGAATCTCTTCATTCCTGTATTGCTGCTGCAATCTACATCCAACTGGTGAACCTGCTAACCGCAGTCAAGCGTTGGTCTGCCTCTACAGTGGCCTCTCCCTCGGTTACGAGCTTAGCTATTGCTTTGTGCCTAAGGATGTCTCCTACCAAGCTGTCCCTTCTTTCAGGCAAGTTGTACCACACATATTTTTGCTCCCCATATTATTCAATAGCCTCTCCTTTGTTGTCCGGTCTACCTACCCAATCTTCAGCATTTTTCTGCACGCCGAGATAAAAATACGTTTCTAAAATGCATGCAGTCTCGCTACTAAGATAGACGTACGCCTTATTTCATAAACGGTTTAAGATACCGAAATAATGTCGAATATTTTGCTTCACAGTTAGGTCATGATGTTGTTCTCTTCTGACATTCTGAAATAATTCTCATTTTTTTGAATGGAACGGTACAGTTTCTTAAGCCCAGTAAAGGGCACCTAGAAAAAAAAAAGTGAGCACAGTGGTCTGGCCCTTATTGAAGACTCCGGTGAAACTCTGCATGACAAGAGGTAATGAATGCGCCAACGCGTGGATGCAGTCACGCCTCATTCCCGTGCAAGAATCACATAACGAGAGACTATAGTCGTTTATATTTAGCAGCTTCAGCGCCATTGTATTGTAGCACTTTCATATCCTCACACCAATGCTTATAGTAATATCTTGTTCGTAATGTCCCACTTGCAAATATACAGGATGCTTCCGTAAGAGACTGCGAAAATTTAACAGGACGTAGAGGATGCTCCACTGAACGATTTGAGGCAGAGAACCTGGGGTCAGAGAAACGGGCTTATGCAGATAATAGGAATAAAATCGCAATACTGCGTACTTTTTTATTTACATTATTTACAGTAACTGCAAATACTATCATTGACACAATGAACTTCCCATTTATATTATACCTTACTAAATTTGCTGAAACTGACGGCCATCTGCCTCAACGCAAACAAGACATCGGTGAACAAGATTCTGACGCACCCTGACACATATCCCTAGCGTCTGTCGAATCACGTCACAGGCAACTACAATTCTGACAACTAATTTCATCTCCGTACCCGCTGGAGTCTCATACATAGGTGACTTTAGATATTCCGATAGGAAATAACCAACAGTATTCAAGTCAGGTGACCTCTCAGGCCACGGAATAAGACCTCCCCTTTCAATCCAGCGACCAGGAAATACAGCATTGAGATGGTTGCGGACATCCACACTGAAGTGAGACGGTGCACCATCATGTCGTATCCACATCCTCTCACGAACAGCCAAGGGTACGTTACCCAACAATTCGGGTAGAACTCTTTGCACGAACTCAAGTACAGGTGGCCATTCAGACGGCCAGGTAGAAGGTATTGCCCAATGAGATTATCGTCTACAATGGCGGCCCAGATATTGACAGCAAAACGTGCTTGATGGTGTGACTCTACCGCAACGTGTTTTCCTCATCCCATACATGGCTATTCGTGCTGTTCCCAATACTATCAAGATCAAATGAGTGCTCGTCGCCGGTCGCTGTGGCCGAGCGGTTGTAGGCGCTTCAGTCTGGTACCGCGCTGCTGCTACGGTCGCAGGTTGGGATCCTCCCTCAGACATGGATGTGTGTGATGTCCTTAGGTTTAAATAGTTATAAGTCTAAGGGACTGATGACCTCAGATGTTAAGTCCCATAATGCTTACGGCCATTTGAACCATACCGAGGCCTCGTCGGTAAACAGCACCATTTGGAGGAGCCACTGACACAATGCGAGACTTGGAGCATAGTCAGTCAGAAGCATTGCATGAACTCGTTGTGCGTGATGTGGGTGGAGTACTCACTACAAGATAGCAGGTGCAGTGCCCATTTCATGTGCAATACGATGAGTACTTGTTCTTTTTTTACCACTTTTTTATTCCACAAAAACAGTAACAAAGTGGCTAGCTTACACTAAAATGACATAAATAAGGTGACAGATAACTGCAGTCATAAATTACAGCATTCATAGAATGAGGAATGATATTCAGTCTTTAGCAGCAGCAGCACACATTCAGCATCTTCACTGTAGTGATGTCCTTTGCAACGCGATCCAGTACCTCCTCATCGAAATCAGGTATGCGAGTGGCCCTCATGTTGCCATGTCTCTCGTTTCTTCTTTCCAGTGAACTAGTCTCCCTCATTCGTCGATCGAGAGAAATAAACACTCGTCATGATGGATGATGCCTGTCAGGAAATTGTTCCCTGTACAGCCTTTCACCAGCGAGAATATTCCAATGCACTTGTCCATACAGAAGGCCCATGTCAGTGAGATCTGCGAAACTGTATCGGTACAGCTCCATCGTATTGTACTGTACGTCTCTGAATAGCACTGAGTAATGAATAGGTCTGTCGTTCATTCATAGCACGTTCTTTCATGGGACAATGTTAATACAACAGAGCCACCATATGGAAAAATAAAGTAAACACAACCTGCATCATGACTTCCTAGTAATCAGGCTTGTTCCCCTCGTTTCCATGCAGGAAATAAAGAATGTGCGTGTAAATAAACAGCAAAAAAAAAGTTTCAAATGGCTCTGAGCACTATGGGGCTTAACATCTGCGGTCATCAGTCCCCTAGAACTTAGAACTACTCAAACCTAACTAACCTAAGGATATCACACACATCTAAGCCAGAGGCAGGATTCGAACTTGCGACCGTAGCAACCACGTGGTTCCGGACTGAAGCGCCTAGAACCGCTCGGCCACAGTGGCCGGCTAATAAACAGCACAGTACGTATAAACTTGTATGCATGTTAGTTGTAAATAAGCTGGAAAACAGTAATGCTAGACAGAGCGGTAGGTAAGTTTACTTCCGTATCTCGTTAAGCTGGCTTCTCCGACCCCAGGTTCGCTACCTCAAATTGTTCAGTGGAGCATTCTGTATGTCTTGTTACATTTTTTCATGCTCTTACCGAAACACCCTGCATATAACTGAGTTATGGTGCCGCTGAGCTATAATTATTAATTATGCAGCAGTATATTCGTTTCCTTTGCGTACTTTCACTGACCGTACACCTTCACTCGATACCTTCAGCAGATCTACCGGCGTCACGTGAAACACGTACAGTTGTGGACGAGTCGTACTGAATCCTGCTGTAGTCATTTACGTGTTCTGTGCATCATTCGCTCGATTTTTACCGGGGTGTCACTGGACGAGTCAGGTTACAAGCTATATATTAGACTTTCAAACACTTATGTAACTAGTGATACACCTAAATTTAGATTTGTAGGTATACCTGTTACAACCATTTAATTAAAATGCTGAACTAGCTGTTCAGAAGAAACGATTTGAGATTTAAAATTAGCTTTGCTACCACTGGGACATTTCACATTATTTGGGAAATAATCACCGTTTTTTTTTTTTTTTTTTTGCCTGTATGTTTAATTGCTTCCTGAGCCACAGCTTTAATAGTGTATAATAAAGGTGATTTTTTTTCTTCATTTTGTAGCTACGGATATTACTATTATTGACAATTTGCGAAGTGTTATTTATAACGAGTTTCATTGGCAAATGCATATATTGTGAAGGGACAGTAAAAATACATAACTGCTTGAAGACACACGTGGAAGATGTCTGTAGATGAACAAAACATTTTAACCACACTGCTTGCTTTTGTGTAATGAATACTTTCTTGTAAGTAATGATATACCGCTAAAAATAATGTCATACGTTGTTGTTGAGTGGAATATGCAATCTACGCCGGCCGCTGTGGCCGAGCGGTTCTAGGTGCTTCAGTCTGGAACCGCGCGACGGCTACGGTCGCAGGTTCGAATCCTGCCTCGGGCATGGATGTGTCTGATGTCCTTAGGTTAGTTAGGTTTAAGTAGTTCTAAGTTCTACGGCACTCATGACCTCAGATGTTAAGTCCGATAGTGCTTACAGCCTTTTCAATTTTATACAATCTACGTTAACAAGAAAGTTCTGAACTTTGTTGTTCGAACAGCCCAGCAATATGTCTCTTCCAGCTAAAGTTTTCATAGGTATGTACAATCATAAATTTTGAGCTGTGTAACCCGCAAATTACCTCATGTGTATGTGCCATCTTAATTCTGTGTTATTCTATTTGTTGCACAGAGCTGCATATAATGTTTATATTTATTTATTTATTCAAAATAAATGAGAATCTGTTCTCATAGAACCACTTGTTTATTATTTGTAAATTTCTTCTATTGCTTTTAGTCTAATAGAATTAATTGCACTACGTATTTCGTTCAAGAAGAATATAATAAATCCAATCCCAAAGAAAGCAGGTGTTGACAGATGTGAAAATTACCGAACTATCAGTTTAATAAGTCACAGCTGCAATATACTAACGCGAACTCTTTACAGACGAATGGAAAAACTGGTAGAAGCCGACCTCAGGGAAGATCAGTTTGGATTCCGTAGAAATGTTGGAACACGTGAGGCAGTACTGACCCTACGACTTATCTTAGAAGAAAGATTAAGGAAAGGCAAACCTACGTTTCTAGCATTTGTAGACTTGGAGAAAGCTTTTGGCAATGTTGACTGGAATACTCTATTTGAAATTCTGAAGGTGGCAAGGGTAAAATACAGGGAGCGAAAGGCTATTAACAATTTGTACAGAAAGCAGACGGCAGTTATAAGAGTCGAGGGGCATGAAAGGGAAGCAGCGGTTGGGAAGGGAGTTGGACAGGGTTGTAGCCCCTCCCCGATGCTTTTCAATCTGTGTATTGAGCAAGCAGTAAAGGAAACAAAAGAAAAGTTCAGAGTAGGTATTAAAATCCTTGGAGAAGAAATTAAAAGTTTGCGGTTCGCCGATGACATCGTAAATCTGTCAGAGACAACAAAGTAATTGGAAGAGCAGTTGAACGAAATGGACAGTGTCTTGAAAGGAGGGTATAAGATGAACATCAACAAAAGCAAAACGAGGATAATGGAATGTAGTCGAATTAAGTCGGGTGATGCTGAGGGAATTAGATTAGGAAATTAGACACTTAAAGTAGTAAAGGAGTTTTGCTATTTGGGGGGCAAAATAACTGATGATGGTCGAAGTAGAGAGGATATAAAATGTAGACTGGCAATGGCAAGGAAAGCGTTTCTGGAGGAGAGAAATTTGTTAACATCGAGTGTAGATTTAAGTGTTGGGAAGTCGTTTCTGAAAGTATTTGTATGGAGTGTAGCCATGTATGGAAGTGAAACATGGACGATAAATAGTTTGGACAAGAAGAGAATAGAAGCTTTCGAAATGTGGTGCTGCAGAAGAGTGCTGAAGATTAGATGGGTACATCACATAACTAATGAGGAGATATTGAATAGAATTGGGGAGTAGTTTGTGGCATAACTTGACTAGAAGAAGGAATCGGTTGGTAGGACATGTTCTGAGGCTTCAAGGAATCACCAATTTAGTATTGAAGGGCAGCGTGGAGGGTAAAAATCGTAGAGGGAGACCAAGAGATGAATACACTAAACAGATTCAGGAGTATGTAGGCTGCAGTACGTACTGGGAGATGAAGCAGCTTGCACAGGATAGAGTAGCATGGAGAGCTGCATCAAACCAGTCTCAGGACTGAAGACCACAACAACAACAACAACAACGTATTTCGTAAGCAAAAAGCACTAATTTTGCTTTGAGGTGAGCGGAGGAAGGTCATGCAGTTATATACAAGGAATAGTAATTGACTCCTTTGGGACTCCTTTGGAACCATACATCACGAACTCATAGTCTACAGGAAATGGGGGCCGAGAACTCTCTCGCATAATGACACGTCATCAAGTGAATCATCTCGCTCAGCCCTTTCACAATCCATAAGGATCCAGATTCAGAAATTCTTTCAGAATTATAAAAGCTCAGATCACAAGAGCCGAGTTTCCGGAAATGAAGTAACCGTGAGAGGGGTCTATGAGCAGCGGAGCGTTTGCAGGCATTGAGAAGGCGCAAATAAGAGCTGGCGCAACATAGCGAGGAGTGTTGCTGTTTGAAGAGGGGAGGTGGGGGGGGGGGGGAGATATTTTCATGTTTCCGGGTAGACGACCGCGCATCTGCTGCTGTAACTGCGTGTGTGGCCGCCGCTGGAGCGATAAGCGCGCGTTCTTCCGAGCCGGACCGTGTACTCGCTCGCACCGGCTTCTGCTTGGCTTGCCCCGTCTTCTCTTTCTCCTGATAACGCGCGGCACACAACAGCTGTTGCGAGATAAGTCGGCGCTCTGTACCAACAGTTACTCACACTACCGCAGCGCGTCAAGAGATGTCGGCTGGTGTCTCGTCACGCTACACTGCGAACAGGTAAATCCTCTGCTGCTTCGACACTTTTGAACGCCATCCTATAGTGGTACGTGCATTGAGAATATGCGAACAAGTATGTGCTTCGATTAAGGACTTCCTAACGAATACAATTCAGTACGTCATTGTAAATGGAGAGGTGTCGTCAGGTGTGAGTGTATCGTCTGGCATATCTCAAGGTATTGCGTAGGAGCGCCGCTGCTGTTAGATTCTTTTTTATGTTCCGTAGGTACCTCAATCGGTAAAAACGGAACCCTTAAAGGAACAATTTGTTGTCCGTTTATTAAATGGTTCAAATGGCTCAGAGCACTATGGCACTTAACATCTGAGGTCATCAGTCCCCTACTAGAACTTAGAACTACTTAAACCTGACCGTAGCGGTCGCGCGGTTCCAGACTGAAGCGTCTAGAGCCGCTCGGCCAAACCGGCCGGCGTGTCCGTTTATCTGTCCGTCTGTTAAGACCCCTTTTTCTCAGGAACGGTTAGAAGTAACAAGCAGAAAATTATATCAAATGCTAAGATCTACGGTCCCTTGGCAAGAAAAACTTGAAGCTTCTACGTCAAGGCAGTCAAAAGTTACGGCTATTTATGTCAATATTTTGATACTGTCTCTACAGGTTGTTTGTCCTAAGAGTCGTTAGGCCACTTTCTCTGGTATTCCGGCATATATCTGCAATTTCGTTTTTGCAATGTGTAGCTGGATATCACTTCTTCCATGTACCGCCCAGTGTCAACGCAAAACGTCACTTTCTTTCCTGTCATCGGCAAAATGATTTTTAAAATGGAATTTTACGTGCCCATTCGATAGAGCGACCACAGGTTAGTCTACTGCGAGTTTCGTTTCATCGATATACACTGAAGAGCCAAAGAAACTGGTACACCTGCCTAACAACGTGTTGTTTCCCCGCTAGCATACAGAAGTGCCGTAACACGTCATGGCACGGACTCGACTAATCTCTGAAGTAGTGCTGGAGGGAACTGACACCATGAATCCTGCAGGACTGTCCATAAATCGGTAGGAATACGAGGGAGTGGACATCTCTTCTGAACAGCACGTTGCAACGCATCCCAGATATCCTCAATAATGTTCATGTCCGCGGAATTTGTTGGCTAGCGGAAGTGCTTAAACTCGGAAGAGTGTTCCTGGATGCACTCTGTAGCAGTTCTGGAGGCGTGGGGTGTCGCACTGTCCTGCTGGAATTGCCCAAGTCCGTCGGAATGCACAATGAACACGAATGGATGCAGGTGATCAGACAGGATGCTTACATACGTGTCACCTGTCAGAGTCGTATGTAGATGTATCAGGGGTCCCACATTACTCCAACTGCACACGCCGCACATCGTTACAGACACTTCACCAGCTTGAATAGTCCCTTGTTGACAAGCAGCGTCCTTGGATTCATGGGGTTGTCTCCATACCCGTACACGTCCATCCGCTCGAAACAATTTGAAACTAGACTCGTCCGACCAGGCAACGTGTTTCCAGTCATTAACAATCCAATGTCGGTAAAGTTCGTGTCGTGCAACCATCAAGGGTACACGATTGCGCCTTCGGCTCCGAAAGCCCATACCGATGATGTTTCGTTGAATGGTTCGTACGATGACACTTGTTGATAGCCCACCATTGAAATCTGCATCAATTTGCGGACATTTTTGTGGACTTCAGTTATGTCAACACTGATCTGTGAACTGAGTGACTGCAGAGGGCCCATGATCTTTATTGCTATATGATGTGAGGACATCTCCGCAATCCGACTGAAAGCCGTCTACCGTCGGTTATTTGGCCGGTTACATGGCGCTCCTCTCGATTTCGACGCCAGAGCGGCCTGGTATTTAGAGGTCAGCCACAAATATATGAATCAGCAAGGGCTCCGTTCCGCATGTATGGCCGATTCTCTGTTGTGTCTCCAGTGCCATCTTCCTGATACAGATGAACACTGGCTGGAATATGGGTCTGCTGTGGACGTGTGGAGGTTGAAGAGAGTGATTTTGCCGCTCTTTCAGCGAAGGACCCCTACAGCTGTGACTCCGTCATCCTTCTTATCGCAGATTTGACGTTTTATACACATACTAAGATGAATGCAGTGACATGGATCGGGTTTGACCATATTGTATCGTTACCATGACGATGACCACCACTTCCTCTATTTTTGGACCTTCCTATTGGAAAGGTTCACTCGTCTACGATGCCACCCGCGCTACCGCCAATGCTTCGTTAATTATCGGGGTAGTGTCTTCTTGGACCCGCCCTGCAATTGGGTTGTGTCAGGTATGAGAAGTTAAACTGATGTGCATGTTAATTTTACGAAACGGATGGGTACAAGAGACAGAACCATATGAACTCTTTCTTCGTGAAGATGTGCTTGGCTGTAATGGCGGATTAGAAGGATCCATGGACGTGTTGATCGATGATAGCGGCGAGTGTAGTGTCAAATGTTGGTTCTGCCGGAAGAGCGGCCTTTACATTCTGTTTATGCTTTAATCTTTTTGTTTAGTTACTTTTTTTACCCCGTAGAAGAGCACCATAGTAGAAGTAAAGATGTTCTGTTTAACATGCCTCGTAGGAAGGGGGAGGCATTGTGGCCAGGCCTTGTTTTCGAGCCCTGTCCATCCTGCTTCCACCGGCCTAAAGATATCTGCTCTGCTTCCTTAAAAAAAAAAGAGGTTAATCAACAATGGGCCCGGCTGGTACTTGGACGAGTGACCATTCGAGGAAAAGGACACGCAAGTCGTCGAAGTGGCATCCTGTTGAAAAACTTGCACCAGGCCGTCTTAACGGGGACAGTAAGGCACGAAGAATAACCAGTGCTGCAGCAGCGACGGCTCTGCCCTGGTCCACTCTGACAGCTGCCGGCATGCAGCGGCGCTGCTCAGTCGCTACTGGTGGAATACAGTTTCCTAAGAGTTTTAGCGTCCTTGTTAATATGTACCAATAATACAAAGTCGCACTAGACTGGGATGGCTCTATGGAATGAGCACGTAAAATCTCGCTTTAAAAAAAGTTTTGTCCATAGTGGGAAACAAAGTGTTGGTTTTCCTCAACACTCGGCGTCGCATGAAAGACTCGATGAGCGGTATTTGTTTGGGCCGACTGTAGCTACACATTACAGCAACGCAATTTGCAAATACCTGTCGAATCACCAGAGAAAATTCTCCTGAGAACTCTTAAAAGAGACACCTGGTGTACATAATTCTGTACGGAAGCCTCGGAGAGCAAGTCCTGTTCAGAATTGACCCGTATCTTTTAGTTATTGCGGTCTCTCTCTCTCTGATATGGGAACAGTAATGGCTTCAATTACCGTAGACTTTCTCAGTGAAGCACCGGCAATACCCTGAACATTTACCTCTCTCTCTCTCTCTCTCTCTCTCTCTCTCTCTCTCTCTCTCTCTCACACACACACACACACACACACACAATATTGTTGCAGTCCAGAAATTATTCTATGGAGCTGTGAAACTGATATGATTTCAGTTTGTGTTTAAAGTTAATTTTAATATTTATGAGATTCTGATAGATGCACTCCACCTGCGGACGAGTAGCACTAACTGTCGTGTCCGTCACTGTAACGAGGTGGATGAACACTATAGAACACATCAGAAACTACAGAAAGATTAAAACACAAATGTATATATTTACAATATACAGGTCGTCTCAAACCTTTTGGATCACATTGAAACAGGTGACAGTGAGTCCACAATCGATTATATTGAGGTAGGGAACGAATGGTCGGAAATGCATATTTGCTGTGTTATGAGCATACAAGACGTACAGTGCATAACAAACAATGTAGCTCATAGTAACTGCTCAGAGTGACGACCACCATTCTCGGTGATTGCATGGCAACGACGCTTTAACTTCTGGCGCACGGCCTGGCGTCTGTTCAGCTAGGAAACAAGCAGCTTGAACCCTAGCAAGCAGGTCTTCAGCCGCTTCTGCGGGGGTTTCATGCACGAATTTCTTGACGAAACCCCAGAGGAAAAAGTCCAGACGTGTGGGAGCCGACGATCGTCGTTGGCCTTGGGACAGGACATCCCTCTCCAGTCCAACGATTAGGGTACGTGTCGTTCAGGTGCTCGCGGACATTAACATGGGAGTGGGCTGGTGCACCGTCGTGTTGAAACCACATCCTTTCGCCGACAACAAGGGGTAATGTCTTCAAGAACTGTGGCCACACATCTTACAGAAACACCAGGTAACGTGGACCAGTCAAACGGGCAGGCAGCACATAAGATCCTACTAGGTGATTTTGAACAGTGCCCGCCCATACGTTGACAAAGAATCGTAGCTGGTGGCCACCGATATGGATGGCATGAGGATTGTGCTTACTCCAGACGTGGATCTTGCGGCTGTTGAAAATACCGTTACGGGTGAATGACGCCTCAAGCGTGAAAAATGCAAACTGTACGAAGTTCGGCACTACAGCACTGCGGTGGATAACCCAGCGGCTCAAAATGCGTGTTAGTAGTCCCAGTGCTGGCGCCGTTCTGTGTGATAATCGAGTGATACCTCGGCCGGAGTGGCCGAGCGGTTCTTGGCGCTACAGTCTGGAACCGCGCGACCGCTGTGGTCGCAGGTTCGAATCCTGCCTCGGGCATGGATGTGTGTGATGTCCTTAGGTTAGTTAGGTTTAAGTAGTTCTAAGTTCTGGGGGACTGATGACCTCAGAAGCTAAGTCCCATAGTGCTCAGAGCCATTTGAACCAGCATTACTCTCCACACTGCATCCTTCGAGGTGTGCGTTTCAGGGGCAAGTTGACGAGTGCTTACTGCAGGGTGGTTCGATCCAACACATGTCGTAAAAGTCTAGTGTTCAGACATCTTCCAATTAGGATGATACCTGCTGGGAAAGCGTTCTCTGTACATTCTTGCTGCTTTACGGGCACTACATCGTGCAGCGCCGTACATTTTTCCTCTGACGGAAAAGAATCACTTCAAGAATCCTGGTGCTTTAACGGAACATGTTGTTTATTCTGAAGACTGATAAAATTTGGAAAACCGAGAAAACTTTGACTTATTCAGTGATTACTTCAATTGTAAATCACATGTAATAACAAATAAACCATAAAATCTAAAAAAAATAAGTAATGTCGAAAATACGCCATGCAATTAATAGTTTTTCGCGGAGCACTTATTCAATTCCCGCAGAACACCAGCGTTCCGCTGACACACAGTTTGGGAAGCCGTGCACTAATATTCACTACCAGTGGATGTAGCAACAGCGTCGTGCTTGTTTCATAATGTCCCACAACTGGTCTTCTGTATATTCGGCGTGATATGAAAGTAGTCGCAGGATAATGTGGGGTGGAGTTCTGAATTGCGGCGGCTAAAAAAACCTGTGGTCCTGTCACATTTGCAGTCAGTGAGGTGACGCGAATTCGACGTCCACCGGTGACGTGGTAGTGCCACTCGGCGGCGTATGCACTAAGCATCTAGAGCGCTGACGACTTCTTTATAATATGCAGTGACATACAAAAACGTTCCTCCTGAATCAGTGTATTTATTAGTGGAAACCGTATCAAAATCCCTACAAGTAGCAGTTCCCGAGATTAGCACCCACAGGCAGACAGGAAAACGCGACGTTGGACAAAGTGTGTGGTGCTATGAGGCTGTTGCTAGTCGGTGCATTTGTCTACAGGTAGCTGACAGACTTAGCAACTTGATATGAAGTGTACACAGACTTACAGATGACCAGACCATGGCGCAGAATGACAGCTGTCTGTAAACAGTGTAAATATAATGTTATTGTACGAAAATATACCATGTTGTTGTTGTGGTCTTCAGTCCTGAGACTGGTTTGATGCAGTTTTCCGTGCTACTCTGTCCTGTGCAAGCTTCTTCATCTCCCAGTACCTATTGCAACCTACATCCTTCTGAATCTGCTTAGTGTATTCATCTCTTGGTCTCCCTCTACGATGTTTACCCTCCACGCTGCCCTTCAATACTAAATTGGTGATCGCTTGATGCCTCAGAACATGTCCTACCAACCGATCCCTTCTTCTAGTCAAGTTGTGCCAAAAACTTCTCCCCAATCCTACTCAATACCTGCTCATTAGTTATGTGATCTACCCATCTAATCTTCAGCATTCTTCTGTAACACCACATTTCGAAAGCTTCTATTCTCTTCTTGTCCAGACTATTTATTGTCCACGTTTCACTTCCTTACATGTCTACACTCCATACAAATACTTTCAGAAACAACTTCCTGACGCTTAAATCTATACTCGATGTTAACAAATTTCTCTTCTTCAGAAACGTTTTCCTTGCCATTGCCGGTCTACATTTATAACCTCCCTACTTCGACCATCATCAGTTATTTTGCTTCCCAAATAGCAAAACTCCTTTACTGCTTTAAGTGTCTCATTTCCTAATCTAATTCCCTCAGCATCACCCGATTTTATTCGACTACATTCCATAATCCTCGTTTTGCTTTTGTTGATGTTCAACCTATATCCTCCTTTCAAGACACTGTCCATTTCGTTCAACTGCTCTTCCAAGTTCTTTGCTGCCTCTGACAGAATTACAATGTCATCGGCGAACCTCAAAGTTTTTATTTCTTCTCCATGGATTTTAATACCTACTCAGAATTTTCTTTTTGTTTCCTTTACTGCTTGCTCAATATACAGATTGAAAAGCATCGGGGAGAGGCTACAACCCTGTCTCACTCCCTTCCCAAGCACTGCTTCCCTTTCATGTCCCTCGACTCTTATAACTGCCATCTGGTTTCTGTACAAATTGTAAATAGCCTTTCACTCCCTGTGTTTTACCCTTGCCACCTTCAGAATTTGAGAGAGAGTATTCCAGTCAACATTGTCAAAAGCTTTCTCTAAGTCTACAAATGCTAGAAACGTAGGTCTGCCTTTCCTTAATCTATCTTCTAAGGTAAGTCGTAGGGTCAGTATTGCCTCACGTGTTCCAATATTTCTACGGAATCCAAACTGATCTTCCCCGAGGTCGGCTTCTACTAGTTTTTCCATTCCTCTGTAAAGAACTAGCGTTAGTATTTTGCAGCCGTGACTTATTAAACTGATAGTTCGGTAATTTTCACACCTGTCAACACCTGCTTCCTTTGGGATTGGAATTATTATATTCTTCCTGAAGTCTGAGGGTATTTCGCCTGTCTCATAGATCTTGCTCATCAAATGATAAAGTTTTGTCAGGACTGGCTCTCCCAAGGCCGTCAGTAGTTCTAATGGAATGTCGTCTACTCCTGGGGCCTTGTTTCGAATCAGGTCTTTCAGTGCTCTGTCAAACTCCATATCGTTTGAGTATACACAATAAGCAGTCAGCCACTGCAATATCACAGCCTTCAAGGCTCTAAGAGTTTCTGTCCGGAATTGATTGAATGTGGAACAACCTCGTTATCTAGTCGAGATGGAAAGTAACGGACTCTCGTTTGTTGGGATAATCCTAAGGAGACGTAATTCGCACACGGAAGCTGTCGCTTACAAGAACCTTACATGACTGATTCTTAAGAGTTCTTCATTCGAGATGAATTAATGAAGTATGAGGTGGTCGCTTCGTTACGGGCAGATTTAAACTGTGTACCTGGCCGTCAATTGAGCCTGGGACCCTTTGTCTTTCGCGGGCAAGTGCTCAACCGACTGAGCTATCCAATCACGACCCACGACCCGCAAGGTATGCGGGAGAATTTCTGTGAAGCTTGGAAGGTAGGAGACGAGGTTCTGGTAGAAGAAAGCCTGTGAAGGCTAGTCGTGAGTCGTGCCTTGCTAGCTCAACCGGTAGAACACTTGCTTGCGAAATGAAAACGACCCAGATTAGAATTCCGACCATGGACACTGTTTTTATCAGCCAGGAAGTTTCAAGTCAGCACACACTGCTCTACTGAGTGAAAATTTCATTCTGCTTCGTATGTTTGTTAATTCAGCATGACAATGGGCGGTTCGGACAATAAGCGGTGTACGTTCACGGACCTCTTGTGGACCCCTGTTCACGAGTGTGGGTATTCTGGCAGTGGCCTCTCAATATCTATATTCCTTACTGTCATTTCTTGTTAACAATATTAGCTTATTCCCAAGAAGAAGCAGCTTCCATTCAGTTAATACTCGGCAAAAATCAAACCTGCATTTGGATCGAACTTCCTGTATCCATTTGCAATAAGCTACATCTACAATTCAAAAATCTTAGCAGTAATCCACGCGCTTTCAAATAGAAACTGAAGAGATTCCTCATGGGTCACTCCTTCAATTCTGTCGAGAAGTTTCTTGAAAAATTAAGCTGATTCTTGTTGTATTGTTGGCTGCGTTTACTTAAACTTATGGGGTGACTTTTTTAGGGTTCATAAACATTTTATTTTTATCTGTTATTATTTTTATGTTGTAATTTCGTGCACTGACACGTTCCATGATCTTGGAGATTTGCTCTTCAATTTGGTCCTACGGAACTTGACGTGTAAATAAATAAATAAAAAAGTGTTGCAGACTCTCAACGAATTATAATGGAAGACGCTAACAGAAATGCGTTGTGCATCGCAGAGATGTTCACAAAAATCAGCGCGCCCACTTTCTAAAACTTTCACCACACGCCTGACATAATGGCCACGGCGCTGAAATAGAGCAATTTTGACTCATACCGTGCGTGCGGACAGTCGGAGCAATGAGCAGACAGGGAAGTACTGTGTATAACGTGATGCCTTCGGCATTCATAATCATTTTCCGGGTCCTGGCACTCAAGTGCCTCACAAAGATAAGTAGAGCAATCTTTGTCGTTCAATATTACTATCGGGACTGGTACTTGGCTTCGTCTCGTATGATTTTCATGTCGCAATTGTTGTCGTCTGTCCAAAGATCGGTGTGGCGCAGCTCCCAATTCCAGTGTCACTTGTACAAGTGTTTTCATACCCAAGTAACTACTACAGCCTAAATGCATTTCAACCTCCGTACTGTATGCATGTCTTGATTTTCTTCTGCAATCTTCACCTCCATACTTAACAAATTAACTATTCCTTGATACCTAGCGAGATGTCCTGTCAACCCATCCATATTTTTAGTCCGCTTGTACTACCAATTCTCACGTGTCCCATTCAGTATCACTTCAGTCGTTACCTGCTCTACCCACCTATCTTGAGCATTCTTCTATACCACCACATTTCAAAAGCTTCTATTCTCTTTTAGTCTCAACTGTTCATTATCTACGTTTCACTTCCGTTTAAGGCTACATTCCATCCAAATACCTTCAGAAAAGACTTCCTAACGTATAAATTTATATTCGCTCTTTTTCAGAAATTCTTATGTTTCTTTTCTCACTCCACATTTTATATCCTCTTTTACTACACTCCTGGAAATGGAAAAAAGAACACATTGACACCGGTGTGTCAGACCCACCATACTTGCTCCGGACACTGCGAGAGGGCTGTACAAGCAATGATCACACGCACGGCACAGCGGACACACCAGGAACCGCGGTGTTGGCCGTCGAATGGCGCTAGCTGCGCAGCATTTGTGCACCGCCGCCGTCAGTGTCAGCCAGTTTGCCGCGGCATACGGAGCTCCATCGCAGTCTTTAACACTGGTAGCATGCCGCGACAGCGTGGACGTCAACCGTATGTGCAGTTGACGGACTTTGAGCGAGGGCGTATAGTGGGCATGCGGGAGGCCGGGTGGACGTACCGCCGAATTGCTCAACACGTGGGGCGTGAGGTCTCCACAGTACATCGATGTTGTCGCCAGTGGTCAGCGGAAGGTGCACGTGCCCGTCGACCTGGGACCGGACCGCAGCGACGCACGGATGCACGCCAAGACCGTAGGATCCTATGCAGTGCCGTAGGGGACCGCACCGCCACTTCCCAGCAAATTAGGGACACTGTGGCTCCTGGGGTATCGGCGAGGACCATTCGCAACCGTCTCCATGAAGCTGGGCTACGGTCCCGCACACCGTTAGGCCGTCTTCCGCTCACGCCCCAACATCGTGCAGCCCGCCTCCAGTGGTGTCGCGACAGGCGTGAATGGAGGGACGAATGGAGACGTGTCGTCTTCAGCGATGAGAGTCGCTTCTGCCTTGGTGCCAATGATGGTCGTATGCGTGTTTGGCGCCGTGCAGGTGAGCGGCACAATCAGGACTGCATACGACCGAGGCACACAGGGCCAACACCCGGCATCATGGTGTGGGGAGCGATCTCCTACACTGGCCGTACACCACTGGTGATCGTCGAGGGGACACTGAATAGTGCACGGTACATCCAAACCGTCATCGAACCCATCGTTCTACCATTCCTAGGCCGGCAAGGGAACTTGCTGTTCCAACAGGACAATGCACGTCCGCATGTATCCCGTGCCACCCAACGTGCTCTAGAAGGTGTAAGTCAACTACCCTGGCCAGCAAGATCTCCGGATCTGTCCCCCATTGAGCATGTTTGGGACTGGATGAAGCGTCGTCTCACGCGGTCTGCACGTCCAGCACGAACGCTGGTCCAACTGAGGCGCCAGGTGGAAATGGCATGGCAAGCCGTTCCACAGGACTACATCCAGCATCTCTACGATCGTCTCCATGGCAGAATAGCAGCCTGCATTGCTGCGAAAGGTGGATATACACTGTACTAGTGCCGACATTGTGCATGCTCTGTTGCCTGTGTCTATGTGCCTGTGGTTCTGTCAGTGTGATCATGTGATGTATCTGACCCCAGGAATGTGTCAATAAAGTTTCCCCTTCCTGGGACAATGAATTCACGGTGTTCTTATTTCAATTTCCAGGAGTGTAGTTATTTTGCTGCCCAACTACCAACACTTACCTACTACTTTAAGTGTCTCATTTCCTAATCTAATCCCCTCAGAATCGCCTGATTTGAGTCAGCTATAGTCTCTTACCCTTGTTTTCTTTTTGTTGATGTTCACTGTATACCCTTGCCAAGGTAATATCCGTTCCGGTCAAAGTGCTTACTTCGCCTTTAGCGGAATTACAGTGTCATTTGAAACCCCTGAGTTTTTGTTCCTTCTCCCTGAGCTCTAATTACCTTCCCAAATTTCTCATTGGTTTCCTTCACAGATGGCTCAGTTTACAGATTGAATAACATTGAGGAGACGTCACAACCCTTTTCAACCACTGCTAATCTTTCATGTCCTTCGACTCGACTCATAAAAGCTGCCTTCTGGTTTCTGTACACGTTGCAGATAATCTTTCGCTCCCTGTACTTTACTCCTGCTACATTCAAAATTTGGAAAAGCGTATTCAAATCAACACTGTCAAAAGCTTTTGTCAGATCTACAGAAGCTGTAAACATACTTTTCTATATCTTCAGTCTAAGATAAGTCATAGGATCAGCATTGCCTACAGTTCACTGAACCCAAACTAATCATCACCGAAGTCAGCCTCTGCTAGTTTTTCCCACTTTTGCGTAACTATTCAGTTGGAAGAGCACTTGCCCGCGAAAATCAAAGGTCCCAAGTTCGAGTCTCGGACCGGCACACAGTTTTAATCTGCCAGGAAGTTTCATATCAGCGCACACTCCGCTGCAGAGTGAAAATCTCATTCTGGAAACATCTCCCAAGCTGTGGCTAGCCATGTCTCCGCAATATCCTTTCTTTCAGGAGTGCTAGTTCTGCAAGGTTCGCAGGAGAGCTGTAAAGTTTGGAAGGTAGGAGAGACGAGGTACTGGCAGAAGTAAAGCTGTGAGGACGGGGCGTGAGTCGTGCTTGGGTAGCTCAGTTGGTAGAGCACTTGCCCGCGAAAGGCATAGGTCCCGAGTTCGACTCTCGGACCGGCAGATAGTTTTAACCTGCCAGGAAGTTTCATATCAACGCACACTCCGCTGCAGAGTGAAAATCTAATTCTGGAAGTCATACCACTGTTCATATCTTTGTAAAAAACAAAGCTACAACGAAGGCAATCATGCTGATTGATGTCCCCCTGACGGCTAAATAACATTTGCTTGAAACATTTCGTAATTTGCATGTGGGCAAACAGTTATTTAGGGTGGTCAAGATAAATTGGACACCTTGTATAATAAGGGTAAAAGAATCTTCGAACACACTCTCAGTTCTAATATAATAATCTTTCTTGAGACCGAAAAGCTTATGTTCGCTAATCAGCACAGTTTTATAAAGCATCGCTCGAGCGAAACTCAGCTTGCCCTCTTCTCACATGGTATACTGCTAACTACACATGAAGGGCAAGAGGCAGATTCCACATTTCTAGATTTCCGGAAAGCATTTGATAGCATGTCCCATTGCAGACTGTTAACGAAGGAACGAGCATATGGAATAGGTTCTCAGATATGTGAGTGGCTCGAAGATTTCTAAAATAGTGGAACTCAGTATGTTGTCCTCGATGGCGACGATGGCGAGTGTTCATTAGAGCTAAGGGTATTGTCAGAAGCGCCCCAGGGAAATGTGGCAGGACCGTTGTTATTTTCGACACATATACATCATCTGGCGGACTGGGCGGGCAGCAGTCTGCGGTCGTTTTCTGATGATTCCGTGGCGTGCAGTAAGGTGTCGAAGTTCAGTGATTATAGGAGGATACAAGATGACCCCAGCAAAATGTCTGGTTGGTGTAACGAATGACAGCTGGTTCTGAGTGTAGAAAAATGTAAGTTAATGTAGATAAGTAGGAAAAACGAACTCTTAACGTTCGGATAAAGCATTAGTAGTGTCCTGCTTGACGCAGTCACGTCGTTTAAATATCTGGGTGTAGCGTTGCAAAGCGATATGAAATGAAACGATCGTGTGAGAAGTGTGGTAGGGAAGACGAATGGTCGACTTCAGTTTATTAGGAAAGTTTTAGGAAAGAGTGGTTTATCTGTAAAAGAGGCCACATATAAGACGCTGGTGCCACCTATTCTTGAGTACTGCTCGAGTCTTTGGGATCCGTTCCAGGTCGGATTGAAGTTAGACATCGAAGCATTTCAGAGGCACCGAGCGAGGTGGCGCAGTGGTTAGCACACTGGACTCGCATTCGGGAGGACGACGGTTCAATCCCGTCTCCAGCCATCCCGATTTAGGTTTTCCGTGATTTCCCTAAATCGTTTCAGGCAAATGCCGGGATGGTTCCTTTGAAACGGCGCGGCCGATTTCCTTCCCCATCCTTCCCTTAACCGAGCTTGCGCTCCGTCTCTAATGACCTCGTTGTCGACGGGACGTTAAACACTAACCACCACCACCACCACATTTCAGAGGCGGGCTGCCAGCTTTGTTACCGATATGTTTGAACAACAAGCAAGTGTTACGGAAATGCTTCGTGAACTGAAATGGGATCTCTGGAGGGAAAGCGGCGCTCTTTTCGAGAAACGCTAGTGAGAAAATTTAGAGAACCGGCACTTGAAGCTGACTGCCCAACCATTCTACTGCCGCCAATATACACTGCGCGTAAGGACCACGAAGATAAGATACCAGTAATTAGGACTCATACGGAGGCGTATAGATAGTCGTTTTTCCCTCGCTTTATTTTCAGAGTGGAACAGGAAAGGAAATGACAAGCAGTGGTACAGGCTACCCTCCACCACTCACCGTACAGTGGCTTGATGAGTACGTAGATGTAGATGTGGATTTAAAGTAAGTTTCCATTCTTCGTATCACATTCAAATGTTCTCAAGATCCGACTCAATATCTGTGCATTTTTTTCGGACGGTATATCATTATAGACGACCGCATCATCCGCGAAGTCTGAGGTACTATTCACATTGTCTGCAAGGTCATTAATAAACAACATGAACAATAACAGTCCCAACAGACGTTCCTGAGTGCATTGGAAATTACTTTACAGAAGTGACTTTCCATCCAAGATAACACTCCATGTCTTTCCTACCAAGAAATGCTCAATCCAGTCACAAATTTTATGTGAGACTCCCATATGATCCTACTTTCCTTAATGTCCGTTGGTGTGGTGCTGAGTCAAACGGTTTCCCGAAGCCAACAAGTAAAGCATCAATCTGACTGCCTTGATCCACGGGTTTCAGGTGTCATGTGAGGAAAGTGCGAATTGGTGAGTTTGATTTCTCTCAAAGTCAGTTGTCTACCTGAAACGTACCCTGTACGGAAATTGGCGACTTTTATAGGTTCTGATACGGTGGATTAGCTTCTCATCATCGCAGCCAGTGCGGCGCTGCCAGTCCCTACCTGTAATTGGGAAACCGGCAGTGATTCGGTAAATCTGTCCCCGTGACGCGATGTGCGTAGGTTCCCTTTGTGCGTCACACGCAGCGGCGAGGTTATGGCGGCAGAATTATTCGCCTCGTGCATGTATTCATGTCGCGCCGCTAAAGCGGGCTGTAATATAGTTGCGAGCAATTTCGTGCCGCTGCCCGCCGGCTTTGTGCGGAATTTACACCGGCCTGCAACTGGACGCGTTTCTCGTGCGTGGCTTACGCGCACAACTGTATTGTGTTATCCTGGATATCGTAGGTAGTGCAAGGATTTGCCAAGCATCGGAAACATACAGTAAATCCTGAATTTATGCAGGAGTAAAAAGGACTGTTCACAAGTTGCCCCTACACAGTGTTTTAATTTGTTCAGACTCAATGAGGAGCCTGCAGGCTATCGACCGATGCTACTCTCGCACCTTTGGTCTCTGCTATCCATGATGTCCTCTCTGCCCTTCGTCATGCCTCCTGCTCAGTTGTCTTTCTATGGGTGCTAAGACATGTGGGCCTCCCAGGGAATGGACTGGCTGACCGTTTGGCTAGAGAAGCAGATACTTACCCCCCACCCCTCCCATTTTCTTTCATGATTCCAGCTGCCGATATGTAGATCTACGTCGAATCTCTCTTTGCTTAAAAGTGGAATGACATCTGGTGCGCTACTGCTTATACTAATGAACTCCGCACGATCAAGGGGTCTACTGCAGTTTGGCGCTCTTCCTTTCGCTCCTCTCGGTAAGAGTTCACTGTTTTATCCCATTTATGCATTGGCCATACCCAGGTCACCCATTGTTTCCTCCTACGTAACGAACCACCCCCACAATGCAGTTGTGGAGTCAGACTGACGATATCCCACATATTGGTGGAATGTCCCCTTCTTTTGGTCCTTCGTGCTAAGTATAGTCCTCCCGATTCCTTAAATTTAATATCAGCAGACGATTCACGGGTGGTTGAACTGGTCTTTTACTCTTGGAGCTGGGGCAGGGTGGTTGTGTTTGGGACCTCTCTTCATGTATTCTCGATCTGGGGACCCATGATCACTCCCCCATGGAAAGACCGTCCCTTTTTTCCAGTTTTTAGATTTGGTCTCACCTTTTATGCCTATTACAGTGTGTGTTTTAACTTCATTATTTTATAATTTTAACTCCCCTGACTGGATCCGTCCACTTTTAGCGGACCCTCTTCCTTTTGTGACTAACTTCTGAATCGCGGGACTGATGAGCTCGCCGTTCGGTCCCATCAACCCTCTCAATTAATCAATCAATCAATTACAAGTTGCCGCCATCGTAATGCCACGCAAACTCACCAGCCTACTGTCATCTCTGCACAGCAGAAAACATTGCGTCTGTGAGTTGAACGGAGGTAGATCAGAACAGGTAGTCCCAGTCTTCAAGAAGGGTCGTCGAGCAGATGCGCAAAACTATACACCTATATCTCTGACGTGGATCTGTTGTAGAATTTTGGAACATGTTTTTTGCTCGCGTATCATGTCGTTTCTGGGAACCCAGAATCTACTCTGTAGGAATCAACACGGATTCCGGAAACTGCGATCGTGTGAGACCCAACTCGCTTTATTTGTTCATGAGACCCAGAAAATATTAGATACAGGCTCCCAGGTAGAGGCTATTTTCCTTGACTTCCAGAAGGCGTTCCATACAGTTCCGCACTGTCGCCTGATAAACAAAGTAAGAGCCTGCGGAATATCAGACCAGCTGTGTGGCTGGATTGAAGAGTTTTTAGCAAACAGAATACAGCATGTTGTTATCAATGGAGAGACGTCTACAGACGTTAAAGTAACCTCTGGCGTGCCACAGGGGAGTGTTATGGGACCATTGCTTTTCACAATATATATAAATCACCTAGTAGATAGTGTCGGAGGTTCCATGGGGCTTTTCGCGGATGATGATGTAGTATACAGAGAAGCTGCAGCATTAGAAAATTGTAGCGAAATGCAGGAAGATCTGCAGCGGATAGGCACTTGGTGCAGGGAGTGGCAATTGACCCTTAGCATAGACAAATGTAATGTATTGCGAATACATAGAAAGAAGGATCCTTTATTGTATGATTATATGATAGCGGAACAAACGCTGGTAGCAGTTACTTCTGTAAAATATCTGGGAGTATGCTTGCGGAACGATTTGAGGTGGAATGATCATATAAAATTAATTGTTAGTAAGGCGGGTACCAGGTTGAGATTCATTGGGAGAGTCCTTAGAAAATGTAGTCCATCAACAAAGGAGGTGGCTTACAAAACACTCGTTCGACCTATACTTGAGTATTGCTCATCAGTGTGGGATCCGTATCAGATTGGGTTGACGGAGGAGATAGAAAAGATCCAAAGAAGAGCGGCGCGTTTCGTCACGGGGTTATTTGGTGGGCGTGATAGCGTTACGGAGATGTTTAGTGAACTCAAGTGGCAGACTCTGTAAGAGAGGCGCTCTGCATCGCGGTGTAGCTTGTCGTCCAGGTTTAGAGAGGGTGCGTTTCTGGATGAGGTATCGAATATGTTGCTTCCCCCTACTAATAGCTCCCTCGAAGATCACGAATGGAAAATTAGAGCGATTCGAGCGCGCACGGAGGCTTTCCGGCAGTCGTTCTTCCCGCGAACCATACGCGACTGGAACAGGAAAGGGAGGTAATGACAGTGGCACGAAAATTCCTTCCGCCACACACCGTTGGGTGGCTTGCGGAGTATAAGTGTAGATGTAGATGTAGATGTTGCGACGTACGAACCACGTTCTAAATGCGAAAATTTTATGTCAGGCCTTACCGTGGCTGTTACTGATATTGACTGAAAGTAAAATTGGAATCGATCACATAGATAATGTTGTAGGGGAAAGCTAACCAAAGACTGCGATTAATTAAATCGATTTTGAACTGATTATCAGATTGTGCAACAGGCCTATTACAGGGACTGCCTACAGTACGGTTGTCCGTTTTTTTGGGGAGTACTGAACGCGGTGTGGGATCTGCATCAGATAGGACTGACGGACACATCAAAAAAGTTCGAAAAAAGGGAGCTCGATTTGTATTATAGCAAAGCAGAGATGGGTGAGAATGTCACGGTATGAAAATGCGAGTTGGGGCTGCAATCATTAAGACAAAGGCGTTTTTCGTTGTAGCAAGATCTTTTCACCAACTTTCTTCTCCGATTGCGAAATATTTTGTTGATACCCACGTACACAGGAAGAAATTATCATGGTAATAAAAGCAAGAGAATTCAGAGTTCGCACAGAAAGCTGAAAGTGTTCTTTTTTCACCTGCTGTTCGAGAGAGTAACGGCAGAGAAAAATCTTGAAGCTGGTTCGATGAACCCTCTGCCAGGCACTCAAATGTGAGTTGCAGAGCAGTCACTTCGATGTATATGAGTACTTTTACCAGTCACACTTTATTTCATTTCCACAATGCGTTTCAGGTATTTAAACCTTCATCATGAGGTGAGTATATGTAAGTTAATACGACATGTTTGTGAAGTGTATGCTACGTTGTATGTAGGGCCCGTGACCACTGATGACAGTGCGCATCAGCGTCGCGCATCAGGGCTTGTGTACACTCGCCGCAGGGAAGAACCCAACTGGACATTCTACTGGTTATGTTAGTCATCACCGGTTCGATTCAGGACGAGAGAGGAGTACAAATTTAGATCAATACATGTTAATTTTTAATAACGCGGCCTCGGAGCATCTTCGCATTCGAAATACTTAACTTGTATTTTCTTTTAATAAATTATTTCAAATTGTTGCTGATATGTGGTGCCTTCAGTTTTTCGGTATTTGCTTAAACCCATTTGGCTCTGTGACGAGGTTGTATACTTGTTCCTGCAAGGAAGCCACCTCAGTAGCAGCAACTACTTTCGGTGCTAAGGGGTTTCCTCTACTTACCACATTTATGTCTGATGTCAAGGGGTTTAGTGTACCTAACATTGTTACACGCGTGAGAGCTACGACGGCTGCATCGCAAACGCCAACGACCTATATAAACAACATAGACTGGCTATGGCACCGCCATCTTTGAAGCAACTTGAAAACTGAGCCGCCATGTCTTGTAACGTCAAGTTGCAGCCTACACGTCGTCTGCTAATACTGAATGTTGTTATTGTTTACTACGCATGGCGTAAAAAAAAAGCCAATCTGCACTGACAATCTGATTTCTCTACTGTAAAACATATAGTGACGAAGGCTAAAAGAAATGAAACACACTTCTGACATCGATTAATTGAAAAGTTTATTACGAAATGTTGCAGTTCATTTCGCTGCAATGCCATATAGATTAGGTCAAAAACAATTTTAAATAGTTCAGTAGGTCCAAAAAGGACCAATTGACAGCGCAGGATGGGGTAATTTAACAGACTTCCTCAAATAATTATAAACTTTGAAGGAATAAAAACTGAGTGTAAGGGCAAACTGTCTTATTTCTTTAGGATATTCAGGAACTGAACATTTGTTTTGCATTGCAAAAAGTGCTTCAGAATATCACTATTTTTGTCACATCCTATCACTTCAGAAGCACAGTCTTGAAGTGTCTTATTTAGGCGTACAACCACTGTTTTTTATATGTCACAATTTGTTTCTTCTTTCTTGAAACACTTTGCCTTGCATGTTCCGCTTGCTTCCTCAGCTTCTCTGTCCTTTTCTGTAGTGCCTCATAATTCTGTTTCAATTTTTTGATCTGTATGATCATTCTGATTCACTCTTTCACCTACAAAAATGAAGTATTATCATTAAGCTTTATTTTTCTTTAAACATACATTGATTAATAGTAAAATTCACACATAACCCATATAGCAAATAAATAACAGGAAAACTATTTTACCCGGTTCATTTGATAAGGAAGCTGATTCTTCACTGACAGGCCGTTTCCTTGGTTGTCTCTATACTATAGTTGTTTTCTGCAGATGGTCAGCAAACGTAAATATTGTCGGTACTGCGTTTCCCAGAAGTCGCCTTTTCTCGTTTGTACTATGCATGTATCTATCTTCAAAGTGAAACGAGCATATGTAACTATATTAAGTTGGCTGCCACTTATCTTGCCTCATATTGGCTACCCACCGACTTAACACCTCTTTCTTTTTCAGAGGAAATCTAAAATAAAGAGACGTGTATACAATAGCTTATTTACATTTTGGATACAGCTTAAACACGAAAATTATGCACAAGACGCGAAGTACAACTCGCATTTAGATACTCACCTGAAATATGATATTCCAGTTGTTTTATCACTTCTATTAGCGCAATTGTACGCTGCACATACACTGGGCATGATTCGCGATCGGTCAATAAGACTTTTAAAACAAATTACAACCGGAAAACAGTGATTTTCTAATGCCAGTACTATACACCAAATGTAGACGTTTCAAAAAATGGCGGCCGGTGTTGCTTTTTGCTGCCGCTGGGAGCGCTGTTACCTCACAGATAGCCACTATATGTAGTTTATATACCTCCTTGGCAAACGCACCACAATACTAGCTGGACTGCGCGTCACGTGACACTCCGCGGGAAGGCGACTCCAGTGACGTAACTACAACCGTGGAAGAAAACACACTGCAATGTTTACTTCCGTGTTAAGCGTAGGATGGACGTAGTGCAGTATGCAGAGTGTTACTAAATTCTCTTTACAGATTTTTGGGCCATGTTGATTACACCAAATCAAGAAAGAAATGTCCAGGAAACATGGGTTCTTAAATGCTACGAGCACTTGTTCAATAGATGAGA
This sequence comes from Schistocerca piceifrons, assembly GCF_021461385.2. Taxonomy (NCBI): domain Eukaryota; kingdom Metazoa; phylum Arthropoda; class Insecta; order Orthoptera; family Acrididae; genus Schistocerca; species Schistocerca piceifrons. The sequence goes on along the minus strand of NC_060139.1, from coordinate 294,429,765 downwards.
TGTGTTTCACAGTAGCGAAGATGAACAAGTGCACTTTAGAGCGCATTTTTACCAGACAGTTTTTCTTGTTTTGGTCCATATTACATCGTGTTCTCAGTGTTTTGACGATTTCAAATCTGAATAACGTGCGCTAAAAAACAAGATTATGAGACGCTGGTGCCGTCTATTAGTAGTGCGGAGCATCAAGTTTCATCCCGTATACAGCTCAGTAATCATGTCGAAACAAAGTCGTACGTTAGCGGTGGAGTACTATTCTCGCTGCGACAAATCTGTCATACGCGTGCAACATGCTTTTCGCAAGCAATTGAAGATTAAGCCGCGATATCTACTTCCTGCTCACGAAACAATGTTGAATTGGATAAGAAACTTCCGTGCAACTGCCAGTGCATCGAATTGAAAGACAACTGGCCCTCGAAAAGGCGTCAGAACCCCCGAGACATCGAACATGTGCGTAACAGTTTACAGCCAGGCCCTCGTGTCTCGTTACGAAAACTTTCGTACAAGACAGCACGACGTGCCACACATCCAACAAGACCTTGCGAGTCCGCGAACCGTTTGATAACCGCATAGTTTCCAGACGCTCGTGTATCGAATGGCTATCTCGCTCGCCTGGTTTTACTGTGCCAGACTTTTAACTGTGGAGTTATTTGAAGGCGAGAGTTTACTCAGATTGACAGAGAAGCTTGCAACAGTTGAAAGATCGAATTCGGGATGGCCATTCCAGAATGCCTCTAGCAGTTACGAAAGATATGTTGAAAACCTGGGTGAAATGCATCCATTGTCGTGTAGCCGCGAAACGTAGTCATTAACCCGATGCAGTACTTCATAAGTAAACTTGAATCAGTGTTGCACTTTGAACTTTGCTTCACGATTAGTGTGTGTGTTATTCACGTTTGATATCGTCAAAACGTTATGAAACACCCTGTACCTTCTCCCAAAATACGGAAAGCAAAGAGCATGCAGTAGATGAGATGTGTTTCACAGCATCAAAGGTGAACAAGTGCTTACAGCTCTTAAGGTGTGCGTTTTAGAGCCCATGATTACTGTACAGTTTTTCTTGTTTTTGCTGTGAGGAGCCTGTCCTCAGAGCGAGTAACGGGAATTCAGTCACAGCGTGTACAGTATTCCTTTCGCCAGCCGTTTTTCACACGACCTCAACCTTTGCACCTCCTCTTGCCGCAGAGTTCGCCACCTACCCTCCCACACACGCGGGCACTGCCACTCGCCAACCCTCAGCTGCAGCCCTGCTCCCATATCGCAATGAAAAGTGTTTAGAATACTCGACGGAATTTAACTTTACTCGATTTAAATGATTGTTGTTGTTGTTATGGTCTTCACTCCAGAGACTGGATTGATGCAGCTCTCCTTGCTACCCTATCCTGTGAAAGCCTTTTCATCTCCGAGTAACTACTTCAGCCTACATCCTTCTGAATCCGGTTAGTGTATTCATTTATTGGTCTCCCTCTATGATTTTTACCCTCCACGCTTCCGTCCAATACTAAATTGATGATCCCTTGAGGCCTCAGAACGTGTCCTACCAACCGATCCCTTCTTCTATTCAAGTTGTGCCACAAATTCCTCTTCCCCCTAATTCTACTCAGTGCCTCCTCTTTCCTTACGTGATCTACCCATCTAATCTTCAGCGTTCTTCTGTAGCACCACATTTCGAAAGCTTCTATTCTCATCTTGTCTACACTGTTTATCGTCCATGTTTCACTTCCATACATGGCTACACTCCACACAAATACTTTCAGAAAAGACTTCCTGACACTTAAATTTATACTCGATCTTAACAAATTTCTCTTCTTCAGAAACGCTTTCCCTGCCATTGCAAGCCTACATTTTATATCCTCTCTACTTCGACCATCATCAGTTATTTTGCTCCCCAAATAGCAAAACTCGTCTACTCCTTTGTTTCATTCCTTATCCAATTCCCTCAGCATCAGCTCATTTAATTCGACTACATTGCATTAGTGTTGTTTTGCTTTTGTTGATGTTCATCTTATATCCTCGTTTCAAGACACTGTCCATTCCGTTCAACTGCTCTTCCAGGTCTTTTACTGTCTCTGACAGAATTACAGTGTCATCGGCAATACCTCAAAGTTTTTATTTCTTCCGCATGGATTTTAATTCCTACTCTGAATTTTTCTTTTGTTTTCTTTACTGCTTGCTCAATGTACAGAGTGAATAACATCGGAGATAGGCTACAACCCTGCCTCACTCCCTTCCCAACCAGTGCTTCCCTTTCATGTCTCTCGACTCCTATAACTGCCGTCTACAAATTTTAAATCGCTTTTCGATCCCTATATTTTAGCCCAGCCACCTTCATAATTTGAAAGAGAATATTCCAGTCAAGATTGTCAGAAGCTTTCTCTAAGTCTTGAAATGCTAGAAACGTAGGTTTGCCTTTCCTTAATCTATCTTCTAAAATAAGTCCTACGGTTAGTATTGCCTCACGTGTTCCAACATTTCTACAGAATCGAAACTGATCTTACCAGATTTTACCAGTTTTTCCATTCGCCTGTAAAGAATTACTGTTAGTATTTTGGAACCATGACTTATTAAACTGATAAATCGATAATTTTCACACCTGTCGACACCTGCTTTGTTTGGGATTGGAATTATTATACTCTTTTTGAAGACGGAGGGTATTTCGCCTGTCTCATACATCTTGCTCACCATATGGTAGAGTTTTGACATAGCTGGCTCTCCCAAGGCTATCAGTAGTTCTAATGGAATGTTGTCTACTCCCGGGGCCTTTTTTTGACTTAGGTCTTTCAGTGCTCTGTCAAATTCTTCACGCAGTATCATATCTCCCATTTCATCTTCTTCTACGTCCTCATCTGTTTCCATAATATTGCCCTCAAATACATTGCCCTTGTGCGGACCCTTTATACACTCCTTCCTCCTTTCTGCTTTCCCTTCTTTACTTAAGACTGGTTTTCCATCGGAACTCTTGATATTCATACAGGTGGTTCTTTTTTCTCCAAAGGTCTCTTTAATTTTCCTTTAGGCATTATCTATCTTACCCCTAGTGATATATGGCTCTACATCCTTGCATTTCTCCTCTACCCATCCCTGCTTAGCCATTTTGCACTTCCTGTCGATCTCATTTTTTAGACGTTTGTATTCCTTTTCGCCTGCTTCGTTTACTGCATTTTTATATTTTTTTCCTTTCATCAGTTAAATTCAATATCTCTTCTGTTACCCGTGGATTTCTAGTATCCCTCGTCCTTTTAGCTGCTTGATCCTTTGCTGCCTTCACTATTTCATCTCTTCATTCTTCTTCTTAAATTGATTTTTCTTCTTCTTAAAATGATTAACATAAATAAAACACTGGGCGCGTTGTGACGGCAACTTCCACAAGCGGAAGAGCATTCCCGGAAGAGCGAACAAGTGTTAGTCAGAGAACGAAGGGCCTCTGGCGTAATAAGAGGAGGTACCTTAAGAAGCGGATGCGGCTGTCAGATCTGGCAGCCTACGGCCAGCGCCTGCGCAGTCGGCCTCCTTGCGGCTGGCGCTGTTCCCGCGAGCCGGCAGCCCGCAGCACGTAATTACGCGCCACTTGTAGCGGCTGAGGGCCCCGGGGCGGAGCAGCGCACCAAGTTGGAAGCACCCTCCGCCCTCCACCGTCTTCCCGCAGCCAGCCGATCGGCGCCTCGACAAGCCGCGACAGCTCGCCTGTTAGGCCAAGTTTGGCCACTTCAAGATTCTGCTAATCTTGTCCAACAGTTCGGCCTGTAATTGACGTGTTTCAAGAGCTGGGGTTTACTTTCTCTTTCCATCTTAGTCGCACGAGTTATCTGTCGCGCCGAAAAGCGCAGTTCTCGATGACTGACCTTTAAGTGTGCGTCCATTTTCTCAGCTCAGACCTCATATACCCACCCCAAATCCGAATTTATTAAAGTCGGGAATACATTGTGAAGACGTACAGTATACAAGGAAATTTGTACAGAAGACACCCGCCCTTTGTAACCTAGAGGTCGGTCCCGCACGCTTGTGCGCTGAACACGGAAGTAGCCATTTCGAATCGTGTTGGAGGTGCAAGAAATTATTGCCTCCAGCAGTTGGCCGCAAAGGGGAGAAGAGGTGGCAGCGTCAAGTTGCTGGTCACCGGACTTTGCGCCAGTGTCGGGATTACGTTAAAAACCTCTGCTCAGTGTCTCATGGAGTGAGAGCATCCGACACAGCTGATGGTGATCCGTCCGTCGTACGGGGATATTGAGATCGACTGACCCCTCGGTGATATTCGAGAGGTGTAGACCCTGTGCTGGCCCCATCCCTTCATGTAACAACACAAACACAACACTACACATCCATTACAGTGACTTACGCTCAACAAGTACACGTTATTGTTAGAAACCATTCAGACGCCAAGATCGCACAAAAAATTTTTTTATTCGAGGCAACCGGTTTCAACTGTCTTAGCTGTCATCTTCAGCTTTTAAAAATTGTTTAGGCACTGAAGATGACAGCTAAGACTCTTCAAACCGGTTGTCTTGAATAAAAAATATTTTGCACGATCTTGGCTTCTGAATGGTTTTAATAGTTGTAACAGACCGCCCATCAGTACCCTCATGACGAGAAAAGTCAAGATAAGCTTAAGACACAACTCGCACACACCGCCAGGAAAGGGGTTTGTGCTTGAACCAGGGTAGGGCCGATTAAAACCGACACTGAATGACTGGTGTTGGTATTTTAGTACTGAATAACCAGAGTTTTTCGGTATTTGTTCGGTCTCGATTACAACAGGTTTTTTTAAATTTATGGCTAATAACAGACGAAAAAGAGGTATATTGATTTGTCCTAAAATTTTTTGTTTTTATGTAAAACTTTTTTTTAAAAACGGGTAGTGTTTATACGAAAAATTTTCTTTGCTTAGAAATATTGGGTTATCATGGAAAGTGGGAAAAACGGTTAGTGCTGTTTTGGCTACAACGGCAAGAATTAGTTACAACGGCAACGAGCAACAAATCGCATGACACGAATCGGTACGCCATTGCTGAGACTGCGCGGAGTGGCCGCGCGGTTTGAGGCGTCATGTCACGGACTGCCTGGCACCTCCCACCGGAGGTTCGAGTCCTCCCTCGGGATGGATGTGTGTGTTGGTCTTAGTATAAGTTAGTTTAAGTAGTGTGTAAGTCTAAGGACCGATGACCTAAGCAGTTTGGTCCCTTAGGAATTCACACACATTTTAACATTTTCCATTGCTGAGACATTAGTGTACCTGTTGCCGTGTGGCGTGACCTGTTTGACGGTACGCACGTACGTGTGTAACCTCCCCCTCACTTATCGACCTTAATGACAGTGATAAATTAAACTGCGTGTACCTAATGGAAATTTGGGAAAAGCAATCGTCACCTAAGTTAATCTGTCGGTAAGGAGGGAGGAAAGGGTTACATCTAAATGAAAGGAAAAATTCAAATGAAACTGGTGGAAATTAATTTTGAAAAGGGGTAAAGTTAATAAAGAAAGTAAATATGCGGCCGTTACGTTAACAATTAACTAGCGGTAATTAGATATTTGAGATTTGGGGGAAATTACGGTCGCCAGTCCTATGGACAATTACTATACTAACTGAAAAAGAAAGGTTATTACACATATAATTAGCACCAAAAGCGTGGCAACTGAAGGCTGACACGTGTTGTGTGAAAATTGAAAGTTTGTCAGAAGTAATAAATTTCGCTACACTCTGACTTAATTTAGCAAAAGAATTAATAAAACCGGAAAATTGAAAGTTAATTTAGTGGCTGAAATTAATAGTGAGATTTGTTTCTGAAGCACTACGAAATTCAGTAAAATAAGGTTAGTCTTGGGCTACCTCAACAATCATTTCAAAAGCTACTTGAATCCACGCAATTTAGAAATAAGAGATTTAACTTTGACCTTGAATTAAATGATTCTGGACAGTTAACAATAGTAACATTACTACGTACCAAGCTGAGCTGCAGTCACAGGTAAGCTAAAATATGCTAACAAAACTCGCACTCTTAATTTGAGCTTGTGTAATCTAAATATTGTAGCCAGCTATGAATACCTTAACTGAACTTTGAAATTAAAGCAGTGAAATGGAATGATATTACTTTAATGCTGGCGTTTGAATTTCAACGACACTCGGGTTCATTCCGGAAAAGGAAGGGATCCTGCTTGGTAATGCAATTGGGACAATGAGCAACAAAGGTTCATGCTAAGTTGCTGTAATTTTCCAGGCAAATGGAACAATTTTGAAAAGCTGAGGTCTGCCATACAGTTCTAAGACTTTACGTGCTTCCAGTCTTCCTTGTTGGTTGATTGAAGGTTTGAAGTCGTCGATTGAGGAGGTGGCGACTGTCACTCATTGTCGGCCGTCGCTGTTGCAGAAGCTGGATGTTGGCGCGCCTTCTTCTCGACACGGTCACCAGGCGAAACGGGCTCTTGATGTGCGCCAGCTAATGCTTCCCGTCCGCGACACCGTGTCAGAAACTATCATAGCGAGTCGAGCGCAATTACATGCTGCCAAACCCCGAAAGCGCGGCAACTCGCGGGAGCGTCACACAACACAACTGCTCCACCGCACTACTCCAGCCAGACTCCCTCTGCCCGCGCTCCACGCGGCAGAGTTAACACTACCAAAGATCCTAAACACTTTGGTTCTCCACACGACCTATCGATGTATTCGTTCGATAGCATAGTTTTCCCTAGGCCAGACCCAGCGTATAAATACAAATAATATTCACAAAACATACCAATTATACATCGACATAAATGCATATATATACAAATAGTAAAACTATTACAATATACAAAGACACAGAAATGTTATATCTTCAGGTAAGAAAATAAGGAAAAAATTTGCAGTGCAATAGATGGAAACAGGAGGATATGCATTTCCGGCGTTACACGTGGAAATTGTTCTGTACTTAAGTTTTTCGCTGTCGCCCTTAATCATCGTTTGTATTTCAGAATGGCACCTCCCTAGTTTGGAAATATTTTACGATGTGCGGTAGTAATGGAGTATAGTGTTCCATTCGATTTAAAAGATTAAAAAACGGAAGGAGCTGCAACTTTGCAATATAAGGAGAAAACATCGACAATGTTCCTTGGAAGAGAAAGTAAATTTCATTTCCACATCTACAATTGTATTGATATGCTGTAAACTTTGGATAATAACTGATGGTAATTTTGTGGTCGCTTCAGGGGGACAAATTGACACCATCCAAAATTGACGATGCAGGGGAGTCATCAGCTTGTGACCTGTGTCTCACACTGTCTCCTTCACATTCGCCATCTCTGCTGGAGACAGCGCTCGGCAGATTCGGGCGGTGACCAATCCAAGTGATAGCCAACCACAGCAGCACTTGTGATCTGACGCAGCCGGTGTTACCACTGCGGAAGGCTGTTGGTCATTAAAAATTTGACTTCAAAAACCATAATCGCGATAAGAGAGTTCCCTAACAGTTGTAATATTCGGCGAAAGAAACTTAGATGCGAGAAATGACGAGTTATCGTTCAGGCTGGTGGGCCGCGAACATATTCCTGTAATTGTGATGATTATTAAATAACCGCACAGCAGTTTTCTTCTAGGAAGTGATTGCTGGCTTGAAGATACACTAAAAGATGCGTATCGTCTTCTCCTTAGTGTAAGCGTTGGCAGGTGACGATGCAGAAGGAATGTGCCTCTAGCCGAAGGAAGCAAAGTTCACCAACGTCACTACGTGTAGCCTAATAAGCACTTATAACCACAGCTCGAATGTTGAAATTGGTACACAGTTCCGAATCTGTACTCAGTATTGAGATCAATTCACTTGGTCAACATTCCTTTTACAGACATTGCTTTCATAGTCCTCCGTGCTATATTAGCTCACGATGAGAGGCACATTCGGTAAATCTATTATTGTACAGTCATCGATTTCCCATTAGTTCACCACACATTAGTCCATGATAATTTCAGATCGGTAATCCGTGTTCTGCTTCATAAACCGTCCCGTTGATAGACGTGTTTCTGCACTAATCCCATGACGCAGCCTTTAGCATATTGAGTGGAAAATTAACCCAGAACGTGTCACATTTTAATACACTTTGTCCATTATTTTTACAGTCCGCGGTTATAAATTGGCCACCCATGCCAGCGCCCCGGCCAACAACCAATCTTCGATAACTGCTGTCCTAGCAGTTTTCTATCAAAACTCGCTACCTATCGGTTCACATTTAAAACCTCTCTCTCTTAGAATATTACTGCTGTTAAATCTTATTAAATGTTTTCAATTTAAACATACAACAAAAATTATTAAACAAAGACTTTTTAAATGTTTTCAATTTAAACATACAACAAAAAGTATTAAACAAAGACGGTAAATATAGCAAAATAAAAGCTATTCAGTCTCTGATAGCTACACGGGCTACACAAGCTGTGATGCATTACATTATACACAAATATTAGTGTCCGAATTAAATATGTATAGACAGTTATATTTGTAGTAGTATCTGCATAATATCAGTTTATACAGGATGTTCAGGAAGTTGCTGTGCAGCTACAACATATATATGTTGGAAATGACGTCCTCGCGCTGCTACGCAAGTCTGGACCCGCTTAATTTGATTGGAAAACACTTTCTGCAGATATGGTCGTGATACACTTCTCACGTGTGCACTTATTTCACGTTTTAAGTCACAAAGCATACCTGGGCGACTGCGATATACGAGGGTGAGTCAAAGGAAAACCTTAAATTTGTAATAACAAATCGAAATTTTCGCGCCGTTATCCTGTAAGTTGGTAAGTGTGCTACAAACAGCGTGCAGAATGGCCTGTAGGTGGCAGCATAGTGCAGATGCACGCATACCGTCACAGTATCAGTATAAAGATGGCCGCCCCACTTGCGACTTGCACCAGGGAAGAACAGCGTTCTGTTATTCGCATTTTGCGTAGTGAAGGTGTGAAACCTATTGAAATTCATCGACGAATGAAGGTTCAGTACGGTGATGCATGTTTGTCACAGCAGCAAGTCTACGAATGGAGTAGGAAGTTCGCAAATGGTGTGACTTCAGTGGAAGACGCTCCTCGTCCAGGTCAGGCACAACGAGTTGTGACTTCACAGAATATTGCAGCAGCTGAAGACATAGTGAAGGAAAACCGCCGAGTGACACTGAATGACAATGCAGCAAGTTTAAAGATTAGTCATGGGTCAACATACCACATTGTGCATGATGTGCTCCAGTTTCACAAAGTGTCTGCAAGATGGGTGCCACGGCAGCTGACACCTGAAATGAGAGAACGACGTGTTGATGCTTGTGAAGAACTTCTTCGGTGCTTTGAACGAGAAGGTGATGGCTTCCTTGCAAGAATCGTTACTGGGGACGAAACCAGGGTTCACTTCCATTTTGAGTGTCTTCCTCGTCCACCATACTCACCAGACCTTGCCCCAAGTGATTTCCATATGTTTGGACCACTCAAAGACGCAATGGGAGGAAAGAAGTTCCGTTCTGATGAAGAGGTACGCCACGCGGTGCGTGAGTGGTTGTGCGGACTACCAAAATAATTTTTTTCTAAAGGAATTTATGCACTTTGTAAGCGCTGGAGGGCTTTTGCATTTAGCGTGGGGCAGATTATGTTGAAAAGTGAAACAGCTTTGTACCACTTCTGCACAATAAATAATATTTAAAAAATATTTAAGGTTTTCATTTGACTCACCCTCGTACTATCAATTTTGTTGCTCCATAAAGAAAAAATCTGGCTGTGTAATGTCCGGCGAGCGAGGGGGACAGAAATTTTTTGAGATGACATGTGCCCCAAAAAGCACGCCCAGAAGACCATAGCGTTTTTAGTCGTGTCCACAATAGCGTCATCTTGTTGAAACTATTAGTACTTGATTTGGGTCTTCCTTTAGGTGGCCAATGAGATCTTGGATCATCAAGGAATAAGATTCACCGTTCACGATTTCTTCAAATAATAACGATCCAATAATGAGCCATATGGATATTGCTATCCACACCCAAATATTCTGATCATGCTATGGCGTTTCAAGTGCAGAACCAGGATTCTCCGTTGACCGTAATCGTGTTTTGGTATGCTAACGTGACCAAAAAGGTGGAACCATGCTCGTCTGTATGGAAGGTGACACCAAGAAATCAGTGGTATTCTTCTCAATGAAAAATGTAAACAGTTTGTAGTAATGGACTGGCTTTTCATGATTCGCATCTGTCAGTTCTTGCTCTACCGTCACTTTATACGGGAGCAGTTTTAGTATTTGCCTAACCACTTCATGTGCTGTTTGCAAGCGTGACATATTTTTCGTGTGCCAACTTGGGCAATGATTTTGCTGGGCTCTGTTGCGTAGAGTCAGAAATATCCAACCACTTTTGTTTGTTTAGTTTTGGTGGTCTTGTAATTCGTACGATATTTAACACTGAGCCGTTCTCTCGAAATTCCTCAATAACTGGATGAAACGCATTGTGATGAGGTACAGCTGTTTCGAAAATTTATCAGCAAATGCCTCATGCATTATATCCGTGTATTTATTGCCTTGCCGAAATACGTGTTTAGCAAGAAAAACACGTCGCTCACTTTAATGCACCATAATTTAAAAGCAAATTGAACATCCAAACACTTTCATCCACTGAGACAAACAATTAAATGTTAAGCAACAGTAGAACTAATTAAAAACAATTACGTATATATATGAAAAAATACAGGTGTGACAACTTGTGTTCTCCAACTTTGTTTCGAACTTGCAACGTAATCTACGTCCGTAGTCCAGCGCAAAGCGAGTTTCCGAACTCATTAAACAATTTTTATTATAATTTCGGCGTGAATTAAAAGCTCTTTTTGGCACGGTGCGTAGAAACTGTGCAGGTTGTGTCATTAGTTTCACTATTGGAGTTTGGTAATAAAGAGAATATTCGAAAAAAGACTAACATGTGGGTATAGCTGTGTGAAAGAACCTAAAAGGCTCTGGACGCTATCCGCAGAAACATGACAAATGTGTGCTTGGCTCTTAGAGTGTTTGACTGGTAGAAACCCTGCAGTGGATACGAAAGAAACGACATAAGGATGTGTAACAGGACTCCTGAGGTCCTGGATATGCACGACTTGTCAAGTAGTCATTATTTCTCTGATTGTTTGTTGGCTGACGATGCTGTTGTCTACCGTAGAGTGACAACACTGGTTAATTGTAAAGGAATGCAGGGGGTTTGGCTAGCCAGCATTGCAACTTGGTGTTAAGAGTGGCAGCTCTCTTTGAATGTGGCTAACTGTAAGATCATACCTCCAATATAAAGACAGAACCCGTTTGCATACGATCCATGTTGGATCTTATGAACTTCGCGGCCGTTAATAATAGTTGGTGAATGACGCAACGACCCATAAATACTTTCTGAATGTTGTATTTTACTGTCCTAACCGGTTCGGGCTACATCTTCAAATCGATAACATTTTTCGTTACATAGATGCTTTGGTTGACAGCCTGTCGTCTGCTCACACTGCACAAGAATGTATGAATATTTAGTGCCACTTCATCAGTTGTTTCATGAATAAAAATACGCTAAAGTATAGCAGTTATATATAATCTACTGGAATGTTTATATGTGAACAAAACTATTTTGCAACACACACACACACACACACACACACACACACACACACACAGAGCCGGTCGTTGTGGCCGAGCGGTTCTAGGCGCCTCAGTCTGGAATCGCGCGACCGCTACGGTCGCAGGTTCGAATCCTGCCTCGGACATGGATGTGTGTGATGTCCTTAGGTTAGTTAGGTTTAAGTAGTTCTAAGTTATAGGGGACTGATGACCTCAGAAATTAAGTCCCATAGTGCTCATAGCCATTTGAAACCTTTTTGAACACACACACACACACACAATATATGCTAAATTTTAAGGAATGATGGCCATACTTCTACCAAAAGAAGGCTACTTCCGTTGAAACTGAAGGAAGGACTACATAAATAAATAACAAACAGCCTTTTCAAGTTAGGCCATTCATTTCTGGAGCAGAGGAGCAGATATTCCATCCGTAGTTACACCAAGCCCTCTAAGTCAGAAGACGAAAGTAATGAGAACTAGCAGAAATGGCCTCGTGATGACTGAGTGTTGTGTGCTGTCCTTAGGTTAGTTAGGTTTAAGTAGTTCTAAGTTCTAGGGGACTGATGACCATAGATGTTAAGTCCCATAGTGCTCAGAGCCATTTGAACCATTTTTTTAGCAGAAATGAGAACAGCGAGAAACTTAACATGAGGATTGATGGTCACGAAGTAGATGAATTTAAGGAATTCTACTACCTAGGCAGCAAAATAACCAATGTTGGATGGAGCAAGGAGGACATTAAAATCACTCTAGCCTGGCCAAGAGAAGTCTACTAGTGTTAAACATAGGCCTTAATTTGAAAGAAATTTCTGAGAATGTACGTCTGGAGTACAGCATTGTATGGTAGTGATACATGGGCTGTGGGAAAATTGGAACAGAAGAGAATCGAAGCATTTGAGATGTGATGGTACAGACGAATGTTGAAAATTAGGTGGACAGATAAGGTAAGGAATGAGGATGTTCATCGCAGAATCGGCGAGGAAAGGAATATGAGGAAAACACTGACATGGAGAAGGGACAGGATGATAGGACGCCTCTTAAGACCTGAAGGAATGACTTCCATGGTACTAGAGTGAGTTGTGGAAGGCAAAAACTATAGAGGAATACAGAAAGTGGAATACATCCAGCAAATAACTGAGGACGTAGGTTGCAAATGCTGCTCTGAGAGGTTGGCACAGGACAGGAATTCGTGGTGGACCACATCAAACTAGTCAGAAGACCGATGATAAAAAAAAAAAAACCTGGACCCAGACAGTGGAGCTGCTAGTAGCATCGCAGTCAGAAGCCCTGGAGGCCTGGAGCGGCACTGGAGCCTCCAGACGACGTTGTCGGCTGCCTCGGCAGCAGGAATGCGATGCCCGTCGCGTCGCACGTTATCTGTGGCTACGGTCGGGCTGCCCGCCCGCGCCTACCGGAACAACGGGGAGTCGGCCAGGCGGAACGCGCCTTTCTCTCGCTCCTGTCTAACTGTTTCGTTGTGTACTTCACACGCGTTTTGCATGTGAACTGCTCGCCGGCTGGTTGTCTGCCTTTGTGTTTCCAGTGACAACGCTCACAGCCTGCTCCAGCGGGGGAACGCTCGCACAGAGAGAGAATGCAGAGGCACTCGCCCCCTTCTACTTCACGCCTCGTGGCGCGTCCTTCCAAAAGAAGCGCTACCTTTGGGAAAAATACCTTAAGTTCCAAAGCTGTTGAAACTGGTCTCCATTATCAGATCCACACAGTTGACTACAACGTTCCGTCTTCTTAAACTCATGTTTAAAATGCACTGACGGGGAAAAAAATCGCAACACCAAAAAATAATTACAGTAGAGTACATCTACATCTACATCTACATGATTACTCTGCAGTGCTTGGCAGAGGGTTCATCGAACCACATTCATACTATCTCCCTACCATTCCACTCCCGAACAGCGCGCTGGAAAAACGAATACCTAAACCTTTTTGTTCGAGCTCTGATTTCTCTTATTTTATTTTGATGATCATTCCTACCTACGTAGGTTGGGCTCAACAAAATATTTTCGCATTCGGAAGAGAAAGTTTGTGACTGAAATTTCGTAAATAGATCTCGCCGCGACGAAAAACGTCTTTGCTTTAATGACTTCCATCCCAACTCGCGTATCATATCTGCCACGCTCTCTCCCCTATTACGTGATAATACAAAACGAGCTGCCCTTTTCTTTGCACCCTTTCGATGTTCTCCGTCAATCCCACCTGGTAAGGATCCCACACCGCGCAGCAATATTCTAACAGAGGACGAACGAGTGTAGTGTAAGCTGTCTCTTTAGTGGACTTGTTGCATCTTCTAAGTGTCCTGCCAATGAAACGCAACCTTTGGCTCGCCTTTCCCACAATATTATCTATGTGGTCTTTCCAACTGAAGTTGTTCGTAATTTTAACACCCAGGTACTTAGTTGAATTGACAGCCTTGAGAATTGTACTATTTATCGAGTAATCGAATTACAACGGATTTTTTTTGGAACTCACGTGGATCACCTCACACTTTTCGCTATTTAGCGTCAACTGCCACCTGCCACACCATACAGCAATCTTTTCTAAATCGCATTGCAACTGATACTGACCTTCGGATGACCTTACTAGACGGTAAATTACAGCATCATCTGCGAACAACCTATGAGAACTGCTCAGATTGTCACCCAGGTCATTTATATAGATCAGGAACAGCAGAGGTCCCAGGACGCTTCCCTGGGGAACATCTGATATCACTTCAGTTTTACTCGAAGATTTGCCGTCTATTACTACGAACTGCGACCTTTCTGACAGGAAATCACGAATACAGTCGCACAACTGAGACGATACCCCATAGGCCCGCAGCTTGATTAGAAGTCGCTTGTGAGGAACGGTGTCCAAAGCTTTCCGGAAATCTAGAGATACGGAGTCAACTTGAGATCCCCTGTCGATAGCGGCCATTACTTCGTGCGAATAAAGAGCTAGCTGCGTTGCACAAGAACGATTTTTTCTGAAACCATGCTGATTACGTATCAATAGATCGTTCCCTTCGAGGTGATTCATAATGTTTGAATACAATATATGCTCCAAAACCCTACCGCAAACCGACGTCAATGATATAGGTCTGTAGTTCGATGGATTACTCCTACTACCTGCTCAATTTTCCAATCTGTAGGTATAGATCTATCGGTGAGCCAGCGGTTGTATATGATTGCTAAGTAGGGAGCTATTGAATCAGCGTAATCTGAAAGGAACCTAATCGGTATACAATCTGGACCTGAAGACTTGCCCGTATCAAGCGATTTGAGTTGCTTCGCAACCCCTAAGGTATCTACTTCTAAGAAACTCATGATAGCAGCTATTCGTGTTTCAAATTCTGGAATATTCCATGATATTACGGGAATACATTTGTCTAGATGACATACTAGGTCTACAACTTTGCTTCCGCCGTTTTTCTTCGAAGTTCGGGGCTTTATTGTGATTCATAGTATTGCCCATCGGTGGTCACTACATTCTCCCATCTTTCGGATAGCGTACGAATCCCGTGGCGGAAGAACTGGGCGTCTTTTGTGGGAATCCATGAATCGATTCAATTTTGCACTTGACGGGCGCTGCTGCCGAGCGGTTCTAGGTGCTTCAGTCCGGAACCACGCGGCTGCTACGGTCGCAGGTTCGAATCCTGCCTCGGGCATAGATGTGTGTGATGTCCTTAGGTTAGTTAGGTTTAAGTAGTTCTAAGTTCTAGGCGACTGATGACCTCAGATGTTAAGTCCCACAATGCTTAGAGCCATTTGAAGCATTTTTTTAATTTTGCACTTGTTCATATGTTGAGCAGTGCTGGTTAGCCCGACTTATGCCACTGATAGAAAAATGTGGTAGACAGAGAGAGCAACATATGGAGAATACGGCGGGAGGGATAGGACTTCTCATTTCAACTTTACCGTCTATATTTTGACGGGTCATGCGACATGGGGTCGAGCACTGACCTGCTGCAAAATTACCTTTACGTGTCTATCGGTGTATTGTGGCCGTTTGTGTTTCAGTGCTGGACTCGAACATATCAATTGCTTTCGATAGTGATGTCCTGTAACTGTCTTCATCTGTTTCAGTAGTTACGAAAACGTTCTGTCTTCCCCCGCCATGCCCGTCTCAGACATCAAAATCACCGTTCTTAAGGCATTGAAAACATTCTCTGCGCGTACTTCCACTAATAGTTCCCTCACTATTGGTCTTACCCAGCATAGTAAGAGCCACAGCTGCAGATTTCTTCATGTTAAAGCAGAAAGTTAAAACTTCCCGCAAATGGCGAGAAATGGGTACGTAAGTTGACGTACTTAATCGAGAATAACTTTATGCTGCAATCTCAAATCGACTAACATTTTTATGACATTATGTTTACAGATGTCTAAGCTTATTGTATTACGTCTATGACCAATCACCTGAACCCCACTTGTCGCTACTGCCGTCTATTGCAAAACGGCGGAAGCAAAGTTGTTGACCTAACATTCACATTGCAAATGTGAAATCCTGGTACATTTTCAACAGGTGTAACCGCCAGAACGTTGAATGCAAGCATGCAAACGTGCATACATTGTGTTGCGCAGGTGCTGGATGTCAGTTTCTGGGGTAGAGTCCCACGCCTGTTGCACTTGGTCGCTCAATGCAGGGACGGTTTGTGGATGACGCTGGAGTTGTACGATGATGTCCCATATGTGCTTGCTTGGAGACAGATCTGGTGATGGAGATGGCCAAGGCAACATGTCGACACTCTGTAGAGCAGGGATTCCCAAAGTGGTCGATATCGACCACTTGGGGTCGATATCGGTTTCCCTGATTTTGGGGGTCGACGAGGTCTAAAAATCGATCCCTATTAAATTAACATAAGTTCTTATTTAAAACTTTCAAGATAGGTAGGTACTGTATTGTTTATGTTGTGTTACGTGTACTAAGAATAATTAATATTTTTGTAGGAAATAGCATTGTTGTAGTAATGTGAAGTCTCAAGTTCGAACAAGATGAAAAACTCAGCAAGTCTGTGTGGACAAGTTTGTGCAAGATAATGAGTTCGAGCGTACGTCTTTCAGGCGCGTTTTGACTTGCTCTCTATTTGACGCTTAAGCGATTTAACACGAACGAATTCATGATCAAGTCCAAACATGTTCCTGATATTTTACTATTTAACGAGCTTGCACTTAGGTTGAAAGTTCATTTGCGTTTTGAAATTCGTTGGACTTGAACGATTATAACTCATATAAGTACTCATTTATTTCAAGACATTACAAAGTTATTACATAGCTAAATTAAGTGAAGTAAAGTGACTGAAAAAGTGGTAAACACAACATACAACATATTTTAAATAGGTAGGTATAAAAGTATTTGTAAAAATTACTTACACTTAAGTTGTTAAGTAGGTAGGTACCTAAAATTTGAAGTGTTCAATTTGCTTTGGTTTTCGTTCTTATGCTGATAGGCACCTACTTACCTAATACGAATTTTCTATACGTAATTACTTACTATAGTTACGTACCAAATATAGGTATCCAAGTTTATCAATGAGTAAGTCAGTAATACCTAACAAGAATCCATTACCTAGGTGTGATAAAAATAAGATAGTGTGCAAATTTAACAGTTTATTATAGTTTTTTATTTAGGTAGTTTTTTATTTGCAGGATTACTGTGAGTTTTATGATGGCGGACACGAAAAAAAATGCAGACAATACAGTCTGGACTACTTGAAGTTCGGATTTATTGCATCTCCATCAAATCAACACTTGCCGATGTGTCTCATATGTGAAAAAGAATTCAGTAACGATGCCATGAAGCCTTCAAAAATGGTATTTTGTATCAATAGGAAAAAAACTAAAGATAGGCCCCCTTATTCATAATAGTCTGCTAACTTAAAGCATTGCTAATTCTCACTCTGTCTTCTTCTATTGACCTAAGTCAGAATGAAAAATAACACTCTGTAGCAGCTGTTTTAAGTTAGCGGACCATTATGAACAAGGGAGTTGATCTTAAAAGTAGGTAATTTGGCCGTGGGGGTCTGAGATAACAGTTCATTTTGGAAAAGGGGTCACTTGTCCAAAATAGTTTGGGGATCCCTGCTGTAGAGCATGTTGAGTTACAACAGCGGTATGTGGGTGAGCGTTATCAAGTTGGAAAACCACGCCCTTGAATGATCTTCACGAATGGCAGCACAACAGGTCGTACTACCAGATTGATGTACAAATTTGCAGTCAGAATGCGTGGGATAACCGGGAGAGTGCTCCTGCTGTCGAACGAAATCACAACCCATATCATACTTGCAGGTGCAGGTCCAGCGTTCTAGCACACAGAGACAGGTTGGCTGCAGGCCCACAACTGACCACCTTCTAACCAAAACACGTCACCGAGGCAGAACTGGCTTTCATCAGGAAACACAACAGATATTCAGTCCGCCTACCAATGAGCTCTCGCTTAGCACCACTGAAGTCGCAAATGGCGGTGGTTTGGGGTCGGTAGAGTGCACGCTACAGGGTGTCCAGCTCGGCGCTGTCACTGTGGCGCCAAATTCTGCTCAGGTTGCTGCTGCAGATGCAGTGCAATGCTCCGGAGCCATACGCAGAACAAGGTGACGTTCGGTAATGACAAGTGGCTGCTCGGAGCCCACTCAACTTGCCACCGTACATTCCCGTGACCACTGCCGCCAGCATTCATGTCCAGTGGCTACATTCCTGCCAAGTCGCTCTGCAATATTTGAGAAGGAACATCCAGCTTCTCGTTTATTATACGACTTCGTTCAAACTAAGTGAGGTGTTGATAATGGCGTCTTCGTTGCCTCAGAGGCATTCTTGACTACAATCAACTCACTATGTCCGATCTCAGAGGTAACCACCTACATCTACATATATACTCCGCTAGCCACCAAGCGGTGTGTGGCGGAGGGCACAATTCGCGCCAAAGTCATATTTCCCCCCCCCCCCCCCCCCCCTCTGTTCCACTCACGGATTGCACGAGGGAAAAACGACTGTCTGAACGCCTCAGTACGAGCTCTTATTTCCCTTATCTTTGAATGATGATCACTACGCGATTTGAAAGTTGGTGGTAATAATATATGCTCTACATCCTCCGTGAAGATTGGATTTCGGAATTTAGTGAGCAGCCCCTTCTGTTTAGCGCGTCGTCCACCTGCAAGTGTGTCCCACTTCAAACTTTCTATGAGATTTGTAACGCTCTCGCGAAGGCTAAATGTACGAATCACGAATCTTGCCGCTCTTCTTTGGACCTTCTCAATCTCTTGAATCAGACCCAACTGGTAAGGGTCCCATACAGACGAACAATACTCTAAGACTCGACGAACTAACGTATTGTAAGCTATTTCGTTTGTTGAAGGACTGCATCGCTTCAGGATTCTACCAATAAACCGCAATCTAGAGTTCGCCTTACCCGTTACTTGTGTAATCTGATCATTCCATATGAGATCATTTCGAATAGTCACACCCAGATACTTGACTGATGTTACCGCTTCCAAAGACTGATCATTTATTTTGTACTCATACATTAATGGGGATTTTCGCCTTGTAATACGTAGTAGGTTACTAATATTGAGAGACAACTGCCAGTCATTACACCACGCTTTTATATTCTGCAAATCCTCATTGATTTGTTCACAACATTCATGTGACACTACTTTCCTGTAGACTATAGCATCATCGGCAGTCTAAGGCCGCTGTCAATACCATCAACCAAATCGTTTATGTAAAAAGCAGAGGACTTATTACGCTGCCCTGGGGCACACCTGAAGTTACTCTTGTTTCTGTTGAAGTTATCCCGTTCAGGACGACATACTGCTCCCTGTCTGTTAGAAAACTTTCTATCCAACCGCATATGTCACTGGATAGACCGTAAGCGCGCACTTTTTGTAGCAAGTGACAGTGCGGAACTGAGTCGAACGCCTTTCGAAAGTCGAGAAATATGGCATCAACTTGGGAGCCGGAATGTCCAACGCTCACGAAGGCAACCAGGTAGATGCATTGTTTCTTGATTTTCGAAAAACATTTGAGTCAGTACCGCACCTACGCTTATTGTCAAAAGTACGATCATATAGGGTAGCAAGTGAAATTTGTGACTGGAGTGAGGACTTTTTGGTAGGGAGGACACAGCATGTTACCTTGAATGGAGAGGCATTTTCAGATGTAGAATTAACTTCGGGAGCGCTCCAGGAAAGTGTCTTGGGACCCTTTCTGTTCATGTTTTATATTAATGAAATGGCAGACAGTATTAATAGTAAAATCAGGCTTTTTGCAGATGATGCAATTATCTATAATGAAAAACTGTCTGAAAGAAGCCGCATAAATATTCCGCCAGATTGTGGTAAGATTTCAAAGTGGTGTAGTAATTGCCTGACTGCTCTGAATGTTCAGATATGTAAAGTTGGGTACTTCACAAAACGAAAAACCGCAGTATCCTATGACTTTAATATGAATGAGTCACTGTTGGAATCGGCCAACTGATACAAATACTGGGGTGTAACACTTCGTAGGTATATGAAATAGAATGATCACATAGGTTTAACCGTGGGTAAAGCAGGTGGCAGACTTCGTTTTACTGGTAGAATACTGGGGAAGTGCAGTCAGTCTATAAAAGAGTTTGCTTACAAATCACTCGTGCGATCCATCCTAGAATATTGCTCATGTGTGTGGGGCCCGTACCAGATAGGACTAACAGGGGATATTGAAAGTATGCAGAGAGGGACAGCACGAATGGCCAGATTTGTTTAATGCAGAGGAGAGTGTCACAGGGATACTCAAGAAACTCAAATGGCAGACTCTTAAAGAAAGACGTAAACTATCCCGAGAACGTCTATTAACAAAGATTCAAGAACCGCCTTTAAACGATTTTTCTAGGGATATACTACAACCCCCTACCTATCGCTCACACAACGATACTGAGGATAAGATTAGTATAATTACTGCACGCACAGAGGCATTCGAGCAGACATTCTTCGCGCGCTCCATACGTGTATGGAACAGGAAGAAACCCTAATAACTGGTAGAATGGGACGTACTCTCCGCCATGTACCTCACGGTGGTTTGCTGTGTTTAGGTGTAGAGGTAGACACTCTCTGAAACAAAAGCACGTGTCTCCAATCAAGAAGGGTTACTTTATGAGGTAGGGCGACGTGTAGACGCATCCTGTATCTCTCTCATTGTGTATCCTGCTTGTGGACGTTCGTGCACGCGCACACGCGTCCATAATCGCCCCTCAACTGCGTCCGTTCAGATCAGCCTTGCAACTGAAAAAATGCGATAGTGAAACAAAACAATAAGATACTCACAACAATGCTTTTCGTCAGCTTCAAAGCAAGGACACCAATAATACATCTGTTCATTTCGCAATTGTACAAAGTCAAGAAGAGTAATGAGGGTCTTCTCTGATATCGTGTAGCTTATCCATCCGAACGAAACTCACGTAATAGTCATACATTTGAAACGGATGTAATCAGAACTGCTGAAATTGACCGTTCTCTAACATTACTGTGCAATATGTACCGGTACGAGAGGAAAAAAAATCGTTTTCTATTATGAACGCCATCTGATGGCTAGATTTCCAGCTTTCCATCTCGCCCCCCTAGTGCAGGAATTCTGGACAGGGATGAAAAGTTCAGAGCTTACTCACATTTCTGTAGCATCTGATAGCGTTAGTAGGGGTTGGAGTAGGGATGGTTATTACCACTGAAACTACCGGTTTTCGGTCATTAAGTTTTTTTCACACCAGTTTAACCTAACTGTTAAAATTGCTCAGAATAATCGGTTTCGGAAAGAACTGATTTTCGGTTTTTTATTCCTACTATTTACTGTAAAAAACGTAGAAATCCAACAAAGATCCCCCAGTTTCAAGATACGTAGAATCAAAATATTGAATTAAATAGACAAATAAAGGAAAACTTAATATGTCCACAATTCGCTGCTTTTCCAGAAAGGTGATAGATAAGTGGTTGAATACTACAAAAAATGACCAGTGTTTTCCCATTGATTCTAATTTTCTGAAAGTCTGCTCAAAAATCGTATTATAACGCGGATCAGACCACTGTTTGAGCATTACAAATGGTGAGTGCTAAAGGGAGAAAACTGAGTTTGAAGAACTCTATTTCTTATTCGTGTTAATTTTTCAGTTTTCATGAGCTACAAGAAGATAAAGACGTAACATGTAGACACACGCAACGGTTCAGCTACTTTCTATTTTTGTGGTATACTATGAATGTATATTTATTAAGTTTTTAATTCATTATTGTTAGCATAATTTCCTTCGTCTTTTATTATTTCATAGAAATAGTAGGTAAATATTTAATATTCTGAAGAAAATGAAGCATTGTCCTTCATTGCTACCACTTCAGTTCGTACAACTATTTCCACACTTGGGTTGGTGGCATTCTGCAGTACAACGGGTGTCCATCGAAGACAGCGAGAGACTACAGTGTGTACACTACGTGGGATCAAGTCTCGGACACGGCACGTACACGCCTACCTTTGTGCCAGGGCACACGGCGACAGGGGACACTATTGTCTCAGCAACGCTGTGCCAGTTCGTATGCCATGTGTTTGTTGCTCGTTTCTCTCGGCATTGTTACTGAAAAAGCAACGATCGCTTTTCCCATTTTCTGTAATAACGCAATATTTCAAACGAACGCAAAATTTAAGAACTAAAAATTACTCCCTCTTTAAAAAACGTTTTTTTTAACGAAAAATTTCATCACTGCTACTGTGGCTAATTGATAGTTCGGTTTTTTATTCGTTTGTGATTTTAAAGCAAAACGCGTGTTATAAACGAGATTAAATGAATATCGAAAAATAGCGGTTATACATGATTAAAATACCGGTAACGGTTTTAACGGGTCGATTTTTTCAATCTCTAGGCTGCAGTGCCATAGCACAAGAAAACTGTCAACGTCTGTGTCACTAGTGAGGAAACAGCGGGTCAAGTGCAGTAAAATAGTGGAGGGAGCTGGCTGTGTTCCATTTGGGTTGATGCGCAGAAAGCGCGTTGTAGACCCCTGGCCGGGGAATTTCTCTCTCTCTCTCTTTCTCTCTCGCTCTCTCTCTCTCTCCCACTTCTCCCTCCCCCTCTCTCCCTCCCACTGTCTCCCTGTCCCTCTCTCCCTCCCACCCTTCATCCGTCCCTCCTTCTCCACCTAAATTAAAAATGCCGCATGGTGACCATTGCACCGCGGCACCGGACTCTATTTACTGCTGCCGCGGTTTACCTCATATGTAAAGAACGTGTTCAACTTCATTTTACTTGCCCACTTTTAAGTGTTTCCATTATTTAACTTCCAGTGCAGGAATTCCTTCCGGAAAAATTCCATTCTTATTTGGGATTATCATTTCTACAAGCGTCTCTCTCTAGAAGCAACTATAAGGCTTTCAAGCGTTTGACATAGGTGCTTGGCTAGGCTTCATTTATTTATTTTTTAAGTTGAGTCTTGTCAGTTCTCTGTACCACGTTCGTGACAGTTTCCACATTTCCAGCAAGTAACCATAAAGATTTCCAGCTCTGAATAATTACTGCGAAATCAGTGGCGACAATACCACAAGTAAGAAGATAAATAATTTGCGAAAAAAACAACTGCTTGTGACCCATGACCTACAAAGAGCGGTTAACGTTTATCTTCCGGTCTAAAATATGTTAAAAATCGTTTTATATATCGTACGTATTATAACCAAACCATGAATAATGACAGACCGTTGAAAATCCATAGAAACGCAAACGAACGTCGGAGGCGGACATCTAAATTTATTTCTTTTAGTTTCAGAGAGGAATATGTGACAAAAAGAAAACCATAACTGGTTTTAGTTACTAAAATTCCAACACCCCTCGTGTACATTTCTTTTTCCTGATGGTCATTGCTTTCGTGTTCTCTCACAGCTGTTACACACTAACTGTTCTCAAGTCGCATGGATCTGTCGATCCGTGTATTCGGGGCAAACCCGGACGTGATTTCAACAATTACGAGAGAAGTTCAGCTGGCTTTTCGTGCCGAGAAATGCTGTAGTAGATCAACATCTACATCTACATGGATACTCTGCAAATCACATTTAAGTGCCTAGCAGAGGGTTCATCGAACCACTTTCACAATTCTCTATTATTCCAATCTCATATAACGCGCGGAAAGAACGAACGCCTATATCTTTCCCTACAAGCTCTGATTTCTCTTATTTTATCGTGGTGATCGTTCCTCCCTATGTACGTCGGTGTCATCAAAATATTTCGCATTCGGAGGAGAAAGTTTCGTGAGAGAATTACGTCGCAATGAAAAACGCCTTTCTTTTAATGATGTCCAGCCCCAGTCCTGTATCATTTCTGTGACACTCTCTCCCATACTTTGCGGTAGAGAGCTACCGTTCTCATTCATTAATAGGAGTTCTCTCTGCCTCTAGTCATAAGGCTCATCAATAAATCTAACTAAAGGTTACCTGGGCTCACAGCAAAAAGGCGCCTCAGAACAAAACCCGAATTGGAGACAAAGCATTGGACCTCGTACCGTAACTCAAAACGAAATAGTTTTCTTCTCCCCAGACCAATATTTTTCAATAAAAGGTAAATTTCACGAAAGTTTCCTTACGATTACTCCTTGTACGAAGGGAAGGTATGTGTCAAATTTTTACCCTCTTCATTTAACAACTTGGTGTAAGATATCGCTCCTTTTACGGTGTATCCTTCCTTGTTGATAACCTTCTTCGCTGCGTTAAGAGCAGAATGGATATGTTTAACTTGAAGTCAATGTGACGTTAGTCTGACGTAGGCATACTGCTAATTCTCTTATTGCCGTTTTAGAAGACACTTCCGTAAATTCAAGTAAATGTACGCGTGTATTTTTTGTCATTTGTCTTGTAATATGGAAAGTAGTTCTGTTTGTAATCGATGGTAATAGTTTTGTGTGGACCAATGACATCGAGTTCTTTAGAGTCCATGCTCAAGTCTGATGAGAGGAATGTAGTTAAATTGAACAGGATCTTTTTGTAGGAAATTTAATGTAGTTAAATTTTGTACTGGGATACATTTTAGCTAGAAGCAGTCGTTTTCGAGTTATTAAACAAAAAAAAAGTACAAAAGTTACCTTCAAACTCGCCGCCCCTCCCCCACCGGTCAGGATTTCTATTTTGTTCGTGGCATACACGCATTATTTCCCAGTTTTGACCTGTTTTGGCCTTTGCATTGACTGACCGTATTACGACACCGACTTAGTCGAGCACTTACAAATGTAAAATTGACATTAGTGCAAATTTTACCTAACAATTTTGTGAATAAAATAAACAGTTACGTTGTTTCTATTCGCCAGACTTTCTGCCGACGAAATTACTTTGCTTATAAGCGCTAAATCTGGATCGAATTGTCAACGTAATAAATTTTAGCGTAACGTTTACATAACTCGATTTTTGTTCGCTGTCCTCACGGGCGCGTTTAAACTAATATGCTTAACGAAGTAGCAGGCTATGGTCAATCAATGGGGACCGAAATGGTCGATTATCGGTGACACTTCGTGTAATTAGAAATTTTTGTACAATGGTAGGAAGGAGTGCCACGAAAAACATACTACATATCCTGACGTGAGATATGAGCTGGGGGGGGGGGGGGGGGTTTACTGAGGTGCGTTTGAAGGTAACTTTTGAATAACTCGAAAACGGTGGCCACCAGAGAAAACGGATTCCAGTACACAATTTAACTACATTAAACTTTCTACAAAAAGCTACGTAGGGCTAACAGTAAGCACGTAGCAAGCGAGAGAATATGAAAATCTCGCGTGTGTTTTGTGAACGCCGGCTAGTACATTACGGGCTGCATAAAACAGCAGCGGTAGGGGCAGCTGCAGCTATCAAAATGGAGCTGCAAATACATGCTGCTGGGTGATCACTAAATTAAAAAGGGATGAGTCAGCTTCTCTGCAACTTATTGGAACCTCCATACCAATAGTTTAGGCTAGAGTTCGAACAGTTCACATAATTTTAAAACAGATATCACACTCGTCCCGTCGTCAGCGAAAACTATTTAAACTGACTACCACCCTCTCGTCAGAATCTAAACCACACTTACTTAAAATCAATTATAGTACCTATTTTACAAGTCAACCAACTACTGGGTCTTCTCGGCCGAGTAGAAAGATGCTGATCAGAGTAGAATGACCCGTTGCGGACTGGGATGGACTGTTTGGTCTCAGCCGATCCTGGAACTCGCCTTCAGAAATTTGTGGTTGACCTTGATTTCACCTGTTGGTTACAGCCTTTGCTCTGTAAAGACCCAGTTCTAATAATTTCTGCAGCGTTACAAACAGTGCGGTATCCGATGTGAGTGACATAGCTAGAGGAAGCGAAACAAGTACAGATGTCGAAAGGACGGAAGGGTGGAACCCTGGCGTAACGCTTCCTCGTCTAATCGTCGCAGTTAAGAGCAAGCAGAGTGCTAGAATCTTTCATTACTACAGCAGCATATCGGAGGACACCGTTTACGTCTGTGAGTGTGACCAGCTTCTCATAAGAAGCAACTTATTTTAAAGTTCTTCTGCGCTCTTTAGTTTAAACTCGTTAATTTCGTGCGTGTTTGTTTATTTATAAGGCACAGTTCCGCGTTTATTAAATGTATAGAGTATATTTTCGCCGTCTTTGGTACGGATGGGAACTGTGATTGCTGTGCTCAGATGTGAGCTGAGTTGGTAACACTTCCCTCACAACTCCAGGTTAGGTTAGGTTAGATTAGTGTTTTTTAGCGTCCCATCGACAACGAGGTCATTAGAGACGGAGCACAAGCTCGGGTTAGGGAAGGATGGAGAAGGAAATCGGCCGTGCCCTTTCAAAGGAACCGTCCCAGCATTTGCCTGAAACGATTTAGGGAAATCACGGAAAACCTAAATCAGGATGGCTGGAGACGGGATTGAACTGTCGTTCTCCCGAATGCGAGTCCAGTGTGCTAAGCACTGCGCCACCTCACTAGGTCACAACTCCAGGCAGTGTTAGCTTTGGTCACACAGCATGAAGATGCTGCCAGTAGGTCTCACCGTGAGAGGCCGCACGTAAAGATCCGAGGGACGATCATTATATCTCACGTGCTCCCCAATCGGTCCACTACTGTGGCAGGTTGGAGTACTGCCTGCACTGAGGACGACCCGTCACCCTGGTCGAGTGGGTGGTCGTTCCAAGGTGTGGCAGGCAGCGAAAGACTTTCCGAGGGGCCAATGCGGGGCTTGTTTTGCATGTCGGCTGGAAACGATTACGAACGACGTCTTTGCTAATCGTACCAGTGCCGCTAGGTAGCACTGCATCTTCTCTAAGTCTGTAAGCTCACTTATCTTAACATAAAGAAGACTATTTGCCTAATGATCTGTAATTATTTAGCTGTTTATATATTCGTACTTAGCTTACTATAACTTATTTTGTAAATTTCACATAATATTAGTGTCTCACATTTTGCGTAGCATTTACCATTCTCTAGTACTGGCGTAATCCGTCTTCGGCGCGAAATTTACACACTGTTTAAGCCGTGGCTCTGCAGGCATGTCAACAGTTGACCATCGTGTTGCCGCGCGAGAATCCGAGGGTGCCATAGGCTCATTCATTTCATTCAGAATCGGAGCAGCTGTCATCAACAGCAGCCGGATCAGTAAATGCTACATCGCTACTTCATTGCACTTTCCACTGACGCCATACTCATCAAACTTTCTGTAACTCTGCTATTGTTACTGTTACAGTGCTCATTTTCTGAAGGTGACTTCCACGTGAAGTCGAAACATGCCACTTTTAAATTATTGTTGCTATCTATATAGTTGTTTTAACCTTGTTTCTCCCAACAAAAGAGTCCCTTTCCATCGAAGATTACAACAGTGAATGAATTTGGCTTTTCTTTTCGAGGACATAGTGTATGAATTCCCTAGCGTTTTAATTCCCGCCATACCACTTTTTGTGTCGTGTAGCGTTAATTTTGAAATGTCCCCTTAGAAAAATTATACATAACTGTGTTTAAACTGACACACAATATTTTTAGCGCAACGCAATCTGACTTTCAAAAATCCCTACAAAAGAATGGCCCTGACTAACATTAACCTATACCTTTCACAAATCACTTACCTCACCAAAAATCTTCGTTACTCGAACTACTGCAATACAGCGAGCGCCACTACTGCCAGCTAAATAAAAGATTCAAACTACTGAAGGCACTAACTACTGATAGGCATAGTTATCAAATGAAAGATTTTGATAGAGAACAAACAATGTATTTACCTTACCAGCGTTCAAAAGTCATAATATATATAGCAGTTCATGCCATCCAGTCTTACAAATTTCAAAACTCCGCCATTTCTCTCCCCACATCCACCACTGCTGGCGGCTCACCTCCAACTGCTCAACGCTATGCGCTGTTCACATCCAGCTGCCCAACACTACAATGGCAGACAACAATGCAAACTAGCCACAGACTGCACACAGCACAGCCAGTGATTTTTATACAGAGCGCTACGTAACGTTGCCAATAAGAAAACATAAACAGCCTACTTACAATTTTGATAGCGTACACATATAGAATAAACAATTCTACGTCAACATACATAATCCTCAAGGCACTATTCAGCGCATGGTGGAGGCTGCTGTGTACCATTGCTCTTCTCTTTCGTGTTCTGCTTGTAAACAGAGCGATGAAATAATTATTCCCTTCCACCGCGTACCCCCAGGAGATGAGTTCGCCAGTCTACTTGACGATGGCAAATTTTGTACCCGCATGACATCATGAATCAACACTAAAAGAAAGGTGCCTTATATGAGACACACAAGTTAAAGACCAAAAGCAAATACAATTAAATTTTATCATGGTACTAATAGCTCATACTATTTAACTTTACCATAGATTTATTATATTAGCAATAATAAACAAACTTTCAGTGTAGTTATTAAAGCTTCGCAAACGAGATATTTGATAGAAATCCTTGTTTCCTAATATGAGAGAGTAAACACATTTTTATTAGTAACTAATGTGACATATGAACATACACTTTTTACACCTTCATTGAGTTCTGTTTTTCTTCACTCATTTCACACTATTTAAGTTTATCTTTACGACACTGCAGACATATAAATTTGTCTTCTTCGATACCGCAGTGCCGGCCGCTGTGGCCGAGCGGTTCTAGGCGCTTCAGTCCGGAACCGTGCTGCTGCTACGGTCGCAGGTTCGAATCCTGCCTCTGGCAAGGATGTGTGTGATGTCCTTAGGTTAGTTAGGTTTAAATAGCTCTAAGTCTAGGGGACTGATGACCTCAGATGGTAAGTCCCACAGTGCTTAGAACCATTTGAACCATTTTTGATACCGCAGTCTTCATGGTCCCAGCTACAACATTTAGTGCACTATGCCCATGTTTCCCCATGTTTATCGTCAGAAAAGCGCCCTGTACAGAACAAGCACTCCGCATTCTCGTCATCACTGCTACCTGAATCACCACTCTCATCAAGATGCACATCAGATACAGAATCAATGGACCATTTTTCCGCTTTACGTTTTGAAGATTTTCTAGTCTTCCCGAGTACATTTTTGGCTGCTGTATTCTTAACTTCGGATGGTGATCTATTCTGTTTAGATTCTTGTAATCGCTTCACATATATTTTATAGTTTCGTTTTCGGCATCACTTTCTTGAGGAGTATTCGCATGACGATGAACTGAAAAATCATGCTTCCTACAGATGTTTCTGTTGATAATCTTTTCTGAAGGCATTCACAGACGCTTCCACTCTTGCTGCTCGATTGTAAGGTGCCCCAAATAACCTGGCTATTAACAATGGCGTGACAATGCGACCTGGGTTACTTGCCAGCCATGTTTCAATCTCTCGGGCATACTAGGTTTCCAGGAGTCCCATAAATTTCATCAGAAATAGCCCTCAGAGCACTTCAGTTCTTTTCATTTTATTTATTATACTTTTACAAGTATTGTGAGATGAGCGCTTTGAATTTGGAGGAATATTGATTATCTTATGGGTAGATCACATAACTAATGAGGAGGTATTGAATAGAATTGGAGAGAAGAGGAGTTTGTGGCACAATTTGACTAGAAGAAGGGATCGGTTGGTAGGACATGTTATGAGGCATCAAGGGATCACCAATTTGGTACTGGAGGGCAGCGTGGGGGGTAAAGGGGTAAAAATCGTAGAGGGAGACCAAGAGATGAATACACCAAGCAGATTGAGAAGGATGTAGGCTGCAGTAGGTACTGGGAGATGAAGAAGCTTGCACAGGATAGAGCAGCATGGAGAGCTGCATCAAACCAGTCTCAGGACTGAAGACCACAACAACAACAACAACATTGATTATCTTATGAAGAAAGTGCTGCCTTAATAGTAACGTCGGGAAAACTTGGCAAGTTTCCACTCATACGACTATTGCCGTTTATGGTAATTTAATAAAATAAAAATAAACGCAAATGATATTACTTTACTATGATAAATGATAAAATATTGCTGACTTATGATAGTATTGTATATTTTTTTACAATGGTCAGCACCTTTAACCCACACTGACACAGATTCGGATTCATTTATTTTACGATGATTCCTGGTCCTCAGAATGAACGGCATCGACGGCAGGTAATATGAATGACCCATGTCTTTATTGTAGACCTCTACGACGTGAAATGTCCGGTATACGATGACATCATGATATTATTGTATAAATCCTATATAAGAATTATAAGACATCTTTCGGACATGAGTGAAAATATGTGGTTGACCTGGTATCGAACTCGGGACATCTCCGAAAGAACACACCATGCATACTTATAAGTGATTCGCCTCGACGGGCAATGAATCCACCACCTTCAGTGTGGATGCACAAGTGCAGGGGGACAGTTATTGAACTATATGAAATAAAATAGTCATAATTTCTGAAAGGGTTGCGTTAGGACGTTCAAACTACACGTTTGGCCGCGTGGCATTATGGGAATTAGTATGGTTTGTTTTAGCGACGAAGCCCACTTTCATTTGGATTGGTTTGTCAATAAGCAAAATTAGCGCATTTGGGGGACTGAGAATACGCATCTCGCGATCAAGAACTCTTTTCACTCTCAACGGGTGACTGTGCGGTGTGCAATGTCCAATCACGGAATAATCGGAGCGATATTCCTTGATAGCACGGTACGTGAAGGTTTTGAAAGATGATTTCATTCCCATTATCCGAAGTGACCCTGATTTCGACGAGACGTGGTTCACGCAAGACGGGCCTCGACCCCATCGAAAAAGGAGAGTGTTTGATGTCCTGGAGGAGCAGTTTGGGAACGGTTTCTGGCTGGGGTACGCAGAAGCCACTGGCATAGTCCTCGATTGGCCGCCATATTGTCCGCATGTGAAGACATGAAACTCGGTTTTGTGGGGTTATATTAAAGACAAAATGTACAGAAATGGCGCCAAAACCATTGCTGAGCTGAAAGGAGCCATACAGGAAGTCACCGACACCATCGATGTTCCGATTCTTCAGCGGGTCATGCAGAATTTCGCTATTCGTCTGCACCACATCATCGCCAATGATGACAGGCATATCGAAGATGTCATAACCTACATCCGAATATCTGTAGTGACGTTTACATGTTGAATAAAGTGCGTGCACGCAGTAGTTTGCAACTAATTTACGTTTCTTTTCATATAGTTTAATAATTGTCACACTTTATATAAGAATTATATCAACGCGTGGTGTCTGTTCTTTCTGGCACGTCCGACAGAACAGACATCACGTGAAATCCACAGCTGTGATATATGTTATGTACATTGAAGGTGGAGGGGGATAGAGGGAGACAAGAAAGGAAGGGGAAGTGTCTATTGATGTTAGCTGCATCGGAAATTCATGCGGAATCGGCTGGACCTGGACTGGAACCCGCGTCATGTCAGAAAGAACAGACAACGCATTCTTATAAGCGATTCGCCTGGGTGCGCAGTGACTCCGCCACCTTCAGTGGGGATACACAGGTACATCCGACCTCTTGCGGGAATCTCGCAGAAGCGAGGTTGGAGGACATGGACAGGGACATCGACTGCGGGTAGGTGGTGCTGGGTTGGAGTTTGGGCCGGCCGAGAGGCGTGCGGAGAAGGTCCGCATAATCGCGATAAACACTGTGTCCGGATGGCGCAGTGGTTAACGCAGAGGATCCTAGATTAGAATCTCGGACTAGCAGACATTTTCTCTCGTCGTCGCTTATTGTGCATAAAGTCCCGATGCAGCCGACACCAATAGTTCCTTCTGCTTCCTTTCCCTGCTCCTTCTTCCACCTTCAATGTATATAGTTTGTGAAGTGTCACTCTCGCTTATTTGGATCCCAACGCTATCGCATATTACGAATCTCATCGTATTGGACAAACAGTTTCGTTCATGCTGAGAACGTGTCAAAAATTATAGGTATTTCTATCCAAAACAAGAACTATAAAGAGTATAGTAATATCCATACAGCTTTAAGCATAATGTTAACTTAGCACCGATGTCACAAAAACTCCAGACTCTATAAATTTTATAACTGCGTCTAAACACTCTTTCCAGCCGAGTAATAGCGTCATCGTCGCTGTGTCTGACGCTCCAGAGACGTGTTTAAGGAAATGTCCACCAGAGTTCAGCACCTGCTGTGAGCAAAGTCGAGGTGTCGCACATTTGGGAACTATCGCATAATAGGCATCTTTGTTCTACACTCGTGGACTGTCGGATCAACCAATACGCCGGGAGAGACGGAAGAATCACGTTAGCGGACCTGGGGTGTCGAAGTGCTAGATTTACTTTGTAAAGTTTCAGTGTTGGATTTTTTGTGCAACTGTGTGAGCAGGTGCAGGTGAGACACCCTTCTGAAGCAAGTGACTCTGAGGGGTAAACTGCCTCATTAAAAGTTCCATGCCTTCACAGTCTCACGATGACATCATCCTCCAGTGGAATTGTGGCGGTTTTTTCCATCGCCCGGCTGAGCTACGGCAACTGTAAAGCTTTACACCTGCTATCTGCACTGCCCTCCAGGAAACCTGGTTCCCGGCAATGCGGACGCCTGTCCTCGGCGGCTATAAGGGATATTACAGGACACATAGCAACTATAATCGAGTGTCAAGAAGAGTTTGCGTTTATGTCCTAAACTTAGTCTGTAGTGAACCTGTGCCCCCTTCAAACCCCTCTTGAAGCTGTCGCTGTCAGAATAAGAATGGTGCACGAAATTGTCTGCAATGTATGTCTTCTTCCAGATGGTGCAGTACCCCTGAATGTATCAACTGCACTGACTGTTCAACTCTCTAAACCTTTCCTACTTTTGGGAGATTTTAACGTCCATAACCCATTGTAGGGTGGCACTGTGCTTACTGGCCGAGGCAGATATGTGAAATTTTTACTGTCTTAGTTCGACCTCTGCCTCTTAAATACTGGGTTCAAATGGCTCTGAGCACTATGGGACTTAACTGCTGTGGTCATCAGTCCCCTAGAACTTAGAACTACTTAAACGTAACTAACCTAAGGACATCGCACACATCCATGCCCGAGGCAGGATTCGAACCTCCGACCGTAGCGGTCACGCGGCTCCAGACTGTAGCGCCTAGAACCGCACGGCCACTCTGGCCGGCTTAAATACTGGGGCCGCCACAGATTTCAGTGTGGCTCATGGTAGTTACTCGGCCATTGATTTATCAATTTGCAGCCCAGGACTTCTCCCATCTATCCACTGGAGAGCACGTGACGGCCTGTGTGGTAGTGACCACTTCCCCTTATTGCTGTCACTGCCCCAGAATGAGGCCCATAGACGTCTGCGCAGATGGACTTTAAACAAGGCGGACTGGGAAAATTTCACCTCTGCTGTCACCGTTGAATCTCCTCCACATGGTAACATCGATGTGGTGGTTGAGCAGGTGACTACAACAATTGTTTCTGCTGCAGAAAACGCGATCCCTCGCTCTTTAGGGTGCCCAAGGCACAAGGCAGTCCCTCGGTCGCCGGAAGTCGCTGAAGAAATTAAGGAGCGTCGGCGAGCTCTACAGCGGCATAAGTAGTACCCTTCCTTGGAGCAACTTATAGCCTTTAACCGGAGCAATAGTTTTTCTGACCTCTTCCCGAGTCCGGTCGAAATACGCCTTGTTCGGCTCAAATCGCTACTCCACTTGCCACAGTCGGATGGACGGGCCGGTGAGAATGCGTCCATTGGGGGAGTCCTCCTCCATGTCGGTCCACGTGCAACGCCGTGCCAAACAGGCTGCGCTGTGCTGCTGCGTGGCTTCTTCTGCTCCGCCGGCACGTCGAGCTCCCAGCCGCCTGCCTGACGAGAGGGAGAGAGCGCTCCGCGCGGCCCAGCCTCCTGCAGGAAGCCGCCGCCGCCGCCGCCAGCTATTCCTGTCGCGCGTGTCGCCGCCACATCAAGCGGGCACTTGGGCGGCGCCACACACGGACCGCCCCGCCCTCCTCCGGCGGCCGGCGTGCTACGCCGAGTGCTGCTCAGGCCTGCTTTACACTGCAGCCAGTGGAAGCGAACGCGAGCGATCGAACAATCCCTGACAATTGGGCGCTGTTCACTGCCATTCACTTTCACGGTGCTTATCATTAAAATTCTGCTACTCACGGATGACCAGTGTGGGCTGTAATTATCGTATTGCAGCGAAATTTGGTAGATAATCTAATGCGTTAATGCGGGACCGTCTTACGATGAAAAAAAAAAAAAAATTAGTCCAAGTTTTGGCCTCTAGGTGAAATCTGGCGCTGTGAACAGAAATGGATTAGGACTGCGCCACTGGCAGGAAAGACCATCAAGTGAAAAAGGAATGATGATGATTTTATTATCAACAGCCGCTTACACAACTTAAAACCTCGTGATCGGCAGCAGGATTCGGTTTCCGTCGCAGATCGAAGTTGATGACATGTGGATTGGTAATATTTTGTAGAGCCACTTCGCACTACAGAGTATTGTGAATACATAGAACTGCCGAATTTGGGATACCGTTAAATCGCGTATTGTGCACGAAGGGCCACTGAACTCGTCGTATGTGGTTGTGTGCTGTGGATTCACGAGAACCTTTATTCTCGGTCCGATCTTCTTTCAAGAGAATACTGCCAAAGGGCCTGTCAGGTGCACCGTGACGTCTGCTCGTCATCGAGACATCTTTGTACAGCACGTGATTCCTGCTTTCGAGAGGAAACCAGCGACTGTCTCCATGCAACATGGGGCAACAAGTCATGTCGCTCGTCCAGTGAAAGGGCTCCTTAATACAACTTCCGTGAATGTATAGTCTCCAGATGTTTTCCAGATGCATGGCCTGCAAGATCACTGATCTGAATCAAAAATGGTTCAAATGGCTCTGAGCACTATGGGACTCAACATCTGAAACATCTGAGGTCTTCGGCCCCTACAACTTAGAACTACTTAAACCTAACTAACCTATGGACATCACACACATCCATTCCCGAGGCAGGATTCGAACCTGCGACTGTAGCGGTCGCGCGGTTCCAGACTGAAGCGCCTAGAACCGCTCGGTCACTCCGGCCGCCTGATCTGAATCCTTATTACTTTTGGCTCTGGGGATATCTAAAAGAAAGCGGTTACCAACAAGTTCAGTCTCGAACACGTTGCTCAGATTCCACCGGAACTGTTACCAGCAACAGTTGATAACGTCGTTTTACGGATGCACCATCTGGTAGACGTCTCCGGAGAAAGCGGCAGTTGATAATAAAATCGACACTAGCCCTTTCTCGCTTGTCTGATCTTTTCTGGTCTCTTCCCGTTCCTAATTCATGTTGTGGTCTTCAGTCCAAAGACTGGTATGATGCAATTCTCCACGATACTATATCCTGCTGTGCAAGCCTCTTCATCTCCAGATAAATACTGCGACCTATATCCTTTGAATCTGCATAGTGTTTTCATCTCTTGGTCTCCCTCTGCAATTTTTTCCCTCCACGCCTCCCTCCAGTACTAAACTGCTGATCCCTTGTTGCCTCAGAACATGTCCTGCCAACCGATCCCTTCTTCTAGTCAGGTTCTAACACAAATTTCTCTTCTTCTTAATTGTACTCGGCACCTCCTCATTACTTATGTGATCTCCCCAACTAATCTTCAGAATTCTTCTGTAGCAACACATTTCAAAAACTTCTATACTCTTCTTGTCTAAACTGTTTATCGTCCATCTTTCACTTCCATACATGGCTACACTCAATACAGATACTTCTTTTGTTTCGTTTACTGCTTGCTCAATGTATAGGTCGAATGACATCGGGGACAGGATAAAACCCTGTCTCACTCCCTTCTCAACCACTGCTTCCCTTTCGTCCCCCTCAACTCTTATAACTACCATCTGGTTCTGCGCAAATTGTAAATAGCCTTCCGCTCGCTGTATTTTACTCCTGCTACCCTCGGAATTTCAAAGAGAGTATTCGAGGCCGGCCGTTGTGACGGAACGGTTCTAGGCGCTTCAGTCTGGAACCGCACGACCGCTACCGTCGCAGGTTCGAATCCTGCCTCGAGCATGGATATGTGTGATGTCTTTAGGTTAGTTAGGTTTAAGTACTTCTAAGGTATAGGGGACTGATGACCTCAGATGTTAAGTCCCATAGTGCTCAGAGCCATTTGAACCATTTTAAGAGTATTCCAGTCAACACTGTCAAAAGTTTTCTCTAAGTCTACAAATACTATAAACGTAGGTTTTCCTTTCTTTAACCTATCTTCTATCAGAAGTCGTAGGGTCAGTATTGCCTCAGGTGTTCCAACATTTCTGCGGAATCCAAACTGATCTTCTCCGAGGTAGACTTCTTTCAGTTTTTCCATTCTTCCGTAAAAGATTCGTGTTAGTAGTTTGCAACAGTGACTTATTACAGTGATGGTTCGGTATTTTCACACCTGTCAGCACTTACTTTCTTTGGAATTGGAATTATTACATTCTTCTTGAAGCCTGAGGATATTTCGCCTGTCTCCTTCATTTGCTCATCCTCGGGTATAGGTGTGTGTGTTGTCCTTAAGTTGGGTTAAGTAGTGTGTAAGCCTATGGAACGATGACTTCAGCAGTTTGGTCCCATAGGAACTTACCATCTTGCCTGGCCTTGGAAGAGTTTAGTCATGGCTGGTTCTTCCAAGGTCATCAGTACCTGTAACGGAATGTTGTCTACTCCCGGAGCCTTGACTTAACTTAAGTTTTTCAGTGCTATGTCAGATTCTTCACTCGGGATCATATCTCCCGTCTCATCTTCATCTATGTCCTCTTTCATTTCCATAATATTGCCCTCAAGTACATCGCCCTTGTACAGACTCTCTGCATATTCCTTCCACCTTTCTGCTTTCCCTTCTTTGCTTAGGACTGTTTTTCCATCCTAATCCATACGGAAACAAATCTATACGTCTTTCTTGCATTCATAGCGCCAGATTTGCACCTGGTGCCCAAAACTGGAACTTTTTTTTCAGCGTAAATCGGTTTCGCATTAAGACATTAGAATATCTAAGAAGTTTCGCTGCTAACGATAATTACAGCCCACACAGGACCTCCATGATTAGCTGTACTTTTATTATAACCACGTGGTATCTGTGACAATCCTTTAGACTAGAGGGGACAGAAGAATGAAAATCAAATGAACGTATGGCATATATTGGCTGGGATATACCCTTCGGTGTTCGGCCGCCGTATTACAAGTCTTTTTAGTTGATGCCACTTCGGCGGCTTGCGTGTCAATGATGATGAAGATGACGGACACACAACATCCAGTCCCCCGTCGGGAATCGAACCCGGGCGCCCCTGCGTGGTAGGCAGTAACGCTACCGTTGCGCCACGGAGGCGGACGGGGGACAGAAGAGATACGGGAGAACGAGCATGGCCTACGAACGCTGCGTTACTGCTTTTCAGTGCTATTATTCGGTACACACAATACAATAGTGTAGTATATACACTCCTGGAAATTGAAATAAGAACACCGTGAATTCATTGTCCCAGGAAGGGGAAACTTTATTGACACATTCCTGGGGTCAGATACATCACATGATCACACTGACAGAACCACAGGCACATAGACACAGGCAACAGAGCATGCACAATGTCGGCACTAGTACAGTGTATATCCACCTTTCGCAGCAATGCAGGCTGCTATTCTCCCATGGAGACGATCGTAGAGATGCTGGATGTAGTCCTGTGGAACGGCTTGCCATGCCATTTCCACCTGGCGCCTCAGTTGGACCAGCGTTCGTGCTGGACGTGCAGACCGCGTGAGACGACGCTTCATCCAGTCCCAAACATGCTCAATGGGGGACAGATCCGGAGATCTTGCTGGCCAGGGTAGTTGACTTACACCTTCTAGAGCACGTTGGGTGGCACGGGATACATGCGGACGTGCATTGTCCTGTTGGAAGAGCAAGTTCCCTTGCCGGTCTAGGAATGGTAGAACGATGGGTTCGATGACGGTTTGGATGTACCGTGCACTATTCAGTGTCCCCTCGACGATCACCAGTGGTGTACGGCCAGTGTAGGAGATCGCTCCCCGCACCATGATGCCGGGTGTTGGCCCTGTGTGCCTCGGTCGTATGCAGTCCTGATTGTGGCGCTCACCTGCACGGCGCCAAACACGCATACGACCATCATTGGCACCAAGGCAGAAGCGACTCTCATCGCTGAAGACGACACGTCTCCATTCGTCCCTCCATTCACGCCTGTCGCGACACCACTGGAGGCGGGCTGCACGATGTTGGGGCGTGAGCGGAAGACGGCCTAACGGTGTGCGGGACCGTAGCCCAGCTTCATGGAGGCGGTTGCGAATGGTCCTCGCCGATACCCCAGGAGCAACAGTGTCCCTAATTTGCTGGGAAGTGGCGGTGCGGTCCCCTACGGCACTGCGTAGGATCCTACGGTCTTGGCGTGCATCCGTGCGTCGCTGCGGTCCGGTCCCAGGTCGACGGGCACGTGCACCTTCCGCCGACCACTGGCGACAACATCGATGTACTGGGGAGACCTCACGCCCCACGTGTTGAGCAATTCGGCGGTACGTCCACCCGGCCTCCCGCATGCCCACTATACGCCCTCGCTCAAAGTCCGTCAACTGCACATACGGTTCACGTCCACGCTGTCGCGGCATGCTACCAGTGTTAAAGACTGCGATGGAGCTCCGTATGCCACGGCAAACTGGCTGACACTGACGGCGGCGGTGCACAAATGCTGCGCATCTAGCGCCATTCGACGGCCAACACCGCGGTTCCTGGTGTGTCCGCTGTGCCGTGCGTGTGATCATTGCTTGTACAGCGCTCTCGCAGTGTCCGGAGGAAGTATGGTGGGTCTGACACACCGGTGTCAATGTGTTCTTTTTTCCATTTCCAGGAGTGTAGTAAGATCTACGACGCAAAACTCTGACTTTCAGAGAGGATTATCTCTCATAAAGACTGGCGATGTAACCAAAATGGCTTTGGAAAGGAAGAATGTAGGTTTCTGAATTTGTACGTAAACGTGAAATCAGTCTAGGTAGTGCAGTTTGAATTGCAGCTCCGGCTGTACTTAGCATTGGTGCAGAAGTTTCCATGTACTCTATCTGATCAAGCCCATCCGGACGCCCATACGTAACAGCCGTCACGAGAGGCGGACCCGCCGGTATAAAAGCAGGCGGCGAATATTTTGATACCAGCAGAGCAGAGTAGAGTAGGGTAGCAGTAACAGCAGAATGGGTCAGGTGTCAAAGCTGCGTGACTTCGAAGGTCGAGTAGCCATTGCATGTCAGCTGAGCAACAGATCCACCAAAGATATGTAGGTGCTTTGGTAGCCGGCCAGTGTGACCGAGCGGTTCTAGGCGCTTCAGTTTGGAACCACGCGACCGCTACGGTCGTAGTTTCGAATCCTGCCTCGGGCATGGATGTGTGTGATGTCCTTAGGTTAGTTAGGTTTAAGTAGTTCTAAGTTCTAGAGGACTGATGACCTCAGATGTTAAGCCCCTTAGTGCTCAGAGCCAAGAGATGTGTAATCCCTTCTAAAGATGCCGAAGTGGCCTGTTGATGTTGTGACGGTCAAGTGGCGATGCGAAGCAACAACCACAGATAAACCAACACCATCCAGGCCTCATTTACTGACGGGCAGCGACCGTAGAATATTGCGGAAGGTGGTCGTAGAAAAATCGCATGAAATCAAAAATCAAATGTGTGTGAATTCTTAAGGGAACAGACTGATGAGGTCACCGGTCCCTAGACTTACACGCTACTTAAACTAACTTATGCTAAGAGCAACATACACACCCAAGCCCGAGGGAGAAGTCGAACCTCCGGTGGGAGGGACCGCGCAGTCCGTGACATGACGCCTCAAACCGCGCGGCCACTCCTCGAGGCCGCATGAAATCAGCTGAAGGAATCCCTCGTGAGTGCCAAAGTGCTGTCAGAAGCCCAGTTAGCATAGCGACTGTGCGTAGCAAGTTAAAAACAGTGGAGTGGAATAGTGGAGCATCTCCCCATAAGCCACGAATTTCTGTTCTCAATGCTAAGCAAAGCTTGAAGTGGCGTAAAGAGCGACGCTGCCGGACACTGGATGATTCGAAACGAGTGATTTGGGTAGATGAATCACGCTATACGCTGTGGCAGTTCGGTGTGAGGGTGTTTGCAGCGAATGCATTGAGAACGTTCGCCGCTCTCATGTGTAGGTCCAACAGTAGCAGTATGTTGATCTTTTCCTGCAACCTGTTAATTAGGCTTAACATTTTACCAACAGTGAACTGGCCATATAACCGTGAACTGGGAAACGAAACTGTCGTTGAACTTCCACCCCCCACCCCCACCACCGCCCTCATTTTTCAGCCAGTGTAACAATACAGTAGGTCGACACCGAGGACTATCAACGAAGAAATGAAGCAGGCGAACGCCACAACTGCTTTGATGCTGCTCTCCATGCTACTCTTTCCTGTGCAAGCCTCTTCATCTCCGAGTAACTACACCCTTCTGTGTCTGCATACTGTATTCTTATAGTATGTGATTCCAAGATAAGTGGCGAACATCTCCACTACGTGACTTCGCTTAAGTATTCAGGCGTAGTGCTATGAAACGACATGAAACTGGACGAATACGTAACATCACAGTGCAGGATGGCTAGCAGTAAGTTGGAAGGACGATGCACAGATAAAGAAAATCTCATATGAGACGACAGTGGGAACATATGTAGTGTGTTCCACGTACTTGGAGTCCTTATCATGATTACAGACAATAAAAAACAAAGATCGAGTCGTGCTGCTAGGATTCCCCCCCCCTCCCTACCCACCAATAAACGAATGTAATAGGAGTGGCAATTGCCGAGTTGTACGGACGTGGACGTACTGTAGGAATGCAGCAGGTTCCGGGAGTGTCCTCTGTATTCTGTTGTGTGTGAAGCGAGCACGTGGCTGCCATTAGGGGGTGCGTGCGTCGCATTGTGGGCGTGGCCAGTGCGTTACGCATGCCGAGCAACCGCGCGTCGTGGGCTCCCGGCGCGCCTGGCGCCATGTCTGCTTACCCCCTCCCCCATTCCGAACCCTACCCCACCCCTCCACATACTCCTCTTATTCCCTCCCCCCCCGCCCCCTTCGCATCCAAAATCATCCCTGTCTTGTACAACACTATACCCTGCCAACCATTGATGCAAAAAATTATAAGCAGCACTAACAACTTAGGTTAACGGCACCGATGGGCAGTGTTGTCGGTATATAGGTATTACGCCCAGTGTCACTTCATTTCTGCTTCTGGGCTCAGTCCTGTATGCTATGATGTGCGCAGCGCCAATACGAACTCCAACTACTCCTATGTTCGGGTATTGTATCATTTACGTACTGTGCACCGTATCTAGATCTACATATCTACATACATACTCCGCAAACCACAGTACTGTGAGTCGTGGAGAGCCCATGTACCACTACTAGTCATTTCCTTTCGTGTTCCATTTGCAAAGACATGAGGTAAAAACGGCTGTATATATGTATGGTGATCCATTGATCGTGACCGGGCCAAATATCTCACGAAATAAGCGTCAAACGAAAAAACTACAAAGAACGAAACTCGTCTAGCTTGAAGGAGGAAACCAGATGGCACTATCGTTGGTCCACTTGATGGCGCTGCCGTAGGTCAAATGGATATCAACTGCGTTTTTTTAAATAGGAACCCCCATTTTTATTTCTTATTAGTGTAGTAAGTAAAGAAATATAAATGTTTTAGTTGTATTACTTTTTTCGCTTTGTGATAGATGGCGCTGTAATAGTCACCAACATATGGCTCACAATTTTAGACGAACAGCTGGTAACATGTAGGTTTTTTAAATTAAAATACAGAAGGTAGGTACGTTTGAACATTTTATTTCGGTTGTTCCAATGTGACAAATGTACCTTTGTGAACTTATCATTTCTGAGAACGCATGCTGTTACAGGGTGATTACCTGTAAATACCACTTTAGTGCAATAAATGCTCAAAATGATGTCCGTCAACCTCGATGCATTTCACAACACGGGTAACGACATTCCACTCAACAGCGAGTAGTTCGCCTTCCTTAATGTTCGCACATGCATTGACAATGCGCTGACGCATGTTGTCAGGCGTTGTCGGTGGGCCACGATAGCAAATCTCATTCAACTTTCCCCACAGAAAGAAATCCGGGGACGTCAGATTCGGTGAACGTGCGGGCCATGGTGCTACGACGACCAATCCACCTGTGATGAAATATGCTATTCAATACCGGTTCAACCGCACGCGAGCTATGTGCCGGACATCCATCATGTTGGAAGTACATCGCCATTCTGTCATGCAGTGAAACATCTTGTAGTAACATCGGTAGAACATTACGTAGGAAATCAGCAGACATTGCACCATTTAGATTGCCATCGATAAAATGGGGGCCAATTATCCTTCCTCGCATAATGCCGCACCATACATTAACCCGCCAAGGTCACTGATGTTCCACTTGTCGCAGCCATAGTGGATTTTCCGTTGCCCAATAGTGCATATTATGCCGGTTTACGTGACCGCTGTTGGTGAATGACGCTTCGTCGCGCTAAATAGAACGCGTGCAAAAAATCTGTCATTGTCCCTTAATTTCTCTTGTGCCCAGTGGCAGAAGTGTACACGACGTTCAAAGTCGTCAACATGCAATTCCTGGTGCATAGAAATATGGTACGGGTGCAATCGATGTTGATGTAGCATTCTCAACACCGACGTTTTAGAGATTCCCGATTCTCGCGCAATTTGTCTGCTACTGATGTGCGAATTAGCCGCGACAGCAGTTAAAACACCTCCTTGAGCATCATCATTTGTTGCAGGCCGTGGTTGACGTTTCACAAGTGGCTGAACACTTCCTGTTTCCTTAAATAACGTAATTATCCGGCGATGATGTCGTCCAGGATACTGAGCAGCATACATAGCACACGTCAGTTGGGCATTTTGATCACAATAGCCATACATCAACACGATATCGACCTTTTCCACAATTGGTAAACGGTCCATTTTAACACGGGTAATGTATCACGAAGAAAATAGCGTTCGTACTGGCGGAATGTTACGTGATACCACGTACTTATACGTTTCTGACTATTACAGAGCCATCTATCACAAAGCGAAAAAAGTTGTCCACCTAAAACATTCATATTTCTTTACGTACTACACGAATATGTAATAAAAAACGGTGGTTCCTATTTAAATAAATGCAGTTGATATCCGTTTGACCTATGGCAGCGCCATCTAGCGGGCCAAGCATAGCGCCATCTGGTTTCCCCCTTCAAGCTAGACGAGTTTGGTTCTTTGTAGTTTTTTCATTTGATACTATCAATGGACCACCCCGTATACTCGCTTGTGTGCGCTTTTCCTCGCAGCTACATATCGCGTCCAGCCTTTTTCACAGGTAACTTCTGGCTCTCTCTCTCTCTCTCTCTCTCTCTCTCTCTGATGACACAGATCCTACTACCATTCAGACAAACATATTTCATTTTATGTAATGCAGTGCCCGTGACATTACCAGTCTGTCGACTATCAACAGTTATAATAATTGTGTTCCAATAGTTGTACAAAATAATATCGTAATATTGCAGTTGATCATATATAAGGGGACAATGAAAATATTTATATTCATGATAAATGAAAAGAATTTAAGAATGTGGAAGAAATATTGTACTATAGTCGGACAAGCTTTGTCGTAATGTCACAGTCTTCTTTATAAACTGAATTTTCCCGGTATCCTGTTGTGATGTGGCTTCTTCTCCTTTCCTTTTGTTACAGTGAGGGAGACATGTTATTTTCCACAATCTTGGGGACTGTCTTTAGCTGGCTCGTGGTCAGGAAGTTAACTTAGAAGGATTGGAGTGTCATAAACT
Source organism: Schistocerca piceifrons (assembly GCF_021461385.2). NCBI lineage: Eukaryota > Metazoa > Arthropoda > Insecta > Orthoptera > Acrididae > Schistocerca > Schistocerca piceifrons. The sequence goes on along the minus strand of NC_060139.1, from coordinate 294,385,969 downwards.
TTTTCAGCAGTGAAGTCAGCCCCTGAGCAGATACAGAACAGGTAAGTCACAGTTATCTCTGTCTGCGGAAAAAGTGCGTGGGAGGGCAGCCCGCGTTCCATAAAAACTACATTGCTCAGGACATTAGAAGGTATCAAGTTGGGCAAGATAAGATCTGGGAGCCCGCTGAAAATCTCAGAGCATGAGGCATTGGGAGAGCCTGTTGGTCGTGGCTATGCCGCACAGCAGTGTTCATTTAAATCCAAGTAAGAGGGTCTCCGATTGGCTCACAGCAATTATTTCAGCAGAAGGCTTTTGATTGGCCGGGCTTGGAAATCTGTCACCAAGTAGGAGAGATTTTCTGCCTTCCTTCCCACACCATACCGTTATTGGTTAACCATGAAAAATTCCATAAGAGTAGGAATCTGTTAAACTTCTTTACAGAATTATTTGTCAGAACTGACAAGATCTGCCGCAACTGGTCGGTGAGATTCTTGTACTGGCAGAACCAGCTACGTACCGGATAGAAAAGTGCTGCAGGGAGGTCGCAGAGTACACTTGCTTTAGGGGTGCCATCGAGAATACACTTAGCTTTGGGCAGCCATGGAGAGGGATGTCTCTGACTTAAGAGTACAGGTTTTGACTTGGCCTTAGAATTTCCAGCCACTGCTGCTGCCATCTTCTACTCTCTGCCTGTTTAAGAGTGGTAAGCATGAGCCACTGATATGGCCACTGAGACAAGGGGCCACGAAGCTAGTTAATTTGCATGAGGATTAACTACCAAGTTTTAACGCTAGCAGCCAGCTAGTTGCACTGATAATGCTATTGCTGTTCATTCTGGCTTTTCCAGGGATTTATCTTTAAATGATAACAATTTTTACCATCACTGGCCATATCCGCGATATAGTTTCACATTCGCTTTCACGTGCCAAGCCACCTGCTCCAAGGCTATAGTTCATAATTCCAAACTTTTGTCCTTATAGTGAAGGTTTATGTGCATGTGTCAAAGTGTAAATAATTTTATTTGATGTCTTGTGGTAATAAACCAAATTGTTATAGTGACTGTTTCATTTTGTAGTTGGATGAGCCCCTTCATAAATATATCCATGTGAAGTGAGCCACCCTCACTTCCATGGTTAATCTTCATTTAATATGATATCATCCATTGTGCAAGATTGATTTTCTTAAATTTGCATGATCTTGCGGGTAGCATCCCTTTCCTGCAGGTCACTGTGGATCGTACTTGTAGCATGTCAGAGGTACGCTGAACATCTGACACCTTACGCTAGCAACGAACCAAAGTCTGCCATCTACTTTACCCTCAGCTGAGCCTATGTTATCAGTCGATTTCATATCGCTACAGATTCTTACATCCATATCACTTGCTGTTTCTAATTATTAGTTATTGACGTTGTCATGATAGGATACTACCTTTCTGCGCTTTGTGAAGAGCACAGTTCTACATTTTTCAACATCTAAAAAAGTTGCCAAACTCTACGCCACTTTGAATCTTACCAAGATCTGACAGGATCTTTTTGTAGTTTTTCCAGACAGTACTTCATTATAGATAACTGCGTAATGTGCAAAAAAGTGTGGTCTTACTACTGATACCTTCTTCCAGGTCAATAATGCACAAAATAAACAATCGGCATTCCAGCACACTTCCCTGAGGCACGCCTGAAGCTATATTTACTTCTGTTGATGAATCTCCATCCAAGATAACATGCTGCAGCCTGCCTACCAAGAGATCCCCAACGCAGTCACACATCGTGGTTATCAATCCACACAATGGTATATGTGTTAATAAACGTCTATGTGAGCTCGGTAAATGCTTTACAGCAATCAAGAAACACTTCATTCAACTGAATGCCTTGATCCACTGCTTCTTGGATATCGTGTAAGAAAAGTACGGGTTGGGTTTCACATAATCAATGTTTTAGAAATGTCACGGAGGAGGTCATTCTATTCGAAATACTTCACTGTTTTTGAGCTCAGAATATTTTGTGGTATTTTGCAACTGGCCACCATCAGTGGGATGTGAGGATAGTTTTGTTGATCCCTTTTGCAATCCACGGTGTAGACGCTTGTAACGTGTGATTTCTTCCAATCCCTGGACACTGTTTTTGTACGAAGTATATTACGTTAAAATGGGAACTAATTCAGCTGCAAATTATGTGTCGAGTCTGACTGAGATTCCATCGAGTCCCAGAGCTTTGTTCAGTTTTATCGATTTTAACTGTTTCTCAACTCCACTGATACGTATATCACTCAACTTTGCAACGATGCAAGAAGTAAAACGAGGTTATATTTTTGTGTCATCCTTAGTAAAGGAACATTTGGAAATAGTCATCAGAATTTCTGCTTCTGATTTTCTATTTTCCATTTCAGCGCTTGTGTCATACAAGAATGTCTGTACACTGAGGTGTGGCGCCTTTATATCCGTTCTGCCTAGAGCCTGTGTATCGGGAGAATGACTCATGCATGCATAATGACAGATGGTCTGAAGCGGGTTCAGCCGAGTACGTAGCTCTAATTTTCATCTGTCAGAGTACAGTAGCGGACAGAGACAGTCAAGAAACAGGTCAAGAAAATGTTTTTTGTAAATTGTTCTGTTTATTTCTTGAAGGCTCTTTTGTTTATTTATGTTTGTACAATTTTGTATATGTTTTTAGTAGCGTGAATGATGCGTGAATGTGGTCTAAAGTAAATATGTAGATCATTGTTATATTGACAAACGCTATATGAACGAGCGTGAGAAATTTTTAAGACTGTGAATGCAGACGACGGGGAATTTTGTATCATAATATGTTAAGTAAGTTTGTGGTAAAAGGAAAGCTAATTCGAGTGCAAATGAAAATAGTTAATAACGCAAAGTGAAATATTTATTTCGGGGAAAAGTACAAACTCCAAAGTGTGTTATTTGTTGATTGGTTAGTCATGAAAAGCACGGACTAACGCGGGAGAATAACATTTTTCTATTGGCCTTAAAGAAAACTGACCAATCAGAACGGAGTATTCTTCGCGCGCCTTTTCTCTTGCAGATAGAGAATGTTTACTGCAGTCTAAAGTAGTCGGAGCTCAGCCTTTCAATGGTACGGTGGTGAGCTTGTCGCTTTTAGTTGTGCTACATGCCTCAAAAGTGCTTTAAAGTGAAGGCAAATTTATTCCGGTGGGTTTTTATAGAAAGTACGGATTTTTTAAAGTAATTTTGTGTTTCAGAAAAGACAGCAATTACGTGTGGCATATTGAGCAGATTGTAGGCTAAAAACGGGAGTGCTTTAGACATTGATAAACTTAATAGTATGGCGAGCATTTTCATTTAAGAACAATCCGTGTTTAGTAGCTGTTCAGATTTCGGGAAATACACTATCATAAACTTGCTAATGTGAGTGAAAGGGATTGTGCATGACTGTGTTAGAATTAGCACGGGCTTGGCAGTGAACGTGTAATTCTCGACTTTAGAATATACCGAAGTTTTGCCAGTATTTCACTTTTCATTCAAAATAAAGACCTTTTCCCGATTTTTGGAATGGTTACGTTGCATGCAGCCTGGTACGAGTCGCAGTTCGGTAGCTCTCTGCTCGGCTTTCCTACCGGCGATCTGCTGCAACGAGTTCACAGGTAGGTGCTGGTTTAATCCCAGAAAGGAACCGCGCCGCCGCAACACCATCTTTGATGCTACTGACAGCCTTTAGGTATGACCAGAATTTCATGGGGTTTTCTGAGATATATTTCGAGAATATTCTGCAACAGTGTTCATCAAATGCTTCACTCGTTGTCCTCTTGTCAACCAGATGTCTCTCCGTCAACAGCTGGAAGCTTCGCTTTAAGCCTGCTATGCATTAGTCGCTGTTTCTTTTGTAGTTGAAGACGTCTGACGGTGATTTTGTTCAAACAGTTGACAAATCTCCAGAGGCTGGATGCAGTATTGACATATTGGAACTTCTCAACAGTGTGTAAATAAGTCTGTGTACTGAGTTCTGTCTTGTTTCTCGACGTCGTGTTTGTACTCACACAGATGCTACGGTTAAGAAACTTCTTGTGCCATTGCAGAGGCGCGCGCGGCAGGTTGCCGGGGAGGGTGGCTGCCCCTACTGTGAAAAATGACCTGTAACAGCAGGGCCCGAATTATTATGACCTGAAAGTACTTGGAAAATTAATACTGAATGAACTATAGTAATGGAAAAACTTTGTATTTGGTTGGAACTGAAATTACAGGAAGGATAGGTAATTAATTTAAAAACAGGTATGTTCTTTTTTTAAAAAAAATTATTCTTTTAAGATGTACGAAAATTGCCGCATGAAAATCTTAGAGCTATTGTAGTATTCTTAAGTAACATTCTTGTGTTTCAGTACAACGAAAAACCAATCTAAAGTTGCAAATTTTACTTTTTTTATTCACTCGGTGGACTAGTTTCGAGACGAGACCTATTTTCAAATCATCGTAACGTACTCAAGAACGGTATTTCGGAAAACGTGAAACCCATGTCAAAAATAGTGTGTGTAGGCTGTAACTGTTCGTTCCACATTTTTGATATGATTTTCACGGCCGGTCGGGGTGGCCGGGCGGTTCTAGGCGCTTCAGTCTGGAACCGCGCGACCGCTACCGTCGCAGTTTCGAATCCTGCCTTGGGCATGGATGTGTGTGATGTCCTTAGGTTTAAGTGGTTCTAAGTTCTAGGGGACTGATGACCTCAGTAGTTAATTCCAATCAAATGGTTCAAATGGCTCTGAGCACTATGCGACTTAACTTCTGAGGTCATCAGTCACCTAGAACTTAGATCTAATTAAACCTAACTAACCTAAGGACATCACACACATCCATCCCCGAGGCAGGATTCGAACCTGCGACCGTAGCGGTCACTCGGTTCCAGATTGTAGCACCCAGAACCGCAAGGCCACTCCGGCCGGCTAGTTAAGTCCCATAGTGCTCAGACCCAGCTATGATTTTCACACCTTCGGAAATACCATTTTCTAAAACTATGTTACGATGATTTGAAATTTGCTGTCGGCCCGAAACTAGTCATAGAGTGAATAAAAAAAGTGAAATTTGCAACTTTGGACTGCGCTTTCATTGTACCGATTAACAGAAGTTGCTGATCCACAGGTACTCCAGCATGCTGGAAGTTCGTCATATTCTTCTGCTTGTCCTAGAGCCACACGAGCTGTTTGTTCTTGCCAGTATTGAAAGAATTAATAATATTGTTGTCATAATTTGGCATTAAACACAAGTAACTAAAAAAATAAATCTTACAAATGATATCATCACTGGAATATTAAAGAAAGTGCTGTACTTTTGACGAAAAATGCAAAATTAATGGACGTTCCTCTATAGTCAGACTATTCGAGAGTTTAGTTGGCCTACTTGTGAACAACGCGTAGCTTATAACTAGAGAGATTACATGTCAACTAATAACGGACATCATTAATAAACTATAATAAAATGTAATGAAGCTGACGATCAAAAGAATGCTCAAACTAATACGTGTGTACGCTATCAACTGTGCAACCCTAAGGAACTACGGGGTGTGTAATTCTCTGAAGCACTCGCAGCTTCTGTATCTTGTTTGAAGGAGCCAGAGTGATTTCTGTCCCAGAATAACGGAAACTGATGTGATGAAAACGTTTATGTGCTGTAGTGTACTCATATCGCTGGAATTGCCGCCGGAAAGGACGCATCCCGCTTCGCAACATCCTAGACTGTTTCTGCACAGAGCGCAGATGTTTTTCCGAGAGCGCCTGCCCGCTTCCTAGAGAGAGATGGGCGCAGGCGGATGGACTACGGAAGTAGCCGCTCCCGCAGTCGGCACTGACAGTCGACTGCCGCGCTCCCAATCGATACCGTCCGTCCAATTAAGCGGCGCTGCGCCGCGCCGCGGGCTGGCGCGATTGTTGGCACGCACAAAAAGCGCGCTAATTGCTTCCAGCTGGCGCCAGTCTTTTGTCCCGGCGTTCCACTTCCTGCTGCTGCTGACCTGCTTACCGGTAACGACTCGCTGCCTGGTACGCCTTGTTTCGCAGACTCCCGGCAAATGCAGACATCGTTACGCTACCGGCGCCTGTTGAAATAATAGTGACCCTCTCGCAGACCGACAGTGCGTCTTGGACCCTACAACTGAGAGACGATTCCAGTTAAATGCACGAGGTGGTGACGGGTGAGTTACTCGTCTGTCGGCTGCTGGAGTGTTTACTCATGTTTGCAAACGGTCTGGGCCACCCCATCATGAAAGGCGGAAGTCATGGACTGAGGAGGGTAGCGTTGTGTTCACGTCGCCATCGACAAGCGCGAACTGTTGCGTGAGTATGGTATAAAGCTATTTATTTACAAGTACACTAGCATCTACATCTACACGGATACTCTGCGAATCACAATTAAATGCCTGCCAGAGGGTTCATCGAACTACGTTCACAATAATTCTCTATTATTCCACTCTCGAACAGCGCGCGGAAGAAATGAACACCTATGTCTTTCCGTGCGAGCTCTGATTTCCCTTATTTTATATGTAGATCGGCATCAACAAAATATTTTCGCATTTGGAGGAGAAAGTTGGCGATTAAAATTTCGTGAGACGATTCCGGCCCAACGAAAAACGCCTTTGTTTTAATGGTGTCGATCCCAAACCCTGTATCATGTCCGTGACACTCTCTCCCCTATTTATCGATAATACAAAACGTGCTTCCCTTCTTTGAATTTTCTCGATGTACTTCGTTATCTGCTAACGATCCCACACCGCACAGTACTCCAAAAGAGGACGGCCAAGCGTGGTGTACTCCTTAGTAGATTTGTTACATTTTCTAAGTGTGCTGCCAATAAAACGCAGTTTTTGGTTTGCCATGCCCACAACATACTCTGCGTTCTTTCCAATTTAAATTGTTCGTAATTGTAATTCCGAGGTATTTAGTTGAAATGGCGGCCATTAGATATGACTGATTTATTGTGTAAACTTCCGAAACTACATCAGTCAGCGAGTTAAAAAAAACGAATAGCACTATCTATTGGTCCTCTGGTGTACTACACAATGAAGATTGAACATCCGAACTTCTAAGCTGGGTAGGCTTTTGAGGATAAAACTTTAAATTACGATACTTTTTTTTGATGAAATAAAATTTGTATGCCGCCCCAAGTCGCGATCAAGTTACATGTGAAAACGCCATGAAAATTCGTCTAGTAGTTTTGGAGATTAGCATGTTCTAACAGACAGACACGCTTGTTTTCCAGTTTCATTATTACTATAGATTTGCACCAACACCGAAACTTTAATATTAGTCGTGTTTACCCAGTTTTATACATTCATTTATTACTAAGCAGTGGCAAAAATGTTGCTGCTACAAATGCAAACCGAAATATTTCCGAGGAGGAAGGCTATGTAAATACGACCAAAGCATAAATACCAGTATCGTAGCAAAAACAGGCGTTTTACATGGTATAAAACATCGAGACACACGATGATCAAGTGTTAATATCATAGGGGTAATGTTCATGTTTGGCTGTATATTTACGTATTCCAAATAAATTTGATGGTGTTGGAGTGCACTCCCAGATAGTGTACAAATTTCGAACAATGTTTAACTGCAGATAAGCTTTATAATTATGTACGGGAGGGGGGGGGGGTGTGACGAAATAAAAGTGGCACGCAGAATACTTCATTCACCTTAAGATAGGCAACCCAGCTTACATAATTCGCAATTGGGGCAGATGAAAATTGTGTTGCGTATGTTAAGGTGAATGAAGTATTTTGCGGTCCAGTTTTATTTCGACTTGTATACGATGTGCTAAGTTTATTCCTTCGTATTAAGCAGATTTCCAAGCCTTGGTGCTTAGCCGGCCGGTGTGGCCGTGCGGTTCTAGGAGCTTCAGTCTGGAACCGCGTGACCGCTACGGTCGCAGGTTCGAATCCTGCATCGGGCGTGGATGTGTGTGATGTCCTTACGTTAGTTAGATTTAAGTAGTTCTAAGTTCTAGGGGACTGATGGCCACAGATGTTAAGTCCCATAGTGCTCAGAGCCATTTGAACCATTTTTTGCTGCTTATTTTACAGTAATTAAATTAGGAAGCTATACTATTGTATACCGAGCGAGGTGGCGCAGTGTTTAACACACTGGACTCGCATTCGGGAGGACACGGGTTTAAACCCGAGTCCGGCCATCCTCATTTAGGTTTTTCGTGATTTCTCTAAATCGCTTCAGGCAAATACCGGGATGGTTCCTTTAAAAGGGCACGGCCGACTTCCTTCCCCATCCTTCCCTAATCCGATGGGACCGATGACCTCGCTGTTTGGTCCACTCCTCCGAATCAACCAACCAACAGTGCGTACCTATCATGTAGAGAGAACTATGTGCAATTAATATTTTAGATTCAATAAAGACGAACGAATATTAAAAATATGGCATTGAAAAGTACAGAAAAGAAGAATTTCGTGCCTAAATCTATTGGAAAGTGTGGTCAAAACGTTTTACAGAAGAGTGTTAGAAGCGAACCGACACTGTCTGCTAGACAGTACGACGCCAACTGATACCTGATTTCTACGGTCATGAGCACTTGATGAAACCTTGAGCTACGTCGAGAACGCCGTATTACTGACACCGCGCGCTTCTACAGTGAAATTTGAACATGGGGTGGGCGACGTAGGCAAACGGGAGGTATGTGGTACACTGTGAACAGGCCGTGTGTGTGTGTGTGTGTGTGTGTGTGTGTGTGTGTGACGGGTGGTGGGACTGGGGGGGGGATGGGGTTGTTTGTAGGGTGTAGGCCCCAGGCGCATGAATACTGCACGGGCGCGGGAAGCCATGAATTCCGGAGCTACCCAGCCCACGTCACGCCGCGCCGTCAAATTCTATTCGACCACCTTTCTACACATCTTCCTCTTCGCAAGGTTAATAATAAACACGGGTACTATCGACAAATCTGCTTATCGCGGAAGTACGGGGATTAAACCTCTTTCAGTGAACGGGCGTAATCATGCATGCTAATCGGATTCTGTTAATCTGGCACGCTCGCATTACGGCAAGTAAGGCAGCATTACTGATTGTCTGCATAACTTCCATCATCACTCACTGTTCCATATTTTCAAACTTACAACGTCGGATGGAGAATAGTTTCCTTCATTTCAAAATGATGTTATTTGTTTTTAGAGTAAAATATCTGCATCTTCATGCAGATGTAGAAATTTTGGTACGGCTGTTGAGTATAACCTTTACCCACAGCGATTCGCAGGAACTATTTGTTTGAACTTCACTACAAGATAAACTACTACCAACAGACACAAACACACCACCACCTACTTTATTTAATCTATCCTTTCTGAACACGGTTTGCGCCTCTGTAAAAATTTCGGCAGAATTTATCTCCGGCTTCAGCTAGCTTTCTTTCCTACGTATAACGATTTCAGCCTCAGTTCTTTCCATCAGCCCTTGAAGCTCTGGTACTTTTCCAACACAGCTACGACAATTTACAACTACAATATCGACTGTTGCTTGGTCGATTCTCGTCGTTTCTTTGCCCTGTACCCTTTGAGACTTGAGCCCTTTTTTATCTTTCCCGAGACTGTGCCGGCCTCGGTGGCCGTGCGGTTCTAGGCGCTCCAGTCCGGAGCCGCGCTGCTGCTACGGTCGCAGATTCGAATCCTGCCTCGGGCATGGGTGTGTGTGATGTCCTTAGGTTAGGTTTAAGTAGTTCTAAGTTCTAGGGGACTAATGACAACAGCAGTTGAGTCCCATAGTGCTCAGAGCCATTTGAACCATTTGAACCCGAGACTGTCTAACCTAAAAAACCGCCCAGTCCTCGCCACACAGCCCCTGCTACCCGTGTAGCCTCCTCGTGTGTGTAGTGGACACCTGACCTATTTAGCGGAACCCGAAACCCCCTCACCACAAGGCGCAAGTCGAGGAATATGCAGCCTACACGGTCACAGAACTGTCTGAGCCTCTAATTCAGACCCTCCACTCGGCTCTATACCAAAGGTCCGCAATCGGTCCTGTTGACGATGCTGCAGATGGTGAGCTCTGCCTTCATTTCGCTAGTAAGACAGGCAGTCTTCAGCAACTCAGATCGCCGCCGGAAACCAGAGAGAATCTCTTCCGATCCATAGTGACACACGTCTTTAGTGCCGACATGAGCCACCACCTGCAGTTGGCTGCACCCTGTACCCTTGATGGCAGCCGGAAGAACCCTTTCCACATCTTTGATGACTCCCCCCGGTATGCACACGGAGTGCATATTGGCTTTCTTCCCGTCCTTAGCTGCCATATCCCTAAGGGGCTCCATCACCCGTGTAACATTGGAGCTCCCAATGACAAGCAATCCTATCCTCTGCGCTTGTCCGGACCTCTCAGGAAGACCGGCCACTGCTGCAACATGCGAGGCCGCCCTTGCTGGCTCAGAAGTAACTTAGGTTAAAATATTTCAAACTCAGCGTATTCTTCTTCTTCTTGCCCTCCCTTTCTTCTTCTTGATAATCATCGTCACTATCACCGCCACAATCCTTCTCTGGACTCTTTTATGCCTTCAACTTTACGTATTCGCGTTGCCTCCATACATTTTCTAACGTTTCCTACCAGCCTTCAATTAGATAGTCTAGTCGCTCTTTTCCTTCCGGTTGGAATCCGGCAGAGAACTCCCACGCTACACTGTTCGTCCATCTGCCTTTGCTAGAAATCTCGACATGTATTTCTCCATAGGCCGTTCAACTCTTAAATTTTGAAAAAACTTAGCAATGGAAGTTCATCCCCCACTGCTGCAAGACAGTCCTGGTAACACACAGTGATTGTAATCTTTCCATTACAGACGCAGCAGGGACTTAGCCTTTAAACCGTATTTAGTGTACCGAAAGCACTCCAGGCTTTTTTCCCATTCTGGTCGTCGCATTCAGGTGGCTTTAATACAAAAGCAGTGTCAACTGGTACAATTACTTCACTGAGGGTTTGTAATATTTCCATTTAGATACATTGGCTATCTCTTTTTTTAGTTTTATTAGTACTGTTTTTGAGGTCAGCTTTTAAAGTTGTACACTATCAACAAATTATTTCATGTAGCAGCCAGTCTCCAATCATGTCCTTATTTGACAACTCTGCAAAAAGTTTTCTGTTGTGTTCTTACATTCGTTCTTTGAGTTCGGAGGAGGTTTAGATGTATTCCGTGAACATGCATTCCTCTTCATTGCAGCTCAGAGGTCTGAAGACGTTCTCTAGTGCAGCGAGAACAGTGTCGCTGACGTGTTACCACCTCGTCTTCTTCTGTCGTCGTCCCTCCATCATTAATGCTGAGAACGGAAATGCGTGACCTCGAATGCTAAGAACCATACGAAAATATGCTTATAATATAAATGGCTCATCCAAAAACCAATTGTATGAGCCACTCGCATAAAGGACTGCACGTCCTACCACGATAGACACTTGAATGATCTGCTCAAGATCTAAAAGAGCAACTTAAGTAGCGCGAACAAACAAAATATCGATATAACAGGACGCCAAACACAGATATTTCACTGTCGCTATTAACTGGTATACTTCCCTCTGCTTAAAATAATTATGTTCAAATGTTCAAATGTGTGTGAAATCTTATGGGACTTAACTGCTAAGGTCATCAGTCCCTAAGCTTACACACCTAAATTATCCTAAGGACAAACACACACAACAATGCACGAGGGAGGACTCCTCCTCCGCCGGGACCAGCCGAAAATAATTATGCTATCTAAACAACAAACTTTTTCTGCAGACCTAATAGTGTTGCACTGCTAAAAGTGAAGATGTGTGATTCCAACCAAGTGGTCAAACCAAAGTGGAACCAAACAACTGCACATATGACTTGAGGCACTTTTGTTATTCAGCATCTCTTCTGAATTCACACAGTACAGTACCAAACGCAACACCAGTTTCATTTTCACGTTTGTAGGCTCCCTTTGGCAAGCGTATTGTAACACAGGCTCGTACTTCGGTGCAGAAAGTTCATTGTACAAAACAGAATTAAACCTGACGATGAAATGACGATCGTGCTGCTGTACTCGCGGTTTTTCACGTTGTGAGACATGCCGTCGTAGAATGATGCTACCAGACAACAGCTCCGTTTTGCATATGAATGCCTTACATCACTGTTCTTGGAGTAAGCGATTTGTATTCTAATCACATTTTCGTACTTCCCTTATCAGCTGCACCCAGACGTATCCCAATACTGGTGTCGTGCAATAGAAAATAGGCAGCTTGGACCCTATTTTATTTTTACACACATCAAAAAAAGTTTTGCACCACGTTGGTTCCGAGAGTTCCGGAACCTGTACAGAAAATTGGAATAGAGATCAACATAAACATCATTTCCGCACTTTTTATTTCTCATGAAAACCACACATTGCATGTTGTACCACCATGCAGCGACACCTTCAGGTGAGGTGGTGCAGTTTGCTGCACACACCGGTACCTCTAATACCCACTAGCACGTCTTCTTGCATTCATCCATGCCCGTATTCGTCGTGGCATACTATCCACAAGTTCATCAAGGCAATGTTGGTCCATATTGTCCCACTCCTCGACGGCGATTCGGCTTATCCTCCTCAGGGTGCTTGCTGGGTCATGTCGTCCATAAACAGCTCTTTTCAATCTGTCCCAGACACGTTGTGGGGCGGCAGATGAAAGTTTGTAATAATAGTAAATCTACTGTTGTATATATGCTTGCGTGTTGAATCAGTTTCTAGCTTTTAGAATGTTGTTATTGCTGTCTTTTGCCGTTCTCAACACTGGCTCTCTATTTACTCCGTGACCCCCAGAAAGTGATTTAATAAAACTTGGAGCCAGTAAATAGATATCCTAGTGCCCACTTTACCTGAGAATGTTCTTATAGCTGCAGCTTATAGCTCTGAGGAATTAGGAGATTGTCTGGGATTTCTAATCAAAAACGGTTTTCCTAAATAGTTGAGTATATTCTGAAATTCACTGATAAACAACACAAGTATCCCTACAACCTAACTAACAGAACAGTTCAGAGTCTAATGCGCTGAAGCAACTATAAATGTCCAAATCAAATGTTAAAAAGAATGCTCGCCATAATTTGATGAAAATATTTCATCAAACGCCACGCTAAATTTTTGGTAGAATGTCTGTCCCGCGACGGCACGTGAAAAATACAATACGCAAACTGAAGCTAGATAATGAAAATCATTCCAGAATTAACACTTCACATAAAATGTTTTCATGGTTCCGCATATCTCTAGTAACTTAATACGGCACCCGAGGCTGTTTGTAGCAGATACACTGATGCGACGCGACTACCGACACAGATGGCGTGTCATTCAGTGTCTGGAGAGAACTGGGGCCTTGCTTCCTCGCGCAGTGTTCTTATATATAAAGCCGCGGTGCGGACGGCTGAGGGAACGCCTGATTAAATCCGCTCTCCCGACTAGCCGCTGGGCTAGTAACGCACCACTTCAAGTTACATAATAATTTATAGCTTCTTTGGCTGATGGCCGAAGAATCTCTTAATTTAAACGTGCATTCAGCACGCAGGTAAGTATTGATAATAAAATTTTGACGTGGCTAAGTTAAATACTTTAGGCGAGAGAATTAATTTAATTGCCCTGCACGCACTAGATGAGCTCTGAACTAGCCCTGTTGAGATCCGCTATCGCTATAATTTTATAGGTATTAAAAAGAAACTTTACACATCTTCATAATCATAGCGGACCTCCAACCTATTTAAATCTAAACATCCTAGCCTTATTTACTAGCCTACTTAATCTATCTTGCTTCCTTCAGTTTTGAGATGAAAATCAGAAAATCATGAATTTCCACTAAAGTCTTAATTTGTGAAATCCAAAGTACTGTTTTTATTAAATTATTATGAAAGATGAATCTAAATATAAATTTTGAAGTCTCTAGCTCTGTTCTGTTGCGCCAATGATTTTTTCAGAAAAACGTCCAACTCTCGGAAATGGCTGAAGTTATCGAACTGATATTTAACACACATTAATTTAGTATTATTTCTGACATGCTAGAAAAGTTTTAGTTCATTCGCTTGATTTTTAAGGTATTGCGCAACATTTATGACGTCAGAGCTAGTTACAGCAGACTGGCTGGCACATAATGGAAACTGATGTGAATTTACAACAGCGTGAGTAGGCTGCTTCCCTACATCACCCTCTACTTAAATTTTTTGTTTATGAATGTTAATGAATGGAAAAAAAATTTAATTACAAAAAGGGAAGCAAGAGTACAGTTTAACTCCCTATGAAAAATCAAAATTGAAATATAAACCTGTAGAAACTTTAAAGAAAACTGATTACCTACATTAATTATTTAAATTGTAGGCATGTTCACTGCCTTTTTAAACAATGTCATTACTCAAAATTTTAAGCAAAGTCAACGAAATATTTTGGCATACATATTGCCTTAGACAAACAAACACATAAAAAAATGAAAAATTATGAAAATCTTAACTACATTAAATACATTTTTACATACACAAATTCAAAGAAAATAACATGACACATAAACAGATGATTATCTCTTAGCAGTCTTTTCTAAACCTGAAAGAAAAGTTCACAAATAATTTTTACACACGTGGTTGTAGCCGCTTTGGCTGGCGTCCTACACTTCCATTCACAAGGGTAGAGGGGGGGAAGTTGCTATGGTGTGCGTCCTTCTCTATCACTCTAAATTACATGGGGGGAAGGGGAGGGGTCACTGTGAGTTGTGTCCACGTCACTCCACGCTTTCACGCAGCTACCAGGCTGCCATTATCTGGTTTGTCCTGTAGAACAAACAAAAAGAGTGCCTCAGACTCTGTTCACTTAATACCAAAGGGTGGGTCACAATGAAATGGGGATATATACATTTTATCCTTCAGTATGTTGCTGGAACAAAGTTAACAGAACCTTTTTAATTTTACTCTCACGGTTACTTAACTGTCATAAAATCGGCAAATAAATGGCTCAAAACGCCGTTAGTCACGTACTGGAGAAATTTTATGCTCCTTAGGCATACAATCATAAATCATATTTAATCTGAATTTATTATTTCTGGGCCGGAACACTGAACCAATGCTCGGTACATTCCTGACAAATCTGCATCTTATTTACTTAACTGACTCATCTTTGATTACTTTATTCTTAGAGATAGTATGAGTATGATTAGTGGTTGTTTTCTCAGCTTCCATGTACATGTGAGTAACTTTTGGTAATAGTACAGTTTTGAGTGTTCAAAACACACTACGTTTAGTTGACTACTAAATCCACTTATTGGTCCTCTGCTGTTGTCAGTTCCACATCTGCAATTAGGTACTTACTTACTTTGAAGTGTATTTATGCTGAGCTAAAATAATGTTTCACGTCTGTCAGTATGTTATTTATTCATTTGCTAGTGTATGAACTTAAGTAATACTCACTCCATTTAAATTTAAAGCATAGGAAAGCACATTTATCTCATATTCATAGTGTATTGCAGCTGATTAGTTTGCTCACGTGGCAATCCATTTCCACTCGATCGGACGCTGAAACCTCAGGTAGTCTCTCTCAGACCTACCACTAAAGTGCATCAAGTAAATATGGACGAGCGTAATGCTAAATTCCTTAAACCTATAGGACACCATGAGCTGCTCTGTCTCATCTAACATAAGGGTACCTATGGTCGCATTCACGCCTCCAACTCATAACCTCAATACGTGTAGGTGTATCCTGTCACACACTACACTAAAATAATGGCCAGCTCCAACCTTATAAATACTTCAGGGACGTGTCCTTCACGTCTCAACCACAAACACTGCTCAATTCCATTACACTGCCTTTCCTTGCTATACCAGGTGAGTTTATCCTTACAACTTATCTGCATATTTTTCATAACACTAAGCAATCTCTTTTATTATTAATTAGTTAGCTCTACAGCATACACTAGGTTTCACTACCACTTCAGATCCTGCTTGTACATGAATTCATATATCTTTTTAAATTACTGTTGGTGGACCATTTCCAATAAAACAACACTTTGTACTTCTTATATTACCAGGGTACTATACATACTTGTTACTCAAATACATTTTATATCTTAATTACGTCATACTTCTCTATTGTTTGTCACTATTAGGTTTGTCACATTAGGTATTTTTTTTGTCACTAATCGGTAGATAGAATGGTTACATAACTCATGGCTTGATAGCCATGACAGAAAATTTTCATGTCTGGAAGGAAGAGGTCGAAATTTTTGTAGATAGGAAAGATGAAGAGTGAGTGAGACCTGAAAGGGAAAGAAGATCTCACACAGCTGGGACTGCACAGCTGCCACACTGTGTAGAGGTTACAGAACAACCTCCTCCCTACAGCATTCATTGGTTTAATGCTGGCTTAATAGTCATAACGGAAAATTTTAGTATTTGGAAAGAAAAGGTCGAAATTTTTGAGGACAGGAAAGATGAAGAATGAGTGAGACCTGAAAGGGAAAGAAGATCTCACACAGCTGGGACTGCACAGCTGCCACACTGTGTAGAGGTTAAAGAACAACCTCCTCCCTACAGCATTCATTGGTTTAATGCTGTAAAGAAGAGTTAGAAATTTTAGGTGGATAGAAAAGATGAAGAGTGAGTGAGATCTGAAATGGGAAAGAAGATCTCACACAGCTGGGACTGCACAGCTGCCACACTGTGTAGAGGTTACAGAACAACCTCCTCCCTACAGCATTCATTCACTACCTATGAATTTCTTTAGGTCAATCACGTTCCTGAGACCTAAGAGCTTCTTACTTTTAGGGTACTCTAGCCTATATGCATTGGCATGTGGTTTTCCTATTATCCTGAAAGGTCCTTGGTATACAAACATGAATTTCTTTGTTTCTGCATTTACTTTCCTTGATTTTTCTTTGTTTTTGACAAGGACTAATTGACCTATTTCAAAGCTAGTAGGTACAGCTTTTGCGTCATGACGCTTCTTCCTTTCCAACGCTCTTTTTCTCATATTAGCCCTAGCCTTTAGTTTCTTCTCGTCTGTGGATATTTGCGTTAGAATAGGGAATTCTACCATATCTGCAATCACATTGTGCGGTTCTTGGCCAAACATCAATTCACAAGGTGCAAAACCAGTTGCATCATGTCTTAGGTTGTTAATTACATTCTCAAAATACTTAATGTGCTCTGCCCAACTTGAGTGTTTCCGAGCACAATAAGTTCTGCAAAGCCTATTCAATTCCCTCATAATACGTTCACTCATATTTCCTTGGGGGAAATACGCAGATATTTTCAGATGTTTCACGCCGGCCTTATCTAGACATTCCTTAAATCTATCAGAAGTAAATTGAGGTCCATTGTCAGACAGCAAATTCTTCGGAACGCCAACGTTCACGAAGAAATCTTTTTCCAACTTTTCAACCAATGTTTTTGCATTTGCTCTTTTAATTGGGTATAGTTTAACATATTTACTGAATCCATCCACCACAACAAAAACATGGGTGCAACCACCTCTCGAAACAGGAAGAGGGCCAAACAAATCACAAGCCAGTAATTCTAGGGTTTCAGTTGGCTCTACTGAATGCATATCCCCTTGTATTCTGGTGTTGGCAGCACGGACCTTTTGGCACACTACACACGATGCTAGACGCTTGGCCACACGGCGGTACATGTTGTCAAACACAACCTTCTCTTGTAATTTTGCAATGCACTTCTTTGCACCGTAATGCCCATACCTCAGGTGTACATAGTCGATTAGTAAGTCTACATGTTGTGAGGGAAAGCACAGCTTCCACTCAGAAACACCTACCTTTTTCCTCCTAAACAGAATACCTTTATGCAAACAATAGTATTGCGAAACCTTAGGATAGCTCGCATTTCCTAAATAGCTCTTCACTAATTTCAGTTGGTCATCTGCATTCTGCTCACGTCTCAAGTTCTTAATCACTCTCTTTAACGCACTTTCTTCCTTTACTTCGTGCAATGCAAACATTCGAACTTCATTTAGGTGTGTTGCTGTAATTCCCGCGTCATCAGAGAGCTCCGCACTTCTAGATAACCCATCAGCTACCAGATTGTCTTTCCCTTGAATATATCTAACCTCAAGGTCAAACTGCTGGAGATACAATGACCATCTTACCAAACGAGAATTCCTCAACTTACAGGTCTTTAAAAAGGTCAATGCCTTATGGTCACTATAAACTATTATCTTGTGACCTAATAGATACTGCTCAAACTTCTGTACCCCAAATACAATTGCCAACGCTTCTAGTTCTGAGATGCCATAATTTCTCTCTGCTGCCTGTAAAGATCGACTTGCGAAAGCTATAGTCTTGTGCACTTCTTGTTCGTTCTCTATTTCTACCTGGAATATCTCCACAGCTATACCATATCCACTAGCATCAACAGACATACAGAAGGGTTTCTCAAAGTCAGGATGATGCAAAATTGGACTATTAATTAAAGACTGTTTAAGCACCTCAAACGCCTGTTGACATTCTGCTGTCCAAACCCAAGGGGTACTCTTTTTCAGCAGGAGGTGAAGACAGGGAACATTAAAAGCCTGATCACTAACAAAACGCCTATAGAAGCCGAAAAGACCGAACATTGATCTCAACTGCTTCTTGTTTCTGGGAGCCTCAAATTTTTCAATGACTGCTAGCTTGCCTGGGTCAGGCAGAATACCTTTTCCACTTATCCTATATCCCAAAAAACCTATTTCCTCTTTAACGCACTCAGTCTTTTCAATCTTTAGTTTCATGCCACCTCTCTCAATAGCCTCTAACACTTCCTCTAATAAAGCTATGTGTTCTTCCCAGGTAGGAGTTGCTATTAACAGATCATCTACGTAAACTGTTATTTTATTGCTTAAAGCTGGTCCTAAAACATGGCACATCACACGTACGAAGGCACAAACAGAGATATTAAGTCCGAAAGGTACCACACGGTATTGGTAACAAACTCCTTCGTACAAGAAAGCTGTGTACTTCCTTGAACTTTTCGCCAGTGGCAAATTCCAATACCCACACGTGATGTCCATGGACGTTAAGAATTTTACTCCCCGGAATTTTTGCAGTAACTCGTCCATGTTCTGCGGTCTATCACTTTCCCTAACCACTATTTCATTCAACCAACGAGCGTCCAAGACCAATCTGACACTCCCGTCTCTTTTTGGTACAACAACAAGAGGATTATTGTATTCACTGACCGCTTTCTCAATCACACCCCACTCCAACATTCTCTGTATCTCCTTTCGAACCGCCTCCTTCCTTGCTACATGTATTTGGTATGGCTTCCTGAAAAACACTTGGCCGGGCTTCACTTGTAACTGACATTCATAACCTTTGACTATGCCAGGTCGATCTGAAAATACCTTATGATGCCTTTTTAGAACCTGTCTCAGTTCTTCCTTTTGATTGGCTGAAATCCTATCGATTTCCTGCAATTTAGTTTCTATTTTGTCTAAAATAATTGCTTCTTCTTCTTCTTCTGTGTTCAACTTATTGTTATTAAGATTAACATCCTCGTCCCAATACCTCCTGTTTTTCAGAACTCGTATAGGCAGCTCCCAGTTTTCATGATCAGTTACTACATGTTTATCACTAAAAGGTACTATAATTACTCCGGTTATTGGCAAGACCATTTTTAACTGGCTTCTTTCAAAGTCAACAACACTCTGATATTTTGACAAGAAATCTATGCCAATTAAAACCTCAATACTGAGATTGTTTACAATTAAACATGGATGATCAATTAAATTACCATTAATGTTAAAGGGTAGTAAAGCTTCTTGCTTTACCGTTTTTGAAACCTTGCCAGTAGCACCAATTATTCTTAGTCCTGATACCCTCATTACTGTAAGCTTGTCTTTACCAGGTAATGCATCAAAGAAGGACTGAGATATTGCACTCACCTCACTTCCACTGTCTAAGAGACAACGTACATTGATACCCAACATATTCACTATTATTATAGGGTGGCTTATTCTAGGTTGTACAGGTGGTTCCTCAAATTCATCTAATAGTTCCTTTTGGATTTGTCTCCAACTAAAGTGATCAACATCTGTCTTCATTACATTTAGGTCACAGTGTGTAGGGGTTTCCTGAATTACATTTTCAGCTGCCTTTTCCAGTCGGTCTATTAATTTTAAATCGAAACACCGCACGACTTCATTACATTTAGTTTGCTGAACATGACCCAAATTACTGTAGTCTGAGCGATTCTGCGCCTCCAGACCGGGCATAACATTAGTTACAGCTAAACCACTTTCACCATTATCGTCGGTTTCCTTCTCAAGTGACAACTGGTCACAGCTACTGGGTTCATCGACCCCAAACAGCCTACCCTCTACATTCCCACTTATCTCCTGTCCTAAATCTATTAGTACATTATCAACATCCTGCACAGGCACTTTAGATAAGAGCACATCATCCTCATCGTAAATATAAGCATGAATTTCTTCTGCTTCTTCACCTGACAATTCAGTATTTTGTAGCTCGTCCCTATCGTTACACTGCTGCGCCTTCTCTTTCTCTTCCCACTTAGAAAGCGTCTCTAATACGGTATCTATCAAATACTGTGAGTGATCTAATATTTCTGTTGTATCCTTAGGTGCTACCGACTCTTCCTCCACATGTTCAGTCTGAGTATTCTGATCTGTCTTACCAATTCCCTTAACTACTGGCATAGGAAAAGTAACCGCCTGGTGAGCGCCAGTGTCCTCATAGACGGGAACTAGTTTTCCTGCCTAGGTCTACTACTGTTTCCTTTATTTTCATTATAGTTAGCTGGCATAGCCTTACTTTCCGTACTGTTGTTTACATGCATATTTCTGTTTGGAACAAAATTATTATCCCTTGGACGCCATTGTTGGTTCTGATAATTATTTCCCCAATTCCTATCTCTCTTAGGATGACGAACACCTACTGTTCTGATGTTTACATTGCCATTTTGCTCGTTCCTAAAATTACTATTATTATTATTGGCATTACGGTTATTACGTGCTTGCTCCTCATTGGCAGCAACACGTTCTACACGTTCCAAATATTCAATGAAACGATCCAGATTGTCTCTAGGGGCTGATATAATTCTAGTTTGCCAGTACCATGGCAGTTTGGCTTCCAGACCTAGTATAATCATTTCTGGTTTTAGCTTTTCCGCCAAATGTGACAAACGTGAAATCCATGACCTAGCAAACTCTTTAATAGATTCCTTGCCTGCATTGAAGCGTTTTCCACTCCAAAATTCTCTCAACACTTCATTTTGCTTATTGCTAGACCAATATTCATTAATAAAAGCTGTTTTAAATTCCGCTAATGTTTTACATTTCAACATAACATCAGCTGACCAACGCATGGCGTCACCTGCTAAATGGCTTCTAATAAATGAGATTTTCTCTCGCTCAGACCAAGTTGGTGGAATCACATCTTCAAAATCGTTCCAGAAATCTAGCGGGTGGATATTTTTATCTGGATCGAACCGCAAGAACTGCCGACACCCGATAAAAGCGGCGTTTGCAGCTACAACTTGTTGTACATTACCATTACCAGAAGTTACTGAAGCTACTTTACTCTCAATGTTAGTACTTATATTTTCTACTTTCATTTCAACATTATCTACTCTTTGCACAATATGAGTAGTGTCAGTTTTGATTGCTTCTACTTCTGCTTGACATATGTTTACTTTTATATTAACATCTTTAAATCTATCTGAGCACAGTTCAGATTCCGCCTCGATCTTTTCTGTTAACTTGTGCTCCAGCTTCGCATCTTCCATTTGGAAGTCTTTGCGAACCTCAGCAACTTCGGATTTAACTGTTTTATACATTTCAGAAAACTGTTGAGCAACCTTTTTCTTAATATCTTCATGATTGTAATCAATTTTATAATTCAAACTGTCTAGATCCTCTTTCAACTTATTGCAACCAGCCTTGAAGGTATCGTCCATTACCTCCAATCGTTTATTAAAATTTGTTTGGCTGGCCACAATTTCAGACTTTAATTCAGCATTCATTCTAGCATTACTGGCTGACATTTCAGCATTACTGCTTTTGACCTCAGTTATTTCCGACTTTAATTCAGCATTGCTGGCAGCTATTGCTTGTAATATAACATTTAAATCAACAGCCCCAGCATCTTTGGGTTGCTCACGAGCTGGCTTTTTATCACACTCAGGTGACAAAAAACTAGCTCCAATACCAGAATCATCAAAACTAAATGAAACTTCTGATTGATTAGTCATATCTAACTTCTCCTTCTTAAACTCTACCATCTCTGATGACTGTTTCATTTTTAATTCATCAGAGGAACTATCATCCAATAAATTTACAATTTCTACTTTCCGCTTTACTACAGGGGTCTCTATTATTGAATCATTGCCCCTTCCCACACTACTGTCAGGAGACAATACTTCATATTTCACTTTAACATTACTACTTTCATGCATATTTACACTCGAACCGTTGTCTGTATTTACAGTTCCCTCAACAGACATAGGTTCTGATTTAAGTTTAACCTCAGTTTCTTTTGACGGTTCCATCGCCGACAGTCTTTTAGTGCAGGTTAGTAAAATTTTTAACAGCTTTTCACTTAACTTAGTTCCTTCTGCACGACGTATGGCGTTGCCGGCGCGGCGTACCAGGATTCCTGATGCGACGTGGCACGTTGAACTGCAGACGGCTCTCCGACGGCTGTTGTGTGTTTGCGTGGCCCGCAATTGCAGGCTCTGCGTCGGCTGCTCCAGCGGACGACTGCGGTGCGGCGAGACTGGCTTCTCGCGATGCCGGCAACACCGCTAGACTCAGTGCCAGCTCCGTCAATCCAGATGCGTTGTTAATCCAATTGCGTCGTCCACATGCACACGTAACACATTCACTGTTCTATACTCAGTTGCGTGTCGCATTTCACTCGCGAATCCGAATAGTTAAAAATCACTTTCACTTAGCGTATTTCCCGGCCGATGCACCACATGTGGGGCGGCAGATGAAAGTTTGTAATAATAGTAAATCTACTGTTGTATATATGCTTGCGTGTTGAATCAGTTTCTAGCTTTTAGAATGTTGTTATTGCTGTCTTTTGCCGTTCTCAACACTGGCTCTCTATTTACTCCGTGACCCCCAGAAAGTGATTTAATAAAACTTGGAGCCAGTAAATAGATATCCTAGTGCCCACTTTACCTGAGAATGTTCTTATAGCTGCAGCTTATAGCTCTGAGGAATTAGGAGATTGTCCGGGATTTCTAATCAAAAACGGTTTTCCAAAATAGTTGAGTATATTCTGAAATTCACTGATAAACAACACAAGTATCCCTACAACCTAACTAACAGAACAGTTCAGAGTCTAATGCGCTGAAGCAACTATAAATGTCCAAATCAAATGTTAAAAAGAATGCTCGCCATAATTTGATGAAAATATTTCATCAAACGCCACGCTAAATTTTTGGTAGAATGTCTGTCCCGCGACGGCACGTGAAAAATACAATACGCAAACTGAAGCTAGATAATGAAAATCATTCCAGAATTAACACTTCACATAAAATGTTTTCATGGTTCCGCATATCTCTAGTAACTTAATACGGCACCCGAGGCTGTTTGTAGCAGATACACTGATGCGACGCGACTACCGACACAGATGGCGTGTCATTCAGTGTCTGGAGAGAACTGGGGCCTTGCTTCCTCGCGCAGTGTTCTTATATATAAAGCCGCGGTGCGGACGGCTGAGGGAACGCCTGATTAAATCCGCTCTCCCGACTAGCCGCTGGGCTAGTAACGCACCACTTCAAGTTACATAATAATTTATAGCTTCTTTGGCTGATGGCCGAAGAATCTCTTAATTTAAACGTGCATTCAGCACGCAGGTAAGTATTGATAATAAAATTTTGACGTGGCTAAGTTAAATACTTTAGGCGAGAGAATTAATTTAATTGCCCTGCACGCACTAGATGAGCTCTGAACTAGCCCTGTTGAGATCCGCTATCGCTATAATTTTATAGGTATTAAAAAGAAACTTTACACATCTTCATAATCATAGCGGACCTCCAACCTATTTAAATCTAAACATCCTAGCCTTATTTACTAGCCTACTTAATCTATCTTGCTTCCTTCAGTTTTGAGATGAAAATCAGAAAATCATGAATTTCCACTAAAGTCTTAATTTGTGAAATCCAAAGTACTGTTTTTATTAAATCATTATGAAAGATGAATCTAAATATAAATTTTGAAGTCTCTAGCTCTGTTCTGTTGCGCCAATGATTTTTTCAGAAAAACGTCCAACTCTCGGAAATGGCTGAAGTTATCGAACTGATATTTAACACACATTAATTTAGTATTATTTCTGACATGCTAGAAAAGTTTTAGTTCATTCGCTTGATTTTTAAGGTATTGCGCAACATTTATGACGTCAGAGCTAGTTACAGCAGACTGGCTGGCACATAATGGAAACTGATGTGAATTTACAACAGCGTGAGTAGGCTGCTTCCCTACAACGTTCGATAGGGTTAATATCTGGAGACCATGCTAGCCACTCTAGGTGAGCGATGTCGTTATCCTAAAGGAAGTCATTCACAAGATGTGCACAATGGGGGCGCGAATAGTCGTCCATGAACACGAATGCCTCGCCAATATGCTGCCGATATGGTTGCACTATCGGTCGGAGGATGGTACTATTATATCGTTCAGCCGTTTTGGCGACTTCCATGACCACCAGCGGCGTACGTCGGCCCCACATAATGCCACCCCAAAGCAGCAGAGAACCTCCACCTTGCTCTACTCGCTGGACAGTGTGTGTAAGTAGTTCAGCCTGACCGGGTTGCCTCCAAACACGCCTCCGACGATTGTCTGGTTGAAGGCATATGCGACAGTCATCGGTGAAGAGAACGTGATGCCAGTCCTGAGCGGTCCATTCCGCTTGTTGCTGGGCCCATCTGTACCGCGCTGCAAGGTGTCGTCGTTGCAAAGATGGACCTCGCCATGGACGTCGGGAGTGCAGTTGTGCATCATGCAGCCTTTGCACACAGTTTGAGTCATAACACGACGTCCTGTGGCTGCACGAAAAGCATCATTCAACATGGTGGCGTTGTTGTCAGGGTTCCTCCGAGCCATAATCGTTAGGTAGCGGTCATCCACTGCAGTAGTAGTCCTTAGGCGGCCTGAGCGAGGCTTCTCATTGACACTTCCTGTCTCTCTGTATCTCCTCCATGTCCGAACAACATCGCTTTCGTTCACTCCAAGACGCCTGGACACTTCCTTTGTTGTGAGCCATTCCTGGCTCGAAGCAACAATGCGGACGCGATCAAACCGCATTATTGAACGTCTAGGCGTGGTTGAACTACAGACAACACGAGCCGTGTACCTGCTTCCTGGTGGAATGACTGGAACTGATCGGCTGTCGGACCCCCTACGTCTAATAGGTGCTGCTCATGAGCGGTTGTTTACATCTTTGGGAGGGTTTAGTGGCTACTCTGAACAGTCAAAACGACTGTGTCTGTGATACAATATCCACAGTCAACGTCTATCTTCAGGAGTTCTGGGAACCGGGGTGATGTAAAACATTTTTTGATGTGTGTTTTATAGGGTTCCATACCTCAGTCGTTGGAACCCTTATAGGTTCATTCTCCCGTGTCTGTTTGTCTGTCCGGCTGTTACAAAACCCTATTTCTCAGGAACGGGTAGACTTGTCCAGTTGACGTTTATTTCACATACTCACCTCTATGGCCCCTTCGTGGTACAAAAAATTTAAGCTTCTAAGTCAACCCAATCAAAAGATACGGCCATTTATGCCACACACTTTGACACTCGATATCTTACTCATCAAAACCTGTACTTGCTGTTGACCTAGAATCATGAAATTTGGCAAGAAGCGTGGTTTGCAGCACACGTAAAGGGAAAAAAATCCGAAAATTGTTCATTTCTAATTATATCACACAAAAATATTGTTTTATCATTTGTTATTCGACGTTAAACTTGAAATTAAAACTATCGGTGGTGCTACATTCAGACTGAGTGGGTCGCAATGGTAAAAGTCAAACATCAGCCAAGTAATGACTTTAATGATCATATGACGCCTTTCGGAATTTATCCCGCATTAGATACCCGGAAACGATTGCTGCACGTAGACACGGCGTTTTAGGCTATATGTGAAACAAACTGGATATCTGATGATGGATAAATTCCGAAACGCGTCGTACGAGCGACAGTCATTCCTTGTCTAATGTCTGACTGTACCACTGCGACCAACTCAGCATGAATGCTGATCTACTGATTAATACAACAACGGTCGCCTGCCTCCTGAATGACTTTGTCACATCTACACTGGGCGGAAAAAATCGCAACACCATAAAATAATAAATGTAGAGGAACGAAATTTCTGAAATCACATTTGCCTAGGTAACATATTTTAGTGATTAACTTCGCAAGATCACAGGTTAATGTGAGCGGGGGAAGAGACAGTTCGAATGTGAAATGCTGGTTCGTTAATAACAGGTGTGCTCACCAGAATGTTGAATGTAAACGTGCATGCATTGCATTTTACAGGTGCCGGATGTCCGTTCGTGGGATGGAGTTGCATGGCTGTTACACACGGTCGATCAATACAGGGACGGTTAATGCTGTTTGTGTATGACGCTGGAGTTGTTGTCCGATGATACCCCATACGTGTTCGACTGGAGACAGATCCGATGATCGAGCAGGCCAAGGTAACATGGGGACACTCTGCAGAGCGTGTTGAGCTACAACAGCGGTACGCGGGTGATCGCTATCCTGTTGGAAAACACGCCCTGGAATCAGTTCATGAATGGCAGCACAACAGGTCTAATCACCAGACTGGCGTACAAATTTGGAATCAGAGTGCATGGTATAACCACGAGAGCGCTCCTGCTGTCACATGAAATGTCACCCAGACCATAAGTCCAGGTGTAGGTCCAGTGTGTCTAGCACGCAGACAGGTTGGTTGCAGGCCATCAAATGACCTCCTTCTAACCAACACAAGGCCATCACACGTATCGAGGCAGAACCAATTTTCATCAGAAAACACGATAGACCTCCACCCTTCCCTCCAATGAGCTCTCGCTTGACACCACTGAAGTCACAAGTGTCGGTGGTTTGGGGTCAGTGGAATGCATGCTACGTGGTGCCTGGCTCGAAGCTGTCCTTGGATTAACCGATTTCTAACTGTTCGTTGTAACTATGGTGCCAGCTGCTGCTCAGATTGCTGCTGGAGATGCAATGCGATGCCCCAGAGCAATACGCCGAACACGGTGGTCTTTCCTTCTCGGTAGCGCCCCGTGGCTGTTCGAAGCCCCTTTATCTTCAGACCGTACTTTCTCGTGACCACCGCTTCCAGCAACCGTGCACAGTGGCTACATTGGTGCCAAGGCTTTCTGCAATATTGCTGAAAGAATATCCAGCTTCTCGTACCTTATTATACGACCTCGTTCAATCTCAGTGAGGTGTTGATAATAGCATCTTTGTTACCTTGAAGGCAATCTTGGCTAACATTAACTCTCTTTCCAGTCTCAAAGGTAACTAACGCCGAGGACCGTTGCAGCGTGTGATTAGAGCAAATCTGATTTGCATCGCTATGGTGGCGCTACTGGGGCCACTCCTATACGACTGGCGCGAAATCTGGCTAGACATCATCTTTCAGTTGTAGAAACAGGCCTACCAAATTTAATTCACATTGCACAAATAGTTCTTGGTGCTGCGATTTTTTTTCCGTCCGTGTATATTCTTGAAAATCATTGAAATCCTTGGGACCGATACACTGCAAGTACCACTGTCGATAACAGGCAAAAATGACCGAGATTCTCGATTCCTAGGATGGATGAACTGCCTGTATATACAACTAAATTTGTACCGAACCCTCAGGGTGTGAGTCCTGCCCTCATGTCCACCGCTCGTGGTCTCGCGGTCGCGATCTCGCTTCCCGAGCACGGGGTCCTGGGTTCGATTCCCGGCGAGGTCAGGGATTTTCACCTGTCTCGAGATGACTGGGTGTTTGTGTTGTCCCCATCATTTCATAATCATTCATGCGAGTGGCGAGATTGGACTGAGCAAAGGTTGGGAATTTGTACGGGCGCTGATAACCGCGCAGTTTAGCGCCCCACAATCCAATCATCATCATCCTGCCCTCACCTTGCCAATTTTTTCGTTGATGTTTGTGGTGGTTGTGTCGCGAGGAGAAATTGATACGCTGCATACAGAGCGGTGCTGTATCTGTTATGTAGTTATTCATGGACGTAAATAGCCAGCTTGAAGAACTCCAGGAGCGATCGCGTGAAATGCGGGTTTCTGTCCTGTGTAGCAGGTAGCTGGATTTGGCGAAACTAATGAAAGTGGGGTTTGATCGTGAACTATGAAACGGCCGCTCTCGGCGTGTGGCGTGGCTGCAATCGAGTGGGTGTTAATCCACTCGGCTCGGCCGCCCGCCTCGCCGCTGCGCTTAATGACTGTCATTAGTAACTCGCAGCCGCGGTGCCGGTTTAAAACTGCGCGGCGCGCGCTCCGACCGGGCCGCCATCGCTCCAGCTATCGACCGGTCGATAGCGCGGCGGCCCGGTGGTCCGGAGCGACTATTGTCGCTACAGTGTCCTCCGCTAGGCAGGTGCTTCAGACAGACAGCCTCCCGACGCTCAACTACTGGGTTTGTTTCATGCCGCCCGGTCCGACGTTAACGGTGCGCTCTCACGCTTCTGCCCAGCCGTTTGCCAAGCTCAGAAAAAAGTGTCGTATTTGTAGAAAATGCGACCGCATGCTTCCCTGTCGTAAATACTAATAGTACCGTCATGTAACCACGAGGTGGAACAAACTCGTCGGCTAAGGTTGTCAAAAACCCCTAGACGTTGTTTTTGATTCAAATGTTATATTGGCGCATCGTATTTTTTTATGTGTTCATAACTTCACAGGGCATTAATGAATATTGAAAATACCAAATTGTCCTTGCTCGACCAGTTCTAGAACTAATATTCAATATTATTCTTTTAACTCACTTCTTCTGAAATTACTGTCCCTGCAACCTAAATTTGTACAATAACTGATGCTGTAACTAATTAGGGAATATAAATATTTAGAATAAACTACTACTTCTTTTTCTTCCGCATCGGAGCAGGGTCGGCATGATTATGAAACGGATGTTGCACGGTTAGTTTAAGGGGTGGCAGGGTGCCCTTTCTGTCGCCACCCCATTACCCCCTGGGATGGAACACGTTCATCCCAACTGTCTGCGTCTAGTGTTATTCACGTGAACGTGACGGAAAGTTTTCTAAATGTTGCGAACTTGAGTACCAGCTCGGTAGTCACCTAGTGCAATGCTCGAAAAACTCATCAGTCGAAAGAGCCAAATATCAACAGTACAACTATTGAAATTTCTTTTGAGAGCGAAATTTTTTAAACTTAAATATTTTTAAACGCAAACATTTTTTAAATTTAAACATGCATCGTTATTAACTCAATTGGCATAGTCCTATACCGGCGTGCGCTAAGAACGCCCTCAGTCTGAGGTACCCCTCCCATCTACAATTCTCTTGTATAATTGTTTCGTCTGCCTCCTTTCCTTCATCTTCCCTCTATGTCCAAATCATCTCAGTATACCTTTCCCAATACTCGACACTACCTCATTCGCTCCACAACGCTCCCTAAAATTAATTTAAAAAACTTTAGCTTTTTAGTTAATATTTAGGTATTACTCTGAATATTATATCATATTGTATTTAATAACCGTATTATTTATAGTTTAAATTAACTTATAAGGTATCATGAAATGACTGACAAAAACTAGTGTCCACAATGGCCTTCCGTCTCCTTGGAAAGTTTGGGCTAAGTCAGGTTTGTATCTTGTTTTTATTTTAGACACGCTCTCGAATTCTCGTCAGTAAGACGAGTGATGTGGTTCATGCATGAAATTGACTGAAATTGATTGTTCACGTGTATATGTAGGCCTGAATAAGGAAAGGATAACAAACGCTAATTTTTTCATCTCATTCTGAAGCAGGAATACTATTCCAGACGTTAAAAACCAACATATCTTCTCTCTCTCTCTCTCTCTCTCATAAACACCAGCTAAATACGTAAAAACAGAAATAAGGAAACCAGTCATACATACCAGTATTTTTTTATTACAGAAGTATATATTTATTTGTCACCATCATTGTCTGCTTCACTTGTTACTGACTCGTAGTTATTACTAAATAGCCTTTCAAATGATCTCTTCTTACTTAATTATTAACGTAATTATCTTCTCCTTTCGCTCCACTGGACGCTTCCTTCCACACTTCGCAAGGAACTGTTCCACACTCCTCAACGAAATAGGTATTCCTTCCGCAGCTTCGCTTTCCATGACATTCAGCTCGTCAAAAATTATCTCGCGCGCGCGCGCCATTGTCCATCTCCCTCTTTTGCAGCCTCTGTCACAGGCAACAAACACGGTAGGGGTAGCAGCGAGAGCACGTGGTCTGAGTCTCATACACCTGCATCTGAATAACGCCACTTCTTGAAAATAGACTGCCCAGGCCCAAAACCGACTTCTGCGCATTGGCCACGAACATCCATTCACACTTTACGTTCGCGCTCGCACATGTTACTTTATCCAATGAGCCACACTCGGGGGGGCCTTTAAGAGCCGCATGTGGCTGTTTGCCGACCATTGACCTAGCGGTATGTGGGAAACCGCGTAAAAGCCGCATCCAAGCTTGCTGGCCGGTACACCCGACCTCGTCGTTTATCCAGTGGGCGGGTTCGATACCGGGCCGGCGCATCTCCCCGTCCTGGAAGCGACGCTTTAACACGCACGGCTATCCGGGCCGGTAAATATGTAGGACAACTATTTTCTCCGTTTCAAGTCACCAGCATTAATCCAATGTATTGCAAATGTGGTGGAACTAAGGCGCTTCATTGATTCTAGGTTGTGGATTTTCCTATTAAGGTTGTCCCATGAACAGAACACAAACTAGTTCTTGTATTTCTTTCTTTGAACACTTTATGAATTGATGTAAGAAGAATTGAATTCATGTAGTGTGTCTTCTCAGAATCAAATAATAATTAATTTACTTTGTGCCATCTGTTTGTATTCAAATGTCAACTACATTTTCGCTAACAAGACTGATACCGCTTATTATTCTGTTCTGAAAATGTGACAAAAAATTATATGATCTCACAATGCGAGAGCAGTTTCATATGTGTACAGCATGTACAGCAGAAATAAGAGAACTTAAAATAAAACCCTGTGCAACACTATGTCTAGTTCCTAGTTCCTTGAATTTCTGACTGTCTATTGCTACACGCTCTATATGGAACCTATACACATGGCTTTTTCTCCTGCAGATTATTTAAAAACCACGAATCTGCTCTGTCTATTGTTCATTAATATTTTGACTTTAGCGTGAGGATATCACGGTTCACACTATCAGAAGCCATTAGGCACTTTACAAAACATTCCCAATACATTTTTACATACCCATCTGTTTTCTGTACAAATTGTAAATAGCCTTTCGCTCCCTGTATTTTACCCCTGCCACCTTTAGAATTTGAAAGAGAGTATTCCAGTCAACATTGTCAATAGCTTTCTCTAAGTCTACAAATGCTAGAAACGTAGGTTTGCCTTTCCTTAATCTTTCTTCCAAGATAAGTCGTAAGGTCAGTATTGCCTCACGTGTTCCAGTGTTTCTACGGAATCCAAACTGATCTTCCCCGAGGTTGGCTTCTACTAGTGGTTGGGAAGGGAGTAAGACAGGGTTGTAGCCTCTCCCCGATGTTGTTCAATCTGTATATCGAGCAAGCAGTAAAGGAAACAAAAGAAAAATTCGGAGTAGGTATTAAAATTCACGGAGAAGAAATAAAAACTTTTAGGTTCGCCGATGACATTGTAATTCTGTCAGAGACAGCAAAGGACTTGGAAGAGCAGTTGAATGGAATGGACAGTGTCTTGAAAGGAGGATATAAGATGAACATCAACAAAAGCAAAACAAGGATAATGGAATGTAGTCTAATTAAGTCTGGTGATGCTGAAGGAATTAGATTGGGAAATGAGACACTTAAAGTAGTAAAGGAGTTTTGCTATTTAGGGAGCAAAATAACTGATGATGGTGGAAGTAGAGAGGATATAAAATGTAGACTGGCAATGGCAAGGAAAGCGTTTCTGAAGAAGAGAAATTTGTTAACATCGAGTATAGATTTAAGTGTCAGGAAGTCATTTCTGAAAGTATTTGTATGGAGTGTAGCCATGTATGGAAGTGAAACATGGATGATAAATAGTTTGGACAAGAAGAGAATAGAAGCTTTCGAAATGTGGTGCTACAGAAGAATGCTGAAGATTAGATGGGTAGATCACATAACTAATGAGGAAGTACTGAATAGGATTGGGGAGAAGAGAAGTTTGTGGCACAGCTTGACCAGAAGAAGGGATCGGTTGGTAGGACATGTTCTGAGGCGTCAAGGGATCACCAATTTAGTATTGGAGGGCAGCGTAGAGGGTAAAAATCGTAGAGGGAGACCAAGAGATGAATACACTAAGCAGATTCAGAAGGATGTAGGTTGCAGTAGGTACTGGGAGATGAAAAAGCTTGCACAGGATAGAGTAGCATGGAGAGCTGCATCAAACCAGTCTCAGGACTGAAGACGACAACAACATGATTAATTTATCTTAATATGAATTTATTATGTACAAATATTTACTCTTTTTTCCAGTTGTTATTATGACAGTATTTTTGTATGTAGAAAGAGTTGTGTGCGAGGTAGACTTTGACTGCGTTTGAACTGAGCGTTCAGGTCGTGAGAGTTTTGACAACTGTTGAAAGGCAGCAAGTGGGCAGAAAGTGTGAGAAACGCTGACCTAGACGACGGTAACGGAAGTTCTTGCTGTTGTGCCAGGCTTACTCAAGTAGTGGCAGGGGCGTGGACAGGGGGGGGGGCGGGGGGGGGGGGGGGTGACTACACTGGCGCATCAGTCTAAATTACAAACTCGATTTTTTGACGATTACTTCTATAGTCCTCGGCAGGGGCAACTGACTGTCGACGGAGGTAGTTGTAGTTTGCGGAGACACTGATTGATAGTTCCCCATCTGCCGCCGGACTGCCAGCCAGTGGCGCAGTAGCAGAGGCGGAGCTACCCTAATGGATGCCCGCCGCCTCCCCACACCACAGTCGCTTCTACTCCTCCCTTCCCTTTTCGCTCCACTCAGCTTTCCGTTAATGGAATTTTTAAACACGGCTACAAAATAAAAACGATTTCGCAGAGTGCACCACCACATCATCCCACCACTCGCTGTTCACTACTGCTTACTGAAGTCCGTATTTCATTTATAGTCCAGTCTTTTTTTTTTTTTTACAGATTCTGAAATAAGATATGAGTCCCTTTCTTCTCTGCAAATTGGCGTCTTACTTTCCGATATGTTGTAAGCAAGCTAAAATTGGAAGGAATAGTTGCACAGATTGCTGTACTTGAAATAAGCCGAGTGTGGTAAGTTTTATTGTCGCACCAGCATTCATCTCGGATTTGGTCACGCCACTGGGAAAGATTTGGTTTTGCAAAGCACAGTCTGGCTGTGGATTTTTTCCATACCGTTCGGGGCTAGCTTCCCATCTGCTCATTAGAAACACCACACATAAGCAAAGTGCAATAACACTAAAGACAAACTTTGTACCGTTCATAGGCATAGTGCCTATATACTTCTGTACCCATCTTTGGTCGTAATGCCTTAGAAACTACTGCCACTCGACAATGAGCGTACCACGCAGACTGCACACTATTCAGCACTGTTGGATAGCAAAACAAGTGTTTACACTTACGGTATTCTGAAATAATCTGCATTGGCAGAAAATGGGCAAGAAATTGTATTCGACTGTAGTTACGTCCTCTCAAGGACAAAAAGTTTGTGGGGTTGCGTAAGAAGCTTTTTTTTTTAAACTTTCCTTTCACGTCATCCTCAGAACTCCCTGTTATACGAAGCCACAGTCACGACTGTGGTTAGATTCTGTGCACTCATAGCAACATACGGCATGTGAGACATATTACGTGACGTTTTACTCTGCAGACCTAACGGAAAAGTTTCTTCACAAATCTGGGTTAATAGTCTGCACTGCTGTATTATTAAATCAGCCTAAATAGTAGTCAGCCTCGCTTTCTCGCTTTGGCCCACGGGACAGGGTTCATCATCTCACTGCTTCTATACCACTACCCTGCCCTTTAACATTTCAGCTGCTTTGAGAAAGTCTTCGTAATTCGAGCACTAGATTAGAAGTAGTGCACCACAAACAGTAACTACGCCCTATCCAAATGAGTGCTAGGAGCTTCTTCCAATAATCTACTGTAAAACTGGAGAACAGTTCAGAGTCAATAAAGAGAAGTCTCAGTAATACCTCGAGAAACTCCATCGCTGTTATTAAGCACTACCTCCAGCTGGTACAAGTGTCCCACCTTCCGATATGAGACCTCTGCCGACCTAGGAAGTGCTCCCTAAGTAAAATGCGTCGCCTAGAAAATTGGAAAGTGACTAGGAGGAATTCCACACCCATACACGGGAAAGCTCTTCTAAATTCGTCTAGTACAGCTACATCCATCAATGACTGTCAGTCACTCCCGACTCCAGACACGCAGCGTTTTGAGTATCACCTCCGCCCTACATGGCAAACTGCACTGGGAAACCGCAACTTTATGACAAGTGCCTAACGCGACACTGAATGCCGCCCGGTGAGGTTGCAGACACGTCTCGTAGTAAAGAAAGTGTGTAATCTGAGTTTAAGCAAATGAGGAATCATTCTAGTGATGATATAAGCCGCAAATTGGGAAATCCCCCGACATAACCGATTTTGACAAAGGCCTAAGGATGCGCGTTGTAATCTTACCCTCCCACATATCAACATTAATTTTTCCTGTCTCTTCAAAAGTTTCGAATGCTTCGAGAGACGTAAGATATACAAAAGTAAAACTTTTTACTTATAATTTGCCGGCCGCGGTGGTCTAGCGGTTCTAGGCGCTCAGTCCGGAACCGCACGACCGCTACGGTCGCAGGTTCGAATCCTGCCTCGGGCATGGATGTGTGTGATGTCCTTAGGTTAGTTAGGTTTAACTAGTTCTAAGTTATAGGGGACTGATGACCACAGATGTTAAGTCCCATAGTGCTCAGAGCCATTTGAACTTATAATTTTCTCTTGTTGGTGGCTGCAGTTCTCGCGTCTAGGGATACATCCTTGAGGCTGAAATTTTGAATTTTGTAGGTTCCTGTTGATCTGAATAATGTTTGAAGATTTGCCTGTTTTACTCTTG
Organism: Schistocerca piceifrons; assembly: GCF_021461385.2. NCBI lineage: Eukaryota > Metazoa > Arthropoda > Insecta > Orthoptera > Acrididae > Schistocerca > Schistocerca piceifrons. The sequence continues at coordinate 294,350,827 of NC_060139.1, read as the reverse complement.
AATTTTATTTTTTTTCACATTTTTCAGTATCTTACCGTCTTTGCAGTTTCCACTTCTATAACACCACGGATAACATTGTTAGTGTCAATCATACAAATACGTCTGTTTCCATCAGAGGCATACCCACCACTACTAAATTTCTGCGGTAATCGAAATACTCCAAAGAGTTTACAAAGCAAAAGAGTTTACAAACTTTCTTCGCAAAAGAAGAATTATCACCAAGATATTACATAATTTTATAAATTAATTCAAAAATAAATTTAATAATTAGTGTTAGATTTTGCAATTAATGATATCAATTTTAAGTATGCTAGATCTTACTGATACAGCTCGCCTTTGTGCCATTGACAGGTTGGCATTTTCTATTGGGATTGTCACCTCTCGTTTTCTCAGTCTGTTCACTGGCGCCACTATGTTTGCTTTCTTTGTCTGTCCGTCAGTGGCAGGAGCAGAGCTTATCGATAGCACGTACTGTACTATCTTTGGAGCGCCCTCTAGTATTTCCAGGTCGTCGTGTGTCAGGTAGTTCGCTTAGGACGGAGGAGCAGTGAGGTCCGCACAGCGACAGTACTCGCCGGGGTAGCTCGCGATACATGCATTGCCCGATGGAAGGATGTGATCGCGAGAGTGCACGACCACGTCGTGGTCCGCACTCAGCGAGTTTAAGTTGAATGGATCGTTATATTCGAGTAGTGCAACCTTCACTTGTGTGTGTGTGTGTGTGTGTGTGTGTGTGTGTGTGTGTGTGTGTGTGTGTGTGTGTAAGTGACCTCATGACGATAAGCTGTCAGTCGACGATTCATACTGGCACCTTTCCCTTGCCCGACTTGAGCGGGGACGACCGTTGGTTGGTCGTTCGGTCGGTCGTCTCATCGAACGACGTGTATTTGGTCTTCCGACCGCTTCTGGGCCCTCTGTTTTTGTGTCGACTTGTGGTTCGTGCTTGTTGTTCCACAGTGACTGGTTTTAGCTTTGTTTGAGTTGTTGGTGGAATTGTTTTCGCGGGTCCGTGTGTATCTAGTGTGTTTGAATGAGCAGTTATTTTAAAGCTGTCTGCCTAGTGCGTTTGTGGAGTGGTTCCTTCTGCCTTTTGGTGTTTTAAAAGCCGTATTCAGCAGACGCAGTGCTGTCTGTCACTTCGCTCTCGCCTGAGGTATTCCATCGTTGTGCTGGTTATCAGATGTTAGGTGGATTTTGTAAGAGGGTTGGTCGGCGTTTAAACTGTCCCTAGTTTGAGTTGCCATCCTGTTATTCCTATTGCTTATGGCCTTCAGCCGACAAATAATTTGACTTCTTTTTTAATAAGGCCTTCAGCCGTCAGTGTAACTTGTGTTACAGTTGATTTTTTAAAATGATTGTTTTTTAAAATTACTTTGGTATTTTTAACGTGTAGTTGTCTTCCTCACTTGTAATTCAGGCCTTCAGCAGCTAATTGTTCTGAAGTATTGCTTGTGGCTTTCAATCGACAAATAATTTTGAATTCTTTCGTAATAAGGCCTTCAGCCGTCAGTGTAGCTTGTGTTACAGTCCATATTTTTAAAATTATTGTTTTTAAAAAATTACTTACTTAAATAAAGTGTACGTGTTTACTATGCAACCAACGGTAACTTATTAGGCCCCGTCCACACTTTTTCCTGCCTTTCCTAAGACCAATCTATCAGTTTCGTAATTTCAGATATTTCTGATAGAAGAGTAATTTTAACTGTACGTACAGAGTACTAACAAATTACTTTCTTTTTAAACCTTTTTGCCTGAAATATAATTCAGCGTTTTCAAAATGATATGGAATTCTTTTAGTGAAACAGCTGAGATAATTTTAACCTATACAAAATTTCAAATAGCTTTTGGTATCGTCTATTTCTGTAAAAAAAAGTATGTTAGAAAACTGTGTCCTATTACAGCGTGTTGGAAGTGGCAATGCTCATCGGCTGGGAAAATGGTTGAAGGACAGTGACAACATGTTGGACGTTCAAAATGGCTCTGAGTACTATGCGACTTAACTTCTGAGGTCATCAGTCGCCTAGAACTTAGAACTAATTAAACCTAACTAACCTAAGGACATCACACATCCATGCCCGAGGCAGGATTCGAACCTGCTACCGTAGCGGTCGCTCGGTTCCAGACTGTAGTGCCTAGAACCGCACGGCCACTCCAGCCGGCTTGGACGTTCACACCTCATCACGCAAAGTGGAGGTCGGAGGCCTATCTACTCCGTAAAGAAGGATAGACGGTGATCTGTGGCAGGTCCCATGGGAAGGTACAGAGCTTGTGCAGACGCGAGAGTTTCTGAGCTGACTATTTAGCTAACATAGTTGAACATGGAGCTCTGCAGGGGACAGTTGCTATGTGTTCCCTTGTTGACTCAGCAAAATTATCGATTATAATGGCAAAGGGCATCAGACCATCGAGATTGTATACTGGATGAATGGAAATGTGTCCCCTCGTTGGATGAACGACGTTTATTGTTACGCCATCAGGTCGATGGTGGTGTCCAGATGCGCCGTCCTTCAGACGCAGCTCTGCTCGAAACATGAACTGCGCCACGGATGCAGACTGTTGTGTACCGAGCCAGGGGTGCACAAGAGATACCGCGAGATGCCGCCGCCCCACAGGCACAACCACCCGCCTGGCGTGTCTCGGCTCCATGCAGCAGCCTCCAGATGTTGCCCACAAACATGGGACCTCTTCCTGCTTCCGTACCACTCCCTCCAGCGTCGTTACATCCACCAATAGTGTGGACAGCCGCCACAGGCGGCTCTGCCGACAGCAGACTGTATCGCTTCCACCTTGCATTGGCAGATACGGAATTACTTTTCCTGATAGGCACCAAAACACGATGCACTGCAGACAACGACACAATTGCGAACTGGATGAGGTAGACCAAATTTCTAGTTGGTGTGATGAATGGCGGCTTGCCCTAAATGTGGAATAAGTTAACGTGGATGAGAAGAAAAAAAAAAGTTCTGCAACGTTCTAACACAGCATAGGTAGGGTGCAGCTTGATGCAGTCAGTTCAATTAAATATCTAGGCATAATATTTGCAAAGCGATATGAAATGGAATGAGAGTGCCAGGTTGGTAGTAGGGAGGCCGAAAACTCGATGTCGTTTTATTGGAAGACTTTCGGAAAATTCTAGCTTATTCGTAAAGGAGATTGCGTACAGAACGCTAGGGCGATCCATTCTTGAGGACTGTTCCAGTGTTTGGGATTCCTGTCAGCTCAGGTTAAAGGAAGACATCGAGCAGTTCAAAATCGTGGTACTAGATTTGACACTTCTAGCTTCGATCGGCATGCAAGTACTACAGAAATGTTTTGTGAAGGCATATTGCGCAAATTTAGAGAACTGGAATTAGAGGCCGACTGCAGAATGATTCTATTGCCACCAATGTACATTTCACCGAAGGATCACGAAGATAAGGCAAATTAGGACTTTTACAGTGGCTTATAGACTGTAGATTTTCTCTCGCTCCATTTGCCAGTGGAACAGGAAAGGAAATGACTGGTAGTGGTAGAAGATACCCTCCAAAAAGCACTGTACGATGGTTTGGGGAGTGTACGTGTAAATATAGATGTAGACAGTTCAGTTCGCTGCCTGGAGTCAGCTCAGTACAGTACTGGGAAGAGCCGCGCGGGATTAGCCGAGCAGTCTCAGGCGCTGCAGTCATGGACTGTGCGGCTGCTCCCGGCGGAGGTTCGAGTCCTCCCTCGGGCATGGGTGTGTGTATTTGCCCTTAGGATAATTTAGGTTAAGTAGTGTGTAAGCTTAGGGACTGATGACCTTAGCAGTTAAGTCCCATAAGATTTCACACACATTTGAACATTTTTGAAGTACTGTGAAGACTGCCTCCCGACTTAGGAGTCACTGCTCTTAGGAGCGACTGTTTACGTAGCAGTAAGACAATCGCAAGTGTCTGCATATTGCATTCAGACATGGTGAAAATATCATAGACTAGCTACAGACAGCAAAGTAATTTAGATTTCATTGTGTAAGATATAGGACATCAAGTGCCAACCATCAAGCTGTACCAAAGTACCATTTTGTAGCATACTCATAATAAGCGTTATTGATCATTTCTTATTGTGTTGCCACATTTCTGTTTTATTGCGTCCTATCAATCCAAGCAAGTGTTAACTAGCAAGCGTGCAATAGCTGCCATTAATGAACTGTAGCATTTTTCTGTTATCATTCATGCTAAGGCTGAATTAAAAGTACCATTTGGTAATTACATTCCCAACAGAGACCATTGGAGGCATTATTATGCCACTGGGGATATTCACCTGGACTTCCGTGGTATTTGTGGTAGTAGTCAAAGGCAGCATGAGAACTGTGGTCTACGTGAACTTTATTGTGAATTTCCTCCTTTATACTTGATGACTTCCGCCATGAAGTTGGTAACCTTTCAGCCGGAAAATTGCCTGTGTCAGAAGATCAATCGTGCTACAGTGGTTTGAGGAGCATGATAGTGAACTCACTTCGATGTCTTGGCTACGATATTCGCCTTAACTCAACCCGGTGGAACATATTTGGGATTCTAGCGGACGTCAGGTCGTCGCCCCAAACCAGTGACCCGTAATTTGCGGGAATTGCGTGACCTGTGCGTAGAAATCTGGTGCCACATATCTTCGGAAATCTATCAACGACTTGCACAACTGTCGCGCACAATCGGTGCTAAAATGCGTTCCAGGGGTGGACTAACACTCTGTTACGAAGGCCGTCATAATGTGCTAGCTCATCAGTATACGTGTCTGCTACAACCGCGAAGACTGCCAACCAACTCTACTGTTTTGTGATGTCCTCTACTCCACGAAATTGTTTCAACATACCGACCTTTCAGCCAATCAAAATCGAGGACAAGAATCGGGCACTTACATTGACCACTTCCTGCTAACGCTAATAGAGCTGCTCTCGAAATCACCGTTTCCTGCTGGATTTTGTTTCCGACATGTGCTGGAGAGTCACAACCCACACAGAAAAGTTACACAAACTCTGGCCCATCACCTCGAGGCTATTCGGAGCCTCGCCCCTCCCCACCATTACGTAGCGGAAAATGGCCGTGGCGTGGACAATAGCCGAAAGGACAAGCCTAAGGGGCGCAGTCAGACTGACTGGAATTAGAATATGGAAGAACGCGGGTTGCGACGCTGGCGGCTCGCGACTTACGAAGCGACCGTATGGACTGATCTGCCCTGTTCGATTTTCGTCATCCGTATAGCAACTGGGTCACTGCCTGGGTATGAATTTCCTGAACTTGTAGGACGAAGTTGTCATAAAAGATCAGAAAAGCCGCTTTTTAAGATTAGAATATTTACAAACACTGTCAAGTATCCAACATCTGTCGACTGACCTCACTAAGTGCCGTACTTTCGCAAAATCTTCTGTCTCTGTTTATCCAGGTGGCTGCACGACTTCGGATTGACAGAACTGAATCAGTGTTTATTACAAGTACGGTAAATATGCCCGCCTGGCTAGCTGCGCTATCTAACGCGCTGCTTCCCGAGCGGGAAGGTGTGCTGGTCCCCGGCACGAATCCCCCCAGCGGATTAGTGTCAAGGTCCGGTGTGCCGGCCAGCCTGTGGATGGTTTTTAAGGCGGTTTTCCATCTGCCTCGGCGAATGCGGGCTGGTTACCCTTATTCCGCCTCAGTTACACTGTGTCGGTGATAGCTGTGCAAACACTGTCTCCACATATGCGTACACCGTAATTACTCTACCACGCAAACATTTGGGTTTACACTCGTCTGGTATGAGACGTTCCCGGTCGTGGGGAGGGTGGGGGGGCAGGTCCACTGGGGGCCGAACTGCACAATAACCCTGAATTCGGTGTGGGGCGGCGGTGGGGTGGGTGGACTGCTGTGGCCTATTGTGGGATTGTGAACCACTGAGGGCTATGGCTGGACGAAACCTCTCTGTCGCTTCTAGGTCCCTGGTTCATTACGCAATACACACGGTAAATGTAGTTCTAACTCTCATGATATCAATGTAAAATGCACATATTCAGTAATGATCGCTTGGTCACAAAACTCTAAACAAAGTAGTTTACTCGTGCTGGCTTGCAGGCATTGCCCAGGAAGCAGACACTCATAGACCACTGCAGAGCTCTCGGAGACCCCGTATACAACTCACTAAAGACTTGAAGAGGAAAGGATACAGCCACACTGTAGTTTAGTGCAGGACACTGGCATTGTATAGTTGTGCAGATATGTAGGCCTCCTTTGGCAGAATTTGCGTCATCCGTGAACCTCACCGGAACTATGTTGTGGTTACGCTGTTTACATCTGCCGTGCAACCAACCCTGCAGACATGGCAATACTGTGGGAGGACGCAGTGTCCTTTCCATACAAGAGAAACTATTAACAAATATGAGGCCTCTTCGGGAATTAAGGTCCGATCGGTTGCAAAATGGAAAACACTGTGCAAATCAAAAATGTGTTATTTGCTAAAGTTAGCTGCACATTCCAGCTACTTCTCTTCACAGTCACTGCTCCAATTTAGACGTCTATTGTAGCGCTGTACCCACTTTCCAATATCCTCATCACAGAATGCAGCCGCCTGTGCATCCTGCCAATTGTCATGCGGAAGGAAACGTATGACAGCTATGTTATGTGGGCTGCATGACATCAGGCGAAGTCTCACACCAGTCCCTCATACTTGGCGGGAGACGCTATCGTTCTAGACACCTGTATGTACTCACTGTGTGCTCAGAACTCAAAACAGCGACATGACGCATTCGACAGGCAAAGTACAGGTACTACCCAACACATCTGTGCAAAGCTTCGTCGGATTTTCATTGTGGTTTCTATTTCGCACCCCATCGGACCTTACTTTCCAAATAGCCCTCGTAGAAATGTGGATTACAAATACTGAATCATAATTTTTAAACAAGAATAACGTATTTTTCTTGTTAGTTTTGGGGTTCGTATGAAAATAAATTAAAATTTTTTACAGACATGTCAAATGGCCCATTGTTAAAGAAAAAAAGATTGTGTTCTTCAATAATATTATTAAATTTTTAGAAATAAAAAAGTATTCTGTGTTCTATTTCACGTTTCGCATTTTTGCACCAAATATCAATTAAGTGTGAATACTGGAATTTCACACAACTATTAATTAAAAAGATGTTCGTTTGATTTGAAATATTACGATTTAAAATTTATTAATGAACGTTTCTGTTTGTTAATAAATATAGGATTCAAATAAAAGTAAGGTCTGAATTTTACATTCAGAAGACTTTTACTCTTCATATTCTGTTACTGACAACTACAGAAAGACAAACAAATGTTTTATCCTTAAAAGCTAATTTTCAAAGACGATTTTTTCGAATCTTAATTCTTCATAAAATTTCTGTGTGGGCGCTTAACTTGAAACCCTAACCGTGCTGAGAAAGCCGAAGAGGGGAGCGCAGTCCTCCGCATCGGGCTCCCTCCCGTCATCAGTACGGCCTCGGCTCCTTCGGCCCTTTGCCTTTTACGGTCGCGGACGGAGCCAGCGCCACTGACATCACTGCCGGTAGGGACAGACCTTCCAAACCGCACACCAGTCAGTCGCCGAGAAGCTCTCGAGCGAAAACTCGCGCTAGTTTTACGTATTGGCCCTGGAGGAAGCCTCTTCCTTTGTGCGTTCCAGTCACCGCGAAACTATCCATTCGCACATGGCTATAAATACACCCTCATTCTGATCGTTTCACGCACTTAGAAAACACAGTCCACTTTAAGTTACACTTCAGTCCGGAACCGCGCTACTGCAACGTTCGCAGGTTCGAATCCTGTCTCGGGCACGGATGTGTGTGATGTCCTTAGGTTAGTTAGGTTTAAGTAGTTCTAAGCCTAGGGGACTGATGACCTCAGATATTAAGTCCCATAGTGCTCAGAGCCATTTGAACCATTTTTTAATTTACAAATTTACACAGCCAGTTTTGTATACCGCACTACATTACACATTCGAGACTCGGGAGTATAGCCCCGTGGTTTCAGAAGATGGATCAGTAGGTTTTTTCGTATTTGCATGTCAATGAACACTTTTGATTTACAGACAAAGCACGTCAGTTCGCGTATAATTTGGTTTACTTTGCCTAGTTTTGCTAATCAGATTGGAGCGTCTTCATCTATTCATTGTGTAGCGCTGGATCTAGTGTGGTTCGGGCTACAGGTTGTGAGTTGTGCAGGTATGGGACACTATTTAACAGTTATTTTATTTAACATTAAAATACTTACGATAGAAATATAGAATAGAAAACAGAATAGAAATACTACACTTTCAATAAAACAAAATATTTCTATAGCCCTTCGTTAAACCGGCTCTACACAACCAATTCAAGAAACATCTACCATTACGCTAAAGAATTAAATTCTAACCTCAAACATACAACCAAGTATCAACATTAACAATTTACAAAGTTGGCTGGGGCTCCGGCCGTAATCAATAACAACATATGCGACTACTTCAGCAGCAAAACATAAAGTTGGCTGGGGCTCCGGCCGTAATCAATAACAACATATGCGACTACTTCAGCAGCAAAACATACGACGGAAGAACCATTCAGGACTCGCTAGCATTATAAAACACAACTACACATGATCTACAACAACTGCTACCACAGTTACCACAACAAGCTAGAAGATCTACCGAACGACCTGATCATATATCGTAAATTCTTAGGACACAAACAATTCATCAATAACACACAACAAGCTCAGCAGCTATGCTCTGGGCATATTTTAAACAAAATGCTTTAGGGTTAATACTATTAATCACGCTTACAGCGTGCAGTCATCAAGTAGAACTGCTCTCGACCACAGTGCACACACACACACACACACACACACACACACACACACACACAATCCTGTGTGCCATCAATAAACAGCCAGAACTAGTCACTAGACAACGACAGATCTGCTTGTAGAATGTCGTCGCTAGTAAATACACCCAGCGCTCCGCTCGTATTGCGCGCAGTGTACTGAATCGGCCATAAAACCACCAGCGTAAACAGACAGTTGCCAAAAGTACTCGGGTAGTGCTGCTCTTGAAGAGCAGAAGCCCCTTTCACCGCCTCCAGTGGGTTCGCGTGTCCGTCCGGCCGACAGGAGATGCCGACCGCTTCTCCAGACTGTTGTGTCCACATCCACGTAGCGGCCACACGCCACGCAGCCCGTAGTGACGTCCGGCTGACAATGACGCAACACGTGAGTTTCTCGAGGCCCTCTCTACCCAGAACTCTCTCGGTCGTCTCCACTCTTAACACCTTCAGGCCCTGCCAGTCTTGAACGGTCACCTCGGCTGCCACGCCAATGCGACCCTGTCGACGCGCCTCTAAAAATTCATCTCTAGCGCAAGCAACGTCTTTGCCTGACGCTTGTTTACTTCCCGCGTTGCTGGATCGTACTTACGATAGAAATATAGAATAGAAAACAGAATAGAAATACTACACTTTCAATAAAACAAAATATTTCTATAGCCCTTCGTTAAACCGGCCCTACACAACCAATTCAAGAAATCATCTACCATTACGCTAAAGAATTAAATTCTAACCTCTAACATACAACCAAGTATCAACATTAACAATTTACAAAGTTGGCTGTTTTCAACAGTTGAACGATATGTCACATGTTTGTTTGGTCCTTTTTGTTATTCCAAAGGTACGAGTGCAGTTGTCGTATGGCCCTCTTACCCCGCCCTATTTTATTATGTTTTTCATCTTCACTTTCTCGTTTGATGATATCGTAACTTAAGTGCCTCCTCCACATAGCACATTATTGGTGTAGTCATTTTGTAACGGGAATTCTTGTGACACTCAATTTCCTGCTTTGACGCCACTCACGCTGTCCGTATAGGGCTGTTTAATTGTAAGTAGTTGGCACACCACTATTCTTCATACTTGACCGCAAATGGTTTTGTGGTACCGTATCATAGGTCTTCTGTAAATCTACGAAGACTGAATGGTTCTGTTTCCCTCTGCTAATTCTCTTCTCTATTAGATTCCAAAACGTGAATATTCCGTCAATGCATGAGCGCCCTGGTTTAAAACCATCCTTTTTTTCAGATATTTTAAACTCCATCTCTAATCCATCCTTTAAGAATCTCTTGCGTAATCATGGTACTGATTGCATCACACTTATGCGCCGATAATTTTCAGAGTTCTGCCTATGTCCCTTCTTATAGACTGAAGTAATAACAGACTTCTTCCGTTCCTTGGATACCCGGTCCTCTTCTACACGTATCTTACAATGGGGCCAACATATCATGCACAACCATACGAGCTGTTGTACACAACTGTTCGTTCTCTTGCGTCAAATTCAATGTTCCTTGTATGAATTCGTTCCTCTTCTCCGTCAGCAAGGCTTGCTAATACTTTAGACACTCCTCCCTGCTCGTTCGAGTAATTTCAGCAGTACCTTTCTTGTCAATTCTCATCGTCTTCAGTATCTTCCACGATTGCTCTAGTACCACCAAAATGTTGTTTCATCAACAATTTCGCTAGTTCCTCACTTCGCCATAGATTCCTCCTCTCTCTTCGCAGCTTTGTGTCTTCCCACTAGAACATCAAAGGCCGCATCATATAAAATTGCTAAATGAGTTACACATATTTTCTACCGTATCATCCTTGCTATGTTACGCCTTGACTGCGAGTGTAAGTTGATAGAGGAAGTTTGTTGAGTCCCCCTGGAAACTTACTACACTGTATGGGATCCACGAAGACTTCACACTTGGCACCACTTCGTCTACTGCTTCTTTCCGTCCTAATGAAAAGCAGATTCTTCAACCCAATAAAATGGTTGGTTCAAATGGCTCTGAGTACTATGCGACTTAACTTCTGAGGTCATCAGTCGCCTAGAACTTAGAACTAATTAAACCTAACTAACCTAAGGACATCACACACATCCATGCCCGAGGCAGGATTCGAACCTGCGACCGTAGCGGAAGCTCGGTTCCAGACTGTAGCGCCTAGAACCGCACGGCCACTCCGGCCGGCATAAAATGGAGTGCTCCACATTTGGCTCCCAGTAAAACTCTCACATCCTAGATACATGCAGTCTTGTTTTCTGCCCAGTTATTGATCTTAACTCCAGAGTCGGTTGTCCCCACATGTTGCTTACGCCTGAACCATGCATTCATTATCTTCAAAGCATTTTGCTGGCATAAGTCTATCAGCCTATGCCCATTGTCGTTTAACACATTTTTCCGATACTTACCAACAACAGAGTCGCGAATTCTCCACCCAGGCACATGCTTTCAAGTCCCCAATAATTAAAAGTTCTTTTCGATAACTTACCTCTTCCAGTGATGCCGTCTGTTTGACATGAAATTTTTATTGTTGCCTCCTCTTGGCGTCGTCATTTGCCGCATGCACTCCCACGGTCATGACTGAGTGTGTTAATAAATCCATTTGTACCTGCAGGGTTGTTTCACTAATCTGATCCCAGGATTTCACATCGCCACTGTATTTTTTTCGTAATAGCTGTGGAGATTCCACTTCTAGCTCTCTTCTCTTTAGGCACTGCGCAGATATGGATGTAACCATTCCGTTCTTCCGTACCTTTGCCATTTTTCTTCGTTTCAGTTAGGGCTACTGTGTCCATTTCATTCCATGAAATACTTACACAGTTGTCGTTTCCGTTCCAAATTTCGTCTTCCAGAAAGACCAACCTGTTCATCCAAGACTATTTTAGTGGGAAATTTTGCCTCGGCATCTTTTTATATAAGTGACGGGCTCCGAATCCAACGCCCCAACCCCCATCCTGGAGGACGGGCTAATTTTTCTCGAGGTCATCTTCCATTAGAAGGGCTATCATTCCACGCTAAGGGGCTAGATCTACCACTGCTCCCTGAACTGTTGAGCCCTTTCGACCACTGGGATTTTGCGGATCCTCCTTTGCCTTTGAGGCAGTTTTGGTCACGTTATTTGAAGGTGCTCTCTTCCGTTAGCTGCGTAATGCATATCTATTGTTCACGATGCACTGTCCAGGGAGCACGCGACCCGTGTCTCCGGTGGACGTGGCAGAGGGATTTGTTGGCAGAGCTGACTTTTATTTTGGGCCCGTCGCCATACACCAGTGGACTGTCCTCGGGGTCCTGTCCTGGCCGGTCACCATTGTGAATGCAGGTGTTGTGGGGGGGTCCTCGGAGACAGGCGTGGCCGCCCCGTGCTTTTGCCTGCTCCTGCTGCTGCCCCTGCTATTGATTTTATCCGGCCTGCCGTGGCTCGGCGTGCTGTGCCGTGCCGTGGAGCCGCCTCCTTCCTGGAGAACGCACTCCGCCAACGGCCGCTGCCGTTCCGGGGACACCTTAGGGCTCGCGTTTTCGTAGCACGCATTCTGTGACTGTGCACGCGGAGTTTACGAGTTTGTAGGTTGGACTCCAGGTTCACTGCCGGACGGCAGAATTGCAACACCGCGGAGGAATCGCAAGGAGACCATGAAACTAAAGACGCGCGCCGCCTCACGAGGGAAGTGCCTCAGCTGAAACACACAAAGGTCGTTTGTCTGAATTTGCGTACAGCAAATGATCGAAGATAAACGGACATAAAGACCACAAATCGTGGGAAAAAATCGTGGAGAACAGGCAATCAGGAATATAAGGTTCACAAGTCATACATAAATAGGGTATTATTTGTGCCGAAAGTTAAACATTTGCTTGAAACAGTATACCGCTTTGTAACGCGAAATTCACCGCAAGATGTCACCTACGGTTACGAAAGGTGGCAGGGAGTGTTGTGGTTGTCAGCAGAGAAGCTGTAGCAGCAAAATTGTTCGGTCAGTGACTTCGAACGTCAGCTAGTCACTGTCATCTGTGTAACAAATCAATTACGCACATTTTGACCCTTCTAAAAGCTGTTCAAGTCGACTGTTGTTGATGTGGTTTTGAACAGCCGCGGATCTGCGATATTTCCAAACAGGGGCAAAAACTTGATAGTTACACCCCTCCCCCCCCTCCCCCCCCCCCACCATCTCCCACGAGCGTTAGATATATGATATCAGAAATTAAAAGAAAATAGTTTTTTCAAACATATGTTCATTTTGTAGCGCACGTCTTTGTGAAGAGTTCGATATATAAAACATACATGTTCGAGGAAATGTAAGGCATATTATTTGACCTTAAGTGTGCCAAAGTGCAGTGCCGCCCCTCTTCGCACAGCATTCTTCTGTCACATGTCACTATATTTCGCTCTGTGCAATTCTAACATACATGTTGTTAATGGAAACCATTAAACCCATTTTCAGGACAGCGTAAATCAAAATGTCATGTGGTGCGTCTCCTGCTCCCAGTCGGTAGGTTTGACATCCTATCCCCTTTAAAAAAAATACAATTAATAGTGGGTGGGATTATTAGCGACTGGGAGAATAAGAACTCTTCAGAAAATTTGCAATCTTTATTGCCTATTAGCAATAACTTTCTATTTTATGTGACATGAAATTAAATATAGGAAACCAGTAAAGACAAGAGACAAGCAAAGTCAGTACCCATTTCTTCATACTAAGGTCGCAGCATTTTTTCTCTCTCCAATATTGCTACAGCTTTACACGGCGCGCTTTCTTTTCTGCAAAAGAATCTATTACCTCATCAAAGTTCGTAAAATGTTTTGCTGCATGAAAAATCAAAATGTCGTTGTCTAATACTGAAAAAGCTCTTAATACGAATAGTACCCGAGACTGACGTGGTTTCTCGATTTGATTACGTCTATTTTGTCACTTTCTGCTAGATAAAGCTAAATAGGCCTTTCTAATATTGCACCAGTTGCAACAAACGACACGTAAGTGAGGCTGTTGTGGCACAAATGGTCGTTTTTATCTACGTACTTCATTTACATAAATAATAACACGACAGAATGTAATTCACGAAGTACCATTATCAAATAAATTCCTAGTAGGCCTGCTACAAGCAAAAAGTTCTATGTAGGGAATAGTTTCACATTCCATTCATATGCTCCAGTTTCTCAAGCTTGAGATCGAAAAGTAGTAGAAATACGAAAGTTTTACATAAATTTAGAATCGTCATATTCCTCCACATAATTTGTGTGATGCCCCGGTTTCTTTTCCTTCCCCATTCTAACAAACAATCTTGTCATCATTAATTCTGTAACTATTCCTGACATTGTCAAAACCTATTCTCCAGTTAACTTCACTAACCCTGCCAGAATCACCGGTTCAGTTATCCCGCGTTTATTCTCCGGTTAGAGCGTTTTCCCCGCTATTCCGAGAACAGAACTTAAGCGGCTGCTAACCGGGGACTCGTACAACTGGACCTTAAAAATGTGGCGATCTGGCAAAACTTTATTGATAAAATTTCATTTTCTCGGATATACCGAGAGGATAATATGTTAGTCCTGTTACTCGTTTATTTCTACTATGGTAGTCTGAATCTATGGATTTCGCTAGTAATTATAATAACGCTTGTCATTCGCACACTCAATCAACCACATAAACAAACAGCGATCGGCATTCACCCTTTTGGGTTTATTCGGCTCAGCTCGTATAGCCCTGTCCCCTTTTGACTCCCGGAAAGCTTATTTTTTTTTCACTTCTAATTGCGACGGGGATTTCTCTGTCAGGGACTTACAGTGCAATATGTTTAATTGTTCAAATGTGTGTGAGATCTTATGGGACTTAACTGCTAAGGTCATCAGTCCCTAGCTTACACACTACTTAACCTAAATTAACCTAAGGACAAACACACACACCCATTCCCGAGGGAGGACTCGAACCTCCGCCGGGACCAGCCAGCCGCACAGTCCATGAAAAGTGCAATATGGATCCATTCAAATGTCAGCTTATGATTCGTTCAGAAATGTGTTCAAAAATGTTCAAAAACTAACAGGGACACGTTTTAAAATGATATCAATAATAAATAGACCAACGTGCGCTGGATGCTAGGTGCTTTGTGAAACAAGGCTTTTTCTTCAAGAATATGTGTAATTTGGCGCCCCCTGACATTTCCGCCCGGGGCACATACACCGGTTTGCCCCCCCCCCCCCTCTCCTCCCTCTCCAGGAAACGCGAAGGAATGACCACAGCTAAAACGAGACCTGGCAGATATCACGTACTGACGGACAGGGTCCGTCGGGCACTGTACATAGTGACTGTGAAAAATATCATGTGAACTGAGCAGAAGGAACCACTCGGGACTTCCAGAATGCTACCACAAGTTAGTCTAGTACAACGATTGGCGTATGCCATGTGGAGCGCCGGAAATGAAATACGGAGCAGGTGGTATTACGGTATGTGGCTGTTTTTCATGGTTAGGATGTGGTCCCTTTATTACGCTTCAGAAAATGCTAAATGCGAAAGGATATGAATACATTTTAAAGCATTATGTACTGCTTACACCAGAGGGACAGTTCGCAGGCAATGCCTGGCTGTACAAGCATGACGATGCAACATGTCGTAAAGCACCATCCGTGAGGCAATGGGTTTTAGACATTAACATTCGCAGGCCGGGGTGGCCGAGCGGTTCTAGGCGCTACATTCTGGAACCGCGCGACCGCTTCGGTCGTAGGTTCGAATCCTGCCTCAGGCATGGATGTGTATGATGTCCTTAGGTTAGTTAGGTTTAAGTAGTTCTAAGTTCTACGGGACTGATGACCACAGTAGTTAACTCCCATAGTGCTCAGAGCCATTTGAACCAAGCCATTAACATTAGTGAAAAAGACTGACTTGCTCAACCAAATCGAACACCTTTTGGATGAATTAGAACGTTGGTTTCTCTCGAGACCTCACGGTCAAACATCGCTATCCTCTTCGATTACGGCTCGTGAGGAAGGATGGACTACCATTCCTCCGTAGAGTTTCAGACACTTGACTGAAAGATGGGCACGCCCCGTATTAATTTACTTTTTACCAGGTAGGGTATGTTATCACATGCAGTCGGATTTCTCAGAGAAGTTGCCGTGTCGTCGTACGTTCTTCCGTTAATCATCGTCGAAGTACAAAATTGTCGTAACGATGTGGATAATGTGAACAATGTAGATTTTGCCGTTAGGTTACTGCAGTGGGCACAGACCGAAAATGATGTAGGAAAGTGCACATGTTGCACTTGTCAAGTGCGCATAGCGTTACATTCCGCTTTGTTTTTATCGCTTCACTGAAACTTCATATTTGCACTTCGAGGACGAAAAAACTACGATAATGCTTCAACTTTTATTTTGGAAAATATGGGTTCATTTACACTATTGGCCATTAAAATTGCTACACCAAGAAGAAATGCAGATGTTAACGGGTATTCATTGGACAAATATATTATACTAGAACTGACATGTGACTACGTTTTCACGCAATTTGGGTGCATAGATCCTGAGAAATCAGTACCCGGAACAACCACCTCTGGCCTTAATAACGGCCTTGATACGCCTGGGCGTTGAGTCAAGCAGAGCTTGCATGGCGAGTACAGGTACAGCTGCCCATGCAGTTTCAACACGATACCACAGTTCATCAAGAGTAGTGACTTGCGTATCGTGACGAGCCAGTTGCTCGGCCACCATTGACCAGACGTTTTCAATTGGTGATAGATCTGGAGAATGTGATGGCCAGGGCAGCAGTCGAACATTTTCTGTATCCAGAAAGGCACGTACAGGACCTACAACATGCGGTCGTGCATTATCCTGCTGAAATGCAGGGTTTCGGAGAGATCGAATGAAGGGTAGAGCCACGGGTCGTAACGCATCTGAAATGTAACGTCCACTGTTCAAAGTGCCGTCAGTGCGAACAAGAGGTGACCGAGACGTGTAACCAATGGCACCGCATACCAACACGCCGGGTGATACGCCAGTATGGCGATGACGAATACACGCTTCCAATGTGCGTTCACCGCGATGTCGCCAAACACGGATGTGACCATCATGATGATGTAAACAGAACCTGGATTCATCCGAAAAAATGACGTTTTGCCATTCGTGCACCCAGGTTCGTCGTTGAGTACACCATCACAGGCCCTCCTGTCTGTGATGCAGCGTCAAGGGTAACCGCAGCCATGGTCTCCGAGCTGATAGTCCATGCTGCTGCAAACGTCGTCGAACTGTTCATGCAGATGGTTGTTCTCTTGCAAACGTCCCCATCTGTTGACTCAGGGATTGAGACGTGGCTGCACGATCCGTTACAGCCGTGCGGATAAGATGCCTGTCATCTCGACTGCTAGTGATACGAGACCGTTGGGATCCAGCACGGCTTTCCGTATTACCCTCCTGAACCCACCTATTCCATATTCTGCTAACAGTCATTGGATCTCGACCAACGCGGGCAGCAATGTCGCGATACGATAAACCGCAATCACGATAGGCTATAATCCGACCTTTATCAAAGTCGGAAACGTGATGGTACTTATTTATCCTCCTTACGCGAGGCAACACAACAACTGCTGTTTGTGTATGAGAAAGCGGTCGGAAACTTTCCTCATGTCAGCACGTTGAAGGTGTCGCCACCGGCGCCAACCTTGTGTGAATGCTCTGAAAAGCTAATCATTTGCATATCACAGCATCTTCTTCCTGTCGGTTAAATTTCGCGTGTGTAGCACGTCATCTTCGTGGTGTAGCAATTTTAATGGCCAGTAGTGTATTAACGCCCATTAGAATGCTAATAAACTAAGAACTAACGAGTTTCAGTATCCACCAGTCAACATTAGTTTGGTGCAGAACGGAATGAGGCATTTAGCAGTAGAAATCTTTGACCACTTACACGGAGATGTTAAGAATATAAATGTAACAAAATTAACTTCAAATACAAACTAAAATAATTAGTACTGTACAACCTATCCTAGCCCATAGAAAAAAGAATATGTAAGTGTGTAAGTGTGTGTGTGCGTGTGTGTGTGTGTGTGTGTGTGTGTGTGTGTGAGAGAGAGAGAGAGAGAGAGAGAGAGAGAGAGAGGGGGGGGGGGAAGGTGGTTGCACGTGAAGTTAAGTATAAATCACCATATGAAAAATAAGTAAACGTAGTTTTGCCATACTTTTCAGTGAGGAATTTTATTACATTTATAAACTAACTGACACTTACTACATCATAGCAATACAAAGTAATTATTATCCTTGAAATTACAGATAACTAAGTAAATAACTTGAACATTTTGTTTCATAACTGTGAAACACTGGAAAACATCCCTTCATTAATGCTCACTATTCCCGCTTGGGAAATAATAATATCCATAAGTTATAAATAATCAGAATTTTGCTTGAGGTTGAAATTTATTTTCTACTTTTACACGAAGCTTAGAGAGACATTCCGATCAAAAGCAACAGACCGTATACGTTTTTTTATGGAAGGTCGTATGAGGGCTTGACACATCTCCCTCAGTCAACAAAGGCGCTCAAAAAAGTATCGGTTTACGAGCCTGCACGGGAGCCTATCTACAGTAACCGATTGCTGCACTGTGTGGTGTGCAAATACCGTGAACGGTTAAGCCCCTTCGTTGAGGGGTCTAACATGATCAAGCCCTTTCACCATCGATGCAAGGTCCACGCACACCCAAAACTGGCTTATCCAGCACCTGAATAGTGTAATTTGTAATCCGATGTGCGATCCAGCGCTCGCGGAGGCCTATACAAAGACGGATGTAGCGTCTATGCAGCTCGCCACGTTTGGTTCAGAATTCAGACAGATCGCTTTCACAACGAAATTCACGACTTCACTCTTTGACGCCTTACAATACTCAGAGCTTTATCAATCAGCCTTAGTATCGTTTAGTACAATCTGTAACTCCTCCGTTCACCTTTAAGCTGTTTTCTTCCGCATGGCGGAAAAGAGAACACGGCGTGCTAGTGTTAGCATCGACGCACTAGTTTTGTTCGTAGACTTCCGGAAGGCTTTAGACACAGCTTCGCACTGTCGTTCAGTACGTAACAGGCAACCTTCCCGAGTTTGTAACCAGATTTGTCACTGAACTCCCTTGCAGACAGAACTCAACAGCCGGCCGCAGTGGTCGAGCGGTTCTAGGCGCTTCAGTCTGGAACCGCGCGACCGCTACGGTCCCAGGTTCGAATCCTGCCTCGGGGATGGATGTGTGTAATGTCCTTAGGTTAGTTAGGTTTAAGTAGTTCTGAGTTCTAGGGGACTGATGACTTCTGATGTTAAGTCCCATAGTGCTTAAAGCCATTTCAAGAACTCAACACTTTGTTCTTGACGGAACGAGATCGACAGATGCTAAAGTGATTTCGGGGGTTCCCCAGGGGAGTGTTAGACGGATGTTATTGTTATCAGTATACGTGAATGCTGCATTAAGACAAGGAGATGCTCTGTCGTGCGTACTATTTAATATTACTCCGGAGAAAGTCGTAAACAGAGAGTGTACTGGAAAAGTGTAAAGGGCTACGAACGGAAGGTGGCAGGTCTCGGAAATTTGCTTACGCAGACGACATAGTGTCAGTGAGCGAGAGTGGACAAGAGACTGGGGAGACGCATAAAAGGATCACCATAGCGGCAAGTGAAGCAGGACTACTCACCAACAAAAAAAGAAAAGAAACACACACAGAGACAACATATGCAAGTAGGCACAATTAAATGTGAACAATACCATTTCAAAGTTGACCGAGACAAGATCAAGTGTGTTGATCAGTTCAGCTACCTGGGATGTTGATACAGTTGTTGTAACCAAATACCCACAGATGTAAACGAAAGAATTTCTGCTGGTTCCAAATGTCTGTATGCCCCGGGAGACACGTTCAAATAGAAAGCCCTATCGCATTCTGCGAAAATGCCTATAATGCCGTTACACGCGCATTTGTCTTCTGTGGTTCAGAAAACTGGACACCAACTAAAAGGAGACGCAGAAGCTTCGTAACGTTTGAAAGAAAGGAGACGAGGAGAAGCTGGGGCCCGGTGAGAGAGGACATACTTGGAGACCAAGAAAGAATATGGAATTAATATCATGAACCCGTGCAACGTTTTACAGTATCAGTAGAGTAGAAGACTCCAATGGGCAGGTCACGTAATCCGTATGGCAGAGACCCGAATTCCTGGGCAAGCTTTCATTGCGACACGAAGACCCATCGGTAGGCCAAGAAACAGGTGGGAAGACGACCTAGAGGAAGATGCGGAAGCTCTGAATGTAGTCCACTGGGAGGAAACAGCAGCAGACACAATGCAGTGGAGATTGATTGTTGATGCAGCGCATGGTCGACAGTGCTCTTGTCCGATGTTTAAATTAGTAAGCAAGTGGATAACGTCGGGAACTGCCTCGGGCTGTTCGCTAGCGATGCCTGGAAGATTGCGGCGCAGAGAGTTGGAACAGAAACACGGGAAGACCTACAGTTAATCGGCGGTTGGTCCAGGGACTAGCAGTTGACCCTGAGTACAAATGAACGTGACATGTTGCGCACAAGTAGGCGAATAAATCTACTACTGATCGGTTACGCTACTAACAACTTAAGAGTAAACATCCAGAGCGACCTGAAGTGCAACCTAATGTCCATATAAAACAATTTGTAGGAAAAGCTAGACCCCAAAAAAGATTTATTTGAAGGAAAGGGAATAGTAAGTCATCTAAGTGGTTTACAGTAACTTCTTGTCCGCCCGACACATGAATACTGTTTGCTAGTCGGACGCACTTACAACGCCGTGTTAATAGAAGGGACCCGCGAATTTCTTCACGGGATCCTTTACTCAGCGCGAGAGCGTTACGGAGATGTCAACGAACTCCAAAGTCACTCGCTACAAGAGAAGCGTTGTGCATCACGGAGAGGTTCGCTGCTGAAATTCCCAGAGCATACCTTCATAGAAGAGTCGACCAACAGATTAATTTCTCCTGAATACGTCTCGCAAAATGACCAAAACGAGAAGTCGGAGAAATCAGAGCTCACACTGACACTTGCCGACGATCATTCTTCCCACGCGCCATTCACGAATCAGACTGGGAAGGGAGACCAGATTGTGGAACCAGGTATACTATCCGCCACACACCGTAAGGCGGCTTGCGAAGAATGTATGTAGAGGTACTGAGCTGAAACCAAATTGCATAATGCATATCCTGCTTACGGGTTAAACGTAAAAAGCCATTCATGAAGTAATGTACCCTATGCTGTTTTTTTCTGTCCTCCTCACTCTTTCTCCTTACAGAATTTGATTCCTTTACTGTTCTAAACATTTGGCTGCGTTTAGAATACGTAAACGGCTCACGGCAGCCGTAATATAACTAAAGTATTACTTTGTGGAAGGGGCCTATGGCGCAGTCCTACATAAATTTTAAGAGGCAGTGAGCTTATTCCGCTGTGGGCCTCCTTTTTTGGGAGGGAAGGATCTCATCGAGGACTATCCTCCCCTAAGTTCATTACCCGTCGTAATTCGTTTACGTAACCCTCTGATATTCAGAGAAGCAAGGGTTGCAAATTGGGAGGAAATAGCGAAAGGTAAACACGTTGCGTCGGAGTGAATGCCAGCTATCAGTTAGTCTTTCTGCCGTCATTTCCACCTCAGGGCATAGAAATTCTCTCTTCGTCCCAAGGAAGTCCTAAATTTATCACATTACTTACTTATTTTGAAAATCGTGACAGATATTTGTATGGAATTTCTGCGTTCCACGTTTTTTTCTTCGCATTTGCATTAACTACTTAAGCTCAATACAATATTGCCTAATTACGACGGTAATCCGAGAAGTAACTCTCATTTGGCTGCAATAAATGCACGAAATACACTCCTGGAAATTGAAATAAGAACACCGTGAATTCATTGTCCCAGGAAGGGGAAACTTTATTGACACATTCCTGGGGTCAGATACATCACATGATCACACTGACAGAACCACAGGCACATAGACACAGGCAACAGAGCATGCACAATGTCGGCACTAGTACAGTGTATATCCACCTTTCTCAGCAATGCAGGCTGCTATTCTCCCATGGAGACGATCGTAGAGATGCTGGATGTAGTCCAGTGGAACGGCTTGCCATGCCATTTCCACCTGGCGCCTCAGTTGGACCAGCGTTCGTGCTGGACGTGCAGACCGCGTGAGACGACGCTTCATCCAGTCCCAAACATGCTCAATGGGGGACAGATACGGAGATCTTGCTGGCCAGGGTAGTTGACTTACACCTTCTAGAGCACGTTGGGTGGCACGGGATACATGCGGACGTGCATTGTCCTGTTGGAACAGCAAGTTCCCTTGCCGGTCTAGGAATGGTAGAACGATGGGTTCGATGACGGTTTGGATGTACCGTGCACTATTCAGTGTCCCCTCGACGATCACCAGTGGTGTACGGCCAGTGTAGGAGATCGCTCCCCACACCATGATGCCGGGTGTTGGCCCTGTGTGCCTCGGTCGTATGCAGTCCTGATTGTGGCGCTCACCTGCACGGCGCCAAACACGCATACGACCATCATTGGCACCAAGGCAGAAGCGACTCTCATCGCTGAAGACGACACGTCTCCATTCGTCCCTCCATTCACGCCTGTCGCGACACCACTGGAGGCGGGCTGCACGATGTTGGGGCGTGAGCGGAAGACGGCCTAACGGTGTGCGGGACCGTAGCCCAGCTTCATGGAGACGGTTGCAAATGGTCCTCGCCGATACCCCAGGAGCAACAGTGTCCCTAATTTGCTGGGAAGTGGCGGTGCGGTCCCCTACGGCACTGCGTAGGATCCTACGGTCTTGGCGTGCATCCGTGCGTCGCTGCGGTCCGGTCCCAGGTCGACGGGCACGTGCATCTTCCGCCGACCACTGGCGACAACATCGATGTACTGTGGAGACCTCACGCCCCACGTGTTGAGCAATTCGGCGGTACGTCCACCCGGCCTCCCGCATGCCCACTATACGCCCTCGCCCAAAGTCCGTCAACTGCACATACGGTTCACGTCCACGCTGTCGCGGCATGCTACCAGTGTTAAAGACTGCGATGGAGCTCCGTATGCCACGGCAAACTGGCTGACACTGACGGCGGCGGTGCACAAATGCTGCGCAGCTAGCGCCATTCGACGGCCAACACCGCGGTTCCTGGTGTGTCCGCTGTGCCGTGCGTGTGATCATTGCTTGTACAGCCCTCTCGCAGTGTCCGGAGCAAGTATGGTGGGTCTGACACACCGGTGTCAATGTGTTCTTTTTTCCATTTCCAGGAGTGTATATTTTATGACCAGAAAAAGTGTAACTTACAAAATGGAAGCATCGTTTTTTTCTATACATAATCGCATCTATTATTTAAGCATGTGGCTACGAGCCTCGAATATCTAGTCTCGTAGTCTGGTGCAGCTAGTGCATAGGCCTGTCTGTTTGCTACATTCCCCTCCTCGGCATCTCTTCCGAATCCTTCCTGGCGACAAACTCTTTGGCCTCCGTGGAAAGATGGAAATTTCTCTGATCAAGATCT
Source organism: Schistocerca piceifrons (assembly GCF_021461385.2). NCBI lineage: Eukaryota > Metazoa > Arthropoda > Insecta > Orthoptera > Acrididae > Schistocerca > Schistocerca piceifrons. Next base: position 294,327,555 of record NC_060139.1, on the reverse strand, counting down.
GGACTGTATGCTGCGTGATCAAATATTTCCCGTCCAAATTGCTTTACCAAGCTTCTGGTTAAAACATCGTTCTGATAGCGGGCATTGTCATCAAGAAGAATGATCTTTCTACGCCTCCGGTTTTGGCTTGCTCGCTGTAGATTTCTTAGGCTGTCACAGTATCGATCACCGTGTCTTTAGGCATGAAATATCTTTACGATCCCCCTGTCCCCTTCTCAAAAAGAGAATGTGGTACCTATTAGGTTTCGTGTTGACAGAATTTGCTTGAATTACCGAGGTTGCATGGATGATGGAAAGGAAGGTTGAATGACGAGGTCAATAGAGACGAAAGAGAAGCTCAGAGTGAGGACCCATAAAAAAAATAAAGCACTCCGTCTTCAGGCCACGAGTGGCCTGCCGGGACCATCCGACCGCCGGATAGGAGGGGCGTGGGGTCAGCACACCGCTCTCCCAGTCGTTATGATGGTATTCTCGACCGAAGCCGCTACTGTTCTGTCGAGTAGCTCCTCAATTGGCATCACGAGGCTGAGTGCACCCCGAAAAATTGCAACAGCACATGGTCACCCATCCAAGTGCCGACCACGCCCGACAGCGCTTAACTTCGATGATCTCACGGGAACCGGTGTAGCCACTGCGGCAAGGCGTTGCCCAGATTGAGGACCCATAGGGAAGAAAATTGTCCGTAGCGAGTCATACCAGCATTCGTCTTAAGCAACTAAGACAAAACACCAAAAACCCACACATAAGATACCAGAGGGGTATTCGAACCGGCACCCTCCCTCTCTGCCTGTCCGCCTTGGCGTCTCCGGAGTACCACAGTCATTCAGCAGTTAAACAGACTAACGAATATATATGGCAATGCTTAAAGCAGGAATTTGAAAATTTTGCAAGTTTTAGTTGATGACTTTGAGAAGAAGGTTAGTTACGTGTTCAATATTTACGTAAACATAGCGTTGTTTAAGTTTCTAGTTTTGATGGGGTGTCCGCTCAAACAAAGTAGTTTTCAACAGCTTTCTCTGATCCGATTTTTATTTTCGGGAAGAGTGCAACTGTCAGAAATCTTCTCTCGAATGAACAGACAGTATGGCGGTAATTGCATCAACCGTGCTGCAAAAGCGTAAACGAGGACCACTGCTCTGGGTGTTCGGCAGCAGTAGCGACATCGGAGTTGCAAGTTTGAAGTGATCAGTTTATCCAATAAACCGACGAATTAAGGTTTGTAAAACTGCTGTAAAATGTCGAGTAAATATTGTGACAACACATTGAATCATTCAAAACAAACCAAACTATCCTAAGACTTGTGCATGGTGGTCTTGCAGAGAGGTTCATCACGAAGAACAGAGATCTCTCGTTTCACCGAGCTCAAAAATCATACCAGTAGCAGAAATGATGCGTTGTTGGATGGGATTTTAACCTGTGAAGAAACTTGGATACATGGTTTTGAGCCGGAGTCCAGGCGTCAAAACATCCACTGGCAACCAGTTTTGGAGTGCGCATGGTCCGATTTGCATGATTTGTCGAGCAGTGCAATATCAACGGCCTCTGCTACACAAGTATGACTGAGAGCAAAGTCGAACCACCGCTGAAGGGGAAATGTCCGAGGTGCCAGAGGAAAGGCGTTCTTCTTGAAAATAACGCTAGACCTTATACCACACGACTGACTCCGTAAACTACTGGCAAAGGCGTTGCGAGAGCTCCTACCTCATCATCCTTACAACCCTGTTTGTGCCCTTCTGATTTTTACTTGTTTGGCCTGATGAAACAACCTTTACTCATCCTCAACAGTAACGAAGAGGTAAAGAAGAAACAACAAAACTGGCTTAGAGATCAACATAAAGAATTCTTCGCTGAACGGATAAGACGACTCGTTAGAAAATGAGAAAAGTGCAATGATGTTGGTGGGGATTACCTGGAAAATACATAAAAATTTTGTCCATTTATTAAAGATTTTTGCTGTACAGTTATTTGTCTATTTAATTATTGAGTGACACTCGTGTATTAATGACGAAACGCGTCTCTGCAGCTAAGAGCTGATGTGCTGGGCCGTTGGAGATCTCAACGTATACTCTGAATCTGACAAGAAACGTTTTCGTTTCCCCGTGGAGAACAAAACGTTCTGTCTTGTTTAACAGGGATTCTAGTCTGAGAATAGCTGGAACCTAAGGCAATGCGCGCCTACTCAGCCTTTTGTGTTGTCCTTTTTACCGATTGCGCATTACAAGCTATTTCACTATCGTAAAGGTATTTCTACAGAAGCAAAGGTGCCGGTAATTTGTGTACTGAACAGAATAAATCATAATACATTATTATTCTGTAACGGCCCACGAGAAACCACGGGTCACTTATACAAAACACTCAGAAAATTTGTTGATTTTCGAAAAATTGTCTAATAAAGTTCGTAATCACCCTGTATACTAAGCGATATGGTGTGAAAATCAGTATGCTGATGTTACAGACGTGTTTGTATCACTTCTGATTTGTAGGTACTCCCGAACTCCGTAGCAACCTTGAACGCTGAGGTTACAGTTTTCGTTCCGAATAACTCTCGATACTTATTAGTTACTTCATGTTCAGAGGGTATGCTGATTCCATTGTCGTTTGTTTAATTAGTGAAAACAGCTCCACTTGCTTTGAGAAGGGTATTGAGTCCACTGCCGGTTTCGGCCTTTACTTTAGGACACTTTCAAGTGGTTTTGAAAACTGCCAAAAATATGATGGATTTATAAATGTTGTATATCACAGATGAAAAACAAGGCTTAAGCATGAACAACATAAGCACAGACAAGATTATAAAATGTACAGTGTACTGTGGAGAAGCGACGTCAAATGATAAAAAAAACTACCAGTAAAATGGATTTAAAAAATGATTGAATGTAAAAATTAGCTTTAGCCTTTTATTGGTAAAACATGCAATTTGAAATTTTCGAGTATGTCAGGACAAAAGCTACAGTATGCCAATACTTTTAATATATTGAGTTGTGCAGTTTTTATAATCCTGACACTTTGACGTTTCTCACGATTTCGGTTGGGCACATAACATTTTCAATCCACCTGAATTGTAGTTTTTAATCATCTGAGTTACTTCTCTACAGCATAATGTAAATTTTATGCTCTTTCTGCACTAATACGGTGGATGTGTAGGCTTTGGGTTTTTTTTTTCGTTTTGCATTATGTGCAATATTTATATAGCCATCATATTTATGGCAGTTTTCCAAACTACTTGAAAATCGTCTAATCTAAATACCAAAACTGATAGTCGATTCAGTAAATTCTCGACAGCAGCTGGAGCGGTTTCATTAATAACCAAGTAACTCCCAACACAATCCGTTCCTGAGCCACAACGCCTGCGCATCTGGCTATAGGCAACCCTTCTTGCTGCCAGACCGTGAGGGAAGCCCACATCGTTGGCAATAGAGCTAGTAGGTCGAGCATTCTCTCTCCATTATCGTTTTAACAGTGCTGTAAAAACGTGGTTCACGTACAGATCACTGTTTCGTTCACTCATTTTGTGTATTTTCTCACCGTAGAGTCTTTCACTTAACGCGATGCCACTACTGAAGACTTTATCTGTCTCTGTTTTCAGCCAACTTTCGGGGCTGAGTGTTATTCAGGGTGAAGCGTCTAACTTTTCCACGTCAAATTACTTTTGACCCGCTAAATAAATTTGTAATCTATTTTCATCTAGACGAACAATGACCAAGCGCTCATGAAACCAACGGCAATGAGTTCACGCAACTTCATTAATAGCCGAAGTGCAGGCAGTCAACCTTTTTCTATTGAACTACGTTATTGTTGCCTTCAGAACAGATCACCTTGACGGGATAAATTAAGCGATATAAATCTTTTCTCGATCGAATAAGAAATCATGGGGTAAAAATGCGTTCAATACCGGGATTTTTTTCTGTGTTGTTTCGGCCGTTGAAAGGCCAGCTGTCTGGAAATTTACGCCACTCATGTCGCAATTTCATGATAGTTCATCAGGCGTTACAAACATTTAAGCCTACTTTGTACAAAAAGAGAGATGCTATATTGCTGGAAAGACAGTGAGCCGGCAGTGAGGTATGACAAATAATGTTTTTACCTCCCACAGTTTTCAACAAATGGGCAGATATCCGTTAGAACATCTGATGCTCGTAAATAAATGTTTGCTATCGAAAAAATTATTCGAATTCGGAGCATGTAAATGCGCGATAATCTCTATATTCAGTGTACTTTTACTTAATGATTTCTTGTTAGTTGTACAAAATAGTTGCATCTCTGAATTTGTTTCATCGAATTTTGCTATTCAGGCTGCAAAGAAAATACCATAGTTCTGATCAAAAAACAGATTACGAAACAAAAGTAACGTGGTGTTAGAAAGGATTTTATTTGTTCCAAGGTATTTCCTTCCAATGACATTTTGACGGAACCTTCACGTTTGCTGATTTGTCATCACTACGGTCTTCCCTCGCTTATCCTCGTTGCATACTCTTTCCCCACGTTTACGATCCTTTCTTTCATAAATCGTAGTTCTTTCTCTAGTCCTCCCAAGACTGGTTGATCATACTTAACCGTTTACCCTGTATCTCAGCATAAATATTGAACAGCGGTGGTGATAAACCATATGCTTGTGCAGTAACCGACTCATCGCCAGTCCTCACTACCACTACCTTTCGGTTCGTTACGATAAAATCTTTTTGCCTGTGTTTCGAGAGTGGTGGCTGGTCAGCTGTTTTGAGAGGCTGCTGGTGTCCTGATTGGTCGCCGGTGTTTGCCGCTGCGCTCCGGACAGACGTCTCGCCGACGCCGCCTTTGATCTGAACTGCTGCGTAGCTGCAGGCGTCAACGCACTGGAGGCGACGTCAACCGTCGGATGGAGGTGTCTTCACACTAGGCAGATCACGGACACTACGTCACGTCAGCTAGCGCTGTGCACAACGGTGAAACTGGAGTTGTGAGATACCGGAATACAGTATCGGAATTAAGGGGCTAGATTTGATAATATAGCTTATTAATTGTCAAAGGAAAAATTCTTAACTGCTATTCTTGACAAAGATTGTATGCGAAATTTCCCACACTAATGAGAGGTGAAATAATACGAAAAATGTCGACGTGAACGTTTATTTGCTCGAGAAAATACACGGGGATGTCAAAAGTAATGGGATAGCGATATGCACTTATACAGATGGCGGAAGTATCGCTTACACGATGTATAAAAAGATCAGTGCATTGGCGGAGCTGTGAATTGTACTGAAGTGATTCATGTGAAAAGGTTTCTCGCGTAATTGTGGCCGTACGACGTATATTAACAACTTCGAACTTGGAGTAGTAGTTCGAGCTAGACGCGTGGGACATTCCATTTCGGAAACAGTTAGGGAATTCAATATTCCGAGACTCACAGTGTCAAGAATGCGCCGGGAACACCAAACTCAAGCAGTACCTCTCACTAAGAACAACACAGTGGCCGTCGGCTTTCACTTAACGACCGAGAACAGCGGCCTTTTCGTGGAGTTGTCAGTGATAACACACAAGCAACACTGCGTGAAATAGCCACATAACCCAATGTCGGACGTTTGACGATCGTATACGTTGTATTGCACGTTAACCGGGGGCCTAGAAACGACGGAGAGGCTCCGTCCCCACCGCAGCTGCAGTGGTCCACAACCCCACGACAACTACCGCAATTCACTTCACCACACCGCCGCCCCACATCGAACCCTCCCCCCTAGGGAACGTCTCAAAAAAATTTTCAAATGTGTGTGAAATCTTATGGGACTTAACTGCTAAGGTCATCAGTCCCTAAGATTACACACTACTTAACCTAAATCATCCTACGGACAAACACACACACCCATGCCCGAGGGAGGACTCGAACCTCCGCCTGGACCAGCCGTACAGTCCATGACTGCAGCGCCTTAGACCGATCGGCTAACCCTGCGCGGCGGAACGTCTCACACCAGACGAGTGTAGCCCCTGTGTCTGCATGGTAGAGTGATGGTGGTGTACGCGTACGTGAAGAACTTGTTTACGCAGCAATCGACGACATAGGGTAGCTGAGGCGGAATAAGGGGAACCAGCTAGCATTGCCGGGGCAGATGGAAAACCGCCTAAAAACCATCCACAAACTAGCCGGCTCACCGGACCTCGACATAAGTCTGCCGGGCGGATTCGTGCCGGGGACCAGGCGCTGCTTCCCAATCAAGAAAGCCGTGCGTTATACCGCACGGCTAACCGGGCGGGCTATCGTATACGTTACGACAGTGCGAAGGAATTTTGTCGTTTATGGTCTGTGCCAGCAGACGACCGATGTGTATGCCTTTGCTAACAGCACGAAATCGCTTGCAGCGTGTCTGCTAGGCTCGTGACCAAATCGGATGGAGCCTATACGGCTGGAAAATCGTGACCTGCTCAGGAGTGCCCCAATTTCAGTTGGTAAGAGCTGATTGTAGGGTTCGAGTGTGGCGCAGACTCCACAAAACCATGGAACCAAGTTTTCAACAAGGCACTGTATAAACCGGTCGTGGCTCCATTACAGTGTGGGGGTCCTCCGATCCAACTGAACCGAACGTTGACTGGAAATGGTCTTGTTCGGCTACATCGGAACCATTTGCAACCATTCATGGACTTCATTTTCATGGATGACAATGCTCCATGTCACCGGAGCACAATTGTTCGCTATTGTTTTGAAGAAAGTTCTGGACAATGCGAGCCAATTATTTGGCCACCCAGATCGTCCGACATGAATCCCATCGAACGTTAATGGGACATAATCAAAGAGTCAATTCGTGCACAAAATCTTGCACTGGTGCACTTGTACAATTATGGACGGCAACAGAGGCAGCAGGGCTCAGTATTTCAGCAGGGGTCCTTCCAACGATTTGTTGAGGTGATACCACGTCGAGTTGCTGCAGTACAGCGGGCAACAGGAGGTCCGACACGATATTGGGAGGTATCCCATGACTTTTCTCATCTCAGTGTACATACATACATACATACAGTCATATCGAACAATATTTACTATGGAAAACAGCGCCTTTTGACTTTATCTATTGTGCTTTGTTTTCCTTATAAGTACCAAATAATGTCAAAAATAATTGCACACTACTGGCCATTAAAATTGCTACACCAAGAAGAAATGCATATGATAAACGGGTATTCATTGGACAAATATATTGTACTAGAACTGACATGTGATTACATTTTCACGCAATTAGGGTGCATAGATCCTGAGAAATCAGTATCCACAACAACCACCTTTGGTCGTAATAACGGCCTTAATACTCCTAGGCATTGAGTCAAACAGAGCTTGGATGGCGTGTACAAGTACAGCTGCCCATGCAGCTTCAACACGATACCACAGTTCATCAAGAGTAGTGACTGGCTGATTGTGACGGGCCATTTGCTCGGCCACCATTGACCAGGCGTTTTCAATTGGTGATAGATCTGGAGAATGTGCTGGCCAGGGCAGGAGTCGAACATTTTCTGAATCCAGAAAGGCCCGTACAGGACCTGCAACATGCAGTCGTGCATCATCCTGCTGAAATGTAGGTTTTCGCAGGGATCGAGTGAAGGGTAGAGCCACGGGTCGTAACACATCTGAAATTTAACGTCCACTGTTCAAAGTCCCGTCAATGCGAACAAGAGGTGACCGAGACGTGTAACCAATGGCAGCCCATACGATCACGCCGGGTGATACGCCAATATGGCGATGACGAATACACGCTTCCAATGTGAGTTCACCGCTATGTCACCAAACACGGATGCGATCATCATGATGCTGTAAACAGAAGCTGGATTCATCCGAAAAAATGACGTTTTGCCATTCGTGCATCCAGGTTCGTCGATGAGTACACCATCACAGGCGCTCCTGTCTGTAATGGAGCGTCAAGGGTAACCGCAACCATGGTCTCCGAACTGATAGTCTATGCTGCTTCAAACGTCGTCGAACCAGATGTTTGTTGTCTTGCAAACGTCCCCATCTGTTGGCTCAGGGATCGAGAAGTGGCTGCACGATCCGTTACAGCCGTGCGGATAAGATACCTGTCATCTCGACTGCTAGTGATACGAGGCCGTTGGGATCCAGCACGGCGTTCCGTATTACGCTCCTGAACCCACCGATTCCATATTTTGCTAACAGTCATTGGATCTCGACCAACGCGAGCAGCAATGTCTCGATACGATAAACCGCAATCGTGATAGGCTACAATCCGACCTTTATCAAAGTCGGAAACGTGATGGTACGCATTTCTCCTCCTTACACGAGGCATCACAACAACGTTTCACCAGGCAACACCTGTCAACTGCTGTTTGTGTATGAGAAATCGGTTGGAAACTTTCCTCATGTCAGCACGTTGTAGGTGTCGCCACCGGCGCCAACCTTGTGTGAATGCTCTGAAAAGCTAATCATTTGCATATCACAGCATCTTCTTCCTGTCGGTTAAATATCGCGTCTGTAGCATGTCACCTTCGTGGTGTAGCAATTTTAATGACCAGTAGTGTATTTTTGTATGAACAGAGCTCACTTCTTAACTGTTGTAAATCATTTTTATTGAAAGTAGTTTCATCTCTTTATGTTCTTAGTGATCTACACCGTTGGCTTTTTTTTGTGCAGGTATTGTAAAATCTAAATCATTACCATAGTGACAAATGAAGGTATATTAGGTTTTAACGCACCGTCGACGACGAGGTCATAGAAGACGGAGCACAAGCCCGCGTTCCGAAAGAAAATTGGCCGGGTCCTTTACAAGAGAACCATCGCGGCATTCGCCTTAGGCGATGTAGGGGAACCACAGAAAACTTGTACCTGGATGGCCGTTTGTCGAACTGAACCCCGTCGCTCCTGGATGCGAGCCCAATGTTTTAATCGCTGTCTTGGCCCTCTCTCACCTTACCGATTCTGACGTAGCATGGCAGACCACATGCCCTCATGAAATATGAGCAAGGAAAAGTCATTACTCAAGCAAAGTATACTGACGTCTTCGCATTGTACAAGACATAACGATCCACCATAAAGAAAAATAATTCTAAAAGACATTTTTTCTCTAGCAAATTGTGAATGTTCCGACAGGTTATTCAGTTACTTTCAAACTTATCATGATGTCCCTTTCGGTATTTCGTTGTGTGTCTTTCCAAATGTCACATATTCCTCCTTAAAATATTTCCTGAGAATGATGTGTGAACTCAGACGAGAGTCTCTGCGGGGGAAGATGACATTCTTTCGGTGAAACACAATTGAGAAAGTTAACGAACAGGCATTTGCGACAGATTGGAAGAAATCAGGGCTCGTATGGAAGCTTAGAGACAGTACTTTTTCTCTCGGTCCATTTGCGAGGAAAGGGACTGATTAGCAGTGGTACAAAGTACCTTCCCGTATGCGCCGTATGGGGGCTAGCGGACCGTGTATGCAGGCGTGTAGATATACTATTATGACAGCATAGTGGTGACATAGAGTGTTCTCTGAACAATTCATCTAACACAGTTTCGCGAAAAATACGACATATTTCTTCAAAGGATTCAAATTTCAATTCACCGAGCATTTCTATTACACTTTCATGTGGGCTAAACCGACCTGTTAACGGCCATAGCAGCGGAATGAATGGAGCAGTTTTAAACTTCAGTGTAATTGGTATTGCGCCTGCGTCAGACAATTGAAGTTACTTCAGAAGCACTATTTCAGGAGAAAAGAGAGCGAGCTCACGTTGTTTTGTGCTGCCTAATCGACCTCTCAGTGCCGATGTCGGTGACAAAAGGCATCAAAGCGAGCGTGGGCGGTGAATGTACGTGCCCCCCGTCCCGCCATCCCCTCTCCCCCCCCCCCCCTCCCTGTTGACAATTATGCTGCCTGCCTGCCGGCTTTCATGCTCACTGTGCCCCGGGCTCTGAATGCGTTCTGCAATCCCCATGTCGCCAGCAGCAGCGGAAGCGAAGCAGCACGCTCACACGCGGGAATGTGTGACCTCGTGATCGGAATCATCGTATTTGCTTGTGACTCGCACAGCAGACGCCGGGAAATTTTTTGGGCTTCGCTACAGCTCTTGATGGTCTTTCTTTATCGTATCAAACTGGTACGCAAGTGAACTGAATGACCGAATGTGAAGCATCGATAGAAAACCGTTGCAACCAACTGCGAGCTGCAATGTCAGTAACACTATACCGACACGGAGGAGTATAACGAACCTCCACGATAGTCTTGAGTGAACCTACACTACTAGTCAGCTTCTCCGTTTACAAAAGACGCAATAACTCCTTACGTTATCGTTTCGGCCATGAACCGTGAGGCCAATATGATGCAGCTCTCCATTCCTGTCCGCTTCATGTCGGCACACTTGCTAGATCGCACACTTTACACTTAAGCTTGTTTCAACGATCCTTTCCCACTGTGACCACATCAGCTATAGTTTTAGCAACAACTCTTGTAGTAATGGGTCTCCTACCACTCTGTCTCTTCCTTTCGTTATTTTTTTTTCTGTTTGGCACTTTTTCTCGCTGACTCGTAGCAGGACGGTTGCATTCCTTAGTCGAGCAACCCAGCTGATTTTTAGTCCTCTCCTAAAACACCGTTTTTCAGTCAATTCTGATCTTTCATTTCTGCCTTCCCTGTTGTTCATGTTTTCACACATAACTGCAGTGCTCCAAACATAACTTTCCATGGCTCTTTTTACGGCCTCAAAGTTAATGTTTTCGGATGAAAGAGTTGTTTGCTCTGCGCAATATGTAGCTACTATATCTTTCCTATACGAGGCGAGTTCAAAAAATAAGGGAAAATTTTTTTTTGTGGAAAGAAGCTTACGTATTCTTCACCATTGTTGTCCCACTCAAAATAGTCCCCATTAGATATTACACATTTTTCCAGTCCCTGAAACGCTTCTTGAACTCCATCTTTGAGACCGTACTTAGCTTTCTCAACTATCCGTTTTTAATCTCATCTATGTCTGTAGAACTACGGAACTTTTAGTTTGTTTTTTTTAACTGAAAAAGGCATACGGGCTCATGCCTGGAGAATACGACCCCATTGCAGTACTGTTTTTGCCTAAAATTTTGTGAGTAGGCGCGTTATCGTGGTGCAAAGCCGTGAATTGCTTCGTCACAAATCCGGATTTTTTTCACATTGTTTGATGAAAACGGCGTTGAAATTGTAAGTAGCACTAGTTATTGACCGTTCAATCTTCTGGCAGTAACTCATGGTGTACTAATCCGTTGAAATCTAAGAACTCAGTGAGCATAGCCTCGCCACTTGTCGAGAATTTGTTCTATCTTCCCCATCCAGAATCGCTTGCGTGGGAAGATTTAACTTTAGTTTCGACGTCATATGCGTAAACGTATCTTTCATTACATGTTATGACACGTTACAGTAGTTCTGCATAATTGCTGACTCCAACTAGCGTCTCGTGAGTAACTTGCAGTTTTATTCGAAATTCAACAATTTTGGAACGAATTTTGCCATCGCGTGTTTCACACCCAAAATATCCAAGAAAATTTCTTGGCATAAGGCAATTGATATCACAAAGCTTGCACCACTCGTAAACCGTTGCTTTACTCATAGTAGACTCACAAAAGCAACGTTTAACATTTACAAAAATTTGCTGCACTTTATTTCGTTATTGCAGAAAAATTTAATAAAAACCCTCTGATCAATTTTTATACGAAACAAAAAATCGCCGATACTACCCAAACACATGAAACCTTTTTGATACCTGACAACAGACTAAATATGTGGTATGGCCAATATTGTACAAAAACTTTTAAGACATGTTTAAAAACACAATAATGAAAAAATCGCGCGAATCGGTTTAACGCAACACCCCAAATTACAAAATCCCCGTTAGTTTTTCCACACACCACGTATATTCCTTCTTTACGTGCCTGCTTCCGAGACAGCAGAGTTCATCCATTTCTTTAAGTTTTTCTTGTCCAGTTTTAAAATTTACCTGCTTATCGTACCCATCACCTAAAACACGATCCATTTCAGTGAGTATGTTCAAAGGAAGGAGCATTAAAGTTTAACGCCCGCTAGACGATTAGGTCATTAGATACGAACCGCAAAGGGGAAAGGGTCGAAAAAAATCGAGAATGCCTTTTTAAACTAATTTAATCGAAGCGATCTGAAGTTATGGGAAAGCTGACTATCCAAAAGTCCTGATTCCGCTTCACGTAAAAACCGTCGACAGAACTGAACACATCGAAGTTCGACTGGGCGCTTGAACTCGTGCACTACAGTAAATTTATAACGCCTCAGAAGCAGGTCATTCTTGATTAGGTTTGGACACGAAGATATTTTAATTCCCACTTGTACAGATGAACGACGTTGAGATTTCGTCGGACTTTGTTCCAGGCTCTCCTTTAGTGGAGCTATGTTTTCTGGTGTGCGAATTATTTCGGGATAGTTATGGTTTTTATCCTGTAAACAGCCCGTTTCGCCCCACTTTGCCGCTAAGCCTAAGTTAGGAATTGCAGACTTTGCTGGAGGTTTTGCAGAAACGCTCCCAGTCATAAACTCTTGCGCAAATAGTTCTGCATAAGTTTTCCACGGATTGTGCTTCGCGTAACACCGTGCTATGGAAATGCGCTGTCTTATCGCGAACAGCACTTTGTGTTGCATCCAGCTGGTCACTATAAACACGTCTGTTGCTCTTACTCACTCACACAACGAAGTATTCTAGACTAAACGTGCGGGAGATGCACGCAGACGTGTCACAGCAACCGATTGGTGCAGCGAAATCACGGTTTCCAGCGTTCCCTGTGATGGGCAGTTCTCCTGTTCATTAACAAGCGTCAATTCGTCGTCAGTGTTATAAATAATTTGCGGACAGGTTTAGTTCGCCCACCCTGTATGTATCCCGTACAGGATAACGATAAAACTTTAAAGATATTGTCTTGTTTTTGGAGGATGTTCGCCTTGAGCAGTACACAGTTTTATGTTTGTTTCTATTTCCCAGACATGTTTCACCGAAGCTTCAGATTCATCCTTGGGCTTTTATTTTCTTTCTATTAAACGGGATAAATGCCCTTTTCTACTTCTACATATATAAATTTGAGGTTTCAAGACGGTATTTACAAATCTGAAGAACAGACATCTTCCTGGTTTTTTATATTTGTTTTCGCGCTTGTTTCCTTCCGCAGTTTGCTATCTGCAGCGATGTGGAACTTAATGTAGAAATGTTATTTACTTCGACATTTTACGATTGGGAATGTTATGCTTGTCTGTCCTATATAGAGCAGAAACTTTAATACCAGATACACAGAACACAGAAGAGCATCAAAACGTAACAGCTGTCATTCTAAATTTTCTGACCACCCTATGGAGATAAAAACGCAGCCCAACAGACATCAACACCGAACTGAAAATTCTCAAATATAGCAACAGCCCCCCTACAAAAACTAAGAAATTGAAGGAGCTATCAGACAACTCTGGCCCATAGAAACACACACACACACACACACACACACACACACACACACACACACACACACATCTTCGACACAGAATTAATTAATGTTAGACCTAACCTTAACAGTCGCAGTCGTAAAATTAAAATTTCGAAATAAATAACTTTTCTCCGTTAAGTTCTACATGGCTGCAGATGACAAACTGTGAAAGAAAACCCGTGAAAAAAAAGGAAAACAGAAACATATTGTAACAAGCTATACGTACACAAAACTGTGTCTATTCCGCAAATTTGTAAAGACTGCCTTGACAACTCAAATTTATATGTCTACTAGTATTAAAGGGCATTTTGCCTGTTTAATAGAAACAAAATAAAAAGCGCAAGGATGATGCTGAAACTTCAGCGAAATATATCTGGGTAATAGACGAAGGCAGACTCCTTCAAAAAAAACAAATCTATTTGTAAGCAAACACGAACGGAAGAGCTTCAATCTCAAGATGACTAGGTCAATAATGTTCTTTTCCTTTTCCCTTTACCCTTTTCACTGAAAGGCCGGCAGTGTTTTACGGATTTTGGCAGTGTTACTCTTCCTTGGTGGTCGTATGCCCTTCCTGACGCGACCACTCTCCCAAGGATGGAGTTCGTTTGCCCTACCAGCCTGCATCTAGAGTAAATTCCATGTGCAAGAGTGTGAACGATTTGTACAGCTTTGGCCCTATGTTACAAAACTCATTGCTTATCCGGATTCAGCAGGCAAATTCTACTGCACTGCTGTACTGTGTTCTACTGTTGCACAGCAGATTTTGTAGTTTATAGTTCCAGCATACAGTACTGTACTTGTCTAGAGATTCAGCATCCCCTTCGTTGAGCAGTAGCGTGCTGTAGAGCACTATCTGTTATGTGCATCGTCCTTGGCGTAAGGCGAGAAGGCAGCATGGAGATGCGAACCCCTCGGCAGCAGCAGCAGCAGCAGCTGAGCAGAAGACGCGGAGGCAGACGACAGGCAGGAAGGCACGCCCCACGCTACACTAAGGCCCTACACCGCTCACCGCTTCCTGTCCGCTACCCGCTGCCTTCTGTCGCCTCAAGGTCGCAGCCAGTGGCCGATGGCTGCTGACCCTAGGTGCCAGGAAAACCGCGGCGTCATATACAAGCACCTCCTCTATTTCAGCCGTTTCTGGTTTCCTTCCAGTTAAGTCGCGGGACTCGTGCTGCATAACAGGAACAGTATGCACATCTCCCTCTGGCCGCCCAGATTTACGCCGGTGTGCAAAACTTACGTATGAAACTCTTGGATAAGTGCATGATACACACTGTGCGGTCTAGGAAAACATTTGTCCACTACCGGTTTCTATCGTGGACCATCTTCGTAGGCGAAAAATATCTATTATAACAACTTCCACTGTGAAGATGCTCCATGATGTAAACCGGTCGTAAATGAATGTAATGTAAGACAGCACAGTATGTATCATGCATTTCTCCAAGTTTATCGATGTTGTTGACAGCCGCCTGAAAAAAAAAATTAAGGACGAAAGTAATTTTCGCATGTTGTGCCACTGCCAAGTAACTATAGCTCGTTGAAACGTGCGTCACACATGGAAAGAACTATTACGGATACTGCAGAAGGTAACAGAAAGAAGTAAGCAATGAGACGAACAGGAATGACGTTTTATTCAAACGCAGTTTACACTTTGGTCAAACCAAACCCCACCTGTCTTGTCATAGATGGCATCCGTTCGGTATTGTTCACGCTGGCCCCGTCCACACTTCTATGATGTATACGGCATGGTAAGACATTCAAGGCTCTATTATACTTCTCTGTCGAAGTTAAGACATCCTACTGTGTTGTTCTTAGTTCCCATAATTACACGGGAGTCATAAATTTAAAATGTTTTATCTGGCTTCCTATCACTTGCGGGTGCGGCATGACGCCATTCAGTTTAATCCTAGGCAACCGCTTTTAGCGTGCTATTGGTTTCATCTTGACGATGAACGATGGAACTTGTCTCTTAGCATTTGCTTTGCCGCGCCATGTGTATTTATTATTTAGTATTCTGCCTAGTGGCAGGTCATTGTCTTCGTACGGAGATTTTCTGATTCCACTGTTCCCCATCTTCAGCTTCTTCCTTCAGTCCGTTGTATCTCCTTCCATCTTTCATGTCGTCCAGATGTTGAATTCTTCTTCTTCCTCGTCCTGCGTTTCCTCTGAGTTTCCCTTCGATGACATCAAGTATGAGTCCCTCGTGTCTAAGTACATGTCCAATCCAGTTGGCCTTTCTCTGAAGAATTGTATGCAGAATACTTCTCTTCTCTCCTACTCTTCGTAGTACATCGTCATTTTTATGCGATCTGTCCACTTGATCTTTTCCATTCTCCTCCAGCACCACATTTCAAAGCTCTCTAAATATTTTTTCTCCTTCTTTCTCATGGTCCATGTCTCTGCTCCATACAATGCAGTGTTCCAAATGTAGCACCTTATCAGTTTGTTCCTCAATGCCAAACTCAATTTGCTGGTCCTCTTCTTGTTGAAAGCAGCTTTGGCCATGGCGATTATTGCTCGGACTTCGTTGGTGCAGTGGGCATCCTTTGTGATAAAACTTCCCAGGCACTTGAACTGATTCACATTTTCCAGTTCCCGATTGTCAACAGTTATCTTCAAATGTTTCTCACGCTTTGATAGGCGCAACACTTTTGATTTTTCGTTGTTGATTTCCATGCCGTTTTTTCTTCCCGTTTCCACCAAATTATTCATCATGTGTTGCAGCTGTCTCTGATTTTTGGCGAGCACTACCAGGTCGTCTGCATACTTGATGGTGTTGGTGAGACGTCCTCCTACTTTGAAGTTTCCGCATCCTTTCAGTGCTTCTTTCGCCAGCATTTCTCCATACAGGTTGAAGAAACATGTCTATTTACAAAAAAATAAATAAATAATAAAGAAACCTGTGAGTATTCAGCTCTCACAGACATGTGGCGCTTTATGGTAGGACACATCTGTTTTTAAAACCATGTAATTCTTTAATGTTTCAATTTCTTGTACAGATCATCCGAAGATGCATCTCCACTTATGCGAAACCGGTCGTAACTTTTTAATGAAGGAATTTTAACAGCCAATACAGAAAATTTTATTCGCCATGTGGAATTTTGGCTGCGGTTGCACGACCTCTAAAATAATATATACACTGATACACTGAAGTACAGAGATTTGTGATGGTCCTTTGGACATTACAAAAGGCGGGACATGAGCACTAAATGGAGGAAAATAATACCTTGCTACTACAGCATCGTAAATTTTAAACTCCCAAGTCTTATTCCAAAGTAGTCATAATTTGTAGGTACTCATAATTTATCGGTTATTTATAGGTTATTTACAATTACTAAATATACAGTGGTATGTTACATAGAAAATAAGTACAAACTGCCTTGTTTTATACACCATAATGAAAATTTTGCTGCCAAAATGCTGTATAAAAGAAATCATTTCTGTTTGCAGTTACAGATTATCGTAATTATTATGATTCCAAGAGTATTTTACACACAAAAAGACTAGACAGTCGTCAGCTTTCTTTGACGGTGACACAGGGACTTTTCATTCCATTCCTCAGTTGCTGCTTCAACGTGTGGGTCTGCATCATTGTCATCTGTACACACACACAAAAAAGAAAAACAGAAATTACAATGAAACATCAATGTGTAAAACTTCACAAGGACACGAAAATACAAAACGTAACTTACGAAAAAGTGGCTAGTCCAAATCACTTGTCAGTAATCATGTTGAACCATAACATCACGTTAGCTGTCAGGTTTATGAATAAAAATACAGAATAACAGTCATTTCCCCACATCATCATCCTTAGACATGCACAGGCAGCAGGAAACTGGACATATGTAGTGTGGTGATAACATGAGTAGGTGGTACTTATAACCTCAAAGATAAGACCATTAAGATGTTCACTCGATATAAATCATGACACAAAAAGATAATTTTAAGATAAAAAACAACTACAGTTACAACTTGACAGCTAATGCGATTTTATGTTTCAACCTGATTGACATGTGACTTGCATTACCTAATTTATCGTTAAGTTTTGTATTTTCGTGTCTATATGACGTTTTTTACATTGAGGTATTGTTATAATTTCTGTTTTTTAACGTTGATTTAGTGTGAGATGATGGTCGTTGACGAATCGGTAGCAAATAAGGAAATTGTTCTAATGCAGCCAAGTGTTATGAGTTTTCCTGAAATATTAGAAAACAGGTATACCACTACTAAACATTAATAATACTTACAGCAAGGGCACCAGTGCCAGCAAACCGCTGGCGTCAGGCAATAAATAATTCAGCGATTGTTAATAACTGTGTTTTCCATGAAGGTACTCAACAGCACGTGTCGCTAATGTGTCCAGACTGGCGGGAACCGCGACAAGATACCAACCGCAATCGTAAATTTCACGAGGATTTATTAATCTAGGGTTAATAGGTTGTGTTATCGCCACGCACGGCAGTGCACGCTCTGCAAAATGATCCTGTGCTGGACACAAAATTGGTACTGAGATCTTATGGTAGAGCGTTCCATTCCTCCAGCAGCTTGGTCGATAGCCGCTGTATGGTCGTAGGTGCATCATGTGGACGTGCTGCGGTATGTCACGTCAGCGCATCCCACACGTGTTCAACGGGATTCAAGTGGGGGGGGGGGGGGGGGGGGCAGGCCAGCCCATTCGCCGAATATCCTCTCATTCCAGGAACTCCTCCACCTGCGCTTTTCGACGCGGCCGCGCGTTGTCATCCATAAAAATGCTGTCAGGGCCGAATGCGCCCCTGAAAAGACGCACCCGCAACGGCTCAGCCGTCATCTGCGCTGAATGTGACGGCTGCGAGACGTCACCTGCTCGCGAACTGTGACCTCCTGTGTTGCCCCGCATCACAGCATCTCTCACATATTCTGGAGTTATATCTCTCACAGCTCGTTTTTTTTTTCTTCCCCGGCTGATGTTTGTACTTCCATATAGATTAATAATAAGGATTTTGTTACAAAACCGTGAATCCTGCTGACGCAAGACTGATCCGCCTTGTTATATAATACATAGTCGACTATCGATTACGAAGCAAGATCGATCTCAACCAAAGAGTCTTCGGCCCTAAGCTGAACTGATGTTACGTAAATTCTCTTTAATACATAATACATGTTTACGACAACAGCAGTACCCTGTGGACTGGTCTCGGATTCCATACATACTATAGAATCATCCTGAAATTATGTTTTAGGGTTCACGTGAGTCCATATTTTCAAACTGAAACCAGTTATATTCATCACTCACTATTTTGCTACCATCAATTGAAGATCTTAAACGATTAAGGATCATAATACGGTAGTAGGTTTTTTGGGCGACATTTTCATTTGGCTAATTCCCAAACTGTGTCAATTATCAACGACAGAATTTGCATACAATACTGAATTTCAATTACACTACTGTTTTCAAAAGTAACTTTCATTGAAGTAATGTTATAGAAGAAAAGATCATGGTTTGTACATATAACTTAACCTAAACACATCAGATGATTTGATATTGTTCAAGTATTAATCATAATATTAAATTCCCAATAATTTCGGAGATATAGCAGACTTTCGGTTTTGGAATTTCCTTTAAGGTGAAACATTTTACTTAACATTTTACAGTCGTTTTTAATTTCTTAGAAATTACATTTATTTTATTTTGCCAAGATGGCAGCACGAAGTGTGGAGGGAGTAGCTGACTCAAATATTGTTGCTACCACATTAAATATATTAAGATTAATTTATTATACAAGGTACACACTCTTATAAGGAAAACCTAATATAGATTAAAATGGTAATAGCCATTAGGTAGCTTAATTGTGCTTCGGTTTTGTAGCCTCACATAGCTTAAACTGGCCGGGAGGAACATGGCTGTATATAGATTTTTAAGAGATGCCACAGGCATGGTGAGTTAATGTTGAGGTAGGTCGTAGTCAACGACAATAGCTGTAGTTTTGTGGTTGCCTTCCGAAATTAAATTTTCATCACTGTGACATGGCCGATCATATTGTGACTGTTTCTGTGGACCGCGCTTACGTAATAACTGTAACTTTATAATCTATATCTACATCTACCCTGGTGGTAACCTGTACCACTGCTTGTCCTGTTCCATTCCCAAATAGAGCGAGAGAAAAACGACTGTCTGTATGCCTCCATATGAGCCCAAATTTGTCGTATCTTATCTTCGTGGTCCTTACGAAATCTTTCCGCAGTCAGATTCAAATGCTGGTTCTATAAATTTTATCAATCGGGTTTCTCGAAAAGAACGTTGCCTTCCCTCCTGGGATTCCCATTTGTGTTCCCGAAGCATGTCCGTAACACTTACGTGTTGTTAGAACCTACCGGTAGAAAATTTGATCAGCCCGCCTCTGAACTGCTTCGATGTCTTCCTCCAATTCGACCAGATATGGATTCAAACATTCGAGCAGTACTCAAAAATAGGTCGCACCTGCGTCCTATATGCGGTCTCCTTTACAGGTGAACCACTCTTTCCTAAAATTCTCCCAACAATCGGAAGTCGATCATTTGCCTTCCCTACCACAGTTCTCACGTTTACGTTTCATTTCAGCTTTACGCACCGCGCGCGGTGGCCGCGCGGTCTTGGGGCCTTGCCACGGTTCGCGTGGCTCGCCCCGTCGGAGGTTCGAGTCCTCCCTCGGGCATGGGTGTGTGTGTTAGCGTAAGTTAGTTTAAGTTAGATTAATTAGAGTGTAAGCCTAGGGACCGATGACCTCAACAATTTGGTCCCATAGGAACTTATCACAAATTTCCAATTTCCAGCGTTACGCCCAGGTATTTGATCGACATGACTGTGTCAAGCAGGACACTACTAATGCTGTATCCGAACATTACATCTTTTCAGTTATTGCAAATGCACATACAACACAGCGCCTTTAAGCACTAGTGAACGCTGGGCGTATACTCCTGAAATGGAGTGCAGCCGGTGTAATCCATCATTTTTTGTGTATGGAATGCATAAAGATGGGTTTGTGGCGTAATAGTATTACTATTGACGCCACAACTTCCACACCTTCGGTGCTGCCGTCTTGTATACTGCCGACGACACGACTCCCGTTACCTTGACCCTTCGGTCTGTGCGTCGCAGTTCCGCGCGAAAATAAATCCTGAAGCTGTCCGCGAGGATTAACGCAGGGACCCGGCCCTTGACACGGCGGCGTCGCTTTTATTTGGGCAAGTTGCCGGGCCCGAGTTTCGGCGCTGGCGCTCGGCTCGACGCAAATTCGTCTCGTGGAGCTGCGTGGCGTTATTAATGGGGTCCGTCGTTCCATTAAGGCAGCGGAGCGCTACTGCTGCTGCTTGTGGGCCGCTAATGCAGCCGGGAGGCCCGGACGCCGTCTCAACTTGCAGTGCTCTCTCTCCCACGACGTGGCCGACACACTGCCGACCCATCTCCAACGCTGGCCGCTTTCCTTACCGCGGAGCATTTCATCGACATCTACACTGTACTGCGCAAGCCATATGAGGACACTACTTTGGTACCACTATCATTTCGGAACTTCTCTGTCCATTCGCGACTGGTGCGTGGAAACGACCACCCTGTGTACACTTACGTATCACTTCCACTTCTTTCCGACTGTCCTATTGTGATTAGTTCATCAGACGTACGTGGCAGGAAGTGATACACTGCCCAGCATTAAAACCTACCGATGACGTACAACGCCTCACTTTTAATACCAGCAAGCCCGTTGTTTGTCTATATCACAATAATGCTTCTGGGTTGACAAAATGGTCACTTGATGAAATGCACAACTCTCCATTGGAATCTTTCCCACATCTCCTATTAATCCAACCTAGTAATATTCCCAGACTGACGAGATATGCTCAAGAATCGATCAAACCATTGTTTTGTAAAGCACTTCTTTCATGGATACAACACATTTCCTTTGAATTTTTCCATTGAGTCTGAGCCTGACATCTGTTTTCCTTACAGCTAATTTTATATTAACGTTCCATTTTAGGTCACTCGTGGCGGCTGCGCCCAGACGTGGTAGGGTTGTTACTGTTTCCAATGACTTACCACCAATAGTGTCATCGAAGAGTAGTGAATCTGTTTGTTCTTTTTAATTCACAATATTTTACATTTATTTACCTTTAAGGTCAGCAGCTAGTCTCTCCAGCAAGTGTAGATCCTTGCTCGTCTTCCTGCATTTCGCTACGCTCTTTCTGACACTGCAACCTTCGCATAGGGCATACCAGCAGGGAACTTCCCATTTTACCGAGTAGATCAGTGGTTGGCAAGCATCGGCTCGCGAGTCACAAGCGGCTATTTGGCCCCTCGGTTGTGGCTCTTGGAATAAAATCCCACTTGCGGGCAGTTTCCCACCTCAAGGACAAGAGAGTACCGCATACCCCTGTCCATTCCTCCGCGCTCTTTGACAAGGCCGTTGCCAGAATGAAAGTGACTTCTTATGCCGGTAGACTTCAGCCGGCAATGCTGATTATTAATCAAAATTTAAGTGGTGGCGAGTTTCTAACGCGGGACCAAGGACGGTTTATTGATTAGTAGTCTAAGACGCCACCCCTCTTTTTTAATCTCATTTTCTTGTATTTTGTTTGTTGTATATGTTCGTGGCGGACGTCTCATGACACCCATTGAGGTTGTTCGTTGATCTGTTCACTCAGTTTTTTTATTATAGAGGGTAGCTAACCCTCTGACTGAAAATGCTGAGCTACCGTGCTGGCACCCCTAGACCACGGGTCTTTAATATAGCCCCACAAAAAGGGAGTCGGAGGTGTTCAGATCCTGAGAACATGGCAGTTAATCGAGGCTCATGCCAGCGGCTTCTGGCTACCCCAGAGCGGTCCCCAAAGTGGTCCTCCGGTCCCCAAAGTGGTCCTCCAGAACATCACTTTCCTGGTTCGATGGGGTCGAGCTCCGTCTTGCATGAAACCACATCTTGTCGAAATCTGGGTCACTTTGGATAGTGGAGATGAAATCATCTTTCAAAACCTTCTCGTACCTTTCGTTAGTCACCGTGCCGTAAGGAATATCGTACCGAGTATTCCGTGACTGGACATTGCACACTACACTGTCACCCGTTGAGGGTGAAGAGGCTTATCGATCGTGTAGCGTTGTTCTTGGGGGGCGAAAAGAAAAAGAATTGTTTTTTTTTTATGGCGAAAAAGTGAATATTTTGGTGGGCCACTCGGCAACACAATCAGGGATTGATTACACTATTATAATAACATACGTAGAGCATTAAATGCCTGAATAAGAGCAGCAGATTGATTTATTTGAGATCGTTCGGAAGAAACATTTCTGTGCATTTTTATAGTCGCGATGTAGTCATACCCGTAACAACACTAAGGGATCAGAAAATTTATAGGGTTTAAAAGAAATGCAACACTACACAATTTAAAATAAATTGATTCAGAAATAATAGGAAAACGATAATGTTCCTTCTGCCTCATGCTGCGTTCGGCCCATCAGCGTGGTCGTAATTTCTGGTGATTAACTAACACAAAATAATTAACATTTAAGTAAATGAGGAGATGGAAATCATCAAGGTGAATTTACTAAAATAAGCACACTTATCTTTACCACACGTTTTTTAATGCTACGTACCTTTTCATATTAAATTACAATAGATAACCATTGTGGTTAAATACTTTATACATAACAGTCAAAATGTCCTCTTGATGCTGTCTGTTCGTAATCAACTACAAGAAACTACATGTTTTCTGATGGGAAAAAATAAAAATTAGCATATGTACTAAATATTTTCACATAAAATATAAAATACCGATGGGGAACGCACCAAGTCCGCGTCCGCCTTTCATGGAATACAAACAGTAAAAGGTGAGGCGCCCAATGCCTCATTTGTCTCGAAACAACAGAATTCTTTTTTATGTCATTAATCGATACATGTACATAGAGATTTACAGGCACCGCGCAAGAACGGCAAAGATAAAGAATAATAGATTCTGTCGCTGCTATGCGATGGTTTATTTCTTTTACTTTACAATTGTTCGATAACTTTAGGCCATCAGGCGTTTACTGTTGAGCGTATATTAATGTTTGTGAGGCGAAAATTACTAATATTCCACTCGCTAAATGCGGATTCTCAGTCCCCCAAATCCAGACTATTCGAATGAAAATGGGCTTCCTCGCTAAACCAAAGCATACAGCGCATACTAATGACCATGATGCCCCGCGGCCAACCGTGCAGTTTGAACGTCCTGACGCAAACAGTTCAGAAGTTATTAAGATTTTATTTCATGTAGCTCAGCTGGTTGGTTGTTTTGGGGAAGGAGACCAGACATCGAGGTCATCGGTCTCATCGGATTAGGGAAGGACGGGGAAGGAAGTCGGCTGTGCCCTTTGAAAGGAACCATCCCGGCATTTGCCTGGAGCGATTTAGGGAAATCACGGAAAACCTGAATCAGGACTGACGATTGAACCGTCGTCCTCCCGAATGCGAGTCCAGTGCATGTAGTTCAGTAATTGTCACCCTGTACTTATGATGTAGTGTGCCTATAAGACAGGTGGTGTTTTGGTGTTGTTGCAGGCTGTGAGGAGGAGGTTGAGGAGGAGGAGGAGGAGGAGGAGGAGGGTGCGGAGGAGGGTGAGGAGCCGGCATGGAGCGCAAGGAGGAGCAGTACGCATACGTGCCGCCGCCGCTGGCGCGCTTCTTCCACGCGCTGCCGCACCTCAACGTCAGCCTGCACCTCGTCAACAACACCTTCGCCCCCGACAGCGATGTCTACCTCGAGGTAAGTCGCCCGCCACGCTTCTACGCTGAGCCGACGGAGAGAGGCTACCGCGCTACGTGTTATTTTGAGCACCATTTTCGCAGTACGGTGCTGGAGGTTTTCTACTGTCACTCCTAATGGTTGTCTAGAGGCCATATTGATTTTGCAGTGCCGGCCGGTGTGGCTGAGCGGTTCTAGGCGCTTAAGTCTGCAACCGCGCGACCGCTACGGTCACAGGTTCCAATCCTGCCTCGGGCATGGATGTGTGTGATGTCCTTAGGTTAGTTAGGTTTAAGTAGTTCTGATGACCTCTGATGTTGAGTCCCATAGTGCTCAGAGCCATTTGATTTTGCAGTGAGGGTTGTGTCCAAAAGCCACACCGCGCAGTTCCGCTGGGTTGTCCTCGAGATACTTACAAGTTGTGAGCGGTCATCGTTTCAAGGTTCCTATCGCAGTTCGTAGTAATAGACAACAAATCATCAAGTAAAACTGAAGTGATATCAGGTGTTCCCCAGGGAAGCGTCCTGGGACCTCTGCTGTTCCTGATCTATATAAATGACCTGGGTGACAACCTGAGCAGTTCTCTTAGGTTGTTCGCTGATGATGCTGTAATTTACCGTCTAGTAAGGTCATCCGAAGACCAGTATCAGTTGCAAAGCGATTTAGAAAAGATTGCTGTATGGTGTGGCAGGTGGCAGTTGACGCTAAATAACGAAAAGTGTGAGGTGATCCACATGAGTTCCAAAAGAAATCCGTTGGAATTCGGTTACTCGATAAATAGTACAATTCTCAAGGCTGTCAATTCAACTAAGTACATGGGTGTTAAAATTACGAACAACTTCAGTTGGAAAGACCACATAGACAATATTGTGGGGAAGGCGAGCCAAAGGTTGCGTTTCATTGGCAGGACACTTAGAAGATGCAACAAGTCCACTAAAGAGACAGCTTACACTACACTCGTTCGTCCTCTGTTAGAATATTGCTGCGCGGTGTGGGATCCTTACCAGGTGGGATTGACGGAGGACATCGAAAGGGTGCAAAAAAGGGCAGCTCGTTTTGTATTATCACGTAATAGGGGAGAGAGTGTGGCAGATATGATACGCGAGTTGGGATGGAAGTCATTAAAGCAAAGACGTTTTTCGTCGCGGCGAGATCTATTTACGAAATTTCAGTCACCAACTTTCTCTTCCGAATGCGAAAATATTTTGTTGAGTCCAACCTACATAGGTAGAAATGATCATCAAAATAAAATAAGAGAAATCAAAGCTCGAACAGAAAGGTTTAGGTGTTCGTTTTCCCGCGCGCTGTTCGGGAGTGGAACGGTAGAGAGATAGTATGATTGTGGTTCGATGAACCCTCTGCCAAGCATTTAAATGTGAATTGCAGAGTAGTCATGTAGATGTAGATGTCGCGAAGACAATTTGTGAGTTTTTTGTTTATTTGTTTTGAAGGAAAGTAAGCTTTCGATATGCGCAATAAAGACGTGGGCAGGACTGCAGTTAAGAACCAGCGACTAGCCGTGGCCCAAAATAGGTGAACATAGGCTGCGCGTTCTCGGACAGCCGGTCCTGCGGCAGAGGGCTATGAGGAGAGCTGTTGTTGCGGCTGATGCTTGCTGTTCAGACGCCAGGCAATGGCCAACAACGAGGATCAAACGGTAAATATTTTCGTGTATTTTTTGTATCACTACTGTTTTCAGTTGTACTGGAATATAGGTTTTGTGAAGCAAAATGCTAGTTCGAAAGGAGCCGAACTCATCCCGATTGTTTACGGAAGAGATGTGCTGAAATTCAACGCACTGCAAAGTGTGTCGGCGCTCGGATCTGTCAGAACTAACATTGCGTATCACGTGTGGTAATTTTGTTTCAGTAGCACGTGTTTGGAGAACGGTAGGGCGCTTACAAGGGAAAGGCCTGTCACGGCCAACCGGTTCGGCTCATATTTGGTAGGTCGCCTGCTCACAACATGAAGTGAAAGACTTTAAGATATTTTGGCTCAACGCCCATCTGTTTTTGAGAAAACCACCCCTAAAGTTCACGATGCGTTAGCGACCCAGTATTGACGGAATCGGTAGTGAGCATTTTTCGTCGTCGTATATGGGGTTCACAAACACACATTTTCCTAGAAATCGAGAAAAGAAACTATTACTTCTGTCGCTTATGTTCCATGAGGTAAACGCTGTTCACCGAAATCAGCTCTGGCGTAACGACCCAAGCACCTGGTCGGGGGAGCCAGATGTATTCAGCAGGTTTTTTTTTTTCGTTTTAATTTTTTTCTGTATCGGAAACTGTTAGGAATAGGAGGTTTAATAAGACAAGCAGATCAATAAGGAATAACAACAAAGTGGTCAAATAAAATTCTCAAACGCCTTGGATTAGTAAAGAATGAAAATTTTAAGCCTCGTTGTACGAAAACAATTCCGAGTAAGACTGTTGCAAAGACGAGAATTCTATGTACGTTATGGCATAAGGGAGAAAAACGAACCATTGTAGCAAGTCGTAGTATATATAAAATAAAACATTTTCAGAGCGCAATATTCCCTCACAACGTGTGCAAAATTGTTGCCTAAAGTTTTCCTGTGATTGTAAAAAACTAATGATTAATTTATTCTTCTACGTAGAGAAGAGGTCAATCGTATAACCGACTCGTTAAACAATGTGTGCTTCACTTGCTCCACATCATGGGAAAATGACAAATTCAGTTTACGAAACATATCTTGAGAGCATTTTAAAACGCTATGTTTTTGACAACAAGGTTGTCTGATACTGGACTCCTGGAGTGGACAAACTAGTACCCTCATGTATGGTAGCATGCTCACGGATGATGAGGGTCAACCGACTTGCACGGTAGTAGCAGTGTCGCCAAACTGCACACCTGTGTGCCAGCCATGTATTGTTTATTTTTATCCCCAAGTTAAAAATTTTATTTCGAGGCTTGAAAATTACAATCTGCTTCTGGCTAATTTGAACCTCACTATTTTATACATTAGCCTGCCGAGCAGACGCCTCTTTTTGTTAACCGATCCAAAATAAATAATAGCAGTTACATAACTTATGTCATTCTGGGCACTCTGGAAGTACAGTGTGTGTGTGTGTGTGTGTGTGTTTGTGTGTGTGTGTGTGTGTGTGTGTGTGTGTGTGGTGCGCGTGCGCGTCGCGTGCGTGCGTCATTGCGTTTACGTCGTCGCTTACGCTTACCAGTGTCCGTTAGCGCGCAACAGATACACAGACAGACAGAGAGAGAGAGTATATTTATTCGAAAGTATGGTCATGCAACTTCCATGGGCCTTTCGTTGAAGGGCACGACTGTACCGGGCTGTAACGCGATATTTTCCAGTGTCAAAGGAAACAGTGGAGCGCTCGCGGCGTGTGTCTCGGGGTACTGCAAACGCAGCAGCTGCTCTTTTGCATGAAACTCGAGAGGGTATTCGTCGATAAACACCGTCTAACCTCTATTTTATTCTCTTCACGTTTTTCAAAAAGGTCGCTGTTTCGAATACGAAATGAAAGCCCCTGAAAGATGACCCCGTTCATCAATAATCTGTTCTTCCGATGTTCTTCAACTGAATGAAACTGGGAGATGCATAATTAACCTCCGGAGATTCCCAAGGCAGAGTTACGGGGCTATTAATGTTCACTGTAAGTATAAATAATACGGTGGACAACGTCGAAAACTCCGTTAGGCCGTCTGGGGACGATGTTCTTGGCTACAGGAAGGATGAGCAGGCGCAAAATTGCAACGAAATGCAAAAGGTCGACGATTCGTGCAATGACTGGCAGATGAAAATGTAAACAAATGGGGCGCGCTGCTCATTAATAGTGTGGAAGACCCTTTACTGTTGTATTACACTGTTGTTGTAGTGGTGGTCTTCAGTCCAAAGACTGGTTTTATGCAGCTCTCAGTGCTCGCGTATTCTGGGCAGGACTCCTCACGTCTACTTAGCTGGTGCCACCTATACCTACTTAAGCCTTCGGATCTAATCTTCTGTAGCACCACATTTCAAAAGCTTGGATGTATTCCCTTCTTGTCCTTACTCTTTAAGGGGGGATGTTTATGAAATTGACCAAAAATGTCAATTTTCGATTTATTTTTTATTTGTTAGTGCAGCTCATGGACAATAAGTTCCCAAAGTTTCAATGTTGAAATCGCATTCGAAGTGCCTGAAAATTAATTAAAGGTGTGACGCGGCCTCCCTGCCACGCCAAACTAAGAGGGATAACAACCCCTACATTGACAAGGAGAGACTTCCAAATTGTATCCTGGATCTTGTCAAGCCCACTTACAGGTTTCTGGCCGATGCTGCACTTCTCAAAAAGTGTGTTCATGGCAAAATCCAAAATCCAAATGAGCCTCTACATTCACACATATGGAAACGATGCCCTAAAAACACATTTGAATCTGCTACAGTTGTCACAATTGCAGCTTATGATGCAGTTATTGTATTTAATGATGGGAACGTGGGGAGGATGAAGGTAATAGAAATATTGGGCTTCAAGTTAGGAAATTTTACTCAAGACATCCTGAGAAAAATACATTTACAGCGTGTCTCTGCAGCTGAAAAGTCAGTTGAAGACCTGGTAAAGGAAAGAAGACAGACAACGAGAAACCAAAAGAGAAGCCTTGAAGGGAAAAACGACCCAGATTACAAATGTGATGCCTTCTGAAGAAGTGACATAAGGAAAAAAGTTAGGTTGAACTTTAAATTGCGTTTCCTGAAAAGTCTGTTTTTTAAAGTTTATGTACCTTTTCCTCAGATTCTATGAATAATAGAATTATGCAATTTTGTACACATATTTGTGTAAACCTAATAAACCTTGTCTCAAGCGCAAATTTTGAAATTCTGATTGCAAGCCGTGATATGGGGCAAAATGCTTGGGATTTTGCATGAATTTAAATTTGTGGAATTATAATTTAAAAATTATGAAAATTCTCCTATTTCACCTATTCCAAAAACCTCATGAGAGACGCTTACATATAAAGAGATGAAACATAGAAATTTTTGTAGAAATCTCTTGAATACTTTCTGAGAAAAAGGAATATACAATATTTTTTGAAAATAAAACTTCAAATTCCATTAAAATAATAGTTGAACATATGTAATCAAAGGATTTTATATGCAAATGTGTTACTTTCGTGTAAAGACTGGTAGAAAATTTCATTGCCCTGTCTCCAAAACTGTGAATTTGGTGCCTTTTTGAAATAGTGTGTGTTTTACTTCCGTGTGAAGCTTCACTACTACCAAATATTTTCGGAGAAGACTTCCAAACCGTAGAATTTATGTTTCGTGTTCAACATACACTGGTGTGTAAAGCTTAAGGGGAAAGTAACTTTCGCATGATGTATTACTGGCAAGTGACATAGCTCGATGAAAGTTGGACCATAGATAGAAATAACTGCCACACTGCAGCATGAGAGGTGGCTGAAAGAAATACGCAACGAGACGAACAGAAATGACACTTTTATTAAAAGACTGCCTACACTACGCCTGTCCGTTCTCTTTTAGAATTCTGTTGCGCGGTGTGGGAGATAGGACTGACTGAGTACATCGAAAAAGTTCACAGAAAGGCAGCACGTTTTGTATTAGCGCGAAATATGGGAGAGAGTGTCACAGAAATGATACGGGATTTGGGATGGACATCATTAAAAGAAAGGCGTTTTTCGTTGCGGCGGAATCTTCTCACGAAATTCCAATCACCAACTTTCTCCTCCGAATGCGAAAATATTTTATTGACACCGACTTACATAGGGAGGAACGATCACTAAGATAAAATAAGGGAAATTAGAGCACTTACAGAAAAATATATGTGTTCATTCTTCACGCGCGCTACACTAGATTGGAATAATAGAGAATTGTGAAGGTGGTTCGGTGAACCCTCTACCAGGCACTTAAATGTGATTTGCAGAGTATCCATGTAGATGTAGATGTAGAAGATGATAATTGAAAGAAGTCACCGCGATTCATGATGGTCCATTGGACATTACAAACGGCGGGACATGTTTTTTAATAGGGTGTGATCACCACCGACGGCGGGGCTTTGCTACGTATTGCCATGTTGGCCACTAGGTTGGTAAGGAGCTGTTCTGGCAGGTCGTTCCATTCCTGCACCAGCGCGGTTGACAACTGCTGGATGGAGGACGTACTGCAGAACGTTTCCCCAACACGTGCCACACATCCTTTATGGGACTAAAGTCGAGGCGACGGGCAGGCCAGTCCATTCGCCGAACATTCTCTCGTTGGAAGATGTCCTCTAGCTACTCAGTTCGGTGGGATCCCTCATTGTCATCAATAAAAGTGAAGTGAGGACCAAATGCACCCTTGAAAAGACGCACATGGGGAAGGAGTACAGTGTCGCAATAACGTTGACCAGCGAGTGAAGCCTGTTCAAAGATTTGGTCAGTACGCCCATGCAACATTATACTTGCGCATACGTAATATGTGGACCACCGACACGATCATGTACGACTGTGTTCGTGGATGCAGACCGTGTTCCCACTTCACGTCACGTGGTGATACGTCCAGCAGTGTAGAACAGGATCATTTTGCTGATCCAGGTGACATCGTGTTGGGAAGCATAATGTTACACCGAGTTAAATCACATACTACACCTGTGGAGCCTGTGGAATGGATTGGAGAGACGCACTACAGTATGTCCACATGCAACAACGGCCATCCAGTTCTGGTCGACCGCGCAGGTGGAGGAATGGGACGTCCTACCTCAAGAACTGCATACCAACATAGTGGCAGCTCGCCTCGGCAGCTGGGGGGTCGACGAGGTGGATTGCCAACCGAAGGAGCCCGGGTTCGATTCCCGGCCGAATCGGAGATTTTCTCCGTTCAGGGACTGAGTGTTGCGTTTTCCTTACATTCCTATCGCCATTAGTGACACGAAGATCGTCTCAAACACGTAGTCGTATCATCTTTCCACTTCTGAGACTGCTGCATGGGCAAGAAACTAAAGCCAATAAACTGAAATAAAAAAAAAAAAGCCTTGTGGTAAGCACTGGTGCACGGTTCAGAACGTGCATTGCCGTACGCGGTTATCACACACCCTATTAGGACCTATATACCGCCGTTTGTGATGTTGAAACGTCCCCTTAAAAAATTATAAATGACTGTGCCTAAACTGACACACAATATTTTTAGCGCAACGCAGTCTGACTTTCCAAAATCCCTACAAGAGAATGGCCCTGACTAACAATAACCTATACCTTTCATGAATCACTTACCTCACAAAAATCTTCGTTACTCAAACTACTGCAATACAGCGTGCGCCAATACTGCCAGCTGAATAAAAGATTCTAACTACTGAAGGCACTAACTACTGATAGGCACAGTTAGCAAATGAAAGATTTTGATAGAGAACAAACAATGTATTTACCTTAATAGTGTTCAAAAGTCATAATATGTATATCAGTTCATGACATCCAGTCTTACAAATTTACTGTCTCTGACGGACACACGTCCAGATCATCCGCTCTCAAAACTCCGCCATCTCTCTCCCCACATCCACCACTGCTGGCGGCTCAACTCCAACCGCGCAACGCTATGCGCTGTTAACAGCCAACTGCCCAACACTTCAATAGCATATACTCCAACAATGCAAACCAATCACAGCCTTCACATAGCACAGTCAGTCATTTTCATATAGAGCGCTACATGGCGTTACCAACATAAAAACGTAACAGCCTACTTACAACCTCAAGGGGTCCATCATGAGTCGCGGCGACTTCAATATAATTATCGTCTTTGAGTAAAAGTGTCGTTTGTATTCGTCTTATTGCATTTTTCTGTCAGTTACCATCTACACTATTACTGTAGCAGTTCTTTCTACGTACGGACCGAGTTTCATCGAGCTGTGTTACTTGGCAGTAGCGGCGCGGAGTAGCCACGCGGTCTAGGCGCCTTGCCACGGTTCTCGCCCCCCCCCCCCTCCCCCTCCCCCTCACCCGTCAGAGGTTCGAGTCGTGTGTGTATTGCCCTTAGCATGAGGAGTGTGTAAGCCTAGGGGCCGATGACCTCAGCAGTTTGATCCCATTGGAACTTGCTACCACCAACACCACCACCTGACAGTAACACATCATGCGAAAGTTACTTTCTCCCTTACGTTGTACGCGCCAGTGTATTTCTCTCAGTCAGAAAATCTTTCCTCGTTATTTCTTGTCTGCACTTTACACCCTCTCTACTTCTAATGTCGTGAGCTATTTTCGTCTCCATATAATAAAACTTGTCGACTACAGTGGTGTCCAAAATTAAAGCAACAAACGGAAATTTTGCAAGGTTACGTTTATTTTGCCACAAAACAGTATAAACAGATGACAGTGAAGAAGAAACTATGTAAATAATACATAACGTAAACATAGAGCTAGACAATCATATTCTTCGTTTTTCCCAATTTATCGGATTTGCACACACTTTGCGACAGCTGGTTAATGTGCTCAGTATGGCGTGTGACCACTTCTTGCAGCAATAAACGCCTGACAACCAGGGGGCTTGCTGTAAATAGTGTCATCAGTCTCATATTGAGGCAATAAAGCCCATTCTTCCTACAGAGCTGCTCACAAGTCTTGGAGAGTGGTTGTTGGATGCTGACGTGATGCAACCCATCTCCCTAGTGCACCCCAGACATGCTACATGGGATTCAGATCGTGAAAGCGAGCAGGCCACGCCACTCGTGCAATATCTTCCGTTTCCAAAGACACCTAAACTACCCGTGCTTTATGAGGTCGAGCATCATCGTCCATCAGGTCGAAGTCTGGGCCCACAGCAACTCGCAACAACCGTGCATGAGATTCTAAGATCTCCTCACTGTACCTGATAGCTGTTAAACCTTAATGATTCTCCCGTACAGTTTCATTAAGAGGTGTTCGCGTAGTCAACATAATCCCTTCCCACACCATTAGGGATCCTCCTCGATTTCAGTCTCTTTCCACAATCTTTGGGTCGTGTTCCACGTTCCCTCCAGGTGCGAATCGTCGAGAATCACTCTCAAGACCAAATCGGGACTCATCTGTGATAAGAAAATTGGCGCACTTTTAAACCATTCAGGTGGCATGTTGACGGCTCCACTCTAGAGCTCCACTCTAGACATTGCCTGCTGTGGAGACGCGTCAGAGGTGCACATACAGCAGATTTCAGACAATAGAGGCCACCATGCCGAAGCCTTCTGTACACCGTTTGCCTCGATACAACACGTCCAGTGGACGCTGTGAGGTCGGATGCCAGTTGCCGTGCACTGATAGGTCCTCTCCTTTTGATATCACACTTGGTCGGCCATACCCCGTTCCTCGGGATACTGTTTCGGTCTCTATAAACAGTCGCCACGTCTGAGAAACAAAGATTCGCATTAATATACATACTAAGATGGAATCTGTTCTTTCAGTCATGTCCGAAAGAACAGATACCATCTTAGTGTATATATAGTTAAGGCTCACTGGCCACTTGACCATCTTCTTCTTCTGTGCGAATGCACAAACAGTGCCCGAACTCTTACGGGAATAAGTATAATGGGCGTGGGCACTACGAATGCAGTGCGGGACAATACGTTGAGAATGTGGGTTTCGCGGAAGGCGTGCCAGAGATAAATCCCTGCAGTCGCACTATCCTCTGTGTCCTCGGTGGCTCAGATGGATAGAGCGTCTGCCATGTAAGCAGGAGATCCCGGGTTCGAGTCCCGGTCGGGGCACACATTTTCATCTGTCCCCGTTGATGTATGTCAACGCCTGTAAGCAGCTAAGGGTTTTCATTTCGTTGTAGATTCATGTTAAGCCATTGGGCCACATCAGTCTGGTAGGTGTCTTCTCTGTGCCATACTGCACCGTCTGTGACTGTGTACACAGCGGTTGTGGATGTGGGACTATCCAGGAAACACTACCCCGCTTGATAGCTGCCCCGACGTCACTGCTGGCGTTGTCTGTTGAGCAGAATGCCATCGTACGGACATCTGTTGACAGTTTGTATGACTATATGGTGAATTGGACACAGGACGGGAAAATAGCGGTTTGTTGCTTTACTTTTGGACACCAGTGTATTTCAGAGTGTCTTTTGCTAATCCGATTCTCTCAGCATCGCCTGGTTTAACTCCACTATATTACATTAACATTATCTTGCTTTTATTGGTGCTTATCTTGCAATCTCTTTTGAAGACTCTATCCATTCTGTTAAATAGCTCTCCGAGTCGCTTTCCGTCTCTGAAAGAGTTACAGTGTCACCAGAAACTGCCAAAGTTTTTTTCTTTTTTTAACTTTAATTTCAAACTTGGCCTTACTTTCCTTTACCGCTTGTCCAATGTACTGACAATAACATCTGCGATAGACGTATGAAAGGTTAAACTTCCGTTTAGTAAACAGTATCTCTGAATGTAATCCACTAAAGGTGGGGTGAGAGAGTGATTTCTTAGTGCGCTAATTTAAAGAGAATGCAAGGCAAAGGCCGCTGTCAGCTCGTCAGCAAAGTTCTTTTTCTCTCCCCAGTTACTCGGCGCTCTGCGACGCATTGTGCAGCCCTGGCGTCGCTTAGCGGCGCAATTTAAACTTTGCGGGGACTCGCAGCGCCGCTAATCATCTGCTCTGGGAAAAAGCAACCGTATTAACGCGCGCGCCCAGAAAGCCGTGAATGGCCGGAGCGCTTAATTACTCGCCTGGCTTTCAGCGCCACGCAAAAGAGTTTACGTAGCGGACGCATTACGCGTCGTGCCTAAAGATTTTATCTTAAGTAGTTCACAACAAGGCCAGCTGCGAAACACGTTCGCTTTTCCATCCTAGTACTTCTGCATCTACAGTTATCTCGCTCCGATCCCTTCCGAGTGGAATGCGGAGGAGGGTATTTCTTACTCCTATAAAACAGTTTGTATCTTGTAATGTATAAACAATTTTCAGCAGATCATTTTGTTTCTTAATTGAAAAGATGGCAGTCACAATAAATGTCAGAGTAATGTATCTGCTTCACCTGCAGTCTCGTAGACCGCAACCGAATCTCATCTTATCGGTCTTGGAACATGCAAATCCAATGGAATCGGGTTCTCATTCTGAATGTTGAATTTTAAGTTCAGATTGTCCACCTCCATGCTGTTCGTTACATACATGAAATTACTTAAAACATCTATAAATTCCTCGTCATGAGTCTCTCCAGACACGATACTTTACGTGACATCTCTCAAAGGACTAACCAGTACACAGTCAAGCCTGCCAGTCATGACACCAGATCACAGGAAACTGATATAAATTTTATTGCAAAAGTGGTATACAAAATACCTTGACTTTTATTACAGTTCAGTTGTTACATTTTACCGAACTGCTCTTCAGTTAATTATTTCCTTTTCTTTTATAAGGGATATTCAGAATTTTGTTGCGTTTTTATTTGACTAACTTCAGTATAATAATTGCACAAGTTCTAATGAAATATTTGACGTTACAAAACGAATTAATCCTTTCTTATACATTAACAAAAATTGAAAATATGTTGTTTACGAATCACAGTTCCACTTATTACATGCCCCGTATAAGTCGCCAGAGCATCGACATCATTTTGTAACTGATACGATACCTCTCGTCTCGGCAGTCTTTAATGAACTGTTCGATACCCTCGATTTTATTACTGCCTCCCGTTGCACACTTCACCGGAACTAGGAATCGAAGTACATCAGAAATGAACCGCAGTAAGTTGCACGAATTTGTAGCTGAGCAGCTGTCACAAAAACGCGCCTACC
Organism: Schistocerca piceifrons; assembly: GCF_021461385.2. Classification (NCBI taxonomy): domain Eukaryota; kingdom Metazoa; phylum Arthropoda; class Insecta; order Orthoptera; family Acrididae; genus Schistocerca; species Schistocerca piceifrons. The sequence goes on along the minus strand of NC_060139.1, from coordinate 294,291,721 downwards.
AACTTTCGTTTATGTCGTACAACTCCTTCTTGGTGTTCCCATTTTTTTCCCACCAAAATCAAATAATATACAGTAACAAAATTTCGGAAGTACAAGATCACGGGTTACTGTAAGGGCGAGATAAGCCATTGCAAATGTTAAACGCTGACGCTGATACATTAATAACCGGTGTAACATCCAGAATGTTGAATACAAGCATGCAAAGGTACATGCGTTGTGTTCTTCAGATGCCAGATGTCAGTTTGTCGAATTGAGTTCCATGGCTGTTGCACTTGGTCGGTCAGTGCAGGGACGGTCAATCGTGTTTGTGGGTGACGCTGGAGTTGTCGTCCAATGATGTTCCATATGCGTTCGATCGGAGACGGATCCCATGATCAAGTAGGCCAAGGCAACATGTCGAACTCTATAGCGTATGTTGGGTAAAAACAGCGGTATGTGGACGAGCGTTATCCTGTTGGAAAACACGCTATTGAATGCTCGTCAACAATGGCAGCCCAACAAGTTGACTCGCCGTATTGAAGTGCGTGGGATAACTAAGAGAAATTCCACCCGTGACTAGGTGTACGTCCAGTGTGTCTATCACGCAGGTAGGTTGGTTGCAGGTCCTCAATTGGCCGCTTTCTAATTACCAAACGACCTCTACTGTCACCGAGGCAGAAGCGGAAGCTGCTTTTATCAGAAAACACAACAGCCCTCCAGTGAACTCTCGCTTAACACCACTGAAATCGCAAACGCATTGGTTTGGGGTCAATGGAATGCACGCTACAGGACGGTTGGCTCGGAGCTGTCCTCTGAAGTAACCAATTTGTAACAGTTCGTTGTGTCACTGTGGTGCCAACTGCTGCTCAAATTGCTGCTGCAGGTGCAGTACGATGCGCCAGAGCCATATGCCAAAGACGAGGGTCTTCCCGCTCTGTAGTACCACGTGGCTGTCCGGAGTCCGATCTTCTTGCGATCGTACATTCTTGTAACCTCCGCTGTCAGCAATCATGTACAGTGGCTACATTCCTGCCAACCCTTTCTGCAATATCGCAGGATAAACGTCCATCTTCTCGTAGCCCTATTATAAGACCTCGTTAGACTCAGTGAGGTGTTGATAATGTCGTATTTGTTGCCTTAAGGAACGAAACAAAATTTCGATGTAGACCCCCTACGCGCCGTATGCCACAAGTCAGCCGGTTCGTCTGAAATCAAAATTGAGTTGACGTTAGCGAAGTATATAAGACTCTTTAGGAGTTGTACCTCGCTTAAGTTATTGGGACCATAGGAAAGAAAATTGCTGCCATTTGAAAAAAATAGGGTTTTTTCATCGATTTTTCGACTTCGTCGGCCAAGTAAAAATATTTATAGTTGATGGATCGGAATAAAAGTGGTACAACTCCTAGACAATTTAGTTAGCTTCGTCGGAAACAGTAGATTTGAAGTTACCACACCACGCGAAAAAAAAAGTCATTTCGAGAAACACGCGTTTGAAGATAGTAAACCTCCCTTTAAAGGCATTCTTGACTAACATCAATTTAAAACAAAGGAGAGAGGGTGAAAGGTGCTATAAGTGGGATAAAAACACGACAGCGGAGCTAAAGTAACGACACGGGGAAATGTAACTGTCTGACCACTTACAAATAAAAAACTTCCTAAAATTTTAGGAAACAAGTTGGACTTATCGCAAAACTTTAAAATTCTCGTTCGTTTGAACGTCACTTAAAGTACAGGACCGATCTGCTGAAATCTGCTGCTGCCCTCTGGCCTGAAATCGAAACGCAGTCTAATTAAATATGGCGCGCTGTGATCTGTACATCACAAGAACCACACACTGGAGGGTTCTCGCGCCGGATCGAGAGGCCATGCGTCACAGGGCCCTGACCTGTACGAAGACAGATAATGAGGACCTCATCCCACCTACGTGGCTGGAGGGAGAAACGCCATGCCGCATTGTGGACTTTAGTAGACGGAGCTTGTTGTCTGTCACTTTCACCCACTCATCCTCCCATCGACCCAAGACCGTATCTCAACAGCGAGGCTGCACCACGTAGGGCGATGGTACACTGAATTAATTGAGAAGTAGGAGACTGGCTGATGTATTCGCCCTTTAATTCCCCTTAACACCCACGTACGCTGGCACACAGCATGAAGACAGTACCTTCCTCAGCCTTTGTGGAGCTCAAGTGGTTCAAATGGCTCTGAGCACTATGGGACTTAGCTTCTGAGGTCATCAGTCCCCTAGAACTTAGAACTACTTAAACCTAACTAACCTAAGCACATCACTCACTTCCATGCCCGAGGCAGGATTCGAACATGCGACCATAGCGGTCGCGCGGTTCCAGACTGTAGCGCATAGAGACGCTCGGCCACCTCGGCCGGCTTTGTAGAGCGTCCTGGATATTCTCGGCTGCTTTACCTGCCGGATACAAACGTTGTAGAGTGTGAAGGGGAATCAGGGAATCGGAACAGACAAGAAATTTAGCATCCGTAAGACATCTCGTCTGCTCCATTGCCCTTGTCGAACAAAATAAACTCGTGAGCGAGATGTATCTTGAGGACACGACGGATGTTTCGTACGTATGCCTACGGAGTGGGAGTCCGCCAGCTAGCGCCGGGAGAGCGTGTCTCCATCGGCAGCCAGCTTTCCCTTCGTGCCTGGTGGTGTCCTTCCGGTGACTTGTTCGCAAATTCAAAGCGGCTCGGCAAGGCTCTGCAGGAAGAGCGAGGCGCAAATACCTGACAGCAGCAGCTGCAGCAACAGGTAGAGCGGCAGCAGCAAATCCTAGCGCCGCGTGGGGGAGGGGGGATCAGGAGTGGGGGAGGGAGTAAGGAGCGAGTTCCGACAAACGACTCGCGCTCACTAGCGGAAGTGCTCCAGCAGCTACCACACGGCGGGGAGGCACTGTTACCGATATAGACAGATAAAAAAGCAAGTGTGCGTGTGTGTGTGTGTGTGTGTGTGTGTGTGTGTGTGTGTGCGTGGGTGCTTGCGTGTGCGCGCATGCGTATTTCGAAGCTTACGTCCCGAACGTCTGAAGCAATTCAAAGTTGCTACATGTATGCTTACTACAATAAAAAAATTTACTTTTGAGGTAAAACGCCTCTAGCGTTGTGGGAGTGTGGATGCGAAAATGGCATCAAGTAAACCATAATTCTGGAAAGCCTGGAGCAGACTCAGCCAAACGCGGTATATGCAGTACTTCTTCCTTTCTCCTTTTTGCTGCCCCTATCCCGTGTCTTCACAGGTTCGGTGCGCTATTCTGAATTTGGCAGTACTAGTCGTAAAGGGTGGACAGATACCCTTCCTGTTGCCATAATGTGGTGTATATGTGACTTCTCATCTAGGAAGCCAACCTCGGTGAAGAATGTGCAGAGCTGACCCAACGACATATCTTAGGAGTTAATTTCCACAGCATTTGTAGATTTAGAGAAACATTTTGACAATGCTGACTGGACTACACGCTTTGAAATTCTGCAGGTAGCACGGGCAAAGTTTACGGAGCGGGAAGTCATCTACAACTTACACAGAAACCAGTCTGTAATTACACTTATCAGCCAGAATATTATGACCATCTATCTAATAGCCGCTATGTCCACCTTTGGCACGGATAACAGCGGCGACGCGTCGTGGCATGGAAGCAATGAGGCATTTGGTAGGTCGCTGGAGGTAGCTGACACCACATCTGCACAGACAAGTCATCTAATTCCCGTAAATTTCGGGAGTGGGCGATTTGCTCTGACGTCGTGTTCAATCACATCTTCCTCGACCACTCCATCACACTCCTGGCCTTGTGACATGGCGCATTATCTTGTTGAAAATTGCCACTCCCGTCGGGAAACATGACTGTCATGAATTGGTGTACGTGGTGTGCAACCAGTGTACGATACTTCTTGACCATCAAGGTACCGTGCACGAGCTCCACTGGACCTATGGATGCACACGTAAGTGTTACCCAGAGCATTATGGAGCCAACGCCAATATGCCTCCGTCCCTCAGTACAACTGCCAAGGATCTGTTCTCCTGGAAGACGACGGATTCGTGGCCTCCCATCTGGATGATGAAGAAGGGATCGGGATTCACCAGACTATGCTACGCTCCGCCCCTGTGCCCATTTCAGTCGCAATTTTCGATGTCGTGGTGTTAACATTGGCTCATGCTTGGGTTTCGACGGCAGAGGCCAGTCGTTAGGAGGGTTCGGTGCACTGTGTGTTCAGACACACTTGTACTCTGCCCAGCATTAAAGTCTCATTTCAGTTACGCCACAGTTCGCCGCCTGTCTTGTTTTACCAGTCTGCGCACCCTACATTGTCCGATATCCGTAAAGAGGGGTGGCCGCCAACCGCCCGACTTTTGGTTCAAACGGTTCAAATGGCTCTGAGCACTATGGGACTCAACTGCTGAGGTCATTAGTCCCCTAGAAATTAGAAATAGTTAAACCTAACTAACCTAAGGACATCACACACATCCATGCCCGAGGCAGGATTCGAACCTGCGACCGTAGCGGTCCCGCGGTTCCAGACTGCAGCGCCAGAACCGCGCGGCCACTTCGGCCGGCCCCCGACTTTTGGACGTGGTTTCACGTTGGTTTCGCCACGTGTTGAAGACACTCACCACAGCATTACACTAATACCCGACAAGTCGTGCTGTTTCCGAAATAGTCGTGGTGACCCTCCGAGCCATCACAATCAGACTCAGTCGAGACACGGACTGCGCGCTCTCTGATACAGCGTGGACAATGAGTGTTTCTGACTAGCAGTCATTCCTCGCCAGGTGACGTTGCTATCGCATGGACGAGTTTATATCGATCGTAGGTCGGCGGTCATAATGTTCTGGCTGATCAATGTATAAGAGTAGAAAGGCACGAAAGGGAAGCAGTAATTAAGAAGGGAGTGAGACAGGCTTGTAGCTGTCACCAATGTTATTCCATCTGCATGTTGAACTTGCAGTAAAGGAATGCAAGGACAAATCTCGAAAGGGATTTCAAGCTCAGTGAAAATAAATTGAAACCTTAACGTTTGCGATTGACACTGTAATTCTGTCAGAGGCGGTTAAGAACTTGGAAGAGCAGCAGATCGGAAGATATATTATCGTGAAAAGACGTTTTAAGATGATCGTCAACAAAAGTAGGGTAATAAACTTTAGTCGAATTAAATTAGGCGTTCTTGACGAAATGAGATTAGGAAATGACATACCAGAAGTCACAGACGAGTGACGATATCTAGGTAGTAATATAACTGACGATACCAGGAATAAAAAGAATATAAAATGCAAAAAGTTAAAGCAATTCTCTTATTAAGTTTCCTTTGTGACAGTAAGAAGAAACTTTCTTAAAAAAATAAATACCGTAATATGGAACATAAATTTAATTGGCTGGCATTGTCGAAATTTCACCCTTCATTGTTGGACACTTAGACTGCGACCAGGAATGGAGGGTGAAGCTTCGACAATAGCAATCATTCGTGCTGGCTAAGAATCAGAAAAATCACGAAACAAACATCGGCCGAAGAACCCGAGACAGAAGCCAACAGACATTTAAATTTAACTGTCAAGAGGCCTTTTCTGAAAGTATTTGTCTGGAATATAGCGTAGTACAGCAGTTAAACGTGGACTATAAATAGCACGGGCAAGAAGACTAAAGAAACTTTAGAAAGATTGCCGAAAGTTAGAAGGGAGATTTAGCGATTAATGAGGAAATACTGAATCGAGAGGAGGAGAAACGATCCTTATGGCAGCGTTTGTCTAAAATAAGGGCTTGGTTGATAGGAGACATCTTGAGGCGCGAAGCAGTAATGCAATTAGTAATGAAATGATGTGTTGGGGAGTAATAACTGTAGGGGGAGACGAAGGTTTGAGCATCAAGCAAGTTAGTATGGACGTAGGTTGCAATAGTGATGTAGAGGTGAAGAGAATTGCACAGGCTAGGCTAGTGTGGAGAGCTTGTAAGAGGGTGGCGTGGTAGGAATATGAAGGAACTTACGTGTAATAATTATCAAAAACAATCTATATTTGCATAATGAAATGAAATGATCGTATGGCATTGTTGGCCGGGAGGCCCCATGCGGGGAAGTTCGGCCGCCGTATTGCAAGTTCTTTTTAGTTGACGCCACTTCGGCGACTTGCGATTCAAAGATGATGAAATGATGATGACGAACACACAACACCCAGTCATCACGAGGCAGAGAAAATCCCTGACCCCGCCGCGAATCGAACCCGGGACCCTGTGCGCCGGAAGTGAGAACGCTACCGCAAGACCACGAGCTGCGGACTATATTTGCGTAGAATTTGTAATTGTAGAGATTGCAGGGATGATTGCTGAGAGGTCTTGGCGACATTTAACCCCTGTGGGTGAGGGCGGCAGTAGGAAGGAATGACACGTAGAACGCAATTCTAGAACGCTTTAAGGACTGCAAACCAAATTTAATACGAATTTGATTTGCCATCTTTAAAAATAAGTACTGCGGATCCAAACAACCCCTACGATAACCAGGGATTCCGGTAGGGTGTAGCATATCTCCGCAAAGCCTCGGGAAGTTGAAACCATAGTGGGGCGACACATCTAGAGCACTTCTCTCGAACAGCACCCAAGGGGCCCCCGATCTTAACGCCCCCGTCTGACGGACAGATCATCATCGACCACCAACCATCACTTGCCCTCACTTCATGAGATGCTGCGGAGAGGTTTGCAGTTCAGTCCAAGAGACTGCTGCAACAACTGGTAATCGGGATCTTTACGCTAGCGCCTCACCTCCCTTCGCCGGCCAAATACTGGCAGCGCAAATTTCCCAGCAGCGGGATTCGAACTCGGTCACCTCCGAGTGGGGCGCCACCGCACTGGCGTGCGTTAGCGACCAGGGGTACTGAGTTTAGGTGGGTGGTGTATGACTTACTATGTGGAAAAAGTGCCGTCTTCATAAGACTCCGCCAGCACGCTTAAGTTGTGGCGCCCAGGTGCGAAGTAGGTGGCATGTAAACGTAACTGGAAACGTAAATAATGGAAGTCGAATAAAGTCCCGAATACATAGTTTCTGATGTCGCTAGGCTGTTCGGATAGAGCTATGGTCGGTGCTTCATTAAGAGTCGTGGCGAAACTTCATCCCTTCTGTGTTATACTCTTAAAATCATATAGCGAACTATGTGTGGAATTTCTTGAGAGATTGAAACTGAGTAGCGGAGCGGGTTTCGAACGCGGAATCTTGTCTTTGGTGGAGGGGGGGGGGGGGCAGTACTCTTTAACTTGTCTTCACAGCTGCACTTGAGCGGGCGCCTGTCCCTACTTTCCAAAAGTTAGGTGGGGGGGGGGGGGGGGGGGGAAGGGCGTGAGGTAGTCAGTCGCGCCTGCAAAGCTGTTGGTAAGAGCACTGCCTGCATGTTGGTTCAGTTTGAAAGTGCCAGAATACTAATCCCAGTCGTCCTAGAATTGTATTCTGTCACTCTATCCTTCTGGCAATGATTTATTAATGTGAAAAATGCCATTTTAGACCATGGTTCGGAGTCATTAAACTGCAGGTCCTGCCGTAACTAACAGGTTACATCAGTTCTAACGGTCGAAGGAAGGTAAGGGCACAGTACACCTTTCAACAGAAGCATGCCAGTAAAGTACTGCAGTGCTCAGACAAACCTTCGGGTTGAGGAGATTACCACTTTGTTTCCAATCGCTGTGTTGCTGTCGACATTATGTCTAAAATTATAGAAGGAAAAACGAAGATGGTTGCTTTTAGGAGACCTAGTTTCTACTAGAAGTGAGTTACAGGGCTGTTCAGCGACGTAAACAGGGCAATAAGATGACCGACTGGTAGTATGTGTGTATTTACCGGTGGATTAAATTATTTTCTTTTTGACTGCTTCTTCTTCACCACAGACAGCGTCTTGAATAACGAGAGCGTGTGTGTAATCAGCATACAGTCACATGTAGCCTACAGTGAAGAGTGTCGTGACCCTACGGAACAAGTAGCCAATCTGCTTGACGAGAGACTCCTGTAAGAGCGCAGTGTTGTCGCATTAGCAGTGCGGTCTGGCAGAACTCGGGCAGAGCGACTGCGGAAACACTTTGCGCGCCTCGTGTAGCCAACCGTTAGAGCCGTCTGCATAATTAAGTGCACCGTTACGGTATCGACCCCGAGACCTTAACTGCTCGCATCTTATCCGGCAGATCGCAGGAGGGGCGCAACTTAACGGTGGAGGGCCGTCCGCAGCTGAGATCGCCACTGAAACGCGGGAGTACTGCCGGTAAAGCACTAAATGAAAGCGGTCTCGCTTCTGATGTTCCGAGGTACAGCTATACGCGGTGACGCCTGATCAGAAGACTATGCAACTAGAGGTGCAGAAGCAAACAAAGATGTCGGCTGTGAATAACGTACAGCGATCTCTACTTAAACTGAATGTACAATTCCACAGGCGTCCGCAAGGTGGTGGGAAAGGGAGGGCTCTCGCCCTCTCCTGGAATTGCTAGCAACGACTGTTTGCGACGCTGCTTAGCTGCAGTTTTAATACTGTCCAGCTGACGGGCAATATTGTGGCTACCACAATACGTCTTTGCTTTCTTATGGTTGTCACGCTGTCAATGGACAATTATGTTGATGGCTTGAAGTGGCGGCGGTTTTGGCGCTGTTCTGCAGTAAACGTGGATACTAACCTACACAAAAAAATGCAGAAAGAGAGTCCCGAATCCTTTGCCTCTCTCGTTGTCTCGTTTAACCCACATCAGGCAGAAGAAAAGGGCTGATTCGACATCCTGGTGCACCGATTCCGACGTCAGTTCCCATCACGACATTGAAATGACTGCAATATGCGTGCACGTCATCCATCCACAATCTCCATAAGTTCGCCACCTTCCCTTTGTTGCACAACGGTATAACAACGTAAGTTAGCTTTTTGTGTGTAGACAAAGAACGCACGTGAAGCGATGGTGATTCTGCTCTCAGTTTTACACGACAAAGCTGTTGTTGTAGACTCTAAAATTTGTAAATTGGAAGTTTGTGGTAAGTACCTATGGGACCAAACTGCTGAAGTCATCGGTCCCCAGGCTTACACACTACTTAATCTAGCTTAAACTAACTTACGCTAAGGACAACACACACACCCATTCCCGAGGGACGACTCGAACCTTCGACGGGGGCAGCCGCGCGAACCGTGCAAGGCGCCTCAAACCGCACGGCTATCCCGCGCGGCAGACTCTGAACAACACAGCTAGGCTATAATGTAGGTGCAGGGTGACAATTACTGAACTATCTGAAAAAAAAGTAAATTAGTTACAAACTATGGCGTGCACACACTTTATTCATCATGTAAACGTCACTACAGATATTGAGATTTAGGTTATGACATGTTCGGTATGCGTGCCATCATTGGCGATGATGTGGCACAGAGGAATAGCGAAATTCTGCATGACCCGCTGAAATGTCGGAACATGACGCTGTCTATGTCCTCCTGAATGGCTGTTTCCAGCTCAGCAATGGTTTTGGGGTTACTACTGAACACCTTGTCCTTAGTGTAGCCCCACAAATAGGAGTCGCATGTGTTTAGATGCGAAGAATATGGCGGCCAAAAGAGGCCCATCACGGTGGACTCTGGGTATCCAGACCCCGAATGCGATCGCCAAAGTGCTCCTCCAGGACATCACTCTCGTGCTTCGATGGTGTCGAGCTCCGTCTTGCATGAACTCATCTTGTCGAAATCAGGATCACTTTGGATAGTGGGGATGAAATCACCTTCCAAAATCTTCAAGTACCGTTCGGTAGTCACCGTGCCATCAAGGAATACCGCAACGATTATTCCGTGACTGGACACTTCACACCACACAGTCACCCGTTCAGGGTGAAGAGACTTCTAGATCGCGAAATGCGATTCTCAGTCCGCCAAATGCGCCAATTTTGCTTATTAACGAACCCATCCAAATGAAAGTGGGCTTCGTCGCTAAACCAAACCATATTGCGCATAATAATTTCCGTCATGTCTTGCAGCGAACCATGCAATCTAAACGTCCTGAGGCAAACCTTTCAGAAGTTATGACGATTTTATTTCATATAGTTCAACAATTGTCACCCTATGTGTACGTCTATACTTAACCTGTGATGCGAAATACATCAGTCAAAAAAAGAAAATAGTTTCATTCGTTGGGAGAAGGGAAAAAGTATAAAATTTCGACGGCGAAAAGATGCCCGCTCCATGAACTGGGACTACACTTTTCCCAATCAACCTAAAAACTTTAGCTTACAAAGCCACCGTCCAACTTAACTTACGCCAGTGTGCGCTAAAAAATAGGAATCATGAAACTAATGCAATAAATCCATTAACATGAGAAGTTCTGTATGCACAAAAAGAGAGTTCAGTAAGCAACATCTAAATTTTACCCTGTTTATCTACTCCGAGGTGCATTGTGCCTTTTTTCTCTATTTTTGTTAATATTCAACAGGATTTTTCTCAATTGTTCCGACTCTTTTAAATTTCATATTTTTAATTTTCAGTGTCAGTCTAATATTATTACAATATGAATTAACTTTTTGTCTATATTTTCTAGCTATATTTTATAACTCGTTGGATATCCTGAATTTAATAATATGAGAAAATAATTTCAGATCGTTGAATAAAAAACGTAACATCGACTTTCACACTAATAATTTAAAAAAGATGTACTTTGCATAAGCTATTACATGTGCACGCTGTTTCGATACCTAAATAATCTACCTTAAAAGTAGTAATTGAATAACTATCAATCGTTAGCGGTAAAATAAGTTTTGTATACATCCTGTAAATATTAGTTCTTGGGGCAGGACACATTTCCTAACTCACTAAATCAGTTGCAAAAAAAAATTTGTATTTTAGAATCTTGTTCCCTCCCCCCCACAACTCACCACCCCTCTGGCATTAATTCCTGCTGCCGCTCACGACTAACTGCAGCCGTCTGATAGGACCGGCCAAATATCCTTTTATTTCACGGCTGTCATGTTGTATTTAGGCAAAAAACAAAGTATCACTAGAACAACAATTAAAAATAGTTTCCGATTACATCGGATATTCCGGATTTCTGGAGCAGAACAAAATGAGCTGTTTCAGAACTAGTCCAAAGAAATTGGTAACAATTGTGCTATGTCGTTTGAAAACTCATGTGTGATCTCTACATTGATATAATGACAAGAAAACTGATTCTGCTTTATTTTCGCGTACTCTTTAATCGTTCTATTGCAGAAGTACGAAATAAAAGCAAAACATGTCACGACAAAGTACTTCACAAACCTACGCATCACATTTGATGCTACTTTTTCCGAAATGTTCGTGGAAATCATCTTATTGTTCTTTACTATCTTTAGGACAGCATTACCCCACGCAACAGAAATGACTGTGGTATACTACAGAAATACATCTACATGATTGCACTGCAATTCACAATTAACAGGGTGTAAAAGCCAGAGCGGATTTTTTTCGACTGACTGAAAGTATGTGCGTTACTCTGGAAACAATTTTGGGGCGTAATTTGTGCTTTTTTTGGGGGGCAAACTCGTATAACAGAAAATTTCAGCGTTTAATTTATGTGGAAAACTACGGATATGAATAAAAATTAGAATGCGCTCTTTGGGTCTCTGGAATGAGGGGGTGGCTGGAAAATCAGCGGCTTCAATTTACAACACTCGCGCAGTAACGAACCCTAATGAGCGCCTACAATTTTTAACGCGGGAGTTGATCGCTGAAATATTTACAGTGGTTTGAATTATTCAGCTGTTACGGCAGACGACGTACTGAATGAAAGTGTGCTGACTACAGGGAAACGAACAAATGCTCTCGACAGGTCGTCACCCTGGGAAGAGTGTTGAAGAGTTTCTTTAGCTTTCACTACTCACTGAGCATTAGCAAGTTTTAACTCAACACTAGCTTTTGCAACTTGAAGATCAATGAATCAAAGACTATTACTATCATCATCGGTTTTCCAGTCCAGTTGCCCGGGTGTGGGTTACTGGTACCCTCCACTTGGATCTGTCTGTGTGCCATTCTTCTCTCAGGGCTGTATCCTCTTCTTCCTGTATCCTCCTTCACTTGGTCCGGCCATCTCTTCCCTAGTCTTCCTGCGGTCTTCTACCAGCTATATCAGTATGTTGTTTTGCTATCCTTCCATTCGTTTGACATGGCCAAATGTCTCAAACGGGACCTTGCATTTTTTTCCAAGAATGTGTACGCTCCAGCGTCTTCCTTTATTTCTTCTTTTCTTACCGTATCCTTACTAGTTTTATAGATCTAGTTTAAAGTACTTCATTTCTGCAGCGTGGAGATTGTTGGCGACTTGTTTGGTTGTTGTGCACGTTTCTAGGTCATATGTTGTTATGGGGATAAAGTTGATGGAAAACGAGTCTAAAATTTTCCTCTATCATATCTGTTGTTGTCGTGGTCTTCAGTCCGAAGACTGGTTGTGGGTGCAGCTCTCCACACAGGTCTATGCTGTGCAGGCCTCTTCACCACCGCGAAACTACTGCGACCTACATGCACTGGAGCCTGCTTACTGTGGTCGAACCTTGGTCTTTATAACCCACACTTAATTTCTTTCCCAAATTAACGATTCTTTTACGCCTCACGATGTCTCTTGTCCATCTGTCTCTTCATTTAGTTATTTACATCATAAACTTCTTTTTTCTCGAGTTCGGTTCAATACCTCCTCATTAGTCACTCGATCTACCCATCTATTATTTACCATTCTCTCGTAGCTCCAATTTTCTAAACCTTCTACTTTTTTCTTGTCTGAACTGTGTATCGTCAACGTTTGATGTCTGTATCCCGTAAGCCTTCATTTCAGACATACACTTTCAAATGGTTCAAGTGGCTCTGAGCACTATGGGACTTAACATCTGAGGTCATCAGTCCCCTAGAGCTTAGAACTACTTAAACTTAACTAACCTATGGACATTGCACACATCCATGCCCGAGGCACGATTCGAACCTGCGACCGTAGCAGTCGCGCGGTTCCGGACTGAAGCGCCTAGAACCGTTCGGCCACCGCGGCAGGCTACATATACTTTCAGAAAAGACTTCCTACACTTCAATTTGTGTTCGATGTTAGTAAATTTTTCTTTATCAGAAGCGTTTTTCTTCCTATTTCCAGTGTCCATGGTACATCTTCTCTATTTCGGCCATCGTAATTCATTTTGACGCCCAAGTGGCAAACTCATCTGCTAATTTTAGTCTCTAATCGTAATCTAATTCTCTTAGCATTGCCTGATTTAATTTGACTACATTAGTGTGTGTGAGTGTGTGTGTGTGTGTGTGTGTGTGTGTGTGTGTGTGTGTGTGTGTGCGTGTGCGTGTGCGTGTGTTTTTCTCGAGCATAGCTGAAGAACTCCTGGAACAATTTCAAGGAAACTTGTTGCGCATGTGACTTATTATCGGGAAACAATCACTGTGAAGGTAAGACCGTCTTTATTTGTGGGAGCTGAAGTAGGAAGCCGTTGATATGTAAAAATAATGGAAAACGATCGATATTAATGTCGGAAGCACAGTTTTCGGACTCACTGTGGTAGTTGATGACAATCCTGATAATCTTTAATCCCTAGGGGGCTGGGGAGGGGTGCGAGATGTTGCTAGGAAGGCATGACGTGTAAAGCATGTCAGGAACGAACGTTAAAAGACCGTCTGTATCGATGGTAGGCAATTTAAATGAAGAGACAATCATAACAAGAAAGGGATAGGATGCAACAGTGTACATCTCTTGGGCACCACTCTTACCGATGAATCTCCATTTTGAATTTAACGAGTGGCAATTACCAGTGATAATATTTAATAAATTAGAGGTGTAATTTATCAAGTACTGTGATATGGGTTTCGGATCTCCTTTTTTCTCATGGGCAGTTTCATGTTGCTTGATCAATAGAGTATGGACACAAGGATTAATTTATTCTCGCACGTGGAGGAGAAAGTAAAATTGTTATACACTGAGGAGTCAAAGAAATTGCTATACCTGTCTTATATTGTGTAGGACCCTCGCGAGCACTCAGAAATGCCGCAACACGACGTGGCATGGACGCGACTAATGTCTGAAGTAGTGCTGGAGGGAACTGAGAATATGAATCGTGCAGGGCTGTCCATAAGTCAGTGAGAGTACGAGGGGGTGGAGCTGTCTTCTGAACAGTACGTTGCAAGACATCTCAGATATGCTGAATAACGTTCATGTCTGGGTAATTTCGTAGCCAGCGGAAGTGTTTATACTCAGAAGAGTGTCCCTGGAGCCACTCTGTAGCAATTCTGGACGTGTGGGATGTCACATTGTTCTGCTGGAATTGCCCAAGACCGTCGGAATGCACAATGGACATGAATGTATGCAGGTGATCAGACAGGATGCTTACGTACGTGTCACTTGTTCGAGTCGTATCTAGACGTATCAGGGGTCCCATATCACTCCAATTACACACGTCCCACACGCTTACAGAGCCTCGACCAGCTTAGACAGTCTCCTGCTGACATGCAGGGTCAATGGATTCATCAAGTTGACTCCATACCCGTACACGCCTGTCCACTCGATACAATTTGAAACAAGTCTCATCCGGCCAGGCAACATGTTTGGAGTCCTAAACAGCCCAATGTCAATGTTGACGGGTCCAGGCGAGACGTAAGGCTTTGTGTCGTGCAGTCATCATGGGTACGCGAGTGGGCCTTCGGTTCCGAAAGCGCAGACACTTGTTGGTGGCCCAGCTTCGAAATCTGCAGCAATTTGCGGAAGGGTTCTCTTCTGTCACGTTGCTCTTCTGTCAAGTTCTCTGTAAATTTCAGTCGAATTTCTAATCACTGCTGTGTCAAGCACCGTAACATGCAATGAATTTTGATTTCGTTTCCTCCTCCCTTTCTGGATGACTCACTTTTTTGCCAGACAGTAAACGAGTAATGAGTATCAAGTGACAACTGAAAATTTATGTCTGACTCAGACTCAAACCTGCCTTTCCTTCTCTTGCGTTTGATTATTCCATCATATCTCGTGGGAGGACTTACGTTAGCCGGAATTGGAAATCTTATGTGGGAACATGAGTGAGAGTGAAAGTCTGAATAAGTCTTGGGGGCGTTTTCAGATGAACTGACGGGTAAGGCGGCCGCTCGCCGTAAGCGGAAATCCTGCTTCCTGTCCCTGACTGGTAAAACGCTTCAGTAGTCAATATAGATTTGTTACAGCAATGTATTGAATCATTCTGATACAGCTGCGGGACTGGAAGAGTTCGAGCACTGTCTAGTTGAACTTACAACTACTTATAGGTACTTGTTACGGTCTTCTGTCGGAGGATGTTCCTCATATGGCAATACCACTGCAAGAATTAATACAAAAATTTTCGTCGCAATCCCATGTCCGAACAGAGAAAATCTGCATGCACTGCGATCACTGATATCATACCATGGTACGGTTTCTTTTAATAAAATTTAAAACTGCGCGAAATCCGAAGGCCTGTGTCAGCGCCGCAGTGTTCGACTAGGCGTATTCCTATTTAAGATGGCGGGAACGGTAATTAAACTCAAGTAACCACGTGTTGGTAGACCTAAAGTGTAATATACCTCCCTAGCCAGATTGTCAGTTGTTGTTTTTCACATCAGAAATTCAATGCTAAACTAGAAACAAATTAAATATTATGTAAAAGGTTCTAGGACCTCCTGCGGCTCGAAACACGAACCTCAAGATTATTGGCCGAGTCATGCTTACCGAGGCATAGAGTAACAGTGAAGTCCTCGTATGGAATATTTGATTGGCTTTTTCGACATATCAGCCATTTTCAAGAATGCTTCTTGGGATTAGGCTGCCGAAGGATCATTCCATGCGTTATTGAAAGTGACTGACATGTTGAAACCGACCTCGTCACTAAAATAATTCATGCGAGTATTTGACACGAATATACTTTCTTTATTAAAGGAAATATGCCGCCTACTACTGTCCGTGAATAATGCAGCAAGCAGGAACAAAGGCGTTCGGGAACTGGGTGTTTGTGTCGTCCTCATCATTTCATCATCATTCATGAAAGTGGCGAGATTGGACTGAGTAAAGATTGGGAATTTGTACGGGCGCTGAAAACTGCGCAGTTGAGCGCCCCACAAACCAAACATCATCATCATCATCATCATCATGAACAAAGCGTCGTACTTGTCTGCGGTGGATGTTCTCTAGCTACACATTTCGAAGTCGACCTTATTCCACATCTCCAGTGGAACTGACCTTGCTATATAGCACTGCATCTTGTTTATAAATGTTTACTCTTTAATATATTAGGGGCAGCCAAATGAAAAAGAGACAGGTAGGAGAAAAAGGTAAGTTAACCGTTCATTATTTCAAAAGTAATCGCCATAACTGTTAATACATTTATCCCATTGTGAGACAAGACAGTCAATGGCTTCGTGGAGGGATGTGTGCGGTTGCTTAAGGAACCATGATTGTTTCCAGGCACCTCTTCGTCCGAAGCAAATCGAGGGCCACGAATGTCTTTCTTCACAGCTTCAAAAATATGGAAATCGCATGGGGAGAAATAGGGAGTGTTTGGACGAGGCGTCAGGACTTCCCAGCGAAACTTATGCAGCGTACAAGAAACAATCTTAGTAACATGTGAGCGGACGTTATTCCATATTTTTGGAGCCCTGAAGAAAGACATTCGTGGCTGTCGATTTGTTCTGTACAGAGAGATACACGCCTAGGTAAAATCATGGTTCCGTAGGCAAATATTTTTCCGTGGAGGCACTGCGTACTTATCTCGCAGTGAGACAGATGCATTAACAGTTATGCCGGTTACTTTTCAAATAGCAAACAGTTTACTTTCTTTTTTTCCATCTGTCTCGTTTTATTTGAGTTCCCTTTATGCATTTTCCTATTACTTTCTGTACGGGTAGCAAATTTTTACCAGTTTAGAATTGTCGCAATCGACTGAAAAAAAGAAACACATTTTGATATGTCAACAGTTCGAATTTTCGGGACGAGTTCTCTTCTGGGAGTACACAATGGAGTTTATAGTTGACTTTTTTTACTTCATTATTTGTGGATAACTGATGACAGACAACCCATCTCTTCAAAAATAAATGTGCGTACGATGCTGAACAAATAACTCCTGTGCACATTCAATTTCATAAATTCCAGTTGGTATATCCTTGATTACCTGCGCTGTGTATACAGTATGTTGATCGTGGAACACCCGTACTAAAATTTGTTTTGAGGTTTGCTTTATATCAGTAACAAATATTTTTAAATGGTATTTAGTTCTCCTCGAATGGTCGCTTTAAATTGCGCTTTGCCTAGCGAGGTCTGTGACCGCTGATTACGCCGTTACGTTACGGAGGTGAATCCAATCACTCTGATGGCTGCACGTGGACGCGCTCACGCGAACTTTCTGTCGGCCGGATTGACTCGGCAGATAATGGAAGTCCGCGGGCACTGCCTGAGTTTCTGTGAATCGCGCGCGTGACCGAGTTATGTTTCGCTGGGGTGCGAAACGTGGGCAGACGGAAGATGGAAATAGCAAAGTTAGATGTCTTTAATATGTGGAGTTACTAGAGACTGTTGAAGATCGGGTGGACTGGAAAGGATGGTTGGGTACATATTGGGTTGGTGCATAAGTTCGTAGAAGTTTAATGAACACACCATACAGACATAACAGAGACTTTGATCATCAATAATATATTGTTTCTCACTGTTTACAACAGTCTGCCAATACGGGGTAACTTTTCGATTCCTCGACTGTAGAAATCACGTGGATTTGAGGCGAAGAACTCGTCGAGCCATTTTTTCGGAGCGCAGTTCCATCCTTGAAGGCTGTTCGGTAGAGAGCGGAAAAGTTGAAAAACTGAGGTCGCAAGATCAGGTGAACAAGGTAGGGGCAGAATGACTTCCCAACCCAACTCCTGTGTAGCGCTTTTTGTCAGTCTAGCATGGCTCTGAGCACTATGTGACTTAACTTCTGAGGTCATCAGTCCTCTAGAACTTAGAACTACTTAAACCCAACTAACCTAAGGACATCACACACAGCCATGCCCCAGGCAGGATTCGAACCTGCGACCGCAGCGGTGGCGCGGTTCTAGACTGTAGAGCCTAGAACCGCTCGGCCACTCCGGCAGGCGTCAGTCTAGCAGAATGCGGGAGGACGTCATCGTGTAGTTGCGTCAATTCACGCAGTATTCCAGGCCGTTGTTCTTCGATTCTGTCTGCAAGACGCCTCAGTTGGTGACAGTAAATGTCTGCACTGATGGAATGGCTACACCTCGGAAAGAAATTCGTTGTACACCACACCGTTGCTGTTCTACCACATGCATAGCGTTACGAACCTCTAGCATGTTGGAATAGCTGCGGTTCAGCAACTTCTGTTAATCAGTATAGCAAAAAAAAAAAAAAAAAACAGCCCGCAGTTGGAAATTTTACTTTTTTTATTCACTCGATGACTAGTTTTGGACCGCTGTAACTGTTAGATGCACATTTTTGACATGGTTTTCACATCTTCAGATATTAAATTTTTGACTACGTTACGATGATTTGAGATGGGTCTCGGCCCGAAACTAGTCATCGAGTGAATAAAAAAAGTAAAATTTGCAACTTCGGGCTGGTTTTTTGTTGTACTGCATATCACTGTTTGTGCACGATTGCAGGTCTGCGCCGGCCGAAGTGGCCGTGCGGTTAAAGGCGCTGCAGTCTGGAACCGCAAGACCGCTACGGTCGCAGGTTCGAATCCTGCCTCGGGCATGGATGTTTGTGATGTCCTTAGGTTAGTTAGGTTTAACTAGTTCAAAGTTCTAGGGGACTAATGACCTCAGCAGTTGAGTCCCATAGTGCTCAGAGCCATTTGAACCATTTTGATTGCAGGTCTTTGTATGGGGAGTTGCAGCTTTGCTTGGACTCAACCATTCCTTTCTTTTCCTTACGTTGACATAAAGACACCATTTCTTATCAAGAGTAGCGATACAGGATAGGAATGATTGGTGTTGTTTACGAGCCATTTGATGACTAGCAAACAGAAATGCACATATGGCCACACATCGATTTTTGTGGTTTCGGCTTAGAGCGTGTGGTACTCGTACACCCGATTTTTGAACCTTCCCCATTGTATGTAAATGTCGCACGATCGTTGAATGATCACAGTTCATTGCATTTGCCAGTCCTCGAGTACACTGACGTGGAACGCTGTGGAGTAATGCGTTTAAACTACCTTCATCAAACCCTGAAAGTCTTCTCGAACGTGGGGAGTCACTAATGTCAAAACGATCCTCCTTAAAATGAGAAAACGATTTTCCTGCCGTGCTCTGTTCAGTGGCATTATCCCCATACAGGGCGCAAATGGTTGTGGCTGATTCCGCTGCTCTCCCCTCTTTATTGAACTCAAACAAATGAACATGTCATAAATGTTGCGATTTTTCCACTTGGCACTCCATTTTCCAGCGTCCGTGGCTCCACTCATTATCTCCAAATGAGAAAATGAGAGTATGTAAACTCAAATAGCAATAGTGAATTACAAATAAAAAATGATAATCGATAAATAAACCAACAGCAAAACTTAAACGCTACGAACCTACGCCCCAACGTAATATTAAGACTTTAGCCGTTGCTGAAAAGTGTAGTTGAAGCGATGGGAGAGGCAAAAGGTCTTTGGGGCAGGCTAATGAATGAGGTGTGGGGTCCAGGAGGTATGCTGGTGTGGAGAAGACGGCTGACAAGCGTCAGGAATGTTGAGCTGCATCAAAGCAACCTCAGCTCATCAGTGAAGCTAAAAGGGTTAGCGCCGTGCCTATATATAAACGAAAGAAGGAGCTATACGGATTCTGCGCTCATAGGTATCACACTGGGCCTAGTACACGTCCACTGCGGCGCTCCAGGGCCACAGCACCAAGTCACGACACCTGAAGATGGGCTTATAAGAGCCCGAAACGGGTCGCGTGATAATAAAAGAACTTTACAACTGAAGGGGTATTTTCAACCTCTGAAAATAAATGGTAACTATTGAAGATGTCCAAAAGAAAAGGTATGAAAAAACACTTCGGGTATAATTGAATTTGGGCATAATTGAATTTATTTATCAGAGGCCTGAGCACAACTACCCCACTGTTTCACGAGCCGAAGGAGTCCCCGTTCCCAGAATTCCTGTGGCTGTGACAGGAGCCAGTCCTTCACTCTGTCCGTCAGCTCGTCGTCCGAGTTGAAACGCTACTATTTGAGATATTTTTGTAGCAGACCAAACACATGGAAGTCGCACGGTGATACGTCCGGGCTATAGGACGGATGTTCAAGCTATTCCTACTTCAACTTGGACATTACACTTTGTATGATCCTGGAGACGCGTGATCTCGCGTTATCGTGGATTAGAACCATTCCCTCTGTGAGCAGCGCAGGTCGTTTGCTCTCTATGGACTTGCGTAGGCTACGGAGTATCTAAGAGTACACGTCATACCGAGTGAGGTGATGCAGTGGTCAGCACACTGGACTCGCATTCGGGAGGACGACGGTTTAAAACTGTGTCGACCATCCAGATTTAGGTTTTCCGTGATTTCCCTAAATCGCTCCAGGCAAATCCCGGGATGGTTCCTTTGAAAGGGCACGGCCGAGGCCGGCCGAAGTGGCCGAGTGGTTCTAGGCGCTACAGTCTGGAACCACGTGACCGCTACGGTCGCAGGTTCGAATCCTGCCTGGGGCATGGATGTGTGTGATGTCCTTAGGTTAGTTAGGTTTAAGCAGTTATAAGTTCTAGGGGACTGATGACCTCAGCAGTTAAGTCCCATCCTTCCTCATCCTTGACACACTCCGAGCTTGTGGTCTGTATCTAATGACTTAGAAGTCGATGGACGTTAAACCCTTCCTCCTTCTTTCTAGTACACGTCACTTGTTATGGATTTTCCAGGCTCGAAGAATTCGATGAGTATCAGATCTCGGACGTCGAAAAAGACGGTGAGCATCGCCTTGCCTGCTGGGGGCACAGCTTCGAATCTATTTAGAGGGAGGTGACGACGTTATATTCGCGTCCCTAGATGTCTCACTACGTTATCCCAAAGCGGCGTATACACATTTTGACCGGTTTCACTGCTACGACGTCTCGTATCTTTTCATTTGAGTACTCCTTATATTAAGTTCTGTAACACATTTGCCACTCCAAGTGCCATCTAGCGGCATTTTGCGAGCTTGGCCGGTCCTGTATAATCCGCTTCCTGTAAGGAACTATTGTAACCTGGTGTGTATGAAACTAGACTTGCCAGGTAGTTTGTTCAGGCAGGTACTCCCTAGAATCGGTTGAGAGCGGATGCCTCAGGCAGTGTGGGGACTCTGCACAGAGCAGACATACACTATGTGATCAAAAGTATCCGGACACCTGGCTGAAAATGACTTATAAGTTCGTGGCGCCCTCCATCGGTAATGCTGGAATTCAGTATGGTGTGGGCCCACCCTTAAACATCGATGACAGCTTCCACTCTCGCAGGCTTACGTTCAGTCAGGTGCTGCAAGGTTTCTTGGGGAATGGCAGCCCAGTCTTCACGCAATGCTGCACTGAGGAGAGGTATCGATGTTGGTCGGTGAGGCCTGGCACGAAGTCGACGTTCCAAAACATCCCAAAGGTGTTCTGCAGGATTCAGGTCAGGACTCTGTGCAGGCCAGTCCATTACAGGGATGTCATTGTCGTGTAACCACTCCGCCGCAGGCCGTGCCTTATGAACAGGTGCTCGATTGTGCTGAAAGATGCAATTGCCATCCCCGAATTTCTCTTCAACAGTAGGAAGCAAGAAGGTGGTTAAGATAGTGCCACGCAGACAACAAGGGGTGCAAGCCCCCTCCATGAAAAACACGACCACACCATAACACCACCGCCTCCAAATATTACTGTTGGCGCTACACACGCTGGAAGATGACGTTCACCAGGCATTCGCCATACCCACACCCTGCCATTGGAGCGCCACATTGTGTACCGTGATTCGTCACTCCACACAACGTTTTTCCACTCTTCAATCGTCCAATGTTTTCGCTCCTTACACCAAGCGAGGCGTCATTTGGCATTTATCGGCGAGATGTGTGGCCTATGAGCAGCCACTCGATCATGAAATCCAAGTTTTCTCACCTCCCGCCTAACTGTCATAGTACTTGCAGTTTGGAATTCCTGTGTGATGGTCTGGATAGATGTCTGCCTATTACACATTACGACCCTCTTCAACTGTCGGCGGTCTCTGTCAGTCAACAGACGAGGTCGGCCTGTACGCTTTTGTGCTGTACGTGTCCCTTCACGTTTCCATTTCACTATCACATCGGAAACAGTGGACCTAGGGATGCTTAGGAGTGTGGAAATCTCGCGCACAGACGTATGACACAAGTGACAATCACCTGGCGACGTTCGAAGTCCTTGAGATCCGCGGAGCGCCCCATCCTGCTCTCTCACAATGTCTAATGACTACTGACGCTGATATGTAGAGCTGGCAGTAGGCGGCAGCAAAATGCACCTGATATGAAAAACGTATGTTTTTGGGGATATCCGGAAACTTTTGATAACACAGTGTATGTCTCGGCCAGGCAAGGGCCGCAGCTCGCGAGTAGCTTGTAATGTATTATTATCACTTTGTCCACTTGTAAGTTACTACGAAATAAGGTATTTTCACGTAAACGTGGTGTTCCGTCTCATCACTGCGGAGTGTAAATAAGGGGAGGGCAGTAAGTCTTCTCGTACCACACACACCAAACTTAAATGTACCAGAGCAGGACCAGATGCCTACAAGTGAACTGATTCTTATATTAATTATACTTAAAAATACAATTGGAGAAATCTGGTAGCCAATCGAATTGTAGTTAATGTTACCAATTACTGCATATTCTGCTATTTTAGCAGTGGACACTAGTAATGGCGTCGCTGAATAGCTGAAAGCCAGATTCATCGTATTATCACATTCATCAAAACAGAAAAGAGAAGATATTTAACTTATGGCAGAGAATGTGTCGTAATACAAACGCGTATCAAAGAGCGTAGCCGACGTCGGGAATGGAACCCCGGCACGATTAACGGCTCGTTATTAACGATGCTTTGGCCGCGTGGTGGGACCCCGGAGCAGTATCTGAAACCACTGAAATTTCGGTGACGGACAAAAAAACGATTACCTTTACTGGGTAAAGAGAGTGCGTTCCCACCTAGGAAGTAAACTGAGAAGACAGGTACCAGAAGCAGTGTGTAGTTACTAGGAGAAGTCCCCAACGGTGCGATAGAGTTTTTGAAACCATCTATACCGTGATGTAGGTTAAGGTCCCAAGTTTCAAACCCTATAGCCATTCATCCTGGTAGACCCTCATTTGCGAGTAACCGAAGTGAAAAGAAAATTCGGGACTGCGTGTGGTTCTCCTCAGCTTGGAACCTGTAGCGCACTGCTTGCACAGCATAACGGTTTAGGTACAGGCTCCATGTGTATGGAAGAGGTTGTGGGTTCGAATCTTCGCCAGTGTCGTGAAATTATTATCTGTAACGAAATAACATTGATCGTTATTTTACTCAATTAGTTTGGTCAAATGAAATTTTTTACTTCTATTCCTTTGTCACATCATTTTAATCAATATATTATCTTTTATAATTCCTTCATTTCTTCTTCCTATCGTTCTTTTTCCACGTGAAACTTTTGAGCATGTGATTTTAATTATTTTCGTGTATTAACTTCGATCTATTTTCTTTCGTTTTATCATCCTATATACTTGTCCGTGTTACTGCATTCATTATTTCCATTCCACATTTTGATCGAATTTACTTTTACTTATAAGCGCTTATTTAAATCTTCATCTGGGCTACGTTGTCCATAGTGGAATAGCAATTAATGTTTTAAATGTTTTTATGACGTTAACCATCCAAAAAAATGTACATTTTGGAACGAAAAATAGATTTTTGACTAAATTGCACAGTCAATTTAAATAGAATATTTCGTCTTTTTTAACCGAAAAAATCAGCAGTTTCAAAAGTTTAAATATTATGACAGATAAATAAAAAATAATTAAATTCACATGCCCAAAGATCCAACGTGGAAAAAGAGTGACAGGGAGGAAAGATGTAACCAATTGTAAAAGTTAATAAGATGATTTAAATTGCAGCCGGCCGTTGTGGCCGAGCGGTTCTAGGCGCTTCAGTCTGGAACCGCGCGACCTCTACGGTTGCAGGTTCGAATCCTGCGTCGGGCATGGATGTGTGTGATCTCCTTAGGTTAGTTAAGTTTAAGTAGTTCTAAGTTCTAGGGGACTGATGACCTCAGATATTGAGTCCCATAGCGCTCAGAGCCATTTGAACCATTTTTGATTTGAATTACATTTAAGCAAACTGAGTGAATAAAAATTATGATCAAAGCCATTTCGATAAAGATAAGAAATTTCAGCAAACCTGACCAGATTCTAACTTAAAACTTTTTGCAATTTGGGGTAGTACCTTAACGATTACGCTGGGCAAGTAATCTTTTACACATCCCTGTTTTAGAGTGAAGAGGGTCACGCGAAATGACTAATTTCTTTTCGTCGAATACTCGCAAACGGGGGCCCACCAGGGTGAATGGTTACAGGATGTGATATCTGGGCCTTAACCTTACCACCGTGTAGATGATTTCAAAAGTCGATCCACCGCTGGAACCTCTCATTGTTAGTGCAGCTGTTAGGGCGCGGCGTTTGACTGCGGGAAGCGAGATGTGACTGTTTTAAAGAGTAGTGCTGTGTGTGTGTGTGTGTGTGTGTGTGTGTTGTTTGTTTACTTGCGGGACTTGGCAGTGAGCACAACGGACGATACGACAGCGGGGCCCAGCGGTGTAGAGCAGGTAGCAGGTAGCGGGTCCGGCGCTGCTGCATTATTAATGGCGGGTCGGAGGCGGCGGCGGCGGCGGCGGTGGCGGCGGCGGGCGGTGCGTATTGATCTGCCGTGGCGTGGCGTGGCATGGCCTGGCCTGGTCCGGCACGCTCTACTGTGTGTGTGTGTGTGTGTGTGTGTGTGTGTCAGCGGCACCACGCCACGCTACACGAGAGAACACGGTGCCGTCGGCAGTCAGCAGTCAGCCGCTGCCTGAGGCTGGGTCCTGAGCAGACGTCTCTGTAACTGCTGATGCCCAGGTCCCGGGCAGGCATCGGGGAAGGGAACAGCGGGAAGGGGAGGGGGGGCGGAAGATCAAAATTACTCTGAGCACTATGCGACTTAACTTCTGAGGTCATCAGTCGCCTAGAACTTAGAACTACTTAAACCTAAGGACAGCACACACATCCATACCCGAGGCAGGATTCGAACTTGCGACCGTAGCGGTCACGAGTTTCCAGACTGAAGCGCCTAGAACCGCTCGGCCACACCGGCCGGCGCGGAAGATCACAGTTTGATACTGTCTTCTCCCCCCCCGTTCTCCCCCCCACCCCCACCCCCGTCCCCCAGTTATTTTGCTATCACCAAGGCTTCTAAAGTGCCACAGATCCCTAAGACTTTAATACTACTACTACTACGTGATCAGGCCCAGCGGACCGCACGCATCTATAAGTTTCCTCCCCCACTGTATTCTGTCCATTGCTGCTATCCGCCATCCGTTCACATCTATTGACACTTGGTTTAAATCTTCATGGAGTCCATCCCTCCAACGCTTCTTGGGTCTCCCTGGCCGTCTCTGACCTGTAGGTGTGAAATCCAAAAGGCTGGATCAGGGTTTTGTCCAGTCGAATCTTGAACTATCTGGAGAGATATCTGGACCGAAGCAGTTGTGCTAGGCTGTGGCAAGAACGGTTTCCTGCTTGTATTCTGGCTTTGGTCTCTGCTTCACATGACCAGTTCTCAGTGAAAAGTGCCCCTAAGTATTTGAATTCCTGCACTCTCTTGTAGGACTGGTCCCCAATCTGCAGTGATTGTAGATGGCCAGCAGTCTGACAATGACCACGCGTCGTAACGAGGTACTCTGTCTTGGCTTCGTTTATGTTTAGCCCAAATTTGCTGGCAGCCTCCTTTAGTGCTTTGGTCATTTGCTCCAACTCCTCTTCCGACCTAGAGAGTAAACAGATGTCGTCTGCATAGGCTAAGTATGCCAGTCTGTTTCCTTCAATTTCAATCCCTTCGTTATCTTGGAAGGTCTCGCGTACGATCAGTACGATCATCTCGAGGGCAAAGTTGAACAGGATAGGCGACAATCCATCTCCTTGCCTGAGTCCTGTCAATTTCAAACTCCTCAGTTACGCGATTTCTCATCTTCACCTTTGCACGTGTTTCGTTCAGACTTCAATAATAGTAATGAAATTTACAGGATAATCAGAGACAGTCTGAAAAGTGTGCGGAGAAATGGTAGACTGTACGCTGCTTGATTTGTTGCTTTTGTGTGTAGCTGGAAAGTGGAAGGAGTATTTAGAGGATCTGTACAAGGGAGATAAACTTGCAGGCAACATTATAGAAATGGAAGAGGACGTAGATGAAAAAGAGATGGGAGACATGATACTACGATAAGAATTTGACAGAGTGCTGAAAGACCTAAGTCGAAACAAGGCCCCGGAGTAAACGACGTTCGCTCAGAATTACTGATACCCTTGGGAGAAACCAGCCAGCCAGCTCGTGAGCAAGGTGTATGAAACAGACGAAATGCCCTCAGACTTCAAGAAGAATATAATAATTTCAATCCCAAAGAAAGCAGTTTAATGAGTCGCCGTTGCAAAATACTAATACGAATTCTTTACAGACGATTCGAAGAACTGGTAGAAGCTGACATCGGGGGAACATCAGTTTGGATTCTGGAGAAATCTGGGCACACGCCTGCCAATACTAACACTACGACTTATTTCAGAAGTCAGGTTAAGGAAAGACAAACTTACGATTTTAGCATTTGTAGATTTAGAGAAATATTTTAACAATGTTGACTGCAACACTCTCTTTGAGATTCTGAGCGTAGATAGGTAAAATGCAGGGAGTGAAAGGCCATTTACAACTTGTACAGAAGCCAGACTGCAGTTGTAAGAGTCGAGGGCACGAAAGGGAGGCAGTGGTTGGGAATGGAATGAGACAGGGTTGTAGACCATCCCCGATGTTATTCAATCTGTATACTGAGCAAGCAGCTAAGTAAACAAAAGGAAAATTTGGGGTTAGGAATTAAGGTCCAGAGTGAAGAAATAAAAACTTTGAGGTTTTCTGATGACATAATTCTGTCATAGACAGCAAAGGACATGGAAGAGCAGTTCAACGGTATCGATATTGTCTTAAAACTTGGATATAAGTTGAACATCAACAAAAGCAAAACAAATATAATACAATGTACTCCAATTAAATCAGGTAATGCTAAGGGAAATACGTTAGGGAACGAGACACTTAAAGTAGTAGACGAGTTTTCCTGTTTGGGCAGCAAAATATCTGATAATGGCCGAAGTAGAGAGGATACAAAATGTAGACTAGCAATGGCAAGGAAAGCGTTTCTGAAGAAGAGAAATTTGTTAACATCGAGTATTGATTTAAGTGTCGGGAAGTCTTTTTTGATAGTATTTGTATGGAGTGTAGCCATGTATGGAAGTGAAACATGGACGATAAACAGTTTAGGCAAAATGAGAATAGAAGCTTCCGAAATGTGGTGCTACAGAAAAATGTTGAAGATTAGATGAGTAGATCACGTAACAAATAAGGAGGTACTGAATAAAGTTGGAGACACAAGTTGACCAAACAAGGGATCGGTTGGTGGGACACATTCTGAGACATCAAGGTATCACCAGTGTAGTACTGGAGTGAAGTGTGTGGGTAACAATTGTAAAGGGAGACCAAGAGATGAATTCAGTAAGCACATTCAGAAGAATGTAGATTGCAGTAGTTACTTGGAGATTAAGAGGCTCCCACAGGTTAGCGTAGCGTGGAGAGCAGCATCAATCGAGTCTTCTGACAAAAGACCAACACAACAACAAAAACAACAACAACATGCTGATTCATATTTTATTTTGTATATAATCTTATTTAGGCTTTATTCACAACACCATTACATCTGCAAACGATCGAATTTATTTATATTTTATACTGGATGTTGCCCTCACGTCCTGACGTTGTAAGCGGAAATATGTCAACTTTGAGTAAACTATTATTGCTGTCCGTAGTTGTCAAATGGTTCAAATGGCTCTGAGCACTATGGGACTCAACTGCTGAGGTCGTTAGTCCCCTAGAACTTAGAACTAATTAAACCTAACTAACCTAAGGACATCACAAACATCCATGCCCGAGGCAGGATTCGAACCTGCGACCGTAGCGGTCTTGCGGTTCCAGACTGCAGCGCCTTTAACCGCACGGCCACTGCGGCCGGCCGTAGTTGTCGGAAGTAATATTTTTTCAGTAACGTTGTAAAGTTGTTCCACGACTTGATTTGCTCGTGTATTACAATACGTTTTTTGTTATTCTGACAGTCATAGAAATTCAAGTTTGACAGCCAGTTGTTTACTCAAAGATATTTATGTTGTGGAAGGTCGTGTATCTATGGAACTGCTATTGACGTGATTGTAATCTCTAGTATTTTGCTTATCCGTTGTCCGTATATAAAATTTCAATCAATTTTTTAAAATAAGTGTGTGCCTGAAGTCTGTTTTTGACTACACAACTACCTGTCAAACTTCAGTTTCTACTACTATGAGGGTAATAACAAAACGTATTATACGAGTATATGCGTGTAACATCAAATCATCAAACAACTTGAAAACGTTACTGAAAAAATACTACATCTATCTGCATCTGCATAGATTCCTTTTAGCATTCATGTGGATGACCTCACACTTCTCATTATTTAGCGTCAACTGTCAATTTTTGCACTATACGAATATCTCTTCTAAATCGTTTTGCAATTTGTTTTGATCTTCTGATGACTTTACTAGACGATAAACGACAGCATAATCTGAAAACAACCTAAGTCAGCTGCTCAGATTGTCTCTTAAATCGTTTATATAGATAAGGAACAGCAGAGGGCCTATAACACTATCTTGGGGAACGCCAGAAATCACTTCTGTTTGACTTTCCGTCAGTTGCTAGGAACTGTTACCTCTCTGAGATGAAGTCTCGAATCCAGTCGCATAACTGAGACGATATTCCTTCAGCACGCAATTTGATTACAAGCCGCTTGTGAGGCACGGTGTCAAAAGCCTTCCGGAAATCTAGAACACGGAAATCCCTTGTCGATAGGACTCAACATTTCGTGTGAGTGAAGAGTTAGCTCTGCTTTACAAGAACGATGTTTTCTAACACCGTCTTGACTGTTTGCCAAGAGGCCGTTCTTTCCGAGGTAATTCATAATGTTCGAACACAATATATGTTCGAAAAGCCTGCTGCTTCCGAAAACTACGGACAGCAGCAATGCATTACTCAAAGCTAACATACACTGATCAGACAGAAAATTATGATCAGCGGCGTACTATCGACATAAACCCGTGCAGGCGATAGCAGGGTCACCCGGTGAGGAATGACTGCTAGTCAGACACAGGGACGGTGTATGTGGCACAGGTGAGCGTGCTGTACATGTGTAGAAAGAGGAAGGCGTGTAAATAGGGGCAACGCTGTTTCTTTACGCAGTTTTCTCTTCTGTTTTTCTTTGTGGACGGTCTTTCCCTTTCTGTCTTCTCTTAGTGCCTGTAGTTTCTCGGTTCCACATGTGGACTAACGAACCACATCACATTTGTTGTTAATATCAGTTATGGTCACCGTAACAATGTGCGCCTTTACCTGGCTACAATGAAACATGTCATATGACAAACCCACCCACGTGGGGAGGAATTCTCACAAGCAACTGATAAACATACTCTGTTAAAAATAACTTGTAATAGCTTCGCTATTTTAGAGACACTTAGTTTTTATGACGATTCAGTCTCTGAAAGTTAGCTGTGAACTTTCGAAATTTATAGAAGTAGAAACACAAGTGCTTCCACTAAAATGTGTTTTCGGGTAGGGGGAAGGGCGAAAGGGCAGCCATGATGCCTCCACCCCCGACCCCTTCACCTTGGATCCACGCCTGATCCAACTTCGGTTTTCTGCTGCTACAAAGCTCTGGAATGGAGTGACCTCGTGAGGCCAAACGAAATGCTCCTCTGACAATTTATTTATATATGTTATTGTCCTCTGCACAAAGACCACGCATTCAGTCAGCATGTATATTGTCCAAGTATAGATGAAGTATTCCCGTATGCACATAATGCAGGCAGTGTCTACGAAACTTGCTTATTTTAAAGATAAGTAAAACAAAACAAAAAATTGCTCGTAGAAAAAGGATACCAACTGCCGTAGCTCTTCCTGATTCTTTTAATTATTTAAGCAACCAGTTTCAACGCTTCATTAGCCTCATCTTCAGGCCCTTATGCAATAAACGAATGGAACCATCCAAACATTGGTGCACACAGAACGGGTACCGTGGACTTCTATTTATTCGGCTTGTACACTCCAACTGTGGTGCATTTCGAGTGTACACGCCGAAGTTCACGGCATTCAGCTCATTATATACGGAATATTTACATTCTGTGTGCGTCAATGTGTGCATGTCTCCATTCGTTTTTCGGATAGGGGCCTGAAGATGTCGCTAACGAAGCGTCGAAACTGGTTGCTTAAATTAAAAAATTAAAAGAACGTTGAGATTTACAGCTATTGGTATCCTTTTTCTACGAGTTATTGATCAACCACAATCGGAGGATGGATCTAAAAAACAATATCGTTTTAATTTCATTACATGTGTTTCTATGTAATTGGACATTTAAAAGTACCCGTGTTTGTAGACGTTATTAGGCAAATGACACCCCACGTTATCAGTACAGTGAGGTACTGAAATACTGAACTTCTGGTCGACTCTTTCGAACACGCCGACAGTTATGCTTGGTACATATTGTCCTTCAGGTCTGCAAGGTTGCCAAGACGATACGTGTAAACAATGCATTTTAGATACCGCCAAAAAAAGTTCTAATCGTGTTGAGAAGTCGCTACAAATTATTGCAGCACGCTCGTTTTCTTCAGAAATGCAAGGACCGACGATTCCTATTCTCGAGAACGCACACCAAATAGTTACACGTTCTGGAGGGATGTGCCCTCTCGCGAAGTTCTGTTAGCTCTCCAGTAGCGCGATATTAACAACAAATGTGATGTGGTTTGTTAGTCCACATGTGGAACCGAGAAACCACAGACACTAAGAGAAGACAGAAAGGGAATGACCGTCCACAAAGAAAAACAGAAGAGAAAACTGCGTAAAGAAACAGCGTTGCCCCTATTTACACGCCTTCCTCTTTCTACACATGTACAGCACGCTCACCTGTGCCACATACACCGTCCCTGTGTCTGACTAGCAGTCATTCCTCACCGGGTGACACGCGCGCAGATGAAAGAACGGCAGTGCGCAGGAACACAGCTTCCCACGCAACTCTCACTGTGCTGTTTCCCGGGCGGCGGAGTCGCCTTCGCTGAGATTTCGCACTGCAGCCGGTTTGTTCTGCATCTAAATGGAGGACGACAGAACACGACATTACGGCGGTTTTGAGTCGTTGATAACACGGGTTGACGAACACTGCTACTGTATGTACCAGTCGACACGATACTATGAATCACGTTTTTCTTTGGCGTTATTATAATGGACCATACCAGAAACGCGTTAATAAGAGTTTTAGTAACAAGTGGACTACTGTTACCATAAAGCGATGATAAGGGCGTGCTGTGTTATTTATATAACGGTCACAGGCTTGCCGGCCACGGTGGTCTAGCGGTTCTGGCGCTGCAGTCCGGAATCGCGGGACTGCTACGGTCGAAGGTTCGAATCCTGCCTCGGGCATGGGTGTGTGTGTGATGTCCTTAGGTTAGTTAGGTTTAAGTAGTTCTAAGTTCTAGGGGACTTATGACCTAAGATGTTGAGTCCCATAGTGCTCAGAGCCATTTTTTTGGTCACAGGCTTCCAGCACGATTTCATGTCTTAAGTTAAACTAAATGGAAGATTATCCGAAAATGGAAGGGCAGTTGCGTGCCAAGAGGTGATCTGGGAAACATGATATTGCAGTGCCTTTGTTATTATGAAGAACGATGCAATATTCCTTTGGGCAAACAGTATACACACATCCGAAGGAGCGTCGCATCGTTCCTAACAACTCTGCACTGCAATATTGTATTTATACGCCAATATCACACAACGACTTTCAATAAAACTTTCCTCCCCTGTGCGGAAATTATACAGGGTGTAAATTTTAAATTGACAAACCAGAATAACTCGAAAAATTAGCTTCACACGAAAAAATGTGTAGAATCCAAAGTTGATTATTTTCGAGGGGGACATATGCTGGTGCTAAAATTAGCCCGCCACCCCAGCCCCCTGGGGGTGGGGCGGGAGGCAACTTTAAAATTTAAAATGGGAACCCCCATTTTTTATTGCAGAATCAGATTCTACACCAAACACTACGTACAGTCTGTCTTAAACATTTGTTTTGATTCTTGGTACTTGGCGCTGTAATTCAAGAAAATCCATGTTCTCATTTATGCTTGGAAAATGGTTACGGATAAATAAAAAATACTTATTTACCTCGTAAGTTTTGATTCGCTAAAACTAAAACTCTCACTCTCTCCCCATAGGGTGGGGTTTGAGAGAGAGGAATTAGAGTTTTACAAATGTTGACCCAAATATTAATTTTTTCCACTCGCGAAAACATGATGCAAAGAATAAGAGATGCTTGTGCTGCAATTACATCAGACATGTTACCAAGGTGTGTGCAGGGATTTACAGCACGAGTCAATAAATGCATCGAAGTTGGAGGTCATCACTTTGAACATTTGATTTCATAAAACGGCGAGGTGCAAGAGTTTTACGGACAACAAGTAGGCCGATTCTGCAATAAAAAATGGGGATTCTCATTTGAAATTTTAAAACTGCCTCCTGCCCCACTCCCAGGGGGCTGGGGTGGCTGGCTAATTTTAGCACCAGCAGATGTCCCCCTCGAAAATAATCAACTTTGGATTCTATACACTTTTTCGTGTGAAGCTTATTTTTCGAGTTATTCTGGTCTGTCAACTTAAAATTTACACCCTGTGTAGTGTGTGTACGAGCACCGGGCGTGACGCAGAAACGATGAAATATGGACGTTTGGGTCTGGCCGTGAGTCGTGCACGAATGGCTAAAGCGATTAAGGCAACCTTTCGCATAAAGCGGGAAATACGGGTTTGAGTCCCGGTCCGTCATTCCCTTATATAGCTGATGGTTGTTCGTATTCGCAACTGCGAATACATTTCATGGATCTCAGAAATGACGTGTCTCACTGCTTCCGTGTTTTGTATGGCAGTCTCACGGGCGGTGGTATCTCCGTTCTCATTCTTTGCACATTTCCGGTAGTCTTGGGGGTGTCTACCAAAGAAATGATTGATTTCCGACCAGGAGCAGTATTTCTGGCGGGAACATTGAAGCATGCACGAACTGCACGCTGTGCGTTGACAGTCGACCGACCGTTAGGGATGTACGCATCCATGAGATTCGCACATTGCTTCTTCAGCCAATGAATTTTCCCTATGAGGTAGGTCGTAAACGAAGTTAGTGGCCCACAGCTTCGAATCAGACCATCACCAAACTCTGTCTACCGCTCTTCCCTTCACAACGCCTCACTAAAATCAGCAAGCTTCGTTGACGCACACTGTACATTCGGGAACTTTATCGTTTCTGTGACAAAAATGTCGACAACTCCCGCAGAGGATTCATTTTAAATTTATTATACCGCATCGGTGTCGAGTTACAAGACCATCATCAGCGACACACTGTTAAATATCTGGATTCAGGTGTGTTTCAGGCCAGTTTATTTTTGTCATTGTCTTCGCTGTAAGTCTCTCAGTTTACGTGGGTAAAAGACATGTCAAATTATGCCTCTTTCCAGCCCACATCTCGTGGTTTGTTTATAAGTTCTCTGTGGCAAATATTTCTCCCACAATCTATAAGTGGCGATCAAAAAGTTTCTTCTCCAAGGCCTTATAGTCCACAATCGATATGCCGATCAATTACAGTCGCTGTGACTACTGAGGCAGTCATCGCACCGATGCACCAGGTTGGAGGTACCCGCTTGGTAAAACACCGCCTCCTGCTGCTTGAAAAAAGCCTTAATTCCCTGCTCCACATCTTCGTCCGACAGGAATCGTCGACCCTCCAAGGCCTTTTTTAAGAGACCTAAGGTGTGATAATCGCGTGGCGAGAGTCCAGAACTACGGGGCGAGTGCCCGAGTGTTTCCCACTTGAGTAGGCTAACTTCTGCGTTACGACATTCGCGATATGGCGACGGGCGTGTGTTATCGTGAAGTAGCAGTACCCCCTGTCGCAGTTTTCCTAAACGTTTTTTTCGACAGACATGTTGCCCCACATACATTAATCATTCTCCGATGGATGGCTACCGGTGTTTACTCTTCAGCAGCCGAGGAACGAATAGCAGCACGATGGTCCTGTTTGCACGTATCTCGTAAGAATTTCGCCATACTTCTGTTCCCGCATTTACCACACGCTTGTCGGAAATGCACGAAGGCCACACTGGTCCCTAGCCTATTTGTCGGAGCTTGTATACATGCATCGGCATCTCACTACGCTGCTTACACGCTGCAGCAACGCCCTTGAACGGAAATTTTTTGATCTCCACGTATACTACTGACATCGTGCTCTGTAAGACAAAACTTTACAAAAAAGACAGATTGCTTTAAAATAGCATAGAACTGTAACACACATTATGATGAAGTGTAAATCACCAACTTTTATGTGGTGGGTGACCGTAGCAGGCAGTAGTAAGATTAGGTGCTATCTTCTGTAATCGCCATTGCGATCTTTTCTTTTGTACGGCTTAAAGTCGATTTTACCGAGTCAAGTTGAGTGGACCATTGCTTGCGGCATCTCAATCGAATCGCCTTCAACTCTACTTCTTCTTGTTGCATCGTATTTCTCATTGTTAATTAACATTAACAATATTTTTTAATAAAATTGCTTGTAATATGTGTAAAACTTCTAACTATCCCAGCTTTTGATACTAGACCAGCGTTCTACTTTGGATTACACTTCTTCTGAGCCACCTCTGTACATTGGATACAACAAAAGTTATCAATTTTCTTGTTTTACGGATAATACATTCATCTTCGGGACTCCGTACCGGCCCCTTACACACGTGCGATTTCCGGCAGCGCTGCTGAGCATTGCGGCGGCAGCGGTCAGCGTTCCATAATGCAAAAAGATGGGGCATTTACACACGTGGCGATTAGTACGCTAGAAGCAGGGGCAACCGCGCGACCATCTGTGCACGAGCGGCTGCCCGCTGCTGGCAGCGGCGTTTGCACACCAGTTAGCTTTCACACATGGCGTTTCATTAGCGTATCAGTCGTTCTCACAGCACCATGAGTTTTGATACTGAGCGTTACATTTGTGAAGTAGAAATGCGTCCTGCTGAAACTTCCTGGCAGATTAAAACTGTGTGCCGGACCGAGACTCGAACTCGGGACCTTTGCTTTTCGCGGGCAAGTGCTCTACCAACTGAGCTACCCAAGCACGACTCACACCCCGTCCTCACAGCTTTACTTCTGCCAGTACCTCGCCTCCTACCTTCCAAACTTTACAGAAGCTCTCCTGCGAACCTTGCAGAACTAGCACTCCTGAAAGAAAGGTCCCGAGTTCGAGTCTCGGTCCGGCACCCAGTTTTAATCTGCCAGGAAGTTTCATATCAGCGCACACTCCGCTGCAGACTGAAAATCTCATTATGCGTCCTGCTGTTTGGCACTCAAGACGTAGCGAATACAGCAACTGCATTGTGAAACGCAGATCATGGGAAGAATTGTGTGAACTGTTTACTCCAGGGTTTGCAAATGAAACAACAGATTCCAAATCAAAAAGTATGTATTTAGAATTATATGTACGATATGTTACATTATTATGTACAAATATTAGAAGTCCCCAGTCCTCATCTCACTGCACCTTCTTCACTTGCAAAGAATTCAGCAAATTTATCTCTGATAACAGCGGCTGATTTGTTCCTTGTTCTCGGCATTAAGGCTTCGTCGACTCCATGTAGTCCAACGATATTCAGTGTGTCTTCGAATGTATACCCATCTCTATGAAGAACGAAATTATGTAATATACAGCATGCTTTTATTATATCTGAAGCCAAATCAATTGAAACATTGAGTGGACGCTGTAATATTCTCCATTTGTTGCTGAGTATTCCAGATGTACTCTCTACGAAACGTCTCGTTCGTGATAAACAATAATTATATATATTTTTGATGACTGGCAAATTATTTCCACCATAAGGTGTTCGCATATATTCTGTCAAACCAAATGTTTTATCACCAACCAATGTAAACGGCAGTGGCCCTCCTCCAGCACATATTTGTGTCGGTCTAGGAATTTTCAGTTTGTCGTGTCTTATCTTATTGAATAGCGTACTGTTTTAAAAGATTTGTGAATCTGAAGTTTTGCGATAAGACCCGACATCTATGTAAACGAAATTATAATTTGCATCACAAACTGCTAATAACACAATTGAGAAATCGTATTTGTAGTTAAAGTAAAGTGAGCCACTATGTAGGCGCTTAATCTAACGCTTGTGTCTACCATCTACAGGGTGTTACAAAAAGGTACGGCCAAACTTTCAGGAAACATTCCTCACACACAAATAAAGAAAAGATGTTATGTGGACATGTGTCCGGAAACGCTTAATTTCCATGTTAGAGCTCATTTTAGTTTCGTCAGTATGTACTGTACTTCCTCGATTCACCGCCAGTTGGCCCAATTGAAGGAAGGTAATGTTGACTTCGGTGCTTGTGTTGACATGCGACTCATTGCTCTACAGTACTAGCATCAAGCACATCAGTACGTAGCATCAACAGGTTAGTGTTCATCACGAACGTGGTTTTGCAGTCAGTGCAATGTTTACAAATGCGGAGTTGGCAGATGCCCATTTGATGTATGGATTAGCACGGGCAATAGCCGTGGCGCGGTACGTTTGTATCGAGATAGATTTCCAGAACAAAGGTGTCCAGACAGGAAGACGTTCAAAGAAATTGATCGGCGTCTTAGGGAGCACGGAACATTCCAGCATATTACTCGCGACTGGGGAAGACCTAGAACGACGAGGACACCTGCAATGGACGAGGCAATTCTTCGTGCAGTTGACGATAACCCTAATGTCAGCGTCAGAGACGCTGACCACGTCACTGTATGGAGGGTGCTACGGGAGAACCAGTTATTTCCGTACCACGTACAGCGTGTGCAGGTGCTATCAGCAGCTGATTGGCCTCCACGGGTACACTTCTGCGAATGGTTCATCCAACAATGTCTCAATCCTTATTTCAGTGCAAATGTTCTCTTTACGGATGAAGCTTCATTCCAACGTGATCAAATTGTAAATTTTCACAAACAACATGTGTGGGCTGACGAGAATCCGCACGCAATTGTGCAATCACGTCATCGACACAGTTTTTCTATGAACGTTTGGGCAGGCATTGTTGGTGATGTCTCGATTGGGCCCCATGTTCTTCCACCTACGCTCAATGGAGCACGTTATCATGATTTCATACGGGATACTCTACCCGTGCGGCTAGAGCATGTGCCTTTACAAGTACGACACAACATGTAGTTCATGCACGACAGAGCTCATGCACATTTCAGTCGAAGTGTTCGTACGCTTCTCAACAACAGATTCGGTGACCGATGGATTGGTAGAGGCGGACCAATTCCATGGCCTCCACGCTCTCCTGACCTCAACCCTCTTGACTTTCATTTATGGGGGCATTTGAAAGCTCTTGTCTACGCAACCCCGGTACCAAATAATGTAGAGACTCTTCGTGCTCGTATTGTGGACGGCTGTGATATAATACGCCATTCCCCAGGGCTGCATCAGCGCATCAGGGATTCCATGCGACGGAGGGTGGATGCATGTATCCTCGCTAACGGAGGACATTTTGAACATTTCCTGTAACAAAGTGTTAGAAATCACGCTGGTACGTTCTATTGCTGTGTGTTTCCATTCCATGATTAATGTGATTTGAAGAGAAGTAATAAAATGAGCTCTAACAGGAAAGTAAGCGTTCCCGGACACATGTCCACATAACATATTTTCTTTCTTTGTGTGTGAGGAATGTTTCCTGAAAGTTTGGCCGTACCTTTTTGTAACACCCTGTATAGCCCCTATACAGTTTGGAAAATCTGCGTTTATCTTGAAACCTTCTGCAATTGTCAACCAGTCCTCTTCAGTAAGCATCGGAAATGTAGACTCTTTCAGAACATTCCAACATTTTGACAAGAGTCCTTTACTATGCTTGAGGTGGTAGAAGCTCCACAATTATATGTGTAATGTAGATCTGTGTACGTATTTCCTGACGCAAAATACCTGATATCAGAAAAGAAATCTTTTTATTCAGCAACACAGTCGTCAAAGAGATGGAAAAATGTAAGAGATTCGTACACTCGAGAGCTGCAAAAACAAAAAAAGTGAAGAGTGTTTCAGCGGCAGATGACAGAAAGCAGCACATTTTCTTCAAGCAACTTCCGTTTTTAGCGCCTGTATCTGGAACTAAACCGCCTGTTGAGAAAGAAACAGACAATGGACAAATGATGAGTCAAGCACTTACCAAGAACCATCTCCTAATGTCTCAGGGTTTAGCGTTTCCAAAAAGACTTTCAGAAGAGCAGAAATTGTTTAGGATACTTGCAGAAAGTGTTCAAAACAAATCAAAAGTGATAGAGGAAGATCCTGATAGATTATTTCTCTTGTCTTTGCTACTTCATTTCAAGGCCATACCTGAAGAAAAGCAATTTAATGCGAAATTCTAATTTAATGTCTTGCAGAAATACATTACAAACGATACTGCTCATGGAAACGTGGCTGTATCACAGGGAAATGTAAGTGGAACGCACTTTGTGGAACATGGCTCATCTGCTTGCGGTCTAAGGCGCTGCAGTCATGGACTGTGCGGCTGGTCCCGGCGGAGGTTCGAGTCCTCCCTCGGGCATGGGTGTGTGTGTTTGTCCTTAGGATAATTTAGGTTAAGTAGTGTGTAAGCATAGGGCCTGATGACCTTAGCAGTTAAGTCCCATAAGATTTCACACACACATTTCTCTTCTGCTTCCGTGGCGAATTATGATGAACAGCTGGCTCAGTCAGCAGAAAGGACGTCGTTGGAATCACCATCTCAGTTTTCTGATACATCAGTGTACGGAGATTTGTTTTGGGATGTCTACACATATTGTAATTTTCTTATTTACGAGGCGTGTTTTTTAAATAAGAGCTGATATGAAATTAAAAAAAGACGTGCTAAGATATCTCAATAATTTTATTTTTACATGAAAGCCTGTTCCTTAATCTACGCACTGGCGCCATTACAATCTGATTCTTCCTTGTTTACGTTGTGTACTGAGTGTTTAAGATGCCTCCGATAATCGTGAGTCCCGCCGACTGTGAAGTACGGGCTGTTATAAGATTTCTTAGTGCTGAAGGGCTAAAAGCGTTCGATATTCATCGTGAGATCTGTGCAGTTTACGGAGAAAACATTATGAGTGATGGAATGGTAAGAAAGTGGGTGAGAACATTTAAAGATGGCCGCACAAATGTGCATGATGAACAACGGAGTGGGCGTCCTTCGGTCGTTAATGAAAGTTTGGTTCAGGAAGTGGACAATAAGGTGAGAGAAAACAGACTCTTTACGATTTCCTCCTTGCGGGATGACTTTCCTAATGTTCCTCGTAGTGTTTTGTATGGCATTGTGACCGAGCACTTGAATTACCGAAAATTGTGCCCACGTTGGGTACCGAAATTGTGCACAAAACCAAACGTTTAGACAGTGCATTGACTTTACTTGAGCGGTACCACAACGACGGTGATGATTTCTTAAGCCAAATTGTTACGGGTGATGAAACATGGGTGGCCTATGTCACACCAGAATCAAAGCAACAGTCCATGGAAGTTGAGCAAGGGCGTCGTTTTGCTGCAAGACAATGCCCCGTCCGCATGTGGCGAATCAGAACAAAGATCTCATCACATCTTTTCGATGCGAAACTCTAGATCATCCTCCGTACAGGCCCGATCTTGCGCCCAGTGACTACCATCTGTTCCTGCACTTGAAGAAACACCTGTGCGGTCAGCGTCTTCAAGAGGATGACGAAGTCAAAACAGTGGTGATGCAGTGGTTAACAAGTCAGGCGGCAGACTACTATGAGGAGGGTACTCAAAAACTGGTACAACGAACTTTATGACAAGTGCCTCAATATTGACGGAAATTATGTAAATGGTTCAAATGGCTCTGAGCACTATGGGACTTAACTGCTGAGGTCATCAGTCCCCTAGAACTCAGAACCACTTACACCTAACTAACCTAAGGACATCACACACATCCATGCCCGAGGCAGGATTCGAACCTGCGACCGTAGCTGTCGCGCGGTTCCAGACTGCAGCGCCTAGAACTGCTCGGCCACTCCGGCAGGCCGGAAATTATGTAGAAAAGTAGATTAAGGTACAGGCTTTCATGTAAAGATAAAATTATTGAGATATCTTAGCACGTCATTTTTTAATTTCAAAACGATAGTTACTTAAAAAACACGCCTCGTAACACCAATTTTTAAATAAAATCATTTTACATCAACTATTTGTACTTACCTCAATGTCATGGCCAACCTTTCCCATGCAGAAATACGGTTTCTCATGCAAGTGTTCTGGCGTGAAATATGTGTTTCCAGCAAATGTATTCGGTACTGACATCCTGAATTAGTTGAAGAACTTGGCACTGTCTTCACGCAACTCACTATATACAGTATAGAAGTGTCCGTATACTGTACGAGTGGTGCACATTGGGTGTTGCCATTATTTACGTTTACGACGTTCGCGCCTGAATTTTCTTTAGATCAACAAAGCCAGAGCCAATACATCTTCGTCTGAGCCCATATTATCGACTGAATGAGATGTACACCGCGCGAGCATCGCCGATTACGCGCAGCAGCAGCGCTGCTAAGCAGAGCAACAACAACAACAACAACAACAACAACAAAAGACCGCGGTGACCGACGCATGCTGCTCAGCAACGCTGCTGAAAATTGCCCGTTTGTAAGAGGCCTAATTGTGGTACCTGGCTCAGTGTAGCTTATCTGTTTCGTCTCGATGACGTCTTTATCTTTATGTGCTTCATTCTTACATAATTATGTTGCTTCATGCACTTATCTTTGTTACTAAGTTTTTAAAATGGCCGGTAGGCGATCGTATGCTTTCGGACACAAAGGACCACGGATCGCACCGTATGTTTGTGGACAAACTCGACTGCCTGCTACCCTTGTACCTCGAGAAACGCATCTATCGGATAATTCTCTGGGCAGACACGTGACGAATTATGTCATCTGCACGCAGAGCAGAGTGCCGCCGCCGCTTCCGACGTCTGGGCCCTGCCAAAGTCTTAACATTCTCTCGCTCCCGTGTGTGACACCGGTCGGTGCCCTAAGCACCGTACCGTATTAACTGGAAAATGACA
Source organism: Schistocerca piceifrons (assembly GCF_021461385.2). Taxonomy (NCBI): domain Eukaryota; kingdom Metazoa; phylum Arthropoda; class Insecta; order Orthoptera; family Acrididae; genus Schistocerca; species Schistocerca piceifrons. Next base: position 294,250,384 of record NC_060139.1, on the reverse strand, counting down.
AACGTGTCGAAATTGACCGCTTGTTTGTAGTAATTGTCCATTTCAAATAATGCAACAGCTTATGCCGGAAATTCCTGTCACGTAACAACAGTAACTCGTTACGGCTGTGGCCTCTAGGGTAAGGAAAATTATTACATACAGAAGCTCAGCGACCTTTTAAGGAAAGGTGTTGTGTGTACCGCTAAACCCCTTGTTATACCTGTTAGCCAATATACACGTGGACTGCACGTGAATGCACATGTCGGATGACCCTGGTGGGTGTGAGACGGTTGCTCGGTTTCTGCAGTGGACCCGGAGGCCTGGCCTGTGCCGACCCGACCCGCGGCTATTAACCTCACCTGCAGTGGCTGCACCCGCCCGCCAGCAGATCGATTTCCGCTAACCGCTGCACCTGCCCTGCTGTCATTTGTTTGTGTCACGCACACGCGACAGATTTAATATCGCTAGCTCCCCTCCGCCATACCCCCAGACCCACGCTAACTGCCCCATCCACCCATGCGCTCATATGTACGTAATATCGCTGTGGTGATCGAAGCGGCAAATGTTGCTTTGTGCGACGTTTTCGCTTTCATGTTCGTCATTTATACCGGGCGCCATCTCAATTGGTAAACTGGTACTGGTTGGTTGGAGATGCTACCGACGAAGGTACGGTCTCCAATATCTTGGTATCGAGCGATTCAGTAGCGACGTGTATGGAATCAGGATCTCAGCTCGTTCACAACGGCAGCTGTTCCGCCACCTACATTTCTACAAAGCCCGATGACCTCGCACCAGTGACCGCCGTGTGCGTCCTAACATTCCGCGGAATTTGGGCTAAATTTGGGCCACTTCTCCAGCAGTTGCGGCTAGCAACGTTACCAGGACCTACTGGTAAGAGGCTAATTTCACAGATTTCCATTACAGCGCATTCGTTGTACAAGGTCAGCCGCGCGAGATTAGCCGAGCGGTCTAAGGCGCTGCGGTCATGTACTTTGCGGCTGGTCCCGGCGGAGGTTAGAATCCTCCCTCGGGCACGGGTGTGTGTGTTTGTCCTTAGGATAATTTAGGTTAAGTAGTATGTAAGCATAGGGTCTGATGACCTTAGCAATTAAGTCCCTTAAGATTTCACACACATTTGAACATTTTTGTACAAGGTCACAAAACATTACAGTGCCACGTGTACGTTCTCGGTAACGAACGTTCTGTCTGAAATTTAGATCGGTAATTCATTTACATCTCTTAAATTTCTATCTTTGAAACGTTTGATGTGAACAAAATTATGGGTGGAATGTGAGCGATTGGGTGTTATTTAATGGGTGTGCTTAGTGTCAAAAGGTAAGATATATTCCTCTATGTCGTAATTTTGAATGTCTTACTGAGAATTAGATTCGAACGTTGGAGCAATGGGCGACGAGTATAGCTGACGTTAGTGAGTTAACAGAACCATCTTTTCCCCCTCCCTGGTATACGCGGTCCAGTCACATTATCTTGCGTATTAATGATAGCTTCAGCTGTATTTAGTCCTTTGTTATTGGATCACGGCCGGCCGGTGAGGCCGAGCGGTTCTAGGCGCTACAGTCTGGAACCGCACGGCTACGATCGCAGGTTTGAATCCTGCCTCGGGCATCGATGTGTGTGATGTCCTTAGGTTAGTTAGGTTTAAGTAGTTCTAAGTTCTAGGGGACTGATGACCTCAGATGTTAAGTCCCATAGTGCTCAGAGCAATTTGAACCAGAGCCATTTATTGGATCACTACTGGTTTCGTGACACTAAAAACCACATCTTCAGGTGCCATGAACCCGGTAGTGATCCAATAATAAAGGAATGAACACAGATGAAGCGGTTATTACTAGCCGAGATGACTACTTAGAGGTGTGGTTGGCCCACCTACAAGGTTGTCTCCAGTCACAGTTATGTGGCCAGCTCCTGTGTTCGACGTGAACGTGCGATAATCCACTCGCAGACGACGGGTGGCAGTACTAGCAGTGGAGGGTATATAAAGTGCGTCAGGGAGACACGGAAAACAGTGCAAAAAATGGTTCAAATGGCTCTGAGCACTATGGGACTTAACTGCTGAGGTCATCAGTCCCCTAGAACTTAGAACTACTTAAACCTAACTAACCTAAGGATATCACACACATCCATGCCCGAGGCAGGATTCGAACCTGCGACCGTAGTAGCAGCGCGGTTCGGGACTGAAGCGCCTAGAACCGCTCGGTCACAGCGGCCGGCAGGGAGTGATTTAACTGACGTCTAAAAGGGTATGATCATTGGCGTTCGGGCCGAGGGTGGAAGCTTAACTTCGTGAACTGTCCGCGCGCAGTCGTGGTTAAAGTATACCGTGCATGGCAAAATGGCGCTGACCAAAACCGGCGCTGAGACAACTGTTGTGCACCACGGGCCATAGATGACGGCGGTGAACGACGGCTACGGAGCTGAGTACGCGCGAATAGACGTGCAGTTGTTGAGCAGCTGATATCGCAAATGAACCGAGGAGCTACCAACAGTGTCTCTGCAACGCCCGTTCATCGAGCCTTGCTGTGTACGGACCTTCGTAGCAGGCGCCTGGCATACGCACCTATGCTGTTCATCACTGACGGAGGCTGGAATCTGCTCGCCAGTACTGCAACTGGACGTCCACAGAGTGGCGAACGGTGACCTTCTCACATGAATCACGTTTTATGCTCCATCGGACAATGGCCTAGGGCAGGGCTTCCCAACGTGTGGTCCGCGGACCCCTTAGGAGTCCGCCGGCTCTTTGTAGGGGGTCCGCGGACACCTCTCACCAAATCGTGTAAAATAATGAGTAAAATTATTGAATAAAAAATCTGAAAACCAAATTCATCACTACTTTTTTCCGTGTTAAAAACGTGTACTTTTACTTCGGGTCGTATTCCCAAGCAGCCTTCGCAGTTCCGAAGTGAGAACGCATACACCGTTTAGTGCCGGAGAATGCTGCCTCTCTGATCGGCTGCCTTTCAGTAGATACGCAAAGACGTAAAAATAACTAGACTTTCCGAGCTGTTTACATTGGCACGAAAATCGATTGTGGAACTGGAAAACGGCTTTATAAAAGCAGTTTTCCACAATCGATTTTGAAGTGTTTACCTGACCAACCAAAAGCGGAAGTGGGACACCAGCTTACGAAATCTGGTTATGGAAATGCATGTAAACTGGGTGAATGTATTCCCACACATTGCACAACAGATGTCACAATAGTCCTTTAAAGATAAGTCCTTGGCCTCTTTTCTTTCGTGATGTGTGTGTATCCCGAATCATGGGTCTGCCTCTTTTCTTCGCAGCCGCGCGGAGTGGCCTCGCAGTCAGAGGCGCCATGTCGTCGTGGATTGCGCGGCCGCTCCCGCAGGAGGTTCGAGTCCTCCCTCGGGCTTATGTGTGTGTGTGTGTGTGTGTGTGTGTGTGTGTGTGTGTTGTCCTTGGCGGACTGATGACCTCAGCATTTAAGTTCCATAGACTTCAAATACATTTGAACGTTTTTCTTCGGATTTCACGAAAACAAACACACACACACACACACACACACACACACACACACACACATACACATACAGACACACACGCGCGCGCGCGCGACTGTTAAAATGTATACATTCTCCTTACACATCAGTAGCCAAACAGTGGAAGTGAACAGACCACAAGCGGCAGCTTGTCAACAGCGAACAGTTTAGACGTGACGTTGATTGCTCTTGGAGGAAGGCAGCTCCAACGTGTGAAACGTCAATTACCAAGTAATTTTAATCAGGCTATAGTGTGTTGAACAAAGGGAGTAAATCCACTAGTAAGTGTCTGGATACAGTGGGAATTCATATTGGATCATTAATTTCAAGTTGTATTCATTCATCTCTAAACCAAAGACTATTGATACTTCGGAGGGGGGGGGGGGGGGGTCATTGGGAACATGGCACCTGTATTAAGAAGCTTTCAGTTCCCATGGGTTTCGCTTTGAAATTTAAAGTTACTGTGCTCTTGACTGACTTGGGGTCCGCCATGGATTTTCGACTGAAGAAGGGGTCCGCCAGTTGAAAAGGTTGGGAAGCCCTGGTTTTGGGTATACGTCTGAAAGTTAACAAGGAGGGAGCGTTATGGTCTGGGAAATGTTTTCATGGCATTCCCTGTGTCATATCGTCATTCTGGAAGGCACAATGGATCAACACAAATATGCATCTATCCTTGGGGTCCACGTTGCTACGGTCGGCGGAACGGGGAATGGGCTGCAAATGCTTCTGCTCGCTGGTTCTCGTCGTCTAACTCGGGGATGATGTCCTACCCTCTCTTCCGCCAGACGTGTGCGCTTAATACCTGTTAAAGCGCATAAATAAAATACTCTCTATGCCGCTGACCGACAAGAACAAATGTTAACCACGGTACAGTCTAGGAGGCTGAAGTTAAATGACGAACCGAAAGCGTGTGGCCGACCCGAGTGGCCGAGCGGTTCTAGGCGCTACAGTGTGGAACCGCGCGACCGCTTCGGTCGCAGGTTCGAATCCTGTCTCGGGCATGGACCTGTGTGATGTCCTTAGGTTAGTTAGGTTTAAGTAGTTCTAAGTTCTAGAGGAATGATGACCACAGCAGTTAAGTCCCATAGTGCTCAGAGCTATTTGAACCATTTTTGAAAGCGTGTGTTAAGTTTCCTAAAATTCACAATTTTTTATTCATAACTAAATACGGTACATTGGTGGTATCTTCCAAGTATTTCCAAGCCGTTTTAGTTACTGCTCGAGCCTTCAATAGTAACACTGAAGCCGCTATAAATTTTAATAAAAGTTGTCGAATGCTGAAGAGCATCGATTGATATTTAGCAAATCTACATCTACATCGATACTCTGCAAATCACTTTTAAGTGCCTGACCGAGGTTTCATCGAACCACCTTCACAATTCTCTGTTATTCCAATCTCGTACAGTGCGCGGAGAGAACGAACACCTATATCTTTCCGTACGAGCTCTGATTTCCCTTATTTTATCGTGGTGATCGTTTCTCCTTATGTAGGTCGGTGTCAACAAAATATTTTCACATTCCGAGGAGAATGTTGGTGATTGCAGTTTCGTGAGAAGATTCCGTCGCAACGAAAAACGCATTTCTTTTACTGATGTGCAGCCCAATCCTGTATCATTTCTGTGACACTCTCTTCCATATTTCGCGATAGTACAAAACGTGCTTTTTCGATGTACTCCGTCATTTATATCTGATAAGGATCCCACACCGCGCAGCAGTATTCTAAAAGAGGACGGACAAGCGTAGTGTAGGCAGTCTCCTTAGTAGATCTATTACATTTTCTAAGTTTCCTGCCAATAAAACGCAGTCTTTGGTTAGCCTTCCCCACAACATTTTCTATGTGTTCCTTCCAATTACATCCTTTCCAATCGGTTTGCTAAAACGCTGCTTAATCCTTATGATCTAAAGTTCACTCGACACTAGCGCGAATTGCTAAGTGTCGGATGGCTCTGAGCGCTATGGGACTATGGGACTTAACTTCTGAGCTCATCAGTCCCCTAGAACTTAGAACTACTTAAACCTAACTAACCTAAGGACATCACACACATCCATGTCCGAGGCAGGATTCGAACCTGCGACCGTAGTGGCCACGCGGCTCCAGACTGTAGCGCCTAGAACCACTCGACCACCACGGTCGGCTATGCCACAAAATAGTCCAAGTCCCGACTGGTTTCAAAAACAGTTGAAGTCCAGTGGCACTGTTTCAGAATAAATCACTCCAACGTGGTGAAAGTAATTTAGATTCCAACCTGACTATATCAGAAACTAACTCCCGTTGGTATCGCGAAACACAGTTGAGAATGTCCAAAAATAAAGAGAGTTCCACAGTAGCGCTTTAACGGCTAAGTGTGGCGGCACTCAATTGGATGCAGAGTCCCACACCTACGATTTTGCAGCAAAAACCATTTACCAAAATACAAAACGCGTGGAAAACACAAGTTCCAACTGTGTTCAATACCGAAAATATCCTAATTCCGGATTGTTCGCCAAAAAATTTTTTCCCATTCGGATTTGAAGCGCTCTTTCTGATGGCTGATCAGAATTTACTTATACACAAAGGCTAAAAAATATGGGCAAAACTATGCAAAATTATTAATAAACAAAGACAAAATATCATAGTAATTATAAATATCACAAACTAATCATACTGAAATGTGTATAGCGACACCTGCTATCATACACTGCCTTGCTGTCCGTGTATCAGTCTTGTATTATTTGTTTTAATTAATTTTTAGCAACAAATTAATAAAATTGGTGTTTTACCAGTGAAATTTTAATGCTGCAAATTATAAAAGTACGTCAGTCGTTGCATTTCGACGAGACCTTCAAAATGAGCACTCCCTCTACTCTGTCTGCATTGGTTGAAAAGTTACAATTTATTCAGTAAATAGCACGTATTGCAGATTTGTTTATTTAATATCTCTTGATATAAAATTCGTATAAATCGTACCAGCGTCTCGGCTGATTCGCCTAAAAATCCTCTTTCATTTGCCATATCGTACCTTGTCATACTAATTTACGTTTGCGTGTAAACAACGCAAACATGGATAAAGTACTGTCTTAAAGCTGGAACGGGGTAAACCTTCGTGACGTCACGTAACTGCCAGCCGCCTGAAACTGAGGTCCACGCGGGAGCGATCTGCCACTGACCAATCGCTCGCCGCCGTCTTCTTCCGCCGGCCTCACCGGCCGCCGAGAGCGCACTATTTAAGCGCAACTAGCTATCAAACTTCTCTCAGCACGATCACATCTACCAGCAGGAAAATGCAACGTGCCACACAGCTGTAGTGTACCGTGTGTGGTTCGAAGAGCAGCAGGATGAGTTTACTGTACTCCAGTGGGCAGCAAACTCCCCAGATTTAAACCCAATCGAGAATCTGAGGGACCATCTCGATCGGACTGTTCGCGTCTTGGATTCTCAACCGAGAAACCTAGAGTAGCTGGCCCCACATCCCTGTTGGCACCTTCCAGAACCTCACTGACTATCTTCTTGCACATCTCGCAATGGTCCTCAATGCAAAAGATAGTTACTCAGGCTTTTGGCAGGTGGTCACATTAATGTGAGCGGTAAGTGTGGTAGTAATAGTCCAAATTGTCCCCAAGTCAACCTTCTTCTCAGCGTATATCAAGATATTGTGATTGTTCCTGTAACTGATTTAACCGAGTGCCAAACGTTAACATACCTTGTTGTCAGTTCAGTTTGCTACTGTTAGTTACATTGATTGTTAGAAACATTATGACGACTGGGCACACGACACTGAGTGCCACATGATGGCGTTGTGGGCACATGTCATGCTAAGGAAAATATTTAAGTAGAGTAGAGACGAATGGGGAATCATTCTGCCTATGGTAAGGACTGCAAATGGTAAAATCCACCAACATAAGCGAATTGGACTTAGCGCAGAGTTTTGCGGCCTGGTGCGTGGGAACGAGTATCTTGGAAATGGCGAACCTGGTCGGCTCTTCATGTGCAGTCGTGAGCATCTATGGAAAGTGGTTAAAATATGGTGAGTAGGTGGCAAGGTATTCGGCTACATGGCTCGCCACACAACACAGAGGTCAGTGGCTTCCCTCCTCTGTAAACCAGGATAGGCGGTAATCTGTGGCAGAAGTCATGACAAAGTACAATACTGGTGCTTGCATAAGTATTTTGGAGCACACCATTCAGTGCACATTACAAACATGGGGCTCCGCAGCAGACGAGCCGTATGTGTTTCCATAGTGACCCAAAATCATCATCAGTTACTATGGCAGTGGGCTGGGATCATCAAGATTCGACTATGAATAACCAGACGCCGTCATGCAGCATGACAGCTGCTCGAAACATGCACTGCGTTACGGACGCAGGCCGTTTGGGACAGTATTACGCAATGGGGAGCAGTCATCTGGACTTTCCCAGGGGCTGTAGTAATTATATAAGTCCCCATGACAGCTGTGCACTGCGGGTACATGGTTGCAGACCACCTCCATCCCTACTTGCTTGAAGACAGAACGGCAGAAGTCAACATCGCGTCAACAGCATGGTCAAATGGTTCAAATGGCTCTGAGCACTATGCGACTTAACTTCTGAGGTCATCAGTTACCTAGAACGTAGAACTAATTAAACCTAACTAACCTAAGGACATCACTACAATGTGATCACAAGCTCAGATTAAGAAAGGATAGGAAAGGAAATTAACTGTGCCTTTTTGAAAGGAACCATCCTGGAATTTCTCTGGAGTGATTTAGGGGAATCACGGAAAACCTAAATCTGAATCATCGGAAGGGAATTTGAACCAATATCCTCCCGAATGCAAGTTCACTGGGTCATATAACTTGGTTTCACGCTTGAGGCTGCTCCAAAGGCGATGGCCTCTTCCAGCAAATACCCTCTTCGTAATAGTGAACTCACATTGTCCTCCAAATTCGACAGACCACAATCCAGTGCAACACATGTGAGACGCTATAAGACGCCCACCCCTAAACCCCCAGCACGCAATTTAGAGGAATTATGCGACCTGGCATGCAGATCTGGTGCTAATACTTCCAACAACCTACGAAGGGCTTTTGCAATTCGTTCCACATAGAATCGCTTCTTTAATGCAATCTAAAAGAGCACCAACACGCTGTTAAGCATGTGGTCACATCATTTTAGCTCACTATTGTAGTCATTTATCTGTAACATGTCCCGCAAACAGGTGAGGAACCCAAGCAGTCACAGAAACATTGCAGCTATTACTTGCAGAACTCCTTCGACTTGTATCACTGAGTGTCCATAGCCTTCCTCTGGTGAAGAGGCCACGACATAACTCTGCACAACCGCTGCCGTCTCCTGCAGAGTTACTGGGAGCTTAGTGGGGCCCGATCTTTGATGTCCATGAGTGCACCCTAGTAAATCGTATAGTTGGGCGTCTGCTGGACGGACAGCACCTACCACCAGCTGAGCTCGTTACCTCTCATGGCGCCACTTCTGCTTTACTTGTGACACTGACTACACTGACGCTGTCGAGAGGTGAATTGGACGCATCAGCACATTCCAAACCCGTGTGCCAACTTCTGCTCCCGTCGCCGCTGCTTCGAATTCAGTTGCAAAAGCAAAATCAGTAAATGAGTAAACCACTAGTGCTGTCTTATCAGCACCAAGCCTGACAGGCTGTTAGCGCCCACTCCACGCTCCGTCATCCTGCGTCTGTTGGTGTCATATATCACCGACCCCTACACTAAATACACGTACGTGAATCACTATAAAGCGTAGACATACGTTACTTTCTGTATTGCAGTTTCTTTCCGTTCCGTTCCATTCACGAACGATGTAGCTGAAGAGAGATTGCTTTTACATCAGTGCAAGCTAGTTTGTCCTAGATAGTGACCTGTATGTTCACTATTTATTATTGTAATTTCCCTAGGCGTTCCAGACTAATAAAGATGCATGTACAGGGTGGTCCAAAAGTCCGGAAACACCCTCATAAAATTCAAATGGAGTAGCAAACAAGGAAATAGAGTCCCTACACACGAGCAACGGGAAGGGGGAAACTTTATAGGCTATGTCACCAACATGGCGGCCATCTTGAAAGCCGCCATCTTGGATTCAACTCCAAAATTTCAAATGGAAATGTGGTCATATGACATGTCAAAAAGATAGAGAATTTCACCAGAAAAACAATGTCGTTGTTATTTTAAACATAGTTTTATTCATTCTCGGGTTATAGCCAGTTACATGTGGCAGCGGTGGGACGCTTGGCAGCATGTGTGTTATGTGCCGAAGAGAGATTACGCCGATGCTACACAGTCCCGAGAGACCACCAACAGTCATAGGAATGGCTCGATATGTTGTCCATTATGTTAGATTGTTAATGCTATCCTCCGAACCCAGTCCTGATGAACTTTGACCAACACATCTGGCTGAATTTGACCACATGCATCAACAATGCGCTGCTTTAGATGATGCAAATGCCGTATTTTCACAGAATAAACCAGTGCTTTGACATGACCCCAAAGATAAAAATCCAAAGGAGTCAAATCTGGTGAACGTGGTGGCCACTCCAAGGCACCCCTACGACCAATCCACTTTTGAGGGAACTGCACATCCAGGTATGCTCGCACATTGTGCCCATAATGTGGTGGGGCTGCATCATGCTGGAAGAATTCCGGAAATGTCCCGTCCTCCGTTAACAACGAGGGAAACACTTCTTCATCCAATAACCTCAGATAACCATTAGCTGTTAACGTACCATCAATAAAAAAGGTCCAACGACTTTGGTACCCCCGCACCAAACCAGACCATTACTTTTTGTGAGTCGACCGTTTTGGAAGCATCAATCCAGTGCGGATTTGTGTCGGACCAGTATCTGTGATTCTGCTTGTTCACTTCACCATTGATACAGAAATTGGCTTCATCACTGAGTAGCACCTGATAGGGGAGACGTGGGTTTATCTGCAGCTGCTGTGTTACCCATTCTGCGAACTGTACCCGACGGTCTGGGTCATCCCCGTTCAGGTGTTGGAGCAGCTGAATTTTGTGCGGGTGCCATTTGTGCTGCAATAAAATTCGCAGTATGGAGGTACGGCTAACCCCACATTCTTGTGACAGGCGACGAGTACTCCGTTGCGGACTCTTGCTAAATGGTGCCAACATGCTCACTGTTGTTGCTTCATCGGTGGCGGATTTTGGTCTTCCAGCCTTAGGTTTATCTGCGACAGAACCTGTTGTCCGGAATTTGGCGAAAAGCTTGGCAACTGCGCTGTGAGTGATGGGCTGTCTGGTTGGGTGACGACTGTTGAAATCCTCAGCAATGACCCGTGTGCTTCTTTCTCCTGATATCAAGATGATTTCAACGCGTTCTTCATGTGTTAAGGACATTATGTAACCTGTGATAAGGAAACAATGATTAAAACGTTAGCATGAGTAAATGATACCTAACAGTTAAACACATGTAACATATCAGGCATGGGATAGTCTCTTTGCACCGTTTCAGACTCCATTTTATGACTTCTCAGTACGTAATACTCACGCTGCCGAGCGCCCCACTGCTGCCGCAAGTAATTAGCTATAGCCCAAGAATGAATAAAGCTATGTTTAAAATAACAACGTCATTGTTTTTCTGGTGAAATTCTCTATCTGTTTGATATGTCACATGACCACATTCCCATTTGAAATTTTGGATTGAATCCAAGATGGCGGCTTTCAAGATGGTCGCCATGTTGGTGGCATAGCCTATAAAGTTTCCCCGTTCCCGTTCCTCGTGTGTAGGGACTCTGTTTCCTTGTTTGCTACTCCATTTGGATTTTATCAGGGTGTTTCCGGACTTTTGGACCACCCTGTATATATATGGGTACTGCCTTCAAATAATGGATGTGAAATCGAAGTAATGCGCAGTTTCTGGGAGTTGGCAGTTTAAAATGATTGTGGCCTTACGTACGCCGCTTCGTCATAGCTTATCGGGAACTTGGCGACGTACCGCAGTGTCCTGTCGTACGATGCGGACAGAGTAGGGGCCTGATGGACGGCCTCTGGGAGGCTGGGTGGCCGGCTGTTTGTGCGCCGCCTGAGCCGCCTCCCAAGGCGGCCATCCGTCTGGGGCTCTCGTGTTTGCTGTCTGCTGCTGCCTCAGTGTGCCGGTATACCCGGCGGGCACTTCTCCTGGGGCGGCTGAGGTCTTTTTTAATAGAAGCACCTCTATCAGCAGCGGCACTATTCAGATCTACCTACAAGTCGTTGTTCTGTTTATAACAGTCGAGCCTCCAGTAGGTATTGAAATGCAGAACTTCCGTGCTCTTATTTATACGAGGGTCACTCCAAAATAAGTGCACACTATTTTTTTTAATCCATCTTTTATTCTACATGTTTGAAAGTTTTGCAGTGTGTAGATACATCCTTTAGGAGCAATATTTTCATTTCTCCACATAATTTCCATCCCTCTCAACTGCCTTACGCCATCTTGGAACCAGTGCCCGTATACCCGCACGGTAAAATTCTGGACCAACCTGTTGGAGTCACTGTTTGACAGCGTGCGCAAGGGAGTCATCATCTTCAAACCTTGTTCCACGAAGAGAGTCTTTCAGTTTCCCAAAGAGATGTTAGTCACATGGAGCCAGGTCAGGACTGTAAGGCGGGTGTTTCAGTGTTGTCCATCGGAGTCTTGTGATCGCTTCCATGAGTTTTTGACTGACATGTGGCCGTGCATTGCCGTGCAACAGCAAAACATCCAGCTTTTACCGATGTGGTCGAACAAGATTCAGTCGAGCTTGAGGTTTCTTCAGTGTCGCCACATATGCATCAGAATTTATGGTGGTTCCACTTGGCATGATGTCCACAAGCAAGAGTCCTTCGGAATCGAAAAACACCGTAGCCATAACTTTTCCAGCAGAAGGTGTGGTTTTGAAATTTTTTTCTTGGGTGAATTTGCATGATGCCACTCCATTGATTGCCTCTTCGTCTCTGGTGAAAAATGATGGAGCCATGTTTCATCACCTGTCACAATTCTTCCAAGAAATTCATCTCCACCATTCTCGTGCTGTTCCAAAAGTTCACTGCACACCGTTTTTCTTGTTTCTTTGTGAGCCACTGTCAACATCCTGGGAACCCACGTGGCACAAACCTTTTATTAACGCCAACACTTTCAGTATTCTGCAAACACTTCCTTCCCCTATCCCAACGTAGCTTGACAATTCGTTAACTCTCTCCACATTGTCTGGAGTGTTTGCAGTACGAGGCCTGCCGCTGCGAGGACAATCCCCAATATTGCCGCGCCCGCTTTCATCACGTAACCTGCTTGCCCACCGACTAACCGTACTGCGATTGACAGCAGCATCTCCATACACCTTCTTCAACCTCTTGTGGATGTTTCCCACTGTCTCGTTTTCACAGCACAGGAATTCTATGACAGCACGTTGCTTCTGACGAACGTCAAGTGTAGCAGCCATCTTGAAGACATGCTCTAACGCGCCACTCTCGGGAACAGGTTGAACTAAGTTTGAAAACAAGCGGGATGGATGTATCTACACACTGTAAAACTTTCACACATACAGAATGAAAACTGTATTTTTACAAAAATAGTGTGCATTTCTTTGGGAGTGACCCTCGCACTTACCTCACGGTCGTTGTATTGTTCAAACCTGCAGGTCCACGGCTTCATATAATGTCTGAGATGATTTTAAATGGTTGAAAAACAAACAAAAACTTTCCGTCAAGTTTCTTTGTCATCATTCAGCACAGAACGGAGGTACAGTACATTGCTCCTCTTCAACACGGCGTAGTCGGCGTTGCCAACACGCTGTTGAACAGGATCGACTCTTAACAGTCACTTTACTGGTAACTGGCCTAACCAACCGAACACTCCCCAGAACTGTCGACAACTCCCCACGTCCAGCTGAGATGCCTTTTATTATGTTAGGCTGCGACGTCATTCCTATGGCGTCAAACAAGCTCTACACGGTTTGATAAAAAGTATGTGGACACCTGCTAGTGGACGTCAGTATCGGGCCTTTCGGCGGGTTCAACTTTGCTGCGGACACGTTCAGCGAGGTGTCTGAATCACTGTGGAGGAACGGCAGCCCGCTCTTCCTCCAGAGCCGAAAACAGAGAAGGTACTGATGTTGGAAGCTGTGCCCTGGAGCGGAGTAGACGCTCTAACTCATCCCAAAAGTGTTCTATTGGGTTCAACTTGTGAGTCCGGACAGCCCAATCCATTCTAGTAATGTTATTGTCCACAGTGCGTTACCTCACAGGTGCTGTTTTGCTGTTTGTGACTGGACCCACTGTTGTGCTGAGAGGAACAATCATTTTTTGCGAACTGCTCCTCTACTGTATGCTGTACATATGAGCTGTAAAATGTGTTCACACACTTTCGCATATAGCGTTTGCTTAACCGCAGTAAGTGGACTACACCCTACTCACGAAAAACACTCCCCTACCGTAACACCACCTCCTCCGTATCTCTCTCATAGCATTGCACAAGATGGCAGGCAACGTTCTCTAAGTATTCGCGATACCCACACTCTTCCCTCAACAAGCGACAGGATGTAACGCCATTCAGCAATCCAAATAACTCGTTTCCAGTCGTCCACTGTCCTGTGGCCTCGCTATTTACACCACCTGTAGCGGCCTTAGCAGTCATAACAGATACTTGAGGATCTGCTCGACCTTTGTTTCCTGTTCTTTTTAACTCCCTGCGTACAGCCATTGTGTTAGACGTCTATTGGTACCAATCTGATGTCCCGAGTGATTCTTTCTGGTGATTTCATGTGATTTTTATACGACCAAACTCCGCAATGCGCGACAGTTCCTGTTGGTCAGTTTATGAGGTCTACCTGGTCTTCCTTTAATTGTGGATATTCCTTCGCGTTCCCACTTCACAATCACATTACCAATAGCTGTAGAAGGATTTAAATGTCCTTCATGGTTTTGTTACTCAAGTTACAACCAGTGACTAGACCACGTTTGAGCTCTCCTGATCGGCCCCTTCTGCTATTACTGCTTCTCAAATGACAGCACAATACTACTCGCCTCCTTCAGACGGGTTGGTCCGTGTCTCGTGACATCTAGTGGTCAGTCCTCCTTAAGTAGGTGAGTCCGGATACTTTTTACTAGTCAGTATATTTTACACCGCATTGCAGGTGGTGATGGTTTGGTAGTCTGTTCCTAAGTAAAGGAAAGCTGTGACCAATCAGATTGTGCTTCACCACACCTGATCCTGTAGGACGTTCTCGGCACACTTAAGAATCAACATACACAGACAGTCGTTATACGGGGGCGGGGCTACCATTTAACATGGACTACGAAGAAGTTCTGACACTCCACTCCTTTCATCTATCCTCAGACATCAGCAAAAACACCCTCTGAGTGCGTTAGCGTCTATAGGACAAATGACTGGGGTAAGCAGTGGACCCTTATTCTATGACAGGGCACAACATTGTTTAACTGTACACAAATTGTTTTTAATTCAGAATTATTGTCAAAGAAATACACGAATTTACATAGGTTGTAACATGACAATGTTAGGACAGTTGTCAAGATAACGCATTTCGTCCTGTGTAATCGAAATAACTCTGAACACAACAATATCGAATTCTAATCAGAAGGTTCTCTACAAAATTATTCTTACTACTACATCGTGAAGTTGGCCAATATTACGATAAATCATCCGATTCCGGTTCTAAGTTCGGTACTATTTCTGATGAAAATAAAGTCTATGGAGGATGGTTAGTTTTTGTGACAAGCTGAGAAAAAGATTACTCAAGGTTTCTCGAGTTGAAAGTGGATGCAAGCTGTTGAAATAATAAGTTTACGCCTCTGCTAGCGGTATTTACCTTAGCTGCAATTAGCTGTCGGCTGCATTGCGTCTCTCGTCCTCTGAAAGTCCTACAAAAGCTAATCAAAATCATTGCTGATTTTATCAGCAGAAACTGTCCTATGATTCTCGTTAGGTGAGAAAACATGTACTCATCCCTAGTCTTGAAAAATGGGGATATGTACGTGCATAGATGGAGCAGCGTGCATATTACAATGCCCTCTCAGTTCTCGCAAGAACAATTAACTACGTGGCTGTTTCTTTTCTCCACCGTTGGAGCTCAACGATGCTACAGCTAATATCTAGCTGAATGACAGCCGAAGTGAACACAGAGTTCACACCAAATTCCTCCTTTGCGTCGTACAGAGCGTTATGCGCCCCGTTCTTTACTTGACGCTGGTTCAGAGGAGAGTCTCTCGTAGCAAAACTGACCCCCACCTGGGTCCTTTCGTGCTACACGTCATGGCTTTTTCCGACCAATAGGAGTGTTCGTTTCATCTTGTGAAAACTATTTCTGCCAATCGCAAAGGGCCTACCATGAAACTGCATCGAAATTTCGGCACTTTACTCCTTTCTAGTTCATGTCAGCCAATCGGACATTTTGTGCCCGCTCCAGATGCCTAAAAGTTACACACGTACATCATGCATTTACTACGCGCAGTTCATGTGATCGACTGCGTCGCTGGTCTGTTTGTTCAGATGTGTGTGAAATCTTATGGGACTTAACTGCTAAGGTCATCAGTCCCTAAACTTACACACTACTTAACCTAAATTATCCTAAAGACAAACACACACACACACACACACCCATGCCCGAGGCAGGACTCGAACCTACGCCGGGACCAGCCGCACTGTCCATGACTGCAGCGCGGCTGGTCTGTTTGTACCCATCTGGAAATTCCCCAATGCAGTTTTCTAAAGAATCTCCCCGTACCACGCCACTGGCTTACTATCTGCCCGCTTCGATGAGTCACCCAGCGCGTTCGTTGTCCCTCGCCACGGGTCACTTTAAGAGTGTTCCGTTGTACTCGAGCCATGACGTCGCAACTCGCATCTGCTCCCAAACTAAGACATTTCCTCCAACAGCTTTTTTCTTCTCTTGCTCGTTGACATGCAGGACTTAGGTTCGGTGTGTTAATACCGCCAACTGAGTGTCATCCCTTTGTATTGCATACTGTACATTTTAATAGGCAAATCTGTTCATTTTCGCCGAAGTATGTCAAGTGACATAAGCACCTTCCTGTTACAATGTATAAAATCTCTCCTGTAAGGTGCGAAATTGACATTCATTTGATCTGCCACCTTACAAAGTGTGCACCTTTTGCCCAGTGTAGGCAAAGCAGTGCCACAGGTGGAAGTCGTGTAAACTGTTACTAGCCAACACTGCTCCAGTAATGGATGGAAACCACGATCTTTATTGTCTCACATTTGCTACAGCAAAGCCTCCCACAAGAGCAAAGAGCAGAGTCTGGTTGCTGTGGTGACGTTTGTTTTGCCCACCCGGGGGAGCACCCACCGAGCTGCTGCAGTGGACACTGGATCCGCATTCTGAAAGACGCCAGTTGAAATTCCGGTCCCGCCATCCGGATTAAGGTTTTACATTGTCTCCCTAAATCGTTTATGGTGGAGGCTAGTATGGTTCCTTTGAAACGGGACGTCAGATTTCCTTCCAAAATCCTATCTTTTGCTGCGTCACTAATGACCTCGTCGTCGACGGAACATTAAACCCTTACCTTGCTCATCCTTGCAGAGGTGGACACTTCGAATCCTTTCCATCGGACATGCTGTAATCACAAGTGTTTGTCCGACAAAGACCAGCTAGACAGCCGTCAACCATTATCCTTAGCCTCTCCACAAGGAGGCCGCGTTAAACTGTTGGAGGTGATCCGTCGCCGGGTGAGGATGTTAAGCCCAGCAGCCCTCTTCGGGGAGGAAAAATACACTGTTGTTGGATTAGTTTATTGGCGCAAATCAGTGGAAACAGCAACTACGGGAAAATATCTAGAAGTAACCATCGGAGCGAGCGTAAGTGGAATGACCACGTAAAATACATTGTAGAAAAGAAAATGATGAACTGAGATTCTTTGAGAAATCTTAATGAATGTGGTGACTTTCTAAACATTTCAGCGATCGAACCTTGGGTATTGCTTATCAGTGTGGGTTATACTAATAGAAGAGGTACAGAAGACGCAAAGAAGAGCGGCGCGTTTCGTGACGGAGTCACTTAGTCGGTGCGAGATGCTCAATATCTCCAGTGGCAGACGCTACAAGAGAGGCGCCGTGCGCTGCAGAGAGGTTTATTGTTTAAGTTCAGGGAGCGTACGTTCCGGGAAAAGCCAGGCAACGTGTTACTTCCTCCCACACACACCACAAGGTGGCTTGTGGAGTATGGATGTAGATGTAGATACTTAATGAGGCAGTTTTGGAGACACACTGTACTTTTATGTTCTTTTTGTATTCGTATGCTAGACAGAATTGTGAAACTGTGAATGACCGTGAAACTCCTTTCGAAAATTTGTCAAAATTTTCAAATGTGTGTGAATTCCTAAAGAACCAAACTGCTGAGGTCATCGGTCCCTAGACTTACACACAACTTAAGCTAACTTACGCTAAGAACAATACACACACCCATGCGCAAGGGAGGTCTCGAACCTCCGGCGGGAGGGAGCGCGCAATCCGTGACATGGCGCCTCAAACCGCGCGGCCACTCCGCGCGGCAAAATTTGTCAGGTGAACGCCTTAAACAAGAGAACAAAATCAACTGAGCAACCACGGCGGAAGCAAAACTAGTAAGTAATGTTGATGCCACGCACAGATTTGTAAAGTCGACAGAAGGCGCCGTCTGTTTACCGTTCGTACCAGTCCGACCGCATCCTGCGAGAGCAGGCGGGAGACATGAAAGCGGTCCCTGCCGCGTATCGAGCTGGGAGTTTGTTTGTGTGTGAGAGAGGCGGAGAGGCAACGAGAGAGATGGGGAGGTCCAGGGGACGGCCAGCAGCCGCCGCTGACGGCCCGTGTCTGCCGCCTCGCAGATCGCTGCCGGACAGACTCTGGAATCCCAGGCCAGGGCGGTTCGTCTGCCACGGGACGTGACGTGTTTGTTGCTCTTCTCGAGGGCCATTGATCCGCCCAGCGTCGGCAGAGGCGTTTCTGCCCGCTGCTGAATGAATTTTGCATGCATTATGCAGATGAAGACGTCTGCAGAGAGCTGCGAGAGAGCACTGAGTGAAGCAGGCCGGCCACACTGACAGAGAATCACAGGAGACAATTCCCTCCTCCACCCTCTCTTAACCTCTCTCCCCACCCTCTCTCTCTCTCTCTCTCTCTCTCTCTCTTTCTCTTTCTCTCTCTCTCCCTCTCCCTCGCACACGTACAGAGCCGCTCGGGACCGCAAAATATTAACGAGTATCAGTGACGTTAGAACGGGTAAAATATTCCGGAGGTAAAATAGTCTCCCA
Organism: Schistocerca piceifrons; assembly: GCF_021461385.2. NCBI lineage: Eukaryota > Metazoa > Arthropoda > Insecta > Orthoptera > Acrididae > Schistocerca > Schistocerca piceifrons. Next base: position 294,231,664 of record NC_060139.1, on the reverse strand, counting down.
TTCGGATCTCCGGGCGGGGACTAATCAAGAGGATGTCGTTATCAGGAGAAAGAAAACTGGCGTTCTACGGATCGGAGCGTGGAATGTCAGATCCCTTAATCGGGCAGGTAGGTTAGAAAATTTAAAAAGGGAAATGGATAGGTTAAAGTTAGATATAGTGGGAATTAGTGAAGTTCGGTGGAAGGAGGAACAAGACTTCTGGTCAGGCGACTACAGGGTTATAAACACAAAATCAAATAGGGGTCATGCAGGAGTAGGTTTAATAATGAATAGGAATGCGGGTAAGCTACTACAAACAGCATAGTGAACGCATTGTTGTGGCCAAGATAGATACGAAGCCCACACCTACTACAGTAGTACAAGTTTATATGCCAACTAGCTCTCCAGATGACGAAGAAATTGAAGAAATGTATGATGAAATAAAAGAAATTATTCAGATAGTGAAGGGTGATGAAAATTTAATAGTCATGGGTGACTGGAATTCGGTAGTAGGAAAAGGGAGAGAAGGAAACGTAGTAGGTGAATATGGATTGGGGCTAAGAAATGAATGAGGAAGCCGTTTGGTAGAATTTTGCACAGAGCACAACTTAATCATAGCTAACACTTGGTTTAAGAATCATGAAAGAAGGTTGTATACATGGAAGAACCCTGGAGATACTAAAAGGTATCAGATAGATTATATAATGATAAGACAGAGATTTAGGAACCAGGTTTTAAATTGTAAGACATTTCCAGGGGCAGATGTGGACTCTGACCACAATCTATTGGTAATGACCTGTAGATTAAAACTGAAAAAACTGCAAAAAGGTGGGAATTTAAGGAGATGGGACCTGGATAAACTGAAAGAACCAGAGGTTGTACAGAGTTTCAGGGAGAGCATAAGGGAACAATTGACAGGAATGGAGGAAAGAAATACAGTAGAAGAAGAATGGGTAGCGTTGAGGGATGAAGTAGTGAAGGCAGCAGAGGATCAAGTAGGTAAAAAGGCGAGGGCTAGTAGAAATTCTTGGGTAACAGAAGAAATATTGAATTTAATTGATGAAAGGAGAAAATATAAAAATGCAGTAAATGAAGCAGGCAAAAAGGAATACAAACGTCTCAAAAATGAGATCGACAGGAAGTGCAAAATGGCTAAGCAGGGATGGCTAGAGGACACATGTAAGGATGTAGAGGCTTATCTCACTAGGGGTAAGATAGATACTGCCTACAGGAAAATTAAAGAGACCTTTGAAGATAAGAGAACCACTTGTATGAACATAAAGAGCTCAGATGGAAACCCAGTTCTAAGCAAAGAAGGGAAAGCGGAAAGGTGGAAGGAGTATATAGAGGGCCTATACAAGGGCGATGTACTTGAGGACAATATTATGGAAATGAAAGAGGATGTAGATGAAGATGAAATGGGAGATACGTTACTGCGTGAAGAGTTTGACAGAGCACTGAAAGACCTGAGTCGAAACAAGGCCCCCGGAGTAGACAACATTCCATTGGAACTACTGACGGCCTTGGGAGAGCCAGTCCTGACAAAACTCTACCATCTGGTGAGCAAGATGTATGAAACAGGCGAAATACCCTCAGACTCCAAGAGAAGAATATAATAATTCCAATCCCAAAGAAAGCAGGTGTTGACAGATGTGAAAATTACCGAACAATCAGTTTAATAAGCCACAGCTGCAAAATACTAACACGAATTCTTTACAGACGAATGGAAAAACTGGTAGAAGCCAACCTCGGGGAAGATCAGTTTGGATTCCGTAGAAATACTGGAACACGTGAGGCAATTCTGACCTTACGACTTATCTTAGAGGAAAGATTAAGGAAAGGCAAACCTACGTTTCTAGCATTTGTAGACATAGAGAAAGCTTTTGACAATGTTGACTGGAATACTCTCTTTCAAATTCTAAAGGTGGCAGGGGTAAAATACAGGGAGCGAAAGGCTATTTACAATTTGTACAAAAACCAGATGGCAGTTATAAGAGTCAAGGGACATGAAAGGGAAGCAGTGGTTGGGAAGGGAGTAAGACAGGGTTGTAGCCTCTCCCCGATGTTATTCAATCTGTATATTGAGCAAGCAGTAAAGGAAACAAAAGAAAAATTCGGAGTAGGTATTAAAATCCATGGAGAAGAAATAAAAACTTTGAGGTTCGCCGATGACATTGTAATTCTGTCAGAGACAGCAGAAGACTTGGAAGAGCAGTTGAATGGAATGGACAGTGTCTTGAAAGGAGGATATAAGATGAACATCAACAAAAGCAAAACGAGGATAATGGAATGTAGTCGAATTAAGTCGGGTGATGCTGAGGGAATTAGATTAGGAAATGAGACACTTAAAGTAGTAAAGGAGTTTTGCTATTTGGGGAGCAAAATAACTGATGATGGTCGAAGTAGAGAGGATATAAAATGTAGACTGGCAATGGCAAGGAAAGCGTTTCTGAAGAAGAGAAATTTGTTTACATGGAGTATAGATTTAAGTGTCAGGAAGTCATTTCTGAAAGTATTTGTATGGAGTGTAGCCATGTATGGAAGTGAAACATGGATGATAAATAGTTTGGACAAGAAGAGAATAGAAGCTTTTGAAATGTGGTGCTACAGAAGAATGCTGAAGATTAGATGGGTAGATCACATAACTAATGAGGAAGTATTGAATAGGATTGGGGAGAAGAGAAGTTTGTGGCACAACTTGACCAGAAGAAGGGATCGGTTGGTAGGACATGTTCTGAGGCATCAAGGGATCACCAATTTAGTATTGGAGGGCAGCGTAGAGGGTAAAAATCGTAGAGGGAGACCAAGAGATGAATACACTAAGCAGATTCAGAAGGATGTAGGTTGCAGTAGGTACTGGGAGATGAAGAAGCTTGCACAGGATAGAGTAGCATGGAGAGCTGCATCAAACCAGTCTCAGGACTGAAGACCACAACAACAACAGTACAGCCTCCGTCACGGAAGTAGATGGCTCGAGCTCACCCCACCCCTCTGCACCCCTCTGTTGTCGTGTCAGGAACTGCCTAATCTGTCGGCACAGTTGGCTACTTTGGTGGATTTCGTTACGCTTGGTTCCGTGAACTCCTTCTCTACTTGCAGTTATGAGTGATACTGTCTAAGTATACCGCAAAATTTGAGTATGAAGGCTCGGAGACGTATGTTCTATGATATCGGTTTTAAGTGCAGGAAATTTGACGATGAACGGAAATTTGTTATGGAACGAAAGGATATTGCCACCTCGAGAGCTACATTCTTACAGGCTGTGCCTGCTCTTACAGCTCTACCTCCGGATGCGGAAAACTATAGGCCTATGATTTATCTGGACAAAACTTGGGTTTCGGAAAATCATACAAATAAATATACTCGGCACGACTCAAAAGAAAATGGTGGCCCAAAAATGTCTGGAGGCGCTTTTATACAGCGCATATTGGTGTTTTCTGTATTGGGTGTAGCGATGAAGAGTTTTGTGTGAACAGTAAATATAATCGCTTTGGGATCTAGGGAGTAAGAATCCTGGCAGTGACATGCAAAGTTCTCACGCACGAAATATCTGGCAAGTCGATCTCGTTCGTAGGTGACACGATACAGCAATGATGTCTCAATCTTAACAGCATTAATTTTATAATTTTCTTCGCAATCTACTCCCTGGAATTTTCTACGAGCTCCAACAGAACTCAAATTTCTCAGTGATGACAGGTACCGTTATGCAGGTGAAAAAATATTACCTCACACATGTATTTAATTTTTATCTCGCAGTATGTTTATGCTTTCATGATAAAATATATATCGCATGGATCTATACATTTTCATAACATTGATACATGTTTTCAGTGTAAATGGGTTAGTGTTTCTGGCTGTTTCCACAGTTGAAGTAAACAAATTTTTTTCTCCAAAGTTTCTTGTAACGTTAGTTTTTATTGTTTTTAACGACTGCCAATAACTTTCTTTTGGGAAGTACCGCATCCTTCATTACACTAAAAGTAGAGATGTAACACATCCTTTTTGAAATTTTTACACATATCTGAAATTATCATTAACCTGCAATGCTGTAAGACGATAAGATGACTTTGATCTATTTTCGTGACGACCACTATAGCACAATTAATGACTACCGTTGGAGATATTCATATTTTGTAATAGCTGATCATCAGATTACCAAGAATGTGGAATCATCAGAAGCGAAGGAGCGCTTTAAAAAAAGGTAATAACAACAAATCACAGCCCACAATGTGAGGAGGACGAGTATTCTAAGAAGATACAGAAGGCAAAAAAGTGACGAAGAAAAGGAAACATCTTGTTTTTGTGGTATTCAATCTGAAGACTGGTTTGATGCAGTTCTGCGGGCTACTCTATGCTGGGCAAGCCTCTTCTCCTCTGTATAACCACTTCAGCCTACATCCGTCTCATTCTGATTATTATAGTATGGTCTTCTTCTCTGTGTACAATGTTTGCTCCCCCCTTCTCCTTACTCCACTCCTTTATCATATTGACGATTTTTGATGGTTCAGAATGAGTCCTGCAGCCGATCCGATGTTGTAATCCCATTGCGTCATAAATTTCTAATCTCCCCCAATTCCATTCAGTACCTCGACATTAGTAATTCCATCTAACCTCTAATCTTCAGCATTGCTCTGTAGCACCACGTTTCAAAAGCTTCTTTTCTCTTCTTGTCTGACTTGCTTATTGTCGTCGTTTCACTTCCATACAACGCTACATTGCAGTCAAAAACATTCAGAAAGTCGTTAAATCTGTACTCGATGTTAACAAATTTCTCTCTTTCATAAATCAATTTCTTGCACTTGCTAGTGGCATTTTATATCTTGTCTATTTCGGCCATCGTCAGTTATTTAGCTGTTTTTATTATTTCTCAATGCATATTAATTTCTTTTGCAAATTTCTGCTTGGTTTCCTTTACTGCTTGCTTTGCTCAATGTACTGGTTGAAGAACATCGGGCTTAGGTTACAAACCTTTTTCGCTCCCTCTGCGATTATTACTTCCCTTCCATCCCTTCTACTACTATAACTGCGGTGTGGTTTCAGTACAAGTTGTAAACAGCCTCTATTTTAGACTTGTTACCATTATACTTTCAAAGAACGTAATCCAGTGTCCGACCGTTGTGGCCGAGCGGTTCTAGGCGCTTCAGTCTGGAACCGCGCGACCGCTACGGTCTCAGGAACGAATCCTGCCTTGGGCATGGATGTGTGTGATGTCCTTAGGTTAGTTAGGTTTAAGTAGTTCTAAGTTCTAGGGGACTGATGACCTCAGATGTTAAGTCCCATAGTGCTAAGAGCCATTTGAACCATTTTTGTAGTCCAGTCAACATTATCAAAAACTTTCTCTAACTCTCGTCATGTGTTCCTTCATTTCTCCGGAACTCGAACGGATCTTCCCCGAGGACTGCCTCTACCACTTTCTCTATTCTTCTGTAAATAATTAGTGTCAGTATTTCACAACCATGACTCATTACACTGACACTTGGGTAATATTCACACCTGTCAGTACCTGTGTTCTTTGGAATTGGAATTACCACATTCATCTTGAAGTCTGGGGCTATTTCGCCTGTCTGTTATATCTTGCATGCAATGTGGAATACTTTTCTCATGACATGCCAAGAATCTCAGTAAGTGTGGTGGAATGTCAACTATGCCAATATGCCAATATAACTATATTCCACTTGGCTTCTTTAGTGCACTGTCGAATTCGTCTCGCAACGTCATATCTCAAATCCTTTATCTCTCTTATTTCTTCTTCCTGCAATTTAATTCTCTTTCCAAATGACCTGAGTGGATCCCCTAATGCTGACGTGACTCATACACAATGTTAACAAATGGGGCCACCCTTGTGTTTCCACGGCGTGCGCCTGCCGCCGGTGGCCTCTGCAACCCGCAATACAGAGTGCTCTGTTCTCCAGGGTCCAGAGCAGAGCAGAGAGCAGACGTGTATCGATCTTCATTTAGTAGACAGGCGCTTGGTCGCCTACCTACCTACATAATGGCCTATCGGGAAAGGCTCGCTTTGTCTCGTCCATGTTAAGCGTTGTCCGTATCAACACAATGGGCCGCAGACATTGACGAGCGTTCTTTCTTCTATTCTTTTCTCCTCTGTATTCTTCCCATACTCGGTGCCATCTGAAAGGTTCATTCCAAATTTTTCAGATTTCTGTCTTTCTTGTTTTCTTTGTTTAAGTAGATATTTTATGCCGATTTTTTTCCGTTGAACACCGTAATGCTGAGTTATACTAATTCATTTAAAATTTTATGTTACAGCATTATGTGTTACACTTACATCTATCAATTAATGTACAACATTTGGTCTGTTCTTTATCTGATAAGAGTAGAAGAAAATAAAAATAAATAATAACTTCCTCCTATGACTTCATCTATTTGGTTTCCTACGGTACAAAGAATCGTGTCTCCCATACTAATTTGGAGTTATAGACATATATTCTGCCCTATCCATTGTTGTTCCTATGCAGTGCGACATTGTCCAGGCAACCGGATCACCGAATCTAGGACCAAACTTGAGACATGGATACATCCCAAAAAAATGGTTCAAATGGCTCTGAGCACTATGGGACTCAACATCTTAGGTCATCAGTCCCCTAGAACTTAGAACTACTTAAACCTAACTAACCTAAGGACATCACACACATCCTTGCCCGAGGCAGGATTCGAACCTGCGACCGTAGCGGCCGCGCGGTTCCAGGCTGTAGTGACTAGAACCGCAAGACCACACCGGCCGGCTAAGATACATCCCAATTAATAAAAAATGTCACTTCATTAAAATGATAACTAGAGTTAAAAATTTTATTTCCGGAAACCCTTGTTATTGTTTAAGCTAGTTTTTTAATTTCCTAAAACACTCTCTCTCTCTCTCTCTCTCTCTCTCTCTCTCTCTCTCTCTCTCTCACTCCATACACACACACACACACACACACACACACACACAGTCATGCCGTTATACAAAAGAATAATCTACGTCCATACTCTGCAAATCGATGTGAAGTGAATGGCAGAGGGGAATCCCCACTGTACCATGTTTTAGTGTTACTTCCCGTTCTATTCGTGTTCGGAGACCGAGAACAAACACCGCTTAAACGCCTCTATGCTCACTTTCATTAATCTAACTTTTGTTTCGCCATCTCTACGGGCTTGTGGGACTGTAGTATATTCCGAGACTCATAACTTAAAATTAGTTATTGAAACTTTCCGGGTACGCTTTCACGAGATATTTCTCGTGCATGCTGGTCTGCAGCCAGGACAAAGTATACGAAATACACACATAATCCACCAGAGCTGATGTTTTATATTTTATTTGCAACATTATCACTAGGTACTTTTATATCTGAGAAATTTATGCTCTTGCCTATTTGATATTCGATGTTAAATTTGATACTGTTGTGCATTTTATTCATTTCTTGCTGACACTGATTCTTTTGGTACTGTTTGCAGTAAGAGAATGAGGGTACCATCAACGTAAATTGGATAATAATTGACTAAATCAGTCCATTGGGCTTGTTATTTCAAAAATTTATTTTCTAAACCACGTAAGAAAATATTTGTTAGGGCACTTGGAAGGTAGCCTACCATTCTCAACCCTCGTACTGCTTGTATCAACATTATAAGAAACAATTTACTGAAATTTGATAACATTAGCCAACCAGAAATATATCATCTGATAAATTTCCTGGAAATAGTGCTATCACATTATTATTTCACTTTCCAAGGAGAGAGATACAAGCAGAATGGTGTGTTTCCTACGAGAAAGTTCCTTCCAGGAGACCTGCTAAATATTTTCTTAGATCACTTACAAAGTAAATTTTTCAGGAAACAAAAAATAATGGGTGGTAAGTCACTTATTATCGAAGTTATGTTGGCGATACCCTCGTTCTGTTTAATGGGAATAAATAATTTAATTAAGTAATGTCAGCAACAAATATTTAAAATGCGTAATAGTATCAAATGAACCATCGATTACGAAACAGACAAGAGCATAAACTTGTTAGCCATAAGAGTGGTCAATGACAGTTGCGTAAATAAAATTTAAAGCAGCAGCTCTGATGGATTGTTATTACAATACCGTGCATTTCAAGTAATATTAGGGGATGATTTGCGCCTGTCTTGAGGTGTCTGCCAGTTCAGTGTTTCCAGCATCTCCTTGACACACTCCTATGGTTCAAATATTCGTAGACCGACTGCGATTTCCCAACAATCTAACCTAGCAGCGAACGGAAGTCAGCCACGTGCCTTACCTATGAGTTCGATCGATTTCATATCCACGCTAATTTGTACATCCAGTATTTGTATGAGCCGATTGCTTCCAGTTGTGGCTCCCTGATCTTGTACGTAATTATAGGGTACTTACCTTTTTCCGGTTTGTGAGGTTCACAATTTTAGATTTTTGTACATTGAAAACTGTCAGTCTGTGCACCACTTTGTAATCTTACAGAATCTGACTGCATATATTTTGCAAGCATTTCAGATAGTGTATTGTATTATGTGTATGGAACCGGGGACCTAGAAACGACGGAGAGGCTTCGTCCCCGCTGTAGCCCTCAGTGGTTCACAACCCCACAACAGGCTACAGCAGTCCACTCACCCCGCCGCGCTGACCGTGGTGGCCGAGCGGTTCTAGGCGCTTCAGTCCGAAACCGGGCGACTGCTACGGTCGCAGTTTCGAATCCTGGCTCGGGCATGGATGTATGTGATTTCCTTAGGTTGGTTAGGTTTAAGTAGGTCTAAGTTCTATGGGACTGATGAACTCAGATGTTAAGTTCCATAGTGCTCAGAGCCATTTGATTATTTTCACCCCACCGCCGCCCCACGCCGAACCCATGGCTATTGGGCGGTTCGGCCCACAGTGGACCCCCCTCCCCCCACCCCCACCCCGGGAACGTCTCAAACCAGACGAGTGTAACCCCAAATGTTTGCGTGGTAGAGTAATTATGGTGTATGCGTACGTGGAGGCAGTGTTTACGCAGCAATCGCCGACATAGTGTAATTGAGCCAGAATAAGGGGAACCAGCCCGCATTCGCCGAGGCAGATGGAAAATCGTCTTAAAAACCACCCACAGGCTGCCCAGTACACCGGACCTCGACACTAATCCGCCGGGCAGATTCGTGCCAGGGACCGGCACGCCTTCCCACTCGGGAAGCAGCGCGTTAGACCGCGCGAGTAGCCGGGCTGGCTTTTCAGATAGTACTTCATTACAGATAACCGCATCATCTGCAAAAAATGTGAGGTTACTACTAATATCGTCTACGTGTCATTAATATACAGTACGAGTAGAAAGGGACTCAATAAACTGCCCCTTGGCCCGCCTGGAGTTACTTCATCTCTTGACGACTCTCTACCCAAGATATCTTCAGTTTAGCTGCAAATTACGATCATTATTTTTCACTGCAAATGATTTTCTGTATCTGTCCTCGAGTTTGTATGGCTGAACAGACAAAAGGCAAACTGTCTTTCATGTACGTACCTATGGCAACACGATACTTGGAAGTGCATGACATCAGTTGTGAGCGACGCGTGCTGGCTGCGTTCAGCTTTACGCCGTCCAGACACGGAAGGCGCATCGATTCCACTCAGCAAGAGCCATCACTTATTTACGCACATGCTAACCGCCCTCATTTTAATCCATACCGCGGCCTCGGCAGCAGACGTTAGCTTCAGGCAACCCAGGCTTTCTTCGTAAGCCCTACAGCACGTAACTCCGCGCTCTGTTGGAGGGAACTCGGTTTGGATTTCCTGAATGTTCAAGTATATTTTCAGCAAAAATCTCGAGGTGCATAAAGGAGCACAATAAGCTATGTGTATCAACTGAAGTTTGAACAGTTATTGGAGGTAATCATTGTGAAGAGAATACTGCACTCACCACATGTATTCAGGGTTATTTTGCTAGATGGGGACAAACTACAAAAATGGACCCCCTGGCAGGGTAAGGACCAAGAAAGGTCACGGGGACGTAAACGCGTTCCAAGGGACGTACACCCACTTCAAGGTGAGGGTAACAGATCTTTGACAGAGTAAATTTTAATGGTTGAAAGCATACACGAGAACACACCAAGCAAGTGCGAACGTTTTTATCTGTACCAGTGTTCTGACTCCACACCGAAGAGGAGAGTGAGCTGGGGCACCACCACGTAGCAGCCACATTACATATTCTTCCACCAAAGGTGCGTCTTCCCGCAGTGGAGACAGGAAATGCAGATATGCGTCGCCTGTGAGGCGTTGTCGGCAGACGGCTACTCCCACGAGTCGGTCGCCAATAATCCCCGCCCACACGTTGAGGCTGATCCGGTGCCGATAGTTCGCTGCCACCGTACCTGCTGTGCGCTAGGTTTGCTCTCCAACTGTGGTGTACGGCAGGCAGGTACTGTCGGCACAGCCTGACCCGTAACTGTCCTGCAACGACGTCTGGCTTCCTCTTCCAACGAGAGCGGCCACCGGCGTGCCGTGCTTGTGCTGCTTGCTGAGCGCCGCATTCTGACTGACTGGTGTCGTCACAAGGAGGCAGGGGCAACTGGTTAACTGCCATCCACTTCATGTGGAGATTGCGGCGTAGAAGGGGTAACATTTGAGGTGAAAAAAATGTTTCGTTTAAGATGCTCTGTTGTTATTAGTGTTTCCTTAATGAAGAATGTAAATGACTAATCGTGAAGTTGTTAACTGTTGGTTCCAGCAAAGTTCGACTCGTGAAACCCCAGGTGTGTCGGGACGAATAATAAATAAAGCAAGTAAATCACATTTAACCCTAAATGAAAGCAGTCACAAGTGTATTAAAATTGAAGGCATGGATTTGCATTGCAATAACGTTCACTTCTCTCTTTTCACAAACTGAATTTATTTCAGAAAAAAGCAAACGAAATATCCTGTGTCACCATTCACAACAGTTTATTATTAACAGTTTATTTTCACAAACAGAATTTATTCCAGAAAAAAACAAATGAAGTATGCTGTGTCACTATTCACAACAGTTTATTATTAAAATAATAATTGTCAGTGCGGGAACTTAAGTAAGCCGACCGGCATCACTTGTTCACTTAACCTTCAGAAAATCCACGAAAATTATTCAAAGTGTTTCGACACAATTCTAAGTTCTATAACCGCGAACTAACGATATTTTTAATTGCAGGTCGCCATCAAAGTTAATTGCAGAACGGTTCTTAAATGTTTAGGCAAAGTCGCACGACACAATATTATTCACAGTACAAACGCTGAACAATGTTTCAATCTTGTCGCGATTGTCACATGCGAAACTTTGAGTCCCGACCGAGTACTTAGAAAATATTTCGGTTACACACACGAGGCGACTTCCAGCCGCCTCACCTAAGTCCGCAAACTCCGCCCCAACTCAGCACCGAAATCCCAGTCTGTCGCGCGAACATGGCTGCCGATACTTATAGTCTCGCACTGAACGTGAGTCAAACTCAGGCATTTCGAGTTTCGAAAGCATATATAAACTGTAAACGCAATATTAGATAGAGATATTACACATGAATTTGGACGTAATTTTCTTCAACTTTTCAATGCTGCTCTTAGTTTTTGTGTAGCTTTAATGGTTTTCGCAAAAAAAATTGTTCATATGGACGATATTTTGTGCTGTAATATCACTAATTAATATTAACAATTAAACTAATTATAGTCATGCATCTCTAAATAGCTCTATTTCCTAATGCTCCCTTTACTTCCACTGTTTCATATTTTATTTGCTAGAAAATTAACTTTTTCGTGTTCGGAATGTACATCAGCCTATAGTTTGAAATACGAAATATTCACAGAAAATCTATTGGAACAGTTCGATAGTGCTCACGGAGTCCTATCTACTGACACCACGTTTGTTTGAAACGCTTAAGGCGTTCGTGAGTTATTAACTTTTAGGGAGATTGTCCTATATTCAAAACATTAACAGTCAAATGGCGGAGATGCTGAGTCGCAGAAAGGCACAACAAAAATCACTGTTGGAAAGTTAGCTTTCGGCCAATAAGGCATTTGTCTGGCTCCATCAGTCAGAGACTGTCGTCGTGCGTGTGAGTTGCGTTTGTTGCGTGCGCGTGTGTGTGTGTGTGTGTGTGTGTGTGTGTGTGTGTGTGTGTGTGTGTTTGTGTGTATGTATGTGTGTATACATGTTGACTATTTTTGACAAAGGCCTTGTTGGCCGAGAGCTAACTTTCCGACAGTCTTTTAGTCGTGCCTTTTTGCGACTGAGTGTCACCATTATATGGTGAGTAGCAGTTATCCTTTTCTTTATATTGTTACATCCATCCTCAATTTTCCATTGTTTGATGTTACGTTTAACAGTGAATAATGTGTAGACTAAATTTCCTAGCGAGGGCGCGCCGTCACTCACGCACTCTTCGATTTTTGTCTTAAATAAAAAAAAGTGATTGGTTTCTCTGACACTGGTTTCGTTCAATTTTTATTTAGAGTTTGCCTTATTTCGTATTTTCTTTATTCAAAACTAGTTCGACCATGTCGACTATCATGTGCAGTTCGTGCAAGCAGTCGAGATTTCTCCACTACGTGTCAGAGCGTCAGGCTATCTGACCTGCATTCAGGATTTTTCCATACTTTGAGCTCCGCTAATAATCGGGCCACCTATTGTTCACTCAGCAAATCTCGACGGCCTAGCGTGGCCCACAACTGTCAAACCTCGCTCTCCTGGCCGCCGACTCGGCTGCCGGTGTTATGACAGGACTCGCGAGCATGGGCACGTCTATTGTTAAAGTTTTTCGTAGGCATTACTGGGATGTAGCGCCTCAAGATTTACGAAAGTTTTAAAGTTCTGTGTATTTTCTGATCCTGCCATGTTTACAGGTAGAAGGTTGCATAGTGTTTCCGTAGTCGGGCTCATCTCCAATTGATCAGCCCGCCACATTTCTTTTCCTACCGCTTTCAGCTTGTTCTGCAGTGCACTGGTATACCAACTTAACATTCAAACTTCGAAATGGTATCAGACATTTTAAAAAAGTGTGGCGTAACGGCCAGTGTCGCTGGCTGCTGACCCCAAGCTCCCGTGTTCGATTTCCGATCACTGACTCAGATTTTTCTGCGGCGAGCTCAATCAGCCTTGTCAGGCCATACTGTGGGGCGGCGGGTGGAATTATGTTGTTTAAAATGTTCCTGTTATTTATGCTGTTGTTTTGCCGTTCTCAACACTGGCTCTCTAACTACAATTTTGGCAACCAGAAAGTGATTAGCAAAACGTGAAGCCTGTAATTAGAATTCCTAGTGCCCACTTCATCTGAGAAATACACTTATAGCTACAGCTTATAGCTCTGAGGAATTAGGAGATTGTCTGGGATTCATAATCAAAAACGATCGTGAAAAAAAAAAACGTTCGATATATTCTGAGTCACAGATGAAAAAAAAAAAAAAGAATCCACACAATCTGACTAACAGAGCAGTTCAGAGTCTAATGCGCTGATGCAACTATAACCGTCCAAATTAAATGTTTAAGTGAATGCTCGCCATAATTTGATGATAAATGTTCATCAAACGCCACACTAAATAATGGTAGAATGTCTGTCCCGCAACGGCACGTGAAAATACGACATACGCAAACTGAAGATAGATAATTAAAGTCATCCCAGAATTAACACTTCACTGGAAAATGGTTTCATGGTTACGCGTATCCCGAGTAACTTAATACGGCATCCGAGGCTGTTTATAACAATGATACCGACGCGACGCGACTCCCGACACAGATGGTGTGCTATTCAGCGTCTGGAGAGAACTGGGGCCTTACTTCCTCGCGCAGCGTTCTTATATATGAAGCCGCGGTGCGGACGACTAAGAGAACGCCTGATCAAATAGGCTCTCCCGACTAGCCGCTGGGCCAGTAATGCACCACCTTAAGTTACCGAATAAATAATAGCTTCTTTTGCTGATGGCCGATGAAGCTCTCAATTTAAATGTACATTCAGCACACAGGTAAGCAATCATAATAAAATTCTGATGTGGCTAAGTCAATTATTTTGGGCGAGAGAATAAATTTAATTACACTACACGTAGTAGATAAGCTCTGAACTTGCCCTTTGGAGATATGCTATAGGTATAGTTTTATAGTCATTCAGTTGAAACTTCTCACATCTTTATGATTATAGCGAATCTCCCTTCTACTTAAATTTAAACATCCTAGCCTTATTTATTAGCCTACTTAATCTATCTTGCTTCCTTAATTTTTAAGACAAAAACCAGAAAATTATGAATTTCAACAAAAATTTTAATTTGTGAGATCCAAAGTACTGTTTCTATTAAATTATTATGAAAAAGGAATCTAAATATAAATTTTTAAGTCTCTAGCTCTTTTCTGTTGCGCCAATGATTTTTACAGAAAAACATCCAAATTTCGAAAATGGTTAAAGTTATTGAACTGACATTCAACACATGTTGATTTAGTATTACTCCTGACATGCTAGAAACGTTTCAGGTTATTTACTTGATTTTTAAAGTATTGCGCAACATTTATGACGTCAGAGCAAGTTACAGCGGACTGGCTGGCACACAATGGAAAGACTGATGTGAATTTACTACGGCGTGAGTAGGCTGCTTCCCTACAATACGACGAGTTGCTTTAATAAATAAGCAGACTAACTGACAGTCTGACACGCAAACCGCCCAAGTCGCGTCAAACTGACAGGTATCCACCAGGCTGGGAGACAGACAACATTGTCAAAAATGGTTCAAATGGCTCTAAGCACTATGGGACTTAACATCTGAGGTCATCAGTCCCCTAGACTTAGAACTTCTTAAACCTGACTAACCTAAGGACATCACACACATCCATGCCCGAGGCAGGATTCGAACCTGCGACCGTAAGAGCAGTGCGGTTCCGGACTGAAGCGCCTAGAACCGCTCGGCCACAGCGGCCGGCGACAACATAGTCGTTATCATCATCTTCATCCTTTTTTGTTTTTCGCAACAAGGACTGCATTGTTGGTTACAATAAAGTCTACTCCGAGTTACTTACACTCTCAGGAGGAGATGGCCTTGTGACTTTGCAGTACTTACGGAATGTGTCGCCGTATCCGAACATTAGTAAATCTTGTATGTCACTGTCTTTACTGTACACTTGGGATTCTGGAGAGAGCGCTCTTCAAGTTATGTGTTATTGATCTCAAAACAATGATCATGGACGTGACACAGGTTTTTCTTTTCCCAGTTTGACTGACCCCGATGATCAGATACTTACATCTCAAATTCTTCTGAGCAATCTGATCAATGTTCGCATTACACGGAACTGATACACAGCGGTGTCGGGCTGTAGAATAAGGTCCGCTAGCAGTCAACATCCATTGCGGATAAAACTCACTTGAGGCCAGACTTGTTGTTAGCTGCCAACATTCGGGCGATATGTAGCTCTTGATCGTGCAAAGTGGTGGTGTTACGTCCAGCTGCTGTGACCACTTTAGTCATATTGATGGAGGAGAGCTGGTGTCCACCTATAGCCGTGCGTATTTTCCCATGAAGGCAGGAGTACACCCTACTGTGCCTCCTTAAGTATTCCATTCAGTCGTCTTAGAGATAGGGCAGCCTGATACAATATTGTTTTTTGAAAAAGGGTGAACTCCACAAAGTCGACATCTGTCGTCTTGAATGGTTTTCATTTTAGCTTCAGTTTATATCTTATATATTCAGTTTTTGTTGTATTTTTTTTTTCGTCCGTAAGGCCTGGTCGTAGGTAGCTGTTGTTAGAACTGCGGCCTCTGCTCGCATTGTTGCCCTTCCAGGCCACAGATGCGTCTGATCCGAGTCAATGTAGCTTGGATATTAACCATGCAGAGATTTCTATCACCAGGGCTCTTTTAGCTTATTCTGTTTGTTTATTTGCGCGCGCTTGTATGTGTGTGTGTGTGTGTGTGTGTGAGAGAGAGAGAGAGAGAGAGAGATAGATAGAATAGATGTGCTGTTGAGCGCCAAAAGCCGACAACCACTATCGCAATCTAGTGCCTGGTTCACTCTGCTTATGGTCTAACGCAGGGCCTAAATTTCGGCCGGAACGCGTTCCGGCACCTCCCAGAGACATTTTTTTTTTTTACACACACCCGAGATTAATTTGCCGCTGCGCCAGCACAAGTGACCGTGACACAATGGGTCACCAACGTGATGTGACGGGCACGAGCTACTGTGTGTGTGTGTGTGTGTGTGTGTGTGTGTGTGTGTGTGTGGTGCAGGGTGCAGTCTTATCACAAGTCTCTCTCTCTCTGGCTGGCAGGGGGGGGGGGGGGGGGGAAAGTGGTAGAAGGGGGCGCGTTGCTGCACCTAAAACTTTAGAAATTAAGCACTGGTCTAACATTTTGTTTCTGCCACCAGACTCAAATTCATCTTTTAAACACGAAACGTGTACCCTGCATAATCTTGGCGAACAACACAGAGCCAACTCAGCACAGCGTGCCTGGGAAACTGGCAACTAAAACGCGACTTTCCAAAAACGGCCGACGTGTCTCTTGTGGCAGTGGGGCAATTACCTTAATTGTTTGTATCCCATAACCGCGCTATTTTCATAATTGCAACATTACGTTAAGTGCCTGCAATACGCTAAATCCGCTGCGCTCTGCGAATTTCGGTAGTTTTCGATAATCGATAGCTGATTAACAGAAAGGATGCAAGCGCGGCCAACTACACTGTTGCAACTTGGTGCGTGCTGTGACTTTGAATTGCGTGTATTTTTAAAGGCCTGATCATGCCCAGGTCCTTGCTTGGATAAAGGTTAATCTGTGAGAACTTCACTTTCAGCATTTCTCTCGATAGTAAAAATATTCGGATAAGATACTTCTTTTGTTACTTACAAAACAATAGATAAAACGAATTTTCGTTTACATAGGTAAAGATAACAAACATTGCTCTTTCTTCGAGAGTATTAACATACACTGATCAGCCAGTACATTATGACCACCGACCTGCTATCGATACAAAATCCGTCCAGCCGATAGCAGCGTCACCTGGCGAGGAATGACTGCTTGTCAGACACGCGCAAGATGCATGTAGTACCAGTGAGCGTGCTGTCTGTGTGTAGAACGGGGAATTTACGCGATCTATCTGAGGCTCGGCACGAGCATTTCGAAAACTGCGCGACTCGTGGGGTGTTCGAGGAGTACTGTGGTGAGTGTCTTCAACACGTGGCGAGACCAAGGTGAAACCACGTCCAGACGTCGTGGGGTTGCGTGGCCACCCCTCATTACAGATGTTGGACGACATATACTTGGCAGACTGATAATACAAGACAGGCGGCGAACTGTGCCGGAACTAACATCAGCCTTTAATGTATCTACATCTACATCCACATCCATACTCCGTAAGCCACCTGACGGTGTGTGGCGGAAAGTACCTGGAGTACCTCTATCGGTTCTCCCTTCTATTCCAGTCTCGTAATATACTGCTTGACTCTTCGGTGAAGGTATGTTCTCGAGACTTCAACAAAAGCCCGAACCGAGCTACTGAGCGTCTCTCCTGCAGAGTCTTCCATTGGAGTTTATCTATCATCTCCGTAACGCTTTCGCGATTACTAAATGATCCTGTAACGAAGCGCACTGCTCTCCGTTGGATCTTCTCTATCTCTTCTATCAACCCTATCTGGTACGGATCCCACACTGCTGAGCAATATTCAAGCAGTGGGTGAACAAGCGTACTGTAACCTACTTCCTTTGTTTTCGGATTGCATTTCCTTAGGATTCTTCCAATGAATCTCAGTCTGACATCTGCTTTACCGACGATCAACTTTATATGATCATTCCATTTTAAATCACTCCTAACGCCTACTCCCAGATAATTTATGGAATTAACTGCTTCCAGTTGCTGACCTGCTATTTTGTAGCTAAATGATAAGGGATCTTTCTTTCTATATATACGCAGCACATTACACTTGTCTACATTGAGCTTCAGTTGCCATTCCCTGCACCATGCGTCAATTCGCTGCAGATCCTTCTGCATTTCAGTACAATTTTCCATTGTTACAACCTCTCGATATATCACAGCATCATCCCCAAAAATCCTCAGTGAACTTCCGATGTCATCCACAAGGTCATTTATGTATATTGTGAATAGCAACGGTCCTATGACACTCGCCTGCGGCACACCTGAAATCACTCTTACTTCGGTAGACTTCTCTCCATTGAGAATGACATGCAGCATTCTGTAATCTATGAACTCTTCAATCCATCATACAATTGGTCTGATAGTCCATATGCTCTTACTTTGTTCATTAGACGACTGTGGGGAATTGTATCGAACGCCTTGTGGAAGTCAAGAAACACGGCATCTACCTGGGAACCCGTGTCTATGGCCCTCTGAGTCTCGTGGACGAATAGTGCGAGCTGGGTTTCACAGGACCGTCTTTTTCGAAACCCATGCTGATTCCTACAGAGTAGATTTCTAGTCTCCAGAAAAGTCATTATACTCGAACATAATACGTGTTCCAAAATTCTACAACTGATCGACGTTAGAGAGATATGGGTCTATAGTTCTGCACATCTGTTCGACGTCCCTTCTTGAAAACGGGGATGGCCTGTGCCCTTTTCCAATCCTTTGGAACGCTACGCTCTTCTAGAGACCTACGGTACACCGCTGCAAGAACGGGGACAAGTTCCTTCGCGTACTCTGTGTAAAATCGTACTGGTATCCCATCAGGTCCAGCGGCCTTTCCTCTTTTGAGCGATTTTAATTGTTTCTCTATCCCTCTGTCGTCTATTTCGATATCTACCATTTTGTCATCTGTGCGACATAGGGCAGAGTACAATTGTGTCTGAACACACATTGCACCGAACACTCCTAACAATGGGCCTCCGCAACAGACGACCCATACATGTGCCAATGTCATCACCACGACATCCGCAACTACGACTGAAATGGGCACGTGACCATCGGAACTGGACATTGATGCAGTGGCAGAGCTGTACCATGGTCTGATCAATCCCGATACCTTACTCATAACGCCGACGTGAGGACGCGAATCTGTGGTCTTCCAGGAGAACAGCTCCTTGACGCCTGTACTGCCGCACCGAGACAAGCTGGTGACGGCTCCTTTATGCTCTGGGGAACATTCAAGTGGGCATCTATAGGTCCAGTGGAGCTCGTACAAGGCATCATGTACGCCAAGGAGTATCGTACACTGATTGCAGACTACGAACGCCTCTTCGTGACAATCATGTTTCCCGATAACAGCGGCATTTTTCAACAATAATGCACCGCGTCACAGGGTCGAGAGTGTCATGGAGTGGTTCGAGAAACACAGTGGCGAGTTCAGATTGATGTTCTGCCCCCCACCCACCTCCCCCAACTCGCCAGATCTGAACTTGATCAAACACATCTGGCATCAGAGCTCATTGCCCCGCCACCGAAATTTACGGGAATTAGGTGACTTGTGTGTGCACATGTGGTGACAGCTCCGTCCAGCGACCTACCAAGGTTTCATTGCTTCCATCATGACGCGTCGCTGATGTTATCCGTGCGAAAGGTGGACATACCGGCTATTAGGTAGGTGACCATGATATTTTGGCTGATCAATGTAGTTTGTTTTTCCAGAGAGTTACAGTAACAAGTTACAATTTTTTAAATAGTGCATTTTTTCTCTCATGTAGCTGACCTGTTTGAGCAGCTGTGTACAAATCGCTATAAATTAAATATTTATACGTTTTAGTTAGGGAGCAAAGTTTAACACATTGATAGTTGGTGTAACACGCTGTGGTCTCCCTCTCTCTCTCTCTCTCTCTCTCTCTCTCTCTCTCTCTCTCTCTCTCTCTCTGTTCCTAACACAACATCAGAGAGCTTCCCATGAGTGTCCCCGTTGTGGAGCAACTCTCACGCGGGACGCAGGCTGTCCGCCTGTTGAGCTTCAAGACAGCGGCGAGTGGCGTGTCGTCTTTTTGCTGCGTGCAGCGCTGTTCTGTGCAGTGTTTGTTATTGCTTAATGCAGCGACTGCCGCGATTCGCAGCCCGCTGCGTCATCGATCGCCTGTTGGGGCTTGCCTCTATTAATCTCGTGTCCTACTTTTTAATAGCGTGAAACTCCTATCGTTTATCGCCGTTCACCTCTTTTTGTCTAGCTCTTGTACAGCGTTATTATAAATAGTCCATCCGATAACAAAGATATTGTATCTCCCACCGTTTTTCTCATGCGCTTCTCAGATGTTTCTCTTCGGCTTCATTGGCAGTACAATACCTGTATCTACCTCAGAATCTATAACTCGTTAAGTGGTGTAATCTACATGCTGTTGTATTACGCAATGGTACGACCTTCTGATATGGTCCAGTAGCGTACTGAATTAGCGGTGCGTAAGTCTGACTCCGTGTCTGGTGAAATTCTATTCTCTCTCTCTCTCTCTTTCTCTCTCCCTCTGTGTGTGTATGTGTGTGTGTGTGTGTGTGTCTGTGTGTGAGAGAGAGACAGAGAGAGAGAGAGAGAGAGAGAGAGAGAGAGAGAGAGACCAGTGCAATCACCTCCAACGTAGGTCAACGTTTCTCATGCGGAAAGAATGTGTGTTGCTAACCCTCTCCATAAACCCAGAGTTCCCGTGGACATCACGTAAGATTTGGTGTGGGGGGGGGGGGGGGGGGGGGAGGGACCGAAGAGGGAGGTCATCACCGTTTTCAAGAAGGGACGTCGAACAGATGTGCAGAACTATAGACCTATCTCTCTAACGTCGATCAGTTGTAGAATTTTGGAACACGTATTATGTTCGAGTATAATGACTTTTCTGGAGACTAGAAATCTACTCTGTAGGAATCAGCATGGGTTTCGAAAAAGACGGTCCTGTGAAACCCAGCTCGCACTATTCGTCCACGAGACTCAGAGGGCCATAGACACGGGTTCCCAGGTAGATGCCGTGTTTCTTGACTTCCACAAGGCGTTCGATACAATTCCCCACAGTCGTCTAATGAACAAAGTAAGAGCATATGGATTATCAGACCAATTGTGTGATTGGATTGAAGAGTTCATAGATAACAGAATGCAGCATGTCATTCTCAATGGAGAGAAGTCTACCGAAGTAAGAGTGATTTCAGGTGTGCCGCAGGCGAGTGTCATAGGACCGTTGCTATTCACAATATACATAAATGATCTTGTGGATGGCATCGGAAATTCACTATGTAAAATTGTACTGAAATGCAGGAGGATCTGCAGCGAATTGACGCATGGTGCAGGGAATGGCAATTGAATCTCAATGTAGACAAGTGTAATGTGCTGCGAATACATAGAAAGATAGATCCCTTATCATTTAGCTACAATATAGCAGGTCAGCAACTGGAAGCAGTTAATTCCATAAATTATCTGGGAGTACGCATTAGGAGTGATTTAAAATGGAATGATAATAGAAAGTTGATCGTCGGTAAAGCAGATGCCAGACTGAGATTCATTGGAAGGATCCTAAGGAAATGCAATCCGAAAACAAAGGAAGTAGGTTACAGTACGCTTGTTCGCCCACTGCTTGAATATTGTTCAGCAGTGTGGGATCCGTACCAGATAGGGTTGATAGAAGAGATGGAGAAGATCCAATGGAGAGCAGCGCGCTTCGTTACAGGATCATTTAGTAATCGCGAAAGCGTTACGGAGATGATAGATAAACTCCAGTGGAAGACTCTGCAGGAGAGACGCTCAGTAGTTCGGTACGGGCTTTTCTTGAAGTTTCGAGAACATACCTTCACTGAGGAGTCAAGCAGTATATTGCTCCCTCCTACGTATACTCGCGAAGAGACCATGAGGATAAAATCGGAGAGATTAGAGCCCAAACAGAGGCATACCGACGATCTTTCTTTCCACGAACAATACGAGACTGGAATAGAAGGGAGAACCGATGGAGGTACTCAAACTACCCTCCGCCACACACCGTCAGGTGGCTTGCGGAGTATGGATGTAGATGTAGAGGTGTTCATCCATTCTTCTTGCAACGTCTTTTTTTTCGAAAGCTTGAGAGTGAGGCCCCGTACTGCGTACACTTTCCTTATGGCGTCTCTGATTGAGACTGCTAGACTTGCGTGACGAATCGAGCAGCCTCTCTGAATATTCTACATCACTTCCGCTGACCAACCTTAGTAACATTCCCATGTCGACGAACAGTACTCACGAGTAGATCACACTATGAATCTGAAGGGACTTCCTTACTGGAAAGATTACACTTCCATGGTATTCTTCCAATTAACGTCCTTCTCCTTTATGTGGTCGTCCAACGCGGATATTTCACTGTTGCGACTCTCTCAAGCGATCAGTCTGTGAGAGAGTGAACGAAACAACATCCGCCTAGGTCCCGCGCGACTTCACCATGCCATGTTGAGCATCAATGCCAGTCCGCGGTGCATCAAGCACTGATCGTGTGCAGGTCTGTACACTTTTCGCCATTATCGTGTAACGGCCGCCCTGTACGCAACTGTTCTTGCAATAGATTGGAATCGTCCTGAAGCTGGTCTCGTGGTAAACTCTCTGCCTGCTGGTGTGCCTTTGTTTCGTCTCGTGAGAAACGTTCCGTATGCGTGGCAAAATTGTTCAAATGGCTCTGAGCACTATGGGACTTAACAGTTGTGGTTATCAGTCCCCTAGAACTTAGAACTACTTAAACCTAACTAACCTAAGGACATCACATACATCCATGCCCGAGGCAGGATTCGAACCTGCGACCGTAGCAGTCGCGCGGTTCCGGACTGAGCGCCTAGAACCGCTAGACCACCGCGGCCGGCTCCGTATGCGTGCATAACTGTACTGTGCCGTATAGTCTATCAGGTAGAAACTGTAGTAATATCTAGATACGCACCGACAAAGTATCACCTCTGTGCAAAAGACTGGCGTATTGTTCTTAATTCAGAGAAATGGAGAATTGTGAACTTCACGAAACTTTAAAATATTGGTATCCTTACAACAAAGATTAATGAGTTGCAACCAGGGCCTGTAACATCATAGCCTACAAACATTTGGAAGTAGTAGTAGCTTTACTCTCCCGTAGCTCACTTTTACAAGGACTGGTAATATAATTCAAGAGCAACAAAATAGTATATTCATATATACCGACATGTAGACACATACTGGTCTACATTGATAAGGATGGGACAGATAATCAGCTGTGACCTTATAGTAGGAACCTTCCTGGAATTTGCTTGAAGTGATTTAGGGAAACCACGGAATATCTAAATCAGGGTGACCGGATGAAGATTGAAGCCCTCCACCCGACCCTCCCGAAAACAGGGCCACTGTGTTTAGAACAGTTGGTTGGTTGGTTTTGGGGAAGGAGACCAGACAGCGATTAGGTCTCATCGGATTAGGGAAGGATGGGGAAGGAAGTCGGCCGTGCCGTTTCAGAGGAACCATCCCGGCATTTGCCTGGAGTTTAGAACAGTGCTTCTACATTCGGCATATTTCTAGCGTGTAGTAATGTTATGCAAGGAAGTTACTAAAGAATGTAAAAGGCTTGCGCTAAATAGTTCATTCATTTCTCTCTCCCATCACTCTACACACAATAGATAGGGATTGTTTCGTAATGTAGCACTACACACACTACCAGCCAATGTCAGGACCGCAGCGACGTGTGTAACGGTGTATGTATATATGAAATGGAACGAACACGTAGGCTAAGTTGTGGATAATGAAAAGGGCACGTTACTGTTCATTGTTAGAACAGCAAGATGTTGCAGTTTGTTTACAAAAGGGATTGCATGAAAAAGTTCGCCCGTACTTCAGTACTGATCAGCTTTATGGGCCCCATAACAGATCAGATTAACAGGGGACACAGAGCCTTAGGGCTGGGACGCAAGTGAGAGTTTTTTTCCCCCTCAGGTAATTTGATACTCTCAGATAGTACTCGCAGAATTGTTTACATTAGGGGCAAATTCTCACAGATAGGTATCGTCTGATGGTTCCTTGCGAGTACTTCTCGTAAATGTCTGAGAGTCTTACGAGAGCCGATGTCGGAAGAGTCTACACACAGCAGGGTGAGAGTGTCTGTGAAAGCTGAAACATCTCTCATGGTGAGATTTTTGTGTCGTAGTTTCGTGCGTGAAGGGAGAGGCTGTGTTGGAAGAGCGTCGGGCTGCAGCTTAAATTTCAATACTTTTAGCTTGAAATGGTTTAAATGGCTCTGAGCACTATGGGACTTAACATTTGAGGTCATCAGTCCCCTACAACTTAGAACGACTTAAACCTAACTAACCTAAGGACATCACACACATCCATGCCCGAGGCAGGATTCGAACCTGCGACCGTAGCAGTCGCGCGGTTCCGGACTGAAGCGCCTAGAACCGCTCGGCCACCACGGCCGGTTATACTTTTAGTAGCAAAGAAAAAACGTAAACGACCGTATTAGCGTTGCGTATAAGAGAGAATTAGGCGGCGGAATGATATTGGAGTATACAGTAACATTAAATCAATTTCATCTTGATACCCACAGATGTTCAAAAACCAAGTAACGCGGATATCTGATGAATAAAGTATTTTCGGACATACCGGTAAATTTATTTGGACGTTTTTACTTTTACAAGTATATTGACTTACGGAAATCCCTCATAAATTCCTCAAGGTCTGTTCTTCAACACTTCTCAGCCTGATTCTGGCAAATTTCTTCTCTGAAGTTGTTAAAAACTGCAACCATTTCAGCCACAAGATTTGGTTCTTATCTCAGTTCCTGTAGTTCGGTAACTATACATTCCATAATGCTGGCCTTTCCTCGTGTAAAATAATGAAATGCAAAACTTCGTCCTGATTCCGCTTCCTGGCAGCTTTCTTCATTACTTTTTTATTTCTCACATCCTCACTCACGGTGCACATCCATCGCAACAGTTATCGACTCAACCGTCCCGACAACACCGGTAGAGTTTTTCTTGTCTAAGAGCTACGGCGAGCAGCTCTCGACAGATGGAGATTGCCGTCTACACGCACAACAGCTCTCTGAGAGTAAACAAAATCTCACGTTTATACCTATTTTACAAAGATGGACTGAACGAATTTCACAGACTTGATTGACTGGCGAGAGCTTGTAACAGAAATGTTGGTATAATTTAACTGACAAACTCTAGAAGAAACACATTGTACATGTCTTGAGAACCTGATGAGAAAACTTTCATAACGGCCTTCAAAGTCAGAAACAATTACTACTGTCAAGTCTCCTACTTACCTGTACCATAGGGATGGTGCGGATAAAACAAACGCTCAAGCAGTGGTTCTCGCACGCTAGATCCGTGAAAGCAACTGAAAGAAAACTTAATATGTTATGCAGTAACAAGTACCCTCTGCTGCACAATTCAAAATGGTTCGCAGCATTGTGTAACTGTAGACGTAAGGTGTTGAATGGGTACTTGCTTCACTGTAACTGTAGCGAATCTGTAGAGGCAGGAGGCAGGATCTGGTACTATCCAAAACCTCTTTCGCAACAGAAGCTGTCAGAAAAGTTTACCTAGGCTTTCTACCAGAAAGCTAAGACCTTCATTGTGACGCCTGTGCGTATCCAGTGGAAGGGAGCACTACTGTAGCGGTTAAAAAAAAAAAATAGGAAATAAAGAGCCCTTGTCGAATAAGGAGAACCTTCTAAACACTTGTAGTGCAGACGCTGAACAGACATGGCGAAAGCTGCCGGAGAGGGCCGAGGAGGCGGGCCAGTGATTGAAACGTTTCATTGCGATAAGAGAGGCAGCGCAGCAGACGAGAGCAGTCTCGGAGGGCTTTTTGTGGCCGGCTGTTGTTTGGCCGAGAGTAAACATCCGCGGCGGCCCATGTGTGGGGCAGGAGCAGCAGCGGGGGTGGCGGCGGCCACCACTCCCTCCACCACACACCGCACTCCACTCGCAGGCGCCTCCGGCGTGGCTGTTGCTGGCCGCACTGTACTCTCCGACCCGCGAATGCGGAGAGTGCAGCGCGAGGAAGCGGCAACAACGCCAAGGAAGAGTCCTCGTCCTTCTACATCTACATCTACATCTACACCTACACCTACACCTACATCGCCGGCCGGTGTGGCAGAGCGGTTCTAGCCGCTTCAGTCTGGAACAGCGCGACCGCTACGGTCGCAGGTTCGAATCCTGCCTCGGACATGGACGTGTGTGATGTCCTTATGTTAGTTACGTGTAAGTAGTTCTAAGTCTAGCGGACTCATGACCTCAGATGTTAAGTCCCATAATGCTCAGAACTATTTGAACACCTACATCTACGTGGATACTCTGCAAATCACATTTAAGTGCCTGGGAGAGGGTTCATGGAACCAGCTTCACAATTCTCTGTTATTCCAATCTCGTATAGCGCGCGGAAAGAAAGAACACCTATATCTTTCCGTACGAGCTCTGATTTCCCTTATTTTATTTTGGTGATCGTTCCTCCCTATGTAGGTCGGTGTCAACAAAATATTTTCGCATTCGGAGGAGAAAGTTTGTGATTGGAATTTCGTGAGAAGGTTCCATCTCAACGGAAAACGCCTTTCTTTTAATGATTTCCAGCCCAAATCCTGTATCATTTCTGTGACAATCTCTCCCATATTTCGCGATAATACAAAACGTGCTGCCTTTCTTTGAATTTTTTCGATGTACTCCGTTAGTCCTATCTGGTAACGATCCCACACCGCGCAGCAGTATTCTAAAAGAGGACGGACAAGCGTAGTGTAGGCAGTCTCCTTCGTAGATCTGTGACATTTTCTAAGTGTCCTGGCAATAAAACGCAGTCTTTGGTTAGCCTTCCCCACAACATTTTCTGTGTGTTCCTTCCAATTTAAGTTGTTCGTAATTGTAATACCTACGTATTTAAATGAATTTACGGCTTTCAGATTAGAATGATTTATCGTGTAACCGAAGTTTAACGAGTTCCTTTTAGCACTCATTTGGATGACCTCACACTTTTCGTTATTTAGGGTCAACTGCCACTTTCGCACCATTCAGATATCTTTTCTAAATGGTTTTGCAGTTTGTTTTGGTCTTCTGATGACTTTATTAGTCGATAAACGACAGCGTCATCTGCAAACAACCGAAGACGGCTGCTCAGATTGTCTGAAAATCGTGAATATAGATAAGGAACAGCAAAGGGCCTATAACACTACCTTGGGGAACGCCAGAAATCACTTCTGTTTTACTCGATGTCTTTCCGTCAATTACTACGAACTGTGACCTCTCTGACAGGAAATCATAAATCCAGTCACATAACTGAGACGATATTCCATAAGCACGCAATTTTACTACGAGCCGCTTGTGTGGTACAGAGTCAAAAACCTTCCGGAAATCCAGAAATACGGAATCGATCTGAAATTCCTTGTCAATGGCACTCAACACTTCAAAAAATGGTTCAAATGGCTCTGAGCACTATGGGACTTAACATCTATGGTCATCAGTCCCCTAGAACTTAGAACTACTTAAACCTAACTAACCTAAGGATATCACACAACACCCAGTCATCACGAGGCAGAGAAAACCCCCTCAACAATTCATGTGAATAAAGAGCTAGTTGTGTTTCACAGGAACGATGTTTTCTAAACCTTGGAAGGTTGTACAGCATTTAAGTTTCCTACTACCCTAAATCGAGGAAGATCGTACGATGTGAAAGACAGTGGTACGGGAGACGCCTGTCGTAGTGCCCGTTGGCGCTTTCCAGTCGCTCGCAGAACTGCCATGGCAGTGCCTTGAAATGGCGCCTCTTTGTTGTTCTTCGGGTACAGGTCTCTCAGAAGGATATCATTCTCCCACAACGTAGCACCAATCCGAATTCAGCATTGGCTCTGTCTGATGTGTGGAGCGGACGTCACGATCAAGCAAATAGGCCAGCATCATTCTGTATCTATGTCTACATGTATACTCCATGTGCCACAACATGTTGCATGGTTAGGAGTGGTTTGTACCATTGCTAGTTATCACTTTAGGTGAAAAAACCTAATCAGTTCCGTTGGCCGGGTCAAAGATTATCGCGTCTCTTTGAATTAACGTTTCCAGAGCTACTTTTCAGTTCTGTTTACGGCGCTACGGTAACTTCTGTTCTAGTATAACTAATTAGAACAGGACACAAAAACTCGTGAGCAGTTTGAATAGCCGTACCTAACCATCAACGTTTCAAGATATTCCGAAGTGACATCGCGTCTGCATTATCTGACTAATACTCGTAACTTCCCTATCCGCAGCAACAATGAAATAACCATTGTTTTTTAGCGTTGCGGCGTAAAGTGAAGCGCCGGCGCGCCAGTCGGGAGCGATAAAGCAGAGAGGGTTGTGACAATGCGTCAGCCAATTGCACGCTGACCGACCCCTCTTCAGGACGACAATACGACAGCAGCGGCGCCTCTGCCAAGAGAACATAAGCACCGCGCCCGACTGGTCGCGGCCCCAGTCGAGGAAAAGCTTCAAGATTAGCGACCTGAATAGAAGCGTAAAAGCTCGTTACTTCGCTTGTACATTCTATGAAGCTCAAACTTGGAAATGCTATACTGAAGAACATTGATTATTTTGCACGTCGCCCTTTGCTTGCGACACATCTGTGTATTATTGATAGTTAAGTATTGTCATTTACTTTTTTGTAATAAGACTCATTAATACGATTTGCTTGAATGTTGTCTAGCGATCCGAGATAGCAGGTTTCCTAGACACCCCATAGTTGACGACTAGGCAGGATTTAACACTTCAGTGTTCCGTAAAAGCGGAACCCTTATAGGAGCGCATTGTTGTCGGTGTGCCCGAATGTTAAGAACCCTTTTTCTCAGGAACGGGTGGACGTATCAAGTTCAAAGTTACGTCATGTATTAAGATCTGTGATCCCTCGAGAGTGTAAAAATGTTTGCCTTCTAAGTCAATTCAGTCAAGAGATACGGCCACTTATGTCACACACTTTGAAACTCGCAAACCCACTCAAACCTACAGGGCACTTCCCGCTGACCTGGAATCACGAAATTCGGCAAACGAGGCTTCACAGTACCGGTAAACTAAAAAGATATGACAATTGTTAAACTGTAACTACATCACATAAAAATATCCTTGTACCATTAGAACATACATTGGATTCATCATCCATCAGAAGCAATACAGACGAACATTACTGCGTGCAAACGTAAAATGTTATAGCCATGTTTTGGTAAGTAAATAAAGAATATCCTATTAAATCTTCCATATCTACATATATAAACTCAAGTCCCCTTCTCGCTTCTTTTTGTACGTCCGAGCTAGTCTGCGGAACTACTGCAGAGATTTTGATACGGTCTTGCCAGTGTCTATTTCGAAAACAGACAAAAATCACTGAAACCCTAGATTCCCAGGATGATTAAAGTAATGTATAGTTAAGTCTCTACGGGACCTGAGTCTACGAGTCCTACTGGCACTTGGCCATTTTTTTAAACTGAGTTATCTATTGAAAAAATATCAGAAAGCTTTTATAAGGAACCATATAGTGACGTAACATTTCTTAATGTTCGCAGTCATACATATCGCTAAAAAAGATGCAAGACTTATGCTGGAACTAGATTCGAAGGCCACCAAAACGGTCCGTTACCAGCTCCATTGCCTCATGAACGTCGCACAACAGGACGACTACTGTGCCATACTGGCAGTGTTGTTTAGCAACTTTCTCTTTCCCTTTTCTTTAGTAATTTTAACAAGGTGTGTATCACAATGCTATTTTTAAAAGCTCGCCTATACCGTTAAAAAACATAAGCAGTGTTTCGAGGGAGGTACCGAAGTCAGTCGCAATTGGACATTCAAATAATTCAGTGGCCAATGTTGAAATTTTGTGCCGAACCGGGATTCGACCCCCGAGTCCCCGCTTTACGCGGGCGGTCGTCTTAACTGCTTCGGTTAGCCGTCCACGCTTCACTGCCGACCGAAATTCTCAATTTATCGCAGGGTGGAGATATTTTGAAAGAACTATGTAATTGTAAAAATTCTGCGTTTATAACGTGTGCAGGAGGCCGAGAAAATTTCTTCTTCCCTTGTTTTTACGTTCAGTATACCCCAGCACACGTAAAACATACACCGTAAAATAATAACGGATTTAATTTTATACACAAAACAGTCATGCACGTCGTATAATAACCTTCTGGAACTTACAGAGGCGGACAAAAGTATTCAGACGCTGGGAGTAATCAGATAAGTAAACCTTACATGTGTTTTTAACTCAAAACATATATTTTATTCTTAGAAATGTGTAATACATATGTCAATCTGAACATATGCAGAACAAGTAACACGACACGCCTTATGTAAAAAAGAAACAAAGAAATTCGAAATACACAATAGGCAAAAGTATTCAGACACTCAGCAGTCAGAGTTTGGTAATGTGTCACTTTCTCTGTATTACAGCCCTGTCTTTGTGACATGGAGTAAACAACCTTTTTCTTTATATCCGAATCGATAGTCACCCATTCTTCTACTATCAATGCGCGCAAATGTGTCCAACTGCTCACATGTCGTTTTTGTGGTCTCGTTTTCAGTTCATTCCAGATGTTTTCGATGCGATTGAGGTCCAGAGACTGCGGTGGGGTAATGTAGAGATGAGGTGTGTTGTATAGTATCCACAGTTTGAAAATTTCCGCCGTATTTTTAGGATCATTGTCTTGTTGGAAATAAAAGTCACCTCCAAGATCCAACTTCGCAGCACTTTTCGTCAGCTTTTGTTGAGTATAGCGAGATAGACAAATTTGTCCATGGTGCCTTCAATAAAGACAAGCTCGCCAACACCTGTGGAAGACATGCATCCCCACTCCATCACACTGTCTCCTTCGTGCTTTTGGGCTCCCACTTTGTGTTTGCTTGACGCCACACTAAACTGCGGCCATCCACGTGGCTCAAAGTAAAATTGCATTCATCACTCCACTGAATCTTGTCCCAGAAGATCACATCCTTGCCGACAAATTCTTCTTCAAAAACCATCCGCTTTTTTGCGTTACACTCACTGACAAACGGTTTGCGCCTTGGCACTCTGGCATCGTACCCAACCAGCACCGTGCAGGCATCTGCGCACCATTCCAACACTAACTTCGGCACCAACGCCTTCTGCCAGTTCTGCAGATATAGCAGGGGCCGTTGTCCGCGGGTCGTTTTTCACCATTCGGACTATCTTCTTCTTGTCTCTGTTCGTGAGTTTCTGAGAACGCCCCTGTCGTGGGCGATTGACGAGAGTTTTTTCTTCTTTCCATTTCTGGACGATACTGAATATAGTTTTTCGGCTTCGGTTGACGACTTTTCCTACTCCTGCATATGATTTTCCCTCACTATGCACCCGCACGATAAGCCTTCGCTCTCCCACTGTCGTTTACCTACCTATACGAGGCATGGTGCTACGTTGGTGTCTTTTGGCGAGACCTGTGCTGTCCTGTAGTACGAGGCAGCTGCCTTGCGTACACTGACCGCGTGCTGCCGCCGAGTTGTGCCTTGATATTGCGGTTAACTTGTCAAGTTGGGCTGTGTCTGATTACTTTTGTCCAGAGTAAAACACACGCCTGTGGTGGTTACACAGAACTAATCGTTCCAGGTAGAGGGTACGGTGACATTCTCATAGTCGACGTCTTTGGAAATACTCCCTGCATTATGGCACATACGCAGGCAGATACACGCTCTGTGTATGCATCAGTCACAGTTGACCGTGAGATACGCATGTAACCTGTGTCTGAATACTTTTGTACGTGTCTGTAATTTCAAATCCGAAATTTTTCTTTACCTATTCTTTTCGTGTCTTATATGAAATTATTTACAGGTGCAATACGTTAAACATTATTTATGTTTATTTGCAGTTTAAGCACCGTAAAAATTGACAAAAATATTCCTGCATAAGGACTCGACCACGCGACCATCGGATTACCGTTCTGTAACCTCTCCGCTGCGCCGCAACCGCTGCCTGGGGATTACGGTAATGCCTCACCCGATTCACGCCGACAATGCTATTTTCTCTAAACGCATGGCCATCTCGAGCCCCCACTTCAGTCTCTTTCATTTCTGGAAAAGCCCTGCGTATACCTTAAAAGTGGACGAAATGGATGACAACGATTAGGCACGGTCCCCTTGTCAGTGGCACCTACTAGGCAACTCGGCGTTCCTCCATGCGTGTCTATGTTCCGTATCTTCCGGAGGGCAGAACAGTTTCATTCAAAGAGATTCTTTAACTACACTCCCGGAAATTGAAATAAGAACACCGTGAATTCATTGTCCCAGGAAGGGGAAACTTTATTGACACATTCCTGGGGTCAGATACATCACATGATCACACTGACAGAACCACAGGCACATAGACACAGGCAACAGAGCATGCACAATGTCGGCACTAGTACAGTGTATATCCAACTTTCGCAGCAATGCAGGCTGCTATTCTCCCATGGAGACGATCGTAGAGATGCTGGATGTAGTCCTGTGGAACGGCTTGCCATGCTATTTCCACCTGGCGCCTCAGTTGGACCAGCGTTCGTGCTGGACGTGCAGACCGCGTGAGACGACGCTTCATCCAGTCCCAAACATGTTCAATGGGGGACAGATCCGGAGATCTTGCTGGCCAGGGTAGTTGACTTACACCTTCTAGAGCACGTTGGGTGGCACGGGATACATGCGGACGTGCATTGTCCTGTTGGAACAGCAAGTTCCCTTGCCGGTCTAGGAATGGTAGAACGATGGGTTCGATGACGGTTTGGATGTACCGTGCACTATTCAGTGTCCCCTCGACGATCACCAGTGGTGTACGGCCAGTGTAGGAGATCGCTCCCCACACCATGATGCCGGGTGTTGGCCCTGTGTGCCTCGGTCGTATGCAGTCCTGATTGTGGCGCTCACCTGCACGGCGCCAAACACGCATACGACCATCATTGGCACCAAGGCAGAAGCGACTCTCATCGCTGAAGACGACACGTCTCCATTCGTCCCTCCATTCACGCCTGTCGCGACACCACTGGAGGCGGGCTGCACGATGTTGGGGCGTGAGCGGAAGACGGCCTAACGGTGTGCGGAACCGTAGCCCAGCTTCATGGAGACGGTTGCGAATGGTCCTCGCCGATACCCCAGGAGCAACAGTGTCCCTAATTTGCTGGGAAGTGGCGGTGCGGTCCCCTACGGCACTGCGTATGATCCTACGGTCTTGGCGTGCATCCGTGCGTCGCTGCGGTCCGGTCCCAGGTCGACGGGCACGTGCACCTTCCGCCGACCACTGGCGACAACATCGATGTACTGTGGAGACCTCACGCCCCACGTGTTGAGCAATTCGGCGGTACGTCCACCCGGCCTCCCGCATGCCCACTATACGCCCTCGCTCAAAGTCCGTCAACTGCACATACGGTTCACGTCCACGCTGTCGCGGCATGCTACCAGTGTTAAAGACTGCGATGGAGCTCCGTATGCCACGGCAAACTGGCTGACACTGACGGCGGCGGTGCACAAATGCTGCGCAGCTAGCGCCATTCGACGGCTAACACCGCGGTTCCTGGTGTGTCCGCTGTGCCGTGCGTGTGATCATTGCTTGTACAGCCCTCTCGCAGTGTCCAGAGCAAGTATGGTGGGTCTGACACACCGGTGTCAATGTGTTCTTTTTTCCATTTCCAGGAGTGTATTTCCGTTAAGATAATTACTGATATTACTCGCACAGCAAAATCTCATGCTACCGAAACCTCTATTTCAATTCGATACACAGTTTATGAAACGTGTAGGAGCGACCACACCCTGTTTACTGAGGACTTTCGATCGGTCTGTGAAGCAAACGTCATGTCACGAGACGCAGCACCCCGTCGACAATGACCTGTGGTGATAGCTGTTCTGAATGTGATTTCCTTCACTGTTGTTAACATTCGTACAGGACGCAACGCCGCTCCAGTGTAATGTGTAAGGAAGTCGGAAAAGAATGCAATGATTCGAGGACGCGGCAGTCAACAGCCCAGCAATTTGCGAGACGCCTCGCTTCTGTTTAAGGCACAACGCTGTCTTCCTCCAGGTGACGCTTCCGGAGCCCCAATGCGCGGAATCGTGGACGATCCCGACTGGTTCAAATTTCACGACCACAGGTGCATAGCTGGAACATTAATCTATAAGGGGCAATCAAATGAAAACGAGACAGATGGGAAAAGTAAGTTAGCTGTTTATTATTTCAAAAGTAATTGTTAATACTTTTATCCCATTGTGAGACAAGACGGTCAATGCCTTCACTAAAAAATGTTTGTGGTTGTCAATGGAACCATGATTGTACTCAGGCGTGTACCTCTTCGTCGGAAGCAAACCGACGGTCATAAACGTCTCTCTTCAGACCTCCAAAAATATGGGAAACTCTTGAGGACGGGTCGGTACTCTACCCAGGACGTGGAAGAGCGTCTCAGCTAAACTTCTGCAGCGTTCTCAAGGCAACCGTGGCAATAAGTGGGCGGGTGTTTTGTCGGCATGTAGTTTCGACTACGCTGGAGATATTTCGCTGCGAAGCCCTTACACAATCTCTTTGCAGTCCCGATCCCTCCCCACGAGATCTCCATATTTTTGGAGCCATCAAGAAAGACTGTTGTGATCGTCGATTTGCTTCGGACGAAGATGTGCACGTCTGGGTACAATCGTGGTTCCACAGCCAACCACAAACAGTTTTCCACGAAGATACTGACTATCTTGTTTCACAGTGGGATTAATGTAAACCCTAAGACTAAAAGAAGCACAACGAATGAATTATCCGAAAGGGACGGAAATCAGTAGATGTGACGTACAAGTACAGACAGACAAATGGTAAAAGTTTCAGAAAAATTGGATGATTTATTCACCTGAAAGAGCTTCACAAATTGAGCAAGCCAATGACATCTTGGTCCACCTCTGACTATTATGCAAGCAGTTATTTGGCTTCGCATTGATTGACAGAGTTGTTGGACGTCCTCCAGAGAAATATTGTGCTAAATTCTGTCCAATGGCGCGTTAGATCGTCAAGTTGGAAGGCCCTGACCATAATGTTGCAAACATTTCCTCGTTTGAGGAGATATCCTCAAGTGAGAAAACGTTTGCAACATTATGGTCAGGGCCCTCCAACCATTCGGATTTTGACTGTCTAACGCGATAACTGGACAGAATTTATCACGACATCCCTCAGGATATCCAACAACTGAATTTATCACGACATCCCTCAGGATATCCAACAACTTTGTCAGTCAATGTCAAGCCAAATACCTGCTGGCATAAGGGACAGGGGTGGTCCAACGAGTTGTTGATTTGCTCAATTTTTGAACCTGTTTCTCTGGAATAAATGGTCCAGTTTTTGTATGGAATAAACTGATTTTCTGTACATGTACATCACATCTATCGATTTCCGCCCCATTCGGATAATTCTTTCGTGGTGCGTCGTTTCTTTCTTTCATTCTTTTTCTCTTAGAGTGTGTTAACACTGAGGGCGATTACTTTTGAAATAATAAAGAGTTCACTTACTTTTTTTCCCATCTGTCTCGTTTTCATTTGACCGCCCTTAGTATTTTGAGCCTCATTCCAACAGAATGCCGCTGGTCCACTTTTTGCTAGGAATACTGAGATTTCAAAGCTTGCTTGGTTCTTTGCCTCTATACGTAGAAGTTCGTACCCCAGCGCATAGAACATCAAGGAAATACTGGTTTCTGGATGTAACTTTCATTGTATCAGGTGATTACGGGTTTCATTTCATTCACTTCTGATTTTTCATGATACTTGTTTTAATTCTTACATGTATACCTCTTCTTTACATGTAACGGAAGTTTGAAAAAACCGCTGCTATGGTATAATGTGTCAAAACACCACATCTGGGCAGGCAGCGAGCTGTCGATTCACTGAGGCTACCGTCGCAGCTTCAGCAAAGCGTTGCTGCTTTCACCTCACCATGGAATGCTACGGGCTTTAGCCACCCTTATCTCGCTCCACTGGCGTTTTTCAGCCATTGCAGTTCAAACGGAAGCCGTTTCTGGAAAGTAATGCAAATATATGCGTAAAAAATATCCAAGATATTGTTTCAAACGTATAAAATTCTTGGAAATAGACCCCTGTTTCCTATGCATCTGTCACGCGCGGTAGACACCTATGAAGGCGTCGACTGGGTCCCAGTTTAGGGGCTCTGTAACGTCGGTTTAGATCCCTTCGATCGTCTCAAAAGGGTTCACTTTTAATCTTTCCCGACTGTTCTCGGTTTTTGGGAACATAGAAAAGTCTGCTGGAGACAGGTAAATAAGTAGGGCACCGGGGACAAGTTTCCATTTTGTATTCTTGGCTAGAAGTCTGAAAATGCGGAGAAAGTTGTGGCTGGGAGCTGGAAGTCATCGTGGTGGCGGTGGTGCAGGTGCCAAGTTTGGGCGATCTCCTTCCACGGTCTAGCGCGTTTATTTCTTAATCTCTTGAGCATATTCTCGTAGAAGAGTCTTTGCTGTCACTTGTGCAATCATTCAGTGGTCGGTGTTCACAAGACAACAGCATGAAACCCATTTTGTAAATTTTTTGTTTCTTGTCATTTCATATCGGGAGTCATCTTTCATAGGTTCCTGGCCCTCATCGAGCAATTTCACTCACCCAGAAACTAGTATACAGCGAGGTATGGCCCACTGAAATATCTCCTCTGGTGCTGTGCTGTAGCGAACAGTCGCATGAACTTGGAGGGAGGCCTTGCATCAGCCCATGGTCATGGCTGCGACAATAGTGGCATCTAAACGAGTGAGGACATAATAAAACTCGAAACAGTAAACATCTTTGTCCGACACTGTCTCGCTGAGGAAGATCGTATTGTGGTTCCTCCATTAAATCGCCACAGAATGTCAAAATGGCAGATACCGAAATAAGAGGCAACTGAAATCCCTCAACAGAGAAAAGGCCGCTGGAGCGGAAGCGGTACCAGTACGATTCTACGACGAGTATGCGAAAGAGCTGGCTCCTTTTCTAGCAGCAATGTACCGTATGTCGTTGGAGGAGCAAAGCGTTGTTAATGATTGGAAAAAAAGCGCAGGTCATTGTCGTTTTCAAGAAGAGTCGTCTAATAGACGCGAACCACTATAGGCCTTTACTTGTGACGTCTGTTTCTTGTGCCATTGTGGAGAATATTTTATGCTCTGCGTTTTATGCAGTTTCTGGAGACCGAAAATCTCCACTGTGGGAATGAAAATGGTTTCCGAATACAACGATCGTCTGAAACTCAGCTCGCTCTGTTTGTCTGAGAGACCCAGAAAGCAGAAGATACCGGGGCTTAGGTTCTTGCCGTGTTCCTTCACATGCGGAAAGCGTTCTGTACACTTCCACACTGCCGCCTGATGAGCAAAACACGAGTGTGCGGAATATCAGACCAACTGTGTGACAGAACATGTCACTCTGAACGGAGAAAAATCTTCAGACTTAAAGGTAAGTTCCGGCGTACCCCAAGCAAGTGTTATGCTGCTTTTTCACACAGAGAAGTCGCAACGCTAGAAAATTGTAGCGAAATGCTTGAAGATCTGAAGAGGATCGACGCTTGGTGGAGGGAATGGCTATTGGCACTCGCCATAGACAAATGTAACATATTGATGATAAATAGGGAGAAAGACCCATTATTGTATGATACCGTGGTTCCAGAACGATCACTGGAAGCGCTGATATCCATAAAATACGTAGGACTATGTATGCGGAGCGATTTAAAGTAAAATGAGAGCATAAAATTAATCGCGGATAAGGCAAATTGCGCCGGCCGCGGTGGTCTAGCGGTTCTAGGCGCTCAGTCCGGAACCGCGCGACTGCTACGGTCACAGGTTCGAATCCTGCCTCGGGCATGGATGTGTGTGATGTCCTTAGGTTAGTTAGGTTTAAGTAGTTCTCACTTCTAGGGGACTTATGACCACAGATGTTGAGTCGCATAGTGCTCAGAGCCATTTGAACCATTTTTTAAGGCAAATTGCAAACAGAGATTCACTGGAAGAATCCCCAGGAAATGTTGTCCATCAGGAATGGAAGTAGCTTACAAAACACTCGTTCGACCAGTACTTGAATACTGCTCGTCAGTCTGGTGTCCGTACCAGATGGGATTGACAGAGGAAACAGAGGAGATCCAAAGATGAGCAGCACGCTGCGTTTCAGGTTGGTTGAGTAAGCGAAAGGTTCGCGGAGATACTCAGCCAACTTCAGAGGCGGACGCTGCAAGAGAGGCGTTCTGCGTGACGGTGTGGTTTGCTGTTAAAATTCGTAGAGCGTACTTTCCTAGAAGAGTCAACCAATGTATTGCTTTCTCCTACGTATAACTCGCGAAAAAACCTTGAAGGTAAAATTACGGAGATTCGAACTGATGTGGAGACTTACCAGCACTCGTTCTACCAGAGCACCATCTGCGACTGGAACAGGGAAGGGCGGAAGAGACACTTTCACCCAACTGCGACGTGGTCGCTTATACAAACAGTGATCCAATACTGTCAAATGTTTTTTATTCCAGTCTTTGATCACAATATGAATTCTTTAGACGATGACCGGTTTCAGTCCGTAATGACCATCCTCAGACCTATAATATACAAATATATACACCTAGTGAGCCGTGTGTCTTTCAACATAAAACAGCAATACGTATCACAATGTACTATCTTACAACCAGGCAAACTCAATTGTGATACATTAAAAGACGAATACAGTTACCCATATAAATTTAGCGTAAATGATGACTACATCTAAGCCGACAGTAGCGACATCTAGGGATGATGTAGGCAAACAGATTTCTGGTAGCTACTGTACTTCAGTAGCCAGTTTCAATAATGACTGTGTGGACGATGCGGCCTATTCTACACCTTATTTTAGATCTATATGATGTCTACATCTAAGCCGACAGAAGCGACATCTAGGGATGATGTAGGCAAACAGATTTCTGGTAGCTACTGTACTTCAGTAGCCAGTTGCAATAATGACTGTGTGGACGATGCGGCCTACTCTACACCTTATTTTAGGAGGGTAAAAATAGTAGAGGGAGACCAAGAGATGAATACACTAAACAGATACAGAAGGATGTAGGCTGCAGTACGAACTGGGAGATGAAGATGCTTGCACAGGATAGAGTAGCATGGAGAGCTGCATCAAACCAGTCTCAGGACTGAAGACAACAACAGCAACATTTTAGATCTATATGACGATGCTATGCTGATTACATATATATATATATATATATATATATATATATATATATATATATATATATATGGTTTGACGATGCCATTATGGGCTTATCTCTTTAGGACGTGGTGTAAAAAAGTACGTTTTACCGTATTTTCTGTACATCTCCCTGGTTGTATGCTAGTACATTGTGATACGTGTTGCTGTATTATGTTGAAAGACACGCGGCTGACTAGCTGTATATATTTGTATATTAGATCTGAGGATGGTCATTGTGGTGTCACCGCCAGACACCACACTTGCTAGGTGGTAGCATTTAAATCGGCCGCGGTCCGTTAGTATACGTCGGACCCGCGTGTCGCCACTATCAGTGATTGCAGACCGAGCGCCGCCACACGGCAGGTCTAGAGAGACTTCCTAGCACTCGCCCCAGTCGTACAGCCGGCTTTGCTAGCGATGGTTCACTGACAAATTACGCTCTCATTTGCCGAGACGCTAGTTAGCATAGCCTTCAGCTACGTCATTTGCTACGACCTAGCAAGGCGCCATTACCAGTTACTATTGATGCTGTAAAACATGTACCGTCAAGAGCGATGTTCACCTATTACGGATTAAAGTTAAGTATTCTACCAGTTACCCCCTTTTTTCTGAAGTCTAAAATCCGTGTCCTGTTCCAGACCTCACGCCAGCCTGCGTGAGCTTAAACGCGTGCCTTTCGGCTTCCTGTCATAGTGGATTGGCTGTCTTGCCAGTCCACAACAGTCATTGGATCTTCTAAAGAATTCATATTGTGATCAAAGACTGGAATAAAAAACAATTGGAAGAGACACTGTTGCACAAAGTATCCCCCGCGACACACAGTAGGGTGTCTTGCAGTGTATAGAAGAAGGTACAAGGGTAATCCCCGACATAACCACCACTTCTGTCGATGCATTTTTGAAGACGCTGTGGCAGTTTTTGTATGCCCATGTCATACCAGCTCGCCGCCATGCTGTTTAGAAAGTTCTGAGGCTCTCCTTTCACCTCGTCGTCGAAGCTGAATCGTTTTCCGGCCAAATGTTCTTTTAACCTAGGGAACAGGAGATAGTCACTGGGCGCCAAGTCAGGACTGTAGGGTGGGTGGGTTATTATGTTCCACTGAAACTGTTGCAGGAGAGCAACGGTTTGCCGAGCGATGTGTGGGCGAGCGTTGGCATGGAGAATGTGTACGCCCGTGCTCAACATTCCTCTCCTCCGGTTCTGAATTGCCCGTTTGAGATTTTTCAGAGTCTCACAGTACCTGTCAGCGTTAATTGTGGTCCCAGCAATTGAGCTCCGACGACGAGGTGAAAGAAGAGGTTCATAACTTCCTGAACAGCATAGCGGCGAGCTGGTATGACATGGGCATACAAAAACTGTCACAGCGTCTACAAAAATGCATTGACAGAAATGGTGATTATGTCGAAAAATAGCTAAATGTTCAAGCTGTAAACTGACGTAAACCATTGTAGAAATAAACAGGTTCAAATGGTTCAAATGGCTCTGAGCACTATGGGACTTAACTTCTGAGGTCATCAGTCCCCTAGAACTTAGAACTACTTAAACCTAACTAACCTAAGGACATCACACACATCCATGCCCGAGGCAGGATTCGAACCTGCGACCGTAGCGGTCGCGCGGATCCAGACTGTAGCGCCTAGAACCGCTCGGCCACCCCGGCCGGCCAAATAAACAGGTCTATGTACTTATAAAAAAATAAGAGACCTTACTTTTGTGATTACCCTCGTATATACTGTCTTATCAATACTTACTGGGCACCTGTCGGGAACTATTACTTTGGCGTCTGTCCAGACTTTGCCTTTATGACAGCTCTTTCAGTGACTAGTCTAAATGTCTGTGGAGGAATGGCAGTCCATTCTTCCTCGAGAGCCGAAACGAGAGAAGTTATTGATCTTGGACGCTGGGGCCTGAAGGGAAATCGACGTTGTAACTCAACCCAAAGGTGTTCCATTGGGTTCAAATGGTTCAAATCGCTCTGAGCACTATGGGACTTAACTGCTGTGGTCATCAGTCCCCTAGAACTTAGAACTACGTAAACCTAACTAACCTAAAGACATCACACACATCCATGCCCGAGACAGGATTCGAACCTGCGACCGTAGCGGTCACGCGGCTCCAGACTGTAGCGCCTAGAACCGCACGGCCACTCCGGCCGGCTACATTGGGTTCACGTCGGGACTTTGGGCAGGTCAGTTCATCCCAGGAATGTTGTCGTCCACAAACCATTGCCTCACGGTCGGTGCTCTGACAGGGTGCACTGCCTTGCTGATACAGTCATCATCTCTGAACGGATTCTCTATTGTAAGCAATACACAATGGTGGAAAATGTGTTCATATACTTCCACACCCTAACCACGAAAAACACCCCCTGACCGAAATACTCGCGTTCTTTGTTCTTCACTGTTGGCACTATGCATGATCGCACTAACGCTCTCTAAGCCTGTCAATCGGATTGTCGCAGGGTATAGCGTTACCACTCATTTCCAATCACCCCTGTCCAGTGGCGCCGCTCTTTATACATTTGAAGCGTCGCTCAACGTTGAGTACGGAAATGTGTGGTTATGAGAAGCTGCCCGACCCCTGTACCCCATTATTTGTAACTCTCTACGCACAGTCGCTGTGCTAGCTGGGCTGCTGCGAGCACTTTGGAATTCAGGAGTGATTCCTTCAACCGAACTCTTGCTATCACCCTCCGCAATGCTTGACGGTCCGTGGACGTCAATACACGAAATCTGCTTGGTCTTGCTTTTCCACAACGGCATCACCAAAAGTCGACATCCAATGACTAGTCCACTTTCGAAGTCATTGAACTCTCCCGACCGACCCATTCTGGCTTTTCTTAATACTGGTAGACCCGCAGGTCATGACATCTAGCTGTTAATTTCGCAATACATAGGAGTGCCCTCATACCTTTGACCATACAGTGCAGACGATACTCGCCGTCCACCGCCCGATGGTGTGTGTCTGTGTCACCTTACTGACGTGATGTGATGTGTGTGGTGACGTGATGGGACGCGTGGTGTTGCAGGCGCTGGGCATCCTGGGCTCGCTGCCGGCGGCGTGGCTCATCCTGACGCTGCTGGTGCTGCTGGTGTACCTGCTGACGCGCTGCTGCGACCGCAAGCCGCGGCCCCGCCACAGCATCACCGTGCTCAAGTGGACGCTCGCGCTCTTCACCTTGCTCTGCTGGTGAGTAGCCCACTCCTGTGGTATTCTAAAAAGTTCTGGACCCTAAGTACAGAGAGTGTCCCAAGAGGAATGGTCAATGTTCACGGATATGACAGTAACGATCATTTGAAGCAAAAATGTCCAGCAAAGGTGGGCTGTAGAATGCATACATTAAGAGCTATGAGCATTTCTTCATCTTAGATATTGTGAAACAAATCTCTTCTACTGCACTCTCTCTGCTTCCCATATTTTGGGAGAGGTAGCCTGGGAAATGTATACCTTAAGAACTATGAGCACCTGCTTATTTTCGCTACTGTGAAACACATCTCCCATACTGAACGTGTGCTCATAACTCTCTAGGTCTGCAATTAAGAGCCCATGTTTTCCAAAAATTTTTCCTTCTTTTGGTCTAAATTACCTTCCCTGAAAATATGGAAAGCAAAGAACATGCAGTAGAAGAGATTTATTTCATAGTATCGAAGATGAAGAAGTTCTTGTAGCTCTTAAGGTATACGTTTTGGAGACCATCATATTCACTACATTTCTTTCCACCTTCTAATGGTCGTTCCCGTCATATACCTGAATATTGGCCATTCCTTCTGGGCCATCCTGTACAGGATCAGCTATCTAGACCACAATACTGCACCTGTGTCATATTTCATCTCGAGAAATAGTGTTCTACACCATATCTACTACTGATCGCAACTGGTATGGAGATGCTGCTGGTGATAAGTTGGGACCATACGCCATCACATCGCGCCCCACACAAATTCAGTAGGGCTCAAGTCCTTGGCAAGACAGCTACACTGCAGGCCATTAAAATCGCTACACTACGAAGATGACGTGCTACAGACGCGAAATTTAACCGCCGGGAAGAAGATGCTGTGATATGCAAATTATTAGCTTTTCAGAGCATTCACACAAGGTTGGCGCCGGTGGCGACACCAGCAATGTGCTGACATGAGGAAAGTTTCCAACCGATTTCTCATACACAAACAGCAGTTGACCGGTGTTGCCTGGTGAAACGTTGTTGTGATGCCTCGTGTAAGGAGGAGAAATACGTACCATCACGTTTCCGACTTTTGTAAAGGTCGGATTGTAGCCTATCGCGATTGCGGTTTATCGTATCGCGACATTGCTGCTAGCGTTGGTCGAGATCCAATGACTGTTAGCAGAATATGGAATCGGTGGGTTCAGGAGGGTAATACGGAACGCCGTGCTGAATCCCAACGGCCTCGTATCACTAGCAGTCGAGTTGACAGACATCCGCATGGCTGTAACGGATCGTGCAGCCACGTCTCGATTCCTGAGTCAACAGATGGGGACGTTTGCAAGACAACAACCATCTGCACGAACAGTTCGACGATGTTTGCAGCAGCATGGACTATCAGCTCGGAGACCATGGCTGTGGTTACCCTTGACGCTGCATCACAGACAGGAGCGCCTGCGATGGTGTCCTCAACGACGAACCTGGGTGCATGAATGGCAAAACGTCATTTTTTTCGGATAAATCCAGGTTCTGTTCACAGCATCATGATGGTCGCATCCGTGTTTGGCGACATCGCGGTGAACGCACATTGGAAGCGTCTATTCGTCATCGCCATACTGGCGTATCACATGGCGTTATGGTGTGGAGTGCCATTGGTTACACGTCTCGGTCACCTCTTGTTCGCATTGACGGCACTTTGAACGGTGGACGTTACATTTCAGATGTGTTACGACCCGTGGATCTACCCTTCATTCGATCCCTGCGAAACCCTACATTTCAGCAGGATAATGCACGGCCGCATGTAGCAGGTCCTGTACGGGCCTTTCTGGATACAGAAAGTGTTCGACTGCTGCCCTGGCCAGCATATTCTCCAGATCTCTCATCAATTGAAAATGTCTGGTCAATGGTGGCCGAGCAACTGGCTCGTCACAATACGCAAGTCACTACTCTTGATGAACTGTGGTATCGCGTTGAAGCTGCATGGGCAGCTGTACCTGTACTCGCCATGCAAGCTCTGCTTGACTCAATGCCCAGGCGTATCAAGGCCGTTATTACGGCCAGAGGTGGTTGTTCTGGGTACTGATTTCTAAGGATCTATGTACCCAAATTGTGTGAAAATGTAATCACATGTCAGTTCTAGTATAATATATTTGTCCAATGAATACCCGTTTATCATCTGCATTTCTTCTTGGTGCAGAAATTTTAATGGCCAGTAGTGTACAAGTGTCGACAAAAATTGGGCGTGTTGGGTGACATGAGAAATTTTGGCACGGGCTTCGTTCCTCTGAAATAGCACGCCTGTCTGACGTTGTAGGGACGGCAGCAGAATGGGTGGATAGTTTTCAGAGTCCTATACTGGTCAGGGTTCCACCAACACTCGTCAGAGTTGTATAGTCACTGTAAGCTACAGCTGCTGCACACTGTAATGCATGGACCCCATCCCGTATGAATGCTGCCTGCATCACTTGGGTAGGTGCCACGTTCCTGGTCTTCATCACATTTGTCAGCGACCGTCACGGACGCCAAATCCCAACCTTCCGTCGCGACTAAATATAACCTTGCGCCATTAATCCCTCAAGTTTCGTCCGTCGCTACATCATCAGGGGGGGGGGGGGGGGGGAGAGGGACTGATGAAGTGCTAGAGATAGAGTGGCGAG
Organism: Schistocerca piceifrons; assembly: GCF_021461385.2. NCBI lineage: Eukaryota > Metazoa > Arthropoda > Insecta > Orthoptera > Acrididae > Schistocerca > Schistocerca piceifrons. The sequence continues at coordinate 294,186,906 of NC_060139.1, read as the reverse complement.
CAGCGCCCTCGCTTGTGACCTTTATCCCAGCAGAAGCTTCGGCACGGTCCCAGCTGTCACTGTGGTTGGGGCAGCGCTCAAAGTTTGTGCTGCAGCCGGAGATGGCTCATCGTCTGACGTGACGCTCCAGGAGTTAATCTGTCTGCTGCTGGCGTCCGGAACCTGGATCACCGGCCTGTTCTTCCCTGCCTTACAAGGAGCCCATCTTTTTTTGCATGGAGGTCATAATTCCAGGTTATCGAGGTCCAGATGACTGACGACAACACGACTATGCGGACTGTACGACCACCGGACGGAACTGCGCCACTCCCTCCAGTAATCTTGCATTTTGTCAGACATGACGTCACACTTGATAGCCTGTGCATTTCATCTATACCTACATTTGCATGACTACTCTGCAATTCACACTTAAGTGCCTGGTAGGGGCTTCTCCGAATCACTTACACACTATTTTTCTACCGTTCCAATCTCTAAAAGCGCGAGGGCGAAATCAATACCTAAATCTTTCCTTGCGAGCTCTGAACTCTACTATTTTTATTGCAGTGGACATTCCTCACTGTGTATCAGTCGACCACAATATTGTCGCTCCTGAGGGAGAGGGCGCTTCGATCGGCTTATCGTGATGTTTCACAGTGCTGTCGTGAAAGCATTCACAGTGCGCTGTGTTTACCTTGGTCTCCACTGTACTTGTTTGCTATAACGTCACTGTTGCATCCGGTAGCGGCCACGGGAGGCCAAGTGCAGTAATATCGTGATCGGGCAGTAGGTAGTCGCCAACGAAATACTGTCGCATTCGGGGGAGAAAGTTTCTGATTGAAATTTCGTGAAAACATCTCGCTGCAATGAAGAACGCCTTTGTTTTAATGATTGCCACCCCATCTCGCCTATCATACCGCGACACACTCTCCCCAATTTCGCGATACTACAAAACGAGCTTCCGTTCTTTGAATTTTTACGCTGACCTCCGTCAATCCTATCTGGTGTGGGCCCCATACCGCGCAGCAGTACTCTAGCAATGGACGGACAAGCGCAGTGCAGGCAGTTTTTTCAGTGGATTTGTTGCATCTTCTAAGTGTTTTAGTTTGTCTTCCCTACAACATTATCTGTGTGTCGTTCCAATTTAAGTAGTACATAAGTGTCATCTCTAACTATTTAATTGAACTGACAGCCTTTGGATTTATATGATTTATCGTGTAATTGAAATTTAATGGACTCCTTTCACTACTCTTAGGTATAAACTAAAAGTTTTCATTAGTTGGTGTCAATTGCCACTTCTCGCACCATACACATGTTTGGTCTAAATCATTTTGCGATTGGTTCTGATCTTCTGATGACTTTACAAGACTGTAAATGACTCTATCATCTGCAAACACTCTAGGACTGCTGCTAAGATTGTCTCCTAAATCTCTATGTATGAAAGGAAATGTCGTGACTTACTGACTCGTCATCGCCCAGTCCAAACCGCTATGGACAGAAACTTGAAGTTTGGAGCGGGTGTCGATCTTGTACTGTAGGCATCGTTTACGAAGGGATTGTCCGAAATTCCACTCCTAAGTGGATGAAATAGGGGAAGACAAATTTTTTGAAACTATGTCGCTATTAAGGGAATTTTGAAGTTAGAACTACGAAAACTGGTATTTGGTTTCTCAGTCAGAAAATAAAAAAAAGTGTTACAGCATTTTTGGAAATTCAGCCACTAAGGGGATAAAAAGTAGGTGAAAGTTTTTTGGAAGTAAATAATTAGTAAAGAAACTAAGCGTACGTCTATGACGATTGGTATTTGACTTGTCGGTTCAAAATTAAAAAATACGTGTTTCAGTGTTTCTGGGAATTCAACCCCTAAGAGAGTGCAATAGGCGATGAAAATTAAAAAATAGATATTTCGTTACATTAAAAAATTTCAAAGCTAAATTTATCAAACTTGGTATTTCATTTCTCGGTTGGAAATAAAGAAATATTTGCTAGGGGATGAAAGATGCTATGGAAATACCTCCACAAGAACGCAAAAGACATGATTGACAAAAGCTTTGGACTCCAGCTACCAGAATCGCTTTTTAGTCAGAAGTACATTCGGAAAAGACCATGCTTATATCACCTTAATTAGCGTGAAAAGCTCAGAAGATGTTGCAATTTGTGAACGACATAAAAATACGATTAAATGAAAACCAAAAAAATCTCTGCAGGCCATACAGTCTACGAGAGCGAAGCAGCGGGCGCTAAGCTAGACGTTCACATAGATCAGGAACAGCAGAGAGCCTGAAACTCTTCCAATTGTCACATTATTGCAGCAGGAATGTATCGAAGGAATTTCCATACACTGTCCAGAAGTTCTTGCACCAGCGACTGCAGACGTGAATTGCAGTAGATGGTGGACATTTAGAACATTTGATGACGTAGGCCTATATACAATTTTAAGGGACTGTTTATGTTCACATTCTTTTGTGATTTCCCATTAGTTGCTGTTGCTGACGTGATTTTGCAACATAAACTCATGACGCGAAGTTATTATTTAAGAATCTTTATATTTCGGTTCCCTGTTTTACAAATTAACGTTAACCTTTCTTTCAGAGCTCTGGCGGAAACAACAACAGAACTGTCATCGTACTTGATCGATGAAGCATCCCTAGATGCCACGTCCTTTTTCATTCCAGCTGGTGTGTCGGCCCAACTACAAGTAGTCGGGTGTGACTGATACAAGTTTTAAACGAAGCTTTCCTCCACTCTTCCGCTTTTGTAAGCCTCTTAAATCTAGAGCACCGCCTCAGCCTGACGCGACAGCTCGTATTACAACTCCATCTAGTGCATGGGGCAGCAATGGGTTTCATGTTCAAAACAGATAATTTCCTTTGTTATAAATACTGTAATTTCTCCGAAACTACTAAACTGATTTTGAAGAACGAAACGCCGTTCAACTACGATACTAGTAGAAAGAATTACTTTAGTCCTCTGTGAGAAAGTGAAGTTGACGCGTCAGCGTGTGGTAGCGTTCTCGCTTCCCGCGCCCGTGTTCCCGGGTTCGATTCCCGGCGGGGTCAGGGATTTTCTCTGCCTCGTGATGACTGGGTGTTGTGTGCTGTCCTTAGGTTAAGTTAGGGTTAAGTAGTTCTAAGTTCTAGGGGACTGATGACCATAGATGCTAAGTCCCATAGTGCTCAGAGCCATTTGAACCCTTTTGAAGTTGACGCGGGTATCTCTGCAAGTAATACAGCTATGAAAAGAGGCTGTAAATCACTTAATGAAGACTCTTACTCAATTTCGGTAAAAAACAGATCTAGATATCTTAAACGGTTCAGGAAATGTCTGATGTGAAGTGATTAGCTGCAAAAACCTTCATATGTAGGTATCAACTTGCAGCTTCCTAACGATGGCTTCAGGAACATGTTAAGAAAAAAGAAAAAAAAAAAACCAGAATAATTTTAGTCTGCACGTGACTGTTATATAACGAAAAAGGGCACATTAGATTCGGAAGTAATGTCAATTAACTTAGTGCAGAGGCATTTGCAGTAACTCGAAGCTCAAATGTGGCTGAACTGTGTTGTATTAGGAGTTCAAAAATGTCTTTTTTCCAGTGGATACTCACAAATTTTGAACTTTCTACCTTGTTTTGTATGTATAGTTCATCTAGATGTGCGTGACTGAATTTGCTGTGTCTCTTTGAAGTTGCGAATGAGACTGTTTGCAGAAAACTACTCAGTGATAATTGTAAGAACATTGTTTACCATTTCTTGTTCAAATGTGTGTGAAATCTTATGGGACTTAACAGCTAAGGTCGTCAGTCCCTAAGCTTACACACTACTTAACCTAAATTATCCTAAGGACAAACACACACACCCATGCCCGAGGGAGGACTCGAACCTCCGCCGGGACCATACCATTTCTTCTGTTCCCATATATAGCTAGGATTTATTACAAAATTAGTATCGTCCGCAAAAGGAACTAATTCTGCTTGTTGCATATTAGATTATGTCACTGTATTGGCCCCTCTTGTAGCAACTGTTCGCCGTAGGTCTCTGGAAAGATGACCAGGGCCATGTGACTGGAAAAGGCACAGCTTGTAGCAGTCTTTAAGAAGGGTTGGAGGACCGAAGCACAGGACTGTAATCCTGTCTCAGTGGTTTCATTTTGTTGTTCGGTAGGCCATAGTAGGCTCCCGTTAGAATCAACATGATGAATCCAAACTTATATCCGTTCATGGTATTCATTCTGCACCGTCGTCTAGTAAGCAAAGACGTGCATACGGAATATACAAAGAGATGTACAATTGGACTGAACACTTTCCAGCTAACAAAACTCAGTTGGTCGTTTTTAGTGGAGAAGTATGTGTAATAACCTGGTGGATAGCATGATGTCAGAAGCGCTATAATTATGTTTGCAGACTACACACTTGTATTTCAGGGAGACCGCTTCGTTGCAATTTTTTTTTAGAAATGAAGAGATATTTGGGCCTCGGGCAAGGATGTGTGTGATGTCCTTAGGTTAGTTAGGTTTAAGTAGTTCTAAGTCTAGGAGACTGATGACCTCAGATGTTAAGTCCCATTAGTGCTTAGAGCCATTTGAACCATTTGAAGAGATATTTCGAGAAGTTCAGCATCTGGTGCAAAGAGTGGCAACTGACCCTGAACACAAAATGCACGTAATCTAGTGCGCGTAGAGGGATGTAAACATCCGATAGCGTTTGACTACGTGATCGGCAGCCGGTCACAACCTTCGAGTACCTAGGAATTTCTCTCTAGAGCAACTTGAGGTGGAGCGCTCCGAGTCCAACCGTGAGAAGCCAGATTTATATTTAGTTGGGGGTCAATGTGTAGCTGTGGCAAGCAAGAAATAACGAAACAAGTAAGCCCTGAATGTGGCGTGGTACCTGGAATTATCTGCACCTTAAGTTCGGCTTGAAGGCATTACTTGCAATTATTAGCATTCGTGAAATTAAATTTGGTCCACAAATCACTTTGGACAACAGAAACAATGAACATTATTGCAGGCCACCTCCATCCGCTCATACTTGCTGACTTCCTCGACGGTGATCCATCTTAGAGGAGGATAACTGCCCCTTCCGCAAACCGGAATCGTGTTGCAGTGGTCTGAGAAGCACGATACTGAATTCACGTCGAAGTCTTTGTTTCGCGTGGTCTGAGCCCAACAGAACACATCTGGGACGCTACCGGACGCCAGATCCGCGCGCACAAAATACCGACGGGTAATTTATGGTAATCGCGTGATCTGTGCGTAGACGTCTGCTGCCACACACACCTCTGGAAGACTACCGAGGAACTGTTCAAGGGATGGCACGCAGAATCGCTGTCGTATTGCGTTTCAAAGACTGATCGTTATTAAGCAGGTGGTAATAATGTTATGACTCATCAGTGTTGAAAGTGATAAGCAAAACAAACTTTTAATTGTTGAATAAGCTCTTTGCTTCCCGTAATCTTGTACGATAACTGATTATTGTATTTAACTGTACTTCAAGGTATGCTAAGACGAAGCCAGTTGTATGAAAAATACTGTACTTAAAGGCGAATAATGCTTCTCCTTCTCTAAATGAGAAGCTCAAGTTTTATTTTCAGTATAACTGCAATAACAACCCCTTTTTTTGTAATATCGTCAGCTTATTCTTCTTCTTGTTAATAATGTGCGTCAGTATTATCTTGATTAGGCTGCGAAACATACAGGGAGGATGTCATTTAGCTATGATCATCGTAGTAGCAGAATAATGATGCACAGATGAAACAAAATTCATGTGGGCGAGAAAGCTTGCGTAAGTACGATTCTGTCCTACAACTGAGATCTTCCAATAAGAATACCTGGAAAACCAAATTTACTTCTGGAAAGTGATTATCTACATCTGCTCTATACAGTATGGTGAATTACAGTCAAATAACTTTAATCTTGCGGGCTGTATGGCCTTGGTTGAAGAAACTTTTCAGTTCCTGACGTTTCATCCAGAGCTGCGTTGGACATCTTCGGAAGTTCTCCTGGCTACGCTGAGTCTTACAATAACAGTGCGACATAAATACCGTGTAAAGTGGGAGTGGTCTTATTTACACGTGGTGAGCAGAGATAATCTCTCTCAAAGATAGAACCTCTGGTTCTTTCAGTTTATCTAGGTCCCATCTCCTTAAATTCCCACCTTTTTGCAGTTTCTTCAGTTTTAATCTACAGTTAATAACCAATAGATTGTGGTCAGAGTCCACATCTGCCATCGAAATATATAACCACAAAGTGATAATTTTAACAGAAAAGAAGAAGCCATGCAACTTAATGATACGCGGACAGTGGCTCTGCAGAGTCGATAGATAAGTTTTTGCCATTGACAGGCGAGAATCGACAGTTAAATTTTATCTCTGTCTAAGATTATCTCTGCTGATCACGTGTAAACTCGACCACGCCCACTTTACACAGTATTTATGTCGCTCTCCGACGTCCTACTCGGCGTCGCCTGGAGCACCTCCGAAGATGTCCAGCGCAGATCTGGACGAAGCGTCGGGAACCGGGAAGTTTCTTCAAGCGCGAAAGACTCATAAGCAACTATGACACACTGCCGTGAAAGATTTCATTTTATGAAATAATTTGCATTAGATCTATTTGTTTAATGTTTGTTTGTGTATGTGAATCAAATGGTTCAAATGGCTCTGAGCACTATGGGACTTAACATCTATGGTCATCAGTCCCCTAGAACTTAGAACTACCTAAACCTAACTAACCTAAGGACATCACACAACACCCAGTCATCACGAGGCAGAGAAAGTATTTGAATCCATGTGTTGTCTGCTTGGAGGCTATCAATCTTGGCTTTGAGTTTCAAGTTCCGCGTTGAAACTTAAAATTGTCAGCCTGTTCGTGTATATGTGCAGGCTGCGTAATTTAAAACTGAAATTTATGTTTTCCAAAGTGATTTGTGGACCATGATTAATCCTACGGATTCAAATAACTGACCTTCAAATGTAAATAATTCTAGACATTATGCGGACATTATATCGTGGAAGTTTTAGGTGGGGAGTTTTTGAACTATGATTACATAAGAGACCGGTAGAGGTCGGCCTTGAACTACCACTCCCAACCGCAGGAAACAATTGCGCTGTAGCTAGTACCACATGCTTTGTGTATTCCAGTTTGCTATGTGTTGTGGATTGCTTGTTTTCTTCTTCTTCTTCTTCTTCTTATTTTGAAGTGAGTGAAGAGACTAATCCTGGCGCATAAAGGGATCCGAATGCGATTCTCACCACAAAAAAAGGAATTAGCGACCCCTATGACCATGCACAGAACACGGGCGTAGTATGACAGCCCTTCGAGAGGCAGGCGGGGTTTATTCCCCCGCACCGCTGCTCTTCCCTCGGACACTCCAAATTCTCGTTTGTTTACGGTCGCGGCCGACTGCCACGATATACATATGAAGATGGTTTCGGACATGCCCGAAAGAACAGATACCATTGGTGACCATGCAGCTCTCTTAGAATGAAATGATAATTAAATCAAGACCCTACGCTGTCGCCAGGCGTTGGTATACATCAACAGGGACAGCTGAAAATGTGCGCCCCGATCGGGACCCAAACCAGGGATCTCCTGCTTACATGGCAGACGCTCTATCCATCTGAGCGACCGAGGGCACAGAGAATAGTGTGACTGCAGGGATTTATCCCTTGCACTCTCCCCGTGAGGCCCACATTCCCAACTTAATGTCCACAAACTACATTCGTAGTGCCCCTGCCCATTACACTCATTACCAGCTAACCAGCCATTGACCTTCTTCGTCTGTGCTGGATGCACACGCATTGCCCGAACTCTTACGGGACTCGGTGAGATTGTCTTCTGCCCAGGTGCAGTAGCTGCACTTTAATGATTGCCCCCCGGTACAGCATCAGTCATGTAAGCAGGGGATCCCGGGTTTGAGTTCCGGTCGAGGCAGACTTTTTCAACTGTCCCCGTTGATATATATCAACGCCTGTTGACAGATTAGGTTCTTGATTTAATTATCATTTCAGCCACGATATACTGTCCGCATAATACCTCTCCACATTCCGTCCTTACTTGTTTCGTTTGTTTATGTCTTGCACGGCTACACGAGGACTTCCACAACGCTATAAACGATCATTAAGAACTGTGTACCATCTGATGATAGGGACTTGAAACCTGTCGTGACAAAACAAAAGCTGGCCACTTTCTGACGACTGGATAAGTCGGTGACGGCGTTCCGTAGGCCTGTAAACGGCGATCGAGGCTGTTAGGAGAGCGCTGTTCCGCCCCGGCGAGCTCGCTGAGTGCTGGTGGCGGAGGACCAGAAGTAGTGTCGGCCAGGGAGAGCCCTCCAGCATTTATTCCCCCGCCCCACTTCGCCCCTCACCGCGGCTTCCCCCACTATCGCGACCGCCGCCGCCGCCGCCTCCGCCGGCCCACAGCAGAATTCGTTGCGGAGAGAAGCGGTGCTGAGCCTACCCGGGCCGGCCGCTTCCGTGTTGCCTGCCTGCCTATCGATTGGGTGCGGGGCGAGGACCTCTCCGCAACACTGCGTGCGCTGCGCTCCCGTCTCGTGACACTGCCAGCGCGGCCGCAGGCGGCATAGCGGCACAGCGGTCGAAACAATTCGCCATATCTGTACGTTCTGGGAGCGACATTCTGTCATCCTTACAACGTCACGTGCTTGCAAAGAGAAATTGGACACTATATGCGCTTTACGGAGAACAAAAATTCAAATGGCTCTAAGCACTATGGGACTTAACATCTGAGGTCATCAGTCCCATAGACCTAGAACTACTTAAAGCTAACCAACCTAAGGACATCACACACATCCATGCCCGAGGCAGGATTCGAACCTGCGACCGTAGCAGCAGCAGCAGCAGCGCAGTTCCGGACTGAAGCTACGCGGAACATTTTGTTTATTTTTGTTTTACCCATACACGTTTCATCACTTTCCGTGCTATCATCAGTCGGATTTGTTATCATCATCCTGTCTGGAACATTACGTCGATCAGATAACACATTGCATAGATTCATATCAAACTCGGATTAAAGCAACACTGACGAAAAAAAATAATCGTAGGACCTACAAGGGATTGTGAGATATAAGCGAAAGTTGGCAGTCATTACTCTACATAGGAAAGATGATGGATATTAAAATTTCGTACAGTCGCACAAGAGTGGGGATAGTAGCACCACTACAAGTATGCAAACCAGGTTTGCATTAAATACGCGCTGTGATGGTCGTGGGCGTTAAGTTACCTTTCAGATCGGAGGTGGTGAGCTGATTTTAGTCAAGAATACCTTTAAGTCGACAAGGACGCCATTGTCAACACCTCACTGAGTTTGAACGAGGTCGTGTAGAAGGGCTACGAGAAGCTGTATGTTCCTTCTGCGATACTGCAGGAAGACTTGGCAGGAATGTAACCACTTTACATGACTGCTGGCAGCTCTTGTCACGAGAATGCACGGTCCCTAGAAAACCAGCCTCAAGACGACCACGTAGCACTACCGAGAGGGAAGACCGTTGCTCGGCGTATGGCTTTGGCGCATCGTACTCCATCTGCAACAGCAATCTGAGCAGCAGCTGCCAGCACAGTGACACAACGAACTGTTGCAAATCGGTCATTTCAAGGGCATCTCCGAGACAGACGACCTGTAGAATGCATTCCACTGACCCAAAACCACCGCCATTTGCGACTTCAGTGATGTCAAGCGAGAGCTCACTGGAGCACAGGCTGGAGGTCTGTTGTGTTTCCTGATGAAAGCTGGTTCTGCGTCGATGACAGAGATGGATCCAGTTGACGGCTTGCAACCAACCTGTCTGCGTGCTAGACACTCTGGACCTACACATGGAGTTATGGTCTCAGGTGAGATTTTGTAGGGGCACTCTCGTGGTTATCCCACGCACTCTGAATGCAAATTTGAACGTCAATCTTGTGATTCGATCTGCGACATGTTGTCTCGGCCTACTCGATCACCAGATGTGGCTCCAATATAACACATATGGGACATCGTTAGACAACAGCTCCAGTGTTATCCACAAACAGAATTTACCGTCCCTGTATTGATCGACCAAGTGCAACAGGAATGGAACTCCATCCCACAAACTGACACCCGACTTGTGTACAACACAATGCATCCTCGTTTGCACGGTAGCGTTCAGCACTGGTTATTAACGTACCTGCTTTTCACATTTTCAATGGTTCATCCCGCGTTTACATTAACCTGTGATACTGCAATACTAATCACTTAAATATGTTACCTAGACAAATGTGTTCCAGAAATTTCATTACTGTACATTAATTCTTCTTTGGTGTTCCAATTTTTTAGCACCAGTATATTTGTATAGGCAAAAGAAGTGATAATTAGGCGTTACTTTTACGATCATATACATACAGACGTTAGACAAAAAATATGGAGACTCCAAAAACACAACAAATTTCCATGCATAATACGGTGTAGCAAAGACGGTGGCATTCAAAACAGGTTCCATTCGTCTCGAAATGGTTAACTATTATAGGTCTTGTAAAGTTTTCAAGGGAATCTTATACCATTATTTCTGCAAAATACCAGTCTGGAACCACGCGACTGCCACGGACGCAGGTTCGAATCCTGCCTCGTGTCCTTAGGTTAGGTTTAAGTAGTTCTAAGTTCTAGGGGACTGATGACCTTAGATGTTAAGTCCCACAGTGCTCACAGCCATTTCTACAAAATACTGGCAACTCCTGGTAACGATGATTGAGGATCACGCACCCTTCTCCCCAACGTAAGGAACAAATGCTGAATTATATCGCGAGGCTGGGGTGACCAGGGGAGATGCGATAGTTCATCCTGGTGCTCACAAAACCAGTTCTGGACGATGCGAGCCGTGTGAAAAGGGGCCTTGTAGTCCTGGATTATAGCGTTAGCATTGGAGAACAAACATTGTACCGCGTGAGGGACGTGCTCAGCCAAACTGGTTACAGAATCCTCGGCAGTGATGCTACCTTCCAGAGAAACCATGTGGCCCATCGAATAGCACGATATGGCTGCCCAAATCATCATCAAACCCCCGTTATTTTTCACTCCTGGGCGTAAACTCTGCCAGAAGTTGGAAATAGAATGAAACAAGACTCATCCGACCAAATGACATCCTACCATTGCTCCATAGTGCAGTTTTAATGGCTTCGGTAGCACAGTTTTCTGTTACGGGCATTTCCAGCATTGATGACTGGCCTTGGAATTACAGCAGCTCTAATCATTTATTTATACGTTGAGTGTGTGTAAGTGTACCACGTTACACTATTGTCAGACCGAGTCTTCTAGGCGCATCTCTATTTTTCTCAGGCAGTGTAACCTTGCAGCCCTTTTATTTCCCGAGCTGTTCAAGTTATCAGATCGAGGTTTCCGGCTTACGACAGTATGCAGAGGGGCACTTAATTCTCTTACATGTTCAATCTACATGACTCCTGTGTCAACCGGGATGTTAAAACAAGTATAGTTTCTTAATGGAATGATGTACTTTTGTTAAATGCATTTAAAAGCTCTTGAAAAGACGGAGTACAATCAAGTGAAGGTTATTAACATTAGGGTCGAAACTTACCACAAAATTTTGCGAGAAATGTGCTGTTGATGTATAAACATCACCAGGTGTATCTCATGCCAGGCTCCGCCGCTGCATCAAGTCTTTCCGCTGTTTGTTCGTTTCCACAAAAGCTGTTCACTCAAACATGTGTACGTACACACATTTCAAATACACTACAGCAGCAGCAGCACTCCGTCTTCTGGCCACAAGTGTCCCATCGGGACCAACCGACCGCCTTGTCATCCTTAGATGAGGATGCGGATAGGAGGGGCGTGTGGCCAGCACACCGCTCTCCCGGTCGTTATGATGGTTTTCTTTGACCGCAGCCGCTACTATTCGGTCGAGTAGCTCCTCAATTGGCATCACGAGGCTGAGTGCACCCCGAAAAATGGCAACAGCGCATGGCAGCCCGGATGGTCACCCATCCGAGTGCCAGCCACGCCCGACAGTGCTTAACTTCGGTGATCTGACGGGAACCAATGTATCCACTGCGGTAAGGCTGCTGCCTCAATTTCACTACACGGCACATTTAAAGGGTTGTTTTTTATGTCCCGTAATTGTCTCCCATTGCCTACAACCTTGCTCTATGGCGATGCAAAAGCGTGATGCCCTGCGAAGTCACCCTCTGGCTCGGCGACGCTACAAACAGCTAGGTGTTGACACAAGCGAAAAAAAAGACCACAGGTCAGAACTTCGTGTGAAGTATACGGTGGTTTAATAATGTCACAGTGGCACCAAATTTCACCACAGTTCTGCCCAGCGCCACCGTGGATGTATCACACGATGGTAAGGTCGTCACAGCACCTCTTACCCACATTCCACCCCTTATTTTGACACCTCTGTGGTGGGGTCAGAACCGCGACATCCAGCATTGAAATCGCCCCGTTTTCTTACTGGCTGCCGAGGAAGACACTTCAGACACACCACCGCTCATAATCGTCACGAAAAGGCCTCAGGGCGATGAGCAAAGGGACGACACTCTGACGACGTTTGATACTGCTGACAGCGCCCCCCTCCCTTAGACGATTCAGTCCTTCTCTAACGACGTCGTGGGGCTTCAACCCCTTTGAACTTGATGTGATCCCTTTGGAGTGTTGCGCGACAGCAATTTTTGTTCTGATACACACTGTGCGACCACTAGTACCCGTTTAAAACCAATCCACGAAATTTGAATGAGGTCCGAAGCAGCAAAGGGTATGTATGCTTTTCCAGTCCTCCTGCTTCGCGCGCTCCTGTGGCATAAACAACGGAGGCTGAGGGTGTGCAACATTGACACGTGCGTGAAAACAATGGCGAAGTACCCCTCGAAGCAGAACGCAGCATGTCATTCTCAATGGAGAGAAGTTTTCCGAAGTAAGAGTGATTTCGGGTGTGCTGCAGGGGAGTGTCGTGGGACCCTTGCTATTCACGATATACATAAATGACCTTTTGGATAACATCGGAAGTTCACTGAGGCTTTTTGCGGATGATGCTGTGGTACATCGAGAGGTTGTAACAATGGAAAATTGTACTGAAAGTGCAGGAGGATCTGCAACAAATTGACGCATGGTGCAGGGAATGGCAATTGAATCTCAGTGTAGACAAGTGTAATGTGCTGCGAATACATAGAAAGAAAGATCCTTTATCGTTTAGCTACAAACAGCAGGTCAGTAACTGGAAGCAGTTAATTCCATAAATTATCTGGGAGTAGGCATTAGGAGTGATTTAAAATGGAATGATCATATAAAGTTGATCGTCGGTAAAGCGGATGCCAGACTGAGATTCATTGAAAGAATCCTAAGGAAATGCAATCCGAAAACAAAGGAAGTAGGTTACAGTACACTTGTTCGCCCACTGCCTGAATATTGCTCACCAGTGTGGGATCCGTTCCAGATAGGGTTGACAGAAGAGATAGAGAAGATCCAACGGAGAGCAGATAAACTCCAGTGGAAGACTCTGCAGGAGAGACGCTGAGTAGCTCGGTACGGGCTTTTGTTGAAGTTTCGAGAACATACCTTCACCGAGGAGTCAAGCAGTATATTGCTCCCTCCTACGTATATCTCGCGAAGAGACCATGAGGATAAAATCAGAGAGATTAGAGCCCACACAGAAGCATACGACAATCTTTCTTTCCACGAACAATACGAGACTGGAATAGAAGGGAGAACCGATAGAGGTACTCAAAGTACCCTCCGCCACACACCGTCAGGTGGCTTGCGGAGTATGGATGTAAATGTAAGACCCCCCTCCCCCCCCCCCCCCAAGTTCGGCAACACCCTCGGTACCACCCATGTACCTTTGTTGTGGACATTAAAATTATTAAAATTTTATCTGTACAGAGATTTAGACACACATTCAGTTGAGCGGCGCTCCGTTTCTGGTCTAGCGCCTGCCTGCAGGCATGCGGAATCGAAGAGGTGTCTAATGGGTTGCCTGTCCGTAGGTGCTAGGGCAGCGGCGGAACGACACTCAGCGGAATGTGTGTCAAGGTTTCTGTACAGGTACATTTTTAAAGCGCTCAACAAAGGTGTGCGGTTGCAAACTGAAGGTGTTGCCGAACTGAGGTGTCTTACGGGGCTCCTCCACCATTTTATTGACGCACGTGTCAATGTTACCACTCCCACCCTTTTTGATCGCACTGCAGGAGGGCAAAAGACGGACTGAGAAAGCATAAACACTATTTCCTGCTTCAGGTCACGTTCAAATTTCGTCGAATGATTTTGAATGGTTCCTAGTATTTTCATCCTGAATGCTAGGGCAAAAATTGCGGTCGTGCTACACCCCAAAGGGGTCATGACTCGTTCAACGGGGCTGCAGACCCATCGTCTTTGGAGAATGGTTAAATCGTCAGGGATGTGTCAACTGTGTCAAAGGTCGTCAAGAATGTCGTTCTGTTGCAAATACCACTGAAAACTGTGGGAAATATGGATAGGAGGGGTGGGGGGTGACGACCTTTCCATCGTATAGCACGATCACATGGGTGTTGTGCAGAATTGTGGTGAAATTTGGTGTTCATGTGACATCATTAACCCACTCTACACCTTACAAGAAATTGGGAGTTCTAGGCTTTTTTCGCATGCATCCATACCTTACTGTCTGAACCGTCGGCAAACCCTGGGGTGACATCACACGGCGCCACCATTTTGCACGATTACAGAGTTGTTAGACAACATCGCTATTGTAAGTAATCTGCGAAAACCAGTTACAGATGTTGGCCACCAATGAATCGTGTATATGGATGGTGTTAACCCCCTCAGCGTCAGCTAAGGCCTGAAGATGGTGCACTGAAGCACCGAACCTGGTACCATACAATAAATAACGTCATAAGGATGGCAGCAGGAGTTCCATTTTATTACATAAGTGAAAGGCTGGTGTCCCTCACACCCCCAATCACAAAGATGGACATACAAAAACTTAAGGAGGAAGTTCGTAGACACCTTTGAGCCAAATTTCAAACTTCTGCATCGCAGTGGGAGAGTATTGCAGGGATTTCAAAAAAGTGACCCTTGAACTGTGTGGCGCATTGTCGTTATACTAAGCGGCTAATGATACACTAGAAGTTACCTTATAGTTCCATTCACAATGGTCGCAGCTGATCATGTCTTTATGTAGTGTAAAGTACAGTCAAAATGAAATATGTTCGATCTTACGTGCTTCATGTAACGACGGAGCATGGCGTGAGTGCCTATAAAAGTAGATTTTCTTTATCACGTAAGAAAAGCATGCACTAACGGGACAAAATGTTACGGCAACCAGCTTAACAGGATCTCAGATTCGGCAAGTCCTCGGTGGATTTCCGGAGCTATGTGGCACCAGACGCCTATGCACAGGTCACCCAGGTCCCGGAAATTACGGACCGGCGGTACGTGGGCACAGAGCTGGAGCGCAACAGCTTCCCAGATGTGTTCTATCGAGTTCAGATCAGGTACAACTGATTGAAAAGACATAAACGTGAATTCGCTGTCACAATCCTCAAATCTCGGTAACACGATTCTGGTCTTGTGAGACGGACAGCTGCCATAGCTGCTGGAAGATACCAACACCATTGGGGATGACATCGAGCCTGAACAGATGCAAGTGGTCCACAACAATATATACGTAATCTGCAGCTTTCGTGGTGCCTTTTCTACTTCATTTCTCACAGAAGCCCAGGTGAATATCCGCCTCCCCCCCTCCCCCCCCCCCCCCGACCATTGTCCGTCGCGTGGGACATGTATCTAGCGGCCATTCGCCTGATTTTACATGCTTCATATAACTACGGAGCATGGCGTGAGAGCCATGACCATCCACATGAAGTGAGATGAAACTTGGTTGCCATTGATACACGGTCGAATCCATATGATCCCGTGCCCACTGCAATCGTAAATGATGACCTCGTAGGGTCGGCATGGGTACACGCAGGGGTCATCTGCTGTGAAGCCCAACATTCAGCAGTCTGTGCTGAGTGGTGTACTAAAGAACACATACCTGGGTCAGCACTGTGCTCTGTCGTCAGATCTGCCACAGATTGCCACGTGTGCTTTACAGAGTAGGCAGACCTCTGCCATCTGCTTCCTATGATGCGGCGTGGACGTCCAGTGCCTTGTTGCCTACTCGTAGTTACACTGTCCTCCAATCACCTTCCACGTATGCTCAGGACAGCAGCATGCGAACAGCCAGCCATCTTTGCCGTTTCCGAGACGTTCGTTCCAAGGTGCCGGGCCACTACAATCTGGCTTATGCGAACGTCTCTCATGTCAGTGGATTTCTCCATCAGTGACCCATATAGTCGCTAGAATGATTCCCCATTTGTCTCTGCTCCATTTATACAGGGTGTACACAAAGTCCGGGAACACTTTCAATTATTTATTGCACAAGAACTAAACATTGTACAGATGTCATACATATTGCATTTTGAAGAGAAACTCTGAAATTTTTTTTATTTTTTATTTTATTTTATTTTTTTATACAAACATTCGATATGCGAATCATGAGTGACCTGGCAGATGTCAGTAAGGTAATCTAATTCTTGCCATACCCTCCCAGCATGGCATCGTCGACTGTGGCAGTCGCTTCCCGTATTCTCTCCCAGAGCTCTGCTTCATCACATAGTCGAGGCGGTACATACACCAGATCTTTAATGTGTCATCACAGAAAGAAGTCACACGGAGTGAGATCAGGTGATTGGGGGGAGGTCATTTCATGAAACAGCTGTCCCCTTCTGTAACACAGCCATGTTTGCTACTAGCGCTATCGGCAAATTACCAAACTACGCTGTGGCGGTACACAGGAAAAAAAAAACAACTTTCAGGGTTTCTCCTCAAAATGACATATGTATGATATCTGTTCAATGTTTGGTTCTCGTGCAATAAATAACTGAACGTGTTCCCGGACTTTACGTATACCCCTGTATATTTTTCTCGACGCATCACGTGGCCGTAATGTCACCACAGGGCAGTAATCCTCATGGTGGACAGTGGCCATAATGTTTCGGCTCATCACCGTGTGTGGCAGAGATAGCTGCTGCGCCGGGGGGGCAATTATTAAAGTGCAGCTACTCACAGAGGTCCATTGCAGGCTGTAATTATTGTACAACAGCGAAACTTTGTGGATATTCTAATGTGTTAATGAGGAACACTTTTACACTGGAAAAATTAGTTCCAGTTTTGGTCACCAGGTGTAAATCTGGCGCTGTACAGCATCTCGTCGACATCTCTGGTGGTCGTATTGAACATACTGTCTAAATGGCAGTCAATAATTGGATCAAAATTATGCCTTTCTCACTCGTCTGATCTTCTCTGCCCATGTCCCAGTCCTAATGCATTACACATTGAAACACTTCTGTACAGTTTCCTCGCATTCATAGCGCCAGATCTGCACCTGGTGGCCAAAATTGGAATTAAATTTTTTGCAGTGTAGCTCGGTTCCATATTAATGCATTGAAATATCTACCAAGTTTCCCTACCATATGATGATTACAGCGCACATTGGAGTTCTGTGAGTACCTGCACTTGCACTATAATCACTCGGTATCTACAGGGTCTCGTATCCACGACATGTCCCGATGCTTCAGGATTTTTCAGACTTAATGCTAACGTGAATAGCTTCAGCACATGAAATCTTGTTAAGAAAATCTCTTCTAACAGCCCAAAGCTTGAAGCATCAGGGGATCACAAATATGTGAATGGCTAACAGTCTGCCAAACTTTTGATCCGTCTCAGGGTAGTATAACGCTCCCTTCAGTAGCCCGCACTTCTGTACAAGTACAGACTGCACCGCTGCTTCTACAGGGTGACCAGAAAGTCCCTTTACACGTACGGTTATGTCCTTGTAACTTTTATTACATTTATTTGAGTTGTTTCAATCCCAACTTATGCAAAGCACTTTTTTTTTTTCACCCACACTTGTTTCGACGCCTATGTGTCAATCTCCCGTGGGTCAAATTTATTTCTGTAAAATGTAATACAAAGTTCATGGCCGTTTATCTATTTTAGGCCTAGACTCCATGTCGCTCCATGTCGTCCTACTCGTCCACTTTAACAGGTCTAAGTCCATTTTCCTGTGGAGTTGCAATATGCTAGTTTTAATTCCAAGTTCAGCAGCACGACTTCTGGTCGATATGTGGGGTGAGCGCATCACTGCCGGACTAGCTTCATTCAACACGTGTTTCTCTTCAGTTTGATGGCCGATCAGATTGGGAGGTATCTAACATACTTCCCAGGCAAAAAGCATTTCGTCCTCCTCCCACGTCTGACGACTTGGAGGCTCCCTTCCGAACTGTTCACGAAGCCTGTGTCATATTTTCGTTGTTGAGCTTCCATTCAGGGGTCCACACACTTGTCACCATGTGCTCGCCCAAATGAAGTCGCCGGTATCTTCCACTGTTGTTCACCAAACACGAAAAGGCGAACGATGAAGTGATCAACGCACAGACTGTATTCTCCTCTCTGGGCAGTCGCGTGGCCCATCATGGCAATCACGTTGCATTTCGCGTTAGGTACTCTGTTGCCATGTCATTTATCAGGATGGGAGGTTCAAATCTGAAGTATCTTACTGTCTTACACTGTTACACGCATTCAGTTCGCGTGTACAGCGACGTTGTGACCACCCTGTACATCTACATCTACACTCATATTCTGCGGGTCACTCTACAGTGCATGGCGGGCGATGCTTGGTACGAATATTACCGATTTCCTGTCCCGTTCCATCTTCAGCTTGAGCCAGAGAAAAAGCACTGCCTGTCCGCCTCTGTACGTCCCCTAACCTCTCCTGTCGTGTTCTCGCTATCCCTGCGTCAGATACACAGAGATGGCAGTAGGATGGTCGCACTGTCATTCACGAATACCGATTCTCTAAATTTACCGAGTTGGGTTCCGCTAGAAAGCCATCTTTCATCCAGTGGTTCCCATTCGAATGATTAAATGTGGAATTAAATGATTCTCTTTTCCGTCTGCTGTGTTCAGTCTCAACACCAGGCTTATCCACGAGAGATTGACTTAAGGTTTGGATTCGTTCACTGACCAGTATGCCTACTTCCTAAGATTTTCTGATAGCTCTTTCTCCAGGATCTGGTTGTGAACACTGCTGTAAGTTTTACTTCTTATGGATGCACGATTTGCAAATGAGTTGTTTCCCCTATATTCTCTTTTGTAGCGACATTCTCCGAGTGGTACCAATAAACCGAGGTAGATTTTGCCACATGTTATTACTTTGCTTGGTATGTATTTACCTATAGCTTGATTGTGATGTCTTTGTCTTAAGCCACAGGTATTCTGCGTTTGTCAGGCTTGAATTGCATGTTCTCAGTTCATCTTTTAAGATGAAAAGATCGTGTTTGTTGTAATCTAGTGAATCTAAACGTCTCTAAGGTGGTTTAAGTAGTTCCCAGGTCGAAGAGTCTACAGCCTAATACGCCACATGATGGACAAAGTCTTTAATTGAGACCTTCCACTCAGCTACAGATCAGAGCACCCCAACTGCTCCTCGGAACGAGGCTGCAAATCGACAGCTACGTTGAGATCTCACCAGTGAGGTTGTCTGTTTTCGCTTCATCCACAAATCTAGAGAAAGAGTGGAGAATGTTCTCAGACACCAGGCAACTGACATTGTCGCTCCCGACACGAGCGAAAGTCTGCAGTTAGCTACTAACTGTGCAACCAGGTGCCCCCGGCGCGACCTCTTTCACCTCGCACACAACTGCTCCTGGGATACACACAGATTGCAAATTTCATTTGTATCCCTCTCGTGACACTTTTTCCCTAAAAGCGGATATAGTGTG
Organism: Schistocerca piceifrons; assembly: GCF_021461385.2. Lineage (NCBI taxonomy): Eukaryota > Metazoa > Arthropoda > Insecta > Orthoptera > Acrididae > Schistocerca > Schistocerca piceifrons. The sequence goes on along the minus strand of NC_060139.1, from coordinate 294,167,152 downwards.
TCTAGTGTTCAAACTGCCTACAACTAACAGCCCCTTACTTTCCTTTGTTGGTGCCCAGGTCTTCACAGAAGAGAGAGCCTGATGCTCAGGCAGGACATGCAAGTCTGTTTCACTGTCAGTGCAACAAAGTGCCTCAAACATATTCGCATCTACCGTTTAGCGTGTACAATCCTGCTCGTGAAACGGCACCAGATCTGGCCACAACCCACCAGACGCTATCACATGGTAGCCGTTGGATCAGACTTCTCTGTAAATGAAGTATGCAACAGGAGAGTTGGCAAACTCCAAGGCATTTTTCCAATCACTACTGACTACTTGCCTCTCCATCTGAGCTGGTTTAAGGCTCCAACGACACGAGTGGTCGCTTGGCGAGCCAAGCTGGAACAGGTGCCAGAAATGCCCAAATGCGAAATTGGTATACAGGGTGAAAAATAATTAGAAGCATAAACTGACACAGATGAAAGTACACTCTAAGACAAAAAAAAAGGACGCATCACAAATGAATTATCCGAATGGCATGGAAATCAGCAGATGTGATGCACATGCAGTGGCGCATACATATGGGGGTGCCCCCCCCCCCCCCCCCCCCCCCCACCGTTGCGGGGCCGACGGCATTGCCACCCGCGCCGCTCCCGGCAGTCAGCCCGTACGCTATTCGTTCATTTCTTTCGTCAGTCGACTCGACTGAATCGAGTTATCGAGAAGTTGTACTTTCCTATGTAGCATGCGTGTCCACGCATCGTATTTTATACTTTTCTGTCTGGCACACACCATTTTGGCAGGAAGAATAGGCGCATAGAATTCATCATTTAAGGAAGAGAACCACAATTGTAACTTTTTTATATCAGAGATTGCATTGTCTTGCATATGTGTATAATCGGTTTAGATAAAACTTTCTTGAACTTTGCATGTGACTTGATTGTTTTTTTTATTACCATGAAAGTAAAGGTAGCTCACTCCTTGAGGTATTCCTGTATCCGCCACTGTGTACATGTACAGACAGACAAAAGACTACAATTCAGAAAAACTGAATAATTTATTCAAGCGAAAAACCTTCACAAAAATGGTTCAAATGGCTCTAAGCACTATGGGACTTAACATCTGCCGGCCGAAGTAGCCGTGCGGTTCTAGGTTCTGCAGTCTGGAACTGCGAGACTGCTACGGTCGCAGGTTCGAATCCTGGCTCGGGCATGGATGTGTGTGATGTCCTTACGTTTAACTAGTTCTAAGTTCTAGGGGACTGATGACCTCAGAAGTTGAGTCCCATAGTGCTCACAGCCATTTGAACCATTTTGAACTTAACATCTGAGGTTATCAGTCCCCTAGACTTAGAACTACTTAAACCTAACTAACCTAAGGACATCACACACATCCGTGCCCGAGGGAGGATTCGAACCTGCGACCGCTGCAGCAGCGCGGTTCCGGACTGAAGTGCCTAGAACCGCTCGGCCACAGCGGCCGGCAAAAAACCTTCACAAACTGAGGAGGTCCATAATGTGTTGGTCCTCCCCTGGTTCTTATGCAAGCAGTTATTCGGCCAAATTCTGTCCAATTGGTGCATTAGATCGTCAAAATACCCAGCTGGTTGGAGATCTCCACCCATAATGCTCCAAGCGTTCTCTATTGGAGAGAGATCCGGCGACCTTGCTGACCGAGGTAGGATTTGGCAAGCCGAAATGTAAGCCCAGGATGGATTTCCGTGAAGGGCACAAAACAGGGTGTAGAATATCGTCGACTAACCGCTGTGCTATAATGGTGCTGCGGATGACAACCAAAGGGATCCTGTACGAAGGCATCCCAGACCATCACTGCTCAAACTGAACCCTCATGACCAGCAAGATACGTCTGGAGATGTCCTGGACAGTGGTGGGTTAGCAACGTGATTGTCGCCCGCCGTACAGCCTGACAGCCAAGACTGATGGTTTGGGGTGACATTTCATTTCATAGCAGGACCCCTTTGGTTGTCATCCATGGCACCCTTACAGTATAGAGGCACATGACGCTGTTTTACATGCCTGTTTCCTGCCCTTCATGTCAAGGCATCCTGGCTTACATTTCAGCAAAGTAATGCCCATCCGCATGCAGCGAGAGTTTCTGCTACTTGTCTTCAGGCATGGCCGAACCATATACTGACCAGCAAGATCGCCAGATCCCTCCACAGTTGAGAACGTTCAGAGCATTATGGGCAGGGACCTGCAAACATCTCATGATATTGATGATGTATCTCGCCAATTGGAAAGAATTTGGCACGATGCGCCCCAGGAGGACTTGCAACAGCTCTGTCAGTCAATGCTAAGCCGAATAACTACTTGTATAATGGCCAGAGGTGGACGAATGCGTTATTGACTTGATCAATGTGTGAATCCCTTTCTCTTGAAAAAATCATCAAATTTTTCTGTAACTGTAATCACCTGTTTGTCTGAACATGTACATCACATTTACTGATATCCGTCACATTCAGATAATTCCTTTATGGTGTGTCTTCCTTTTTTTTTTTTTTTTTTTTTTTTTTTTTTAAAGGGGGGTTTACGAAGCTGAATGAAGAATGATTAATCTGACTGTCCGTTTTTCTTGTTCCCTAATAACTGGCGATGTTAAATCTCACCTGATATTCTTCTGATGACATCAGGCTCTGTCCCGTCTAGCTCGGTTACAGTGATTAATCGATAAAGAAAAAGACAACAGGGGGAATCCGCAGCCCAAGAAAACAGAAAGACAGTTCTGGTATGATGCTGCATATCGAGTCAGGACAACATTTCAAATGAACGGTAGCCTGTTAAACGTGAGTAAAGGTTACTGCTCGCCAACAAAGTTAAGAAACTGGCAAGAGCCGGGTTGCTGCAGGATTTTTTATTGATTGGTCCACCCCTGCATTAAGAGAGACCGCGCGCTGAGAGGTAGCTGAAACACCAAAAGTCATAAGAACTGACGAGACCAGCTCAGCCGGGGGCGGCTGAGACTGTTTTTACGGAAAGATGATTCCCGCACGAACCGTTTGGCGTACACGTCATCGCGTCGCGTGAGAATTACTACCGATTACTGGCCGTGCTGTATTGTGTCGCGCCATCAATGGCCGCTACCAGCATAACAAGCATGCACGTGTGTCCGTAATGGCGGCGGGTCACTCGTGGACCATGGTCACGAACTTGATGCACTGGCTTCGACTGCGAAGTCGAGAGCGTCTGCCGTCACTTTTGTATCCCGAGATCCAACGACACTATCTGCCTCCGACGACAGGAGGTAGAGCTCCGTGTGTGACCAAGCTAACAGGTGCGGCCCTCGCGCATTCGTTGCTGCCCGTGACGTTAGTGCCGGCGCCCTTACAGTTCGGACGCCTAGAACAGCGGATCGTCCGCAAAAACGGCGCGCGGGGCATGTGTCCCTCCAACGCTGGCGAAGACGAACTTAGATTCAAACTAACAGCTACTTTAGCCTTCTAGTAACAAACCACATTGTACCAGTTCTATGTTAATCAAACCAGGCGACAGAAAATTATAATCTTTTTATTTTTTTATTTTGATCCAACATCAACTGATTACAAAAAAAGGTTTTTTTTTGTTCCAGTCTTCTGGATAAGTCAGAGCCTTACTTACTAGGGTTACATATTATTGGCTGGCACTTTTACCTACACAACTTTTTCTAAATTTAGTTGAGAGAACAGAGTTACATATATGGACTATACATAAAAAAAATTGTTATTGCCAAACTTAGATTAAGGAATCTACAGTTTGTAACACAGTATTCATATCTGACATTCAAATATTTACAGTTTGTGACACAGTCTAAGACCTGAGATTACATATATTTTTAGATAGATGGTCTTCCATCATACGAGTGTACTAAATCTAGAAACTCATCTATTGAATATACAGGATTGTTTAGGAGCCATAATTTTAATTTCATTTTTAGTTTTGTAATGGGCAATTTGGAGATATTAGAATGGAAGCAATTCGGTAGTTTTATGCCTGCATAGTGAGGGCTTTTCTCATAAAGTGTTGTTCTATGAGAGATGATGTGGGGTATCTCTCTACCTCTAGTGTTGTGATCGTGTATTTCTTTATTAAGTGTTTTGTTACTGTTTACTGCCATAATGATTATCTTCAGCACATACAGGTTATGAACAGTCAGTATTTTAAATTCTTTAAACAAATTTCTGCAGGACTCCCTGGCACATTTCTTTCCCATAATTGTAAGTGCCTTCTTTTGTAAGGTAAGTACACTTTTCATATTACCTTTACTGCTGGATCCCCATACCTCTATCCCATAACTTAGATGGGATTCAAATAGTGCAAAATATATTTGCCTCAGAGTGGCGATGTTGCAAAAAGGTGTCAGTTTTCTTAGGACATATATGGTAGTACATAGCTTTTTGCAAATATCATTCACATGATCAGACCAGTTTAACTCTGCATCTAGTGTCAGACCAAGAAATTTGGTCGAGTATTGTTTTTTAATGTATTCGTCACTCATTAAGATTTAGTTTTCATGAGTTTTTTGCCTCCCAAGATCAAATTCAATATAGAAAGATTTATTTGTGTTTAATTTTAGTTTGTTTTCGTTAAAATACTGCAGAATTAAGCCTGCTGCAGTATTGGTTTCCACTTCGAGCTGTGAATAGCTTGGATTGCTGCATATTAACGTGGTATCATCTGCATATAAGATAGCTGTTGCATGGTTTGTTACAGACTGAATATCATTTACACAGATAATAAAAAGAAGTGGTCCTAATATTGACCCCTGTGGGATACCAAAGTTTATGTCAGTGGTGTTTGATTTGTATGTTCCCTCTGTAGTGCTAATAGACGCAAACTGCTTCCTATTTGTCAAGTAGGACCTCATCAGATTATGGGCTGTGCCTCGAATGCAATAGTTCCACAGTTTGTCCAGCAATATGGTCATATCAACACAGTCAAATGCTTTTTGTAAGTATAGAAAGATGCCACATACATGTTCTTCATTATCTATTGCTTGAGTGACACCTTCGATTAAGTTGGATGCTGCTGTAATGGTGGATGACCCCTTGACAAACCCATTCTGCCTCTTAGAAATCACTTTTTTGCATACTAGGAAGTTCCAGATTCTTATGTATATTACTTTCTCAAAGATTTTGGATATTATTGGAAGAACAGAAATGGGTCGAAAGTTTTCTACTAAATTCCTGTTTCCTTTTTTGAAAATAGGCACAACTCGGGCAATTTTCAACTCATCTGGAAATAGACCATCTTCCATGTGAGAATTGATAACTGTTGATAAAGGTGATGCAATTCTATGTATACATTTCTTAAGAGTGCCCAGACTAAGACCATCATATCCTGCTGGATGGGGATTCTTTAAGCTACTCACTATTTTAATTATTTCTTCTTTACTTGTTGGCATCAAAAATATACTTCCTGACACTGGTGTTCCTCTGAATTTGTATTTATGATTTTTAAACTGATTGTTTATGCTGGAGCCAACAGAAGCAAAGTAATTGTTAAATAGATCTGCTATCTTATTCTGATCAGTTTCTATTGTGGCGTTTATCAGCAAGTGATTTTCATTTGTATGGTTCCCAGATTTACCTATTTCTCTATTTACTAGTGACCATGATGTTTTGGAGATATTATTTGAGTTCTGAATGACACTTTCAAAATGTTTCTGTTTTTCTGAAATTAGGAGGTCTACATAGTATTTCTGATACTTTTTGAACTCTTCTTTTAATTTTTTATTGCTCAAGTCATTTAACATAGCATACTCATACCATCTTAGTTTTTCTCTAGCCTCAGTGACTGAACTTGATATCCAGTTTGACAAGTGGGGAGTCGTGTTGTTAGGCAAGCGTATGGAGGTCCCTAATTGCTAGGGAACATTCATTTGATAGCATTTAATGGACAGTTAATTAATTCGACTTGTAAACTACTGGGCTGATTAGCCCCTGACTTACATCAATAGATCGTAATCTAAAAACGAAGCTAAATTTGTAATCAAAAGTATTGATTAAATTTTATTAGAGCAGTCTCCCTTTATCAGTGGGTTGAACTAGCTGCTACTTTTGCCCCCACATGTTCTGTGGATATGCAGCACAATGTCCACGTTTTCTGTAGCTGAGTAGCACAATACATCAGTGTTACAGAGTGTATATGATGATACTTATAGAATCAAAAATCTTCCAGTAAACATGGAACCGCAAATGAGCCATCTGTGAAATGTCCTGGTCAGTACAAATGTACTTGAAATGTGAACTCTTCAGTTGAGTCCACATGTAGCTGGGTTCATATTCCACCCAAAATGTACCTTAACAGGAAAGATGATACTACTTCAATACGTTACATGTTACAAATTACTGTACACTCGAAACTCTTATCTGTTATTGGTGATGTTGCACGTTTCGTGCTCACATTTGGAAGTGAGTTAAGAAATCTTTTAGACATCCCTGGAACATTTCATAGTCCTTGATAAGACTACTCCAGTTTTTCAATGCCAATGTTGTTGTACGCTTCACTTTTGAGATGACTCTCTATTAAAAAATCCTTGGAGGCCAGGCTGTTTTTGACAGATTCATCATGGACAAAATGTGTCCATTAGATGTTGTCATGTACAGCAGCAAAATGTACCTGTCCCCACTCAGGCATATCCCAAATTCCTACATGTTGCACAAAGGCAGGCAGGCCTCGGTGGTACTTAACCCAGTTAGATGGGAACTTGATTGAAAAGTTTCCATTTCTAATACATTTGTACTAACTAGCGCAATATTTGATACTGGTGTCAGTGGTGGTTTCTAATCTCACATTCCCAATTATTCTGCAGACAGCTTGTTTGTGGACACATATATAATATAATACTTTCACACTGTCATTTTTTGTGATTAACTGTGATTCAAAAAAAAGTTTTCCATCACCTCGGTTCCGGAACCTGTACAGAAAATTGGAATAGAGATCAACATAATAAACATCATTTCCGACTTTTTTATTGCTCATGAAAACCACATGTTGCATGTTGTACCACCATACAGCGAGACCTTCAGAGGTGGTGGTCCAGATTTCTGTACACACTGGTACCTCTAATACCCAGTCGCACATCCTCTTGCATTCATGCATGCCTGTATTCGTCGCGGCATACTATCCACAAGTTCATCAAAGCACTGTTGGTCCAGATTGACCCACTCTTCAATGGCGATTCTGCGTAGATCCCTCAGTGGTTGGTGGGTCACATCGTCCATAAACAGTCCTTTTCAATCTGTCCCAGGCATGTTTGATAGGTTTCATGTCTCGAGAACATGCTGGCCACTCTGGTCGAGCAATGTCATTATGCTGATGGAAGTCATTCACAAGATGTGCATGATGGGGCCGCGAATTGTCGTCCATGAAGACCAATGCCTCGCCAATATGCTTGCACTATCAGTTGGAGGATGGCATTCACGTATCGTACAGCCCTTACAGTGCCTTCCATGACCACCAACAGCATACGTCGGCCCCACATACTGCCACCTCAAAACAGCAGGGAACGTCCACCTTGATGCAATCGCTGGACAGTGTGTCTAAGGTGTTCAGCCTGACCGGGTTGCCTCCAAACACGTCTCAGATGATTGTCTGGTTGAAGGCATGTGTGACACTCATTGGTGAAGAGAACGTGATGCCAATCCTGAGCAGTCCATTCGGCATGTTGTTGGGTCCATCTGTATCACACTGCATGGTGGTGTGTTTGCAAAGATGGACCTCGCCATGGACGTCGGGACTGAAGTTGCGCATCATGCAGCCTATTGTGCACAGTTTGAGTTGTAACGTGATGTCCTGTGACTGCACGAAAGCATTATTCAGCACGGTGGCATTGCTGTCAGGGTTCCTCTGAGCCATAATCTGTAGTTTGCGGTCATCCACTGCAGTAGTAGTCCTCAGGCACCCTGAGCAAGGTATGTCATTGACAGTTCCTGTCTCTCTGTATATGTGACTTCTCTGTATATCTTCCATGTCCAAATAACATCGCTTTGGTTCACTCTGAGACGCCTGGACACTTTCCTTGTTGAGAACCCTTCCTTACACAAAGTACAATGTGGACGCGATCAAACCGCGGTATTGACCATCTAGGCATGGTTGAACTACAGAGAACACAAGCTGTGTACCTCCTTCCTGGTGGAATGACTGTAAATGATCGGCTGGCCGACCCCCTCTGTCTAACAGGTGCTGCTCATGCATGGTTGTTTACATTTTTGGGCAAGTTTAGTGACATCTCTGAACAGTCAAAGGGACTGTATCTGTGATACAATATCCACAGTCAACGTCTATCTTCAGGAGTTCTGGGAACTGCGGTTTTGCAAAACTTTTTTTGATGTGTGTATATTCACCAATAGCTTTTAAAGATCTCTAAAATTACCTTAAATGGAAATGTTTCTTGTATTAATATTTAGTAACATAATAAGATTTAGAAATGTATTTGTGTTATAAAGGAATGTGTATATAGTGCTTATTTTAAAAGAACAAAAAGCTATTTACTTTTGTGATCACTAGATTTTGATTTATTTTTAATGGTCTTATCAAGAACCTGTGGAGAGGCAACTTATGTCTGATGAAAGCAAGGAGCTGGGGGATGAGGGGGGAGGGGCAAATGTGTTCACAGCAACCACATGAAGCTAGTCAAACAGTCATTAATGCATCTCCAGCTGTTTGTGACCAGCAACCATACCCTACAATAAGACCCTGCATGGCTGCAATACATAACAATATCATATTGTGAAAGCTCCACATAAAAGCAACGCTTGCTAAGAGAAAAGGAAGAAAAGAAATTAAATATTAAGCCATATGCTTGTTGGTTAAATCAAAGCATAACCACATAGGAAATTAGACTGAACACAAACTGTAAGCTATGGGTACTGCAAGTGATGTATCTGGTTTAATACATATTCAAAAGAGATTTAGAAAGCACCTTACTCTCTGAGCAGTGTGATCTCTGATATAATTAACACAGACATAGCACAGTGTTATGACTAATTACAAACCATAAAATGTTGATAGTAGATGTTGTTTCACAGAATAAAAGAAAGTAAAAGTGCCTGTTACAGTATGTATATATTGCACTATACATAAAATTATTCAGATTCTCAGCCGGCTGCGATGGCCGAGCGGTTCTAGGCGCTTCAGTCTGGAACCACGCGACTGCTACGGTCGCAGGTTTGAATCCTGCCTCAGCCATGGATGTGTGTGATGTCCTTAGGTTAGTTAGGTTTAAGTAGTTCTGAGTTCTAGGGGACTGATGACCTCAGATGTTAAGTCCCATAGTGCTCAGAGCCATTTGAACCATTTATTCAGATTCTCAAAAACTGGAAATTTGTTTACGCAGTGTTCTGTACCAAATATTGTTGGGATTTCTACATGCTTCCCTTGGATTGCACATATCATACATACATACTAATTTTTTAATTTGTTTTTGCTTGATTTTCTATTCTTTATGCTTGTGTGACCTAAGCTTTGTGTTTTAAACCATGTTTTTATTTTTCTTGAATGGAAACAAATGTCAGTTTATTTTCCTGTTGATTCCCCGAAAAGCATAATCTGTCACATAATGGGCAAATTAATTCCTTTCCAGAATGAATTTTTACTCTACATTGGAGGGAGCACTGATTTGGAACTTACTGACAGATTAAAACTGAGTGCTGAGCCAGATCTTAAACCAGAGACCTATGCCTTTCACAAGCAAGTGCTCTGCCAACTGAACTACCCAAGCACGACTCACAATCTGCTCTCACAGCTTTATTTCGCCATTACCTCTTCTTCTACCTTCCAAATTTCACAGAATTGCTCCTTCATACCTTGGAGGCCACTCCTGCAAGAAAGTATACTGCAACAACAGGGCTAAGCCACCATCCAGGGGATTGTTTCCAGAATGAATTTTTACTCTGTGATGGATTGTATGCAGATCTGAAACTTCCTTGCAGATTAAAACTGTGTGCCATACTGGGATTCATGAGCAAATCTCTGAACTTTCCTTTATTCCAGGACTACTGGTCCCACAATGTATGCAGGAGAATGGTGAAGTTTGGAAGGTAGGAGATTAGATACTGGCAGAACTAAAGCTGTGAGGGCCAGTTGTTCATTGTACTTGGATAGCTTAGTTGATAGACAACTTGCCCGTGAAACACAAAGCTTTGAGTCCTGGTTCAACATGCAGTTTCAGTCTGCCAGGAAGTTTCCAATTAATTTCTGCTTTCAGTTATCCAAAAGAAATTAGACTATTTAATTAAACAATGGAAAATCCAGGATGGAATGTAACAATACCAAAGAAGGAAAGTTGCTACTCACCATATAGCGGAGATGCTGAGTCACTCTAGGCACAATAAAAAGATTCACACAATTAAAGTTTTTGGCCATTAAGGCCTTTGTCAGCAGTAGACACACATACACACACACACACACACACACACACACACACACACACACACACACACAAACACTCACACACACACACACACACACACGTAAACGCAACTTGCACACAGTCTGCAGTCTCAGAGAGCTGAAACCACGGCTCTCTGAGACTGCAGACATGTGTGCAAGCTACATTTCCGTGTGTGTGTGTGTGTGTGTGTGTGTGTGTGTGCGTGTGTGTGTGTGTGTGTGTGTCTACACTGACAAAGGCCTTAATGGCCGAAAGCTTTAATTGTGTGAATCTTTCTGTTGTGCCTATCACGACTCACCATCTCTGCTATATGGTGAGTAGCAACTTTCCTTCTCTGGTATTGTTACAGTATTTAATTACTTTCACACACAGGAAGATTATACCAGTCAGGTAACCAATAACATCTATGAATATTATTCTGTTTTTCATCAAAACTGACCTGTGTAAGCTCTAGTAAATTGTCACACATTTAAATCTCTCTTTTCCCCTTCTGTTTTTTTCAACAGTGGTGCAGTGGGTGTAGCGCTGTATGGAAATGATGATGTTCACAATGGGCTACTCCAGTTTGTTGAAGCCACAGCGAATATTGATGATCTTATTTCAAGTGTCAAAAACAGGGTGAGTGTGATACATATGACATATATTGCATACTGTTTGCTTGTGACATGAAAAACAAAATAAATAGGTTTTAATTGTGTAATTCACAAACACCTCTTGACAAAGCATGTCACTGTGGAGTCTGATTAATCCTATCACTGACACAAGAAGGCTTATGTTGTCATGGACAAGAAAAGCAGATTGGATGGAAAGGGAGGGGGTTAAGTTATTGTGGATTACTGTACATTCAGAATTGTGCCTTTGGTCCCCACACTGCTCCAGCCCCAAAGATTTTGTTGGTAACTTTCAATAAACAGAAGTTATTCTTGCTAGCAGTATCTGTCTGGTGGTGCTATATTTAAGCATTATACCAAGGGCAGCACTTGGAGCTTCTTGAAAAACAAATGCACTTGGTTAACATTTAATCATTGTAGAGAAATATGTGTGCTGTTCTTCAGGCTAGATTTTCAACAGGCTTCCAGCAGAAATGAAAAATTTGAATGAAAAGCCCCAGATTTTCAAATGTAAATTGAAAAAATTTCCTTGTGTACACTCCTTTTTCTCTGTATAGGAGTTTCTCACAGACATTCAGATCCTTGCAATCTACTGTGTTGCTTGAAAGCAGATACTATCACAAAACTGTTACTTTCATATTTTTGTCCTCATCTTCTTCTTTTTTCTTCTTCTCCTTGTCCCCTGATCAGCATTTTTGGAAATGTGTATGGAGTGACTCCTCCTGTGACCAGTTAGTTTTGGTTCAGGTGGTCCCGCATAAACTGAGAAGATAAATAAAAATTAGATTCTTGGCCCCTGACTTTCAGTAGTATACCAATCTTAGCAACTAAAATACACTCCTGGAAATTGAAATAAGAACACCGTGAATTCATTGTCCCAGGAGGGGGAAACTTTATTGACACATTCCTGGGGTCAGATACATCACATGATCACACTGACAGAACCACAGGCACATAGACACAGGCAACAGAGCATGCACAATGTCGGCACTAGTACAGTGTATATCCACCTTTCGCAGCAATGCAGGCTGCTATTCTCCCATCGTAGAGATGCTGGATGTAGTCCTGTGGAACGGCTTGCCATGCCATTTCCACCTGGCGCCTCAGTTGGACCAGCGTTCGTGCTGGACGTGCAGACCGCACGAGACGACGCTTCATCCAGTCCCAAACATGCTCAATGGGGGACAGATCCGGAGATCTTGCTGGCCAGGGTAGTTGACTTACACCTTCTAGAGCACGTTGGGTGGCACGGGATACATGCGGACGTGCATTGTCCTGTTGGAACAGCAAGTTCCCTTGCCGGTCTAGGAATGGTAGAACGATGGGTTCGATGACGGTTTGGATGTACCGTGCACTATTCAGTGTCCCCTCGACGATCACCAGTGGTGTACAGCCAGTGTAGGAGATCGCTCCCCACACCATGATGCCGGGTGTTGGCCCTGTGTGCCTTGGTCGTATGCAGTCCTGATTGTGGCGCTCACCTGCACGGCGCCAAACACGCATACGACCATCATTGGCACCAAGGCAGAAGCGACTCTCATCGCTGAAGACGACACGTCTCCATTCGTCCCTCCATTCACGCCTGTCGCGACACCACTGGAGGCGGGCTGCACGATGTTGGGGCGTGAGCGGAAGACGGCCTAACGGTGTGCGGGACCGTAGCCCAGCTTCATGGAGACGGTTGCGAATGGTCCTCGCCGATACCCCAGGAGCAACAGTGTCCCTAATTTGCTGGGAAGTTGCGGTGCGGTCCCCTACGGCACTGCGTAGGATCCTACGGTCTTGGCGTGCATCCGTGCGTCGCTGCGGTCTGGTCCCAGGTCGACGGGCACGTGCACCTTCCGCCGACCACTGGCGACAACATCGATGTACTGTGGAGACCTCACGCCCCACGTGTTGAGCAATTCGGCGGTACGTCCACCCAGCCTCCCGCATGCTCACTATACGCCCTCGCTCAAAGTCCGTCAACTGCACATACGGTTCACGTCCACGCTGTCGCGGCATGCTACCAGTGTTAAAGACTGCGATGGAGCTCCGTATGCCATGGCAAACTGGCTGACACTGACGGCGGCGGTGCACAAATGCTGCGCAGCTAGTGCCATTCGTCGGCCAACACCGCGGTTCCTGGTGTGTCCGCTGTGCTGTGCGTGTGATCATTGCTTGTACAGCCCTCTCGCAGTGTCCGGAGCAAGTATGGTGGGTCTGACACACCGGTGTCAATGTGTTCTTTTTTCCATTTCCAGGAGTGTATTTGCAAATGGATGTCCAGACAGATATGTTGATGAGTCAAGAATTTCTTTATAATCACAATACAGACCAATATCAAAGACACAGAATCAACAACATATTCAAAATGAAGTTCATGTTTGTGTATGAAAATTGTGATATAACCAAAAAATGACAAGTCAGTCAAAAAGTAAGTTCTGTCAATATCTGTTAAGAATGCAGCTCTCCATGTCTACCAGACATATATTGTTGCCCTTGCCTTTGGTGTGAATTATGTACAAGTATTGGAAGATGTTTTGATTAGGCGAGAAATTCTTCTAGATAAGCTTAAGTATTGTGATATGAGTGAGACAGTGCACAGAAGGTTTAATTCATATTTAACTGGAGGAATTCAGAATGTTGGAATTAACAGCAAAGATAGTCTGCAAAAATCAGAGTCCTGTAACTGGAAAGGTATCAAGGATGGCGTCCCACAGGGTTCAGTCTCGGGTCTCTTATTATTCTTAATATATGTTAATGATTTGCTGAGGAATTGTAAATAATGTCTTTCAGAAAATTATTAAGTGGTTCTCTGCAAATCGACTCTAACTAAATTCTGAGAAAACACAGTACATACAGTTCCATGCAGTAAATAACACCATTGATAAACATAGACTGAACAGAAGACTGTTGCTAAGGCAGGATATTTAAAATTTCTGGGCTTGTGCACTGATGAGAAACTGCATTGGAAGAATCACATTAATAATCTGCTGATGTGGTTAGGTTCAGCTGCATACGCTATTAGGGTTATTGCAAATTCTGGTGATAAAAATATCAGTAAATTATCGCACTATACCTGTTTTCATTCACTGCTTTCATATGGCATCTTATTTTGGGGTAATTCATCATTAATTGCACAAAAGCAAGTAATCAGAATAATAGCTGGACCCCACCCAAGATCACCTTGCATTTACTTAAGGAACTCGGGATATTCGCAGTACCATCACAATACATATATTCACTTATCAAATTTGTTATTAATACTCCATCCCAGTTCAAAGACAATAGTGAAGTGCATAGCTACAATAACAGTGAAGTGCAGAGCTACAATACTGGAAGAAAGGATGATCTTCACTATTCTGAGTTAAATCTCACTTTGGCACAGAAAGGGGTGAATTATGCTGCCACAAAAATCTTTGGTCATTTGCCAATAGTATTAAAAGTCTGGCAGATAGCTGACCAACATTTAAAAACACATTAAAGAATTTCTCAATGACAACACCTCCTACTCAATAGATGAATTTTTAAATATGAAGTAGTAACCGAATATGTTTAAAGAAAATGGACACATTTCACATCATTATAAAATATCATATTCATGATCTATGGAACAAGTACTAATGTAATGATGACTATCATTATCCATCAAACATCTGTAAAAGTGATGCCTTCAGATAAGTCAGTGTCCCTGTGTGGTCTGGTATGGATTTAGGTGAATGGATATGACACTCAGTGTTTATGTGTGGCTCTGTAAAGTCCAGTCTGCAGTGTTGACGTACTCAGTGGTCATATGAGTCCTTATGCCAGTTACTTGCTAATTATTTCATCTTGCAAGATGACAATACTAGATCACACGACTCATGTTGTGGATCAACATCTCTGCCATCAGCAGAGAGTATATTGGAGTAGAAATTGCTGCACACAGCTGAGAGTAACTCCTAGACACCTTCATTAACACCAACATGTATCACAAAACTGCTGCTCTTCATAATCACACTTTACATTATTTGTGATGTACTTAAGTCACACATTTATTTTGAACCCTTCAAACATGTTCTGAGCTTGGTTGCAAATCCCTGATCTGAAACTGTGGCATCTGTGCTGTTTTAAATGGTACACAGACTGTAGCATGCCCTATTTGTGATTCTCCTTATATGGCTAGTTGCCCTTGTTCAAACGTCTAAGCTTTCCAGTAATTTTTTTACTGACAAACCTGCAACCATGATAATATAGTTTCACTGCAAAGTAGACTGATTTCATTAGTCTCATACTATAAGTTCTACTTAAGTTCTATTCATGCTAATGCACAATGAATACAACACTGTATATATGCCACACAGCAGAAGCCAAAATGCAAAAATTGTGGATACTGTTTATAGAGTTGTCATAATAAAATATTTTTACTGAATTTTTAACATTTGAGAAACACAGCAACTAAAGATTATTACTTTGAGGGGGAAAATATCTGTTGCAAACTACAATAAATTTTGAGCATCAGCTTAATCAGACATTTTGATAACTCAGCCGCGCGGGATTAGCCGAGTGGTCTAAGGCACTGCAGTCATGGACTGTGCGGCTGGTCCCAGCGGAGGTTCGAGTCCTCCCTCGGGCATAGGTGTGTGTGTTTGTCCTTAGGATAATTTACATTAAATAGTGTGTAAGTTTAGGGACTGATGACCTTAGCAGTTAAGTCCCATAAGATTTCACACACATTTGAACTTTTTTTTTATTTTATTTTATTTTTTTTGTATAACTCATTACTTTGTGGTCTCTAATGTATGGGAATGTTTTTTTCTGTTAATAAAGCAGATATTATTTGTTTCTTTCTTTCATAGACTGCTGCCATAGAAAATCTACTGGAAACAAAAGTGGAGCCATTGTTGACAGAATTGTCAGACGTATTCGATGGACCTGTGGCTAATCAGACAGCCAGAGCACTGCTTCTTTCCACCATGGCTTATATAAATGGAAATTCATCAACAGCTCTCGCCAACATGCAGGAAATAAGCCGACCACTTCATGGCATTAGCCTGTCTCCAGTGGTTTCTATTGTTCAGGAGGCAGAGACTATTAGGTATAAATTCCCAATTGATCTGTGCTACTTTTTTTCTTTTCTTTTTCAAGTGAAACAATACAGTATTACATGAGAGTTTTATATATCACATATATACTATGTTACTCATTTTTAAGAACGGTAGATTGCATTTAATATTACAACATGCGGTTAATTGTGGTAAGTTTAAAAGGGTATATTTGAAAGAGTAGACTAAATGAAAGTACATGTTTTTATCTTAATAATAAATATACGTTAATTATCATAATTTAAGTTAAAAATACAAAATTTTGTTTTCAGAACATAAGTAAAAGTATCACATTTTTCTTATAAGAGTGTATTTTTACCTAATTGGTTTTCTCTATTCTTACATTAAAGGTCGCCTTATAACTTTGAGAATTTATTCATTTTATAAAGAGGTTGATCTATGAGGAACATTTTTAGTGTCCTTTTGAATGCCTGTACATTAGTAATTTCTTTTTTATACTGTGGGAGGCTTGTTGTATTGGTATGCATGTGACAGCACTCTTACCAATATCTTCCAATACGCTGCTCATAACAATGGGATTTTACTATGCTCATACCTCAGGTTCTAATAGTGCTAAAAAGGTAGGGTCAAGTGTTTTGAATAGCCCTTGTGCTAGGGACCATTTTTATACTCATTAGAAGGACCATCTTAAGTGTCACTGTCCTACTGTACAAGGTCAAAGTACGAATATTACACACCTCCTCTTGCATAGGCAAATATAGCAAATTGGTTCGTTCATTTTGCATTTTGTGGTCTACAGTGGTCTTGATGAGACTTATGGAGACACCATTAGTTAATGGCCAGTCCCTCAGAAAACCTCCCCAAAAAATGTTTTTTTTACTATATTATCACTTTCACTAGCAGACCAAAACCCAGCCGAGGATTCGAAGATGACTATGCACAGCCAATGGCTGAAATTTTTACAATGTATTTGTATGATTCTGATCTCAAACAACAAATATCTCTATCCCTTTCCCAGATACAGAGATTCAAAGTTATAGTATTCATACATGTAAAATATGCAAGTAAAAATTAAATAGACTGAGTAGTGATGGGTATATCCATGACAAACCTGTGATTTAATTAAACTAACCTGTGAATGAATGAAAAAATTGAATGAATGATCCATTTGCGTAAATTCATGAGAGGTCACTAAGGAAAGCCCAAAGAAATGTGTTTTTTGCTGTCAGCAACTGACCATCCCCAGTCGCGGATTCCAAGAAGATTATGCACAGCAGACAGCTGTAATTTTCATGATATATTCCTTAGATTCTGGTCTTGAACAACCCTGAAAATTTTCTAGATACCTTTGTTTCGAGATACAGAGGTTCCAAGTTACCCTTCTTGTGATTGTAAAATTTGCATGGATAATGCGGTGTGAGGCACAAATGTAGTTTATAAAGTGACACAGCACAGAAGAATATGATGTAAAGCATCTCCGTTATCATCAGAAGGGTTTGACAACTCTGTGCTGTAATACTGAAGCACATCCAAAATTTTTGTGTATGTAAAATCCAGTGTGAGGTGTAAAATTACACTGCTGGCCACCGTAAATGCAACACCCTGAAGGAAGCATCCGAATCAAGTGAAATTTACACCATGGGTTTGCAGCGATGAGATATGCAACTGATTAGAATTTCAGCGCAGACGCACATCACGCGTGCCTGTGGCGCCACCTCATAGCGCCATTTAAGGGTTGGCGATTTTGACGAGTGTACGTTCGGCACGTGTGTTTACCTTGTGGTTGTTTCACAAGACGATCAGTTATGCCTCGTAGACAACAGCGAACATCGTTTGATCAAGTATCCGAGTTAGACAGAGGAAGGATAGTGGCTTACCGAGATTGTGGATCATCATACAGAGAAATCGCTAGTCGTGTTGGACGAAACCAAACAACTGTAATGCGGATATGTGACCGTTGGATGCAGGAGGGTATGACGGACCGACGTGGTCGATCGCATTCACCTCGGTGCACCACAGCACGTGCTGATAGGCAAATTGTGCGCATGGCAGTGACGGATCACTCAGTGACACCCCGAACCATAGCACAGCACATTGCGTCTGTAACGCATCATCCAGTGTCTGCGCGTACTATTTGACGCCGTTTACAGCAGAGTGGTCTGTCCGCAAGACGTCCATTGCTTCGTCTACCATTGACGCAGAACCACAGACGTCTCCGTCGCCAATGGTGTGATGACAGACGGATGTGGATGGCAGAATGGAATGATGTTGTCTTTACTGACGAGGCACGCTTCTGTCTGCAGCACCACGATGGTCGGATTCGAGTGTGGAGACACCGTGGAGAGAGGATGCTGGACAGCTGCATTATGCACCGCCACACTGGTCTTGCACCGGGTATTATAGTATGGGGCGGTATTGGATATTACTCTCGCACGCCTTTAGTACGCATTGCCGGTACTTTAAATAGCCGGCGCTACATATCCGAGGTGCTGGAGCCAGTTGTCCTTCCTTACCTTCAGGGCTCGGCCACAGCCATATTTCAACAGGATAATGCGCGACCACACGTGGCACGCATTGTCCAAAGGTTCTTCGTCAATAACCAGATTGAAGTGCTTCCCTGGCCAGCTCGCTCTCCGGATGTTTCGCCGATAGAAAACATGTGGTCCATGGTTGCTCAATGAGTGACCCAGATTACATCCCCAGGTGCCACACCAGATGATCTTTGGCAACGTGTGGAAGCTGCTTGGGCTGCTGTACCCCAGGAACACATCCAACGTCTCTTTGACTCAATGCCGAGACATGTGGCAGCGGTGATCTCCAACAATGGCGGCTACTCTGGCTACTGATTCTGGCAGGAACCACATGTCACAGACGTCTGTAAACGTAATCATTTGATACTTGGTCAACATGTTACCTACAAAATAAATTTTGTTGTGCTACCTCTTGTCATTCTTGGTGTTGCATTTACGGTGGCCAGCAGTGTAGTTCAGCATTATTTCAATTTCACACAAGCAAACTATCAAAATTTTACCTGCTGTGACAGGGAAAAGAAGGGAACCAGCAGAAAAATGCTCCTATCAGAGCATGAAAAAGGTGAATATGCTCCTCTTTATTAAAAGATTCTGACTGAAAAGTGGAGTACCAGAAGCCTCATTCTACCTCCCTTGCACCTTTAAAAATTTTCACAAAAATATTGGCATGCAAACGTATTAACACATCTCTGTGCTACGAGAGAAGGAGATAGTGACAGTGGGAAAGAGACAGAGAAGTAATAAATACTGGAAGTCAGTAGACTGTGTGTGGAATAGAAAGGGCAAAGGAGACAATGGCAGTGTAAGAGAAAGAGAGGGACATAGTGACAGTGGAACATAGTAGACAGTGAGAGAATAGTGCTAGGAAAAGGGTAAAGGAGACAATGCCAGTGGGAGAGGAATAAAGAGAAATAAAAAGCAGAAGCAGGTGATATCCAGTGATAACGAGAGACAGTCTGTGACAATGAGGAAGAGAGAGTTAGTGACAGTAAGAAGAGATAGCAGCAGCGGGAAGGAATTAATGAGATAGTAGCAGTAAGAAAGAACAAGAGGGAGACAGTGACAGTGAGAGGAGACAATAGTAGTAGGACAGAACGAAGGAGACTGAGGCTGTGAGGCAGGAGACAGTAACAGTGACAGTTCGATAGCCACAAAGAGATAATGACCAGGAGTTGGGCTGAATGAGTGAGTGAGAATGGGCAATTGGGAGTGTAAGTTGCACGAGAGGCTTACAGTGATGGACTTGTAAATGTGAGCAAGTTACAGTTATGACAGCTTGTGGGAGTGAGAGATGACTTGCATGTTAAAAAGAGCATGAATAAGTTCACATGCCAAAATTTTTTTGAAAATTTTTAAAGGTGCTGAGGAAGACAGAATGAGGCAACTGGTACCCCACTTTCCAGTCAGTCTTTTAATAAAGAGGAAGATATTCACTTTTTTGTGCTCCAATAGGAGCATTTTTCTGCTGATGCTTTTATACCTGGGTCAGTAACTCTCTTGTTTACTTTTGTGAGAATTGTAGTGCCTTGGTGGAAATTTTTGACCTGTTCTGTGTCACAGTTGTGAACATCACAATTTGTCTGAAATAATTCCCTGTTGTCAGATACAAACATCATCAGTGAGTAGTTTCCCATTGGATACCTTCTGAAATTTAGTTCACCTAGAATGTCATCCTTTACACTAAACACAGCTCTACCTGTGTAGGATCCCTTGTGAAGGCCGAACTGTGTAGGTGTCAGTAAGTGATTTTGTGTAGGGCAGATATAAATCCTGTCATACACTATTTCCTAAAATACCTTTGTGAACATTTGCAGCAGAGAAATGGGCTGATAGCTGGATATTATATTCATTGCCCCACTTTCATGAACCAGCATCACTATTGCATGTTTTAGTCTAACCAAATATAGCTCACTTTGCATTGCCTGTTCACGCAAATAACACGAAATGTGACTGATTGAGTCTGGACATGATTTTAAAATCCTACTTGATACACCATCATATCCAGAGAGTTGAGAGCCTTTAAGCAATTTTACAGCTTTTTCATTTTCTTTAGGAATTGTGCTTTTGAAATGGAGTGCTATGTTTGGTGTAATTTCCACATGATTAAGTAGTTCTAAGGCTTTTGTTGGAGATTGCTTCTTATTTGGATCTTTATTCACTACTGAATAGGTCACTGAGATAGTTATACACTTTGCTGTTCACAAATGATTTGTTGCTGCATTTCACACTCTGCCCATCATCAGTAATATCTGCCAAGGAAGAATGCAGTCAGCACTACCAATGTAATTAACAACGCATCAGTTAAAGTGAATTTTACAAAAGGTGCTACATAAAGTACAGGAGTACACACACCAAAAATAAGAACAAAGTCTTCATACAGAGTATGGACTCATGTGTATTACTCATCAGTATCTGAACTTAATTGATAGCAGGATGGTATTACAAAGCTTAACTGATATCAATCGTCATCAGAAGGTGTAAATGGATAAGGTCAGTGGCACTGTATTGTGCCCATAGAAATAATTGAACAGCATATATTAAAAGCATAAATCATAAAAGAAAAAAATCTAAGTATAAACCTAGAAATATGATAAAATAGGAATATACCCAACAGTGTGTACAGAATACAGGATTCAATAAACAGTTTTACAAAAAGTAGCTCACATGAACTGCCAACCAGACAGTGAGCCCAAGTTGAAAAATGGTTTATTTGCACCATATTACAAGTAAATAGTAAAATACAAATCCTCATAGTGTTATATTCACACAAAATAAATAACTTTTCAAAAAGTAACTAACAGTAACTGCCACCAGGAGCTGGGACTGAATTGGAAAAAAAAATGTTATTGTGCCACATTAGCAGTAAATGATAAAATGCAAAGTACTTGTAATGCACTATTCATACAGAAACCAAAATATAAAGTAACATAGTTAATCTGAATGACAATATATAACCACAGAGCATTGCAGCAAAAAGGCACATTAGAATTAAGAGAGATATCTTTATTGCATAGTTAGTCCCACTTGGACTAAATATTAAATGCTTCATCAAGTTTATAGTAGTCATTAGCTCAGAAGTCTCTGTGAGTATTTATAACTGTTTCACTCTATTATTACAATACAAAACACAAATAAGGTACAATGTATAAAGCACTGACAAAAGAATTGAAAATGCATCAAAATGTTCATAAGGAAAACCTAATATTAGAAGCTACTGGCAGAGAAGTAAAGAGCTATAGCCATAGGATACATGGTAAAAACTGATCGTAAGAAAAAAAAGAATCTACAAAAAAAGTGTCTTCTCCTGTTTAGGGATTTAGAATCTGCAGGAACAGTTAACAACCAAGCAGTAACACAATGCCAACATATTGAACAATGAGTGAATAATTTTTCAAAGATAATTTTCTTCTTTTTACCCATTGTGAATTACTACCATCTTAAACAAACTAAATACAGCTTTCTAAGAATGCCAAGAATATAATGGAAAGGATAATATGTGAACTTAATTCTGAACATAATTCTACGTTATTCATGTATTTTTAGGCATTTTCATCCTCCACTACGGATCCTTGCTCCTTCCTTTTGTGTCAATACAGAAACGTTTTCTTATCCCTAGCCAGAACCCAGGCCCACATACTGTTCCTGTGTTGTTACTTGGCTCATTGACTCCCCTCAAATGGCCTTACCGTCAAATTACCCATCCCCAGCTGCCACCATTTCTTCCGCAAAGACAGTCATCTGTTCAGATTCTGCCAATCCTCATCCTTTACCAACACAGTCCTGCAAAACCATATCAATCAGGCTCAAACCCCTTTGCAGTACCTTCTCTCCATCTGCACAATTCTCCTGCTATACAATCCCAAATTCCTGGATCCCATATCAAACGTTGAAACTCTTGTCCTCCAGGGACTAGAGCACCATGCACAATGCCACCTCAAAAACCTCTCCATCCTGTTCACTCCCACCTTGGACTACCATTGTACACTACCTCTACAATAACCTCCAAACCTCTCCCATGTCCCTTCATAGCTGACTAACTCTGTCTCACAGACCTACTACATTTACCCCATCCTCTGAAACTCCCTCAAAACACAGTCATGAACCTTTCCTCCAAAAGTCTTAGCCCCACAGAAGTATCAGCCCTTTCCAAAGGCCTCACCTTTTACCTCATCCATCAAATTCAATCATGCAGGACCAAAGACCTTCTCTCCTTCTTCCAATTCCTACAGTGGAAACACTTTTCCGCTACCAACCCTACCAATCAGACTCAACCAAAGACCAATGTTGAACCCTGCCTGACTCAGTTCACTCCTCCATCCGACCGTCATCCACCCCCACTGCCCCCAAATCACCCCCTGTTAACTTTCGAGAATTTCTTGACCTTGAACCTTGCCTCACAATCATTCCTCAACTATCTCAACATGCAAATTAACCTTACATCTGCAGAAAGAACTGCAATCCACCATTTAAAAATTGACCCCAACCTTATAATCCTACCTGCTGACAAAGTCTCCACCATTGTTGTTTTGGGCCGCAAGGATTATGTGGAAGGAGGACTCTGCCAGCTGTCAGATTCATCCACTTACAAACCCTGCCACAGTGACCCCCTTCCAGAAATCCACCAGGATCTCCAGTCTCTCCTCAGATCCTTAGTCCCATCCCAGAAACTCTCCCTGGAGGATGAGGTGGCACAGGGGTTAGCACATTGGACTCACATTCGGGAAGATGATGGTTAAAACCCGTGTCTAGCCACCCTGATTTAGATTTTTGTTAATTTCCTTAAACCACTTCAAGGAAATGCTAGGATGGTTCCTTTGACAGGGCACTGTCAAAGATCTCCCGGCTAAAGTGAATTTGTCACAAAACATAGACTCACACAGTTCTTCTCAGGACCCTCCAGCTGTAAACTTTGGACCGGTCATCAAGATATGTCAAATCAACATTGAAGGCATAAGTAAATCAAAATGCCAAATCTTACAAAAGATTTTATCAAAATATAACATCAATGTTGTTGTTGTTCAGGAAACTCATACTGAAAATGAAGAGCAAATGAATCAGAGAAGAAAAATTCCTGGCTTTGAATTACTATGAGCAACGTACCACCATGCTTACAGAGTGGCAGCACACGTATGATCATCAGTCAAGAATGCACATCTATGCTCTGTATCTGATCTCAATGGCAGCCAAGAAGTTACAGTAAAAACAGGAGAACTAGCAATAATTAATGTATAAAAACCCCCAGCTATCTCTTGGCCTCCGCTGGTCATCTGATATCACAGCACCTCTTCGTATACCTCAGAGATTTTAACAGACATCATACTCAATGGAAATATAAGGAAAGTGGTGGAAATGGTGGAGCCATTGTAAATTGGGCAGAAGAAAATAGCTTATATTTGGTGTTTGATGAAAAGGATAAAGGAATGTTCATATCAGCAGCTTGGAGACAGGAGTATAATCCTGATCTATGCTTCGTAACAACAAATGAAAATAAATTACCTCTCCAAAGTTCATGGTTGGTATAACAAGACTTCCCACACAGCCAACACAGTCCACTCTTAATTGAAATATGGACAAATATACCACTCAATTCATTTTTTTCCATGACCTAGATGGAACTTCAGAAAAGCAAAGTGGGATGTATGTGCTAAAAATCTGGACAATTGTCTTGGTTGGATTCACCCAAAAACAAAAAACTATGAGAGGCTCATTGGAGCTATTATAACTGCAGGAAAGAAGGCCATCCCTAGTAGCTACTGGAAGCCAGGTTGAAATGAAACTAGTGATAAGCTGTATGACAGATTTCTGAAAAGTGGGGACCTGGACAGAGCAGATAGCCTCAATACAGCCAGATGAATTAGGTGGACAGAGACTGTCGAGGCACTCAATTTTCAAACATCTACATCTACTGTCCACATCAGGAGCACCAAGGGATAAAATTCATATAAGATACATTAGCTGCACACTTACATTGCTTTAAAAAATAAAAAATAAAAAAAATAAAAAAATAAAATTAAAAAAACCACAAATGAACAATCTGACTTCTCAAGAACTTTCTCTATACCCAAAATTTCTGCTGCTCTTAAAACTCTAAGAGCAGAAAAGACTCGGGGAAGTGATGGAATCCACCCAGAATTTCTTCTGCATAGTGGGAACTAAACAAAAAGATGACTGGCTGATTTTTTTCTCTGACATTATGATATCTGGTTCAGTCATGAAACAATCAAAAATCATAGCAATACTCAAGCCCAGCAAGGCACAAGACTAGCCTAAGAACTACTGCCCAGTCACACTGTTGAGCACTATTTGTAAGTTCCTTGAAAGAATTCTATATAATTAGATTAGGCCAGTTATGTTTCTGAACCTTCCTCTTGAGCAAGCTGGATTCCATCCAGGATGGCAAGTTTTATCTTTAACAATATTTATTGAACCAGGATACCAAATGAGGCAGAAAACACCAGTTGCTTTCACTGATCTAAGTGCAGCATATGGCACAGTTTGGAGGCAAGGACTGCTTTATAAATTATTGCAACTTGTCCCATGCAAATAGACAATTGAACTAATGAACAATATGTTAACTGAAAGAACATTTACTGTAACTATAGAAAAAGACACTAGCTGCCCAAAAGTACAAAATAATGGCTTACCACAGGGATCCATTCTTGCTCCTCTCTTGTTTAGTCCATATATATATATATCTGATATCACCCAAACACAGTTCAGAAAGTTTGATTATGCAGATGACTGGGCAATAGCTACCCAACACAAAACTTTTGAAAGAACTGAAGAAATCCTAACTTTTGATCTACATATCTTAAGCCACTATTTCCACAAACGGAGGTTACAACCAAACTCAAATAAAACAGAAGTTTCATGTTTTCATCTGTCCAATGGATTGCCACACACAGCCCTTGGTGACTAGTTTGAACGAGACACATTTCATCATATTATGCACCCAATGTACCTTGGGATCATGTTAGATAGGACACTTTCTTTTAAGGAGCACTTGACACAAACATCTGCTATGCTCAAAATCAGAAACAACATTCTCCATAAACTCTGCGGCTCTCATTGGGGATCATCAGCAGACACTCTCCGGTTATCAGCACTGAGCTTGGTATACCCAGCAGCAGAGTGCGGTGCACCTGTATGGCTTAATAGTCCACATGTTAAAAAGATAGACATACAACCTAATGAGGCCATGCACATTGTTAGTGGGTGAGTATGATCTACTCCCACATATTGGCAACTTACGTTGAGACACATTCCACCTCCTGATATCAGACAGAAGAGTACGCTATTGCGTTGAGTACCAGAAGATTGCTAATAACATCGACCTTCCAGTAATGGACAACATATTCCCTGCAAATTGAAAAAGACTAAGATCAGGACATACCACTGCCATCACAGCCAGGAAACTGAATTCAGTCCCATCAATGAATGGAAATGCTGCTGGCAACAAAACTGTTCCCCACAATGCCTGGAGCTGCGTTGCATCCAGAAGAAATCCCCTGGATTCAACCAGCCTTGGGCAATTTGGATTATTTTGATCCTCATCTGATTGGGCCATGGACAATGTGCAGACACTCTCTACAAGTGTGGCAAATTTTCATTATCATCCTGTGACTGTGATGTGGAATGACAGACAGTTGCTCATGTTGTATTGACATGTCCCGCACGTGCCTACAAGAGTCCTTTTGAAGTGATGAGTGATGAGTGATGCTATAAAATACATAAATGACCTTTATATCCATGTATAGCTGTTGCTTTTTGTGTTATTTTATGCTGGAGAGCTGTGCTTAAATGTTGACATGTAGTAGTTTTGTGATCTTTGTATATATATTGCCATATGATAAATAAATAAATAAGTAACCACACAGTGCCCTGCTCATCACAATTGATGACACCTCCCTTTAAACTAACACCACTAGTACCCATGACCTTACTGCTATTGAACATTACCATTCTCAACCCCTGATGGATTCCAAACCAACAAGCTCCTTCCTAGTCGTCATGATCAACTATATTCTCACCCAAAAATTATTTCTCCTTTGAAGGCATTACCTACAGACAAACCCAGGTGACAGCTATGGGCACCAGCATGGCACCAACCTATGCCAACCTACTCATGGGCTATTTAGAGGAATCCTTCCTAAACATCCAGAATACCAAACTTCTCAGCT
The DNA here is from genome assembly GCF_021461385.2 of Schistocerca piceifrons. NCBI lineage: Eukaryota > Metazoa > Arthropoda > Insecta > Orthoptera > Acrididae > Schistocerca > Schistocerca piceifrons. Next base: position 294,140,435 of record NC_060139.1, on the reverse strand, counting down.
GGTTCAGATCCGCTGGTGACATCTTCATGATCTGGATCAAGGGTGAGGAAACCCTATCCACATTCCTCCAGATGCTCAATGGCTTCTCCCCTTCTGCTTCACTTGGTCCTACTTAACCCAACAAGCCACCTTCCTCAATGTTGACCTTCACCTCAGAGATGGCTACATCTGCACCTCTATCCATATCAGACCTACAAACTACCAGCAGTACCTCCACTTCAACAGCTGCCACTCATTCCATACCAAGAAGTTCCTTCCATACAACCTAACCACCCAATGCCGTCACATCTGTAGTGACAAGCAGTCCCTCTCAAAATATACTTAGGGTGTCACTGAGGCCTTCACAGACCATAATTAGCCTCCCAACCTTGAACAAAAACTGATCATTCACGCCTCATCTCTCCAGTCACCACCAATTCCCAAAGTCCCATCATCTGGCCACAGAGGAGCATTCCCCTAATGACTTGATACCACCCAGGGCTTAAGCAACTGAATCATATTCTCTGCCAGGGTTTCAATTACCTCTCATTGTGCCCTAAAATGAGGATTGTCCTACCCACTACTCTTCACACCTCTCCCACAGTGTTATTCCTTTGCTTACCAAATCTACAAAATATCCTCGCCCGTCCCTACACAACCCCTGCTCCCAGCCTCTTTCCTCATGGCTCGTATCCCTCTAATAGACCTAGATGCAACAACTGTCCAATAGATCCTTCTTCAGTCCAGTCACAAGCATCACCTATCCCGTCAAATGCAGGGCTACCTGTGAAACCAGTATGTGATCCACAAGCTAAGCTGAAACCACTATGCTGCATTCTACATGGGCATGATAACCAACGAGCTGTCTGTCTGCATGAATGGCCACCGACATATTATGGCCAAGAAACAGCTGGACAGACTGTTATTGAACACACCACCCAACAAGACGTTCTTCATTTCAATGACTGCTTCACAGTCTGTGCCATTTGGATCCTTCCCACCAACACCAGCTTTTCTGCATTGCATAGGTAGGAATACTCCCTTCAATATATTGTACATTTATGTAACACTCCTGGCCTCAACCTTCATTATTCATTTTCCTTACCCATCTAGTCCCTTCCCTGCTCCCGTTCCAGCACTACACAGCCCTCTATTACACCAATGCACCCTCAGTCTTTTTACTTCTCTCCTTTTCCACTGCCCGCCTGCCCTCTCTCCCTCCTGCCCTCCATCCAACCTGTCAACTGCATCTTAGCTGCCCTATCCTCTCTCCACTTCATCCCTGTATGCTCCCACAAGTAGCACTTTACCATCCCCCAACCGTATCGTGCTATCCCTCCCCATTGCTCTGCTGCTCACAGTCTGGCTTCAGCGGCAAGAGACTGTGGTTACGTATGTGTGATTTGTGTGTGTGTGTGTGTGTGTGTGTGTGTGTGTGTGTTTTGTCTGTTTTTGATGAAGGCCTTGTTGGCCATAAGCCCACTTTCTGACAGTGTTTTTATTGTGCCTATCTGTAACTCAGCACCTCTACTATGTGGTGAGTAGCAGCTTTTCATAATACTGTTACATTCCATTTTGGGTTTCCCATTGTTTGATTGTACCTGAACTATTCTTACATAAATATTGGTGTAGTGCATTCACAGATTCATGCACTTAACATTTAGTCAAAGTGGCTGCATTTATGCAGAAAAGGTACCTCTCCTCATCCTAAAAGTGCCTATTTACTGACATGCTTTGTGGCTATATTAACTATTTGACTTTACATTTTCAATTTTGTATAAATGGTGCATTGTGAGTAGTTTTTATTTTACCATTTGTTTCTAATACGGCACAAATGCCATAATTTTTCAACTCAGTCTTACTGCCTTGTGGCAGTTCCTGTGAGCTATTTTTTGTAAAGATGTTTATTGAGTCCTGTAATCTGTCCACACTGTTGGGTATAGTCCTATTTTATCATATTCCTAGGTTTATACTTAGATTTTTCTTTTATCATTTATATTTTTAATATAAGGTTGTTCCATTACTTCTATGGGCACTATACAGTGCCACTATCCTTATGTATTCACACCAGCTGATGGCAAGTGATATCAGTTAAGCTTTGTAGCAAAGCCCTGTTATCAGTTAAGTTCAGACACTGGTGGGTAATACACATGAACCCACACTTTGTATGAAGACTTTGTTCTTATTTTTGGTGTGTGTACTCCTGTACTTTATGTACCACCTTTTGTAAAATTCACTTTAAGTCATGTGTTGTTTAGTTACATTTGTGGTTACAACTTTGGATTCTTCCTTAGCAGATATTTCTGATGATGGGCAGAGCCCAAAACGCATCAATAAATCACTTATAAGCAGCAAAATGAATAGATTTTTGCGACCTGTTCAGTAATGGATAAAGATTAAGTTTCATCTCACACCCTAAATTGTGTATTATGGTTGCCTGTTTTTACAGCTACAGTGCGAAAAAATGTATTGAAATCTGAGTTGCCAACTTTTTGATTATTGTGGTCTGTACCATTATCAGAGGACTGTGGTAGCACTGCTTGCTTGTTCTGATTTTACGTTCCTGTTTGTCTCACTTTTTGTGGTGTTCCTTATGATTTTTACTTTCTTGTCTGATTTGCTAATTTTTTGTGCATAATACTCGTATTTTGCCTTCTTGATTACATATGTTCAAATTTTACAGTACTACTTGTAATATAATTGCACTGTTAGGTTTTTACTATATCTCTATTCTATATACAAATCCCTCCTTTTTAGCAAGGTATAGTAAAGTCACTTTTTGTTATCACTTTCTTTTTCCACCACAGATTTGTTTGATTTTAATCTGCCAGTGTGCAGTGTTTTAATGAACTACTTCAATAATTAATTGTTTTGAATGATTCCTGTTGTCAACAAAATGTAGATGTAGCACTTGTCTACATTTGTAATTAATCTCTGCATGTGTGTAGAAAAATTCTTTAACTGCACTTCAATAATTCTTTAGAACTTTAATACTCATTCTCATGTGAAATGATAATAACAGAACATACTATTCCTGTACTCTTGAACAAACTGCACCACACATTCTGTTTTTCTTTGCAGGTGGCCTGTGACAATGGCAATTCTTAGTGTACTATTGGTATTCTGCATGGTGCTATTGTTTGGAGTTGCAAGACACTCCCGTTGTGCGCTTATAACGTGAGTTTGAGGAAATAAACATAAAAAAAATGCACATAATTTTCAGTAATAACTTCCCTTGTTTTGGTACAAAAATATTCATTTCTTTTTCCAGGTTCTCAGTATTTGGCCTGTTTGCTGTTATTATTTCGTGGATAATGGCCTCTATATATCTTGCTTCTTCAGTGGTAAGAATTTGTTAGAATTTTTTTGAGTGACTACTTCTAACATTTCTGCAGAGGTCCCAAACATTTTGTTAGTGAAAAAATTTCAATTGATTTTTAGCATTCAAGTAATCAATATTAAATGAGGAGGTATTGAATAGAATTGGAGAGAAGAGGAGTTTGTGGCACAACTAGACGAGAAGAAGAGACCGGTTGGTAGGACATGTTCTGAGGCATCAGGGGATCACAAATTTAGCATTGGAGGGCAGCGTGGAGGGTAAAAATCGTAGAGGGACACCAAGAGATGAATACACTAAGCAGATTCAGAAGGATGTAGGTTGCAGTAGGTACTGGGAGACAAAGAAGCTTGCACAGGATAGAGTAGCATGGAGAGCTGCATCAAACCAGCCTCAGGACTGAAGACCACAACAACAACAATTGATATTGATGGGCATTAAAGCCTACAAAAGAAATGGGGCAAGCAGCAGCAGAAAGGAAGCAAATGGTGGGATGGTTGACTGTAGTCCAACATGACTATGAGATTGCAGATTTTAGTATGCTTAAAGTAAGAAATCGCGCTTCTCCCATATTGGTGCAATATTTTTTTGAATAAGGAAGTATTTTTTCTGATAATATTTGCTCATTTCATGTATGTTCTTCTCTACAAATGGTAAACTACCTTGCAGATTTCATCATACAGTAAACTATCAGTTGGTATTCACAGACTGTCTTCCTCCATTTTGTTATGAACATGTTTAAATGAGAATACTGATTCTGCCAAAAAATGGATTTGTGTCTATATTCATTTGCTGTTTTCTATTTTCTTCTTCTATTTGAGTAACACAATTGTCCTTGAATCAGGCCCTGGGAGATTTGTGTGTGGCCCCAGAGGCCTTTCTGGAGAGAGAAGCCCCCGGCGCTACACAGGCAGAAATTCTCACGTACTATGTACGGTGTGAAGGTTCACGAGCAAATCCCTTCTCCCAGCGCCTCCAGGCAGGGCAAAGGGCAGTTCAGGCAATGGGTGCAGGCCTGTCACTTGTTGGCCGCATTGCCCGCGAACTGTACGATGCTGGCAAGCTGCACCCTCTTGACATGCTGATCACAGAGCGTGCTCACGTTGAAGGCCTCGTCACTGGCCTCACGGCTATGGTGGACTGCCGCCGACTCCACCAGCAGTACGTCTCTGCTGCCAACAGCTTGTGCGACTTGGGACTGTAAGTAGTAGTTAATGTTACTAGAGAAATTTTTAATAATGCTGCATTTACAAAATATTTTTCATGGGATAAATGATGTTCATGAAACATGTTATATAGTTGTCTGTATTATAACACAGTCTTTCCTATATTTTTTTGTTGATAGTATTTCCTTATTTGTTAAACATTTTACTTTACTTCTACTTTTTCTTTTTTCCTTTCCTTTTTCTTTTGCTTCTTTTTTTTTTCTTTGTTTAGAGTCAGCTTACCTCCTGTTTGTCTTTTAGGTTTTACCCCCATCTCCTTGTCTCTTTTCTTCCTATATTTTTTTGTTGATAGTATTTCCTTATTTGTTAAACATTTTACTTTACTTCTACTTTTTCTTTTTTCCTTTCCTTTTTCTTTTGCTTCTTTTTTTTTCTTTGTTTAGAGTCAGCTTACCTCCTGTTTGTCTTTTAGGTTTTACCCCCATCTCCTTGTCTCTTTTCTTCATAGTTTGTTATGCACCATTCATTCCTGAACTCATTTTTCTTCTGCTCAATCTATCTTTACTTCTCAGTCTTTCCTTCTATGATCTCTACTCTAAAGCTGGCACAGTGGTTACCATTGTACCATCTTTGCCTCCTACTGTCTCTGACACCTATGCCTTCATCTTTGTCTCACTTTGACTTAATAACAGTTGGGTCCTTCACAACCTGGGAATAACTGGTCAACTCTTCCTTCCTCCCTTAGCAAGGAACTAACAGGTCTGAAAGCTAGGAATAGTTTTTTCACTTTTAAATGTATCTGTCAGAAATACTGAGATTCCACTTTCTTAAATGCCAACCAGCTGTTCTGTGTCTTACAATTTTACACTATGTCACAGCCAGACTTTTATGGCACATTAACATGTCAGATCATGGAAATTTGTGGCATAACATGGAAGGAACTATACTGGATACCATGAATGCAACTTTGATCTGTTTGTGCTTTCAAAAATGAAGAGCCAAAAATTATTTATTCAAAGTAATGAAATTGTGGTCTTTTAACAGCACTATCACTGAGAAATGAAATGGTCATTGGTAGAAGAGCCATGTGTTTGAGGAACATTTCATAAAGGGGCTTAGTATGTCAAGCAGAAGGTTCTTATTGGGAAATCAGTTTCCAGACAATCAAGGGAGTGGTTATCTCTTATTTAGCACCTCATAATGTACAGTTTCAATACATCATTTATTGTACAGGGACTCACTAAGAACAAACAGTAAATTGCATCCTACAGTATTTTTGCAATATTTCTTAAGGCATAAATAATAAAATAGCATAATTTTGAAATCCTGAATTAATTACATTTTACAGAAACAAGAACAATTTTTTCCAGTTTTGTTCTCTGAATGTAAGTGCTACCACGATTTTAAAATTGTTACTAAGTGATAGCTGCATGGGCACAAAGTATTAGGTATATGCAGTGGAAGCATATTTCTTTGAATATGCTATAGATTTTCTGGGCCATATGCTGTGGACTCTGGGCAAAGAGATGCACTCTGTGAATAGAATACATGAAAATACTCATATTATCTGATACTGTATACATGTTGAAAATTGTCAGCTAAAAATTGTCGAGGATTTTTTTCATAAAATCACAGAGAGAGGGAATGACTGGCCATCACATCCCTCAAGGAGGCAAAATCCCAGTACTGCTGATAGTAGCATTTAAAAGTGAACAAACTATTCCTAGCATTCAGAACCGTTAGTTCCTTCCTCAAGAAGGCAAGGAGGAAGAAAGGAGGGGTAGTTCGGGAAAATTTAGAAAGGAAAGGGCCAGGTCACTCATAGCCCAGTATGAGGGGGATCCACACCCCTCTCATATCACAACAAAATACAGGAATGTCATTAAGTGTATGAAAAATTAAGCTGTGTGTATTTTATTACTAGGAATTGTAGAGGGGAGTGAGTACATAATATTCTGAATAGGAACCCATGTCTGGAAACATGCCATTTCAGTGCTACAGCCATTGAAAACATGTTTGCTCCCTCCCTTGTACCTTTTGTGACACATAGAGAACCAGTGAAAATTTTCATGTTCTGTTCTTTGTTACAGGTATGGATTAACATTCATGCTGGTGGCTAGCATTTCTGCAGGATTTTTCTTCACAGTATTGGTGTGGGTTGATTCTCATACATGGATATACATTAGAAAAAGGTAAGTTAAGAATGAAGTATTGCAAACATGAAACTGATACAATGAACTGCACAAGATTTCTTCATTTGTGTGGCCTTACTGTTCATAGTTGCTTTACAGTTTCTGAGGGATATTTTTGGCCCACTGTTAAAAATACAAGCAAATGCATAGTTACCTCACCAGGTGCATTTCACTTTATTGATAATGTCTTACTTCAGCAAAGCAAAATGTGTCTGATGAGAAAACCACACATTTGCTTGTAGTTGTAATGATGGAACAAAAATATCCTCAGAAGTTGAACAAGATGTATTGCCAAAATAGCACTGGCTCATCTTCAGCTTGGATTTGGGAGAACAACTCTCAAATCACTGTCCAGATTTAGGTTTTTCATGATTTCCCTAAATCACTCCAGGCAAATGTCAGGATGGTTCCTTTGAAAAGGGCATGGCCAATTTCCTTCCATGTTCTTTTGTAATGCAAGTTTGTGCTCCATCTCTAATGACCACATTGTCAATGGGACGTTCAAGTCTAATATTCCTTCTTTTCCTTCTACAGCACTGAGATTTAAAAAAAGGGAGCATTGCTTCTATTTAAGAAAATCCCTTTGTCAGGAGACAGAAGTTATCAAATTGCTGCACTTAATAGGTCAGATTTGGTTGTTCAGTTTGTCAGTTAGTCACAACTTGATGAAAAAGCCTTTTCATTCATCTAAACTGCTACAATTCATTACTAAGAACTAAAAACATTACAATGAAACAGTTGCTTATTAATGCCACTTTTATTGCAGTTAAACTACTGAGTTGAAGGTATTGTTGTAGTGCCTTTTAACAACTGCTCTACTAATAAGTCATTTTTCACCAAAAACACTTAAAGTGCTTAAAAATACTGCAAATGTCAAGAAGTCTCACTTCCAAAGCTGTGAAAGGTATGATATTATTACATGGAGCTTCACTGTATTGCAAACCTCATCTGTCTTATTAACACGAATACAGTTTTCATAGCAATTTTGTTCCCCACTTCCAGGAAATAATAATAACAGCAGTATAACATCACTGAACAGTCAGTATTATCTTTTGCAGACGTATTTGATGACCACACCCCTCTCATATCACAACAAAATACAGGAATGTCATTAAGTGTATGAAAAATTAAGCTGTGTGTATTTTATTACTACAGGGTGTTTGGGTATTCCCATTACAAAATTTTAGGAATTGTAGAGGGGAGTGAGTACATAATATTTTGAATAGGAACCCATGTCTTGAAACATACCATTTCAGTGCTACAGCCATTGAAAACATGTTTGCTAGGTACGTAACAGGGTTTTCATGGTGGGGCGGTGCCTACAACAGATCAGCTGATTTCATTTGATGCCTGTCCTACCTCTCTGACCTGGTTCAAGCCTCATTCAGTGTCTGTGAGTGTTAAAGCAAGATGATTGAATACAAATTTGCAGAATATACTGATATGATTCTTCTGGATGATGAAGCTCATGGTAACGGAAGAGTTGCTTATCACCTTCATCATCAAGATCATTCCTTACAACATCCCATTCCATGACATACTGTTTTTGCCTCAATTAAAAAGAGGCCATACTTCATCACATTGAAGAGAAACCGTCAATGATTACACAAGCAATTTCTTCTGCTATTAGTGATTGGAACTGAAAAACAAGTGATGTACTGAATCATGCCTAATCAATTACTTGTAAAAGTAGTAACTTTACCAACCCGTTTTCAAATGGCCATGTCTTTGGAACCTTAACTCATCTGCTTCTGAGCATTCAGATAATGTTAATAAGTTCTATTTCTATGATCTAGATATAGGTACTTTATTGATGTGTGGTCTAACTAGTTTTGTCTTATCTAAGATGTAGGTGATTAAAAATGTGAGGGGAAATATTCATTAGAAACTGGACTGTCCATGATTAATGAAATTCATAAAAGTGAAACATTCTGCCGAGTAGTACCAAAGACAAACATCAAATGGTTCTCTCATGTGATACATTGATGTAAAGCTGCTCTTATTAGAATTTGTAGAGAGAGACACACAATATTAATGTTGTCTTTATTGTATTTTGTGCAAAATGAAATTGTCAGCCTGACCAGAAACACAAAGACATATCAGTAATTAACTATGCTGAGAAAACCTTAGGAATTACATCACTTTCCTTTCATCTTATCTTCTTAGCAATGGTACATGTACTCTTAATCACTTTCAACAGGTGAGTCCCTCTCCCCTGAGTGACTTGGCCTTCCATTGTAACCTCCTGTAACATATCCCTCGTTCCTTCCCAAAGAAGAAGCTACCAATAGTTTCAGAAGTTTGAAGTTTCTTATACTTTAATGTGTCTGTCGGCATTTCTAAGAGCTTTGTCTCCTGAAGATGAGCACTGGTCAGTCAAACTGTCTCATAATTTTATTAATGGTGCAAGTGTGCTCATATGATAGTTTGGAAGGGGTGGCTAGATGTGGGGGTAAGGGAGTATTTTTAATATTTTGGAAGACGAATAGCAACTTTTAAGTAGCTGCAAAAAAGTAATACCAACTTTCAAATCATTTTCATTTCCCTGAAAGCTGGGGGAGGGGGAGGGAGGGGGGGAGGGAGGGGGGGGGGAAGAGGAAGGGGGGGGGGGGGGACCCTCTTGCCCCAGGCACAGGCCTCTTGCTTCCAGGTGTTCTGCCAAGTTGTCATTTCCATTTTATGCACAAGATTTGGATGACTGATCCAGCCATCTTCTTCAGATGCTGCAAGTTTTGCTATCAGGTGTACTTGCTGCCTGCCTCTAGAAGCACTTTGGTTTGAATTTGGCAGATTCCAGTGCCTTTGTTTCAAAACACATCACAATTTTATTCTTTTTCCACTGCATTTAGCTTCACATTGTCATTATCCACAGGGATTATTATGACAATACATTATTGAGTAATAAAAATTTGACAAATTACGTGTAGTTTAACAGAATGTATTACACTCCTTACTTTAACCACTCTGCTAACTGTTTGCAAATGTAAGTGATGGCAGTTATAGTGAGTGCTAAATGTTCACTTGTTTGCAGGCGAGACTACCTCCAGGTGGATGAACAAGACCCGTTCCTGCCGCCGTCTGCCGCTTCGCAGGCCATCGCTGCAAGGACTCTGAGGAGCCAAGGGTCGTATGGCAGCACAGGCTACTTCCGGCCGCGAAACTCCCCCCACCACTACTACTCCCCACATGTCCTGTATGCATGGTTCAGTTTGCCTTTTCTGTTTAGTTCTTGGTATTGTAGTTCTAATATTTGTATTTTTATTTTAAGTTCTCCTTTTATATTGGTTGCAGTTTCAAATAAAGCATGGTATGTACTGTGTAGGCCAATACTGAAAGAAATTTTATATGAGTATCTACAAACCACTGCTTTCAATTCTTTACTTTTTTGTTCAGTGTATAGCCTACAAAAATTTCTGCAGATTGTTCTAAAGAGATTCTCACTATTATATCTTATTTTGTAGTATCTTTTCTGCACACACTCTCTTTAAACTTTTTTAAGGAACTTTAGAACAACTATTCTTTTTGTCACACAAAGAGGGACACTTCTCCAACTTTATCTAGTTTACTCTCTCAAGTTGTCACTCTTCTTATTTATCTGACTTCTCACTTTATGCTGTGATGTTGAAAACTGTATTACTTGTTGTTGTTTTGTACTGGCTGATTGAAAAAGAAAGAGTGGATTTCAGTTGTTTATTACAGACAAACCATAAAAGATAGAAACATATTGTGCTTGTCACTGGATAGAGGAAGATCCAAAGATCTGACACAGCTGTGCTGTTGTTTGTTTGTAGTAACATGGAAACTACACCACAAGAGAAATCATTTTTTGTGTTGAAATTTGTGCAAAGTCAATCCACTATTCAAGATAAACGTGTGTTCCACTATCGATTCAACAAGAAGCTGCCTCTGCACAAGTTGATTTATGACTGACACACAAAATTCTTGGAAGCTGGTTACACATGCAAAGGGAAGGGCACTGGTCAGTCATGCACATCTGATGAAAATGTAGAGCGTATCTGAGATACGTACACTTGTAGCTCTCAGAAGTCCACAAGACATGCAGAGCAAGAAGTGTGTGTGTGTTCTGAAATGATGTCTGCATATGAAGTCTTACAAATTGCAGTAACTGTAGCAACTGGGTCTTGGTAACCATAACACAAGGTATGAATTTTGGATTTCAGTTCTCCAGGATATGGCAGAGGACACTTTTTCCAAATGACAGTTCTTTTCGGATGAATCGACATTTCATCTACTGGCTGAAGTACACTGAAATATTGTGAGAGTTTGAGGGTCACAAAATCCTGGCCTTATCATCAAACATGAAAGACTCTCATCCTGAAACTGAATGTGTTTTGTGCCATTTCTGTTCACAAAGTTTTTAGATCTTTCCTTTTTGTGAAGGAAACTGTGACAGGAATGTCATGCCTGGACATGCTGCAAAATTGGTTGTTTCCTTAACTACACAAAGATTCCAATGATTTCATTTTTATGCATCACTACGCCCCCACATCACTTTCAGCTTGAATGCAGCATTATCTTAACAACACCATGCCACAATGTTGGATTGGAAGAGGTAGGCAACAAGATCTTGTTAATTGCTTTAGGTCTCCCAGTTCACCTCACAGCTTGCAATTTTTTCTATTTATACATAAAAGACAGAGTCTTTGTCCCACCTATGACAGGTACTGTTCAAGAGCTGAGAAATCCAACTGTTGATTGTTGAAGCTGGAAGTTCAATAAACAGGAATCTGGTGATTCACATGTGGCATGAATTGAACTGCCATTTCAATGTTTCTTGAACAATGTATGGTGATCATTTTGAGTGAACACAAAACTTTCTATCCAGTGATACTCACAATGTGTCTTTATCTTTCATAGTCTGTCTGTAATAAACAATACAAATCTGTTTTTTTCTTTTTGAATCGCCCTGTATTTTGGGGCAACGATATGACAATTATGTGATGGATGAATAACCACTTTCGCACTATGTTTCGCACTATTTAAATGATATAAGGACATAGTAGCGACACTGGTACAGTTTAACTGCTGTTTTAAATTATTACAGCACATCTGTTGGAGCTTTATCACCTGACACAGGAAAATATGTCTAAAATACAGCATGTGCCTTGAAACAACTGTTGTTCCACAAATAATGAAAAATCCAGGATAAATGGCAACAATATGAAAACTTTATATTGCTGCTCATTACACTGAGTGGCAGACATGAACTTTGAAAAGACTGCTAAATATTATCAGCTATTGGACTAAGTCCTTCATCAGATGTAGACAAAACAAAACAAAAACACACGTACAACTCACAAACATTTGGCAACTGTCATTTCCAGATGCTAAGACCCACTGTTGTGTTACAGTCATTTTTGCTGCGTTATCCTGTGCCAAATGTCTCTTAGTTCAAAAAAACAATTAGAACATTTTCTTCTCCACTTCTGTGTGACGAACAGTTGCTCTTATCATCTTGTGCTGTTTGATATGAACTATTATTAACATTTATGTGAAGGATCCCATGAATAAAATTACATACAAGGCCTATGAGAAGCAATAGAAGGAAAAAAAACTTGTAGTAAAGGCAAGTGGTGGATGTACAGGTGAAAGAAAGAGCGTCATGGAAGAACAAATTAGTAGAAACAAAGTGGGAGGAAGACGCTATGTTGTAGAAAAAGGGATGGTATTACAAGAACAGGAATGTGGCAAAATATCCAATGAAAAAAAGGAAATGTGTTGTTATAGTCTTCAGTCTGAAGACTGGATTCATGCTGCTCTCCATTTTAGCCTATCCTGTGCAAGCCTCTTCATTTCTTCAGTGTAACTACAACAACACACATCCAGCTGAACCTGCTTAGTGTAATCTCCCTCTACAATTTTCTCCCCTACACATCTCTCAATTATTACCAAACTGATGGTTCCTCAGTGCCTTATGATTTGTCTTAACTGATCCCTTCTTTTGGTCAAATTGTGTCATAATTTTTTTTCTCCCCAATTTGATTTAGTTATTCAGTCTAAATATCTAATCTTCACCATTCTTCTGTAGCATCATATTTCAAAAGCTTCCAATTTCTTCTTGTCTGAGTCATTTATCATCCACATGTCACTTCCATACAGTGATTTCCCAAATCTTTTGCACCAGATACCTTTGTGACAGATGACGATGATGTGAGGCATAGAGATAGAGGTCAGTGTGCATTAACTTCCTATATATGCTGTAACCCAGGGACCTTGTTGGGGTTTTCTCGTGGCTAACACCCCAATGAAAGTTTTTTTCAAATACCATCATGAATCTGTTTAAGGGTTGATAGAGTTTAAATGTTCCAGGAACTCTTAAAGTTTATTTCATTCCATGTGGTCACACAACAAACATGTCGTACATGTATTGATAGAAACATGTCAGTTTGAACTTGATGGATTCTAGTGCCTTTGTTTCAAAGTGTTCTACATATAGATTGCAACAACAAGTGATAACAGACTACCCATTGCCATGGCATCAGTTTGTTCATAATATTTTCCTTCAAACAGAAAATAATTCAATGTCAGAATGTGTCTAAAAAGTTCAGTCAATGAAGCAACTGTTGAACTTTTTAGGTATTAGTTCCCCGGAGAATTCATGTAATCTGCCACTGATAGCACTTTTGGAGTGGGTATGACATTTAGCTTTTCAGCAAAGATCTTCATTGACTAATTAACTATCCTCATCCGGATGTCTGTCAGGGAGATTAATTATGGTATGCCTGCCTGCATCTTGTCTTACACGGTGAGGCCATGACTTTGTGATCACAGATCTACTTCAAGCTTTGTACACCTTTAGTAGGCCATGAAAACAACATAATGTGCAAGTAGTAAGGTGTACTACTACTCTGGTAATTCCGAGAAAACTGCAAGAGAAGTTTTAGTGTCTGTTATGTTTGTGATACAACTGGGCAAAGGTACCAGGCATAGGAAGTCACTGTGGTAAAGCAGTTAGTGTACATGCATACCAAGCAGGTCATGGTGGAGACAACGGTTTGAATCTCACTATCACCCATTCTTTTAATCTATATTTTCTTCATCAGTGGTCACATTATTTAATTTATATGAGATTTGAGAGCTAATATAATAAAAAAAGTACACATATTTTCATGAAGATGTAGTGAATTTCATGTTATTTGACTATTTACGATTTGTAGCTAAATTTTCAAGGACAAGGGACAGGCTTGGAAAACCCAACTCAAACATCGATAAATAATTATGCGAATGTGTTATTCACAATCAGTAATAAAGTAAGTCATAATATGCCAGGCCACAAGAGCGACAAATTACTAACGGATGTTGCAGGACGGTATTTGTCATACAAATATGGAAAACATAAAGTGAAACTTTATGCAAGTACACGTTTTTTTTCTCCATTGTATTGCATCTCAAAGGCCATACAAATTAAATAATATGACCAGTGATGCAAAAAATTGACTAATAGTTAAATTTTGAGTGGAAGTCAAACTGTCGCCTCATATATGTTCGTCTTATGAACGTTGAACACCAATCACTTGACCACCAAGAATTCTAATGCACAGATACATATGCTACATAATAGATGTGTAAATCTTCTCTTGCAATTTTCTTGGAATTGCCAGAGTAGTGCACCTTATTAGTTACACATTATGTTGTTTTAATGGCCTACTAAAAGTACTTTCCTGTGCTGTGCTATTCCTCAATTTATTCAATTTTAAATTTACTGTTATGTATCCTGAAGATTTCACAATTTCTATCAGTATTTAAAACTTCTGAAATACACTTTTTTGTTTCAAACAGTTTCAATCACTTTCTTCCCAGCTGGACAACTTAACTGTTTCTACAGCAATAATTTTTGTTAATGGCCTACATTAACTCCCAACACTTACATTATATATTTTCTGCTATTTCCGGGTGCTGTTCATTGTGATGTGGCATCCCCTTGATCCTTTCTTATCCCGTGGTTCAGCTCGACATCTTTCTTGTAGTGGATGTTCCAGTGTATGAAGATTGAACAATTCGGTATTATCACCAAATGACAAATATATTTTGGCTTCTTATTTTTCTCTCCACACATTCATCTGAAGATACAAACTTCTCTGTCTTGTCAATGGTCAACAAATGTACTCTGCCCTTCTATTTTACTGCTTTTAAAGTTGATTATTCTTGTCGTTGTCTGCCTGGTTAATAAAATTAGGCATTGGACATTAATATATAGCCAGAAGTAGCAGATGAAATTACTTCCAAGGTACATGCACCAATAATTAAAGTCCTGACCATGAGCCTAAGATGCATGCCATATTATTCCACACTGTGCAACAATTCTGTCCCTTCCAAAATATTTTTATTAATAATGAAGAGAAAATCTCCTGCCCCAGCCAGGAATCCAACCCAGGCCCCTTGGCGTGGCATTCCGCCGCACTGACCACTCAGCTAACGGGGGCAGAGACTCACTCTGCAGATGCTACCTGACTCAGTTATCACAAGCCTGTATGAGTTTACCATTGCTGATTCATTATTACATGATCGCCTTTACACTACATAACAATTCCCTCAGAATGAAATTAAAATCTGAGTTTGTTCATACACATATGCATTCTACTTGTATTTTAACTCTGATGTAGCTTTCAGTATAATCTTTCCATAAAATACTTCACTTTTACACACAATGTGTGGAGCATGAGCTCTTGGGACCTGACCTGCAGGCTTGCTAAGCTTCAACTGATTCACTCCACACAAAAAGATATCCAGGAACCAATATCTCCTTTCTAGAACAATGGAGCATTCCTGTCAGTGATGTTGCTGTGCTGTAGCAAAAGAACATGAGGGTAGATCTGATTCTTCAAGTACATGATATCTGTACCCTTTCAGTGGTCATCTTTGAAGTGGTTACTACTCTTTTATCTATGTGGTACCCTTTGCTTCATCCCAAAACGCTTGTTGAATCTTGAAAATTATTTCAACTTGAGAATCACGAAACTTAAAACAAAATTTGACGCAATAATGTTGTTCCACTTTTTCTGTTATTTTGCCCACATCATAAAATCTGATTAACAGCACTTACACATATTCAAACAATTAAAACTCCACACTGAAATAGCAACAATATTAGGAAGAGGATAGATTGCTACACACCATAAATATGATACATTGGGTTGCAGACAGGCAAAATGAAAAGACAATTACACATTAGAGCTTTTGGCCAAAGTCTTCTTCAACAAAGAAAACACACATTCACACAAGGAAGTGCACTTCTTGCACACATGACCGTTACCACCTGTAACTCTGACCAGAATGTGACTGGAGTGGGGCAGGGAAAGGTGGGGGGGGGGGGGGGGGGGGAAATAGAAGGGTACAGGTGGAGGGAGAGAAAAGCACTGTCCGGTGGGGCAAGCAGGGCTAGACTGCCATGTGCAGGGTCATGAGTTGGGGAAAACTGGGCAGTGAAAAAGAGAGGAGCTGAAAATGAGAAGTGCAGGGAAACGGAAAGGACAGGTGGGTACATTGGCAGAGCCCAGCACACAAAGAGGATGAGAGGCACACAAAGAGGATGAGAGAAAGCGAAAAGGGAGGACGAGATAGGACGAAGGGGTAGGAACCATGGGTGGACGATGTGGGGATGGCAGGTTATCGTAGAATGGGGCCAGGATCATTTTAGGAGTGGACAATTTGTTGTTAGGATAACTCCCATCTGCACAGTTGAGAAATGCTGTTGGTGGATGGGAGGATCCGGAAGGCCCAGGTTGTGAAGCAGCCATTGAAATCAAGCATGTTGTGTTCAGCTGTGTGTTGTGCCACAGGGTGGTATGCAGCCATCGCACAGAATTTTACATTGGTATAACTACCAACCAGCCGTCCACCAGGATGAACGGCCACTGCCACACTGTGACCAAGAGCAAAGTAGTGCAGAATTTTTAGAGCAAATGACACAATGAACTTTGTTTGTCAAGTTAATCTGTAAAATAAAAATTCCTCTAATGTAAATTACAGTCTGCATGGCAATAATTTGGAAAACATATCCTCTGAAATAATTTTTTATTAACTAGATAATTGCATTTCGGAAGTAAATTGCAAACAAGAATAAAAAGTTAGCATTTGTTTGGAAGAGGTGTGATATCAGAGCAAACAAAGATACTCCATTTAGCTATGTTTCCACTTTTGTTCATGATATGTGCCACAAAATGCAGAAGTAATCACTCTGCCATGTTTGGACTACTTTCACAAGAATGCAACTGATTTTGTGTGCTAGAAAGTTTGTGGCCCTTGTTTTCTATGACACAGAAGACATTATTGAGTAGCATACAATGGATGAAAGAAAGAGCAAAGGACTGGACTGCAAAATAAGAACATTATTGCTCATCAAGACAATGAAAGTGGCTTTAGCAATGGAGAAACTGAGGTGTATCGAAACAAATTGCTGAAATTCCCACCATAGTCATCAAATTTGGCATTAATGACTTCCAAATATAGCTATAACAATGTTAACATTACTATATGTGGTTCATCTATATTGGGCAGTGGAAAACTATCTGAAATTACTTGACAGGACCAGGCCATTGCATTTATTGTGAGAAGCATTTGGAAAATCATTGTCCAAGAAGCCAAAAAACTGCTTACAATTAAAAAAGTGCCTCTCAACAGTTAATTAGTTATAGTGCAGTCACTTTCAAGAGAATATTTTAAGATATAATGTAACAGTGTTTTTTGGAAGTCATCTACATCTTCGCGATCATTGGATGCCTTCCAGATCAATGCATCTTCTTTGAGGCCCCATCTAGAGGGGTTGATAGATGTTTAATTCCATGTAAGGTGATGGAACGTGATGCATTCCATATCTCCTGAGGTATCTCTTAGAGGATGTAGGTGTACTCACAGGAAGATGGCA
The DNA here is from genome assembly GCF_021461385.2 of Schistocerca piceifrons. Taxonomy (NCBI): domain Eukaryota; kingdom Metazoa; phylum Arthropoda; class Insecta; order Orthoptera; family Acrididae; genus Schistocerca; species Schistocerca piceifrons. The sequence goes on along the minus strand of NC_060139.1, from coordinate 294,122,876 downwards.
GCACACAATCTCTAGACTTCTAAGAATTGGTTGTACTTAGCAAGCCACTTGTTATGTGCTGGTGCTAAATTTGATTGTCAGTGACCTCACTCACCCTTTGGAAAGATGTCTGTCAATGTACAATTCCTAAAGCCCACATGTGACATTTATTCCATAAAATTCAGATACTGAACTGGCTCGTATGCTTAACCAATAAGAGTAGCCATTTGTTTATTTGAACGTATATAGCTTTCTTTAGCATGCAAAAAGTTGTTTCTTTGCACATGACAATGTGTATATACAGGTCACTCCATTTCAGTTGCTGACAGACAAAATTGTTGGTGAAACATGTAGAAGTTTCATCTTTTTTATTTTTTGTTTTATTTTATTTTTTGACATAGCTTCATGGCTCTATGTCGTTGCTTTTCTTTTTAAGTTTATTTTCTCGTTTGATGTAATGCAACATTAATGTATTTACAAATCTAGCATTATTATTTGTTTTAATTTGTAATTAGAAAATTTGTAAGTGTTCTCAGTCTGTTCAATCTAGTTACTGGTTACAATCATTCTTTGATTTTTGCATGCAGTTGATTAACAGTTGCACTTACTATGCACGTGTCCCACAAGTATTTGAATGACATCCCTCTTTACCCTTTGCACTCTGGTCTTAATAATGTCTGATTTACTAGCCTGGTAATTTTTAGTCTTGAAAGTAATTTACAGTGAATAATTAAATGAACATGTCCCAGGTGAAATATAAAATTAAATGTTTAAAATGAATCTGGTTACATACAAAAAAAGTAAAGTGTATATACTTCCAACTAAAGTGCTTGAAGCATTAATGCAACATTTGACTGCACTGGTATTCTCTCTCTCTCTCTCTCTCTCTCTCTCTCTCTCTCTCTCACTCACTCACTCTCTGTATCTCTGTTAGCATACTACGTGTCACGCATTTACTGCAGTGTAATCATTGTGACATATTTTTGATATTTCTCCAATCTACTTCACTTAATGGCTACCATTTTTCAGTTATTTCAGTCAGTTTGACTAATGTTGCTTCATCAGTGCTAAAAAAATAAAAAAAAATAAAACAAAACATTTGTAGTCTAGTGGACAATTCTGTAAATAAGAAAATCAGCTTTCAATCCAGGATAGGAGGATGCGAACATTTTCCTCACATAGCTATTTTTTAAAATTACAAATGGGTGATTTACATATGAGAATACTATAAAATTATGAGATAGAATTGCCATCCAATACTCACCTTCAGTTGGCAAAATTCTTAGTACTGTTGGTGTATACAAAAAAGTGTAAGAAACTATCATAGGGTTCAGAACCATTAGCTCCTTTCTCGGCAGAGGAAAGAGAGATGGATTGGGGAAGGAAGGGCAGATCACTCACACCCAAGAATGGGAAGGAAAGTTTCTCTGGTGCCCCACCCCCACCCCTTCAACTTTGTCTCCCCCTCAAATTTTCCTTTTTTCACAATACTGCAGTGTTAAATAAGTGGAAAGAGGAATCTAAAAAAGAAAGACACTTTTGTTTGTTCCTTGCATCACAGTATGACTACTCTGTAATAATTTGCATTTTTTTTGTTTGTGATATTGAACAGAAGCTGGGTGATTCCTGTATATACACCAACAATTTCTTGCATAACTTGTATAACTGTTAAACAGGTAACACTAAAAAGCAACAAAACCACAAATTAGCATGCCTAGAATGCTTAAATATATACATGGTCCATGTGCCAAATCAAGTTGCAGTGTTAACTTATTTGCACGTGTTTCTCTATAGAGATGGCCGGAGTTCCCGCGAGGAAAAGTCCCAGCACGGTTCCCATCATGAGCCAGCAGGCGGCGGAGGGCACGAGCACGGGTCCGGAGCCTCTGCAATGCTTGGACCAAACCATGGGCAGTACGCGACTCTGAGCAAGCAGTGCAAGACGCTTGAGTCCTCTGACTTCTACTGAGAGGCAGCCCACGCCCCCTACCAGGTGACTGAGCTGTGATGCTGCGTGCGGCGGTCGGCTGTCGGCAACTGGCTCTTCTATGTCAGGGGGTGGTGGGCTCGTAGGAGGTAACCTCAGTCACTGGAGAAACGATGCAGGTTACAAGGTTCAGAAGAATACTTTGGGATTGATCAATCGAGTGAATGGATAATAGTGACAACTCCTACCTGTGAATGAGTGGTAAATGAGGATTTCCAAGGAAGTGTGTGTAACCGTTGATTGTGAAATGGCATAGAAGAACCAAATACCTTCACAAGAGTTATGTGTAAAAAAGAAAAAGTGATTTATGAAAACACCATTATCTCTGTAAAATATGAAGAGATCATTGAGTTCAACATTTAGAACAGTGGTATGATATCGTATATAAGCTTCAGAGGACTTTCAATAAAAAATTCTGGTTTTTGAGAGAATGAATAATAAATAGTATTTATGTACGAAGAGTAATAACAAAATGTCATACGTGGGATTACTTTTTGAATGCTGGTTGGCTGTACTGGACAACTGTGAGATGAATGTTACTGTCGAGTAAACTTAGATACGTGTTTGTATTCAATTCCACAATATTAAGCGTTACAAAAATTACAAGTATTGGAGACTGTATAGGAAATGATATGTCAAATATTTATAGCTGTGGGATCATTTGTGACATTAAAAAAATTTGTATTGACTTTTTAAGAAGTATCCTATTTGGAGACATTTTGATCATGTGATACAAGAAATTTTATTGCATTTCATTGTCCTTGATTACTTGTAGAAGTTGCTTTTATTGGAAAAAGTGAAACATTTCCAATTTGTGGAAAAACATCTGAGACATTTTTTGCATTTCAAGAAAAATAAAGAAATGGCACAAAAACAATGCAGTAGTTCCTTACAATTTAGTTTTAATAATAGTATTTTGTAGAAAATAAAAAAAAAAAAATAGATTGACAGAAATGTGTTTCCAGATGCAGAGATTATGCAGTGCATATTAAGTATCATAGGGAACATTCTCAGAGAACAATTAGGAGTCATAGTAATATTTTTCTGCCATAATGTCTCACTGCTACATACCATACACACTTTCAAGAAATTGCAATTCTTTACATCACACCAGACACCGTAGAATGTCAGTAAAATACAGACTGTGTTGTTTTATATCATTTATCTTGTTACCTAATTTTAGAAGAGTAGATCCACATAATCAAACCACAATGACATATAAACTCTATAAAACAGGAGCAGACAGCTTGATTTGCTCAACATGTTCTGTACATACAGTGCATCATAAAATACCAGGTGCTCAGGAGGATCAAGTTACCAGGTCCCTCGGCTGTGGCAGCCTTCTAAGCTTCCAATGAAAAGCTAGGCCATTGAATCTAACAGACTCTATAAAAATAAAATGGTTTCCCCACTTTTAACATAAGGATGATGTTATTAAAGACAAAATACGACCTAAAATACTGCCTAGAGGAACTCAGCTCCCTTATCTGAAATGATCTGATAGCAAATGTGTAACTAGAGCTACAAAATAATATCACCAAGGAAAGACTGTAAAAACACTAGACAACATTTCCAAATGCCCCATGCATGGAGTGGTCTGAGGATATCATGACTTCAAATAGTAGCGTCAGCCCACCCCACGTGGTCCAAAAATTTACCTATTTGGTGTTACTTGTATAGCTGTATAGCCCCCTCCAGTAGATTTGAGTTATATGGAAGATTGGACTTAATTTGTGATTAGATTGAAGAGTTCCTATCCAATAGAGCACAGCATACCTATCTTAATAGAGAGGAATCTCCAAACATATAAGCAGCGTCAGGCATATCCCAAAGGAGCATTGTAGGACCCTTATTGTTCCTAATGACCTAGTGAATAGCACAGGAAGCTCCACAAGACTGATCACAGATGATATTGTCATAAATAGAGAAGTTGAAATGTTAAAAAACTGTAGTGAAAGTCAGGAAGATATGCAGAAGAGTGATACTTTTACTGAGATTGTGGGCTCTAATCTCTCTGATTTTATCCTCATGGTCTCTTCACGAGATATACGTAGGAGGGAGCAATATATTGCTTGACTCTTCAGTGAAGGTATGTTCTTGATACTTTAACAAAAGCCCATACCGAGCTTCTGAGCGTCTCTCCTGCAGAGTCTTCCACTGGAGTTTATCTATCATCTCCGTAACGCTTTCGCGATTACTAAATGATCCTGTAACAAAGCGCGCTGCTCTCCGTTGGATCTTCTCTATCTCTTCTATCAACCCTGTCTGGTACGGATCCCACACTACTGAGCAGTATTCAAGCAGTGGGCGAACAAGCGTACTGTAACCTACTTCCTTTGTTTTCGGATTGCATTTCCTTAGGATTCTTCCAATGAATCTCAGTCTGGCATCTGTTTTACCGACGATCAACTTTATGTGATCATTCCATTTTAAATCACTCCTAATGCGTACTCCCAGATAATTTATGGAATTAACTGCTTCCAGTTGCTGACCTGCTATTTTGTAGCTAAATGATAAGGGACCTATCTTTCTATGTATTCGCAGCACATTACGCTTGTCTACATTGAGATTCAATTGCCATTCCCTGCACCATGGGTCAATTCGCTGCAGATCCTCCTGCATTTCAGTACAATTTTCCATTGTTACAACCTCTCGATACACCACGGTGTCATCTGCAAAAAGCCTCAGTGAACTTCCGATGTCATCCACCAGGTCATTTATGTATATTGTGAATAGCAACGGTCCTATGACACTCCCCTGCGGCACACCTGAAATCACTCTTACTTCGGAAGACTTCTCTCCGTTGAGAATGACAAGCTGCGTTCTGTTATCTAGGAACTCCTCAATCCAATCACACAATTGGTCTGATAGTCCATATGCTCTTACTTTGTTCATTAAACGACTGTGGGGAACTGTATCGAATGCCTTGCGGAAGTCAAGAAACACGGCATCTACCTGTGAACCCATGTCTATGGCCCTCTGAGTCTCGTGGACGAATAGCGCGAGCTGGGTTTCACACGACCGTCTTTTTCGAAACCCATGCTGATTCCTACAGAGTAGATTTCAAGTCTCCAGAAAAGTCATTATACTTGAACATAATACGTGTCCCAAAATTCTACAACTGATCGACGTTAGAGATATAGGTCTATAGTTCTGCACATCTGTTCGACGTCCCTTCTTGAAAACGGGGATGACCTGTGCCCTTTTCCAATCCTTTGGAACGCTACGCTCTTCTAGAGACCTACGGTACACCGCTGCAAGAAGGGGGGCAAGTTCCTTCGTGTACTCTGTGTAAAATCAAACTAGTATCCCATCAGGTCCAGCGGCCTTTCTTCTTTTGAGCGATTTTAATTGTTTCTCTATCCCTCTGTCGTCTATTTCGATATCTACCATATTGTCATCTGTGCGACAATCTAGAGAAGGAACTACAGTGCAGTCTTCCTCTGTGAAACAGCTTTGGAAAAAGACATTTAGTATTTCGGCCTTTAGTCTGTCATCCTCTGTTTCAGTACCATTTTGGTCACAGAGTGTCTGGACATTTTGTTTTGATCCACCTACCGCTTTGACATAAGACCAAAATTTCTTAGGATTTTCTGCCAAGTCAGTACATAGAACTTTACTTTCGAATTCATTGAACGCCTCTCGCACAGCCCTCCTCACACCACATTTCGCTTCGCGTAATTTTTGTTTGTCTGCAAGGCTTTGGCTATGTTTATGTTTGCTGTGAAGTTCCCTTTGCTTCCGCAGCAGTTTCCTAACTCGGTTGTTGTACCACGGTGGCTCTTTTCCATCTCTTACGATCTTGCTTGGCACATACTCATCTAACGCATATTGTACGATGGTTTTGAACTTTGTCCACTGATCCTCAAAATCCGACAAAATAAGCTTCGGAAATAGTTTTAATCAGTTTTACGTAATATTTGAAGGTAATAGCATTAAAATCAAACTGATTACAATCTGAATTTAAATGAGAATAAATTTCAAAGCGGATAAAGACTTCGGTAACAGCCGTTGGCTTTGGCAAGTGACGTAAATAACATGCGACAAACGTCATAAACATTATTCCCAATGTGGCGTCGTATTAACGTCGATTTCTTCACCGTAATAGACCAGAAACAGTGAGTAAAGAAAAAAAATGACAACGTCTCAAAACAAACACTTGGGATTATGAATATTGTAATGAAATAAATAGTTTAGAGAACGAAAAAGTAGTCGGGTAGCCCCTATCATAAAAACACACACTACCGTTATAATGGACGCCAGAACATAAAATACGAAATGGAAAGAAATGATTCTGGTGAAAACTATAACTACCGATGTCTGTTGAAAGCATCAGTAACTACCAAAGTAAGAAATACATATTAATTTTCTCAAAGAACAGCCCATGTATCTGAAAAAAAAACCATGCTACTAAACGAAAGACTCAAAACTATCATTCAAAAACGGAAACTAAAAATACACTTAACAGACGCAGGGACTTTTCCAAAGTTTGCTACTGTTGATAATGACTCCCATAAATCTCGGAAATAATATTTGCTTCGCGAACAACCGTAACTCATGTTACACTCGGAAACAGCGAAATATCTGTAATAAATAATTCCTCGTAAATCGAGTAATAGTCGGAACTAATTCTACGTAGCATCACAACGAACAAACTGATAACGTTAAATCACTAGTATGCTGTCAGCCAATGTCAACACTCATAATATCAGCTGCGGTTTTCCAATAACATAACTGAACCACACAGTCAAAATATTCGGCAAAGTCGTAAATACAATTAGGATATTGCGAAGAACATCATATATCACGACATACGATACAGATCAACCAGGCACAGTACATTCGTGTTGGTATTCATTTTCTTCGACACCTGAACGAAATTCGCACATTACACCTAACACAGAACTCCCGCTACACTACAGGCGAGTCTCGTAACACACGTAGTTTTCTTGGCTTTAACGAGAAAATTGTTGAATTATAACCAAACCTACACCTCAGGCTACGCTATAGATCAGTCTGTGACCACACAATGCGTTTCCACTGTCAGATTCGTTTGCAACTCACAACCAAACTGTCACATCACAACGTAACCTAGACCTCTGGTCACGCTTCAGATCTGTCTGTTACCGGTACCACATAAATCTTTTCCGCTGTCAGATTCGTTGGTTTCGCCACTGACTAACTGTCGCATTCCAACCTAACCTAGACCTTGGGCTACGCCACAGATCGGTCTGTCACCTCAGAAATGTTATCGGCTGTCACATTCGTTGGCTTCGCCAACTCACAACGAAACTGTTGCATTCCAGTCTAACCTAGACCTCGGACTTCGCTACAGATCAGTCTGTCAAGACAGAAATCTTTTCCACTGTCAGATGCGTTGACTTTGATAACTCACAACCAAACTGTTGCATTCCAACCAAACCTAGACATCAGGTTACGCTACAGATCAGTTTGTCACCACAGAAATCTTTTCCACTGTCAGATTCGTTGGCTTCGATAACTCACAAACAAATTGTTGCATTCCAAAATAGCCTAGACTTCACTTTACATTACAGATCAGTGTGTCACCACAGACACCTTCTTCTACTGCAAGATTCATTGGCTTTGCCAATGTTTCCAAATCGTCACATTCTGTCCTAACATAGACCTCTGGCGCAACCAATCCATTATCGTGACATTAAGCTGTTGTACTGACTCACGAAGTGATCATTCTCTCGGAAATCCGTAACTTATTCAAAAATTAAAAAAAAAACCTCTGTAATCAAAAGTATCCAGACACCCCCAAAAACATAAGTTTTTCATATTAGATATATTGTGCTGCCACCTACTGCCAGGTACTCCATATCAGCGACCTCAGTAGTCATTACATATTGTGACAGAGCAGAATGGGTCAATCCGCGGAACTCACGGGCTTCGAACGTGGTCAGGTGATTGGGTATCACTTGTGTCATTCGTCTGTACGAAAGATTTCCACACCCCTAAACATCCCTAGGTCCCCTGTTTCCGATGTGATAGTGAAGTGGAAATGTGAAAGGACACATACAGCACAAAAGCGTACAGGCCGACCTCATCTGCTGACTGACAGAGACCGCCGACAGTTGAAGAGGGTCGTAATGTATAACAGGCAGACATCTATCCAGACCCTCACACAGGAATTCCAAACTGTATCAGCATGCACTGAAAGTACTATGATAGTTGGGCGGGAGGTGAGAAAACTTGCATTTTATGGTCAAGCTGTTTGCTCATAAGTCACACATCACACCAGTAACTGCCAAACTACGCCTCGCTTGGTGTAAGGAGCGTAAACAATGACGACTGAACAGTGGGAAAACGTTGTGTGGAGTGACGAATCATGGTACACAATGTGGCGATCCGGTGGCAGGTTGTGGGCATGGTGAATGCTGGGTGAAAGTCATCAGCGTATGTAGTGCCAACAGTACAATTCGGAGGCGGTGTTGTTATGGTGTGGTCGAGTGTTTCATGGAGGGGGCTTGCACCCCTTGTTGTTTTGCGTGGCACTATCGCAGCACAGGACTATATTGATGTTTTAAGTATCTTCTTTCTTCCCTCCATTGAAGAGCAATTCGGGGATGGCGACTGCATCTTTCAACACGATCGAGCACCTGTTCATACTGTTCATAATGCACAGCCTGTGGCGGAGTGGTTACACGACAATAACATCCCTTTAATGGACTGGACTGCACAGAGTCCTGACTTGAATCCTATAGAAAACCTTTGGGATGTTTCGGAACGCCGACTTCGTGCCAAGCCTCATCGACTGACATTGATACACCTCCTCTGTGCAGCACTCCATGAAGAATGGGCTGCCATTCCCCAAGAAACCTTCCAGCACGTGATTGAACGTACGCCTGCAACAGTGGACGCTGTCATCAAGGCTAAAGGGTAGGCCAACACCATATTGAATTTCAGCATTACCGATGGAGGGTGCCATGAACTTGTAAGTCATTTTCAGCCAGATGTCCGAATACTTTTGATCACATAGTGTACATGTCTCTTTTCAATCTATCGCCTCCTCGACATTTGGATAATTGTTATCTACAAATTCGTTAACACCAATGTCAAACAATTATCAGCATCAGCACACAATGCAAGAACCATCACACAGCAAGTCACTTAGACAAAATGAGTATAGAAATAAAAATTACAGTAACAAGATGCACACCAGTACTTACCAATAGCGTATTAGTATATCCAAAAGGTTGACGTCCAACAAATCAAGGCGCAAACATGAAACATAATTAACGAAACAGAAAAAACTAAATACGCACCTCAAAAAAAAAAAAAAAAAAAAAAGGAGCACCAATTTTGTGGAAGATTCTTCCTCCAGGCATACTCATCTAAATGGCTTTCAAGAATTGAAACGTCCGTTTTTATTGCTGCCCAATGCCCTTCAATTTTGTTTGTTCATGCCGGCCGGAGTGGCCGTGCGGTTCTGGGCGCTGCAGTCTGGAGCCGAGCGACCGCTCCAGTCGCAGGTTCGAATCCTGCCTCGGGCATGGATGTGTGTGATGTCCTTAGGTCAGTTAGGTTAAAGTAGTTCTAAGTTCTAGGCGACTGATGACCTCAGAAGTTAAGTCGCATAGTGCTCAGAGCCATTTGTTCATGACCCCATTTTTACTCCCTAAAAAGTCAACGGAATGATTCACAGCCAAATGCATGTACCCAATTTCGTCTAATCCCTTGTAACTAGCTCATCCATCTGACATTATGATTGACCCATCTGCTATGTAACTTTTTAGTAACTAAAACATTGTAAAAGCTATCCTACGTATAATTCGCTTAAAAATCATGCCTGGTGAAGAGTGATTTCCTGGAACAACTGCCCCCCCCCCCCCCACACACACACACACAGACGCACCCCCACGGAACGACGACATCACGCCCTCTCTCATCTTTTTTTTTTTTCAGTTCATCTATTTCTATAATAACCCCTAGCCCACCAATTTTCCCCCTTCTCATAATTAAATCCAAACAAACTTCCCTGCAAAACGAATAGCAGTCTATAACAGTTTTACAGTCTGTTTCTATCTCATGAGCATCAAACCAAATAGGAGACCTAGTTTTCATAGGAAGCCTTGATTTCGCAAACCACGTCCCTCTACGAATAGACCGCCACACACGATCTTGTGCACAGCGCCACCTATACAGATGGCTCGCGCGTTTCTTCGAAACCTTGCACAATGTGTCGTTGCCACAAACACTACACTTACAGCGCAAATGGCTCTGAGCACTATGGGACTTAACATCTGAGGTCATCAGTCCCCTAGAACTTAGAACTACTTAAACCTAACTAACCTAAGGACATCACACACATCCATGCCCGAGGCAGGATTCGAACCTGCGACCGTAGTGGTCGCGCGGTTCCAGACTGTAGCGCCTAGAACCGCTCGGCCACTCCGGCCGGCGATTTACTCTCAAATGGTTCAAATGGCTCTGAGCACTATGGGACTTAACATCTGAGGTCATCAGTCCCCTAGAAATTAGAACTACTTAAACCTAACTAACCTAAGGACATCACACACATTCATGCCCGAGGCAGGATTCCAACCTGCGACCGTAGCAGTCGCGCGGTTCCGGACTGAAGGTCTAGAACCGACTACACTTACAGTAGCAAGCAATTAAATTGTACTTTCTACCAAAAGTGACACATTAACTGGTTCCCTCAATTCATCAGCTAAGTTCACAATAGTGAAACGAACATGAGGAATATGTTGTTCCCCGTTACCACTATTTTCCACATCAAAATCATGGGCAGGACTTGGCCCCGCACTTCCTTCCATATTTCGCGATGCTACTAATACTTGAAAAGCAATTTTAAATCCGCGCAAAGATTAACAAATTACTTTTTGTATAAGTCAACGAGATTACGATCCACAGAACGTAAGGCTACACAGAAATTCATTTCAAACTACGCACCAAAAAGTGATGGCACATCACAGGTCAAAGTATCGAACATTCCTCTAGACAAAAACAATAATTATTTACGGGCTTCACCCGACAAATTAAGCTTAGGAAATATTTTCAATCAGTTTTGCGTAATATTTGACGGTGATTACAACCTGAATTTAAAGCAGAATAAATTTCAAAGCTCTATCCTGTATCAGTAATAATATCATTGCTCAGTAACAGTGAGATAACAGCTTTCATTAAATAAGTCAAATTAATTTACATTGAAATACATAAAAGCATTTCCCGTTAAGAATCAGGTCAGAGAAGGATATTACCATTATGCGACAATATAGCTATGTGCTTGTATCGTCTCTTTCCGTAGCATTGTTTTGTTCCGAGAAGGACGATAGCTACGTGTATGGTATGTGCTAGGAGAATGTTCGTATTGAGAAGCAAACTTAGTATGGTATATGTTAGGAGTGTATTTGTATTGGGAGGAGGAGGAGGAGATTAGTGTTTAACGTCCCGTCGACAATGAGGTCATTAGAGACGGAGCGCAAGCTCGGGTGAGGGAAGGATGGGGAAGGAAATCGCCCGTGCCCTTTCAAAGGAGCCATCCCGGGATTTGCCTGAAGCGGTTTCGGGAAATCACGGAAAACCTAAATCAGGATGGCCGGAGACGGGATTGAACCGTCGTCCTCCCGAATGCGAGTCCAGTGTGCTAACCAGTGCGCCACCTCGCTCGGTTTTGTATTGGGAAGCGAACTTCTGCGAAGAACTAATTTACTAATGTCCACAAAGTAAGTTCCGGTTGGTTATATAAAACAAACGTGTACAGATACAGAATAAATATTTATTGTACAAAAATCTACAACTGTTAAACTACTTTTCTACATAGCTTCCGAAATTATGTAGGCACTTGTCATAGCGTGGCACAATTTTTTGTACGCCTTCTTCATAGAAGGTTGCCGCCTGTGTATTCAGCCATGTGGTAACATGTTCTTTCAGCTCGTCATCATCGTTGAAGTGATGACCACTAAGGGACAGATTTTAGGTGTAAGAAGAGATGAAACTGCCTAGGAGCGAGGTCCGGGCTGTACGGAAGATGATCAAACGCGTCCAGTGAAATTCCCGCAAGAGTTGTTTGGTCACATACGCCGTGTGATGTCTGGCATCATCGTGGAAAAAAACACCTTTTGACAGTAATCCTCGGCGCTTGTTCTGTATTGCGCGGCGCAATTTCTTAATGGTCTCGCAGTAACCATGTGCACTGATCGTTTGGCCTCGTGGTAAGAAGTTAATCAGCAAAATGCCTTTTCTGTCCCAAAAAACGGCGCACAAGACTTCTCGAGGTGTCAAGATTTGCTCAGACTTAACCTTCGTTGGGGGTTGAAGTGTGCCTCCATTCCATTGATTGCCGTTTTTTTTTTCTTTTTTTCTTTTCAGGGGTGTCGTACGAGGCCCAAGTTTCATCCCCCGTTACTAGCCGAGAAAGAAAACCATCGCCTTCTTCATTATAGCGTGTCAAAAACTGAAGTGACCGTCTGTTGTTTTTTGTGTTGTTAAGTAAGAACTTTGCGTACCCAACGTAAGCAAAGTTTTCGAAATTTCAGTTTTTCAGTAACAGTTTCATGAATCAGTGATCGTGATATTTGCGGAACTTCCATAGCAAGGGCACTAGGGAACCTCCCCATCGCACCCCCCTCATATTTAGTTATAAGTTGGCACAGTGGATAGGCCTTGAAAAACTGAACACAGATCAATCGAGAAAAGAGGAAGAAGTTGTGTGGAACTATGAAAAAAAATAGTAAAATATACAAACTGAGTAGTCCATGCGAAGATATGCAACATCAGGGACAGTGGAAGTCAAATAGCGCCGTGGTCCCGTGGTTAGCAAGAGCAGCTACGGAACGAGAGGTCGTGAGTTCCAGTCTACCCTCCAGTGAAAATTTTAATTTTTTATTTTCAGTTTATGTGAAAACTCTTATGTTTTCATCACTTTTTTTGGGAGTGTTATCACATCCATAAGAAAACCTAAATAGGGCAAGGTAGAAGAATCTTTTTACCCATTCGCTAAGTGTACAAGTTAGGTGGGTCGACAACATATTCCTATCATGTCACGCACATGCCGTCACCAGTGTCGTATAGAATGTATGAGACGTGTTTTCCTGTGGAGGAATCGGTTGACCTATGACCTTGCAATCAAATGTTTTCGGTTCCCGTTGGAGAGGCACGTCCTTTCGTCTACTAATCGCACGGTTTTGCGGTGCGGTCGCAAAACACAGACACTAAACTTATTGCAGTGAACAGAGACGTCAATGAACGAACGGACAGATCAAAACTTTGCGAAAATAAAGAAAGTAAAATTTTCAGTCAAGGGAAGACTTGAACGAAGGACTTCTTGTTCCGCAGCTACTCATGCTAACCACGGGACCACGACGCTCCTGAAGTCACATTCTCCTTGATGTTGCCTATGTTGCGCATGGACTACTCAATTTGTATATTTTACTAATTTTTTTCATAGTTCCACACAACTACTTCCTGTTTTCTCGATTGATCTGTGTTCAGTTTTTCAAGGCCTATCCACTGTGCCAACTTATAACTAAATCTGAGGGGGGTGCAATGGGGAGGTTCCCTTGTAAGTGTAAACTTACAGTTGTGCTTAATCTTCTCTTCCATTGTGTGACCCAGTTCATCTGTAACCACAGACGGGCGTCAACTTCGGTTTTCATCGTGCACTTGATCACATCCTTCATTGAACAGTCTGACGCATCTTCTAACCATTGAATCACTCATAGCATTTTGTCCGTAAACCTCGCAGACTTGCCGATGAATTTTGTTTAGTTTAACTTTCTTTGGATTTAGAAAACGAATCACAGATCTGATTTCGCACGCGGGGGCACTTTCAATTACGGATGACATTATGAAGAAGCACTACAAAGCATAGGTCGACAGCAGCGATCTGAAAATGGCGTGCATGTCTTCTCCTAGAGTCAGAATAACTGCCGCGCCATGTTCGGAACTGCGATCGTAGCGCTGCCGCGGATAGAAATAGAAACGGAACTTACTTTGTGGACGACGCTCGTAATTTGTTTTTGTCTTCGTAGTGCTTATCATTGCTATTAGCAAACACAACTAAACTGGAAATTTGTGGGAAGGTCTTATGGGACCGAACTGCTGAGGTCATCGGTCCCTAAGCTTACACACCACTTTATCTAACTTAAGCTAAGGGCAACACACACACACACACACACACACACACACACACACACACACAGACACACACATGCCTGTGGGAGGACTTGAACCTCCAATGGGGGGAGCCACGCGAACCATGACAAGACGCCGTAGGCCGCGCGGCTATGCAACTAGAAACCCGCTATGGAAAATCATCCTCATAATTAAAGAAGAGGCCCAAGTTCAATTCCAGGTCCTACCAAGACGTTTTCCTTCATGGTCGGACGAACGGGGTGCATTCATGATGCCAATTGGGAAGCTGAAACTTCCTGGTAGATTAACAATGTGTGTCGACCAGCACTTGAACATGAGACCTTTGCCTTTCACAGGCAAAAACTCTACCGACTGAGCTACCCGAGCAACTCACGATCAGTCTTCACACCTGTATTTCTGCCAGAACTCCATTTCCTACCTTTCGGACCTTCATTCTGGAACTGAGGAGCTACTTGAATGAGAAGTAGCAGCTCCCAGGTCTGGAAAGTTGACAACAGCTGGGACAGCAATCTGCTGGCGCCTGGCACCGTGCCCCTCAATACCACATAGTCATGACGACACGTGGCAGCTGGTCAAGAAACCGTAGTCTTCAGGGCCTGACTGCTGAGTTTAACTTTTGTACTTCAGTTCCTGTTGTCAAACTGAATTTTTGTCTATGTGCATGAAATGAATGACCACGCAATATTCTTCCAAATAACATAAATTTGAGAAGGTGGCTTCAAAATTATGGACAAACATTAATACTTAATGATGCTGCTATCTGAAAAGCAAGTTGTAAATTGCAATTTCCTGAGCATTTAAAAAATAAAAAATGTTTTAAACAAATTAGAAATGTGCATTTTATAATTGTGCAGCAAGACAAAAAGTTAATTATGAAACTGACATTTTGGTAGTAATGTTAGGACTTAGGTGATGTGTACAAATTAAATCCCAGTACGAAGAATGGGAGGGCATGAGAAAGAACACGATCTTACCTGGAGGACAAGTCATACAAAGGGATGTGGCAAATTATTTACAGAGCATTCATTAAAAAATTAAAATACATTTTCCTTGTTGCAATATTACTATTATTACATAAAAATCCACAGCAGATGCCTTTTAAATCAGAGGTGCAACATGTCTGGAAATTAAATACTAATCAGTAAAACTTACTGAAAACAGAATCGCGTGGGACTAAAATAATTTTGCAAATTGGACGTTTCCTGATTACACAAAACTCACTAGGATATATAAAATTTGTCAGGTATCATGCGCAAAGGTATAAATTTGTAAATATGTATGTATTTGCGTACCTTCATTCCTAAAAAAAATGGTTTAAATGGCTCTGAGCACTATGGGACTTACTGCTGTGGTCATCAGTCCGCTAGAACTTAGAACTAATTAAACCTAACTAACCTGAGGACGTCACACACATCCATGCCCGAGGCAGGATTCGAACTTGCGACCGTAGCGGTCGAGCGGTCCCAGACTGTAGCGCCTAGAACCGCTCGGCCACTCCGGCCGGCCGTTCATTCCTACTCATTAGGCTTTCATTTACTGTATATTGTACAATAGAACACTAGACTATTTAACTAATTGATAAAAAATACGATATTTCTGTACGTCTAACATCAAATTCGTTTATTGTTGTATGTATATAAATAATTATTATTCCTGTGTTTATTTACGTTTCACTTTTTTCGCCGCATATCAAGGAAGGAAACCTATTTGCATTTCCTGCTCAAAACTGTTTTTCTTTTGCACTATGCAGTAGTTCCAACGGATTGGGAGAGTTAGTGTGTGCTGCAAAGTGCGTTAACTTTGTTTATCAATGCAACAGCTGCTTCAGGCGCATGAATTTTTCTAGGGATATCATTTTTTTCTTCTTCTTTTGGTTCTTCTGTTGCCAATTTCTATTAAATCTGCTACTGAGGTAAAAATGGATTGATCTGAAAGAAAGTCATCACTGCGAAGCCGTGCGGTTTGAGGCGCCATGCACGGACTGCGCGGCCCCTCCCGCCGGAGGTTCGAGTCCGTCCTGGGCATGGGTTTGTGTGTTGTTCTTAGCATAAGTTAAAGTAGTGTGTAAGTCTAGGGACCGATGACCTCAGCAGTTTGGTCCCTTAGGAATTCACACACATTTGAACATCACTTCGAATGTAATCATCGGTACTGTGTGAAATGTTTCGCGTTTCAATTAATTCAGTAGTTTTTGCTGCATTTTCTTAAACTTCGATGGCAACAGAAACGTCTAATTCTTGACCTCCAAATGCTGGCTTGCCGAAGAACTTGGTAACATTTTCGGGCTTTATTTCACTTACTGTCAAGACAATCGAATTTACTGCATCTAGGACAGAAACTAACCACCCTGGTCGATGGTTTGTGTGGGGCTGGTTGAACCAGGCGGGAACCGAGCCAGTTTAACGTCTGATAACTTGACTTTCGGGTGGCAGGTTGCACCGTCTAGCAATAGGAGAACTTGGTGATTTCCTTTAGTCATTTTGGGATTGCAAGAACCCAGCCATACTTCCAGAAGACCACACACCAGCCAGGAGGCTTATTGGCATCTATGTTTTTTGGTGTCTTTCCAATCACCAGTGGCTTCTCCATTCACCTCACATGTTTCCACCCAGTAGTACGGTGAGCCTTTCCTTGGATATTTTTCGCCGGTGCACTTTTCACCTCAACTGGTAGGGATTTTGAAGGCAGCGCGCGATAAAAGTCTCGTTTCATCGGCACTGAACATGTCTTTCGGGTCATAATTCACATTTAGGTAGTACAGTATTCTCTTCCATTCTGTTGTTACACTTCCCTGCACCTCGCTTCTCCAAATGTCACTCCACACGATGTTGTGCCTAATTTTAGAACTGTCCAGCCGTCCTGTGGATGCCTTAAACTCCATATTTTCAAGCTCTTTAGTGACTTTCAGAGTCTCATTCTGCCAACATGGTTTCAGACAAAGATAGGTTTATAAACGCGCACTAACGACTCATTCTCACACTACCTCGTTAATTTCTTCATTTCCCGTCTTCCTCGCCTTTCTTTTCTTTTACCCGTCCCCTTCCATCCATTCTTCCTCTGTCTTGTTTCTTGAAGTGTCATAGATTTGTGTCTTACAGCATTTGAAATACAATATTATTTCGCGCACAGTGTGTGTTTTTTTTTCACTCGCCTCCACTACATTTTTATCTTTTCGTTAAGTGTTAGCGGTCCGCCCCTCGTGGTCTCGCGGTAGCGTTCTCGCTTCCCGAGCACGGGGTCCCGGGTTCGATTCCCGGCGGGGTCAGGGATTTTTCCTGCCTCGAGATGACTGGGTGTTGTTGTGTCGTCTTCATAATCATCATTCATCCCCATTACGGTTGGAGGAAGGCAACGGCAAACCACCTCCATTAGGACCTTGCCTAGTAAGGCGGTGCGGGTCTCCCGCATCGTTCCCCTACGCTCCGTAAAGAAGCATGGGACTTCATTTCCATTCCAAGTGTTAGCGACACATGTTTTGTTCGGGATCGTGTTATCGCTTAAAGTGCCACTAGTCAAATAATACTGACAGAAAATAATGCAGGTAATGCTGAAAGGTCTCTGTTGGATTCCTTTCATGTTAATTTCTTAAATCTGTTGTCATTTACGGCATAAATTCCTCTTCTAAATTTACTGTGGTGTTTCTGACTATCTGGGAGGAGACTGATCAGTGAAACGTGTTACTTTTACACATAAACAAGAACGATCTGTCACACTACTACACTTTAAAACACAGTTTATATGTAATTCATGTCACACAGTCTCATACGGAACCTACATCTGCTTTCTTTTATATACTGTATATGATAAGATACTGTCATCCCCCTTCCCTTCTGTGTGAGAGGATGAATGAGCAAATGTATTAGTAGTTGCATGCTTGATGGTAGCAGATAAGCCTGTCTGCTAGAGAACAACGTCGGAACAGGTAGCTACGCTTTCTAGCAGCAAAGAGGTTTCTATTCTTAGTATGGTCCTGTCTGTCCCTTGTCATGTTGGTATAGGAAGCTGCCTCTCTGCTCACCTCAGTTTTGTATCGGGAAGCACCCTTGGTAGGGGACCCACGGCAGTCTGTCCGCGGCGAGCGTCTGAAGTGGTAAGATCTCCGGCTAAGCGCGTGTCTGCTAAGTCCGTAGGACAATGGATTTCTTAAGTTCAGCCTAACTGAAAATTTAATCACCTTTATTTCAGGTTTAGCTCTAAAATATCTAATGTTATCTTAAATTGCAACGCAGTGTATTTCGAGTGTGAAGTTCAGAATATCTTCTGGTAGTTGCTTTGTCACTACTTTGTGAGTAAAGTGGAACCACGTGTTGATCAGAAAATCTAATTAAGACTATCAGTCTTAAATGCGAATGTGTGTGGGATTATAACGTCTCGTCTTGCCAATATTTTTCAGTATAGCAACTTTTCCTTATGTTCAACCCATGTGGGGTGTACTTTGTGAGACCAGTACCACATGCTTATACAATTGTTTGACCCATCAGGTTAATAGTGAGACAATAGTAACCAGTTCGAGGTTTTTCTTTTGTAAATTGCTTTTCGATCTAATTTATTTTAATTATCAAAATTATTGTAGAGTTACACTCTTTGTGTAATTTCATGACGGACAGGACTGCGCTACGAACGTAACTTCTTTGGGTGAAAATTGAATCGGTTGGTTGTGGTCAATTTCCTCTTGGATATGTTTCAACGTTCTTCGTGTGTTATTTTATGAATGCAGTGTTGTATGTAGTCTCCCAATCTTGGCTCCCTATTTGATGTGTTCCGTAAGATTACAAACTCACATTTTCACAATCCTAAATAAGGCACCAGTTTAGTTGTGAATCAAGTTTGATATGCTGAAATTTTAACGGAACAATGATCAATGTTAAAATACATGTCCAAATATAAACTGATTTATTTATTTTTATTTAAATTGTCTTTTTATATGTATATCACCGGTTATTGTAAGATGAATACTAAAAGATTATAATTAATGTTAGTCTGGTTGGGAATTTGGTAAGCTAGACTGGATACCTGGTGAAACTGTTGCGCAGTAATGCAAGGTTAACTTCCCCACATAGCTCACAGCTTTTAACCCACTTTTATGGTCTTGAATATCAGCACCGCTTCCACCTCAAATTAATGCAACAACATTACACATGGCGACCCTGTTCTGTGATTCTGCTAGACTCTGGAATCTCTGAAACACTAGATTGCGAGCGTTGTATAATCTTCATTTTTTTCCCTGCAGCGCTTAAACAACTTCTGCGTTGTTTCTGAGCAGACTTTCAAAAGATTCACGGCGTTGTTGAGCGGCGTTGTATTGTTTGTCTTGTTTTGTTTTCTATATTTGTGTGTTTTATATGTATGTGTTTTTACTTCTCGGTTGTAAATTGCACTGACTTCGATCAAGGATATAAATTTGTTTTGCGTGTGAAAAACTGCGTACTAGGTTGGGTACCTTTCGTGTGACTGTCGTAATTTTTGGGGGATACATTTATTATGATTAGTGTGTTGCGTACCGGGTATAAATTGAACTAATGCAGACACGTAACCAAGCTAAAAGTAGGCTGTCCAACAACTTAAGCAACATGGATCAACGGGATAATTTGATTTCGAATATTAACGCGTCGGACGGTTCCGAAAATACATTGGGGAATACTTTAGAGGAAATGCAAAACAGGACGAACGGGCTTACATCAGAGCCAGAAATTAATTTGCCTCCAACTAACCAAATTGATTTGGCAGAACTCATGAAAGCCTTATTGCAACAAAATAAAGAAAACGCAGAGAAATCTGAAAAATCGATCCGATACCTAGGCAAACAAATGACGCAGAAATCTGAAAAATCGATCCGCGAGCTGGACGAACAAATAGACGAAAAACTAATCCAGCAGACAAATAAAGTCGACAAATCGATGCAGAGAGTGTCCCGATGATATCTCACAAAGATTAAACAATCTGGCAAGTGAAATAAAAAGTGATATTATGAAAGAATTAGGCCGTACATTTGAACAAATCGATGATCGTCTGCAAGCCTTAGAACAGGGCAAGCGGAGTCGTGATGCGGAAACTAAAGAGAGCAAGGAACATCTACTTAGGAATTTCCAAGCGCTGAGAGAAGAATGCCAAAGGGAATACCAGCAGGTACTCTCCAGGGTCCAGGAGGCGGAAATGCATTGTCCCGCGTCCGTTAGCAACACAGTAGCGGACAACAGTCTAACGATTCACGCACTCGAACAGCAAGTAGAACAATTGAAGCAGACTGGGGCGGAGGGCAACAGACAAATACATGATAAGATTGCGGCATTAGCGGACATCGTAGGCACGATGAAGATGACTGAGAGCGATAACAATACTACACCAGTAGCGGTCGCAGAGACCAAAGAAGTGCGTTCGTTTCTTAGATTTCAGAAGGGACAGTTCGAAGTGAACAGGCGACACAAAGCTGTAACAGGCGAATTACAAGAACGCGTGGTGAATTTGAAATGCCGCATGGAATGTGATTCCGAACTCGCCAATAGCACTAGAAATAGCCGTACGAACAGTGGAGAGAGGGACTCCGGCCACGAGGGAGATTTTGACGACAGGGAAGAATGTATTTTGAGGGGCAGACATGAGAAAAATAGAAACATTCAAGGGCCTCGCTGGGAGGAAATGCGGGGATTTGATTTCAAACATTTCCTTTCGGTGAGAAAGTTTGAGATATTTCGAAATTCCCAAAAAGGAATACATCCACGAGCATGGCTCGAGGAATTTGAGTTCTGTCTTCCCCCCGACTGGGCAAGTTCACGTAAGATAGAACATATGTGTGGCTATTTGGAAGGCGAACCGGCAATTTGCATGAGGTCGGCAGCGCGTCACTGCAACTCCACTCGGGAGTTTCGACAAGCCTTTTTGTCCGCCTATTGGTCGGAAGTGGCACAAGATAGGGTCAAACATGGGATAATTATGCTGCCAAATTTGAACCAGTCTGGTTTCGGCAGCCCAGCACGCCTATTCGACCACATGCTGCAGGCAAATCAATTTCTATACGACCCATACGGGCCTGCGGAACTAATTAGGATATGCATCACCAAATTGCCGATGCACTTGCGCCACATCATTCTTGCGGGACGATGCAAAGAGGATGTGGAAACGTTTAAGACACTTCTCCAAGAGTTGGAATATAATACAGGAGAATGCCGACCTAATCAGGCACAAAGTTATTACGGGGCACAGCAGCGCGATTGCAGTCTTGGCCGTAGTACTAATCAACGGTGTGACTGGTCGCCGCGACGCGAACGGAACAATAATCGGGACCGCCCGTATAGAAACTGGGGTAACACTCGCGAGCACAGGTGGAACAACGGATATGATCGAGGACGTGGACAATATCGTGAACGCTACAGGTACGGCAACCAGAATCGATACTAAGGTGAACACAGTGGGAATAGGACTGTAGGCGGAGCACCTCATGATTTTGAAATTCGGCCGGCTAACCCTAGGCATAATCCAGCAAATGGAAATGAACAAAATCGGCAATGACAAACGATCAGCGCAGAAGGCGCCCAATCGGAACAAATGAGCGACATGGCAAATGAGTACATAGGGCATATAGAGAGGAGAATGAATTGATTAGTTTATATTTGTGACATATCCATTTTGAATAATATGTCGGTGAAAATAATGATAAAGATGTTTCTATGTGATTGAAGTGATGTTTTTAGTTTTCTTTTCTTTCCTTGTGCAATTAGGATTTAGGTTGGTTCAAATGTGAAGATAAAAGGTTTCTTTGTGAACGAGTGAAATGCTGTTTATGGTTTTTTGGTGTAAATTGAAAAGAGTTGCTCCTGAGAGAAGCAAGATCTGTGTTGAATTAATGCAAAACTCAGGGGAATATCCAATCTGTGGGTATTATGGGTCTGCTTTCAGTGCTACTATCTATCTATTACTATTCTATATCTGTCAGTATAAATGAGGATCTCTTACTATAGTATGTGTGCTGTATGAATATTTTAAGATAGGAGAACTCTGAGAAAGGAATGAGTAAGTTTAGAATCTTGAAAACAGGATGCAATAATACGATTGTTTAACCATTGGCTTCCCAATATGCGATGATATGTTAATATTGATGATATATGTCTTTTTTGTTCTTTATAGCTGAGTATGTACAGTGCTGTCTGTGGATTTCGTCAGTATATTGATTCCCTTCAAGGTGAAAGAAGAATTGTGGTTTGTGTAATTTACGTGGCCTTGAAATATTATTGTGTTAGTCAAATACAAGCAGTTTTTCAGCAAATGGAGAATGGAACAGAAATATGGATCCTTTCTGTAGTCTTGATTGATGTTGAGCCAGAGCCTGAAAAATTATTCTGCGTTAATACTTGTCCTAGAAAAGCGACGTTTATGTATTTTGCTGATGCTGTGAGCATTACAGCTTACTGTTTCCGCTGGTGCGGGATGCACTGCAGTCGTGCGAAGTTAGCGCTCCTTCTTCGAGAAATATACATTTTTTCCATAGTTCTTATTAGATGTGCCATAGTTCTAGAGTTCTTTGCACAAAATTTCAATAGTTCTGCAAAATGTAACGAAGAAAACAACAATACTCGAAAAAATTTTCGTATCGGAAACATCCTTTGGCAATTTCCGCATAATGTAAATAAGTACAACGGTTCTGAGAACAGTCCTGAACTCCAAGAGTTCTATCGAAAATCCAAGTAACATTTTTTTGTGCAGCTAATAGTTTACCAAATAATTGCAATTTAAGGAGAAAATCTTTTCACTTACTGTGAAGTTGGCACCCTTTTTTTCAGAAATGTATATTTTTTCTGAGTTCTTGATAGATATGCCATAGTTCTAGAGTTCTTTGTACAAAATCTGAATAGTTCTGCAGAATTTAGCGAAGAAAACAACAATATTCGAAAAAAATTTCGTATCAAAAACATTCTTTGTCAATTTTCGCAAATTGTAAATAAGTACAACAGTTCTGAGCACAGTTCTGAACAACTCCGAGAGTTCTATCGAAAACCTAAGTAACATTTTTTTGTGCAGCTAATAGTTGACGAGATAATTTCAATTTAAGGAGAAAATCTTTTCACTTACTGTGAAGTTGGCACCCTTTTTTTCAAAAATGTATATTTTTTCAGAGTTATTGATAGATATGACATAGTTCTAGAGTTATTTGTACAAAATCTGAATAGTTCTGCAGAATTTAGCGAAGAAAACAACAATATTAGAAAAAATTTTCGTATCAAAAACATTCTTTGTCAACTTTCGCAAATTGTAAATAAGTACAACAGTTCTGAGCACAGTTCTGAACAACTCCGAGAGTTCTATCGAAAACCTAAGTAACATATTTTTGTGCAGCTAATAGTTGACGAGATAATTTCAATTTAAGGAGAAAATCTTTTCACTTACTGTGAAGTTGGCACGCTTTTTTCAGAAATGTATATTTTTTCAGAGTTATTGATAGATATGACACAGTTCTAGAGTTCTTTGTACAAAATTTGAATAGTTCTGCAGAATTTGGCGAGGAAAACTATTCGAAAAAATTTTCGTATTGAAAACATTCTTTGTTAATTTTCGCAAATTGTAATTAAGTACAACAGTTCTGAGCACAGTTCTGAACAGAACTCCAAGAGTTCTATCGAAAACCCCAGTAACACTTTTTTGTGCAGCTAATAGTTTACGAGATAATTGCAATTTAAGGAGAAAATCTTTTCACTTACTGTGAAGTTGGCACCCTTTTTTCAGAAATGTATATTTTTTTCAGAGTTCTTGACAAGTATGTCATAGTTCTAGAGTTCTTTGTACAAAATTTGAATAGTTCTGCAGAATTTAGCGAAGAAAACAGCAATATTCGAAAAAATTTTCGTATCGAAAATATTTTTTGTCAATTTTCTCAAAAATTAAACTTGTGCAACAGTTCTGAGGAGAGTTCTGAACAGAACCCCAAGAGCTCTATCGAAAATCCTAATAACATTTTTCTATGGCGATAATAGTTTGTGATAAATTGATTTAATGTGGGACACACTTTCTCTACAGAAAATATAAATATATTCGTACAACAGTTCTGGACAACACGTGAAGAGTTCTATCGAAAATCTTAGTAGAATTTTTTTGTGCAGGTAATAGTTTAAGAGGTAATTGCAACTTAATTAAGAACCCCATAAGAGCTCCTACTGTGAAGCTGGCACCCTTTTATTTCAGAAATATATATTTTTTTCATAGTTCTTGATAGATAAGTCATAGTTCTAGAGTTCTCTGTACAAAATTTCAAGAGTTATGCAGAATTTAGCGAAGAAAACAACAATGTACAAGATAGCTGATTCAGGAACCCTTTCCTTCTGATACAATTCTTACTGTTGCCACAATAAATCACTTGTGCATAGAGTCCAACTGTACTGATCATTACAAGAATATAACCATTGACCAGCGGCGCACATTTCTTGCAGCGTTGTACAAAGCATTTGGCTTATCCGCTGTGAAAATACCACACTTAATGCTATTGTAAAATTTACGATGGATGGCTTCCGTTTATCTACAGTGTCAGCATCTATCGAATTATCTTCATGCAAACGTGATGCCAGGATCACACACTTCCCCTTTTTAGATACGGAGGAAACTAGAGTTCAGTCTTGTGGAAACCAAAAAAGGAAATGTGGGCAGCCCTTCTTTTACTGATAGCAAACTCTAGATAAATTTCACGCTTGTTTTTCTTTATCATGCCAACAAAAGAAAAATTCTCCCTTCATAGCTCTATTATCATTCCAGTGTTAGTAAACCAGTTGTCGCTTTCACACTTTGACGTGACTGATATATAGGTTTACACAATCACAGAACAACATCAAAATGTTTATTGCTCAGTTGGTAAATCCTTCTGGTTGCAACACAGCGTATATTTCCAAATTGTACAGGTAAAATACTTAAGACTCCACACTTAAGAATCCATACTAGTTTGTTTTGGTAGGTACATATTGGCGAAAACTGTACCTTCCACAGAATCCTTCCAGCTTCTTGTCTACTACAACATTTACTCCAAGGGTGTAAGATTTGTGGTAGTTGCGTACAAACACAGTAAATATTTCCCAAATTGCTGTTAGCTTGTCTAATTGTCTCCTTTCATCACGAATAGCGCGACTGTAAAATCTAAGGCACTCCACAATAAATTTGAAACGTTTTATGTTCATTTACGAGGTGAAATTTTTCAATGCCATCACCATCAGTTCCACACAGATCTTCCAGGCTTTATCTGTTACTTTTGTTAACAACAATTAAAAACAAGAGACTGATGAAGGCTTTCAATTCAATAACATCTATTGATTTTGCCCCTCTCTCACGCTGAAATGAAGCTTTGATGCTCTCAAAATTCTGATTGGAATTCAAAACTACAATAGACAAACATCGTCATCTATGAGGTAATTACAGCATCACAAGGCTGCTTTGGCTGCACCTATTGGTCCAGGTAAATTTCGAATAATATTATCCTCTTCGAACAATATGCTTTGGATTTCTTCAACTAGATCTAGTACTTCCCACCTAAAATAATAAAATTCCTATAAAAAAAGGCAACCAGGCGCAGTGTAGTAATCCGATATTTGATTTCAAACAGCGGACACTGACGATTAAACAGTTCAAACAGAATTTAAGTGCAGTTTACATTCTGGATTAGCTTTGTACTACTTACTACGTTGATAAACAAATAAATTAATTGCTGAAATGAAATACGAAAGGGCACAGTGGATAAAAATGAGCAGTCGGCTCATATCTCATCAAGAGAGCATTAGCGTCGATACTGAATCATACAACAATGAAACACATACACAGAAAGGAAGCTATAACGAGAAGAGGCCAATTGTTGACAAGTAATTTACAGAAAATTTCGACATGTGTCAATCTGAACAGCTGCGCCCGATGGAAGGATAATGAAAACTATGATACGTCCCTGAGACCTCTCAAGACCAAAAAATAATAAACAAAGCACAGCAACAATGCAAAAGTCGTGGCACTACATCTGGAAACAATGAACACGTGAACTGCGTCTTTTAAACAATCGGAAAATGACGTCTGTGTAGTAGTTACAATAAAGGTAGCATCAAAGCTTCTCGCGGTTGCATCAAAGCTAATGACAACAACAGCTGCACTTTTTGGGGTGGCGCGCGCCGCGTCGTGTGAAGCCGCCCGCCTGTGCTACATTTCGCTCCTTGATCTGCCCCTAATGACTAAACGTAACAATACTGCTCACTCTCATGCGAATAATCACTATGCTCGTTCAGTCAGAGCTCTTGTGCAGTCGGTGCCTGTTGTGCAGTCGGTGCTGTTGTGTAAGTGATATTTATGAACCGTAATACTCATAAAAATGTACAATCTACCAGAATTGAAACGTCTTCTCAGCATGGAGGAATTTAAAGTAATCGATGATAGAGGCATTCAATTCACTCCGTCTCATCCGGTCTTCCAAAAACTGTCCGACGCCATGGCCGACATCGGCTCGAAAATGTCTTCAAAACATATTTACACAACAATTAAAGAAGATCGTCATGATCTGCTTACTTTTGTTAGAAACACTTTCAGGCTGGAATGTTTCGTTGAAGAAAAAGACGACGATAGCAAAGATGAGTTGTGGAATGTTTTTGGTTCTTCGTGCAACAAGGACATGACAAAGCAATTCGACTTCCTACTGTCAGCAGAAAAAAGGTCTACCATAAAACCAACAAAGAGGAAACTTGGGAAGCCTTCAAGACTAGAAATAGGGAAATGGACCGATTTGATGGCTGATAAAATTTATGAACATCACAAAATTCCATGTGCCTTTCCTTTCAAATACGTGAAATTTCAAGTTCAAAGTACATCTTGAAGATCAAAGGAAGATGTACAGAATGCGGAGCCACTTTCGAAGGGATTGCTCTGAAGAAGCCAAAAAAGGACAACGATATTATTCTAAACTGCAGACTTTCAAACTTTTCAGACGATAGTATTCACCTGAAAAGAAGGCAACTTCGTGACACTAGAAGACAACAGGTAGCTGCTAAATTGGTTGATAACAGGATGCCTGCAGCTCTTTGGCGAAATTATGAAGCGAAAAATATGTCTTTCGGAGACATGATTCCTCCAAATTTCCCAAATGCTGATGTCTTGAGAAAGGCTAAAGAAGAGGAAAGGGACAAACGATTTGGTATAACTAGTAAGCCTGTTGAAAACCTGCAAATTGCGAAACATACAACGCATCGGGACGAAATTCACGCAATCGAATTGGACCCATTCTTCTGTATATATTGGCTGAAAGATCAAAGTCAGTTGCACAAATATTGTCATCAAATCAATAGCAGTGTATACGATTCAGTAGATGCTACAGGTGGCGTTGAATTTCTAGTTATTCCACGATTTGGGGATCTGTCAAACAGAGCTGACTGTGTGGAAATTAAGTCAAAGTACATATACCTGTATCAGTACATGTGCATCCGCAAAGTAAACGTCACTAGTGAAGATCCAAATATCGTCAATCGATCATCAATCAGTTGCCCAACTTATCAGATGATATCCTCTAGGCATGACACATCATTCTTGTCATTTTTCTTTATGGAAATCGTCAGATCTGGAGCTCCCAGACCAAAAATCATGGAAACTGATTTTGGTAAGGCTTTGTTGGTTGCCATTTCTAGAGCAATAGCCAATTGCTCGGACTTAACAGATTATTTGAATAGGTGTTACAGTCATATTGTTTTGCATGAAAGAGTAATTCTACCCTTGTGTTGTTTGAGAATAGACTTAAACCATTTTATGGTCATGATTTTGAGGTGGAAATGCTTCTCGAGAGGTAAATCACAAGTCAAATAACTTTATCTTCGAGTTTTGGCCCATATTTACATGATGACAGATTTTCGTGATATTGAAAGTGCTTTACGCTCACTTTTGGTTGTTGCGTTGAGTGAATATCTTGGTATTGATGAGTGTGGTCAAGAATATTCATCAATGGAACATCAGCGCCACCTTGATAACATTATCAGAGGTGGTCCACATCATTCATGTATTGACGAAAAGAAAGATGATGACAAGAAAACTGATGATGTTGAAAACGATGATGACTGTCTTTTGGAATCAATTTTGAACTCTAAGGAATCTATTGCAAACGCGTGGATTGGTTGGGCAAAACGTATCTACAATGAAGCTGAAGTCATCGCAAATCAGATTAAGGATGACAATCTCTTTGATGTGAATCCGTACAACATTCCTAATGCTGCAGAGATGCTGAAAGAGTTGATGTACTATATACCACTGTGGACAGCTGTGATGTATCCTTCTTTCCATATTCCTTTATCTATTCGTTCGTCAGCAGTGACTGAAGGACAATTTTCAAAATTAAAGACAATGGGCTTTGACAAGCTGCCTTTACGAGTAGACAAATTCATTTTTCAACATTTGAAGTGGCTGCGTGAGGAAACAATACTGTTAGCGCCACTTATGATGGAAAAACAAGATTCAAAGCAAGCTGTGAAGCACAAACCAACTGAAGCATCGTTGCCTTACCATGAAGAAGAAAACTGGAGAGGAAAAAATAAGAAGCTGAAGATAACAAACCCCAAAAGCAATCATATCCTTGATAATTCTGAGAGCACACTGAACAATACCTTTCGAAGTGAGACCCAACTCGATGATGCCAGTGAGACAGAGTTAAACAAAATTTTTAATAGTTTTGAATACAGATTTTCTCCTACTTCGAGTTCACTTGTTATGAATGCGGAGAACAACAGTCTCTCAGTCAAAAGTGATAGTGTGTGTTTTCAGCGCTCTCCAGATAATAATTTACTGCCAAATTTGGACTCGAAAGAGATATGTCATTCCACAAAAGACTATCGAGAATCATGCTTCACCAGGGATGTTACTGAAATTTCATCCTGTGGTTCGAAAACAGAAGAAAACCGAGAGACCTGTAACAATAAAATTGAGGAGAGTGAAATGCTGAAAAAGCTTCAAAATGAAATCATTGTCACATCGAGCATGCAAACTAAGAGCAAGAAAAACTACTTAGATGATTGCCCAAACTGGAATTCGACTAGAAATTCATAGACATTAATTTGCCACTTTTCCCAAATGGGTCCTCAAGCAAATTCAAATCTGCTACCTACAACTTGAAGGAAACGTGCGGTTTCGATTCTTTGATAACCTTATGCATGCAAGCAATATCACTCAGTGATGATTTCAAAAGTACCATTCAAATGGTGAGCCATCCATTTTTGGATCTGGCTTTGGATGTTTTGGACAAAAAAATTATAAACTCCCGCATTTTAAGCATAGATTTGATACTTTATATGTGATACCGTTCCTAATAAAAGGAGTAATCTCTCGAAAAATATTGTCTCTGAATGCAGAGTCGAATGTTGGGGAATTATACGAGACAATATTAAAAGATAACCCGATTTGCAACAAAAAGATATCGTGTCTGGCGTGCCTAAATTCACGCTATGTGAAACTACATATATTTCCGTTGATACGTATGTGCTTTTCAGACTTGGTTATAATTTCATGCAAGAGGCTGTAGATGCAATCATAAAATGCAAAAAATGTAAAGGAGACGCAGTCGAAGGAAAGAAATTCGGATGCTACTTGATGATGGATACTAGTATAACAACTTGTCCACTAACTGAAGATCAGTTTCCTCCGAATCAAAGGAAGAAATGTGTGTTGCAAACGATCACGAAAGAAATCGTAGTCGACAATCAAGAGTACACTCTCGTTGGTGCCATTCATTATAATAGCTCCATCAAACACTACACGGCATATGACTTCGATGGAACCTACTGGAAGCAGTACGATGACCTGTATAAAGATGTACAGAGAGTTTCAAAAGAAACGATAACTCCTCCACATCTGTTCATGTATGTCAAGACAGGAAAATTTTCAAATGGCAGCTACAAGACCGACGAGACGAAACAAGTAGTTCCTACATAGGAACTTTGCTTTATAAAGTAAGCAATTGCTAAAAGTTGATATCTAAATATTACAAATACAGCTCTTATGTTAGTTCTTCGTATCTTTTTTTCTGGAACCACAGCCCTCCTGTTTTAGTTACTAGAATAAGAGCATTTTATGCCCTAAATTTCACGTATATATTTTTTGTACTTATTTTTCATAGTTGTTTCACACACCATAAATTCTATGCTTATTTATTACTGAATTCCCTACATGTGTATTTCCTTCTCGGTTTTAGTGTATCCTGAAGAAGAGCTGTTAAGGGGACCTGTACCTCACGGCCTGTAGTTTTTCCTTGTACTTGAAATTTAATAATGCAAGACTGTCAATAGATTCCGGAATGAAACTTTTATCAAAGAATTGGTATATTGTGAGCTCTAGGTGAAATACATTGTAAATCTGTGCAATACATTGTGCAGTGAATATTGATGTTTTTCTTACATACTGAATTACACGTAATTGTTATTTTAGGTTCACTGTACTTACACACTGTTCGAAATAAAAGATAAAAAACAAATTTTATTCTTTGAATTATTACCTTGTTGAAACAGCAAACCAGTAATATTTTTCAGTTTCATGTTTTGATTATTTTAAAAACAATGTATTTTAAGAGAAAATTTTTTCTCCTAATATTTTAAGAACATAATATGACATACTGCAGGTTAAAATATTTAATCCATTGTTGAATAATGTGGTTAAGTGTGTAGGCAAGCACTTTATTATTATTCATTCATAGCTTTGTTTATGTAGCTTTAATAGTGGATGAGATACCGGAAACAGTATCTCTGTATACAAACACGTTGATTGCAGAAAATTGAAACTAAAGATTTGCATGTCATTTTCTTCTCAATGACGACATTGCAAACCATTCCTGCTCCATAATCCTGTTGATACCTTTCATGTCCTTTTCATTTTCTTTAGTTTTGCTTCTTTTCTTTGTTATTCTGGCCTCCTTTTTCATGCTTTTAGCAGCTTTTTCAGTTTATGTGACATGTTGTCTGTCCGCCCATACCAGCACAATTTTCATGTTGTTCTAGTTTTGATGCCTGTTCTGCTCATTGTTTTTAATCTTTACTCCATCAGGCTGGCCGAAGTGGCCGAGCGGTTCTAGGCGCTACAGTCTGGAACCGCGCGACCGCTCCGGTCGCAGGTTCGAATCGTGCCTCGGGTATGGATGAGTGTGATGTCCTTAGGTTAGTTAGGTTTAAGTAGTTCTAAGCTCTAGTGGACTGATGACCTCAGAAGTTAAGTCCCATAGTGCTCAGAGCCATTTGAACCATTTTTACTCCACCATTAAAACTTATTACAACTGTTGAAACGCATTCTGATTTTGGTTTATGCCATGTAAACATTTTTCCTGCACATACGACAGTTGACAGGTTCTTCAAAGGTATTACATAAACGAGGTTCTACGGAAACTGCGTCGCCCAAATCAAATGTTCAAATGTGCGTGAAATCTTATGGGACTTAACTGCTAAGGTCATCAGTCCCTAAGGTTACACACTACTTAACCTAAATTATCCTAAGGACAGACACACACACCCATGCCCGAAGGAGGGCTCGAACCTCCGCCAGAACCAGCCGCACAGTCCATGACTGCAGCGCCTTGGACCGCTCGGCTAATCCGGCGCGGCACGCCAAATTAAACAAAATGACATTTAAGCACGAGAATTACGAGGCACTGTACATGAGGTGCATATTTTTAGAATCAGGAAGAACCAGATGAATTTTATTACGTAAAACAGTAATTGTTTTGAGCTCTCATGACATCCAGGACCCACTAACAGCTAAAAATATGCCCAGGACCCTCATGGATGAAAGTTACGTGGCAACATCACCAGACGCTAGGATACATAAAAACATGTGCTGTGTGTAACGAATAAATTTGAAATTGCTGTCGTTAATATTGTTGCAAACATTTGTTCTAGTTAGAAAGGAAGTTTGATGAGTTACACTACAGCGAGAATCAAAAGTCTTTACAATGTATAGAAATGTAAGTATATTTAAATGAATATATTGTACAAACGAACTGAGTAGTATGTTTAAATCCTAATTCAATACATGACTGATAGAGGTGTTATTATGTTGAGGGGATACAGTATTAACGTTAATAAGGAGTTCGAAATTTGTAAACAAGAACCTCGTTTACCTTGTCCTCAGTAATCCGGATTTCCGGTTTCTCTGGATTCATATTTTGTGTCCCTTGGTATTTTTCTCTTTTTTTCTTGTAACACGAAGATGTGTAGTCGGTGAGGTACATAGGCTGCTTATCACTAGGCCGGTAATTTAGTCTAGTACTGAGTGATAAGGAACTCAGAGTGGGTGAATGACATTGTTTCTCAAGTATTGTACATTAATATAACGGTGTATTGGTGCCCATCAAGTAAGTTGCATAGTAACCACGCCAACAGCACTCTACCACAGCTCATTGTACCTCTGGTGCGATTCTCAACAGGTGTGACACCATCTGGTTAGTGGCGCGTGTGAATGTATCTGTTCTCTCAGCCATCTGTTTGTTTTGCACTGACGAGCCTTCTCTCCTTGAATCATCTAAGCGTGCACATCCCACGCTTCCACCTACAGTTACTACAGTCAGTCTTAAGAAGGTGTACTGGCATTTGTATAGTGCTGAACATTTAGACTTTTTGTATTTAGTAGAATATACATCCGGGTTTCCGGTTTTCCCAAAATAAAAGTGAGAATTTACGATCCTCCTCATAGCTTTACTTCCAGCAGTACCTCATCTCCTTCATTCCCAATTTCGTAGAAGTTTTCCTACGAAAATTGCAGAAGTAGCGCTCCTGGAGGAAAGGATATTGTGACGATATTCCTACGTCATAGTCTGGAGTTAGAGACCCGGTCCGGCACACAGTTTTTATCTGCCAGTAAGTTTCACATCGGCGCACACCCACTGCAGAGTGAACACACAATCTATTTCATAATCTACTGGCACCATAAATATGTTATGAGGGTTTTTAAAAGAGCTCTTTCGGTGCTGTCCAGAACTGTCAGCAAAAGGGTTGAGCCAATTTATTATAATGTAGACCAAGTGTGTCTCTCGAAAATGCTATTATCTCATTAACTGTTATCCCCACAAAAAATGTTATTACAGTTTTCGGTAGATCTCTTAGGGCCCTATTAAGAAATTCCATCAGACCTTTTGTACGAATTTATTACTTTTACATGACAAAAGTGAGTCCCACATTAATTATCTCATATAATGTCATTGTCACAAATAATGTTGGTATAGTTTTTGGTAGAACTCTGTGGGTGCTATTCAGAACTGTCATCAGAACTATTCTACCAATTTTGCTATCGTAGAGAAAGTGAGTATCAGATTAAAACAATTACGTATAAAATATTATCGCCACAAAAATGTTCATATCATTTTCAGTACAACTCTTCGGGTGCTATTTTTTCCAAACTGACAAATAATTTTTTAACATACCAAAATTTTGCTGAGTTATTGTTTTCTTCCCGAAATTCTGAAGAACTATTCGTTTTTTGAGCACGGAAATCTAGAACTATTGCAGATATATCAAGAACTATGAAACAAATGTATATTTCTCGTAAAAGGGGTTCAAACTTCACGGGAAATGCTCATAAGCATTCCTTATTAAATGCAGTTACTACGTAAACAATTACCTGCACAGAATATGTTACTAGTATTTTCGATAGAACTCTTAGAATGCTATCCAGAGCTGTCATCAGAACATACGAATAGCCATAACTTTTTTGTAGAGTAAGTGAGGCCCACAATTAATCAGTTACCTTACAAACTATTATAACCACAAAAAGTGTTATAATGATTATCGATAGAGGTCTTGGGGTGTTAACCAGAACTGTTCATCAAAACCGTTGTACGAATTTACTTTTTTCTGTGGAGACCGTGGGTCTAACATCAAAGCAGTTACCGTATAAACTATCATCGCCACAAAAAGATGTTATTAGGAGCTCTTGGTGTTCTGTTCAGAACTGTTGTACGAATTTACTTTTTGCGAAAATTGACAAAGAATGTATTCGATACGAAAATTTTTTCGAGTATTGTTGTTTTCTTCGCTAAATTCTGCATGACTATTCAACTTTTGTACAGATAACTCTAGAACTACGGTATTTCTATCAAGAACTCTGAAAAAATATATATTTCTGCAGAAAAGGGTGCCAACTTCACAGTAAGTGGTTTCCTCCTTAAATTGCTATTATCTCGTAACCTATTAGCTGTACAAAAAATTGTTATTAGGATATTCGATAGAACTATTGAGGTTCTGTTCAGAACTGCCCTAAGAACTGTTGTACGAATTTACTTTTTGCGAAAATTAATAAAGAATGTTTGCTACGCGAAATTTTTTTCGAGTATTATTGTTTTCGTCGTTAAATTCTGCAGAACTATTCAGATTTTGTATAAAGAACTCTAGAACTATGGCATATCTGTCAAGAACTCTGAAAAAAATATAAATTTATGAAAAAAAGGGTGCCATCTTCACAGTAAGTGAAAAGATTTTCTCATTAAAATCCAATTATCTCGTAAAATATTAGCTGCAGTAAAAAATGTTACTGGGATTTTCGAAAGAACTCTTGGAGCTCTGTTCAGAACTGTGCTCAGAAGTCTTGTACTTATTTACATTTTGCGGAAACTGACAAAGAATGTTTTCGATACGAAATTTTTTTCGAGTATTGTTGTTTTCTTCGTTAAATTCTGCAGAACTATTCAAATTTTGTACAAAGAACTCTAGAACTATGCCATATCTATCAAGAACTCTGAAAAAAATTTACATTTCTAAAAAAAAGGGTGCCAACTTCACAGTAAGTGAAAAGATTTTCTCATTAAAATCCAATTATCTCGTAAAATAATAGCTGCAGTAAAAAATGTTACTTGGATTTTCGAAAGAACTCTTGGAACTCTGTTCAGAACTGTGCTCAGAACTCTTGTACTTATTTACATTTTGCGGAAATTGACAAAGAATGTGTTCGATACGAAAATTTTTTCGAGTATTGTTGTTTTCTTCGCTAAATTCTGCAGAACTATTGAAATTTTGTACAGAGAACTCTATAACTATGACTTATCTATCAAGAACTCTGAAAAAGATATATATTTCTGAAAAAAGGGTGCTAGTTTCACAGTAGGAGCTCTTATGGAATTCTTAATTAAGTTGCAATTACCCCTTAAACTATTACCTGCACAAAAAAATGCTACTAGGATTTTCAATAGAACTCTCCACGTGGTGTCCAGAATTGTCATCAGAACTGTTGTACGAATATATTTATATTTTTCGTAGAGAAAGTGTGCCCCACATTAAATCAATTTATCTCATAAACTATTATCGCCATAGAAAAATGTTGTTGGTATTTTCGATAGATCTCTTTGGGTTCTGTTCAGAACTGTCTTCAGAACTGTTGTACAAGTTTAATTTTTGCGAAAATTGACCAAAAATGTTTTCGATACGAAAATTGTTTCGAATATTGTTGTTTTCTTCGCTAAATTCTGCAGAACTATTCAAATTTTGTACAAAGAACTCTAGAACTATGCCATATCTATCAAGAACTCTGAAAAAAATATAAATTTCTGAAAAAAGGGTGCCAACATCACAGTAAGTGAAAAGATTTTCTCATCAAAATGCAATTATCTCGTAAACTATTAGCTGCACAAAAAAAATGTTACTTAGATTTTCGAAAGAACTCTTGGAGCTCTGTTCAGAACTGTGCTCAGAAGTCTTGTACTTATTTACATTTTGCGGAAATTGACAAAGAATGTTTTCGATACGAAAATTTTTTCGAGTATTGTTATTTTCTTCGCTAAATTCTGCAGAACTATTGAAATTTTATGCAAAGAACTCTAGAACTATGGTACATCTATCAAGCACTGTGAAAAAAATGTATATTTCTCGAAAAAGGGGTGCTAACTTCACACATCTATGCACTGCATCCTATATGTTTTGTACTGAGGAAATTTCCCTCTTGAAGGTAGAGGAAGATTAAATAATTTTGATTATGGGACCGAAGGAAAGCTTGGTTTAATGTAATAAGGATGAAGCAAAACATTTGTCATTTAAACTACAGGAGGATTCGGAACTTTTGTGTCTGTTGTAAGTTCAATAGGATGTTAAGATGAAACTGTTTTACAGAATAGAGGTGACCACAATTTTGCCATTCATGAGAAATGAATCCAGAATGACCACCACAGGCGAAATAACTGATTTGGAAGCGAAAGGTAACTTAAAGAAGGAACGAAATGGGTAAGAAAATGTAGTATAACCTGTATAATGAAAATATTTTTACCCTTCTCACAGTCATCAGTGTGATTAATTCTTGTGATAACGTAATCTTAGATGAAATTGTCTTACTGTTTTGTATATGAACATATGAGTATGATAAATGTGTAATTGCGAGTCTCTTATCAGGTGTGTCAACTGGTATAAATGTTTTGGCGTGCAAATAACCATTGTTCCTTTTACTATGTATGTTTAAGGAAAGTTTCTCCATTTTTATCATGTGACAAGACATATGCCGCGAGCGTCAAGAAGAGGACTAATTAGAACAATGTTGTAGTGGTATAAACACGGTGTTTAAGTAGCATTGAAGTAGCCTGTTGGATTAACTAGTAGTGGATTGAAGTAGAATTTTGAGTAATTCATGTTTATGGGTAGTTAGTTTGTAGAATAGTCAACAGGTGTGCATGTGTGTGTAAATAACATTTGAACCCTATGCTGTCCTGACCTATACTTACACAAGGCATAATCCTATTCATTTTAGTGAATTAATAAGAAGCATTTGATTTATTAAAACGCAAGTGAACCACATTTGTGATGTGAATGTAGATATTATATTGTCAGTTCATTTAATTTTTATTTTTATACTGTCAAGTCATTTCACTTTTACTTTTTATATTGTCAAGTCATTTAACTTTTATTTTTATATTGTCGATTCATCTAACTTTTTTATTAAAAAAAAATTAAGTCTCACTTTTGTTCCTAAAAATTGTGAAAGACAATACTAAGTGGTATTATGTATGACATTATGTAATCACATAACTATGATGAACAATTTCTGCGAATGCAGTTGGGAATGTGAAAGCGAACCGGCTCAACTCTTATGAGACAGCGGGAGCAGCGAGGAGGAGGACTAGTTGTAAACAGGCGGGTTTCCCAGCAGGACACACTGTCAACCGGGCCACTTCGGGAGCGCGGTCACAACAAAAGAAGGGTACGGGACAAACACTTTCCCTTGCACCCGGAGCTAATGGCCGGCCGCACCAGTGCGACCCTTCGTGGAGGCGATGACCTGAGATGGCCGAGCGATCCACAGCGCGGAAATCCATCTGCTGGCAACGCACCACACGCACGCGACCGTGACGAGACGGCCGCGGTGAAACGACAGAAGACAGGGGATAAAGGGGCGTGGAGCCTTTTGACAGGTACTGTCCAGAGAAACTTGTAGGCGTCAAGGACGACTATTAACATTTCCTGGCGGATGCCCACTGTCAAGCGACAATAAATCATAGTTCGATGTTCTCTGGTAGCTAAGGGTGGCACAAAGAAGAGCCATTAAGTGTCATCCTTGCCCAGGAATATCAACCTGGCGTGTCAAACGAGGATACCGCACGAATTTGACAACACAAACATGGAACCAAATCGAGTTGTACGTGACACGGGCCACCAAGAGAAACTTCACGAGAGTGCAGAGAAGACGGGATTGCACGCAACAGATGGACAAAAATCCCTACTGACAGCTGCGGCGACGAACCCCCGCCCCCTCCCCTTATATTGTGCCTCAGAACAGTGGAACTACTGAGTGTGTCATGAACAGTGATTATACGGTTCTTAGTTCAATGCATATACGTGTGTTTCTGTCAGAGAAACTTTGACTCGTGTGTTCGTGTGTTTTGCAGGGTTCGATTTATTGGTGTTTATTAGACTGACTCTTGTATTTTGCAGGTGTTCTATTTATTGTTTTTTTTTAGACTTTGACTCTTGTATTTTGCGGGTGTTTTATTTATTGTGAGACGTTTACTATTGCACTTTCAGAGCTGTTTTATTGATCAATGTTTGTTCTTGTGTGATGTATTAGATTTGTGATATTTTGTTTCGTAAATTCATTCCTGTGGCATTGCTTCGTTTATCAGTCAGATAGCTATTCATTCTCATTGGACTGTGATCGATTAGCCTTTGCATGTGGCATATTTATAGTGAGGAACCCCATAAGGGTAACAATCACATATTTAATTGTAGTTTCAGTATAATGACACAGTGCTCATTGTTTGCTAACTAACTGAAATATAGTAGAGTGATTAAATTAGTGCCACAAAGTTATTTTAATTCTACAAATTATTAGTTTAATAAGATATAGATTTTTTTGCGATAACCACTTTGTAAAACATGGTTTTTCTCTTATATTTTTTTGCCTTTTCGGATTGTGCATTGCAATGTTCTGCTTTATAATACTGATATTATTTTCATGTTTTTTTAATTGTTGTGGCACCTTTGCTATTTTCATAAATTTTACTTGTTAATAAACAGTCATAAATTTTCCTGTGATCAGTTGGCTCTTGCAATGAGCAAATACTTGTGAACTCCATAAGGATAACAAGCAAAAATTGTTTTCATATTAATGACACAGGAACCATTGTTTTTACTTCCTGACCGAATTAAGTCTACACTATCTTTTAAATAGGTGTCACAGATTGTTTTTTTCTCTTTGAAATTGGTAGATTCTAAAGATGTGTTGAAATTATTGTGTTTTAGCAAGTAGCTGGTGACCTTTTGCCTTTTCTCTTACATTTTTGGTTTAAGTTGGGCGTGAGAAGCCTGCTTGGGAATGTCCTAGCATGGCCAGAAAATTCCCTGCACAATCTTTTCCCGGAGCGTTGGGGTTATGAAAGGTCTCTGTTGGATTCCTTTCATGTTAATTTCTTAAATCTGTTGTCATTTACGGCATAAATTCCTCTTCTAAATTTACTGTGGTGTTTCTGACTATCTGGGAGGAGCCTGAGCAGTGAAATGTGTTAGTTTTACACATAAACAAGAACGATCTGTCACACTACTACACTTTAAAACACAGTTTATATGTAATTCATGTCACACAGTCTCATTTCTTTTATATACTGTATATGATAAGATACTGTCATCCCCCTTCCCTTCTGTGTGAGAGGATGAATGAGCAAATGTATTAGTAGTTGCATGCTTGATGGTAGCAGATAAGCCTGTCTGCTAGAGAACAACGTCGGAACAGGTAGCTACGCTTTCTAGAAGCAAAGAGGTTTCTATTCTTAGTATGGTCCTGTCCATCCCTTGTCATGTTGGTATAGGAAGCTGCCTCTCTGGTCACTTCAGTTTTGTATCGGGAAGCACCCTTGGTAGGGGACCCACGGCAGTCTGTCCGTGGCGAGCGTCTGAAGTGGAAAGATCTCCGGCTAAGCGCGTGTCTGCTAAGTCCGTAGGACAATGGATTTCTTAAGTTCAGCCTAACTGAAAATTTAATCACCTTTATTTCAGGTTTAGCTCTAAAATATCTAATGTTATCTTAAATTGCAACGCAGTGTATTTCGAGTGTGAAGTTCAGAATATCTTCCGGTAGTTGCTTTGTCACTACTTTGTGAGTAAAGTGGAACCACGTGTTGATCAGAAAATCTAATTAAGACTATCAGTCTTAAATTCGAATGTGTGTGGGATTATAACGTCTCGTCTTGCCAATATTTTTCAGTATAGCAACTTTTCCTTATGTTCAACCCATGTGGGGTGTACTTTGTGAGACCAGTACCACATGCTTATACAATTGTTTGACCCATCAGGTTAATAGTGAGACAATAGTAACCAGTTCGAGGTTTTTCTTTTGTAAATTGCTTTTCGATCTAATTTATTTTAATTATCAAAATTATTGTAGAGTTACACTCTTTGTGTAAACCAAGTTGACCACGTGAAGCATGTGGTGTAACATCAAAGTAGCCCTCAGCTATTCTGTTCGGGAAGATTTCACAGAGAGTTAGTATGAATTTAGTATACTGGTGTGTGGTAATTTCATGACGGACAGGGTTGCGCTACGAACGTAAACTTCTTTGGGTGAAAATTGAATCAGTTGGTTGTGGTCAGTTTCCTCTTGGATATGTTTCAACATTCTTTGTGTGTTATTTTATGAATGCAGTGTTGTATGCAGTCTCCCAATCTTGGCTCCCTATTTGATGTGTTCCGTAAGATTACAAACTCACATTTTCACAATCCTAAATAAGGCACCAGTTTAGTTATGAATCAAGTTTGATATGCTGAAATTTTAACGGAACAATGATCAATGTTAAAATACATGTCCAAATACTGGGTGTTTCAAAAATGACCAGTATATTTGAAAAGGCAATAAAAACTAAACGAGCAGCGATAGAAATACAGTGTTTGTTGCAATATGCTTGGGACAACTGTACATTTTCAGGCGGACAAACTTTCGAAATTACAGTAGTTACAATTTTCAACAACAGATGGCGCTGCAAGTGATGTGAAAGATATAGAAGACAACGCAGTCTGTGGGTGCGCCATTCTGTACGTCGTCTTTCTGCTGTAAGCGTGTGCTGTTCACAACGTGCAAGTGTGCTGTAAACAACATGGTTTATTCCTTGGAACAGAGGATTTTTCTGGTGTTGGAATTCCACCGCCTAGAACATAGTGTTGTTGCAACAAGACGAAGTTTTCAACGGAGGTTTAATGTAACCAAAGGACCGAAAAGCGATACAATAAAGGATCTGCTTGAAAAATTTCAACGGACTGGGAACGTGACGGATGAACGTGCTGGAAAGGTAGGGCGACCGCGTACGGCAACCACAGAGGGCAACGCGCAGCTAGTGCAGCAGGTGATCCAACAGTGGCCTCGGGTTTCCGTTCGCCATGTTGCAGCTGCGGTCCAAATGACGCCAACGTCCACGTATCGTCTCATGCGCCAGAGTTTACACCTCTATCCATACAAAATTCAAACGCGGCAACCCCTCAGCGCCGCTACCATTGCTGCACGAGAGACATTCGCTAACGATATAGTGCACAGGATTGATGACGGCGATATGCATGTGGGCAGCATTTGGTTTACTGACGAAGCTTATTTTTACCTGGACGGCTTCGACAATAAACAGAACTGGTGCATATGGGGAACCGAAAAGCCCCATGTTGCAGTCCCATCGTCCCTGCATCCTCAAAAAGTACTGGTCTGGGCCGCCATTTCTTCCAAAGGAATCATCGGCCTATTTTTCAGATCCGAAACGATTACTGCATCACGCTATCTGGACATTCTCCGTAAATTTGTGGCGGTACAAACTGCCTTAGACGACACTGCGAACACCTCGTGGTTTATGCAAGATGGTGTCTGGCCACATCGCACGGCCGACGTCTTTAATTTCCTGAATGAGTATTTCGATGATCGTGTGATTGCTTTGGGCTATCCGAAACATACAGGAGGCGGCGTGGATTGGCCTCCCTATTCGCCAGACATGAACCCCTGTGACTTCTTTCTGTGGGGACACTTGAAAGACCAGGTGTACCGCCAGAATCCAGAAACAATTGAACAGCTGAAGCAGTACATCTCATCTGCATGTGAAGCCATTCCGCCAAACACGTTGTCAAAGGTTTCGGGTAATTTCATTCAGACACTACGCCATATTATTGCTACGCATGGTGGATATGTGGAAAATATCGTACTATAGAGTTTCCCAGACCGCAGCGCCATCTGTTGTTGAAAATTGTAACTACTGCAATTTCGAAAGTTTGTCTGCCTGAAAATGTACTGTTGTCCCAAGCATATTGCAACAAACGGTGTATTTCTATCTCTGCTCGTTTAGTTTTTATTGCCGTTTCAAATATACCGGTCATTTTTGAAACACCCTGTATAAACTGATTTTTTTATTTTTATTTAAATTGTCCTTTTTTATGTATATCACCGGTTATCGTAAGATGAATACTAAAAGATTATAATTAATGCTAGTCTGGTTGGGAATTTGGTAAGCTAGACTGGATACTTGGTGAAACAGTTGTGCAGCAATGCAAGGTTAACTTCCCCACATAGCTCACAGCTTTTAACCCACTTTTATGGTCTTGAATATCAGCACCGCTTACACCTCAATTTAATGCAACAACATTATAATGCATTTCTTTGTTGGAATGCTTGACCTTGCCGGGCAAAACCATTGTTTAACGGAACAATACCCACCTCTTCCGCTACGCAGTTTGCAGCAGAATGTTCATAGATGCTCAACAATGTTGCAGTGTGCGCCCGCGCGTGTCAATAATAATGGGAAACGAGATACGCCAACAAACAGAGTGCTCACGAATGAACAATTTCTTTTGAAGTACCGACACTGTGCAGATCTCTCTCGTTGTTGCACACAGCGCTGCGCGGAATTTCTTGGTTTTGCGCCGGTTAAGAGCACCGGAAGTGCTGTAGACTGTGTTGAAAGTAGCTTTCTTGTAGAATCGTGAATAACTAATGTAGACTGTAATACAGTAGTACTATATATGACCTTTTCCGCATTATACAGTGGATTATTAATTAAGTCTTAAAGTTTTCATTCCATTTCCGTGTTAGGCACGTTCCGCTTTATACAAAAATTTTACATATGAAAGTGTATCGAATGTGTGGGCTTGAAATGCTTGAACGGTTTGGGCAGATTTCCGAATGTACACGTTCCGCTTTGATCTAGTTTTACTGGACTAATGTAAGAAGGCGTTTATAAACTAATAATTATGCACGTGCTATAGAAAATGGCCAAAATAACAAACTTGTTATTTACAGCATGCTTACGAAAAAGAAAACACTTCTCCAAAATAGGAATAATCCTGTAATCAATCTTTATCATAACAAAGTGGACAAAGATTTAAAAATGTCTCTTCTATGTAATGTTCAAAGGTGATTAAAATTACTACCATCCACATACGAAAAACCATTAACCAAAAGAAACCGTCTTTTGCAGGTAGTGCAGCGTAATGGGTCATTGGCAACCCATAAACTAAATTATACAACCTAGCAATGAGCATGAATTACCACTTTGTGTGGAATTCATTTCGAGAAAGCGTTCGACTCAGTTTCAATGAAATCTGCGCTGACAGCCCTTGAGAAACAGGTGCTTATTCAGTCTTTGATTAATAACCCGAAGAATGTGTACAGCGTGGTCCATTGATCGTGACTGGGCCAAATATCTCACGAAATAAGAATCAAACGAAAAAACTACAAAGAACGAAACTTGTCTAGCTAGAAGGGGGAAACCAGATGGCACTATGGTTGGCGCGCTAGATGGCGCTACCACAGATCAAACGGATATCAACTGCGTTTTTTAAAATATGAACCCCCATTTTTTATTACATATTTGTGTAGTATGTAAAGAAATATGAATGTTTTAGCTAGACCACTTTTTTCGCTTTGTGATAGATGGCGCTGTAACAGCCACAAACATTTGGGTCACAATTTTAGAAGAACACTTGGTAACAGGTAGGTTTTTTTAAATTAAAATATAGAACATAGGTACGTTTGAACATTTTATTTCGGTTGTTCCAATGTGATACATGTACCTTTGTTATCTTATTTCTGAGAATGCATGCTGTTACAGCGTGATTACCTGTAAATGCCACATTAATGCAATAAATGCTCAAAATGAAATCCGTCAACCTCAATGCATTTGGCAATACGTGTAACGACATTCCTCTCAACAGCCAGTAGTTCGTCTTCCGTAATGTTCGCACATGCATTGACAATGCGCTGACGCATGTTGTCAGGCGATCACGATAGCAAATATCCTTGAACTTTCCCCACAGAAAGAAATCCGGGGACGTCAGATCCGTGCGAGCCACGGTATGGTGCTTCGACGACCAATCCACCTGTCATGAAATATGCTTTTCAATACCGCTTCAACCGCACGCGAGCTATGTGCTGGACATCCATCACGTTGGAAGTACATCGCCATTCAGTCATGCATTGAAACGTCTTGTAGTAACATCGATAGAACATTACATAGGAAACAAGCATACATTGCACCACTTAGGTTTTCATCGATAAAATGGGGGCCAATTATCCTTCTTCCCATAATGCCGCACCAGACATTAACCCGCCAAGGTCGCTGATGTTCCACTTGTCGCAGCCATCGCATATTTTCCTTTGCGCAGTAGTGCATATTATGGGTTTACGTTACCACTGTTGGTGAATGACGCTTCGTCGCTAAATAGAACGCGTGCAAAAAAATCTGTCATTGTCCCGTAATTTCTCTTGTGCCCAATGGCAGAACTGTACACGCCGTTCAAAGTCATCGCCATGGAATTTCTGGTGCACAGAAGTACGGTACGGGTGCAATCAATGTTGATGTAGCATTCTCAACACAGACATTTTTGAGATTCCCGATTCTCACGCAATTTGTCTGCTACTGATGTGCAGATTAGCCGCGACAGCAGCTAAAACACCTACTTGGGCATCATCATGTGTTGCAGGTCGTGGTTGACATTTCATATGTGGCTGAACACTTCCTGTTTCTTTAAAT
Source organism: Schistocerca piceifrons (assembly GCF_021461385.2). NCBI lineage: Eukaryota > Metazoa > Arthropoda > Insecta > Orthoptera > Acrididae > Schistocerca > Schistocerca piceifrons. Next base: position 294,078,354 of record NC_060139.1, on the reverse strand, counting down.
AACGTAACTAATGGTCCGGACACTTGGGTGATGTCGTCCAGGATACCGAGCAGCATACATAGGACACGCCCATTGGGCATTTTGATCACAAGAGCCATACATCAACACGATATCGACCTTTTCTGCAGTTGGTAAACGGTCCATTTCAACACGGGTAATGTATCATGAAGCAAATACCGTCCGCACTGGCGGAATGTTACGTGATACGGTACTACGTACTTATACGTTTGTGGCTATTACAGCGCCATCTATCACAAAGCGAAAAAAGTGGTCCAACTAAAACATTAATATCTTTATGTACTACACATATATGTAATAAAAAATGGGGGTTCCTATTTTAAAAAATGCAGTTGATATCCGTTTGACCTATGGCAACGCCATGTAGCGGGCCAACCATAGCGCCAATTTGTTTCCCTCTTCAAGCTAGACAAGTTTCGTTCTTTGCAGTTTTTTCGTTTGACGCTTATTTCATGAGATATTTGGCTCGGTCACGATCAATGGACCACCCTGTATATGTTGATACTGCAGCTTTTAATAGACTTTGAAAGAATCGTGAGAAATTTAACTGACAAATAATTGCCTTGCCTGATTCTTTTTTCCAACTATTTTTCATAGACATTTATTCAGGAAATTTGTCTAAACCATCATTTTTCTGGTGGCAAAGTACTGTTTGCTTCTAGAACAGAAACTACGATACGTATGCAGGCTTTTATGGCTGTTGTCACTGTTGGTAAACTCTTCTGAGTCGTTGGGCCACTTCATTCCTCTTCAAAATTCTAAATTATTTGAGATTTCCAGTCATCTGCTGGGATCTTCTTCAAGATTCTTACTGTGTCTCTGGGTGGCTGAATACAGCCCAGATGATGCTGAATCATTCAAATGTGTGTGAATTCCTAAGGGACTAAACTGCTGAGGGCATTGGTCCCTAGACTTACACACTACTTTAACTTTTACTAAGAACAAAAACACACACACACACACACACACGGAGGACTCGAACCTCCGGCGGGAGGGGCCGCGCAGTCTGCAGCATGGCACCTCAAACCGCGCAGAGATGGATCATTCAAAATACATTTATTTATACTATCTGAAGCTAAAATGGCTACACAAATCTCACACTGAACACACTCTTCACCATTGATCACTATATTTGTGAAGCCCAGACAGAACATTTTCTGTCAGCCTCCCGTCTCTCATCAGCCACTAGTTGAAGGAGGAAAACTATCTTCATAATTAACACCCTGTAAGAAATGTTCCATAGTAACCACTCACAGGTAACTCGTGTATTCTACATATACTAACATCCTACGCAGAAAAAGACTGAATACTTTTAAGTAACCTGGTTCAACTTTTAAGAGTTTAGTCTGTGTTGCAATGCTTGATTAGTGTGGACATATCTGCATGGTAATCTGACAGGGATAGATTGTGTGTTTGAGTTCTACTAGTGTGATAGTACTGGGGACCTGAATGGGGAAAGCAGTCAGGCTCTCCCATGGAACTGTAGGCTCTGCAAAAAAGATGAGGGAATTACTGAACAGAAAGCAACGATTTGTGCCCTTCAGTCTCAATTAGATCACGCAAAATCTGAACTACATAGGTTGAAGGGGTATAAAATTTGTGGGAAATTGGTAAAGGTGACAAGTGAAAGGAGAACAGCCTTTCAGTTTCTTAATTTACATTTGAGCTTACAATATCTAATAACTTTGACTTGTTACCTCCAGTAGGAGGGGCAGAACCTCATCCAGCTGTAGGCCACATTAGGGTGCAGGAGACTTCTAGCAAAGAAATGAAGTGTAGGTTGGTAACAAAAGAAATTTGGAAAAAAAGAGTCTTACTGCTAGACAGTAGCTATCGCAGAGGTGCAGGCCAGATGATACAGGACATATAAGGAACAAGCTACCAGGTCGCAAACATTGTGAAGACAAGTGCAAGTCTTAGCCAGGTGGCAGGGGACACAAGGAATTTGTGTGATGATTTTGATAAACAGGATCATGAGATCATACTAGGTGGAGCAAGAAACAGCCTGGCTAAAGACAGAAATTGCAGCCTTAGGGATGACCTTATGGAATAGCTGTAGCAACTTCACACACAAGTGAGAGTTATATGGAGGTCTATGGTGCAATGACCAGCTATGGGTTAACGCTGTTGGGGGCCGTATGAACACAGTTCGGCCGTCTGCTACTGTACGAAATGAATTCTCATATGAGTGCAGTGTGCCCATTGCTACAACTGGTAGATGGGGATATACTAGACATGAATAAGAGAGGGAAGATAAGTGGGTTGAGCTTCTTGTACAAAATGTACAGGGGGCTATGACATTGTAGCAAGATCCCTGTGGTTAATGTTGACAGAGGGGAACCTTTTCTAGGTCTGTCAGGAATTAGGCACTATGTTGTGAAAGAAGTTGAAATGACAAACAGTTCCACACAATGCTCAAGAAAGCACAGAAAAGTTAAGTTAAGCTTATTTCCTCAGTATACTTCGGTACTAAGTAATAAAGTAAGACTTTTTTTCTTCTGGAAAATTTAGAGAGCTCTGGATAGACACGACATCCTGTGCCTATCTGAGCACCACATAACCACAGGGTTAGGGAAGTTAATTATAAAAGATTATCTCTAGCATCTTACTCATGCAGAACTAACATAGGAAAAAGACGAATTGTCACATAAATTAAGGCAGAACGCAGTTCACTTTTGATTGTAACTGCATATGGATCCCTACTAAATAACCAATAATTGGATCGATAAAGATTACGCACCAAGCAGCATAAAAAAAAAAGAAAGAAAAGAGGATAGGGTATGATATCGACGACGACGCTTCATTTACAAATAATGTATCCTATTAAAGCTTCAAAAGTACTCTCGTTTGAAACAACATGTTTTACACAAATCACTAAGCTGACATATTTTGTGTATTTTCATTCAGTAATCTCCTATGGAACAATGTTCTGGGACCACTTAACTTTCTTTCTTAAAGTGTTCTCTTTCCAGCATTACACAGCCCTCTATTCCACAAATGAACCCAGTCTTTTTACTCCTTTTCCACTAACTCGCCACTTTCTCCCCTGTCCTCCGTCTAACCTCCTAACTGCATCATATGACCCATTCTCAGCCTCATCCCTGCATGCTCCAGCAGCACTTTACGGTCTCCAACTCCTACTCTGCTATCCTTCCCCCTCTCCACCCAGCCTCCTCCTTACCCCCACCCGGTTGCCTCTCCCGTCGACAGTCTTTTTGTTGCGCCTTTATGTGACTCAGCATCTCCGCTATATGGTGAGTAGCAACTATCCTTTTCATTATAAATAAAACCACACACACACACCATCACCACCACCACCACACAAGCAAGCATGCACCCATATTTACATATGAATGTGTAATGTGAATGATAAATGACTCATTCCACATCATTATAATTAATCATACAAATGATCCACAGAACACGAAGACTTTTCAAACGCAACAACTATTTGAATGAAATTTTCACTTTGCAGCGGAGTGTAGGCTGATATGAAACTTGCTGGCCGATTAATCCCATATGCCAGACTGAGACTACCTTTTATCTCAAGCCAATGTTGTTCTGTTTTAGCTTTACTCTGTGTGCTTAAAGAAGAGTAAGTATTTAAACAATCAGAGGATTAAATATAACAACTCACCATGCAGTTGAGGTAAGCTTCTGGATGATGTCCCCCCTTCCAAGGTAACTAGTACAGAAAACAAACAAACAAACAAACAAACAAACACACACACACACACACACACACACACACACACACACTACCAGCAAAATCACAATTGGGGAGAAAATTAATTTCAGTTACGATCTGAATTCATTACAATTATGGTTTCACTGAGTGGTGAATGTAGTGAAGATGTTCAGTTTAGCCCATAGCAAAAAATAAAAGAATGAACATTGTTCTCTATGAAAGTTCTGTTTTGAATACTACAATATTTTTACATGCATATTGTGAATGCACGGGGAAGAATGTAAGTCTGAATTATACGACCCCCACCCCCTTTCTTCCAATATCCAAGATCGGACAGCTACCCCCACTCGATTTCAGCTCTTTAGCATAAAATGTTCACTGGGAGGAGGATGTTATAGGCAATATATTTATGAAGTTGTGGACATTAACTGTAACACTACATATGAGATTTTTTCAATGTCCATAATCAATTTGAGTCTGACAGTAATAGACACTGATACGAAGTATTAAAAGTAAACATGATCTGCACTAACCTCTAGCAAACATCATTTTGGTACAAAAAGAAGTGAAAACGACAGTTATAATAAACTACCAACAAAGATAAAATGTCTGCATCAGTAGTGTGCAGATTAAAGTTGTTTCTTCTGCACCATTTTTGTGTGGAGATCAGTCAATTAGAAAAAAATATATAATTTTTAAGAAATGTGAGTGACTATTTCTCAAATGACAACCTGCAAAACATATTTGTTCAGAATAGGAACTATGGCACAACACAAAAGTTTTTAGAGAGTGAAAACAATGGATACATGGTTCAGGTCTGTGCTCTCTGTCAATAACAATGAAATCCTTGGTTTGTTCCTTATATATTCACTGGTATTCATATTATGAATTTACCTTTTCTCACATTTTTTCTTCATGACCTTAACTCTGTTTCATACTTGAAGAAAGCATTTCCATTTTTTATAATTCTGGAAAATGACTGTACCAAGATTACTTCTGAAAATTATTCAGACCTGTCCTTGCTTCAGTCAGCTTGTTTCACAAGTCAAACATTAAGCTCAGATGTGGGAAACCCATGGTGACCGGCAAGCCTGATTCACACACTTATTTAGGCTCCAGGCCAACTTGCCATGACGTGACAGGAAAGCTTCTAGTGCTTAGTCAGAAATATGTTAATGGGGTAACGCACCAATATGAATGGCAGTATTATGAGAAACACACACACACACACACACACACACACACACACACACACACACACACACACAAGTTTGTAATGGAAGAGAAAGAGCACGTTAATGAACTCTAGCTTCATAGGTGTTGCAGGTGTCTTACGAGTGAAATCAATGCTATTAACAATTATTGTACCAATCTAAAAGGAATAGGACAGGTGAAATCATAGTTTTTTCTCAGGCACATTTAAAAATAAAATTCTAGAACTACTTTGCATACTGAAAGTATAGTTTACATGTTTGGTAGTTTTCTTATTTATTAAATCTATGAAAATAAATAACAAAATTCAACAAATGCAGTATTTCATAATCAGAGGCTGCATTAATTTCCTGTACAGTGGCAAATAATTAAATAAATACATGAAAAAACTGCTTGAATTTCTTGTCGTTTTCTGGAAGTAAACATTACATTTTATAAAATAGGAGTAGTACAGTTGTTATTGCTGTTACAATTGTTGTTGAAAAATAGACAAACACTCTTATAAGTCAGCTTCTTAAAGATTGTTCTCGAAAACTTGGTGTATCATTTGCAGTCTCTTACAATGCAGAGACTCCAGGCTGCAGTACTGGAATTCCCTGTTTAATCCACTGACAAAGTCCTTCCAGATGCGTGAGTTTAAACATGTTATGGAAGACATATTTGATGCTTGATTTAAATACTACAAGAAAATATGCCACTCAAGAGTTTACACTGTAAGAAAATCCACAGTACACAGAACGAACACATACTCACATGACGGGGGTGGGGGAGGCAGAGAGGGAGAAGGGGAAAAGAGAGAGAAAGAGAGAGAGAGAGAGAGAGAGAGAGAGAGAGAGAGAGAGAGAGAGAGAGAGCTGCCTACAAGCAATGCAGGTTGGAGCAGCAGCTGCAGCAGTTTCACAGGTACAATTAATAGCCTACTGTACTTCAAATTTACAGTAAATGGAGTGGAGTGGGAAGGGAAAGGTACAAGGACTTTAAAAATAAAATCAAATGAAATACCCATGACCCTGGGAAACGAGACACAGATAAGGGCAACACTGAGTTGAATTATGAACTGAGTGACACATTAGCAGAAAAATCTATAGCTTGGCAAGGCAAAATAAATAATACAGCTGGCAAAAGTAAAAGAACACAAATGATGAATGAAGAAATTAAGAGGAAGAAAGACCTAGCCACAAATGTTTGCCCATTTATACTAATCCTACTACTCATTCCTCTTTCCATACTTCTGTTCAATCTTAAGTTTTCACTTCCAGTTTCACTTTATTACTTCCAACTTTATTGTTCTCTCTGTCACAGATAGGCTCCATTTTGATTGGTTGTCACCAAACAAAATGTCACCAGTCACATTCTACACTATTATCTTCTTTTCTCTCTCACCACCTGATCTTCTTTGCTAATCTCATTTAGTTATATTCTACAGTGTTTTGTCTACCTAGAAGAAGGAACATACACTTCCGTGCATTTTAGCTTTTCTTTTTTGTGCCTTGGGAGTTGCTTTATCCAAAAGTAGTATCGATTATGTCTACTTCGCATGGTGTTTTGTTTCTGATTGTTTGCTAAATAGCTTATCATACCTACATTATTCAACAGATGGATATAAAAGTAACTTCTATTAAAAATTCTTACAATTAGACATACTTTTCAGTCTCACAATAACATGTGAACTATTACAACCAGGAGAATGGCTGGCCATCTAAAAAAATAAAAATAAAAAATTAATGTAAAACACCAGAAGAAATTGTGACTACACTATCATACATATAGTTTTTAGCTGATTTCATACAATTCCTTCAGTAGCAACTGATGAGATCCAAAAGATTTAAAATTTGATCTACATGGTAGCAAGTGGAATTTCAATGAAGCTCACATGATTAATGGCAATAGTAAGTGAACTGCATCAGACTGCATCAGGGGGTAAAATGAAACAGTATATTCACTGCAATTACTGATTGTCAGTATTAAACAAATGTGAATTATTTAAGCTTTGTGCAGAAAGAACCTCTCTTGCAGACCCTTTACACAATGTTTGTCAGTGTCACTGAGGTAAGGGGTATTTTGATCAAACTGGAAAATAAATGTCTACACTCATGTGCACAGTTACAGAACAATAAAAATACAAGGCACTGAATAAGGCACTGACAGCACAAATAAAACACACACACTACGATTCATAAATAAATCACATCATAAGTATGAGAAGTACATGATTTTGCAACAGAAAAAAATACTGTGGTTTGGTACTTTTAATGGGAAGTGAAAAATACTTGGCAATGGCCAAATTAATGTTCTTTGTGGTCACAAAACACACGCCTGCACTAAATAAATACTTCCTGCAACTGAGACAGTCCTGAAATCATTTTCTTTTTCTGTCTTCTCTCATCTCATTACAATTTTTCACAGCAAATACCAACAGTTTTCCTCATCTATTACATCAAAGTTGGAGATTTCTACAGACAAATGAAATGATTTTATAATTTCAAACTTCACAAATTTCATATAGAGTATCAAACAGAAAAATGGGTTTTATTCCTGTATTTCCATAGGGTTCATAGAGATATTCATTTAGTCAACCATCATTATGGGAATTTTTTCCAAGTCAAATACAGTTTGAATGTTACCCAAATCTGCTGAGCTTTCACATATGACAGTATTTCTAGAAAATTGATGGTTAATGAATTTATAAATCCATTCAATATTCTTTATCAATAAACTGTGTGGTACATTCACCAAAGTTTCTGTAACAAAGCTGTATTTTTAAATCTGAAAGTGGATTACCATTTAGATACCAAGAACTTATAATCAGACATGCCCATAAACTGTAACTCAAAAAATGTATTTCAGTAAAAAGATTATGAGAAAAATCAGAGCAGTGCTATTATTGTCCTGATATACTGCAGCTGTCAGCGGAGAGACCTAGCTAACCCAAATCATTTTCTTGGGTTTAATATACACTAAACTGCACAATAAATGTAGCACCATAAATTGTCAATCTCTCTTTGTGGCTCACCAAGGATGAACATGTGTATCATCATATAGTCATTCTGTATGATCTTTAAGAACAGAATACACACAGTACCAAAGAATAAAAATTACATCTAAATGTGCAATTCAATATGTCAGTGGAAAGCAGTATTTTACCAAACAGAAAATTTATAAAAGCATAAAATGTAAACTCCCTATCCAGCAGCCCTGTCCCAGACAAATAGAGAACATTCTCATGGACTATCAGGACAGGCATAATGTCTGGCAACAGTAATGTTCAAGTACGTCGCTTCTCAAGTGATTCAGACAAGTTTAGCAACACAAGATAATAACCAGGAAAGCCTTTCACAAGAGAATTTCTTCTGGACTGTGATGTGAATAAGAGCTCTCATCCAGAACAGAGCTCCATCACACTCACGGTGAGAACAAAACTCTACCTGCTCCTCAGCTGCTGGTAGCAGCACAAATGCATAAACAGGCATTATTGACACCTGGCAGCTGTGCTGATAGCTCGTGCATGATTCCAATAATAATTAGTTTTAAAAAGACAAAATTTTCTATGGAGTAGTCTGGTGTTGCTCAACAGGAGTACTGCTGACAGCTCCAATGGGAGTGGTGTGCGACTGAGACTGTTGTGAACTGTGCGATGACGAACGTGAATGTTTGCCGCTGGGGGGAGCGATCGGAGTCTGCACCTGCGGTTGCGGCGGTGATCGTGTGCCAGGCGCTGGGGGCACGCCCTGCTGCAGCTGCATGTGGTACCGGTAGATATTCTCTGTGCTCTCTACGACACCTGCAGTGAAAGCAAGCAACAACAAAAGTTAAATGAGGATAATGAAGTGTAGTGGAATTAAGTCAGGCAATGCTGGGAGAATTTAAACACTTAATTTTTAATTATTTCTTTAACATGATTGGATGAAATCAGTGCAATTATAGCAGCAAGTCATAACAATTCATACCAATTCAATTTTATAAATAAGAAACAAATTGTTAGAACTCTCAAGTTTTCATTCTGCTTTATAGGGATTTCCATTCCCCTTGTTTATGTAAATCACAAAATCATTTCAGCACATTTGTGTCATCATTGGTGTATCATATTTTACCGAAGTCTTAATCTCTGTAAGATTTGGTTTTGTAGGTATGTTATCTTGCAAAGAGAGGAGCAAAAACACAGTACATTATTTTTAGTGAGCAGCACTCATGTTTCACCAGTAGATTTGAAAACACTATTTTTACATATGTACAATATATACTGTGTTTTGAAGTTCTGTGGTAAAGCTTGTAGCCCACTGACAATGGCACAAATGTGCCGAAACATGTTTGAGTGATAAGAAAATATTGTGGTTTGCATAAACAAGCATAATTTGCAAATATTTTATTTTTCATTCGATAACTAGTTTTGGGCTGTGACCCATTTTCAAATCAACATAACAAAGTCGAAAATGGCATTTCCAAAGATGTCAACAAAATGTGTAATTTACATTTGCAGCACATACTCCAGCATGGTGCAAGTTCTTACAACTGCTATAGTTTATCATGCAAACAAGGTGGTTGTTACAGTATTAAAACCAAAGGATGATGATTTGCATTCTGCAATTAGCAGTGTCCGCCTAGCATATTTACTATTACCATTGTTGATTTTTTTATCACCTGATACTGCATACCTACTCTCCTTTCAACTCTATTGCTGGCAAAAGCATTTACTTACGTTTGCACAGATAAGACCTTATTTTCACCTTCTGCAACTTGCTCACACAAGACATAAATAATAACTTAAACTAGGTTTGCAACATTTGTCATCGAACACATAATGAATTACCAACAAGCACAAGTGCAGTTGCAGACACATTACCTGCTGTAAGATTTAAGCTGCGCCCTTTGATACCTCCCTCTTTGCTTGGAGGTGACCACCAGTTCACGAGACTACCAAATACTGGAACATGCCTTAGTATACCCTCTTGCCACAGCCTTTCTTCATTTTCCTTCTGTAAATCTAGTGTAGCTGTTTCAATACCTGTAAAAATTATAGTACTAATGCAGTAATGGACTTGGAATGTTACAAACTGCACTATACTTATAGAGGTTCAAGCAACAATTACATAACCTTGGAATTTGCTGTGCAGCTATATCAATTATCCCTAATGATTACTCGTACTGCCACCAATGCCCAAATAGTTATGCAACCATATCATCTGATAGATAATTCTGAAGTATAAGCAGTCATATTTCACAAAAATTACAAAGCAGCTCTTTAAGATGGTTACATTTGTTGCCAGTAAGCTAAAATTAACCTACAGAGGTTGCTTAAAGGTATAGTTGTGGGTGATACTTTTGATAGACTGGAAATTTCTGCATCACTTGTTTTTGCACAAATGTACTAAAAGCATAGAAATCATAGTCTTCCAAATGATAATGCTATTGACTTTGCTTTATGCAGGTTAGCAATCACACTATTTGTCATCTATCTTATGGTTTCTGCCAATTCAGAATTAACGGGGTTGAGGGACAAACAAAAGTGTGTGAACAATGGATGACACCTCTGCAGGCATACGAAACTGATAAGCTATTTAATTACTCTTCGAAAACTTTACAAGTGATAAGTGAGAACACAATTACGATAATGGGTAGTTCTGGTAAAATGTAAATAATCTATAAGTAAAGGTAACCCAACTTCCTGAATATGAATAGGAGAGATGTAGAGGCGACGACAGGAATAAAAACAGCAATGTTAACTTCGCTAACTTTTGGACAAATCGTTTTTCATTCTAGAAAAGTTTTCAGTCTTGTTTATGTGCATTTTTTACAACTCAACAACTCTAATATTCAAACATAACCTTAAAACATTTCAGATTCTGTGTACACTACTGGTCTAAAAAAAGAAGTAATCCATTTTAAGCGGGAAGTGACATTACCTTTTTTCACTATCTCCGTCATTGTTTCAAGGAAACGTGAAGACTCTTCAACTTCTTGCCCGAAACTGACCACCAACCCCAGCAACTCCTCAACATCTGTTTCTGCTGTCACCATGCCAAACCTTACACAAGCCAGGCCATCTGGTCCCTCTCCTGCAGACAAAATTCCTTCCAGTTCATAAGTACTTCGATGAAGGTCAAAGAAATAATATATGCATATCATTCTCCACCAAAAGTGCTTCTAATGCACCCAATTTTTAAATCTCCATACATCTCATTAAAACTGCCGAACAATTAATATTATCTTCTCTTTTAACTATTGTTTTGACTACCACTGTAAAGACACTCAATAATTATATAATATGGTATCAACGGCGGAACTAAACTGTTAATTTTGACAGCACAAGAAACTGCACAGGATTAATACTTCCTTGACAACATTTTCATAACACAAGAAACTGCATTTCGGTCATTAGCAATTTGTTGATATATCCAGGTACCTGGTGAACAAGCTTTTTTTAAATACACTCCTGGAAATGGAAAAAAGAACACATTGACACCGGTGTGTCAGACCCACCATACTTGCTCCGGACACTGCGAGAGGGCTGTACAAGCAATGATCACATGCACGGCACAGCGGACACACCAGGAACCGCGGTGTTGGCCGTCGAATGGCGCTAGCTGCGCAGCATTTGTGCACCGCCGCCGTCAGTGTCAGCCAGTTTGCCGTGGCATACGGAGCTCCATCGCAGTCTTTAACACTGGTAGCATGCCGCGACAGCGTGGACGTGAACCGTATGTGCAGTTGACGGACTTTGAGCGAGGGCATATAGTGGACATGCGGGAGGCTGGGTGGATGTACCGCCGAATTGCTCAACACATGGGGCGTGAGGTCTCCACAGTACATCGATGTTGTCGCCAGTGGTCGGCGGAAGGTGCACGTGCCCGTCGACCTGGGACCAGACCGCAGCGACGCACGGATGCACGCCAAGACTGTAGGATCCTACGCAGTGCCGTAGGGGACCGCACCGCCACTTCCCAGCAAATTAGGGACACTGTTGCTCCTGGGGTATCGGCGAGGACCATTCGCAACCGTCTCCATGAAGCTGGGCTACGGTCCCACACACCGTTTGGCCGTCTTCCGCTCACGCCCCAACATCGTGCAGCCCGCCTCCAATGGTGTCGCGACAGGCGTGAATGGAGGGACGAATGGAGACGTGTTGTCTTGAGCGATGAGAGTCGCTTCTGCCTTGGTGCCAATGATGGTCGTATGCGTGTTTGGCGCCGTGCAGGTGAGCGCCACAATAAGGACTGCATACGACCGAGGCACACAGAGCCAACACCCGTCAACTACCCTGGCCAGCAAGATCTCTGGATCTGTCCCCCATTGAGCATGTTTGGGACTGGATGAAGCGTCGTCTCACGCGGTCTGCACGTCCAGCACGAACGCTGGTCCAACTGAGGCGCCAGGTGGAAATGGCATGGCAAGCCGTTCCAAAGGACTACATCCAGCATCTCTACGATCGTCTCCATGGGAGAATAGCAGCCTGCATTGCTGCGAAAGGTGGATATACACTGTACTAGTGCCGACATTGTGCATGCTCTGTTGCCTGTGTCTATGTGCCTGTGCTTCTGTCAGTGTGAACATGTGATGTATCTGACCCCAGGAATGTGTCAATGAAGTTTCCCCTTCCTGGGACAATGAATTCACGGTGTTCTTATTTCAATTTCCAGGAGTGTATAACAACTGCACCAGCTGATAATCTGTTAAATTTCCGGTCTTTTTAACTGGTTACATACACATAGCGGTAAGTAGTGTCATTATTGACTTTTAAAATAATGCAACAAATTAAAGAACAATGGTGGCCCTACTTCAGTATAGTGGGCCCCAAACAATGACCATCCATTTTACTGAAAGAGGAAGACACACATTCTTGCTGATTATAGAAAGAGAATGTGAGCCTGAGAATGACATACACCCAGCAACACACACAGCAGTTATGTGTCAGCCACACAAACCTGCAGCAAACAAGTTAACATCCCATCAATGGTGATGAGGGAACACAGGCAGTAATTGGGCAAGAATGAGAAATGAAATCGTCCATTACCTTTTCAGAGGAACCATCCTGGCATTTGTCTTAAATAATTTTGGCCATGCAACACCTTGCCTGGTAAGGTCCGGTCTGTTTTTGAGAAGATTTTAAAGACAAATGGGAAGAAATGTAGAACACTGTTATATATGTCTGTTGCAGAATTATGGAACATGTTGTCTTGACATATGATAACTCTTTTTCAGATCACGAGAAGTAAAAAGACTGGGTGCAATGCTGGAATAAGGGCTGTGTAGTGCTGGAATGGGAACAGGGGATGGATGAGGAAAATGACTAATGAAGGTTGAGGCCAGGAGGCTTATGGGAGCGTAGGGTATATTGCAGGGCAAGTTCCCACCTGCACAATTCAGAAAAGCTGGTGTTGGTGGGAAGGATCCATATAGCACAAGCTGTGAAGCAGTTATTGAAATGAAGTATGTTGTGTTTGGCAGCGTGCTCAGCAACAGGGTGGTCCACTTATTTCTTGGCCACAGTTTGTCAGTGGCCACTTGTATGGACAGACAGCTTGCTGGTTGTCATGCCCACACAGAATGCAGCACAGTGGTTTCACAGGTAGTCCTGCCTTTGATGGGATAGGCGATATTTGTGACTTGACTGGAGTAGGTGGTGATGGTGGGAGCATGTATGGGGCAGGTCTTGCACTTAGGTCTATTACAGGGGTACGAGCCATGAGGTAAGGGAGTTGGGAGCAGGGGGTTGTGTAGGGATGGATGTGTGTATTGTGTAGGTTCGGTGAACGGCGGAATATCACTGTAGGAGGGGTGGGAAGGATAGTGGGCAGGACATTTCTAATGTATTTATGTCTGTATATATGTCTTGAGGCAGTGTACATCACACCCCCACCAAATCATGAAAGGAAGAGAGACTGTTCCTTACTATATTTTCACTGTTCATTCACTAAAATTGCAACAACAGGCATAACGATGAAGCTTATTACTCGTTTATTACTAACTCTATTCATAACACATTTTGCAGACAGTACTCACATACACCACTGAATGTAACTGCAAAACTATATCACAGGTGTATGACACACGGTTTGGGGGAGATGGCATTTATATACTGGATTTGATTCCTTAAGGAATTGGGGATGGGGGTTAAATGGTAAATATATTAACAGCAAATCATACATGCAGTCTTAAATAAAAAACTGACATTTCCTTTTTTGTTTATGAGTGCACATACAATCTGCTGTCAGGATACATACGATCACAAGTACATGACACTTGATGATGACTATATGGTCAAAATTATCCAATATTGAGAAACAACACACACAATTATAAAATACACACCATATGTCTTCTCACCAGCTAAAGTAGAGGGCAGACAACAATTAAAATTAACGTATGTATTCTTGTTATATGATAAAAGACATTAAAATGATTACAGAGTCACGGTTGTAATGCAGGTCTAACAAAAATTCATTATTCAAAACTGCATGCCCTAAAGATCAGCAAATAACAGGTTGTAAAGGCCAATATTTATGCAGAACAGTATATCTGAAGACTCAAAAAAATATTTTTAAAGTGCTGCCTCACCCAAAGAAAATGCAGCATCTGTACTCCGCAGCTGTTCGACGAGCGATACATTGAGTTTATTGAGCTCTTCTTTGGCCTGGTCAGTAAGTAAAGTTTGCCACGCTTCTGGCACATAGCGGACACCACCCAAGCCGGCCCATCCTTCCATTTCAACCAAGCACAGATTTGGCGTAGATGACACAAGTCGTTGAAATGTTGCTTTATGTGCAACTGTTGCTGAAAGAATGTCCTGAACAACACATACACACAAAACATTGTAATGGCAAGAACAATAAAGAAAAAGCAGAAAGTACATACATCATAAGTTAACATCTTCCCCACAAATTTCACAGTGACTAACTGTTATTCTTGAAAATAACTTATTTCCATCCTTTCAAATGAGACAAGAAAATAAAATTGATCAGAACATTTTAATAATTTCTGACACATAAAAATGAAAGATATCACAAGAAAAAACAAGAACAATATTAACAATGACACAATTCACATATGCATGTATTCAGAAAACACAGAATACTGCAAATAAAGTTTCTGATGGGACGTTAAAACATTACAAAAATTAAGAAGCAATGCTTCTAGTGCATAAATGGTTTGATATATTGAAAGTGTGAAACACACAGCAAGTCATCGCAGAATGAAGGTACGGTAAGGAGATGCAAGTTTGCCACAACAGCCAGAGTCTCAAGTTTACAAATCACGTGACATCCCTCACTGAAAGCTAGCAATTTCTGAAGTGTTGTGGTTTTTATATGCCACACACTTATCAGCTGCACATGTATATGGCTGACTTCCCTCATTTCTGTCTATAAGAAGCTGAGAAAAGTCTATTTACAAATACATTGTTGAGGGTGCTAGTTTGTCTCTGGTAATGGAATGTAGTTACAACACTAAAAACTTCAGGCCAGGAGAACATGTTGTAAGAAATTTGATTCATACTGATAATAGCTGCATAAAACAAATCTAACAGCAAGAGACAGATATATCAAAAAGACAATTCACTTGAGTAAACTGAAAATAACAGGGAGACAATGACCGGCCTGCACACAGTACTAATTTTCAGAAGCGTTAATTCCTTCATCATGGATGAAAGAAGGATGTGATGGGACGAAGGCTGTCAGTCACACAGATCTCGTCATTCTTACAACAGGAGTATCAGCCTAGGGTCTTAGTAACCTGACCCTCTATTATAAACTTTCCCAACCTATCCACATTTCCTCCCTGTGCAAGAACAGTTGCAAAAGCTAGGAATGTTTTGTGCCAGTAGCACCTGAATTCCATCTCTAGAAAATAGGAATTGGCCAGTAATTCTGTCTCTCTGTAATTAAAAATACTGGCTGTACAAAAAGTCCCATATTCTTATAGGAAATAGTACTGGTGAAATTTAGGAAAAAGGTTCTTTAACAAATTCATTCTTACACATCCTTATGTTCTTCCACTGAATGAACTGTGAATTATGAGATACATTAATTGACTATGAAGATCTGCTCATAGAAGTGCATGGTTTTTGCCTTCAGTAGCTCCAATTCATTGCACACTTGTTTCAGGTTAATTATCTGGTCATCACAATACTCATTCCTCTGTATCCAGAATGCAAACTGTGATAACTTTACTCAACACTCTTGCCCTTGTTGCGAAGAACCTTGTACCTGCAAGTCATTGGAACAATTTTCCGAAGATTTTTTCAGACGAAATACCACATTAAGGATTTCCAGCAGTATTGGCATTGTTGTGTGGCATATATGACGTGTGCCAGTTGATTAATACTGTTGGCTAAACCATAGCAGAATATTATGCCTGCCACTTCTCTGTGTATGTTGTTCATACTCTACTGAATCATTAATCTTTTTTCTGATGCCAGCACAACCTCTATACGATATGTATGGAAAGGTTGATGTAGGGCACAGTTTTAGGTGTTATTTCTTACAACAGCATCACAGTCAGTGGGCTACCAAACACAACCAATAAAGCAATGAACATAAACAAGACGACAGCCTACTCATCCAAGTACTCACTTATTGGCACAAGTAAAATGGTCCATGGCTCAATAAGCATATTTCTGGACATAGGATGTATTCTCTATGCATTTTTACCAGTATTGTCTTCTACAAGAATACAAGACACTTTTAAACACCCGGTATATGAGGGTGTCAATAGTCCTGATGTAGTCTGTGGAACTGTAATTAGATGTGGTAAACACTGCAACAGAGTGCTGCAATAATGTTATCACATCATGCTAACCCTGCGTCCATTGGACAGACTATTGTAGAAAAAGATATAATTATCCTGCCGTACACCCTACGGGCGGGGACTACTCAAGAGGACGTCGTTATCAGGAGAAAGAAAACTAGCATTCTACGGATCGGAGCGTGGAATGTCAGATCCCTTAATCGGGCAGGTAGGTTAGAAAATTTAAAAAGGGAAATGGATAGGTTAAAGTTAGATATAGTGGGAATTAGTGAAGTTCGGTGGCAGGAGGAGCAAGACTTTTGGTCAGGTGATTACAGGGTTATAAATACAAAATCAAATAGGGGTAATGCAGGAGTAGGTTTAATAATGAATAAAAAAATAGGAGTGCGGGTTAGCTACTACAAACAGCACAGTGAACGCATTATTGTGGCCGAGATAGACACAAAGCCCATGCCTACTACAGTAGTACAAGTTTATATGCCAACTAGCTCTGCAGATGATGAAGAAATTGATGAAATGTATGACGAGATAAAAGAAATTATTCAGGTAGTGAAGGGAGACGAAAATTTAATAGTCATGGGTGACTGGAATTCGTCAGTAGGAAAAGGGAGAGAAGGAAACATAGTAGGTGAATATGGATTGGCGGGAAGAAATGAAAGAGGAAGCCGCCTTGTAGAATTTTGCACAGAGCATAACTTAATCATAGCTAACACTTGGTTCAAGAATCATGAAAGAAGGTTGTATACCTGGAAGAATCCTGGAGATACTAAAAGGTTTCAGATAGATTATATAATGGTAAGACAGAGATTTAGGAGCCAGGTTTCAAATTGTAAGACATTTCCAGGGGCAGATGTGGATTCTGACCACAATCTATTGGTTATGAACTGCAGACTGAAACTGAAGAAACTGCAAAAAGGTGGGAATTTAAGGAGATGGGACCTGGATAAACTGAAAGAACCAGAGGTTGTACAGAGTTTCAGGGAGAGCATAAGGGAACAATTGACAGGAATGGGGGAAAGAAATGCAGTAGAAGAAGAATGGGTAGCTCTGAGGGATGAAGTAGTGAAGGCAGCAGAGGATCATGTAGGTAAAAAGACGAGGGCTAATAGAAATCCTTGGGTAACAGAAGAAATATTGAATTTAATTGATGAAAGGAGAAAATATAAAAATGCAGTAAATGAAGCAGGCAAAAAGAAATACAAACGTCTCAAAAATGAGATCGACAGGAAGTGCAAAATGGCTAAGCAGGGATGGCTAGAGGACAAATGTAAGGATGTAGAGGCTTGTCTCACTAGGGGTAAGATAGATACTGCCTACAGGAAAATTAAAGAGACCTTTGGAGAGAAGAGAACCACTTGTATGAATATGAAGAGCTCAGATGGCAACCCAGTTCTAAGCAAAGAAGGGAAGGCAGAAAGGTGGAAGGAGTATATAGAGGGTTTATACAAGGGCGATGTACTTGAGGACAATATTATGGAAATGGAAGAGGATGTAGATGAAGATGAAATGGGAGATAAGATACTGCGTGAAGAGTTTGACAGAGCACTGAAAGACCTGAGTCGAAACAAGGCCCCGGGAGTAGACAACATTCCATTAGAACCACTGATGGCCTTGGGAGAGCCAGTCATGACAAAACTCTACCATCTGGTGAGCAAGATGTATGAGACAGGGGAAATACCAACAGACTTCAAGAAGAATATAATAATTCCAATCCCAAAGAAAGCAGGTGTTGACAGATGTGAAAATTACCGAACTATCAGTTTAATAAGTCACAGCTGTAAAATACTAACACAAATTCTTTTCAGACGAATGGAAAAACTGGTAGAAGCGGACCTCGGGGAAGATCAGTTTGGATTCCATAGAAATGTTGGAACACGTGAGGCAATACTAACCTTACGACTTATCTTAGAAAAAAGATTAAGAAAAGGCAAACCTACGTTTCTAGCATTTGTAGACTTAGAGAAAGCTTTTGACAACGTTAACTGGAATACTCTCTTTCAAATTCTGAAGGTGGCAGGGGTGAAATACAGGGAGCGAAAGGCTATTTACAATTTGTACAGAAACCAGATGGCAGTTATAAGAGTCGAGGGGCATGAAAGGGAAGCAGTAGTTAGGAAAGGAGTGAGACAGGGTTGTAGCCTCTCCCCGATGTTATTCAATCTGTATATTGAGCAAACAGTAAAGGAAACAAAAGAAAAATTTGGAGTAGGTATTAAAATTCATGGAGAAGAAGTAAAAACTTTGAGGTTCGCCGATGACATTGTAATTCTGTCAGAGACAGCAAAGGACTTGGAAGAGCAGCTGAACGGAATGGACAGTGTCTTGAAAGGAGGATATAAGATGAACAACAACAAAAGCAAAACGAGGATAATGGAATGTAGTCAAATTAAATCGGATGATGCTGAGGGGATTAGATTAGGAAATGAGACACTTAAAGTAGTAAAGGAGTTTTGCTATTTGGGGAGCAAAATAACTGATGATGGTCGAAGTAGAGAGGATATAAAATGTAGACTGGCAATGGCAAGGAAATCTTTTCTGAAGAAGAGAAATTTGTTAACATCGAGTATAGATTTAAGTGTCAGGAAGTCGTTTCTGAAAGTATTTGTATGGAGTATAGCCATGTATGGAAGTGAAACATGGACGATAACCAGTTTGGACAAGAAGAGAATAGAAGCTTTCGAAATGTGGTGCTACAGAAGAATGCTGAAGATAAGGTGGGTAGATCATGTAACTAATGAGGAGGTATTGAATAGGATTGGGGAGAAGAGAAGTTTGTGGCACAACTTGACTAGAAGAAGGGATCGGTTGGTAGGACATGTTTTGAGGCATCAAGGGATCACAAATTTAGCATTGGAGGGCAGCGTGGAGGGTAAAAATCATAGAGGGAGACCAAGAGATGAATACACTAAGCAGATTCAGAAGGATGTAGGTTGCAGTAGGTACTGGGAGATGAAGAAGCTTGCACAGGATAGAGTAGCATGGAGAGCTGCATCAAACCAGTCTCAGGACTGAAGACCACAACAACAACACCCTACGAAACAATAGATTGGTGTTAAAAAAGTTACTGCGGAAATTATATTCTCAGCCCAAATATAGTGACACTGAACTTGTGAAAGACCTACTCTTATTCTCCCAATCCCTGAAATGGAAACACTTCTTTGGTGCCAATCCCTCCAAACAAAGCCAACCAAATTCCAACATTGAACCCTGCCTCTCCCAGATGATATCACCATCCAACTGCAATCCCCCCACCCATCTTATCATCTGCTGGTCACCTTCCAGGAATTCCTTACCTCCAACTTACAACTTAGCCTCACAATCCTTCCCCAGGTCCCTTTCTCAGAATACTAACCTTTCAGCAGATAAAAGAATAGCCATACACAACCCCAAAACAAATCCTGACCTAATCATCCTACCTGAAGACAAAATCCCGCCATTGTTGTTATGAATTACAGTGACTGCCAGTTATCTGACACTTGCACCAATAGACCGACAGAATGATCCCACTCAGAAGTCCAACACAACACTGAATCCCTGCTTAAAGCCTTAGGCCTTTCCCAGAACCTCTTCCCTGAATCCATTTCTCTCCTCACCCCTATGACACCTCACGCACCTACCTTCTACATGGTCCCCAAAATCTACAAACGCAAAAATCCTGGATGCCCCACTGTAGCTGGTTATTTTGCCCCCACTGAAAGAATTTCAGTCCTCATTGACTAACATCTTCAACCAACTGCCTGTAATCTAGCCTCCCATGTCAAAGATACCAACCACTTCCTTTATTGACTCTCCACTGTCCACAATCCTTCACCTCCTAGACCTCTACTAATCAGTGTTGACACCACCACCCAACATCACTCACGCCCATGGTTTTATCATTATTGAACACTACCTTTCCCGAAGTCCTTCAGACTCCAAACCGACTACCTCATTCCTCATACACCTTAGTAACCTTTATCCTAACCCACAACTAATTCCCCTTTGAAGGAAAAGTACACAAACAAATCTGCGGCACAGCTATGAGCACCTGATGGCACCCTTCTATGCCAACCTTTTTACAGGCCTTCTAGAGGAAAACTTCCTAGCCTTCCAATGCCAAAACCCTAGCATCGTTCAGGTTCATTGATGATATCTTCATGATCTGGCAGGGCCAAGACACCCTATCCTCTTTCCTTCACATTCCCAGGCATTGATCACCACCTCTCTGATAGCTCCATCTGCACCTCTGTCCACATTAAACCCATCAAAGATCAACAATGCCTGCATTTTGACAGCTGTCACCCTTTTCACACAAAAAAATCCCATATAGCCTGGCCACCAGGGGACGATGTATCTGCAGTGACAAGAACTTCCTTGCTAAGTATGTTGAGGGTCTCACCAAGGCCTTCACAGACAGGCACTACCCCCAGACCCAATCCACAAACACATCTCCCATGCCATTTCCCCTCACAGCCCAAACTCTCCCACCAACCCCAAGAATCAGCAACAAAAGAGTTCCCCTTTGTCACCCAATACTGCCTTGAACTGGGACAACTAAAACACATCTTTCGCCAGGGCTTTGATTACCTATCGTCATGCTCTGAAATGAGGGGCAGCCTACCCGTGAGATCCTTCCCACCCCTACTGAAGTGGTGTTCCGTCACTCACCCAACATCCACAACATCCTAGTCCATTCCTTTGCCACTCACAATCCCAACTCCTTGCCACAAGGACAATATCCCTGTGGAAGACCCAGGTATAAGACGTGGCCAATCCACCATTCAGCACCTGTCACAGTTTCATCCTACCCCATCAGGGTCTGGGTTACCTGTGAAAGCAGCGATGCCATTTACCAGATACGCTACTATCATTGCACAGCTTTTTATATTGATGTGACTACCAACCAGCTGTTCACCAGGATGAATGGCCTCTGCCAAACTGTGGCTGAGAGCAAAGTAGACCATTCTGTGGCACAACATGCAGCCGAACATAACATCCTTGATTTCAATCTCTACTTCACTGCCTGAGCCATCTGGATCCTCTCCACCACCACCAGATTTTCTTAACTCACAAATGTCAGTTATCCTTACAACATATTCTCTGCTCCTATCATTATTCTGGCCTCAACCTTACAACCCAACAGTTTCCACCCCTTCTGTCCTACCACCTCCTTCCCATTCCCATCTCCTTTAGTCTTTGTTTGCCACCCTCTGCCAAGGCACCTGCCCATATTTCCCCGCTCCTCTCCTTTTTCGTTATGTTTTCTCCATCTCCCTGTTCACAACCTACTGATGCTGCATTTGTTGGCATTCTAGCCCCTGCACACCTCAGCGGTCTTCTCTACCCCACCTGTACATTGCTATATCTTCCCCTTCCCCACCCCCTGCAGATTGCTTCTACCATTTCAGATGATAGAGGCATTCTGGCCCGGGATGCTCGAGTTGATGGTCATGTGTGCATGAGGTGTGCTTGCTTTTGCTCTTTTTCCGACGAAGGCTGAAGCCGAAAGCTGACTGTAAGTGTCTTTCAATTCTGCCTGTCAGCAACTTACCATGTTATCTTTATGGTAGGTAGTAATCTATCTTTTATTACATTGCTAATTAATAAAAAGAGAAAGACTTAATATTTTGAGGTGGCTTTTGCAATGAAGGAGTAGCAAAGTGACGGCTTAGAATAAGAAAAGAGGGGTGGGGATTGTGTGCCAATGTAGGGACAAACCTGGTGCAAATCTATAACCACTTTGCAGCATAGAACAAAAAAAGCAAAGAACAAACAACAGAGTGCTATTTTTGACCATTTTCATTGTGGTAGGAAGTTTGAAGGTGGTGACAAAATTTAAAATTATAAGGAAGATTGTATCATTCAAAGTTCTTGATGTGATATTTCCATTTTACAACTGTTTTACATACCAGTTGTTGCTCTAGACAAATAATAAATGAATCAATGTCTTCTACTGTAGGTTGCCTGTCTTGCCCCAACTCCAGAGGTGAGTATCGTAAAACCACACCACTAGTTTCCAGTTCACATATTTCCACTGGTACTTGTGGGGCATCTCGCTGAAGGATCTGCCCGAGCTGCAACAACAATAATAATATTCGGTTTTAAAGAGGTATTTTGAGAAAATGTAAAATAAAATATTGCTATTCAGAAACACTCAGCATGCAACAATATGGATTATTATTACAGGCACTTGCAAAGGTGAATTGAGAACCAAAAAATACCTCAAACGTACCCATGAATTGAGCTTGTCATAGTACGAGGGCACACGTCCACTTTCATTTCCTTCACTTGCTTCAGGAATGAACTGGAACACAACTGTGGAGGCAACAACTTCAAAAAGCATCTGTAAAACAGAAATATCCACGGTGGAAGCACATTCAGTTTAATCTAATCCTCAATGCACATAATGATACTGCTTAGTTGTACTCTTCAATACAGTAAGTTTTTCTTGCCTTCCCCATTCCACACAGAAACACTGAAGAAATATAACTGCTATTTAAAGATACTAAGCAATTTGGTTTTCATCACTGTCCTTAGGTGTTAATGTTTATTAGTAATAAATATTGGACTCACTGAGGTATTAACTGGACGGGTCACTAATTCATTGACAGTAATTGTTCCAGACTCACCACCTGGCTGTTGGCTCTGCAAAAGAAGTAATAAGAACTATCACAATTGTACATAATGTAAGTATGATATTTCCAAATAGTAATTATAGGTTTAAAACTAAGGTATAAGTATTTTGTTTGTTTATTTGTGTGATTGTGTGTGTGTGTGTGTGTGTGTGTGTGTGTGTGTGTGTGTAAGGGGGATGGGGTGCCCACATGCGAAAGTGTGTGAGAAAGATAATGGTAGCTTAGTAGTTTTTCATAGGAACTGTCCTGCTAATGATTCATTAAGCATAATCCTTAGTGCCTACTGGTTAAATGTGTTATTTTTTGATAATCTCATGTTCTATACTCAAAAATCCCTGGCTGAACATATATTCTATTATAAGTAATCTGTGACATTTTAATATTCAGAACATCATACACATTTGAAAATTGATGTATGTTCAAAAGCTTTTCTTTAACCCTTTCGCAGGCAAATTTTTTGTAGCAACTCAGCAAAGGTTTTTTTTCTATCCTATTAGACCTATTAGAATTATGATCAACTGACTGTACTTATTTTTTGATTATTTTTTCCCTTTTGTGTGCTGTTTTGTGTTATTTTATATATAATATATTAATAATAAGGGAATATGTGTTACCACTTCTGTACACTCCTGGCATTCCACTAAACTACCTGCTGTGTCTGTTTGTTGTGAAATGTAGCCTTCAGAACTGTGGCAAATAAATATCCCACCAAATGACGACGATTTAATGGTTCTTGGGGTGTATGGTTACCACCAAAGTAGTTTCTGGAAGGGACTTGTGAAACCAGAACCGCTTCCTCATCCCCCCCGAAACCCAGAACCTCCCACAGAAGAATCCCAAAAGTGCCCCACTTGTGACAGGATACTTTCCAGGACTGGATCAGACTCTGAATGTGGCTCTCCAGCAGGGATATGACTTACTCAAATCCTGCCCTGAAATGAGATCCATCCTTCATGAAATCCTCCTCACTCCACCAAGAGTGTCTTTCCGCCGTCCACCTAACCTTTGTAAACCTCTTGGTTCATCCCTACAAAATCCCAAAACTACCTTCCCTACCCTCTGGTTCCTACCCTTGTAACCGCCCCCGGTGTAAAACCTGTCCCATGCACCCTCCCACCAGCACCCACTCCAGCCCTGTAACCCGGAAGGTGTACACGATCAAAGGCAGAGCCACTAGTGAAAGCACGCGCGTGATTTACCAACTGACCTGTCTACACTGTGAAGCTTTCTATGTGGAAATGACCAGCAACAAACTTCCATTTGCATGAACGGACACAGACAGACAGTGTTGGTTGGTAATGAGGATCACCCTGTGGCTAAACATGCCTTGGTGCATCGCCAGGACATCTTGGCACAGTGTTACACCGCCCGGGTTATCTGGATACTTCCCACTGACACCAACCTATCAGAACTCCGGAGATGCGAACTTGCCCTTCAATATGTCTTCTCTTCCCATTACCCACCAGGCCTCAACCTCCGCTAATTTCAAGTTCCCGCCGCTCATACCTCACCTGTCATTCAATAACATCTTTGCCTCTGTACTTCTGCCTCGACTGGCATCTCTACCCAAACTCTTTGCCTTTACACATGTATGCTTGTGTCTGTGTATGTGCGGATGGATATGTGTGTGGGTGCGAGTGTATACCTGTCCCTTTTTCCCCCCAAGGTAAGTCTTTCCACTCCCAGGATTGGAATGACTCCTTACCCTCTCCCTTAAAACCCACATCCTTTCGTCTTTCCCTCTCCTTCCCTCTTTCCTGATGAAGCAACCATGGATTGCGAAAGCCTGAAATTTGTGTGTGTGTGTTTGTTATTGTTTCTATCAATGTAGCAACGCTTTCGTTTGGTAAGTTACAGAATCTTAAAACAAAGATGATGTGACTTACCAAACGAAAGTGCTGGCAGGTCGATAGACACACAAACACAAACATACACACAAAATTCAAGCTTTGGCAACAAACGGTTGCTTCATCAGGAAAGGGGGAAGGAGAGGGAAAGACGAAAGGATGTGGGTTTTAAGGGAGAGGGTAAGGAGTCATTCCAATCCCGGGAGCGGAAAGACTTACCCTAGGGGGAAAAAAGGACAGGTATACACTCACGCACACACACACACACACACACACACACACACACACACATATCTCCATCCACACATACACAGACACAAGCAGACATTTGTAAAGGCAAAGAGTTTGGGCAGAGATGTCAGTCGAGGTGGAAGTACAGAGGCAAAGATGTTGTTGAAGGACAGGTGAGGTATGAGCAGCGGCAAATTGAAATTAGCGGAGATTGAGGCCTGGCGGATAATGAGAAGAGAGGATATACTGAAGGGGAAGTTACCATCTCCAGAGTTCTGATAGGTTGGTGTTAGTGGGAAGTATCCAGATAACCCAGACGGTGTAACACTGTGCCAAGATGTGCTGGCCGTGCACCAAGGCATGTTTAGCCACAGGGTGATCCTCATTACCAACAAACACTGTCTGCCTGTGTCCATTCATGCGAATGGAAGTTTGTTGCTGGTCATTCCCGCATAGAAAGCTTCACAGTGTAGGCAGGTCAGTTGGGAAATCACGTGGGTGCTTTCACACGTGGCTCTGCCTTTGATCGTGTACACCTTCCGGGTTACAGGACTGGAGTAGGTGGTGGTGAGAGGGTGCATGGGACAGGTTTTACACCTGGGCGGTTACAAGGGTAGGAGCCAGAGGGTAGGGAAGGTGGTTTGGGGATTTCATAGGGATGAACTAAGAGGTTACGAAGGTTAGGTGGATGGTGGAAAGACACTCTTGGTGGAGTGGGGAGGATTTCATGAAGGATGGATCTCATTTCAGGGCAGGATTTGAGGAAGTCGTATCCCTGCTGGAGAGCCACATTCATAGTCTGATCCAGTCCCGGAAAGTATCCTGTCACAAGTGGGGCACTTTTGGGGTTCTTCTGTGGGAGGTTCTGGGTTTGAGGAGATGAGGAAGTGGCTCTGGTTATTTGCTTCTGTACCAGGTCAGGAGGGTAGTTGCGGGATGCGAAAGCTGTTTTCCGGTTGTTGGTGTAATGGTTCAGGGATTCCGGACTGGATCAGATTCGTTTGCCACAAAGACCTAGGCTGTAGGGAAGTGACCGTTTGATATGGGATGGGTGGCAGCTGTCATAATGGAGGTACTGTTGCTTGTTGGTGGATTTGATGTGGACGGACGTGTGAAGCTGGCCATTGGACAGGTGGAGGTCAATGTCAAGGAAAGTGGCATGGGATTTGGAGTAGGACCAGGTGAATCTGATGGAACCAAAGGAGTTGAGGTTGGAGAGGAAATTCTGGAGTTCTTCTTCACTGTGAGTCCAGATCATGAAGATGCCATCAATAAATCTGTACCGAATTTTGGGTTGGCAGGCCTGGGTAACCAAGAAGGCTTCCTCTAAGGCACCCATGAATAGGTTGGTGTACGAGAGGGCCATCCTGGTACCCATGGCTGTTCCCTTTAATTGTTGGTATGTCTGACCTACGAAAGTGAAGAAGTTGTGGGTCAGGATGAAGCTGGTTAAGGTAATAAGGAAAGAGGTTTTAGGTAGGGTGGCAGGTGATCGGCATGAAAGGAAGTGCTCCATCGCAGCGAGGCCCTGGACGCGCGGAATATTTGTGTATAAGGAAGTGGCATCAATGGTTACAAGTATGGTTTCCGGGGGTAACAGACTGGGTAAGGATTCCAGGCGTTCGAGAAAGTGGTTGGTGTCTTTGATGAAGGATGGGAGACTGCATGTAATGGGTTGAAGGTGTTGATCTACGTAGGCAGAGATACGTTCTATGGGGGCTTGGTAACCAGCTACAATGGGACGGCCGGAATGATTGGGTTTGTGAATTTTAGGAAGAAGGTAGAAGGTAGGGGTGCGGGGTGTTGGTGTGGTCAGGAGGTTGATGGAGTCAGGTGAAAGGTTTTGTAGGGGGCCTAAGGTTCTGAGGATTCCTTGAAGCTCGGCCTGGACATCAGGAATGGGATTACCTTGGCAAACTTTGTATGTAGTGTTGTCTGAAAGCTGACGCAGTCCCTCAGCCACATACTCCCGACGATCAAGTACCACGGTCGTGGAACCCTTGTCCGCCGGAAGAATGACGATGGATCGGTCAGCCTTCAGGTCACGGATAGCCTGGGCTTCAGCAGTGGTGATGTTGGGAGTAGGATTAAGGTTTTTTAAGAAGGACTGAGAGGCAAGGCTGGAAGTGAGAATTTCCTGGAAAGTTTGGAGAGGGTGATTTTGAGGAAGAGGAGGTGGGTCCCTCTGTGACGGAGGACGGAACTGTTCCAGGCAGGGTTCAATTTGGATAGTGTCTTGGGGAGTTGGATCATCAGGAGTAGGTTTAGGATCATTTTTCTTCATGGTGAAGTGATATTTCCAGCAGAGAGTACGGGTTAGGACAGTAAATCTTTGACAAGGGCTGTTTGGTTGAATCTTGGAGTGGAGCTGAAGGTGGGGCCTTTGGATAGGACAGAGGTTTCGGATTGGGAGAGAGGTTTGGAGGAAAGGTTAACTACTGAATTAGGGTGTTGCGGTTCCAGATTGTGTTGATTGGAATTTTGAGGTTTTGGGGGGAGTGGAGCTGGAAGTGGGAGATTGAGTAGATGGGAGAGACTGGGTCTGTGTGCAATGAGAGGAGGTTGAGGTTTGCTGGAAAGGTTGTGAAGGGTGAGTGAGTTTCCTTTGCGGAGGTGAGAAACAAGGAGATTGGATAGTTTTTTGAGGTGGAGGGTGGCACGCTGTTCTAATTTGCGGTTGGCCTGTAGGAGGATGCTCTGAACAGCCGGTGTTGATGTGGGAGAGGAAAGATTGAGGACTTTTATTAAGGATAGGAGTTGACGGGTGTGTTCATTGGCTGAGTTGTACACTTTCCACCTTCTAATACCATGTAACCCTCACAACATCCCCAAAACGACCCCATTAAGTTTTATTTACATTCCCTCCGCAAACATGCCTTCGCCCTAGCCAGATTACACTCCCATATTTTATTTTCTCAGGCTTGTCTGACATTTGGCATTACCCCCAAAGGCCTCACACTTAAAGTTCCCATCTCTGGCTGTAACCCTTCTTTCCATCAGTCCCTATGCCAGTTCCAAACTGAACAATCCATTGCCCTCACCCACCTAATCCTTCACCTACACATCAACTCAGCCAATGAACACACCCGTCAACTCCTATCCTTAATAAAAGTCCTCAATCTTTCCTCTCCCACATTCACACCGGCTGTTCAGAGCATCCTCCTACAGGCCAACCGCAAATTAGAACAACATGAATTAGAATTAGCATGAATTAGAACACACACGACACAGATCTGTCAGTCCATGATATTGGTGATAAGGTAAGAAAACTGTTCCGAAACACATGTGCTACAAAATGCCACTGTTTCCTGCGCATGTACCCCGACATCAATATAGGATATGATCACCATGCACACGTACACAGGCCGCACAACAGGTTGGCATACTCTGGATCAGGTGGTCGAGCAGCTGCTGGGGTATAGCCTCCCATTCTTGCACCAGTGCCTGTCGAAGCTCCTGAAGTGTCGTAGGGATTTGAAGACATGCAGTGATACATTGACCGAGAGTATCCCAGACATGCTCGATAGGGTTTAGGTCTGGGGAACAGGCAGGCCACTCCATTCGCCTGATATCTTCTGTTTCAAGGCACTCCGTTAGGAATACTGCGTTACCATCCATCAGGAGGAGGGTGGGACCAATGAACCCTCCGTCAGGCACTTAAGTGTGATTTGCAGAGCATCCATACAGATGTAGCTATAGATCTGTATCTTCATGCAATGAGCTCTCATCACCTGATGCAGTGTTCTGAAAACTCAAACTCACAGGGCAAGTACCATTTGTGACAAAGACAGCCTCCAGCTGAACTGCAATGTCTTAGAGATTTGTTTTCTAAAATTGGTTCAGTGGAGCATAGATTAAACCCACACTGAAGAAAACGAGTGATATGGCCCCTACAAAGAAGAGGCTGAGAAACCTGCCTTTATCCCATACATTGGGCTTGCTTCGGCAAAAATTGCAAGATCCTCAGAAAAAACAACAGCAAGGTCACCTTTCAACCACCACAAAAAATGAAATATACACTTGGCACGGCAAAGGACAAACTACAATTGCAAATATCTGGTGTATACAGCATCCTTGCAAGTGTGGCCTCCAGTACAACAACAGTCGAATATGGCACTGATATCTTGAAATGCTATATGGAACACATTAGATGCATGTCTCCGGGACAAAGATAAATCAGCATGGTAGATCACAGCCTGAACATGGAAGCTATGTTTGAATTTGGGAAAAGGAAAATGATGTGCCGAGTTAGTGACTTTTCAGAGAGTACCATTAAAGCTCGACTGAGATGAGGCTCCATGACAATCTTGTCAACACAGATGAGGGCTACCAGCTAAGTTCACCATGGAATCCTGCACCAGCACCTATACACCAAGACTGCACCTAGTAGTTAATGCTTCACATGTCTGGACCAGTCTGAATGCACCAAAAGCGAACAATGGTCAGTCCCCGACACCCGCACCGGGGGAGGGGGGGGGGGGGGGGGGGGGGGGACACCTGCACAATCTCAACACTTTGCACAAGATGGCGAGTGTGACACTGACTGAACTGTCGCAGAATTTAAATGCAACCACCCAGATGAAAGTCTAAAAGATTTCATCAATTTCAAAGTTTTGTATTACCTTGAAATGTTTTAGTAACTATGATTTGTATTTCAGATATGTAACTGTACCTGATGGGCACAGGCCTGTAACTAAAACACATTATTAAACCAGTTATTGCCAGGCATGCCCTTGCATGGCTACAGTGTCCTGTCAGAACACACAGTTCTGGAAATGCAGCTCACCAAAAAGGAGTTGTGCAGTGGGGAGGAGGGGGGCGCGTGTGTGTGAATGAGGAAGTGGGAGAGAAGGTTGGGAAAGGGCGGCTAACAGCTTAGATGGAAGCAGCAGCAGGCACACAGGACAAGGCAGGCATACAACCACCACCACCACCACCACCACCACCACCACCACTACTCCTCCCCTTCCCTCTTCCAACCAAACCCTAGTCTGCACACAGACTTCCCCTGATGCATTCACATATACTCCTAATCCTCTGACCACCCACTACAAAGCAGATGCAAAGGAGCACACCACCCTCATCAACCAGTAGCATCCCAACAGGAACAATGTAATCATATCTCAATAAAATCATATTGGTTTACAAGCCTCATCATTTTGAGTAAAACACTTGAGCTTTCGACAGCTGTCTCCGCTGTCATCATCAAGAGTTGAAATTACTGGTTGTTGGGACTGACACAGCAGCATCTGGAACCTTCCAGAGAAGGCCCAAGTGAAGCATATGCAGGAAGGCAAATTGGGTAGCTCCTAGTGGCTCCACATGCTGTGGGACCAAGTGATATCACAAATTGCAATGGGCCAATGCCTAGTTTGGAACTGCTGTTCCGCTTCCCTAAAAGTGTCAAGCATACAACTTTGTTTTCGCTCAGTGTCCAAAGCCCGCCCCCATGGCCTACCAAGTGTGAACACCTGCCCCCTGTTAAAATTGTTGCTATTTATTCTAATTTCAGCAAGTTTTTTGGTAACGGTATACCAGTATGTTGTGGTTTGAGCCCAAATGCACATTTTTCTCAGGTTGTACTTTTTGCTAACTTTCTAGGAAATGTTCAGGCACGGACAACTTCCCTTTGATGTGTCATGAATGCTCTGCACAAGACTCGGCAACTGTGGAAATGGTTTGAACTACGCAAATACTACTGCATTCGCTGGGGACATCATACATTCCAGGAACTCTAAGACCAATGCTGTCTTTAAAAGGGCATAACATATATCTCATCTTGCAGGCAGGCCAGAATACCAGTCTCAGTCCATGTCTGTTTAACATGCACTCTACCTTGCTAGTAGTTGCTCCAC
Organism: Schistocerca piceifrons; assembly: GCF_021461385.2. Classification (NCBI taxonomy): domain Eukaryota; kingdom Metazoa; phylum Arthropoda; class Insecta; order Orthoptera; family Acrididae; genus Schistocerca; species Schistocerca piceifrons. Next base: position 294,047,150 of record NC_060139.1, on the reverse strand, counting down.
AGAGTGGAAGGAAAGCAGCAGGCAGTTTCTTGAAGGTCTCAACGAATGATTGTGAGTTAACATCGTGTTGTTGCAGTGTCCCAGTTTGGATGCTAATAACCATGCCAGATGTTTTGCAATCTGTAGGTGGGTGAACTGATTGCACTAACTGCAAGTCTCAGAGGGACATTTTCCTTGTGTGTCTTCAGCAATTCATTAAGCCAGGGACGTCTGGCAGTAAGTGGCATTAATTTCTTCATCATTTCTTCTGGCAAACCAGAGTCCTTTATTCACTTCCTTGTCTTTCTGACAATGGTCTGTGTTGGATCGTAACTAAGTGTCCAATATGTATCATCTTCTAATAAATTCAGCACCTTCATGTCAGGTGGTAGCCTTCGGCATTCAGGATCACAGTGGCAACCAAGTCCTCTTTTATATGTAATAAGCATAAGCCATTTGTTCCTCCCAGCTAACACTGCAATTTGGTGGCTTAGCTTTCACAAGCATACGGTCAGTAGTTAGTGTGATGTCCTTAGCTGCATCACACGAGAGATGTCTAATGCCCTGATCTGTTCCACTAACAATACCCAATATTGGCAGGTGTCATGATGCTGGAGAAAAATTAAGGCCTTTACTCCGTGCTGCAACAGAGCCGCCATCCAGTTCTCGGTTGGAATGATTATCAACCATTTTGTGGGTTTTATTGTAGTCCAACCTCTGCAACTTAAGTGGTCGAACTTGGAACGTTCTTCAGAGGTCATCTTGCACAAACCTAAGCACTGTTGTATTGCTGTGACTATGTCTACCCAGTCCCAATTGAAGGCCTACATGGTTGATGCCAGGAGGAGATGAAAATAGGGTAAATTTCTGGCATTAACATCAAGTTCATACCTTGTGCGTCCTATTCGCTCTCTCACTATGGCGTGACTAATCTCATCAAAATCTGCCCACTCCAACATTTGAATGTAGTACTTGATTACATCAAAGCAAGGAATTACCTCCTTGTTCCAGCACTGTTGTAAAAATGCTGAGACACAGAACTGAGCAGCTGTGATTTCTTCTTCTGAAGATTTTCTGCACGTTATGTTGTCACCATAGAGGAATTATATGTGTCATCAAAGTCATTCTTGGTGGAATGCTTCAGTCTTCACTGGCTGACAAGGCCATAACTTCCTAAAATCATCCTCTGAAATGAGATCCATTCTATCTGAGGTTTTGCCCACTACACCTAGAATAGCTTTTCGTCACTCTCCCAATCTCCGCAACATCCTTTGCAGACCCTATGCTCCTTCTGCACCCATCTCCCTACCCTATGGCTCCTACCCCTGTGACCATCCCCACCAAGACTTGCCCTATGCACCCTCCTACCACCACCTATTTCAGCTCTGCAACTGGCAAAACACATTCTATCAAAGGGAGAGCCTCCTGCAAAACGACACATCATATACCAGCAGTTATGTAACCACTGTTTGGACTTTTACATGACTACCAACCGTTATCATCAGGATGAATGGGCATAGGAAGAGTGTGTTTACAGGCAACACACAATATCCTGCTGCAGAGCATGCTGTACAACATGACAGTCATGACCTTGGTGCCGGTTTTACCATCGCATCATCTGGATTCTTCCCCCAGACATCAGTTTCTCAGAACTCTGCATGTGGGAGCTAGCACAACAATATGTCCTTGGTTCTCACCACCCACCTGGCCTTAATTTACATTAATTTCTTCCGTCTCAGCATTTATTCACAGTAACTACCACTTTCTTCACTCCATTTTAGTTTCCTACATCTTTCATTTTCTGATTTGTCTATTTTTCGCTGTCCCGTCCTTCCCACCTCTGTCACAAACAATGCGCTTAGCTTTTTGCTCTTATTAACTCGTGCATGATGTTTTAGTAGTAATCTCTGTCTTGCATGTTAACCTGTCTTCCACCTTTAAGCCCTCAGGTTTTCAAATCTCATCCGGTGCAGCCCCAACAGTCAGTCTTTCCTTCTTATCCTGTCCAGTAAGTCTCCCCCAACCCAGGGTTTTTGGGTGACTTTTCTGAACTCTACCCCTTTCCCTAAACCTCCCCAGTCCTTTTCCTTCACCCTGCTTCCTTCCCCTTCAACTCTTCTGCTGGAAGAAGGAGCCACTGGCTCCGAAAGCATGTAATAGATAAACATGTGTGTGTGTGTGTGTGTGTGTGTGTGTGTGTGTGTGTGTGTGTGTGTTCCCCTGCCCCCCCTTGGTGAGTAGATTTTTTTATCTATCCATTTATATTATGTTATTCATCATTATAATGGTTAGTCTGGATGTTGTGTCACTTTTTATGAAGTGCCAGTACAAGATATACTGGATCTTTTGGGTCAATAGTTTCTACCTGAGATCATCAAGCTGTTTCGCTATGCCTTGACAACAATGTACTTTAATGTTCTGCGACAAATATTATGATATGACGCCTGGCACAGCTATGTGATCACCACTGTCCCTGGACTTCGTGGGTGTTTTCATTGAGTACTTTGAGGAGCAAGCTCTGAACTCTGATACATTGTGACCATCTTGCTTCCTACAATACGCTGACGCCACCTTCTTCATATCGCTTTATGGTGAAAATGTAATGTTGCAGTTCCTCTATCAATTGAACAGTGTTCTTCCCAACATTAAATTTACTGTCAAGTTGGAGGAGGAAGGCAGGAGGCCAGCTTGGTCACTCAGTGTACAGGAAATTTACGTACTTAATCACCAACAGATTTCAACACCCTGTACACAAGAAAGCACTACTTAACACATTTGTACACAGTGCAAAGATTACATCAGACAACAACCATCTAGAGGGAATTTTGAGCCGCTGAAGAGTGTGTTCAGAGAAAATGGTTACAGCAAGGGAGAAATTGCTAAAGCTTTCAAGTGCCAACGAGGAAAGACACTGTGAATCGGCAGAAGAGGTCAAGCCTGCTGCTTTCCTTCCATTCTGTGGAGCAACTACTAGCAAGATAGGGTGCATGCTGAATAGACATGGACTGGGAACAGCATTTCAAATGCGGCACTGGGCTCTCGCACCATGTGATGTTACTTGAGCCTGTGACAGACGTAGCTGCTACATTCTGCCCAACTTGCCTTCCGTGCATGCACCACTCTGGCCTTCCTCTAAGGTTCCAGATGCTGCCATTACACCTATACAAGCAGAACACCGTGCCAGCCCTGGTAGTCAATGATTTCAAATCCTTATGACGATGGTGGAGACAGCTGTTTAAAGCTCGAGTCGTTAGAAACGACAGGGCTTGTAAACCAAGAAGATTTTATTGAAATGTACCACTGCCTCAGACTCCAAAGACACATATGTAATCATATCCTTTGTCTGGGCTCAGACTACTTATCATCCCTGAGAAAGAAGATTATCCTTCTCACAATCTTCCCATTTCTCCTAAAGTGGTATTCTGCCATCCACTCATCTAAACAATACCCTAGTCCAGCCTTCCACCACACATCCTCCCAACACCTTGTCACTAGATTCATATCCCTGTGGAAGACAACAGTGCATGAAGCTTCCATTACCCACACAACACATACTACACTAGCCCCATCAAAGGTTTATCCTGTACAGTCAGAAGCAAGGTCACCTACTTAAGAAATAATGTTGTGTATCAATCCCATCACAATTTCTGCACAGTATTTTATGTGGTTACCCAGCTGAACACATGGCCACCACCAAATTGCAGCCAATAGCACAGACGACCACCTAGTGGTGGAACATGCTACCGAGCACCACATGCTCTGTTTCGATAGCTGTTTCACAGCCCGTGCCATATGCTCCCTCCACCTTTACTGATCATGTGCATGTGTGCTACACGCACACGCGCACGCACGCACGCACACACACACACACACACACACACACACACACACACACACACACACACACAGGCATGCATGCATGCACGCACGCACACTTAAGCTACGTACGTGTGAACTGCCCCTGCAACACCTCCTTTGATCCCATACAATCACAGCCTCACCCTGTTGATCCCATACCCTCTCAGCCTCAATTTGTGCTAACTTCTGCCCCTTGCCCCTAACTTCATTCATCTGTCATCCATATCCTCTTCTCCATAGTGTCCCTTTTCTGGTATTCTATCTTTTCCTTGTAATCCATTTTTCCATGTCGTTATTAGCTACGACCAGAGGGAGCACAGTGGTGCCACATTCCTATCCTGCATGCCTACTGACCCTCCCTCCCAGCCCTCAGCCACCAACCCACAACCCTTCAACCTCATCCCCATCAATGCCCCTCCTCTTCACTCCACAAGACAGGAAACCTTACCCCCCGCTCGAACCCTCAGACCCCAGTCGAGCTGCAGTCCTGGCATAAGGTAGTCAACCTATACAATATAGCTGTGAAGGTGCATGTGTTTATATGTGTGAGTATATATAGCCTGTCGGGGTATAAGTGCAGATATTTCTATTCACAACTGAGGACAGTGTACTGAACAACAGTACATTAGTATTTACTCCATTTACAGAATAATAATTATAGCTATTATAAGTAGTATGTTTTTAGGTTGGTTAGTACCTCATAGTATGCAAGCCATTATTGTTTATTTTCTCTTGGGCAGCAGATCAGGTATTGAAATGTGAATGCAAATTGGGTAGCCTATACCACTAGCTGTAGTTCACTTCAAAGAACAGTTACTAACGTGCAGTGAACATTAGGTAGTAAATTATGCAATGTCTTTGCAGGAAGACTGTTAGGTGCAGAGAAAAAAACTAACACAATGAAATGGGTACATATTAACATACTAATGACCACAATATCTATTTCCCTAACACTCTGTGTGTGTGTGTGTGTGTGTGTGTGTGTGTGTGTGTGGGCGCGCGCGCGCGGGCGCGTGCGCGTCCTACGGATCTGGAGAAGCATTTGTCCACAATATAGCAACATTGTCAGTCTTGTTTATGTGTCTATTGACAAGTCAGAACCTCAACTACTCCACGAGACGTTCACTTACTCCATCAAAGTAGTTATACATTTCTGATCATTAAAACTGGAACACCAGGAAGGACAGTAAATAATAAAATTTGACTTGTATGTGCATACGATACAGAAGGAAGAGTATAGCTGGGCAATGAGACAAACTGAGCTCCGATGACAAATACAGATGCCATTACACGCTGTTTCAACTCTATGCCGGAGTTCATGTATCATAGCTGCTAGCAGCTCATGGTGTTCCAGCCTTTAGGCAAACAGTGACCAGATGTTCCCAGTGGGTGACAGATCTGGCCAGGACAACAGTGACACACTCCCCATTGAGGTAGGTCAAGACAGCACCAGCAAAATGTGGCCTTTCATCATCTTGCTGAAAGATAACGGCACAGAGACTTCTACGATACGACACAGCCACTGGTCTTAACAAATCATAAACTTAACAACTCTGTACAAATTACAGGCTATACGAACCAGAAATGACCATGTAGCATACTTAATGGCACTCTGCAACATCATGCCAGGAGCTGAGCCCATTTGACAATGACAAGGGCAGTTTTGCAACATTTGTCACCCTTGCAGCATACAGACGTTTGCCGCAACTATAAGCTGGATGCAAAATAAGGACTCATCCGAGAAGATAAGGTGCCACTCCTACATCAAGTGTTTTCACTGTGTACCCCTTTTGGCATATCTTTCTGCTGCTATGCCAATGGAAGCCACAACATTGTCACATTGCTAACACTCTGTGGTGTTCCAGACATCACAGCATTGTGTATGTCAATACTTCTCTTGCTGCAAACATCCCCATTTCCTGACTAAAGTTAAATGATGTGCACAAACCTGCAAAGCTGAGCAAACAATATGTCTGCATTCTCAGGTGCATGTGGGATCACCGATTTATGCGGCACAGCATGAACCTATTGATACAATATTCATATGCTGGTAGTGGAATCCTGTCCAATGCAAGCAGCAATATCGCAAAACGATAAATCTCTGTCTTGATACACTATTATCTTGCCACTGTTGAATTTTCTCCTCTACAAAAGGCATAATGCAAACTTCTCACAAACAACCTACATTCAAGTGGAATTTCTGAATGAGAAACCTGCTGCATTATCTTTCCTCATATACTGAATGTAGATGGCATTCCCCTGCCTACTTTGTGCTGGTCATTTTCATATTACCACATGTAGGTAAACTTCACACCAATTGGACTTTACTGAATGATGCCTTCATGGTGTTGCATGTATAATAGCTAGAAATGTATTCCTCCGATGACTTTTACCAAAGTTAACAACTCCATACACAGGCGACTTACCAACAAACGAAGGCATGGATATTTTGACAATCTTCTCCAGAGTTGTTCTGTCGATTCAAATGCTTGTCGTATCCTTTGATGTATTCCTTCTCTACCGAGAGCCTGGAAAACAACTGAATGTAAATGACAGCAACAAATGTTTTAAGAATATTACTACTGAGCACACATCCACATCTGCAAATATTCCACACAGAAAAAGGGGCAAGAAGGGAAGGAAGGAATTCTATGACATGTTGAACCGACAGTGTGAGAGAGAGAGAGAGAGAGAGAGAGAGAGAGAGAGAGAGAGAGAGAGAGAGACTAATAAATGTTTGAAGTTGGGGGTGTAAAACTGTTAAAACCATTCCACCTCTCAAGCAGTTTATTAACTTCTCTCTGCTACTGCTCCTAATTGTTGCACACACTTACCTGAAGAGTGACCCAGAGTGACATACAGCTCAGCCGACGAGTGCTGTGGTCGGCTGTCAAACCAGCAATTATTGGAAGTGTGCTCTCACGAGGCACACCCACAGCAGCGACCAGCCTGGACGGCTTCATACTTGTCTGTTCAAACAGCCTGTACAAAGTCTAATTCCATTAGTCAAGGAAATCATCTTAACAAAATCAAATCAAAAGACTGAAATTAAGAAAATTTAGGGCTTCACCTTGTAAATGTTGCATGTATAGTATAGAAAACTGTGGGTCTACTATCAGACAAGACTTTTGGACCTGCCCTGTTAACATAGAAACACTAATGACAACTGAAAGCCCAAGGTGAAAAAATAAATTGTGACACATGCCCCTTTTCCTTGATCATCAAACCCTTGTCACCAAGACACGTTGAAACGTCCCCTTTGAACAATTATACACGACTGTCCTTAAACTGATACACAATATTTTTTTAGCGCAACGCAATCTGACTTTCAAAAATCCCTACAAAAGAATGGCCCTGACTAACATTAACCTATACCTTTCACAAATCACTTACCTCACAAAAATCTTCGTTACTCCAGCTACAGCAATACAGCGAGCGCCACTACTGCCAGTTAAATAAAAGATTCAAACTACTGAAGGCACTAACTACTGATAAGCATAGTTAGCAAATGAAAGATTTTAATAGAGAACAAACAATGTATTTACCTTAATAATCATAATATATATATATCAGTTCATGACAAATTACAAAACTCCGCCATCTCTCTCCCCACATCCACCACTGCTGGCGGCTCACCTCCAACTGTGCAACGCTACACGCTGTTCACAGCCAGCTGCCTAACACTACAACAGCGAGTATTACAATAATGCAAAGCAGCAACAGACTGCACACAGCACAGCCAGTGATTTTCATACAGAGGTGGCGTTACCAATAAAAAAACCTAAACAGCCTACTTACAACGTGATGAATATTTAATAGAGCCAAAGGGAGGATAAGAACCTGGTACACTTGTCACATGCCTTCAGAGGAAGGGTCTGTTCAAGAACATTTTTCCACACAAGTGACCCCCTCAGCCCCCCCCCCCCCCCCCCAATTTCCCTCATACATTTTCCTGTGTCAGTTTTTGCTACTACTTGCTATTAAGCACTGCTACGCACTGTATAAAAGTCTTGCCCTTAGGCACCCCTCTCAGCTTGACACCCCAAGCAGCAACGGACTGATACGCCCTGCATGGAAAGGTACAGTTGCTGAGCCTCTGGCACTTCTCTCAGTTTGGCTTTGGCGCCCCAAGCAGCAGCTTGTTTTGCTTTCACTTTAAATTGGCCCTGTTCAAATGTAGAACACGTGACGGTATCACTGACAGTTGTTTGCATTTATTCTACGTAAGTTTTATCGTGTCTTCAATGTAAAGTTTTTCCATCACAAAAATTAGTTATCCCATAGATTTCATTTTACACAAGTTACAACAAAGGTCAAAAGGTTTGAATATTATTCTAAGTGTAATTTACGTAATATTTTATGGAAATTTATTGTTCACTAAACAAAACTATTATTATGTTCTAAAAACACACAACTTTTTCATAAATAATATGATATTTTGTAAAAGCCAAATATACTGTCTTTTACGTGTGGCATATTTTATAATCTGGAGATTTCTCTTTTGTAATTTTATAAAATAAATTTTAACATTATTTTATTCCTTTGCAAAAGTGAGAGAAGATAAGTTTACATAAAATTGTTAATGATACAGAAACCTGATATTATAATCATTAATCTGAACAATACAGCTTCTAGAGCACTCTAGAAGTTCATGTTTCAATATAGAGAACTGAATACATACAAAATTACGAGTCAGTAGCTGACAGTCAAGAGGTGCATTAGTCTTTGTTTCAGCAGCCTACAATACATCTGTTGTTTCATAAAGGCACAAGTAAGAGGCTATATTTAGTGCTAAAAAGCTGAATAGTGGATTTTCACTCTTGCAACAAGTTAAAATGAGGAATAAAATGTGCTGTAATTTGAGAAACTGTTTTTAGTCTGTCAGTAAAAAAATCCGAGGCCTGCGATCATTTGCTACCAAAATGATAAGTAATGTATTGAGGATAAGCAAAAAGATGAGTACATTTTTCTTTATATTATTAATCATGAAACTTTTTAGTAAATGATTTCTCTTTCCTTCAAATTTAAAAATGTTTTACACTAGCAATTTGTGATGCATGAAGTGTACACAATTTGGATACAAAACAGCAAGAGTTGTTTTTCATGTAATTTTAAAAAGAGGACCATTTCACTACTTCAAAAATTTGATTACAACACTGGATTTTTCATAACAATTACAGAGTGATGAGGTATTTTCCTGTGAGTACTGGAGGGGTGTGCATTTCTGGTATTCAGCATAGCTCTGGTGAGCAAGTCTCTCCAATCACATATTTGAAGATCCTCAGGTGAAGCTGTTAGATGCCTACCATTCCAAAAATGAAACCAAAAATTAGCATAAACTTTTTATAGTTTGAAATGGTGTTGCTCAAATAAGTTTAAATTCGGATAGAAATAGCTGAAAAGTCACATACATGTTTTTTTGGCCAATATTATGATGTCGCCCGGAAAACCTAATAAAATCTTTTACCATCTGTTACCTAACAACTGGGGAAGGAGGTCAAACAGATCACAGAATCTTAAAATTTGCCCCACATCTGTCAACTGGCTCTTGTTACAATATAAAACACACTGCAGTAAAACAGGGTTCGGCATGTAGAACTGGATGCAGCATGTAGTACTGAAAAGTGCTCGACCCAGTGGTGGGTTCAAGTATTCCTCCCGCATTCATGGCTGGAATGAGGACTGCTGCAATCACGTGACACACTTCCCTAGCCAAAGTGTGATTTTTCTCTATCTTCGTCCTTCCTCCAAATGACTTTAGGTCTTACACTTTGACATTGAGGTCGGATAGGCAAATTAACAGTTTATCTTATGGAGGTTCTGTTAGCTACTTCATCTCATAAATTCTGCCCTTTATTCCCAAATCATCTGTTGTTGTTGTTGTTGTCCTGAGACTGGTTTGATGCAGCTCTCCATGCTACTCTATCCTGTGCAAGCTTTTTCATCTCCCAGTACCTACTGCAACCTACATCCTTCTGAATCTGCTTAGTGTATTCATCTCTTGGTCTCCCTCTACGATTTTTACCCTCCACGCTGCCCTCCAATACTAAATTGGTGATCCCTTGATGCCTGAGAACATGTCCTACCAACCGATCCCTTCTTCTGGTCAAGTTGTGCCACAAACTTCTCTTCTCCCCAATCCTATTCAATACTTCCTCATTAGTTATGTGATCTACCCATCTAATCTTCAGCATTCTTCTGTAGCGCCACATTTCGAAAGCTTCTATTCTCTTCTTGCCCAAACTATTTATCGTCCATGTTTCACTTCCATACATGGCTACACTCCATACGAATACTTTCAGAAATGACTTCCTGACACTTAAATCAATACTGGATGTTAACAAATTTCTCTTCTTCAGAAACGCTTTCCTTGCCATTGCCAGCCTACATTTTATATCCTCTCTACTTCGACCATCATCAGTTATTTTGCTCCCCAAATAGCAAAACTCCTTTACTACTTTAAGTGCCTCATTTCCTAATCTAATTCCCTCAGCATCACCCGACTTAATTAGACTACATTCCATTATCCTTGTTTTGCTTTTGTTGATGTTCATCTTATATCCTCCTTTCAAGACACTGTCCATTCCATTCAACTGCTCATGCAAGTCCTTTGCTGTCTCTGACAGAATTGCAATGTCATCGGCGAACCTCAAAGTTTTTATTTCTTCTCCATGAATTTTAATACCTACTCCGAATTTTTCTTTTGTTTCCTTTACTGCTTGCTCAATATACAGATTGAATAACATCGGGGAGAGGCTACAACCCTGTCTTACTCCCTTCCCAACCACTGCTTCCCTTTCATGTCCCTCGACTCTTATAACTGCCATCTGGTTTCTGTACAAATTGTAAATAGCCTTTCGTTCCCTGTATTTTACCCCTACCACCTTTAGAATTTGAAAGAGAGTATTCCAGTCAACATTGTCAAAAGCTTTCTCCAACTCTACAAATGCTAGAAACGTAGGTTTGCCTTTCCTTAATCTTTCTTCTAAGATAAGTCGTAAGGTCAGTATTGCCTCACGTGTTCCAGTGTTTCTACGGAATCCAAACTGATCTTCCCCGAGGTTGGCTTCTACTAGTTTTTCCATTCGTCTGTAAAGAATTCGTGTTAGTATTTTGCAACTGTGACTTATTAAGCTGATAGTTCGGTAATTTTCACATCTGTCAACACCTGCTTTCTTTGGGATTGGAATTATTATATTCTTCTTGAAGTCTGAGGGTATTTCGCCTGTTTCATACATCTTGCTCACCAGATGGTAGAGTTTTGTCAGGACTGGCTCTCCCACGGCCGTCAGTAGTTCCAATGGAATATTGTCTACTCCGGAGGCCTTGTTTCGACTCAGGTCTTTCAGTGCTCTGTCAAACTCTTCACGCAGTATCATATCTCCCATTTTATCTTCATCTACATCCTCTTCCATTTCCATAATATTGTCCTCAAGTACATCGCCCTTGTACAGACCCTCTAGATACTCCTTCCACCTTTCTGCTTTCCCTTCTTTGCTTAGAACTGGGTTTCCATCTGAGCTCTTGATATTCATACAAGTTGTTCTCTTATCTCCAAAGGTCTCTTTAATTTTCCTGTAGGCGGTATCTATCTTACCCCTAGTGAGATAGGCCTCTACATCCTTACATTTGTCCTCTAGCCATTCCTGCTTAGCCATTTTGCACTTCCTGTCGATCTCATTTTTGAGACGCTTGTATTCCTTTTTGCCTGTTTCACTTACTGCATTTTTATATTTTCTCCTTTCACCAATTAAATTCAATATTTCTTCTGTTACCCAAGGATTTCTACTAGCCCTTGTCGTTTTACCTACTTGATCCTCTGCTGCCTTCACTACTTCATCCCTCAAAGCTACCCATTCTTCTTCTACTGTATTTATTTCCCCCATTCCTGTCAATTGCTCCCTTATGCTCTCCCTGAATCTCTGTACAACCTCTGGTTCTTTTAGTTTATCCAGGTCCCATCTCCTTAAATTCCCACCTTTTTGCAGTTTCTTCAGTTTTAATCTACAGGTCATAACCAATAGACTGTGGTCAGAGTCCACATCTGCCCCTGGAAATGTCTTACAATTTAAAACCTGGTTCCTAAATCTCTGTCTTACCATTATATAATCTATCTGAAACCTTTTAGTATCTCCAGGGTTCTTCCACGTATACAACCTTCTTTCATGATTCTTAAACCAAGTGTTAGTTATGATTATGTTGTGCTCTGAGCAAAATTCGACCAGGCGGCTTCCTCTTTCATTTCTGTCCCCCAATCCATATTCACCTACTATGTTTCCTTCTCTCCCTTTTCCTACACTCGAATTCCAGTCACCCATGACTATTAAATTTTCGTCTCCCTTCACAATCTGAATAATTTCTTTTATTTCATCATACATTTCTTCAATATCTTCGTCATCTGCAGAGCTAGTTGGCATATAAACTTGTACTACTGTAGTAGGCGTGGGCTTCGTATCTATCTTGGCCACAATAATGCGTTCACTATGCTGTTTGTAGTAGCTTACCCGCATTCCTATTTTCCTATTCATTATTAAACCTACTCCTGCATTACCCCTATCTGATTTTGTGTTTATAACCCTGTAGTCACCTGACCAGAAGTCTTGTTCCTCCTGCCACCGAACTTCACTAATTCCCACTATATCTAACTTCAACCTATCCATTTCCCTTTTTAAATTTTCTAACCTACCTGCCCGATTAAGGGATCTGACATTCCACGCTCCGATCCGTAGAACGCCAGTTTTCTTTCTCCTGATAACGACGTCCTCTTGAGTAGTCCCCGCCCGGAGATCCGAATGGGGGACTATTTTACCTCCGGAATATTTTACCCAAGAGGACGCCATCATCATGTAATCATACAGTAAAGCTGCATGCTCTCGGGAAAAATTACGGCTGTAGTTTCCCTTTGCTTTCAGCTGTTCGCAGTACCACCACAGCAAGGCCGTTTTGGTTATTGTTACAAGGCCAGATCAGTCAGTCATCCAGACTGTTGCCCTTGCAACTACTGAAAAGGCAGCAGCCCCTCTTCAGGAACCACACGTTTGTCTGGCCTCTCAACAGATACCCCTCCATTGTGGTTGCACCTACGGTACTGCTATCTGTATCGCTGAGGCACGCAAGCCTCCCCACCAACGGCAAGGTCCATGGTTCATGGTACTCAGTAAAACAAGACATCCTTCGCTTTTCTGTGCAGTTAAGGATGGGAGTTCTTGATACCGTTACAATTGACATTGTTCTTAGAATCTTCAGTGGACTGATATTCAATTGCTTTTTACATTTCTCAAGCACAAGTGGCTGCAACTGTCAAAATTTCACCTTCATTACTGGCGGCAAACTAGAAACTTAGCTCACAGCTTGAGGTTATATCAACCTCATGGCACTGCCTACAGGTCTTTCCCTGTGCATTTCCACAGTAGTTTCACACAAGTTACCTATGACAGGCATTTGTGCTAAACACAGGAGCCTGTATCCATTTAATTCGACAGCTCCCACCTATTTGTGGAAGATATCACACTTCCGTATTTCAGTGGTTCCTCTAGTCAAATGGGCCTTTCAGTTCTGCTTCACAGTGAACACTTATTTATGATTTAATTTTACTATGTGACTGATGTATACTCAGTGATCTTGTTGATGGATCTTCCTGTAAGGCCAACGAATTTTTCTTCTAAGATGTTGGTGAACTATATACTCTTTGATGCTGTAAGCTTCCTCCTTTTCTCCTTCATCACTTCTGATCATCTCTCTATTTCTATAATGATTTCGCAATGTGCTTGTCTAATGTATGACTTTCAAACAGACCCTCTGGAGATGTACAGCAGAAAAATCACTACCAAGACTTCCTCTTGTGGGATGCCACTTACACAGGTGTGGTTTGATAACAACTCTTAATTTTTTGTGGAATACCCATTGTTCTTAAGAATGCACTCTAAGCATTCACCCTGCATCAGAGGTGCTGAAATTAACTCATGCTCATAAATTACGGATAATTGCAGAATGTGATGCCACACAATGTGGCATTTCACAAAACTGGTGCTAATAGCATAGGCATATACATAAGACACACGACACAGATCTGTCAGTCCATGATATTGGTGATAAGGTAAGAAAACTGTTCTGAAACACACGTGCTACAAAACGCCACTGTTTCCTGCGCATGTACCCCGACATCAATATAGGATATGATCACCATGCACACGTACACAGGCCGCACAACGGGTTGGCATACTCTGGATCAGGTGGTCGAGCAGCTGCTGGGGTATAGCCTCCCATTCTTGCACCAGTGCCTGTCGAAGCTCCTGAAGTGTTGTAGGGATTTGAAGACATGCAGTGATACATTGACCGAGAGTATCCCAGACATGCTCGATAGGGTTTAGGTCTGGGGAACAGGCAGGCCACTCCATTCGCCTGATATCTTCTGTTTCAAGGCACTCCGTTAGGAATACTGCGTTACCATCCATCAGGAGGAGGGTGGGACCCACTGCACCCCTGAAAAAGCGGACATACTGGTGCAGAATGACATCCTGACACACCTGACCTGTTACAGTTCCTTTGTCAAAGACATGCTGGGGTATAGGATCACCAATCATAATCCCACCTCACACCATCAAACCACGCCCTCCATACAGGTCCCTTTCAAGGTCATTAAGGGGTTAGTATCTGATTCCTGGTTCACACCAGATGAAAACCCAGCGAGAATCACTGTTCAGACTATACCTGGACTCGTCTGTGAACACACCACTGTTCCCATGACCATGTACTGTTTTCTCGGCACCAGGCTTTATGGGCTCTCCTGTGACCAGGGGTCAGTGGAATGCACCTTGCGAATAAACCATGTCTGTTCAGTTGTCTGCAGACTGTGTGTCTGGAGACAACTGTTCTAGCGGCTGCAGTAAGTTCCCGAGCAAGGCTACCTATAGTACTTCATGGCTGTCTGCGGGCACTGATGGTGAGATGCTGGTCTTCTTGTGGTGTTGTACACTGTGGACGTCCAATACTGTAGCACCTGGACACGTTTCCTGTCTTCTGGAATCGTTGCCATAATCTTGAGGTCACACTTTGTGGCACACTGAGGGCCCGTGCTACGACCTGCTGTGTTTGACCAGCCTCCAGTCGTCCTAGTATTCTACCCCCCAAAATGTCATCAATGTGTGTTCTTTGAGCTGTTTTCAACACACAGTCACCATTAGCACATCTGAAAACGTCTGCACACTTACTCGCTGCACCATACTCTGACATGCACCAACACATCTCGGCGTATGTGGACTGCTGCCAGCGCGACCGTGTGACGACCGCAGGTAAAATGCCCGCATGATCATACCCCGAGGAGATTTAAACCCGCAAACCGCCCACCAATGCGTTGTTTCACCATGTATCAGCATTATCTTTAATTTATGAGCATGAGTGTAGCATATTTAAATCACACACACTACAAGAAAATTGATTATGCACCTGCTATGTTTCGATTAAAAGGTTCATACAGATATCCGTTTGTATGTGTTAACTTACAACATCACTCACATTCGAAGTTTTTATGTTCACTGTGGAAAGCACTGACAGGAAGTGTAGGAGTTGGCCCTCTTCCACCTTCTGTAAAGCTACAAATATTTTTGAACCTCATGTATCTCTCCTGCGGAAACTGTGCAGAGAAAATAAGCAAACAACACCTTGCGCAGTGGTATACAAACAGTCATTCTTCTTGGGCTCAATCTGTAAATTGAATGGGAAGAAGCCTCAATGTATGTTACATTAAAAACTTCACAGTGATTTGAAAATACTGGGGTAGACACGAATGCCAGGATGGAAACTATTCTTCCTTAACAACTACAAAAAAAGTGCACTGTGCTGCATATTCAGATTTCAACAGTAAGTTCAAGGAGGCATGCATGTGAGAAGAGCTTCAACACAAGGTGAAGAATTTTATATCCGCAGCACAGTCGCACCAAGCCACCACACCTTCATAAAAGTACTTTTGTGCTGACTTTGAGCCACTGATGTATTGGCATACAAGCAGATGATGTGCAACTTTCACTGGATGGCAGAAAATAATGACTAGTGACAATAAAAATTTGGACCAACTGAAGATTCTAAATTCCTGTTATTGTTTCACTGAATGTACAGGAAAAAGGATACAACCATAGGCAATGTAGGAATGCCTAACCATGTACCGATCGGTAGAGTAAAGCTATCTGCAATTCTTCCAACCTGAAAAATAGAAAAATTAAGATCAGGATTTGGTTGGACAGTAAATGATTGCTACATCAAGAAAATATCCAAATTAATGTCATTATACAAACACATCTCACAAAACAATAAACCTGTTAAGTGAAGAACTCAAGCCACTCAACTTCTTTTCAACCACATCCTGAATGCGGTTCACATTTTCATTACTGGTATTATAGTGAAAGTCACGCTCATATTCTGGAAAAAGCCACCAGGTATGGGCTGTACGGTGGAAGAAGCAGTTAAGTACTGAATGACAGTTTCTTTTGGTTGTCATGGTGGCACACACATTTGTGGATACCATTGTCATTCAGAAACAACAAAGGCATTTATCAAACAATGGAAAATCCAAGATTGAATAATAATGACAATATTATGGAAAGGATAGATTGCTACTCACTGTATACTGGAGATGTTGACTCACAGACAGGCACAACAAAAAAACGGCTAAACAAGTAAGCTTCCGCCAAAACGCCTTCTTCTGCATTGAATGACATGCACATAAACACATTCATGCAAACACAACTCACACATATGACTCCAGACTCCTCTGGTCTTGGCAGCCAGAGAAAGTGCTCATGTGTGTAGTTGTGTGTGTGTGTGTGTGTGTGTGTGTGTGTGTGTGTGTGTGTGTGTGTGTGTGTGTGTGTTCAATTTCAAAGAAGGATTTTTGGTCGAAAGCTTACTTGTTTAGCATGTTATGCCTGTCTTCAAGTCAACATATCCACTATAAGGTGAGGAGCAATCTATCCTTTTCATAATAAATGTGTTTGTCAATTGGATTATCTTCAACTGCGCTTCCAAAGTTTGAGTATAATAATGCATTGCAATAAATTTACTGTTGTAGCCTAAAAACCTCCCCCCCCCCCTCCTCTCCTCCCCACCCCTCCCAAAAAAGTTTAATTTTCAAGCCTTGACTGTGTCTTGATTTTATATGGCTGTGATGTCTTTGTGCAGGCAATCTGTCTACCGATCGTTTGTTTCACATTTATATTGGTGTAATCAAATTTCATCTGTGTGAAAATATTACGAAGAAAGGCTTTACCTTCATCTGATAATGAAACAGAAGCTGCCAACAAATTGTACATCTAAGATTTCATTTCTAGAGTGAGCACCCACGGAGCCTAATTAAAACAATGAGATGTGACTCAAACATAATTGTTAAATTTCTAATGTGGAAGGAACAGTTTATGATTTGGTGATATACTGGTCTCTTGAATGATTGAATGAAGTTGTCAACTGATTTCTTCTGGAAAGAATTGGTTGCTGATAAAGGGGGGGGAGGAATCCAAATGATGCCAGGGAGTAGTAAGTAAGGACAAATACTGTAGAGATTATCTGAGGTTGGACTAGATACGTGAAACAGAAAAATTAGAATCATGAAACAGAAAAATGAACACATGTGAAGGGATCAGTGGAAACTGCTTGGGAAAGAAAATGCAAAAAGCTTTTCCACAACTGGCTGCAGAATGTTTCAGTACCATAGGAATATTTACACTGCATGACAAAATAAATGAAGCACCCAGAACACATGCTCAAATGTCAATGTATCTTTGTAGATGCACACTGTCAGCGGGTAAGTAAATGATTAAGAGTTGCAATTTTCTGTGACAGAGTGGCCAACAGCATACGTTAGTGTTGTTCGTCTTTAGTATCATTACCACGCTTGGTAGGGTATATTAGGGATGTGGACAGTACCACATGTTTGAGTGATCACTAAGATGCTGCATACTGTCAGAGCTTTACCACAAGGTTCTGGCTGACCACCTTTGACCGCCCCAAGGGAGGGTCCCCCCATTGTACATCAAGCACATCATAATTGCTTCAGTCTGTGCCTATCATCCTAGAACAAGACTGGACTCCCTGGAACATTCTGTATCATTAACCGTAACTGATTGGAGACCAGCAGCTGCTGGACTACGGAATTACTGTCCAACGTATAGGCTGCCAATAACAACACAACACAAACATGTTTGGAGTGGTGCCATGACTAAGAAGTACAGACTGTGATTGAATGGTACTGCATTGTATTTGGGAATCAATCGCTGTCTGCCCTACTCCAGATGACCATCATTGGCAAGTATGGCAGTGATCTGGGGAAAGGTCCCTTTCTTCCACTGCTTTGGAGATGCACAGCATTGTTACTGTATTTACTCGAATCTAAGCCGCACTTTTTTTCCGGTTTTTGTAATCCAAAAAACCGCCTGCGGCTTAGAATCGAGTGCAAAGCAAGCGGAAGTTCTGAAAAATGTCGGTAGGTGCCGCCACAACTAACTTCTGCCGTCGAATATATGTAGCGCTACACAGGCATGCTTTATAGGCAACGAGATAAATACTGGTGCCAAAACCTGGCGTCAGTAAATAAATAAAAAAAAGGTGGAAGACGAGCTATTTTTTCTCCGCCCTGAGTTTCGACCACTGCATTTTCATACATTATCCAACGAAGTAAATACAAATTCCGTATTGTTCATCTTCGAAAGTAGCAGAATTTCAATGTACTACGAAAATTCGACTGAAAAGACTGTTGCTAATAGGAACCTGATGAAATGTGAATCACATGCAGTATTCTCTTCACCATAAGAATAATACGAATATAAACATTTTGCCATGTATTCTTTCGTGTTTGTTGCTATCTCATTTAAATCCTGTCTATCTAATAAACTACGAAACTAGAGTGAGACAACAGCAAACGCGGAAGAAAATACGTATCGTGTCCTGTTTATATTCGTATTATTTTTATGCCTAATAGTAATACAGTCAGAAATGAAGCACGGCAACCGACTAGATTTTTAAATCTAAAATGACTAATTTCTGTGTACTAAAGAAGCGGACGCAAAGATTTTCAAACGGAGAAAAATTTTCGCCTAAGTCTCTTTCAGAACATGTTCTATTATACGCAGTCTATTATTTGGTTCTTGTTGATCATTATCAAAGAAAGCAGCAGTGTAAGTAACAACAAGTAGCAGTCGCTTGCCATTGTTTTGCTAATGAGAATTCCTCTCTTTTTTTTAATCGTAAGCGGCGGTAGCGCGCACAAAAGCAAGCCATGCCGCGGGCGGCGACAGGCTGTAAACACGCACTATCAGAATGCGACAAACAATGCATGACGCAGTACAGTAATGCATTTTCAGCTTAGAGTGACGTAAACACCTATAACAAAGAAAACGGCACTTATCAGATCAAAGCAAAATAAGAAATCGATTCAAACCAGACGAAGCACGTGAAAAAGGAAGGGTACCCGTATAAATACGGACGGAGCGCCTGACGCATAGCAATGGCTACCTGGTAAAGCTTAACTGCTAAGCTTATGACTCTAACCAAACTATTGTAGCTGTATCGTCTTTCATTCGACCTAAATTGTGTCTCATATTACAATGGACCAACTTTGTTTCGATTTGAAGGTGCGGCCTAAAACTTTTCTCTCCCCTTGAATTTCGAGTCTCAAATTTCAGGTGTGGCTTAGATTCGGGAATTTTTTTTTCCTTGATTTAGAGTCTCATTTTTCAGGTGCGGCTTAGATTCGAGTGCGGCTTAGATTCGAGTAAATACGGTACTCCTATTGTCATTGTATGGGGAACCATGGTGTATGACTTCAAGTCACAATTGGTAAAGACCAAGAGAACTGATGCCACAACAGTATGCAATGGCCATTCTGCATCCTCACCTGTTGCTTCTCATGCGGCAGTATTATGGTGACATTTTCAACAGGACAATATTCGTCTGGATACACCATGCCTTTATGAACTGTCTGTGTGATGTTATGAGGTACTCCTGTAGCTAGCAAGATTCCCAATCTTCTCCCAAAAGTGACGTGAGGAGTCAACTCTTAATTTCAAATCAATCCTATTGCCAGTATCCAGGATATCAAGGACCAGTTACAGCAGTTATGGACAAGTTTGCTTCAGGAGAGGAACCAATAGCTTTATGACACCCTTAAGAACTGAATCAGTGCATGCATCAAGGTAACAGCAGGTGCAACACCATACTGATAAGTGGTCTCTCATACTGCTAAGTTCTTTGCAAATTTCACTCTACTTTGTAATCAATGAAATAACATACCGTATTTACTCGAATCTAAGCCGCACCTGAAAAATGAGACTCGAAATCAAGGAAAAAAAATTTTCCTGAATCTAAGCCACACCTGAAAGTTGAGACTCGAAATTCAAGGGGAGAGAAAAATTATAGGCCGCATCTCCAAATCGAAACAAAGTTGGTCCATTGTAATATGAGACACAATTTAGGTGGAATGAATGATGATACAGCTACAGTAGTTTGGTTCAAGTCGTAAGCTTAGCAGTTAAGCTTTACCAGGTAGCCATTGCTATGCGTCAGGCGCTCCGTCCGTATTTATACGGGTACCCTTCCTTTTCCACGTGCTTCGTCTGGTTTGAATTGATTGCTTATATTTCTTTGACCTGATAAGTGCAGTTTTCTTTGTTATAGGTGTTTACGTCACTCTAAGCTGAAAATGCATTACTGTACTGGGTCGTGCACTGTTTGTCGCATTCTGATAGTGCCTGTTTACGGCCTGTCGCCGCTCGCGGCATGGCTTGCTTTTGTGCGCGCTACTGCCACTTAAAGCTTAAAAAGAGAGAGAGAGAGAGGAATCGTCTCATTAGCGAAACAATGGCAAGAAACTGCTATTTGTGGTTACTTACGCTGCTGCTTTCTTTGATAATGATCAATAAGAACCAAATAATAGACTGCGTATGATAGAAGATGTTCTGAACGAGAATTTAGCGAAAATTTTTCTCTGTTTGAAAATCTTTGCAGGCGTCTCTTTAGTACATTACATTCTACACAGAAATTAGAGTCATTTTAGATTTAAAAATCTAGTAAATTGCTGTGCTTCATTTCTGACTGTATCACTATTAAGCATAAGAATAATACGAATATAAACATGACATGATATTTAGGCTATATTCTTCCGCGTTTGCTGTTGTCTTGGTCTAGTTTCGTAGTTTATTAGGCAGACAGGATTAAAATGAGATAGCAGCAAACATGAAACAATACATGGCAAAATGTTTATAGGTGTATTCTTCTTATGGTGACGAGAATACTGCATGTGATTCACAATTTATAAAAGTTCCTATTAGCAACCATCCCTTCTCACAGATAGGAAAAAATTCAGAATGTAGAGTTGGCCATATTGACAAACATCCCAAACAGTCTTGCCAGTCGGATTTTCGTAGTACATTGAAATGCTGCTACATTCGAAGATGAACAATACGGAATGTGTATTTACTTCGTTGGATAATGTATGAAAATGCATTGGTCGAAACTCGGGGCGGGGAAAATAGCTTGTCTTCCACCTTTTTTTTAAATTTATTTACTGACGCAGAGGTTTTGGCACCAGTATTTATCTTTGTGCCTACAAAGCATGCCTGTGTAGCGCTACATATATTCGACGGCAGAAGTAAGTTGTGGCAGCACCCACCAACTTTTTTCAGAATTTCCGCTTGCTTTGCACTCGATTCTAAGCCGCAGGCGGTTTTTTGGATTACAAAAACCGGAAAAAAAGTGCGGCTTAGATTCGAGTAAATACAGTAAACCCATGAAATTTCATTTCATTTATCCTCCCATACTGGGATGTTCACTTTTTTTGTCAGGCAGTGTAATTGTGTACCTTATCGCCCAGCTGAAACATTTACTGAGGTGGTGTGAGAAAGGCACGAAGAAAAACACAAGATCAATGTGGATGGATAACATGAGAGAGAAAATAAGATGTAGACCTCACATAAATAAAGAGTGGATGACATGAGGTAATAAAAGCAACAAGGGTGATTAGTGTTAAACATCTTGTTGACAAAAGGTCATTAGAGACAGAACAAAATCTGTACTGGTAACAATGGGGAAGAAAATCGGCCATGCTCTTTCAAAGGAACCATCCCTGCATTTGCCTTAAATGATTTATGGAAATTATGGAAAATCTAAATGTGCTAACCATTGTGCAACCGCACTCAGTACAAGGTAATAGGGTACAAGGAATCCTTGAGGTGGTACAAATATGTTAATGGAAAGCTCTAGGTGGAATATAACTAATGGAAAGAGTAAAGGAGAAGATTATCCAAATAGCTGCGAGGTTGAGGGGTCAGTAGGAGGGAGATCAAAACTTAACTGCAGTAAGCAGGTTCAAATGGATACAGATACGAAGAGACTTGCAGAGCATAAACTAGCATGGAAAGTCGCATGAGTACACACTCAGGACTGCATATAACAGCAGCTGCATCAACAAGAACAATGAACAACTTGCTGACTTGAATTCAACTATTTCAAATAGACATCTTCAACACTTCTACTTTTTCCTTGCATAACAACACCCTGGCTCATTTGGCAACCATAAATCTCTGATTCCTCACTGAAAAGAAAACCTCAATGATGCAACATAACTTTATTCTCAGATCTGTCACATTTGGACTATTTCCCCTTCTTAAAACTGAAAATGCAATGAAGGGTCTGGATTCAACTGATTTGATGGCTGACTGAAGGTTGTGGCACGCTCAGGGCAATTCTGAAAGCCAACATCTCCTGTGCTTAATGCTGAGCAATGTGTCACATTACACTTAGAATAAATACAGTCAAATCCACATCTCTGATTAAGGATTTATTACTGCCTTAGCCTATGAACTTAATGAACGCACCTAGCACGATATCCCCTACCATTTCCTACATCAGCCACACACTGGCTACGATCTGGTTTACCAAGTGAAGGACCACCCATCTCTCAAATGATCAAGGTCATACACAAGCTCATATGCAATCACTACTGAGTTTTCCGCAGTGGCTTGACCTCTAGCAATCACATGTAAGATTTAACAGAAACTGATGAAATACTTCTATGGGGCAACACCTCATCGCTAAGCATGCTCAACAACGCAACAGCCATGACATCATCAATACCTGCTTCACCAGGTTCCTCTGATCACTTCCTTTGTGCATGTGTATGTATCAAATGGCTTCCAACATTTATGTGTACACATTAATTCGTAAGATAAACCCTTGTCTTAAATGTTTTGATTACAAAGCCCTGTGAAAAAAACTGATACATCTCTTAAATTATTATTTATAGCCTACTTTTCACGAACCAACTATCATCACTAGCTGCTGAAGACTAATAATGCTCTCCTACTGTTTATTTATTTATGCATTAGCTGAGCAACTGCAAACAGAGAGGCAAAGTGCAGTTTTTAAATCTAACAGAAAAATTAGTGCATGCGATCATGTGAGACATACGAGGGAAACAAATACAATACTATCAAGCCCAGAAGATGAATCTGAAAACTGTAATACAAATTAAGACACTGTAACACTGAATTGAATGGGGTTGGCAGAAGAAAAGGCTAAATCATGAGATTTTGTGTTAGTGGATGTTAAATGTTTCATTAAACTCAAAGATAAGAATATAGCTCAATAAGACAAATCAGTTTATATAGCAGACGGCATTTTCTAGAGGTACGTGTGAAACTACTTGTTACCAGCACGTGGTGCATTCAAAAATGCAAAAGATAAATTAATCACACTAATCCTTATGAAATTGAAGATTGGCACTTTTTCTCACTGACCATTTCAATTAAAATGACATGACACCAATAACAAAATTCAGCTTCTATTCTCCATTTAACAATTTGTTTCCTCAATTTAATGGAAAAGAGTAACAACTCTTTTTAACAAATGTTGTTATGTTTTTGTTATAAATTTGTTGTGGTGTTGATAAAACTGCACGTGAGAGTTAACTTACAAAATAAATTATTATTTCATAGCGTAAAGTTTGGACCAGACAGAGTAACCAAAAGTAAGACTGGGATTTAACCTTTCATCAATGGTGAAGGCATTAGAGGCAGAGCATTGGTTTATTTGATGAAGGATGAACGAGGAAATCAAGTGTGGCCTGCCAAAGGAACCATCATGGCTTTTGGAGGTAGCAGTTTAAAGAAAACTTTAACCTAGAGATCTAGACATGGATTTGAACCTTGCTCCTCCCAAACAAGAGTCCAGTGATTGTATTCTGCCTCATCATCACTCTGTTTGTGGAGCCGTGGAGTTATCATCATCCAACAATGGCAATGAACGTAACGGCACTAAACAGTGCTAAAGTTTTCACTCTCTGTCAATATATCTGTTATTGTTCAGCATTAGACAAAATTATTGCTTACCATTATGTCACCAAGTGGAGATGGTGGCTGAGAATTTGGAGTTGCAATGCTGGGCTGAGCAGCAAGGGCCAGTGCAGCCAAGCCATGACCACGGAGGTGAAGCCACGCGTCGTGGTGTCTGCACAATTCATAAATCCTAGCAACTGAATCGGCATGTCCGGCAACAGCTGTCCCTGAAACGTACATTGTTGGATTGAGGACTGGCAGTTTTTCCATACAAAGTGAAAGCTTATTTTATTTTATGCTACTTTGCACAAACTAGCATAGTAAAGTCAAAGTTTAAAAGGTGGTTTTTTTGTTTTGTTTTTTGACATCATATAATACAAAATTAAATTCAGAAGTAACCCTGGTCACATGCTATAAGGGGCTTCTGAATTGTGGATGAAGATGAGGAGTTTTACATTTACAAAGCAGAAGTAATGAGCTTAGTTTTCAACTGCTTTATCTGGTAGGTAGGTAGGAAGGCAGGAAGGAAGGAAGGAAGGAAGGAAGGAAGGAAGGTGGGTGGTTGGGCGTTGGAGTGAGTGAGTGGGTGTGAATCTCAGAGTTCCCAGAAATGACCACTCTGTGGTGACCACTGCACACCCGGCCGTTACATTTTAGGTCCAGGGTTGAACACATGATGTCTGTCGTCCGATTACTGCAGGCATACTGCACGGCGTCTGTTTACGGTTGACAATAAATAACTTTGACAAGATCTGGCAGCCTTCATTGTCTGTACCTCCCTCCACCCATTGCAGAGAACCACGTGCTCACTTCACTTCATCCATCCCAACACCGTTACAAAACTATACTTTGTTGCACAATCAAACACTAACTGATCAAAATTTCTGGTATCCAATTTTTTCTCTACCTTTTTGTGTCTGACACTGGGAATTAAAAAAAATATGGCTACATGTGGATGGATTTTGTCCAACACATCATGCAGTCATAGCACTACATGCTCACAGAGTTCACTGGTCCTAGACAGTAAGCTCTGGGGGCAGTATTCAGGCACCAACTCTGTATTACCATGGTTGGAATTCTGGAAACAGCTCAAACACCAATTACTTATCATTACATCAATATATCATTTTCAAAGTTACTTGCATAATGAAACAGTGCAACATATAGAAAGAAGTACAAGAATTTTCAAATATGATAAAAATCCCTTTTTTCTTCCATATGTTATTACCTGCAT
The DNA here is from genome assembly GCF_021461385.2 of Schistocerca piceifrons. NCBI lineage: Eukaryota > Metazoa > Arthropoda > Insecta > Orthoptera > Acrididae > Schistocerca > Schistocerca piceifrons. The sequence goes on along the minus strand of NC_060139.1, from coordinate 294,021,764 downwards.
CTGCCAAAACAATAAGAGGGATCCGCCCTCCAGCAGCATCTTCTTCCATAAGCCTCTCAAGGGCAGCGACATCAATTTTCTGCTGCGATCCAAACATTGTGTTGCAAGGCACTGGGCGAACACAGAACATTGGCAAACCCAACTGTTAAAAGGACAAAATGCTAATACAAATTGGGTTGACACTGATGAAACGTACGGAAGAAAACACGAAAAAAGTGAATGAATTCAGCTGATGTGAAGAGACAGAGGCATTAACATAAATAAAACTATTCACATTTCTATTCCTATGTTTAATTATTTTTAAAAATAAAATGAAAATCTGGATGATATGGGTGCTACTCTATGTCCCAGTTGCTAGTGCTCACTTAACCAACAAGACTTAGCTAAAGCATAATAGCCATCAGGAATTTCTTGATTTTCGGATTGGGGGAACGGAAAGCTGTCCCCAAAACAAAGGTTGATTTGAACCCCATAATACTTAACTAAGCACAGTTCTATTGGAGTAGGTATGCCCTTTTGTCCATCTGACATTTCCAGTCTACAATCACAAGATATTGTCCTTGGACTATCGATTTCGGGCAACAATGATCATCCTCAGATCCGGTACCACTTTTAGTGGCCAATCACTGATACAAATTAATAAAAGCAATGAACCCAGAACAGAATTCTACGGCACCTCCGACTTTACATAATCCCATCCAGATCAAATCAATTCCCTGTTTATTGAAACTGGAAGGAAAACTTCTGCAGGGTTGCTACAAGTTTCCCCATGTGAAATCCCCTGATTGCCACACTAGTTTTAGCATTTTTCCCTGACAAATTCTGAGATCTCAATGGTAACTAAAGACTTAAGTTGACAAAAAGAAAAGGACTTCTGTACTTCCAAATGTGTGAGCAAAACTCTTAAGTACTAACATCAACATCTTTTGTGATGAACTGTTTCCAGATGGAGAAAGCAAGTGAAATGGTATATATGTTTCATTAAGACCACTGATGTCATATATTTCAATAAACCTTTTGTGACAAAAATACGCATTTCGTTGGAGCCGCAAGAAGATTTAAAATACCTTCACTGATTTCAGAAATAACCTCAGAAAAAAGTAGGCCTCTTGAAAGAAGTGTACAAGGCAGGGAGGAGTTGTGTAAACCAACACTATAAGTGACTGCCAATGAAATGATGGTTCTACTATGTTTGTTATTGTTGGTTATTACCCACTGTGTTATTTTTATTATTTTACAGGTAATGTGTGATTTTTCTTTCATGAAATACATGAGCACATAGCATAAAAACTCCCAGGGACTGGCACAATTTTCTTCTTCTCATCATCCATACTTTCTAATATACAAACTACTTTTGAAGTGCCAAAATGTACTAGAATAAACAGAATATCTATAAAACGACATACTGTACAATATACTTGCAGTGAGACAGTCACAATTCTTGAAAACCATTGCCCGTGGCCTCTGGCCTGCCCTGGAGCACCACAGTCCCGGGTCCATGGATGTTGTTGTTGTTGTTATATGGTCTTCAGTCCTGTGACTGGTTTGATGCAGCTCTCCATGCTACTCTAACCTGTGCAAGCTGCTTCATCTCCCAGTACCTACTGCAATTTACATCCTTCTGAATCTGCTTTGTGTATTCATCTCTTGGTCTCCCTCTATGATTTTTATCCTCCATGCTGCCCTCCAAACCTAAATTGGTGATCCCTTGATGCCTCAGAACATGTCCTATCAACCGATCCCTTCTTCTAGTCAAGTTGTGCCACAAACTCCTCTTCTCCCCAATTCTATTCAATACCTCCTCATTAGTTATGTGATCTACCCATCTAATCTTCAGCATTCTTCTGTAGCACCACATTTCGAAAGCTTCTATTCTCTTCTTGTCTAAGCTATTTATTGTCCACGTTTCACTTCCATACATGGCTACATTCCATACAAACACTTTCAGAAACTACTTCCTGACACTTAAATCTATACTCAATGTTAACAAATTTCTCTTCCTCAGAAACGCTTTCCTTGCCATTGCCAGTCTACATTTTATATCCTCTCTACTTCGACCATCATAAGTTATTTTGCTCCCCAGATAGCAAAACTCACTACTTTAAGTGTCTCATTTCCTAATCTAATACCCTCAGCATTGCTCGATTTAATTCAACTACATTCCATTATCCTTGTTTCGCTTTTGTTGATGTTCATCTTATATCCTCCTTTCAAGACAATGTCCATTCCGTTCAACTGCTCTTCCAAGTCCGTTGCTGTCTCTGACAGAATTACAATGTCATCGGTGAACCTCAAAGTTTTTATTTCTTCTCCATGGATTTTAACACCTACTCCGAATTTTTCTTTTGTTTCCTTCACTGCTTGCTCAATATACATATTGAATAACATCGGGGAGAGGCTACAACCCTGTCTCACTCCCTTCCCAACCACTGCTTCCCTTTCATGCCCCTCGACTCTTATAACTGCCATATGGTTTCTGTAAAAATTGTAAATAGCCTTTCTCTCCCTGTATTTTACCCCTGCAACCTTCAGAATTTGAATGAGTATTCCAGTCAACACTGTCAAAAGCTTTCTCTAAGTCTACAAATGCTAGAAACGTAGGTTTGCCTTTCCTTAATCTATTTTCTAAGATAAGTTGTAGGGTCAGTATTGCCTCACATGTTCCAACATTTCTAGAGAATCCACTACGGGATCCAAACTGTTCTTCCCCGAGGTCGGCTTCTATCAGTTTTTCCATTCGTCTGTAAAGAATTCGTTTTAGTATTTTGCAGCTCTGGCTTATTAAACTGATAGTTCGGTAATTTTCACATCTGTCAACACCTGCTTTCTTTGGGATTGGAATTATTATATGCTTCTTGAAGTCTGAGGGTATTTTGCCTGTCTTATACATCTTGCTCACCAGATGGTAGAGTTTTGTCAGAACTGGCTCTCCCAAGGCTATCAGTAGTTCTAATCAAATGTTGTCTATTCCTGGGGCCTTGTTTCGGCTTAGGTCTTACAGCACTCTGTCAAACTCTTCACGCAGTATCATATTTCACATTTCATCTTCATCTACATCCTCTTCCATTTCGATAATATTGTCCTCAAGTAGATCGCCCTTGTATAGACCCTCTATATACTCCTTTCACCTTTCTGTTTTCCCTTCTTTGCTTATTACTGGATTTCCATTTGAGCTCTTGATATTCATGCAAGTCATTCTCTTTTCTCCAAAGGTCTCTAATTTTCCTATAGGCAGTATCTATCTTACACCTAGTGAGATAAGCCTCTATATCCTTACATTTATCTAGCCAGCCCTGCTTAGCCACTTTGCACTTCCTGTCGATCTCATTTTTGAAATGTTTGAATTCCTTTCTGCCTGCTTCATTTACTGCATTTTTATATTTTCTCCTTTCATCAATTAAATTCAATATTTCTTTTGTTACCCAAGGATTTCTACTAGCCCTTGTCGTTTTACCTACTCGATCCTCAGCTGCCTTCACTTCTTCATCCCTGAAAGCTACCCATTATTCTTCTGCTGTATTTATTTCCACCATTCCTGTCAATTGTTCCCTTATTCTCTCCCTGAAACTCTGTACAACCTCTGGTTTAGTCAGATTATCCAGGTCCCACCTCCTTAAATTCCCACCTTTTTGCAGTTTCTTCAGTTTTAATCTACAGTTCATAACCAACAGATTGTGATCAGACACCACATCTGCCCCTGGAAATGTCTTACAACGTAAAACCTGGTTCCTAAATCTTGGTCTTACCATTATATAATCTATCTGAAACCTGTCAGTATCTCCAGGTTTCTTCCGTGTATACAACCTTCTTTTATGATTTTTGAAGCAAGTGTTAGCTATGTTTAAGTTATGCTCTGTGCAAAATTCTACCAGGTGGCTTCCTCTCTCATTTCTTCCCCCCAATCCACATTCACCTACTAAGTTTCCTTCTCTCCCATTTCCTACTACCGAATTTGAGTCACCCATGACTATTAAATTTTCATCTCCCTTCACTATCTGAATAATTTCTTTTATCTCATCATACATTTCATCAATTTCTTCGTCATCTGCAGAGCTAGTTGGCATATAAACTTGTACTACTGTAGTAGGCATTGGCTTCGTGTCTACCTTGGTCACAATAATGCGTTCACTATGCTGTTTGCAGTAGCTTACACACACTCCTATTTTTTTTATTCATTATTAAACCTATTCCTGCACTACCCCTATCTGATTTTGTATTTATAACCCTGTATTCACCTGACCAAAAGTCTTGTTCCTCCTGCCACCAAACTTCAATAATTCCCACTGTAGCTAACTTTAACCTATCCATTTCCCTTTTTAAATTTTCTACCCTACCTGCCCGATAAAGGGATCTGACATTCCACACTCCGATCTGTAGAACGCCAGTTTTCTTTCTCCTGATAACGACGTCCTCTTGAGTAGTCCCCACTCGGAGATCCGAATGGGGGACTATTTTACCTCCGAAATATTTTACCCAAGAGGACGCCATCATCATTTAACCATACAGTAAAGCTGCATGCCCTCGGGAAAAATGACGGCTGTAGTTTCCCCTTACTTTCAGCCGTTCGCAGTACCTGCACAGCAAGGCTGATTAGGTTAGTGTTACAAGGCCAGATCAGTCAATCATCCAGACTATGGCCCCTGCAACTACTGAAAAGGCTGCTGCCCCTCTTCAGGAACCACATGTTTGTCTGGCCTCTCAGCAGATACACCCCCCCCCCCCCCACCCCCCGTTGCGGTTGCACCTACGGTACGGCTATCTGTATCGCTGAGGCACGCAAGCCTCCCCACCAACGGCAAGGTCCATGGTTCATGGGATGGATCCATGGATAAACCACAAAAATCCGCTGCATTATGCCACACACAAGACAGATCTGGACTGCAGGCAGATTGGTGAGACTAGATCTGGTGGGAAGGGTCTGCACATTAGTGGGAACCGAATGGCTTCAGATCGGCAAGCCTGATCTGTTAGAGATACCCACAGCAATGACCTACGGTTTTGGCCTGTGATGGAAATCCACTCGTGTGGTCAGCTATTAACATGTCACAGACACCATGTTGATGAATGAGACCATGGCGATCAATCCATGCAACAGGTAAGTTGCGTGAATACTCAGAGAATCAGTACGAATCAGAATAGGTAGCAACTCACTGTAAAGATGATTGCCAAGCTGCAGACAGGCAAATAGAAATGACAATAACAGTCTCATAACGAAATTTTTGGCCATAGGCTTTGTCAGAAAATGAGAGCTCTCACATTTTCATACAATCACTCAAACACAACTTGTGCACACGACTGCCATCTCTGGCCACTGTGTCAACAGTCTCTGAGAATCATATCCAAACAAACCACTCCTCATGCCTCCCTGCCTCTTGTCGGCAGCTGCTAGGCTAGCGGCAAAAAGTGGTGGCACCACTGACTAGAAGCTGAAGGGATTGGTAGAAAGGGGAGAAGCAGTAAGAATGTGTGTGTTGGGAAGCGACGCAGTACTAAGCTGTGCCAAGCCAGTGATGATACATGACTTCTCAGTAAACAAACCTTTACATCCACCAAGACAAAAAACAAGATTTTTCCAATTCCCCCCCCCCCCCCCCCCCCCCCCAAATTTCCCTGATACATTTGAAATTTCCTGATATTTCCTGATTTCCAGAACTTGTGGCAACCTTGCTCTGTTTCCTATATCGCAGGTGAGTAATGAAGCATTGTTTATCTTTCCTCTAATTTTATAATTTTCCAATTAGTGCATATGTTTGCATGGTTCAAACAATCTCATGATTATGTTAAATCGAATATGACTACTGTCTCAATTTATCATTTAGCCCTAAAGTGGGCCACACTCAAAAGAATAAATCAATCTTTTTGTGGTTATTGTTTCTATGCAAGTCTTATTAGCTGCTCATTTGTACATGGGGGTTTCATGTACGACACAAATGTTGTGTCTGGCGTTGCACTGGGACCGATGCTGGAGAGGCAGCATACTCTTTGCCCCATTTCTGGGACTGACTGGTAGCGTATCAGTTTTAGCTTAACTAGATGCATTAGGAGCAGCCTTGGAAGGAAGCCAGAGAAAATAAAATCATTCTGGCATTTAGAAAGGCGTGTCATCAGCATCAGCTCAGACAACTGTATACTAATTTAATATTTTTTTAACTGATGAAGAAGAATGCCTGTGGTTATGGGGGTACATGAACTCGCAGAATAATCAACACTGGAGTTCTCAAAATCCTTATCACTCATGTCAAGAGCCTCTGCGTGTTTTGGAAACATGAGTGTCATGTGCAATTAGAGCAACATGAATTACTGGACCAATATTTTCGCCCAACCCTTATAGAGGATGTGTGTGTTCTTTCTATGCAATTTTTATTCCAATACACCTTAGCTGTTACATATTTTCATTTTTAATTGTTTACCCATTTTATGCACTTTTTTAAAAAATCACATTATATGCCTACAGTATGATGCAATAAATGTACATTGATTTTTGTAATCTGTTTCAATAAAATGTGTTGTGGGTTGGCAGGAGAGCCAACACCGGGATACAAGAGGAAGCCGAAAGGCACGCGTTTTAGCTCACGCAGGCTGGCGTGAGGTCTAGAACAGGTCAAGGAAATTAGAATTTAGAAAAAACAGACGTAGCTGGTGGAATACTTAACTTTAATTTGTTAATGGTGAATGTTGCTCTTGACGGTACATTATTCATAATATCAATAGTAATTGGTAATGGCGCCTTGCTAGGTTGTAGCAAATGACGTAGCTGAAGGCTATGCTAACTATCGTCTCGGCAAATGAGAGCGTATTTTGTCAGTGAACCATCACTAGCGAAGTCGGTTGTACAACTGGAGTGAGTGCTAGGAAGTCTCTCTAGACCTGCCGTGTGGCGGCACTCAGTCTGCAATCACTGATAGTAGCGACCGCGGCCGATTTAAAGGCTACCACCTAGCAAGTGTGGTGTCTGGCGGTGACATCACAAAATGGTTGAGTCTGATGTAATTAATGGTATGCCCATACAGAGGGTGTGAATGTTTGGATATGAAGTAATGAAAGGCACCTGCAGTCTTTTGCAAGCAACAGATTTCAGTTTTGTATTAAACGCCTACCACTTTGGTCACTGGCTGTATCTTTTGTAATGACTGCTATATGCATTTCTGTATTCAAATTGTAGTGTACAAGTGCACGACTGCATATCAATGTGACCACACCAGGTGTTTTCTGGCATGCCGTCTTTTACATACAGCTCACGTGGCTGTGTGACACTGGTTGTAAGCACTGTTTTACTGTTCTTCTTTTTTCAATAAATTCAGACTGTTTGGTGTTCTTCCTTCCTGACCCAATCTCATCTTCAGACAGGTAAGCAAACAAGAGAGTGGAAGTAACAACTGACAAAAAGACACCCCGTCAAGTGTACACACTACTAATGCACCTGTCACAGTATTATGGGGTCTTTTTAATGACACTAACTGCCCTTCAGTTGGATCGATAGATGTGTGATGTTGCAGTATGTAGTAAAGTAAACACTCTTATTCGTACATGATATGTTACTTCACTACTATTCTGTACTTCACTACTATTCTGGAAACACATGGAATTATGATTTAATTTTATTGTCTGGCTAACTCACAAAATTTTAGTTATGTATGACTGACTGAATGTTTGGACTGTAACCACAGCATATCTGTTTCATGCATTATACAGTAGTACACCCACAAGAAAATTTCTACACAGACAAAACTGAACAGAATTATAGTACTTAAAAGAAGAATATTTTAAATCCAACCAATAATGGCTGATTATTATTGTTTAAAAGGCAAGAAGGATTTGTAAGAAATGATAAAATTCTAAAAATCCAGATTTTTATCTCTCATCTGACGCCCAATTAGAAATTTTGTGACAGTGAATTCAGTTACTACTTCAGTTCTATGGAGGAAAATGGTTTTTTATGAACATCTGAAGAGAGGAAGTGGGAAACATTCTAAATTGCAAATCTCACATTTGTCAGGAGAATCAGAACCAATATATCTGTTTTTGAACAAAACTTATTTGTATACACACAATGAGAAGGTACTGACACCACATAATTATCCTGCCTACCTTATGACTGAAAAAAATGAGAAAAATTATAAAAAAACTAATTTATCAAGAATGTTCTAAGTGCCATATCAGGAAATTAACTGGTTCTTAGTGCTAATAAGAAAGGTTTTGTTCCTGATGAGATTCAAATTTTACCGCCACATAACATCATTGGTGTCCACAGATGATGTTATGTACACAGTTGTCCTAGCAGTGTGTGTTCTCTGTCTGTGTGTGTTCCTTGTTCAGTGTGCAGTCCTTTATGAATAAAGTTGTTCATTAAACACGTGTTGTTGCCGTAATTTCAAATCCTAATCCTAACAGGTTATGGGCCCAGGTTTCATGCGAGCAGTAAAAGCGATACTCTTTTGTTTATAGGAAAATGGAAATTCGTAAGCTGAAGTGTGGGAATAAACTGAGTCTGTTAACACGACAAACATAGTGCAGTGCACATGGCTGCTGCACACGGAGTTCGAGTGGAAACGTTAGCATGCGATAACTACAACACATGGAGAATTCAAGTCGAAGCAGTACTCATCAAGAACGACACGTGGGGGTATGTATCTGGAGACATACCGCAACCTGCAGTGACTGGTGAAGACGCCACACTCGCCGCTGCACAAGCCGTGTACAAAGCGTGGTTAACTGCAGACAGGAAGGCGAAGGCACACCTCATTCTATCCACCAGCCCCACAGAACTGAAGCAAGTGAAGAACTGCAGCACATCACGTAAGGTATGGCTCAAACTTGAATCAATTTATGCATCCAAAGGACCTGCTCGCAAAGCAACGCTACTGAAACGTCTTACTCTTCACAAGATGCAACCTAGTGACGATGTAACACATCTTAATGAATTCTTCGATGCAGTGGACAAATTACAAGCAATGGAGGTCGATATAAACGATGATTTATTATCGATAATGTAGCTCTACAGTTTGCCAGATACTTACGATAATTTTAGGTGTGCAATCGAATCTCGTGATAACCTAGCTGATGTCGAGACACTAAAAGTGAAAATCTTGGAAGAAAACAACGTGAGAGTTCAGAAAGACAGCGAAAATGCAAGTGCTGCAATGTTTGTCAAACCTGTCGGGCCTAAACATTTCGTAAACAAATCAAAAGGTGCCTTAAGTGACTGTGCCAAATCGGAACAAAAATCAAAACAGAAGTGAAGGCGGGAAAAATCATCATTCAGGTGTAGTTTTTGCAACAAGAATGACCACAAAGAAGAAGAGTGTTTCTTCAAAAGGAAGCTAATTGCGCAAGCTGCAAATAAAGTTGGTGAAGCTCATTGCTGTTTTTCTATTAACGAACATGCTCCGAAGTCTCGTGAACCAAACGTTTTGTGGTGTATAGACAGTGGTTGCACATCACCCATGTGTAACGACCCTAAAGTGTTCACAAGCGTAACCAAAGTGCATGAAAGTTTAACGCTTGCAGACAACAGTGCTACGCAAGTGACAGCTAAAGGTGGCGTACGCATCAAAATCTCAGCCAGTGATACAAACTCCATTACGCTGAAAAACACTTTGTATGTGCCAAAACTCGGAATCAATCTAACCTCAGTCACGAAGGTTGTGGACAGCAATCACACTGTTACCTTTGAGAAAAATCGTGGATTTATAAGGGACACTAACGATAAAGTTAAAGTGATTGCAAACAGAGTTGGTAACCTGTTTTACTTGCATGAAAAAAGCCCAAAGGCCTGTACAGCTGCCGAGACAAAAATTACGAAATGTGACACGCAAATCTGGCATGCTCAATTAGGACACTTGAACTCTGGAGATATGATTAGAATGCTCAAGGATGAGTATGTGACAGGCTTAAAATTCAGTGATGCAGACTTCACCAAGCGCATATGTCTTGAAGGAAAGATCACATCCACCCCCTTCACCAGGCGGGATGAAAACAAAAGTGAACTTCTGGAGTTAGTACATTCAGATGTCTGTGGGCCAATGAGAGAAAAATCTCTAGGTGGTGCAAGATTTTTGTAACCTTCATAGATGACCACTGCAGATGGTGTCAAGTCTACTGTCTTCAACACAAGGGGGAAGTTGTGGACAGATTTGTTGAATTCAAGAACTTTGCTGAAAATCAGACTGGATGTAAAATCAAATCTTTCCAGTCAGATAACGGCAAGGAATACTGCAATGAAAGGACGGACTCCATCTTCCGAGCGGCAGGAATACAGCGATGTTGAAAAGTTCCTTATTCACCACAACAGAATGGTGTTGCTGAGCGAAAGAACCGATCCTTGGTTGAAGTGGCTCGCTGCATGATGCTGGAGTCTGGACAGCCACCATCACTTTGGACCGAAGCTATTAACACAGACAACCACATCCAAAATCGCTGACTAACCAAAGGACTTTCAGGTGGAACTCCATATGAAAAGTGGATGGAGAAGACACCAGACCTGTCACATCTTCGTGTATTCAGTGAAAGTATCATCATCCTGGACAAATCGCCAAATAGGGGGAAGTTCGATTCGAGAGGCAACCAAGGAATCTTCGTAGGCTACTCAGACTGTTCAAGTACCTATCGTGTGTGGGTGCCAAAAGACCACAAGATACACACATCATAAGATGTCAGGTTCCTTGATCACAACAGTTTTGAACCCAAGCAAACCTATGTAGACCTCTCTGCAGATGAACAACATCATTGCCAAAGAAGAATCATCTGCATGGAGCTTTCACCAGGAGACTTGAGTGACAACAGAAGCTGTGAGTCAGAATCATTCTCTGATGAAGAACCACTTTACGGTTTTGAAGAAGAAGAAGTCACCTCGCTACCACACAATATCATTTCAGATGATAACCTGTAGCGTGGCAAGGACAGCAATTCCTCAAGTGTCACACCTGCTCCACAGCTTGTACCAGATGTTTCAAGTCATCACATCAACTTCGCTGCTAGTGCAACAGAAATGAGTGTTGAGGATGCATTGAACGGTCCAGATAGTCAAGAATGGTTTCGCGCTATATACGACGAAGTCAAGTCGCTAGTCAAGAATGAAACCTGGGACACTGTGGACAGACCAGCAAACAGAAAAATAATTGACTGCACAACTGTCTTAAAAAACAAATACGGTAGTGATGGATCCTTGCTACAAAGAAAGGCCAGAGTAGTTGCACGAGGATTCAACCAAAGACCCAGAGTTGACTTTGTGGAAACATTCTCTCCAGTTGCAAGAATCATTCAGACTCCTCATGGCTCTGGCAGTGAAGTTTAACTTGCATGTCTCACAGCTGGATATCACCACTGCATTCCTCAACGGTGAAATAGATACTGAAATCTTCATGAAACAGCCGGACTCATTAGCCAAGTTCTTACAGAAGATGAGAGATGTAGAGGAGGACCATCACATAGCCAAAAACGCAGATGATATGCTCCAGAAGTTAAAATCTGGTGACAAAGTGTGCAAGCTTACAAAAGCCATCTATGGATTGCACCAAGCTGGTAGACAGTGGCATGCCAAATTAAACACCACATTGATGTCAATCAGATTGCAGCCCACTAGTGCAGATCCTTGTGTATATATGGACAGTGTGGGAAATTCTCAAGTCTTCCTGCTCACTTATGTTGACGACATCACAACTGCATCATCAGACCCGGAAAGGACAAGGCAGATCCAGGACAAGTTATCTGTCATTATCTGTCAGATTCGACGTCAAGGATCTTGATCCTGTGAAATGCTACCTGGGCATTGATGTAAATCAGTCTGTTGACAAACTCACGCTGTGTCAAAGTGGCTACATCAGAGACGTTTTACACTGATTCCGAACGGATGACTGCAAGCCCGTAAGAACCCTGTTGGTGACCAGGATCAAACTGGATGTTGCAAGTACAGCAGATGGGACTCAGTGTCCGTTCAGGGAACTGCTCAGAGCGTTGATGTACATCGCCATTGGCACTCGACCTGATATAGGATATGCAGTCAATAAGCTAAGCCAATACAACAACAGCCATAGTCTTGTTCACTGGCAGGCAGCTAAACGAATCCTTGGATACCTCAAGGGAACAATTGACAAGAAACTAACCTACGTCAAGGATAAAGAGGGAATATTCGGTTTTGCAGATGCAGGCTGGGGAAATTCTGATGCTGACAGGAAGTCTTATACTGGTTACAACTTCATCTTGTGCAAGTCAGCAATCTCATGGTGTTCGCGCAAGCAGAGGACCGTCGCTCTCTCATCAACTGAGGCTGAGTATATGAGTATCTCTGAAGCAGCAAAGGAGGCAATTCACCTATCAACCTTCGTGAAGGAGCTGGGTTTAGTGGAGCTGTCAAACATTGTACTGTTCAATGACAACCAGTCAGCTAGAAAACTGGCAAATAATCCAGTTTTCCACTCAAAGACAAAACATATTCACATAAAGTACCACTTCATTCGCCAGGCCCTGCAAGATTATCCACTGAAACTGGAATATCGGTCAACACAAGACATGGTAGCAGATGTGCTGACGAAGGCCCTTCCTGCGCCGAAGCATGAGATGTGTGTTGTTGGACTGACTGTGAACTTAGAACCACAAACTTAAGGACTCAGATTCATCGATTTATACCTATGTGTAAAAATTGAGGGGGCATGTTGAGATTCAAATTTTACCACCACATAATATCGTTGGTGTCCGCAGATGTTGTTATGTACATAGCTGTCCTAGCAGTGTGTGTTCTCTGTCTGTGTGTGTTCCTTGTTCAGCGTGCGGTCCTTTATGAATAAAGTTGTTCATTAAACACATGTCGTCGCCATAATTTCAAGTCCTAATCCTAACAGTTCCAAGTGCCATTAATACACAGGCACTATGTTTTACTTGTGATAATACAAGTAGAGGAGTAAAGCAATAATATTTAAACTAGCAGAGCTGTAGTAAAAAAAAAAATCATTTCTCATTTCTTTCACATTTCTGCAGCATAAAAATATTAAATTCACAAAAAAACATCCCTCAGTATTGACTTGTTTCTTATACAACTCCATTATTGTGATCAGATGTCGCAAAGTTTACGGTAAACTCTCATGCTGTTAAGGAAATGGCAACTCAACAGTTCTTCCTGTTTTGCAGCATGGAAAGAAGTATGGCATAGCCTGTGTCTGCCATGGTCTTTCCTCTTAAGTAAACTGACATTTTTCCATTCTTCTGTTTTGGAATTAGAGTTTTAAATAGCTACTTGAGATGGATGAGTATAAGACACTTTGATCATACTGAATTTGGAGATTTTACTTACTTGCATTGACAACAATGTTTCAGCAGTACCTTTAAAATCAAAGTAGTCAGTTGTGTGCACTGGAATTACATGGAATGGGTTCATAGCTTTAACTGACTGAACTCCTGAGCGAAGCACTGCTTGACACAAAGACCATGCACCTTTTAGTAATGAATGTCTAAAACATTTTCTCTCCGATTTGACACTTGGAACAAGTCTAGGAATGTGCAACAGAGTACTGAGAATGCAGAAACACAGATTACATGTTTCTCAGAAAAATGGCATTTACGTTTTTCATTTCAGCTCCTCATATGAATGCATTAAATCTGGAAAATTGATTTGTGATAAATGAATCGTACACCACAGATTTAATGAAACACTGCAATTTTTTCTTCAACTTAACATCATAATCCACATGAAATTAAAAAAAAAAAATGTTTCATTACGTACAACAACACCACTAACTTTTATTTTTAAGAAGATAAAAAAGTAATAGACACGACAGAAATATCATAAAGAGATTTCAAACACAGTAACTTTTGGGAGGATATATAGCCTGACAGCAGTCTACAATAAATTATCTAATACCAAATCCATGAAATCCCTTCAAAATAAAATCTAGTGTGGACCAAATGATCTAGCTATACTATCCAAAACAGTTAAGTGCCTCCTCCACCACATACAAATACAAAATTGTCTGCACTGTACAGTAACTGAACATCTGCATTACACACCTCTTTTTCTTTTTCTTTTCTTTCTTTCTTTTTTACTTCCATCCTGAAAGGAAGCCAAGCTATCTAGTAACAGCAAAAATATGACAACAAAACTAGGTATAAGTTATTGTTCTATTTAGTTGTATTATGACGATTAAGTGCTTCTACATAAAATACAAAAGGTTTACCTGACGGCAGATATGTTGAACAACTCCTAGAGGTGAAGCAACACTACTGTAAATAACAGGAGGGTGTGACGAGAGGGCTTCGTAGCCATCCTCGAGGTATTTCGGATACTTATAATGCAGCATCATACGAGTCAGCCGTACAACACCATCCATGGGATCATCATGGAAAAATGAAGCACTGTCAAGAAACCTGCAAGGATAAACAATTCTTTTTATCTTTTGATACTTCAAGGATTAGGCTATATCAATATTATTATGACATTCAGTTTAAAGAAGCAATCCAAGAATAATGCTTGAGGCATGACATCTTATATTGCTCCTATCTAGAGCCTGTGTATTGGGAGAATGACCCGTGCGTGCACAGTGACAGATGGTCTGAAGTGGGTTCAGTCGAGTACGTAGTTCTAATTTTCACCCACCGGAGTACAGTAGCGGACAGAGACATTCAAGAAACAGGTCAAGAGAATGTTTTTGTGAATTGTTCGGTTTATTTCTTGAAGGCTTTCTTGTTTATTTATGTTTGTACAGTTCTGTATTGCTTTTAGTAGTGTGAATGATGCATGAATGTGAACTAAAGTAAATATGTAAATCATTGTTCTGCTCATGAATGCTGTAGAAGTTTTGAAACAGTGTGAATGCAGATGGAGAATTTTGTATCATAATTTGTTAAGTAAGTTTATAGTAAAAGGAAAGCTAATTCGAGTGCAAATGAAAA